>NC_087472.1:30185401-31400714 GCF_036321535.1 Camelus dromedarius | reverse complement strand
ACCTCTTTGGAGGGATATTTGAGAATATCAAATAAAATTACACATGCACTTATCATTTGACTGACTATCCCCACTTCTAGGAATCTACCCTGAAGGTATACCTCTAGCCGTAGAAAAATTACATTTGCACAAGGTTAGTCTTCCAGCACTGTTCGTAACCACAAAATATTAGAAACAAATACCCATATATAGGAGAATGATTGAAACAAATTATGGTAGTGACACAATGGAGCTGTACAAAAAAAGCAAATTGCTATGCACTAATTGGCTTCAAATCTGTAAAATGTGCAAATAGAGAGGGTTAATGGGATGTGTAAAATTTGTTTTTCCTGACTACATTCTCCTAAGGAGACTTTGATATCCTGCGGATGTCTCATAGAGCTGAGCTCTGACCAAAATGGATTAGCACAAATAAGGGAGTGCCACTAAGGATAGATGCAAATCACCAAGTCAAAAGCATTGGCCATAAACAAAAACAAGGAAAAAGAGCCGAGCCTGTGGAGGGGAATCTGAGATCATTCATAAAGCAGTTTTTGTAGGTGGTTCCCAGAGGCCCAAAGCAACTAGATTCCCTCCTCCTGAGTCTATTCTTCTTTTCTAGAGCTGCCTAGATTGAGGTTTATTCCTCTCTTGCAGCTCCAGGCAGCTGGAACCTTAGAGTAAAAGTCAATCTTGTTCCCCTCTCATTCCCCCCACCCACGGCTACCTCCTGCCATTAACTTTTCTACAATATTAAACTGAGCCGTCCTCACTGTCTGTAAGACAGACAGACAGGACAGTGAGCGCCAAGTAGGTGGGAGGAAGGGAGTGTAGCTCACAGTTCCCATCCTCACACCTGCCTTTCCAGAGCCAGCGCCACGAGTGTACACAAATTGGGTGTTCACGAATTGCCACTTCACCGTTCCCTGTCTCTGGTCTCCCCTGAAGCCAACTCCCTCCACGTGTCCACCTCCCCCACCCACCCACACAGAGAAACACAGATTCACACTGCGCTGGGCGGGGAGCCTGGGGTGAGGGCAGGGGTGTTCGGAAGGCAGGGGAGAGAGACAGAGGGTCCGAGGCACTTCCTGCACCCGGATCTAGTCTCAGCCAGCGCCCCTCACGGATGCCACTTCTCGGCCTCGAACCTACCTCCTCCAACAGCGACGGCCGTTTCCCTCCACGAAGGCCTCCCGCGGGATGACTTCCTGCGTCTGGAGCTCCTGGACAAAAACAGACCCCGGCTAAGACGCTCGCGATTGGCTGAGGGACTGTGTCCTCTCCCAACAAGTGCCGTAATTCTGGGCGCCCGAGGGATTCGTTTTCAGGCTAGTGCAGCATGCAGACACCCACCCACACACCATCACATCCTACCACTCCTCCCACGGCCGTCCGTCAGTCGTCAGGTGTAAGTCCTTCCTGTCCCTTTGCAGCTGAGCGCGACACACCTCTACGCCCGTCCAAGGGACAGCGCGGTCACGTGACCCGCCGTCAGCCCCACGTGACCGCGCAGGCCGCTTGTCTGCCGCAGCCCTGCAGCACCGATGGCAGTCTTCTGCCTCTGGGCTCGAGCTGCTTGCTAGAACAGTCTGAAGCTCCTGACCGTGCTGAAGATACAGAGCTGGAGGGAAGGCTGGGCCGGAGCCAAGCTTCCAGCCCTAGGCTGGGCCTTGCTCTGTAGGAGCACAGGGCTGGCGACGAACGCTCAATGAGGAGTTTGGAGACGAACTGACTTTCAGTACTGATTCTGTATAAAACTCGGGTGACATAATAACACACTCCCGGGATCTGTCTTGAAAAATATCGATAGGCAAAACAAACTCGCATTTCCACCACTGGGATGATCTCTGTTAACACCTGTGGTTTGTGAAGAGAGGCAAAACTGCCACTTTGCCCTACTTCCCTGAACCTTGCATCCTAGAATCAAGTAGGGAAAAAGCACTTTTCACCCTGAGACAAATAAAAAGTAACAGGGTCACCATGGCTTGTTCCTTTCCTGAAAATAAAACTTTGTGTATTTCCCCTTAGCCTGGACCACCCCCATGCCAACCCAACTTTATCCCTGACATTTGCGCCTACCTGAAGATAAGCTATGAACCATTGTGAATTTTTTTAAAAATGTGTAGCATAAACTCTGGAACTTCGGAAAGTTTAGTTTATTCCCTTTAAATAATTATGGATTTTTACTTGGCAAGCCAGTCCTTCTGTAGTATCTCATACTTCTGTATCCCTTTGACATGTTTTATATTGTTACAGAATTTTCTATAATCCAATATAAATTTGTGTAAATTTGGCCCACTTACATTCATTTTTACAATGGGATCATCTTTCCATGTATACCAGTCTTTTTTATTTATAGGAATATAGAAAATATTTCTACAAATATATAAGACATCAGAGCTTTTCTTAGTCAATTAAAAAAATCTGTACTTCATCACTTTTCGTGGCTGTATGGTATTACTTTAACAATTTCCATGGCACTACCATGAAGAAATGGCCTCCCTGACATTTAAATCTGTGTGCTTTCTGGTCTTATTCATTTAACCTTTAGGTAACATCAAAGAAACAGCCATATGCTGAACTGCAAAGTGTGAATTCTCAGCTCTTCAAAATTTACCTCATCCTCTCTATCACTTAATACACACCTCCCAGCTACTCCAAGCCTACTGGATACCTCACTTGTATAGGAACACTTTTTACAGCTCCAAGCTTTTCTTCACAACATTCAACCTTGTTCCTACATTTCAGAGCCCAAATTAATTGGGTCCTTTTTCTCTGAAGCACACACTGAGTAGCAGCCCATAGTAACCTTTGCAGTTAAAGCTATGAAAATAAACTTTCTCAAGGAGCATTATTATTCATACATTATCTCTATGTGCTCATATGCTATCTTTGCATGTATACTCTAAGTTCAAAGAGAACAGTGATTTCTGCCAACTTTAACATAGAACTTTATTGAAAACACAACACGACTCAAATAGACATCAATACACTGGAACAACAATCAGAAGGGTAGCTTACTTATGATGGCTCAGTTCACTATAAGCTTAAATACTAAATTCACAATCTGGACAAAAACAAGTATCAACAAATGTGCTTTTAGTTCTAATATTCATTTGGCATGAGAAGATTGATCCAACTCACACACACAGTTGGGCAAAGTTAGTAACAGCATTAAAGATGTACATTATAACATAGAATCAAATGAAAGCCAAAGCATTATTCAAGGATTATAACTCAGGAACGTAAGGACAGTCACAGGCAAGTGATTAATCATAATCATTTTTTGGGTCTACCTTGGGGTCATTTTTATCATCTGTTTTGCCTTGCAGTTTCTTAGCAAGTTCCTCAACTTCATGGAATGCAGAAATAAGTGGCTCAAGACTGAAATCATCATCAGTAAACAGCAATGCGTCTTTTTCAATGTTGTTACCAATATTCTCAAACATTGCTAGAACAACCTGAATATTGTCATTTGTCTCTTTCCTGTTAAAAAGGCCCATAAATTCTGACACTGCTTCAGCACTGAGCAGTTCTTTTGTCATGACAGGATTTTCAGACAAATTCAGTAGTATTTTCAGAACATGAAACCTTGTTTTGGTATTGCCCATGGCTAATAAGAATAGAAACCCAGACATATACTTAGCAACCAGTGTGTGATAGTCAATAGTTGTAGTGAGGTGTCTAACCATCTTTATTCCAGATAACTGCTCAGGGGAATCCAGACTATACGCAAGGGTTTCTTCACATACTTGACACACATATGTCTGAATCATGTTCAGATTTGGATAAGGTGGAGCCATGTGAACCATATTTTCCAAAAAACTTGTCCTAACACGGGAGGAGGGATAATTGAGCAAGGTTTCAATAAGTGAGACAACACCTGAATCACGAATGAAATCGCGGGTAAACTGAGAAGCACTCCTCATACCCATTGCAATTTTAGATATTTCATGAATAAAAGGATCTCGAATTTTGTCCATTAACAGAAGGAGTTCTTCAAACTCTTCAGGACCAATTTTAAGCTCACATTGTATGCAGCTGCAGGACCAACTCTCAGGCTCTGCACTTTCTTTGGCCCTAAGATGCTCTCGAATTTCTGTGACTGACCGGTAGGATGGATCATATTGAAATGGGAACTCAGGGTCAGGCTGATCAGGCTGCAGCAAAGACTCCTGCTCTTCCCCTTCTGGGCTCGGTTCCATGTGCTTGGGCTTTCCTCCAAACATTTCAGAGAACAGAAATGCTGCTTCTTTTGGAAATCTAAAGGGGCTTGGGCATGGGAAGCCAACCCTACCCCATGGGCCAGGCTTGAACTGAACAGTAACCTCCTCCCAGCTCTGGGGCCTGCGTGAAGCATCAGGCTCCTGCTCAACTGAACACCTGGACCTGCAAATGGCCCTGTACACAGGGCTAGGATTTGATTCAAAATGGGCCTCATCTCCTGCCCAGAACCAGGACCCCACTATGGCCTCGTCCTCCTCAGCTGCTGTCCTGAACTCACAGTTGGTCCCATTACCAGTCGTGTTATTAGCCTCATTTTTAGCTCCAAAATGGGACCCAATAACTGCCCCTTCCTCATTTTTAGGCCTGGACTCAGAAGTAGCCACAGTTTTAGTGTCATCGATGGCCTTGTCTCCAGACCAGAACAAGGACTCAACAATCATCTCTTCATCTTCTCTTGGTTTAGACGCACATGTCTCAGCTTCTACACTGACTTCTTTTGCAGCCCAGAACCAGGATCCAAAAATGGTTTCCTCTTCAGACTTCGATATGGTCTCTTCTATTGCCTGAGGTCCAACCTCTATAACATCTTCTTCAGCCCAAAACCAGGACCCAACAATGATTTCTTCCTCTCCAGGCCCATGCTTGGACTCAAAACTAGCCCCTGCCTCCAGTCTGGCCTCTTCTTCAGCCCAGAACCAGGACTCAATAGTGACTTCTTCCTCTTCAGCTTCTGGGCTGTATTTGCTGCAAATGCCAGTCTCCTTCCTAATGGCCTCTTCCCTGGTCCAGAACCAAGACCCAACAATAACCTCCTCTTCAGCTGCCAGCCTGTCGTCTTCTCTAGCTTTAGCTTCTGTTTCAAGCCTGTCCTCCTCCCTGGCCCAGAACCAAGAACCAATGTCTTCCTCTTCAGCATCTGGCCTGGATTCTTCTCTGTTTGGAGCCCCTATAATGGCTTTATCCCCTTTCCAGGACCAGGATGTGATCATGATCTCCTCCTTGCTAGGTGGCTTGGCTCCTTCAGTCCTATCATCTATACTGCCCTCTTCCACAGCCCAGAACCAGGGCCCTACAATGGTCTCTGGCCTTGTGTACTTTCTGGACCAGAACCATGAATCAACAGTGTCCTGTTCCTCCTCTGGCCTAGACTTCCATCTGCATCCATTGGCAGAAAACACACAGGGATCTTCTGACCAGAAGCTAGACTCATTATTGATCTCCTCAGCAGCTGTCATAAATTTGCATTGGGTATACTTCATACTGGCCTCTTCTGTGGTCCCAAACCAAGATGATATAATACCCTTTTCCTTGTCCTCCAGGCTAGACTTGTTGCTGACTTCAGCCCCCACACAAGCTTCTACTCCAGCCCAGAACCATGACCCAATAATGGGCTCCTCCTCCTCAGCCCCTGGCATGGTGTCACAACTGACTTCAGCCCCAGAATCCATCTGGGCCTGGTTTCCAGCCCAAAACCAGGACCCAAATATTGTCTCTTCTTCAGCTGCTGGCCTAGCCTCTTCTCCAAACTCAGCCTCTGTACTGATTTCTTCTCCAGCCCAGAACCAGGGACCAATCACCTCTTCTTCCTCAGACCCTGGCCTGGACCCACAGCTGGCCCCAATACTAGCTTCCACACTGGCCTCATCGGTGACCCAAAACCAAGACCCAAAAATGGTCTCTTCCTCAGCCTCTGGATTGATTTCTTCATTAGCCCAGAAGCAGGAACCAGCAATGACCTTTTCTTTATCATCTGTTGCCACAGATTTGGAAGTGTCCTCAGCCTCAGTTTCTACACTGGTCTTTCCTCCAGTTCCAAGCATAGAATTGCCAATAGGCTCCTTCTCAGTCTTTGGTCTGAATTTACTTCTGGCCTCAGTCCCCATATTGGCTTCTTCATCAGTCCAGAACCAACTGCCAACAATGGACTCATCCTCCACTTGAGAACAGGACTTGACACTGGCCCCACCCACTATGTTGGACTCTTCTGCAGCCCAGAACCAGGCCCCAGTGAGGAACTCTTCCTCTGACCTGGCTTCTCGCTTGGCCCTGGGTCTGGCCTTGATTTTGGCCTCTTCCTTTGCCATTGCTCTGGCCCTGACCTCTTTCTTGGACTTGGGCCTCAACGAGTTATTAGTCTTCTCTCCAGGCCAGAACCAGGAATCTTTTTTGACTACATCTATAGACCCAGACATGAAATCAATGGAAGCTTCTCGCTTGGCCCTGTGCCTGGCCCTGACATTGGCCCCTTTCCTGGCTCTGGGTTTCGACCTGGATTTGGCCTCCTCCCCAGCCCAGAACCAGGACTTTACATTGTCCTCACATTCAGACTCAGAACTGGACTCAGAGACTTCTTTCTTGGACCTAAACCAGGACCTACTATTGGCCTCTTCCCTGGGCCTAGACCGGATACTGGACTTTTCTCTGGCCCAGTACCAGGATGTCTTAAGAGATTCATCCTCAGAACCAGAACTGGATACAATATAGAGCTCCCGACTGGTTTTGGGCCTAAACATGGCTTCTTCTTTGGCCATGTGCCTGGACCTAGTACTGGCCTTTACCCGGTCTCTAGGACGAAGCCTTGTACTGACCTCTTCTCCATTCCAGTACCAGGAACTCAAAGAGGATCTATCCACCCATCTGAAATCACAATTTTGAGAGCTCTCTTTTCTGGATGTAGGTCTAGGATGGCACCAGGAGGCCATATTGGTCTCACCCTCTGACTCAAACAAAGGCTGAATTCCTGACTGGGACTTGACCTTGGTGCCAGGAAAGGACTCGGCATCCATATTGACCAGTTCCCTCTCCATAGACAAAGTCTTAGTGTTAGCAACTGAACCCGACTCTGTATTGACCAGTGGCCAGGCTATAGCATTGGTTTGGGATGTTCCTTCTGTCTTCAGAATTGCCTCAGCATCAAACTCAGTCCTGACCCATAAATAGGTTTCATCCACAGACCTTGCCCCAGGGATTGCCTTAGCTTCAGTCTTAGGA
Organism: Camelus dromedarius; assembly: GCF_036321535.1. NCBI lineage: Eukaryota > Metazoa > Chordata > Mammalia > Artiodactyla > Camelidae > Camelus > Camelus dromedarius. The sequence goes on along the minus strand of NC_087472.1, from coordinate 31,393,517 downwards.
TGTGACCCAGCCATAGACTTGGACTCAGTTTTGGGCCTTGCCCCAGGCATTGCCTGGGCCTGGATCCTAACTTTAGGTCTGACCACCATTGGGACTTCATTCTCTCTCTCAGCTCCACCCCCAACCTCTTCTCCAGGCTTCTTTTCACGCTTGGCCTGGGCGCTAGGCTCAACCTCAGCCCCAGTCATAGTACAAGTTACAAGTGAGGCCCCGTTAAACACTCCTATCCCAGTCTCAGTCTCTACCACAGATCTGTCACAGTACTGGATCTTCACACTCTAATCTTTCGATGATTCAGGTGATACAGTTGGAAACAAAAGTTAGTCAATCACCAGTCCAGCAGGCAGTCAGCCTCCTTCCCAAGCCCAGCCTCAGCCAATATTGCAGACAGAGAGAAGAGGAAGCACAAGCAAGCTGGGGGAAGATGGATGGCTCCCGGGTGGGTGCAGACCTGTTGAGGGTGGTGGTCAGCCCCAAATCCCACACCACAAGAGCTGCCACTGGAGATCAATCTAGGAAGAGAGAATGACATGGGGCTTTGAGTCTCTTCCAATTGTGTCGCTCCATGCAAACACACACAGAGAGACTGGACCTTTAATGCTTAGTGGGACAGTTAGGTTATCAGGTCTCTCTGCCACCCTCATTTTGCGCACACCCTTTACTCCCAGAGCTGCCACACTGCTTTGCCAGCTACAAAAGAGGTGTGAAAATGGTGGGAAAGTGTTTTGGCAATGGGAGAGGCTGAGAAGCACCCAAACCAGACCCTAATCACTCCTGGACCTGTGTTGGTCTCCTCTAGACCACTCAAAGTGGTACCCACTCTCATACCAACCTGTGCTGATGTGTCACAAGTTTTCCCTCCTTTCCTTGATTTCAGCAGTGTCTACAGCAGCCTGGAGGCTGTCCTGGGAACAAGTAAACACATAGGAGAGAATGGAACCTGACTGACAGATAGACAAACAGGAACTCTGACCACTGAGGCAAACATCTCTATTTCTGTTTAAGGCTCTAATTTGTCTAATGTTTCCTGTCTCCTGCCCTCTGCTCTCATGTCTCCCCCTCCCATTCACAGCCTAATCCACACCTACCCAGATATTCCTAATGTCTCCTGCCGGATATGAACAAGGGGTTCTGCTGCAATATGCCAATTTGGCAGAGAGCGAGAGAGGAGAAGGAGGCCTGCAATCACTTAAATCAAAGACACCTGCCATGATCTTACTCTGTAGCTGTCCCCTGCATTGCCCCTCTTCCCACAAACCTCCAGATTTGAACCAGTCTTCCTCTTTTCCTTCCTTGGAAAAGGGACCAACCTTAAAGCAGGCCTATGGAAAAACAGACAAAAGGTAAGACAGTCAGGAAACAACCGTAGCAATTGAGCGCTTGGTGAACAGACCAACACCAAACAGAGGAGTGTCCCAGTTATCTGTCTTTTAACATTTAGAGTCCTGTTGGTAGAATACTCTTAATTAATTGAGGCTCTCTGGATCTGGTTTCTTCGTAACTCCTCATTTTCACATCACTCTCTTCCTCTTGCTCCCTTCTCCAACTGTAAGGATTCATCACTTGGTGTTCACCTCCCTGGCCCTGCAAAACTTAAATTGAGGGAAGGGTGCCCGCATGTTCTAGAAAACAGGTTGTGCAGTGGTACTTGCATTTAAGACTTAACCCTGACCCTCACCTATCAGCCCATCTCTTCCACCCTCAATTTTGTGGAGATGAGGAAGGAAGGCAAGAGAAGTGTGTAGAAACCTGTTAGAGAAGGCAATTCTCGAAGGTATTCCTGTATGCCTGACCTGCTCTGGTCGCAGTCACCCCACCCCATTCGGGTCTCCAGTCAATGGCTGCTGCCCACCCCCACCTCCCAACCCCACACACCTTCAGAAATACAGGCTCGTTTCCTGTTCTTCGTTTTTCTCAAGCCTCTCCTCTACAGATGCACCCCTTGGCCTGAAATCGCCAGACCTACCGCGCAGACAGGAGACTTTGGCATCAAAGAGGCGCCTGTGGGAAGGGACAGCACCCAGGACGCGGGACCCACAGGTCCCTTCCCAGAATCCGAGCCCCCGCACCCGCCCGCTCGGCCCCCAGCTCCGACCGCCACCCCAGCCCCGGCCCCGGCGGCCTCCCCGGGCGCCCCCACCCCAGCTCCCCTCCGCCATTTCTCCCGCAGCAGCACCCCCACAGCCCTCTCCCGGCACAGACACCGTCGAGGGCGGGGCGCGGGCGCCCGGAAAGCTGACCCGGGAGCCGCCGCGCGGTTCGCCTGCCAGGATCCCAGCCAGCGTCTGCGGCCAGACCCCGCGCCCCGGGTCCCGTCTGCGCCGGTCGCCGCCGCCTCGGCGCCAGGGCGCCCCCGGAGCTGCGCACCTCCCTCGGGGACCGGCTCCAGCCGCGTCGCCTCCCGCTCGCCAGGCTGCCGGGGTCCGCGGGGCAGGCTGTGAGCTGCTCGTCGCCCCCCACGACACCCCCACTTGCCTGCACAGGCTCAGGGCCCGGGTGGTCGGCCTGGCCCTCCGGTCGGAGCTCCTCACTCGGATTCCCACCGCTCTCCGTGCGCTCAGAATGGCAAAGAGGCGGCCCGCCCCCCGCGCCGCTGCGCCAAACCGGGCAGGGGCTGCGCAGGATGCGGCACCAACCGCTCGCGGCGAGGGTGTCGGGAAGGGGGGCGGAGGGATACGGCACGAATGGGCTCGACGCCCCCTCCCAGGCCCACCGTAGTTCCGACCCAGAGGGGGCGGGGCCGGGAGGAACCCCAGCCTGAGGGGCGGGGCCACGCCAGCCCGCCTCGCCCGCCCCCCGCGGCCCCCGCGCGCCGCGACCACCCCCACACTTCTGGCCCCACAGTGTGTGGGGCCGGCGAGCGGTCGGCGGTGGGGGCCGGGGTCTGGAGGTCCGGAGGGGCCGCGCTGAGGGGAGCAGCGGATGGATACAGACCGCCCCTCGGTGTGTGTGAACCCCAAGACTGCTCGGTGTCCGCCCCCCTCCTCTCCCCTCCCCTTTGCTCCCCTGCCCCCCCGCCCGCCATCCTTCCGGGATGCAGATGGGAGAGGGGCTGTGAGCGCGACCCTCCCCAGTTCTGCTTTCCACGTTCAGGGGCCGCGGTCGGGAGGAAGGTGGGAGGGGGCGCCCACGAAGCCCGAGCCACTGCCCCTCTTCTAAGGGAAGGCAGTCCTAGACCTCTGGTCTGAGGAGACAAACCACTTGTTTGCGCCAGCGTCGTCATTTTTTCTGCCACACTGCTGTTTTCTCGTTCGCGGTGGTAACACGCTTTGCCATTGCGCGGTCCCCGCAGCTGCCCAGGAAAGAGGGCCCTTCCCTGTCGGGGACCCGCAGCGGGTCGTACAATCCCCCCGCCTCTCACCCCACAGCCCAGTGTCAGGCACCAGGTAGGGCCTGTCCTGGCGCCTCTTCCTGGGTTCTGTCTGTCAAGTCTTCTCCTGCAGTCACTTCCACCCTCCCATCATCTTTGGCAGTGAGGGAATGTGGCAGGGGTTCGAATCCATTTGGATCTCAGCCACTTGCATGCACACCTGTCTGGTTTCCCCAGCCGTTCTTTGGAGAAGGTTCCGTCATGCACCCACTGCCCCAAGACAGAAACCTGCTGGTTCTTGAATCCCCTGGCTCCTGTACCCCTACACCCTGCCTGTAGTCTTGAGCCCCTCTTCTCTGTGCTCCATGGGGCAAACAGCAACCCTGGTTAAGCACAACTGTGGTTGAGCACAAACCTGCTGGCACTGTTGTCCATTTTAAAACCCAATTCAATGGCACCCTCACTTGGCAGGCTGCATAAAGGTCCCCAAAGATGTCCACGTCCTATTCTCCAGTACCTGTAAGTATGTGATGTTATATGGCGAAGGAGAATTAAGGTTGCAGATGGAATTAAGATTGCTAATGAGCTGAATGTAAAATTAAGATTACACTGGAGTATCCTGACCAATGCAATGGCAAGGGAACTTTTAAACGTGGAAGAAGTGTCAGTGTCACAGTGAAGTAGCATGAGAAAGACTCGACAGGCGGACAGGCCATTGCTGGTTTTATCTTGAAGATGGAAGGAAGCCAGCGGCCAAGGATTGCAGGCTGACCCCAGAAGCTGAAAAAGGCAAGGAGACAGATTTTTTCCTAGAACCCCTTGGAGGAATGAAGTCTTTGTATCACCATTTCAGACCAGCGAGTCCCTTTTCCTATTTTCAACCTTCAGCGTTGTAAGATATTTTATTGTTCTTTTTTTAAGTCAGCAAGATTGTGGTAATTTGTTACAGCAGCAGTGTCAACCGAATTCACTCCCCATCCTGTTAAAGTCCATTCCCCCCTTGACTTTCTTTAATTGGACTTCAACCCCTAGGAGGACCATTTTAGAGGCTCACCTCTTGACTGCTGTAACCACTATCTCCAGCAGTCCCCTTCTCCAGGTTTTCTAAAGAACAGAGATTTTTGCAGTGGTCTTTGAGTCTTATCTTGGATGAAGTCCCTATTTGTTGAAAAACATTGATGTTTTCCAGGATGCAACGGGAACCTTATATTTACCATAAATTTTCATATATTTCCATATGTTTACTTGTTATTAGATATTAACTATAACTGTACAATATTTAAGTGATAGGAATGAAAAAACATCTGTAGATGATTCTATACGAATCTAGAAACAACAGTGTCAGTTTTTGGAGGAAGGCCTCTTTTGCTGTGCTGCTTAAATGGCCTTCGTTGAATTGTGGATTATGTTTTCTTTGTTTCACAGTATAGTCTCTGGGTGAATGCCAGGCTTGTAGAAGGAAGGCTGTGCTCTGCTGGGATCTGTGGGTGTGCGTGAATCTCTTTGCCTTCCCTGAACTGCTCTTTCTCTTTCTTAAAGGTATTTGTGTCTTTCATTCATGCAACAAGTACATACTGAGTACCTACTTTGTCCTAAGCACTGGAGATGCAGTAGAAACAAAACAGAAAGAAATCCCTGTTCTTGTGAGCTTACATTTACTTGTAGTTCCTATTTTATTTAGGTTCCTATCCTAAAAGTTTATGGTCATACCAGTGCAAGCTTCTTGGGTAATTTTCCAGATGCTGGGATATGTATTCCAAGATATTTACTCACAGGGGAATGGATCCACCAAAAGCTGACTGATTTTATTGTGAGGTTTTGAAATATCGTTTGGACAATTTGTTCTGAATTCATTTACAGAACAGACACTATTGCTGTATAACACTGATTGAACTGAGAAAATTCCTATTTTAAGCTCTTTATGTTTTAGCTCTTTGTGTGTGTGTGTGTGTGTATATATATATATACACACACAGATATCAGATAGATTGTGTCATCTTTAAAATCAGAGAGCAAATAAGAGATTGAAATAGGATGCTGACCTATGTCTGTCTGAGTGTTAAGTAATATTTTATTTATTTCCTCAGAAAATGGATTCTGGTCTGATTGCAATAGCTATAGTTCCACCCTCCAGTGTCTCCACTAGTGTCTGTGTAATACTGACTAGCCTCTGATATCTAAATTTCTGTAGTGTAAGTGCCTGGCATTATGCCTTTTGATTGTCAGGACATCCATTTCAAAAGACATCCAACTTGAATAAACATATTATGGGTTGTAAGACATAGCTACAAGCAAAAGGACCTCACAAGGAATTAGGCCACTCCCACTGATGAGGTTCCTTCCCTCTTTCAGAAAGCCCTGTTAACCTGGATAAATGAGTCTTTCAGTGACCTTGCTTTTTTCCTTCCTATGCCTACTTTCTGCTCCTGTGCTTTAAATTAGCCAATAAAGACAACCCAAGAAACCCTTGGCTCCCTACCCTGGGACCCTCATAAAAGCAGAGCCCAAGCTTCGTATTTCTCTTCTCTCTCCCTCTCTCCCCTTCCTTCCCTCCATCACTCCTCATGATATTCCTAACTGAGAGAGCTACCATCTATAGGCTCTGGACCTATAGAACAATTTCAGAAGCAAATAATTCCCAGAGTGTTAAGCCTGGGATACAGAAGCAGCTGTGCTGCTTCACCATACCCACCCCACCGCCATTATACATGCACAGGAACTTTCACACTAGCATATCCCTTGCCTGTGCAGCTTGAGTGATCCACTCTTGTCATGGACCAGATTTGCCTATTTACGTTAACTTGCCTCTCTTCTGTCCTTCATGTGCCTCACACAAACTTTCCTTCTGGGATTTCCCCTTTGTTCAAGGTTGATCCAAACCCTATGCATTCTTAGAACATATCCATTCTCCTATTCCTGGGTTTCAGGAGTTTTACACAGGAACTCAAGTCTCACATATGGGACCAACCAGGATAGGGTGAGTTCTTGTGAACTAAGATGAAACTGGCTCAACAGATGTCTACTTTCAGTAGAAGCTGAGGAACCTCTAGGAAAGACCTCAACTTGTGTCTACTACTTGAGACAAGGCACATTTAAAGAACTTGTGGAGAGGCCTGACCCAAGGATATTTTCAGGTTACATTTGGGGTGGGTTCTTCTTTAAGATAATTTATTTTGAGGGAAAACAGAGCCAGGAACAATGACCTCAGCCCAGGAATGATTCCTTTTCATTAGGAAGGTTTAGTTATTCTAATGGCTGCATTGAGATTAGAACTCCTATTTTTGCCTGTTTTAATATATGCCCTCAACTGTATGTCTGTCACAACAAAGGCAGGTTCATAGGTTATCCCAAAAAGAACTGTTCGCAGAAAAACTCTGTAATACTCTAGTGTGCAGATCCCATTAATAAAGTGTAACCTAAAGAGAGGAAAATGTTCTCCTCTCCAACATGCCTTTAAGGTTTAGTAGTACTCAACTCTGCTATCATGAGGACTGTGGGTATGGGCAGTGGTTGGAAAAATTAGAGAGAGCAATTGGAGGGACTTAAATGTTTGATGTGTAAAGCTTAGTTTGGCAACAACACATGGAAAAATCATGTAAAAACCATAAAAATTCAGGACATGAGAAATACCCCTTGAGGATTTCTAGAACTAAAGGGACTGGTGAGGTGAGGTTATGGTTATTAGCTTTGAAGTGAGAAGAAACCCTGAATTTCCACAATGTCAGAAAATACTAACAGTTAATTGAATGTCAAATTAACTTTTCAAAATAGAAAAAAAATGAAAAAAGCATAGTATGTTTTGTTATGTTTCTCATTACCTAACCATTACCTACTGCCTCACTATGATAGGGCAACACTGTGGTCTGTGTCTAGCCCCAAAATGGGAAAAAGAGTAGAGATGGTCCACCTGCTTCTTAAAATCTTTGGTAAAGAAATGCCCACATCATTTGCACTTACATTCCATTGCCTGGAATTCAATCACTATTTGTTGAAAATCTTGTCCATTCACAAACTGTGCTGGGGCAACTAGATATCCATATGCAAAAGAGTAAAGCTGTCTCAGCAAAGTAGGAACAGAGTGAAGCTTCCTTGACTTGATAAAGAACATTTACAAAAACCCTACAGCTAACATCATACATAATGGTTAGAAACTAGCTTTATCATTAAAATCAGGAAAAAGTCAAGGATGTCTCCTCTTACCACTCCTTTTCAAAATTGTACTGGAATTCCTAGCTAATGCATAAAGACCAGAAAAGTATATAAAAGGGATGCAGATTCGGAAGAAGAAATAAAACTGTCTTTGTTTGCAGATGACATGATTGTCTATGTAGAAAATCTGAAAGAATATACAAAAAACTCCTGGAAGTAATATGCAACTCTAGTAAGATTACAGGATAAGGTTAACATAAAAAAGTCAATTGCTTTTCTATATACCAGCAATGAATACATGAAGTTTGAAATTAATAACACAGTACCTTTTATATTATCACCCCCCAAAGTGAAGTACATAGGTATAAATGTAACAAATATGCACAAGATGTATATGAGGAAAACTATAAAACTCTGATGAATGAAATCATAGAAGAACTAAATAAATGAAGACTTATTCCATGTTCATGGATAGAAAGACTCAGTATTGTCAAGATGTCAGTTCTTCCCACTAGGTCTTCTCAGTCAAAAGCCTAGCAAGTTATCTTATGGATACTGATAAACTGATACCAAAGTTTACATGAAGAGGCAAAAGGACCAGAATAGTCAACTCAGTATTGAAGGAGAAGAACTGACTCAGAGAAGTGATATTACCTGACTTCAAGACTTACTATAAAGTTACAGTAATCAAAACAGTGTGATACTGGTGAAAGAATAGACAGATCAATGGAACATCATTGGAACAGAATAGAGAGTCCAGAAATATACCAACATAAACACAGTCAATTGATCTTTGATGAAGGGGCAAAGGCAATACAATGGAGCAAAGATAGTCTCTTCAACAAAAGGTGCTGGAACAACTGGACATCCACCTGCAAAAAGCTGAATCAAGACATAGACCTTACATCCTTCACAAAAATTAAGTTAAAATTGATGATAGACCTAAATATGAAATGTAAACCTATAAAACTCCTAGAAGATAACATAAGAGAAAACCTTGATGACATTCAGCATGATGAGGACTTTTAAAAACAGATTTATTTCTCAATACTTCTCAATATAATTGATATATTAAAATTGAATATATTTAATGTAGATAATTTGGCTAGTGTGGACATATGCATACACTTGTGAAACCATCATCATAATCAAAGTAATATACTTATCTATCACCTCTAATTTTCTTTGTGCCCATTTGTTGTTGCTGTCGTTGTAAGAATAGATAACACAAGATCTACCCTCTTAACAAAATGTAAGTGCACAATACAGTATGGTTAACTATAGGCACTATGTTGTAGAGCAGATCTCTAGAGCTTATTCATCTTGCATAACTGAAACTTTATACTCATTCAACAAGTCCCCATTTCTCCCTCCCCCCAACCCCTGGTAACCTCCATTCTATTTTCTTCACTATGAGTTTGACTATTTTAAATACCACATATATGTGGAATCATGTAGTATTTATCTTTCTATGACTGCCTTAGCTCAGTTAGTATAATGTCCTACAGCTTCATCCATGTTGTCACAATGGCAGGATCCATGCCTAGAATACTTCTTCCTCAGATAGCTTCAGGTTCCATTCTCTTATTTCATTCAGATATTTGCTCACAGATAACTTCGCTAACTATCCCACCTAAAATAGTATCCCCTCTTCCAATACCTTCTATATTCAAACCTGTTTTATTTTTTTTTTCTGTAGCATTTATCACTACTTAATATTATATTACATATTTTATATATTAACTTTATTATCTGTTTCCCTTCATCTCTAAATGTGAGCTCCACAAGGATGACTATTTGTTTTATTCTATGCTATATTCCCACGACCTAGGAACAGTGTCTGGCACATAATAGATTGCTCAGTAAACATCTGTTGAACATATAAATGCCTCCAGAACCCTGGAGTGTCTTTTTTGTTGATTATATAAATCATATCAGTTTACACTATAATTTTAAATCCGACGAGAATTATTACACTTTTATGTGCTTCTATCACTGACCAGCCTAAGAAGCACCCCATTAAAAATCTTTAGACTAGTTGTTTGTTGTAGATAATATTTTGTGTTGGTAAAGGTGAAAGTGCCTCATTCAGTGTTTTTTTATTCTGCCATCTAAAGCAGGTGGAAAGCTAATGTATACACACTACCACACTGGAATTGGATATAATACTGAAAAAAGGGCTATTGGTTTGCTAGGATTTATAAAGTTTGGAATTTTAAAGAAATGTCCACAGAATTCTATATATTCATCATAAATATGGGGCTTCTGTTTTTCCCAAATTGATGTAAGATGTCAAGCCAATAAATAAAAGTCTGAGGATTTATTAGTTTGCTCGGGCTGCCATAACAAAATACCACAGACTGGGTGGCTTAAACAACAGAAATTTATATTCTCACAGTTCTGTAGGCTACAAGCCCAAGATAAAGGTGTCAGCAGGTTTGGTTTCTCCTGAGGACTTTCCCCTTGGATTTCAAATGACCATCTTCTTGCTGTGTCCTCGTGTGGTCTTTCCTCCGTGTTCATGTATGTCTGGTGTCTCCTTGTGTGTTTAAATTTCCACTTCTCATCAGGACACAAGTCAGAATGGATTAGGGCCCACTCTAATGGCCTCATTTTAACTTGATCGCCTCTTCAAATGCCCTGTCTCCAAATATAATCACATTCTGAGGTACCAGAGATTGAAACTTCAACATATGAATTTGGGGAAGGGGAGACAATTCGGCCCATAAGAGAGGATTATCATGATAAAGAGAAAGTTAATATGAATCCCTATCATATGTACAGGAAGTCCACCAGAGGAAAGTTTTCCAAGTTGTTTTTTTAGTTCATTGTGCAGTGAAATTTACAGAATGGTAAAATTTCACAACTCCACTTCAGTAAGGAAACTTGAGAAGTTTGATATTCATCTGTTTTCACCATATTATAACATCTCTTGTGTGAGTTCGTGGATGATGACTGGATGGATGTCTGTCAAAGATATCTATATAATACTAAAACCTCAAAATATATGAATATCCTGTTTTACCACAGCATTTACCCATCTGGAACTTGCTTCACTGTTTCTGTGACCACTGCCTTTAATATAAGTGGTATGTAATGTCCCTTTCCCCCAAGAGATGTCAATATCATGATCCCTGGAACTTGTCAGCATGTTACCTTACATTCTAATGTAAATAAGTTGAGGGTCTTGAAATGGGAAGATTATCCTGGATCATGAAGATGGGTCCAGTGTAAGTACAGGGTCCTAAAAAGGGGGAGGCAAGAAGGTCAAAGATAGAAGGAAGAGGTGGGTCAATGGAATCAAAGTTTGGAATGATGCAAGGAAAAGACAATGAGCCAAGGATTGCAGACAGACTCTAGAAGCTCAAAAAAAAAAAAAAAAAAAAAAAAAAAAAAAAAAAAAAGACAAGGAAATGGATTTACCCTTCACAGCCTCGAGAAGGAACCAGCCTTGCCAATATCTTCACTATGGCCCAGTGAGACTAGTTTTGGAGTTTTGACTTCCAGAACACTAAGATAATAAATTCATGTTGTTTTAAGCAATTATATTTGTAGTAATTTGTCACAGGAGCAGTAGGAAACTGAGAAAAGTGGTCTCTGATTTTAAGCAGTAGAAAGATATACTAGAACTTTTCTTTAGAGAACTATGGAGGTGAATTGTTCAGAATATTGATATTGAGCACATCACAAAGTCGCTGTCCACCCTGCCCTAACCCTACTGCTGTATGCTCCAAATCATGAGGTTCTAAAACAACAGCTGATAAGACCTTGCTGGAGTTTAAGGGGATAATTGTTAATTTAGGGAATAGCACCAAGACCTATTTTTCAAGTCTTAAAGATCTCAAGATTGTTTACTGCTCTGTGAGGAAAGGTGAACTCATAAGTATTATTTTGTGATAATAGTAGCAGATAAAAATAAAGTGGGTGAAAAAAACTCAGCACAGTGCCTACAAGTATATGATTACTAAGTACTTTAATATGTTCCCTAATGTCTACTTAATCCTTTGGGGAGTAGCAACAGCCCTTCTTTTCCTAAGTCCTGACTATCCTCTCTATTCTAAGCAAAACGTATTCGTAATTTTTTAAAAGGTACAGAAAAGCACATATGATATTACAGAGTTTTTAAAGAGATGCTATAATTGTTAGCATCCTTTGAATAGCAAACTAAGATAACATTTCTCAAACATCTAACTTGTGATATTTCTCCCTGCAAGGATTAATGATGATGAATTATTTCTAACATATAAATATGGTGGTTGTGGATCTCTGCTACACAGTTTATGAAAGTGATGAGGTTAAAAAAGTCTCCACCTTGTGTTTACCATCAAAATCTCATATTCATTTGCATCTTTCACAATGTAACTTGCTAAATGAAAAAGTCTCATAATCAAAATGAACAGAGACTAGAGCAGAAACCACAAAACTCCTAGAGGAGAATATAGGCAGAACATTCATTGACATAAATTGTAGCAATTTTTTTTTTGCATCCATCTCCTAAAGCAAGGAAATAAAAGCAAAAATAAACAAATGGGACCTAATTAAACTTAAAAGCTTTTGAACAGTAAAGGAAATCATCAACAAAATGAAAAAACAACCTACTGAATGGGAGAAAATATTTGCAAATGATATGACCAATAAGGGGTTAATAACCAACATATATAAACAGCTCATACAACTCAGCATCAAAAAACAACCTGATTAAAAAATGGACAGAAGAACTGAATAGACATTTTTCTAAAGAGGAAATGCAGATGGGCAACAGGCACATGAAAAGATGCTCAACATCACTAATCATCAGGGAAATGCAAATCAAAACCACAATGAGATATTACCTCACACTTGGCAGAATGACTATTATCAAAAGGAACACAAATAAACATTGGCGAGGGTGTGGAGAAATGAGAACCCTTGTACACTGCTGGTGGGAATGTAAATTGGTGCAGTCACTGTGGAAAACAGTATGGAATTTCTCAAAAAACCGAAAATAGAACTACCACATGACCCAGCAATTCTATTCTTGGGTATATATCTGCAAAAAACAAAAACACTAATTCAAAAAGAAACATGCACCCCATGTTCATAGCAGCATTACTTAACAATTGCCAAGAAATGGAAGTAACATAAGTGTCCATCAACAGATAAAAAAGATGTGATACACACACACACACACACACACACACACACACACACACACTGGAATACTACTCAGCCATAAAAAAAGAATGAAAATTTGCTATTTGCAGCAACATGGATGGACCTGGAGGGTATTACGCTAAGTGAAATAAGTCAGACAGAGGAAAACAAATACTGTATGATATCACTTATCTTATATGTGGAATCTAAAAAAAAGTAAAGCAATCTAGTGAATATAACAAAAAAGAAGCAGACTCACAGTTATAGAGAACAAACTAGTGGTTACCGGTGGGAAGAGGGAAGAGGGGAGGGGCAATATAGGGGTCAAATCAAGGAAGACATAATAATCCTTAATGTGTATGCCCCCCTAACAAAAGAATGTGAAAATATGGGAGGCAAAAACTAATAGAACTATGAGAAGAAATAGATGAATCAACTATGATAGGAACTTCAACACCCCTCTAACAGTAACTGACAGATCCAGCAGGCATAAAGGACGTAATTGAACTGAACAGCACTATCAATCAATTGTATGTAACTGACATCTATAGAATACCTCACCCAACAACAGCAGAATATAGATTCTTTTCCAACTCACATGGATCACATCACCATGGACCAATTTGGGGCCATAAAATACTCCTGAAAAAATTTAAAAGCATAGAAATCATACAATGCATGCTCTCTGACCACAATAAAACAAAACTAGAAGTCAATAATAGAAAAAAATGAGCTGAAAACTCTTCAAATATTGGGAGATTAAAGAACACACTTGTAAATACACATAGGTCAAAGAACTCCCAAGAGAAATTTAGAACAATATTTTAAAATAAATCAAAATGAAAGACCAACTTTCAAAATTTGTGGGATGCAACAAAAAAGCAATGATTAAGGGGAAATTTATAGATTTTTAAAGTATATATTAAAAAAGATAAAAGATCTAACATCAATAATCTAAACTTCCACCTTATAAAACTAGGACAAGAAGAGCATATTAAATCCAAATTGAGCAGAAGAATGAAATTAATAAAAATTAGAGCAGACCTCAGTGAAATTGAAAGTAGGAAATCAATAGAGAAAATCAATTAAGCTCAAAGGTAGTTCTTTGAAAATATTAGTAAATCTGATAAGCATCTACTCTGGCTAACCAAGAAAAAAAGAGCAGACACAAATTATTAATATCAGAAATGAAAGATTCCAACACTATTGAACCCATGGACAATAAAAAGATAATAAAGGAATATTATGAATAAGGCTAATATAACAAAATATGAACAAGATGTATATGAGGAAAACTACAAAACATTGATGAAAGAAATTAAAGATCAAAATAAATGGAGAGACATTACATTAACCCTTACATTCCTAACTATCCTCCATTAGGACTTCACCAACAGGTTTCTGCTTTACAATACTAGGTAAGGTAAGTGTTCCCCAGCCAGACATAATTTCCATTCCCAGAAAACATTCAGGTAAAATTCCAACTTTCATAATACAATTAACTCTTACACTTTTATGCTCTCTCAGTTGCACTGTAGCTCAAGTTAGGACTTCACCAATGGACTTAGGTACCATGGTTCGTGGAACTCCTGTATCAAGGAGTCTGGCAAACTTTTCTCTCCCCCTATTTTACCCACTCTTGTTCAAAAGCTTTGGATCCTCAGCGAGGATTAGAGCCAAGGGACTCCATAAGCCTTATATATAAAGTCATATATAAGACTTACATAAAGTCAATAAATAAAGTCTTATATATGACTTACATAAAGTCTTATAGATGTCTTAAATCTTATATAAGATTTGTCCATCCTATATTGATTAAATGGCTTGCCCATTGCCCTAAGTGATTGGTCAGATTTCTCACTGTAATTTTTTTTTTTATTATTGAAGTACAGTCAGTTACAATGTGTCAATTTCTGGTGTACAGCACAATGTCCCAGTTGTGCATATACTTACATATATTCATTTTTATATTCTTTTTCATTAAAGGTTATTATGAGATATTGAACACAGTTCCCTGTGCTATATAGAAGAAGCAAAGAAATATTTTAAAATCTATTTTTATATATAGTGGCTAACATTTGTAAATCTCAAACTCCCAAATTTATCCCTTCCCACACCCTTTCACCAGTAACCATAAGACTGTTTACTATGTCTGCGAGTCTGTTTCTGTTTTGTAGATGAGTTCATAATGTCCTTTTTTTTCTTTTTTAGATTACACATGTAAGTGATATCATACAGTATTTTTCTTTCTCTTTCTGGCTTACTTCACTTAGAATGATGATCTCTAGGTCCATCCATGTTGCTACAAATGGCATTGTTTTATTCTTTTTTTATGGCTGAGTAGTATTCCATTGTATAAATATACCATGACTTCTTTATCTAGTCATCTGTCGATGGACATTTAGGTTGTTTCCATGTCTTGGCTATTCCATATAGTGTTGCTATGAACATTGGGGTGCATGTATCTTTTACAAATTAGAGTTCCCTCCAGATATATGCCCAGTAGTGGGATTGCTGGATCACGTGGTAGGTCTATTTTTGGTTTTTTTGAGGAATCTCCATACTGTTTTCCATAATGGCTGCACCGAACTACATTCCCACCAGCAGTGTAGGAGGGTTTCCTTTTCTCCTCCACACCCTCTCCAGCATTTACTGTTCACAGACTTTGGAATGATGGCCATTCTGACTGGTGTGAGGTGATACCTCATTGTTGTTTTGATTTGCATTTCTCTGATAATTAGCGATATTGAGCATTTTTTCATGTGCCTATTGGCCATTTGTATGCCTTCATTGGAGAATTGCTTGTTTAGATCATCTGCCCATTTCTGGATTGGATTGTTTCTTTTTGGTATTAAGTTGGATGAGCTGTCCTAGCACAGCAATCAAGCAAGAAAAAGAAATAAAACGGATCCAAATTGGAAGAGAAGAGGTAAAATTGTCACTATATGCAGATGACATGATACTATATGTAGAAAGCCCTAAAAGCTCCACACAAAAACTACTAGAGCTGATAAAAGAATTCAGCAAGGTAGCAGGATACAATATTGACATACAAAAACCAGTTGCTTTTCCTTACACTAACAATGAATTAGCAGGAAAACAAAGTAAAGAAACAATTCCTTTTAAAATTGCACCCAAAACAATAAAACACTTAGGAATAAATCTGACCAAGGAGGTGAAAGACTTATAAATGGAGAACTACAAAACACTGATTAAGGAAATTAAAGATAACTTAAAGAAATGGAAAGATACCCCATGCTCCTGGATTGAAAGAATCAGTATCATTAAAATGGCCATACTGCCCAAGGCAATCTACAGAATTAATGTGATCCCTATCAAATTACCCAAGACATTTTTTTACAGAACTAGAACAAACAATCTTAAAATTTATATGGAATCACAGAAGGCCCAGAATTGCCAAAGCATTACTGAAGAGAAAGAAAGAGGCTGGAGGAATAACTTTCCCAGACTTCAGACAATACTACAGAGCTACAGTAATCAAAACAGCATGGTATTGGCATAAAAACAGACATATGGATCAATGGAACAGAATAGAGAGGCCAGCAATACATCCACAGACCTATGGTCAATTAATCTTCGACAAAGGAGGCAAGAATATACAATGGAGAAAAGACAGTCTCTTCAGCAAGTGGTTTTGGGAAAACTGTAAGCAGCATGTGAATTAATGAAGTTAGAATACTCCCTCACTCCATACACAAAAATAAACTCAAAATGGCTTAAAGACTTAAATATTAAGACAAGACATGATAATTCTCCCAGAAGAAAACATAGGCAAAACATTGTCTGATATAAATCTTAGCAATGTTCTCCTAGGGCAGTCTACCCAGGCAATAGAAATAAGAGCAAAAATAAACAAATGGGGCCTAATTAAACTTGTAAGCTTTTGCACAGCAAAGGAAACCATAAGCAAAACAAAACAACAACCTACGGAATGGGAGAAAATATTTGCAAATGAGACGACTGACAAAGGCTTAATTTCCAGAATATAATTTCTGCTTTTTGGCCTTCAAAATTTCTCCAAACTGTGGTCAAATAGAGCTGACTTATTTGGGGCCCTTTAATGTTGGGGGACCACCAGATCCTTTTGTGCCACCCAACCTTTGGTAGTGCTGAGTTAAAATCTTTGTTTTAACCCCACCAATATCTATTTTATTTACTCCATTTCTTAATTACCATCTAAAGATTTCCACCCTGCTGGGACAAGTCCCATGACTCTCCCCTTTCTTTTATTCCACTGCTATCAATATTTGCTTTATTCATCTTATTCCTTAATAATTGTTTAAAAATTTCTACCTTGCTAAAACCATTCTCTTGATTATTTCTTCTGCCTTTCTCCATTCTCTTGTTAATAACCTAATATTTTTATTAGCATATGTAAGACCTATGAGGGGAAGCCGAGACAGCAAATTTGATAAGGCTTCTTGAACTGTCCCTCGGTTTTGCAGCAGTAAGGTTATAATGGGGTGTCCATGTAAAAGGAGCCCTTTAACCACGGCATTTACCAGGAGCTGGGTAACAAGCATACACACTGGGTGAATATGCTAGTCATCATAAAGCCGGTCCCACATGGCTTGCGTTCAAAGCATGTCAGCTGCTTCATCTATAGTGTTGCGCTTGGCATTCATAAGGGAAGATGGGCAGTCCCCTTCTCAGGATAAATTGATCTCCCAGTGGTTTTTATGCTTTTCACCAGGCTAGTTGTTCCTTAAGGAATAACCAACCTCCTGTGTGTCTGGATCACATAAAACCATTTGTGATTGTTCTATAATGATCTGTGGGTCCTGTATCAATCCAAACATGCTCTTTCATTCTGAAGCATTCAAAACCAAAGACACAGCTGCTAAATTAGTCACTCTCACAATCCATTCCAGTGAAGGTTCCTCAGCAAACTGATGATACGGATCTACAAAATAAAACAACTCCTTCACACTATGCTCTCTGGTTTAAATAGTTTCCCACTTCTGCCTTCCCCATACAATGACTACCTTCTTAATGACCAGAGATCTTGGAGGTACCCCTGCATAATTTTTACCTTGGGGTGGGGCAACTTTGAGGCTAGTGGCTGGCTGAAGCTCAGATTCACTGAAATCTGAGCTTGGTCTAGCATCAGGGTCTGGTCCAGCACTCTCTTTTACTTTCAGACTAACTATTAACAGATAACAATTACCAAGGGATTGCATATCTTATCTTTTCCTTATTATTCTGCATTCCCTTATGCATCCAGTCAGATAAGTCCTCAGGAGTTGGATATGATGAAATTAAATTTATATTTTACGGGAAGACTCAAGAAAGATTTAAATGTAAAATTTTTCTCTGCCTGTTTGGGCCTCCTTCCTCTCCTTTAGTGTTCATTATGTATCTGCATTAACTAGACCTCCCGAGGAGATAACATTCCTTCTTAATCTTGTAAGAGCTCATGATGACCCACTACTCACTTTGCATATGCAGATCTGGATTGTGAAAACTGTCAACACATCAGTTGATGTACAATCCTTTTTCTCAATAACGTATATAACTGTGCTTTGACCTCTAACAGGTGGGAGAGTCTTCAGAGCTTTCTGAAAGACTGCCTCCCTGGTTATAATCCTCAGGTCAGCTTGAATAAAATTTTCTTTTTTTTTTCTTAGATTGTATTAATTAACTTTTTGTTGACAGATCCATCCCTAAATTCCATTGGTAACGTTAACCCTTAGTAACTGATTATAGCATAGCTGTTGTCCCATACCATGGATGACTATGAATCAGAGGCTCCTCATCCCCTACCCTTTCATCCTTTCTCTTCCCAAACCACATGTTTCTGTGAGCCAGGGCTGTTCTAGCAAGTCTCCCTTCTCTGACACCAACTAAAGTGGTTCTGAACCCAATTTCAATGTGTGTGTATCGGGGCGGGGGGGGGGGTTCCCACACCTATAAGCAATTCTCAAATGCCAGCAGGGTGTCCTACAATTTCAACTTAATTCTGACACTATCTACCCAGAGAGAGCATCAGATTCCACAGGTAGGGGCTCAGCCCCACAAGACTGTCTTCCCTGTCAGATGTCAATCTCAAGCTCAGGTTGTTACTTGTGCTTCTGACCGACCAGCTACAAACTGGAGGTTTCCATGACCCCCTCCTTGGACTTCAGATGCCAACTGCAAATCTAGGTTGTTACCTGTACTTATGACCAACTGGCTATAAATTAGAGGTTCCTATGGTCTCCTTGGAGTCAAGTAATTTGCTAGAGTGGCTTACAGAATTCAGAAAAACATTTTACCTACTAGATCTACTGGTTTATTATCAAAGGATATAACTCAGAAATAGTCAGATGGAAGAGATGCATAGGGCAAGGCATAGGGAATGGGTGCAGAGCTTCCATGCTCTCTCCAAGCGCTCCATTCTCCCAGAATCTACATGTGTTCACCAACTCAGAAGCTCTCCAAACCCTACCCTTTTGTGTGTTTATGGAGGCCTCACTACAAAGGTATGATTGATTAAATCGTTGGCCACTGGTGATTGATTCAACTTCCATCCCCTCTCCCCTCCCAGGAGGTAATGGGGATGGGTGTTGGACTAAATATTCCAACCTTCTAATCACATTGTTTGTTCCTCTGGCAACAGGACACCATCTTTGGTACTTTCTAAAAGTCACCTTATTAACCTAAACCCAGTTGTGGTGGAAAAGGGCTTGTTATGAGTAACAAAACACCCATTTCACCATAATGGTTCTGAAGTGGATTTCCGGAACTGAAGACAGGAGATCAAATATTGTGACAAAAGGTGCTCCCATTGCTCTTATCATTCAGGGAATTTCATGGGTTTTGGGAGCTGTGAGTCAGGAACTGTGGACAAAGACCACAAATATATGAAAAATACATTTTGGTTATCTGAACGACCAATTATATTTCTTATAAATCACAGCATCACACAAAGCTTACTACAATAACTACAACAATCTAAACAATATGGTACTGGCATAAAGATAGACATATAAACCAGTGAAACAGAATAGAGTCCAGAAATAAACCTTTGCATATGCGGCCAAATGATTTTTGACAAGGGTACCAAGACCATTCAGTGGGGAATGGACATTCTTTTCAAGAAATAGTGTTGGGAAAACTGGATATCCAGATGCAAAAGAATGGATTTGGACCTCTACCTTATACCATATACTAAAATTCACTCAGAATGGATCAATGACAAACTTAAGAGCTAAAACGTTGAAACTCTTAGAAGAAAACAAAGAGAACTTCCTGGCATCAGGTTTGGCAATAATTTCTTGGCTAGGACACCAAAAACATTTTTTAAAAAAGATAAATTGGACTTTGTCAAAATCAAAAACTTTGTGCATCAAAAGACTCTTTCAAGACGGTGAAAAGGCAAGCCATAGAATGGAAGAAAATATTTGCAAAAAATCATATATATAATAAGGAGTTAGTATCAAGAATATATAAAGAACTCCTAAAACTCAACAACAACAACAAAGACCAAACAGTCCTATTTTTAAGGATTTATTTTTAAGGGCAAAGGCTTCAAATAGAGTTTTTTTTCAAAGAAGAGATATAAATTGCCACTAAGTCCATGAAAAGATGAACAACATCACTGGTCATTAGGGAAATACAAAGCAAAACCACGAGATACCCCTCCACACACATTAAGATGGGTATTATCAAAACACAGAAAATAACAAATGCTGGCATGGATATGGAGAAATTTGTGTCCGTGTGCTCTGCTGGTAGGAATGTAAAATGGTGCAGCCACTGTGAAAAATAGTATGGCAGTTCCTTTAAAAAAATTCAACACAAAATTGTCATATGATGTAACAATTCCACTTCTAGTTATATACCCCAAATAACTGAAAGCAAGGACTTGAACAGATATTTGTACAACTAATGTTCTTAGCAGAATTATTCATAATAGCCAAAAAGTGGAAACAACCAAAATGTCTATTGACAGGTGAAAGGATAAACAGAAACAACAGTGAAATACTATTATCTTAAAAAGAAATAAAATTGTGATACGTGCTACAAGGATGAACTTTGAAAATATTATGCTATATTAAACAGCCAGACACAAAATAACAAATATTGTATGATTTCACTTATATATCTAGAGTTGTCACATTTGTAGAGATAGAAAATAGAATAGTGCTCATAAGGGCCTGACCAGAGTAGATAGTGGGTAGTGGGAAGTTATTGTTTAATTTTATGGCAAATTTTATGTTATGTATATTTTACCACAATTAAAAAAAAATGCAAAGGGCAAACCCTAATAAATACTAGAGACTTTAGTTAATAACAACCTATCAATATTCATACGTCAATTGTAACAAGTATATTACGCTAATGCAAGATGCTAATAATATGGAAAACTGTGGAGGGGTGTGGGAAGGGAGTGGTGGGGAGAAAGAAGTAGTACAGAGGAACTCTCCATACTTTCTGCTCTAAAACATAAAGTCAAATAATTTTTTAAATGCCAGTATTATTGCATTTTTGGCTTGTTATTCCTTGTTTTTTCCAGTGTATTTTATTCATTCATTAATTTTTATTATAGTTGATATACAATATTATGTTAGTGTCAGGTGTACAACATAGTTATCCAACAATCAAATAACATTATGAAATGATCACAAGTCCAGTAACTACCTGTCACCATACAAAATTATTACAGTATTATTGACTATATTCCTAATGATGTATATTACAGCCTCATGACATTTATTTTATAACTGGAAGTTTGTATCTTTTAATCCTCTTCACCTATTTCTCCCGATATCCTGCCCTTTCCCCTCTGGCAATCACAAGTTTGCTCTCTGTATGTGTAAGTCTGTTTCCATTTTGTTTTGTTTTTTAGATTCCATATATAAGTGAGCTCATACAGTACTTGTCTTTCTTTGTCTGACTTATTTCACTTAGCAAACCATCAACAAAATGAAAAGACAACCTACCAAATGGAAGCAAATAGTTGCAAATGATATTTCTTATAAGGGGTTAATATCCAAATTATAAAGAAATCACACAACTCAATATTAAAAAATCCAAATAGAATATGGGAAGAGAACCCGAATAGACATTTCTCCAAAGAAGACACAATGATGGCCAACAGACACATGAAAAGATGCTCAACATCACTAACAGGGAAATGCAAATTGAAACCACATTGAGATATTACCTCACACCTGTTAGAATGGCTATTATCAAAAAGGCAAGAAGTAAGGTGTTGGCGAGGATGTGGAGAAAAGGGGATCTTCATGTACTGTTGGTGGGAATGTAAATTGGTGCAGCCACTATGGAAAATATATGGAGTTTCCTCAAAAAATTAAAAATAGAACTACCACACGATCCAGCAATTCCACTCTTGAGTATTTACCTGAAGAAAACAAAAACATTAATTTGAAAAGATATATGCAACCTTATGTTCACTGAAGCATTATTTACAAGAACTATGATGTGGAAGCAACAGACATGTCCATTAATAGACCGACCAACAGATAAAGAAGACACACACACACACACGCACACACACATGGAGTATTACTCAGCCATAAAAAGAAAGAAATTGTGCCATCTGTGACAACATGGATGGACCTAGATGGCATTATGCTAAGTGAAATTAAGTCAAATAGAGAAAAACAAATTTATAGTGTGTTTTAAAACCCAAATGCATAAAACTATAATTATAAATCTGTTAATAGACATGATGTATAAAATCTAATTTGTGACAATAACAACATAAAGAGGGAAACGGAGTTGTAAATTGGGCAGTTTTGTATACTTTTGAAACTAGGTTGATATTAATTCAAACTTGGGTATAATATACTTAAGATATTAATTATATAAAAAATATTATGATCTACAGAGTAGCCACCAAGAAAGAAAGAAATGAATCAAAATGGTACACTAGAGAAAGTGCCAAATTGTTTTGTATGTTGGCTGTAGCTTTTTACATTTCCACCATCAATGTACAAGGATTCCAATTTTTCTACATCCTTGCCAACACTTGCTATTATGTTTTTTAAGGAATTATTGCCATCTAGTGGTGTGAAGTGGTATCACTGTGGTTTTGATTTGCATTTCTCTAAAGACCAAAGATATTGAACGTATTTTCATGTGTTTATTGGCCATTTGCATATCTTCTTTGGAGAAATGTCTATTCAAATCCTTTGCGTTTTTTAAATGGTTTCATTTGTCTCTTTATTGAGTGGTAAGAGTTCACTATATATTCTGGATACAAGACCCATATCATATATATAATTTGCAAACATTTTCTCCTATGCTGTGAGTTGTCTTTTCACTTTATTGATGGTATCATTTGAAGAATCTTGCTAATTTTAAAGCCAAATCGAGTA
This sequence comes from Camelus dromedarius, assembly GCF_036321535.1. Classification (NCBI taxonomy): domain Eukaryota; kingdom Metazoa; phylum Chordata; class Mammalia; order Artiodactyla; family Camelidae; genus Camelus; species Camelus dromedarius. The sequence goes on along the minus strand of NC_087472.1, from coordinate 31,370,579 downwards.
AGCTTCATGTTTTTTTGCTCTGAGAAGTGCTGAAGGAAAATACTTGTTATTTTTTATATTATCCATCAAATTCTGTTACTGATGTAATAGAGCCAACACTTTAGTTACTCAAGATATTCAAGCCACTGGTTTATTGAATCCTTATGAGTCTAGGATATTCTAGTATATTCAGCTTTGAGACAAAGATGCCAGAACAAAACTATCTATTTCAGAGTAGTTTGATTAACCAAAAATGACTTTCTGCTTCAATCACAATGGAAACCTATCTGTATATGCTTTTAGTTATGACTAGTAAATGAAGCAGATATTATGGTCCCTGTAATAAAGAGGCTGACTTCATTTTTTTTAATCTTTGACTACTGATAGCTTTTGAGCCTCATCCCTCCTTCTCCCCTACCCCACATATGAGTAAGTTGATAGCTTCCCCTTCTGCCCCATATCTGGGCAAGCTGCTCAGAAAACCAAGGTGCTCCCTCCTTAGGCACTGGTAGGAAATTCAAACCACCTGCAGGAACCCTCACCCTGGACCCATCTCCTAGCTACCATAATACCCCAAGGACATCTCCTCCTATGCTCTCAAGCCATTTTCAGGCCTGTCTGGGAGCCACTCTGCTCTGTCCAGAAAGCCTCTTTATGTGAGTAATAACTTTTCATACTGTCTTGGTGTGTATATATGTGTGACATCATCAATATCAGCATCTGAACCAAATTTGGGGTGATACTGTGTTCTGTCTCTGAGGGGTGGCCACAGCATCCCCAAAAGAAAATATTTTTTTCTGTACAATGGAGCCATGGGTTTCTTGCAAAATGAAGAGAAGGGGAGGGGGAATTCATTGTGAAGCTTTTCATTTAATAGAGTTTTTCATCCAGGCTATCTTTGGAAACTTCAATGTTATATTTCAAAACTTTACTATATATGTGTGTGTGTGTATATGTATATATAAAATGACATTAGTGGATTTATGCAAATTATAAAAATTCCTACTATTCTTGGTATACCAGAAAAATCACATTACTTTAACAGGAGTCTCAAATGGAAAAGGAACAACTTTTGAGCCATTTCCTCTTGTTTCTTATCCACTTAAGATTTATACACCAAGGGATAACATTCACAGAAGTTTTTGTTCTTCAAACCAGACCAGTTTTGACTTAGAGGAAATTATCTGTTGTGAAAACTGAAGGATGATAGTGTGCCCCTCCTCTAAGAGCTTTTTTATACTTATTCACTGACAGATGGATCATTAACTCTGGACCAGGATTTCTCACTAAGATGCTGCAGACAGCCTGAAGTCCTGTGTGGCTTGAATGTAGGTCACACGGTGGGATAAAATGGAAAGGTGCTGAAGGATATAGGGCCCTGAAAGCCTTGCTAGCGAATCTGGTGATATTATATAGATGAATCCCCACTGAAACTTCTTGTAAAATTGAGGGCACAGCAGAGGGTCAGTGGGTGCTAATAGTCCAGTTGTGCTGTAGGAAGATTACTTGCTTTACTTGATGACAGGAAAGATGAGAAGTCTACACTGATTTTTACCCCCAGCCAGCAACATTTTAAGACAAGTAACATCTGGATCAGCCCTGATACTACATGGGCATGCCTGAATTATTTTTCCAGGAAAGGGGATGAAAGAAGAGATGAGTAATGGAGTTTTGACTTTGAGTACACCCCAGGAATGATTTGGGAACTGACTCTGTCTTCCATAATTCCCACCCAAGGAGAGACCAGCAGCTTGCTTTCACAGAGACACCTACATCCCACACTCACCCTTCTCTTTAGCTGACGGAAAATTCCACAGCCATCAACTGATTAAGTGTGTGCTCCATAGGGCATTTGAGACACAGTATTTCCAAAAGGTCTCGTCCAATTGTACTGTGAAGATTCCCAACTCTGAAAGCAGTACCCACAGCTAGAATTCCAGGCTATGGGAGTTCTGTGGATTAAAAAACAAGTTATAAAGAACTTCAAAAATCACCTAAGTTGCAACTGTATGTTGCAAAAAGCCTACCTGCATTTTTTCACCCTTAATACACAAGTGTGGCTGGTTGTCCTTCATTTCAACTCCTAGATATATGAAAGATAAGATTCAGATTTGACCTTAATAGAAATTATACTAAGGATAGCTGCTAAAACTAAGGGTACATGACACCTTTTGAGTTTTTTCAGTTTAGGCCTTCCCGTTAATACATAAAAAGTTAGGAGAGAGAGGAAGTTCCATAGAAAGGCCAGTATTTGTACCCTGATCCTAATATTTGTATTCCCCAATTCTGGGCAGTTAAGGAAAGAGAATAACAGCAAAGGAGGCAGAGGGTAGGAGAGGCAGAGGTGGTCCCAGATCCCAACCTATACTCTGAGATTCTATGCCACAAACCCCTAAACAGAACCTAGTTTTTGTTAAGTGCAAATCATCATGTCCAAAGCATTCGTCAGCAAACAAAAGCAACTATGAGAGTAAACAGTCACCAAGGTGGGACAAATGAGACTATCCACAAAGCAGTTTCTGTAGTTGGACCCTAGAAAGGCCCTCCTCTGAGGCCAAGGAATACAGGGGGAGGGAGCCACAGATGCAGTAAACTTGGTACCCCAGGATGGGGTATCTGGATGTTGAGGGCACAATGGGACTAGGTCCTTTCAGAGCCATACTCCCTTGGCTTTGCTAAATGGGGGTGAGAACCAGGAATTTTCTTGGAGGTTAAAAAGCTTCAAGGTATCCTGATGAGACATCTTTTGTGAAAGGCTGAACACAAATTCTGGGACTCAGACCGAAATGAAAGCATCTGTATTCCTTTTCTCCTAAGTCTGTGTCTTCACCCTTTTCCCAGATCTGCCCAGATGTCAGCTTACGAGGACGGTAGCACAGTCCTGTCTCGTGTGCAGAGTGATTCTACTCCTTGAACATGCTGAAACTAAAGGGTCGGTCAGTGTAAACTTATTTTGTTTGTACCCCGCTACAGACTCAGACAGTGCTCCTTATCATTCTTTTTTTTTTTTTTGTGCTTCATCCCTCTGACTAGACTTCAACTAAAGAACTAGGACAATGTTTTCACCAGTTTTAGCATGCAAGTTTATTAACATGTAAATGAAGTCTCAAATGAATACACCTATGTCAATATAAAGCACAGAAGTATAGCTTACTCAGGATGAATAAATTCATTATCAGGTCATGTTGCAGAAATACTAAAAATATCTCAATTTACATAGCACAATAAAAATCAACAAATATTCAAATTCTCAAGATCATTTGGTACCTGTAAAATTGGCTCCTTCAATCAACACAGAGCATAAATACTGAAATAATTATAATATGCATTGGTTTCATATTACAATACCAAAAAATTGTTCAAGCTTTGTGAGAACATACAGCTATTCAGAGTTTGAGTATTAATCGTATAACTTTATCTCTCACCTCAGGGTCACTGTGCTCTGCTAAGTCTTGTAGTTTCTGACCAAACTCTTTTGCTTCCTGGAATATGGAAATAAGTTCAGATTTAGTGAACTCTTCCTTGGTAAATAGCTTCACCTTCTTTTTGAACTGGAAATTTATATTCTCAAATATTTCAATGATATTAAGAATATTGGCCTTTGACTCATTTTTGTTAAAGGGTGCAACCAATGATGAAAGTACTTTGGCACTGATCAGTTCTCTTGTATTGGCTTGATTTTTAGACAAGCGTGAAAACACTTTTAAAACATAAAACTTGGTTTTGACACTTCCCTTGTTTAACAAGGTGAGGAAATCTGGAATGTAACTGACAATCGTATGATGATCCTCAAATTTTACACTCAGTTGCACTAATAATTTTAGTTCAGCCAGTTGCAAAGGGGAGTTCAAGGGATAAGAGGTTATGTCCTTACAAACTTGATTTATGTACGATTCTCCTGTATTTGGTCCTGCAGAAGACTCAGAGTTGTCATCCACCATGTTTGAAGCTCTGCGGTGTTCTTTAACATTGGGATTATTGACCAAGTTTTCAATCATAACAGTAATACCTACATCATGAATTATATCTTGAGTAAATGGATAAGCAGGACTGATGCCCATTATCATTGTAGCTATTTGATGAATAAAAGGATCCTTAGTTAACTTAAGTAGGGCAACGAGTTTATCAAACTCTTTAGGCTCTAAACTAAAAACACGTGATTTGCAGCGGCAGGCTTTTGGATTGGGCCCATACTTTTCCCTATACCTAACCTGTTTTTTGATCTCAGCTAAGGTCTGGAAGTAAGGGCCATTATAGGGTGGGATCTTGGTCAGAGGCCGAATCCCCAGAGGAGTTTCAATCAAAGTCTCAACCAGAGTCCAATTCCCCTCTGGAGGCAAGGATCCCTGCCCTCCCTCTACTGGGACTAGGACACAATACCTGGCCCTTGACCACGCTGCTGCTTTTTGCTTTATAGTGAGTTCAGGTTTGGGTTTGGGTGTGGGCTCGGGCTTTTCCTCGATCTTAGGTGGAGGCTCATAAACTTGGAAAGAGGTCTCTTCTTCAGGCCAGAACCAGGATCCTACGCTAGGCTCTTCTCCAGTCCAAAACCAAGAGCAGACATTTTCTTCATCCTCATCACTGGACTTGATTACAATACCAGCCCTGTCCCCAGCCCTCAACTTGATGCTGGCCTCTCTCCTCCTTTGGGATCTGGACCCAATATTGCCTTTATCATCAGCTTTGGCAAAGGACTTGATACTGGCTTCACTTCCAGCACCAGCCTTGACTTCATACTTAGTCCCAGCACTGACTCTGGATATAGGTACGGCCTTTGACTTGGTTTCGGACACTATACCAGGTTTGGCCACGGGTTTTGCCTTAATCTCAGCCATGTCTCTAGTCTTAGTCATAGCTTCCATCTTGCTCACTTCCCTTGTCATAGCCACGGCCTCAGTGTAGGTCACTGTCTGTGTCCTGGCCACTGCTCCATCCTCAGCCTTGACCTGGGTCACTGGTCTTGTTTTCAGTTCTGCCTCAGCCACTGCCTTGGCTTGGATCTTAGCCTTGGCTCTAGTGTGGACAGGGCCACTGATTCCAGCTTTCAGGCCAGCCCCAGCCCCTCCTCTGCCCCTGCCTTAGCCTCAAAGCCAATCATGATCCAAGTTAAAGGCAAGGTCAAATTATGTAAACCCCCACCCCCGTCTCAGCCTTGACTGAAGGTCTGTCCCAGGTTGGTGTTTTCATACAAAGTCCAGTTGTCACTCAGACCCCTTTCCAACTATAGGCTCTGCCAATGATATAAACAACGTGCAGAGGAAGCTCACTCAGGGAAGGAAAGGATGGCTGTGTGCCTGAGCGCAGCCCTGTGGAGGGTGGTGGTCTTCAGCCACTCCAAGGCCACCAGATCTGCCACTGAAGTTGGACCTAGGGGTGGAGGAAGGAAATGGGGCTTTGAGTCTTTTCCAATTTTTTTCTCATGTTGATTAGCACAGAGAGACAGGAAAGTATGGTAATTTAGTGCTAAGTGGAAAAGATAATTAGCAAACTTTCTCTCCCTTCATTTCATGCTCCCTACTACTGCAGGAGCAACTGATCTTTTTTTCCAGACACAGAACAGGAGTATGGGGAGTGGGAAAGCTGGACGGGACTGAGAGAGACTGAAGAATCCCTGGACTGGCTCTTTACCCATACTGCACCCAAGCAGATCTCCACTACCTCATTCTACAGGTCTACTGAGGAAGTCTCCACACTCATAGCAACCTGCACTAATCTGGAGTGATTTTCTCCTCGTTTCCTTGCCTTCAATGATGACAAGCCCTACCACAGACCTAAAGGCAGATTTATGGACAAATAAACAAGTAGGAGGAGGGGGGAGGTATAGCTCAGAGGTAGAGCATGTGCTTAGCATGCACTAGGTCCTGGGTTCAATCCCCAGGACCTCCATTAAAAATAATAGTAAATAGATAAATAGATAAACCTAATTATCTCCCCCCTTCAAAAAAAAAGAAGTTGAAGATAATTTTAAAAAACCAGGAGGATACAGAAATCAATCTCTTGGTAGAGTGACCTTGGTCCCTGGTCCCTATATTTGTTATCTGTCTAGTGTTTCCCTCCTCCTGGTCCTTTCTTCCTACTGTCCTGCTTCAGGACTCCTCCTCCTCCCTGTTTCCCACCATTTCCCTCTTCAGAGACTGCCTTGGCATTTCCCTATTTCGGAACTGGGCTAGGGTGAAGCATAAGAACCGGAAAACCAAGTGGGAAGTAATAAAAGCATATATTATCCTTCTATGCCCCCAAAGCTTAAGAAGGCTCCCAATTAAATCACCAGGGGACCAAATGGGTTAGTAAAATGGCAAAACAGAAGAGATAGAATCCTCTAGTCTCAATCACTCTACCTTCGCACCAATCTAAACAGATACAAGACACATTTATTTTCTTCATTATTTCCTAGCTTCAAGTTGGGTTACCATTTATAAACCTTCACAGCAACTGAGAGTTCCACAGACCTAAGGACAGATCTACACACAGAGATTCACAAATGCAGAGATAGATAAATAAATAGACTCGACAAGAGACAATGGAGACTGAGTCCTTCCTTGGTAGAGATCAGCACCTAGGACACTGATCCTTTCTGGATGCAGTTACACGATTGCCAAAATTTTTTAAATTTCTATCTCCCTTTCTTCCTCCCTTCCCCCAAATCTCCAAGCTCCTCTGCTCTATTCTCAAAGTCTGACGATTCCCCTCCAGAGACAACTCAATCATCCCTGCAAGATAGTGGTGGTGTCAGTAGGGATGGAATGCCCAGACAAACCATGAAAGTTGGCTGGGAAATCAATGAAAAGCATTATTTCCCAATTTAATCTAAGTTCTTATGTTTTCTTCTACTCCTCAAAGCCTATCATCTTCTTCATCACAATGGGAGTAAGGTAGGACTGTTTGGAAAGCTGACAGGAGATCTGGAGTTTTCCCTAAACCCCCTACCTCCACTAGTCTTAGCCATCTACCACACAAGCACTGCCCACTCTACAGAAATTAGGCCAATTTTCTTTTATTTATCCCCTCCCTTTAAGGTTCCCTGCCCCTCACAGATCTTTACAGGAAGGTGTAATACCGCAAATGTAGGAACAGACCTACACATACAAACGCATGACACACACTCAAAAACCAAATGAAAAGACAGTGGGAGAGACTTGGTCAGACTAGTAATCAGGACATGAGACCCTTTTCTAATCCAGGGCCTTGATTATCAAACACTTACAACCTCTTTTTACACTCTCCCTTCCAGGGCTTCCCAGATAACTGCTCTCACGACAGCAGCAGCCCCTCCTATTAATATAATCCGCCATTTCTCCGCTAGAAGCCGCTACTACACTCCTTTCCCTCGCCAAACATGGTCGGAGGTGGGGCGAATGTCTGGAAATCAAGCTAGCAAGAGGAAGATCATTTAAAATTTATCGTTGTGTGCCACTCAAATGACCCCTGTCCCTCTCTCCCTTCTCACCGCCCGCGCCCCAACGACCAGGTCACATCGCCCACGTTCATCTCTGACACCCATAACCACACTCCCAAGCGATGCCCACCTTCTCACTGACCTGCTCTGCTTGGATCAGAGGAAAATCAGTTTTCTCATTTCCTTGCCTCGAGGGGTGCCGAGCCCTAAGAAAGAGGGACGGACAGTCAGACGGACACAAGGACAAGAGACAATGGCGGCGACTGTGTGTGGGGATTGGCCTGGCACCTGGTATTTAAGACGAGATACCTGTTTTATCAGATGAAGGGCAAACAATTGTCACTTTTTGGTATTTCCTTCTCCTTCTGGTCCCCAAGGCGCCTCAGGGACCCGCTCCTAGTGACTCTTTAACAGCTACCTTTTCCTCCGCAGTCTCTTGTCTCGCCACGTCCCCGGAACCAAAACCGACAGCAGGAGCAGCTAGAGAGGCGTTTAAGGGGATCCGGCCTCGCGGAAGCGGAGTGATACCAAGCTTTGCGTTACGCCGCTCCTTCCTCCAGCTGTGCGCTCCGTCCCGCCCACCCTCGGTTTCGGATTCTGGACTGGGCAGGGGCGGGGTCTGGGTATGAGAAAGCAGCGCCGGGCTGAAAGTAGCAAACTAAAGTCAAAGGGTCTCAGTATTAGTTCTCTCTTAGGAGCTCCCTCCGCCAAACCTACAATCTTTTCCCCTGATCTGAAACGAATATGGTTTTCTGGAGGTGGCGACTGTGAATCAGCCTCGGTCTGATAAAGCGGACGGATACCAAAATGTGGTGTTACACACTGCCCTCTCCAAATCCCTAGGCCCACCGAAGTGGGTGGGTTGGGGGAGGGAGCCGAGGTGAGAAGGTCGGGAAACAGACTCAAGACAGAAAGGCTCAAAACTGAGAGAGGAGGATAAATTCTCATCTATTCCAAAAACTATGCGCTGCCTCTATGAGAAAAGCCCCTCCCAGCCGCCCCTCCCAAGTAATTTTCTGAACACATGGGCAGGGGTGGGGCGTCTGGAAAGCTGCTCTGGTTGGACTTGATCTGTATCAAACAGCTTAGTTTTTCCTTGTTCTTCTCTAAGTCTTTCTCCCTTACTGACTACTGTATTTCTCAAACAGAAATAATCGAAGATGAGGTGGGATGAGAATATAGGGAGACTATAGCAGAGACAGACGGAGAGAAGCATCTTAATACCAAACTACCCCGATGTGTACGTGTGCCATTATGCCCTGCCTCGCCTCCTGACGCCCACGATATTTTTCTGCACTTAAGTATGCAGGGACTTGAGCTTGGGTATGCAGGAAAACAACTCTGTACTCATGGAAGAGGATTAATACTCGAATATCTTTGTACTCGTGGCATCCTCACCCCATACTCCGCCGCTCACCGTGTGGTTTCCTTATTTGTCACCTAAAATGGAAGATGAAGTGGAAGAAAAATTTTAAAAAGCAGCACTAAAGTGATAACGGATTAAATGCCAAACTGTCCCGTTGTGGGCCCCTTTTAGGCCTGACCCACCATTGCACAAGAAGTCAGGTGAGGTAAAGGAAATGTTAGGAAAGCAGGCTGGGAGGGGTGAGGCTATTTGAGGCCAGACCACTTTGGAGGTCCTGGGGCGGCCCTCCCCAGGTGTGCTTTTATTGTTGCTGGGACCGTGGACTGGAGGAAGGTGGGAGGGGGCGCCCACGGAGCCCCAGCCATTGTCCCTCTTCTAAGGGAAGGCAGTTGAGGAAACAAACCACTTGTCTGCACCAGCGTCGTCATTTTTTCTGCCACACTGCTTCTCATTCGAAATGGTAACACACTTTGCCATTTTGTAGTCCCCACCATCGCCCAGGAAAGAGGGCCTTTGCCTGTCCAGACCCAAACCAGTTCATACAGTCCTCCCTGTGTGTCTCCCACACACACAGCCCGGTGTCAGGCGCTAAATAGGGCCGGTTTTGGCGCCTCTTTTACTGTCCTCTCTAAGGAAACGGGACGCTACCCGTGCACTTCTCAAGGCACATCCTAGCTGCTCTCCTGACTCCTCCTCTTCTCTCATCACTATATCCTGCCTAATGGATGCATATCCTCATTCTCCCTGAATATATAAAAAATTTGACTTTCCATTTCAAGTTGAAAGAGATGAGGGGCCATTGAGTCATGAGAATTCCATGGTGCCTTCTATTGTTTACGGATCAGTGACTATCTCTAGGTGTGTCTTCATCTATGATGTCTGTAACCCCAAGGCTTACCCTAGAGTCTGGTACACAGGAGATGGTCTCTACATAATTTTCAATGGAGGAAGGAACCAAGGGATTTTAAAAATAAATTTTGGAAAGAAACCTGGAGTATCTTAATATTGCATATTTTAATGAACTTTTGGGGGGATACATATAATTTGGATTTAATGGGAGTTTGTTTTTCTTTTTCTGTCTTCTTTTCAAGCTTGAAACTATGCCTTACTAAGTTCCTTAATATATAGCAAACCCCTATTAATTCATAAAGAAAAGACCAATGACCAATAATCCAATAGGAAAATGGGCAAATATATGAAGAGATTGTTCATTAAAAAGACAAATCAATACTTCTTAAATATATGAGAAAATGTTTCATCTCACTGATTACAGAAGTACAAATTGTGATTACAATGATATATCATTTCTCATCAATCATATCGGCAAAGAACAAAAAGTTTCTTTATCATGATAGTTGAGCTAGAGGAGGGTAGAGAGGACAATAAGGGAGCAAGTGATAGTAAAAATCTGTCAAGATCAGTGGATTAGAGATTCTGATGACATTGAAAGAAAGTGGGGTTTGGGTACCAAAGGGGATGAGCTAAAAGAGGGGAGATGATGGTCATGGAAAGGGATGTTTGGAACTGAGATTATGGAGGAGTTGCTATAATTGCAATGGCAAATCCTAGGGTATGGTCATGCAAGTGGAGTAAGTAGCTGAGGTGGGGGTCAAGGACAATGTCATGGCAAAGAAATGTTCGAGGAACTGAAGGAGCCAGTGTGTTAGAATGCTCATTCTTGAACTCACCAGGAATTAAGACAGGACTACTACCATTGGGAGTGACCTAGTTCCAGGAGCTAAACTTTGTGAGGAATAAGTGGCAACAGCAGGAGACTGAAATTTGGTAGATGACAACAACAATAAAGGCTAGTCAGTGACACTAGCTGTCAGAAGCTGGAGGTTTTCAGGGATGTTCTGTAGGCAGCAGTGAGAAGCATGGAAAACATTTACTGGAACTTCAGGCTCTGTGGTACAATGGTTCTGGGAGAGAAAAATCATCTGCTCCTCTTGACCGGACTTCAGGGGACACAGAGTCTTCAGGGAGGAGCCTGGCTTCTGTTAGGGCAAGACAATGAAGGGTGCATTCAGAGAAGAGGGTGAAGATACAGAAGAATTATTGAGGTCAAGTTGCATTTTAGGAGTAGGGAAGGGATGTGAGAAGTGAATTAAAGAGGGGATGTGTTCACAGCCTTGTGTGTGTGTGGGACTTCCTGTCGACCCCAAGTGATGTGGAAATTCAGTCTCAGACCTGGAGCACTGGTCCACAAAATGCTCCATATTGCTCCTGGAAACAGATCACACCAATCTGTAATGATAGAAAAATGGGCTGAAAACTACATATCACATTCAGGACAGGAATAACTCTGGGGAAGTGGGAGGGGAATGGAAATGGAGTGAAGGTCAAGGAAATCTCAATTTTTCTGCAGTGTTTTTATTCCTTAAAAGAAGAGCAAAGTAAATATACCTAAATATTAACAACATCTAAATCTCAGTGGTGGAAACACTGGTGTTTGTTATATTTAATGCCTGGGATGTTGTAGGTACTCAATGAATATTCTTTGTTGAACAAGTATGCGCTTCTGTTTTAAAAGTTCCTCCAGAAAACAAATACAACTCTGAAGTTAGCACAACATGCTACAAGAGTATAGAAGAGGGATTGGGGAGAGGTGGGAAGGCCTGAGAAATCCTTGAGAGAGTGATTGCTGATCTATATGGATTTCTAGCACCATACATGAGCCATATGGAAAATATAGGGTGCAGGCTAAAGACATAGCCCTATCTCCATTTTACCTCAACGCTCCAAGGTTCTGGGTGAATATCCAGAAGATGACCTTGAAGATTTGTTCTTTCAGGTGGAGTCTCACTGGATCCTCACTTTTCTCTCCCAACATAGACACTGGGTGGTGCTGCTGTCCAAAAATTCCACTGTATCATGGATTTATTACTTCAATCTAAAGATGGGCATTTATCTAAGTGTCAACTGTAGGCCAAGCAAAGGGCTCAGGTTTGGAGATATAAAGATGAATAGCCTCTGTAGATTATCCTCTGATTACCTCAAACTGACTGTTATCATGTTCAGTGGCTGTAAAACTAGAAAATGTGACATTTACATAGGAGCGCACCACTGTCACAGAAATGCCCAGCTGTGGGGGTGAATGACCCCGAACCACCCATCCTCTCTATGAGCACCCCTCCTCCACGACCTGGCCGAGGATTAGAACAGACAACACTGAGCACCAAATCACTGGTGGTCACCGCGTACTTAGGTTCCTTTGGCTATAAAAAGCCGAGAGTATCTGATTACCGCGCCTTCAGCTTGGATCTCGGAGCTTCAGACGTTCAAAGGTAACTGGGCAGGATATGCCTGTTTATTTCAGAGTCCCCTATTATCGTGGAGGAGTGATATACTTGGGAGGAAGAGAAGTGGGCCCTCAGGGCGAAAGTAGTGGGAGAGGCAGGGGAGGTAGGTCAGTGACTGGTCCCCGGGCAAATCCGAGAGGGCTTGGGTGGGGTCTGGGGAGGCGGATCTCGAATGATGTTATCAACACCCTGTTACAAGGGTGAGGTCCTGAGTATCCCGGAGAAGGTGGACTCAGGCTAGCAAGGCTAAAGCGGTGGGAGGGGCGAGGAGGCGGGTCTGGGATCCCTTGGCCAATGGGAGACGACTCGGGCGGGGTCTTCCACGCAACTTAACTTCAGGGTTCCGCGCGGGAAGGCTAACCTCGTCCTGCGTGCGGAGCAGTCTCAGCGCAGCCGTCGGCCTGTCCCTGGTCTTCAAGCCTTCGGGTGAGGACGCGCGGCCCCGCTGGAGCCAGAGGACTATGGGGACAGGCGGGCCCAGTGGCCGCGGGGCTGGGGTGTCGGGCCTTCTGGAATTGGGGGGGCGGGGTTGGGACTGGCGATTGGAATCTGCACTCCTGGCGAGTCCGCGTCTTTGTCTTCGCAGCGCCGCCTTCTGCGCGCGATGCGCAGTCCTCCCGGGTGGGTGCCTGGAAGGTCCGAGTTGGGAGCCCCCAGAGCGACGGGTCCGTTGTGGCTGCAGGTCCGAGGCTGCGAAGACGAGGAGTTTGGGGCCGCCCGAAACGGGCCCTCTGGGGCTGGCCCTCCTCCCCCTCCCCCACTGTAGCTGTTAGGCTGGGCGCCCGACAATGATGATAGTTATTTAAAAATGTAAGCAAATTGCTGCTAACGAAGTGGCTGATGCGCCCATCTCTTTTATTATTTATTTGAAGTCGCTGTTTCCCCGCCTCTGGAGATTGGCGGCTGATCGCTCGTCACAGGAGAGTCTTAGGGTAACCTCGACGGGAAGGAGGCATATTCGCGACGTCTGGCTGCTTGGGGGCCTCTTTATTCTAGTCTGGGCACTAGATGTCTTACCCCACCAGGGTGGGTGGGGCCAGGTCCGCTTTCCGGTCTCAGGGGTCTCCTGTTGTCTCTTCTGGACAAATCGGGAATGATCACTGGGCACCTCATCTCCTAGCCTCGCCCTTTGAGGATAAAGCGTTGTGAAATAAAAATTATCTCTATTTGGTTTACCCCCTTCTGCTGAAGTGCTGAGCCTGATCATAATTAGCTGGCCCTTCTTACAATGTTTACAAACCAGTGCTACAGGGAGCTACTGAGAAGTGTAATTAGTTATGACGAGATTAAATCCCCTCCTTCTCTTATTGCAGCTCCTTAATCTACTGTCTTTGGGCAGATGAAATGAATACAGAGTGAAGGTGCTCAAATAGTGCTTTTTCCTGTTACAAATTCATTAGCTGGTTAAATCCAGTCTTTACGTCTCCTTTTACTTCTATATGCTCTTGTGCTTCTGTCACCTACATTTGACCTTCAGTGTGATTTTTAAGAGTCAGACATATTGACTCTGGGTTTTAGAGCATCTTGGTTTCTGGTGTATCGTGATCAGTCGCATTTCTTGTCTATCAGAAACAGGGTAATAATGTGAAATAAAAAGTATTCTAATAAAAACATGACTTTTCTAAGATCTGTTGCTATTTTCCTCTTAAAAATGAGCAGGTAGAATACACATTGATATTAAATGCAAGAATTTTGGCTGTTACTCCTTAGTGTGATAGTAGCTCTACCAGATAAATTTTTAAAAAAAATTTTTTTTTTGTTCAGTCTTTTAGGCAAGATGAGTGATAAGCCAGACCTGTCTGAAGTGGAGAAGTTTGACAAGTCAAAACTGAAGAAAACTAATACTAAAGAAAAAAATACTCTTCCTTCAAAGGAAAGTAAGTCATGGGGGCTTTCTAATTGAAACAAACAGTGGCAAAAATTGATAGGTTCAGGAAATAAACTCTTCCAGTAAGCTTTACCATAAAATAGGCAATAATTAGAGTACCGATTATTTAATGTAACATTTAAAATATCAAATGGTTGCCTTTTTACTTTGCTTATTTAAGCAGTTCTTACAAAATAGGCCCTAAAAATATTGGGGGAATTTTTAAAATAGGTTTTTTTTTGAAAACTGCTAAAAACCACATTAAAACCAATCTTGGAATATTGGACTTAGCATTAGAAACATCTTAGTTTTGTCCAGTTTTTGGTTATTTGGCATTTTTCTGCAGCTAGCTATTTGATTCTTTGATCTCCTCCCTAATGAGCCATGCAAACTGTGGTTTTGGCCTTCTCAACCTGATGACAAGATGAGGTGAGAGAACCAGTTTAGATCTTGGGTATACTCAAGTCTCCCAGGGATCAAGGGATCAATTTTGCCTTCCTGACTTACAGCCTGCTGGAGAAATTCCAAGCCAAGGGGCACGTTTTGTCATGTCAGCATTATTTGAAAGTTCCAAAGTTAGTCAAAATTGTCTGAAAGGGCATACCTTCCTAACATACAGTGATAGATAATTCTGAAGAAAATGCTTCACTTGCCCCTCAGTCTCAGAGTAATCTATGGAAAAAATGGCAAAGCAGAAATCTACCTCTCAAATGGGGAAAAAAAAACTCCACACAGTTGAGTTTAATGAATGTTCAGTTTATTAATTTGCACACACACATACACACACATACCTGACTAAGGATTTGTGATTAGTTCCTTGGCATTCCTAATTTAAAGAAAGTTTGGCAGCTTTCAGTGACTTGGCAAAGAGCTTTTTTGGAAGAAACTGAACTTAATCTTAGGAAAGTGTCCTCTTAATGATTTTTTTTGTGTTTTTTTTTCCCCCAGCTATCCAACAAGAGAAAGAGTGTGTTCAAACATCATAAAATGGGGATCTCCTCCCAAGAGAAACTTCAACATTGCTTGAGTGTCTTGGTTTCTGGCTTGTTTTTGGTAAACCTTTGTGTTGCAGAGAGTTTAGGCATCTTCTGATGTCTTCTCATCCATAATCCCTGGCTAAGGGGTCAGGGGTAGCCAATGTTCCCTTACATTCATTTTAAAACCTCCATTTGTGCATAAATTCCAGCTGGCAGGTGCTGTCAATAATCTTACCATTGATGACCTTTGTGCTTGTAGTCCTTGCACCCACCACAGGATAAGCCACTTTTAACTTTCTACAATGGTTCCCTCTATTGCTTTATAATCTTTATGAAGTTGCATGCTTTTACGTCTTCTCGTAGTTTATTTTCATTTCTAATGGAGCAATAAAATAATAAATATAATCAGTATGTTTATAATAGGCTCCTGTGGTTCATTTCTGGTGGTCTTCTAAGGAGTGAAAGGACACAGGGTACTTTTCAGCCAAACAAAATGGGTGCAGGAAGGCTGCTTTAGCAGATTTGGCACATGGGAAAGGCTCTCCTCTGTCCAGATCAAGTGGGTCCTGACTTGGGAGTTGTGTGGCTGAACCATACTGACTCCATTTTGTCAGCTCCATTTTAGTCCCACAGTCCTAACCTCTCCCCTTTCCTCATGACTGAGCTTTAGCATAATTTATAAGGAATGAGTCCAAGCCAGATGAGTTCCCTATCAACGTTTACTCTTGCCTTCATCCGATATGAAACCTGGAAGAGTGCCTTTAGCTATCATAGATGGTGAATGGTCACGAGACCGCTGAGGGGAGGAAACTCCTGGTTCCAGTTAGTGCAGACATGCTTCTCCCTTGGTAGTCAAATTCTATTTTTAGCTTTGGCCCCTTTCAATTCCCCTGAACCCCTTTGGTGGTGCAGCGCAGAGTGCAGCTGCGAATGCCTCTGGATCATCTGTCCACTCTTATCCTTCGTGCCTGTATGTAAGTTACCCACAATAAACTTCATAACTGCACTTTGTGGAGTTACTCGCTTCATTTTGCAGTCTCAAAGATCATTCTCAGTTTGGAGGATATTATTTTGTATCTTCTCCCAACAAAGATGCTAGGTGCTTTTTCCTTAGAGTTGGAATCATAGAGGGAGAGAACCTTGGGAGAAGAGGTCTCGTGGACTAGCCCCCTTAACTCGGAAATGGAGAAATGAAAACACAGGGTCTGAGTTGATCTTCCAAGGTGAAAAATAAGGACTGGAATTTTAGCTGGACTCTTCCTTTTTGGAAAGTGCTTTGCAACTGAAGTCAGGGGCCACCTGAGGCAGTGGTTGGATGGGGAGACAATTGCTAACCCACGCTGTGCTAAGTACATCACATCTTCTATTGAGCATAAATTCAGATATCTAATACCTGCTAATGACCTACAGTGCTGAACCTCTGGTCTCGTTCTTGTCCTGAACAGAATTCACTGTCTTACGAACCAAGTATTTGCTGGTAGTTGTGGTGAGCATAAGTGCTGTGGACTGAATTGTCTCCCCACCAAAAAAATTCATATGTTGAAGCCCCAACCCTCGATGTGACTGTATCTGCAGATAGGGTATTTAGGTAATTAAGATTAATTGAGATCATAAGAATGGGGCCCTAATCTAATTAGACTGTGGCTTTAAAAGAAGAGGAAGAGACACCAGGTCTGTCTCCCTACCATGCAAGGACCCAACAAGATAGTGGCCATCTGCAAGCCAGGAAGAGAATTTTCACCAGAAACTGACTGTGCTGGATCTTGGTTTTGGAACTTCTGTCTTCCAGAACTGTGAGAAAATAAATTTCTGTTGTTTAAGTCACCTGGTCTACAGTATTTTGTTATGGCAAGCCAAGCTGACTAATATAATGAGGAATACATATAAATAGGTGAGTCCAGATCACTGCCCGAAAACAACACTTTTATCACTTGAGATTTATAAGAACCAATCACTTATAACCCCACCAATTACACATGTTAGCATTTGAGTGTATAACCATCCAGCCTGTGGTCTATTAATGTTCATATATTTTCTTACTAAAAGGGATTATGCTGTCTGTACCAGTTTGCAACCTCAAGTATTATCTTACAACCCCTTCTAAGAGCTGACATCCTTAATAATCACTAGGTTTATAGGAAGTGAAAGCTGTTGTCTCTGCAATAGCATAGACTTCCATGGACAAAGCAGGGGGAGTCACCTCTGATCAAATGCCAGTGAGGTGACATAATCACAGGGCTTAGTGTAGCCAGAAGATTTGAGAGTTGAAAGTAACCGTGTTAGTCACCAATACCTTACTTCTTGCCTGAAACAATTTTCTGGTAGAGTTACTCATTCCCTTGCTGTGACAGGCTGCTTACACTGTGCCCAAACCTGCTTCCCTGTAGTTTCTATCCAATAGTTCTAGGACTGTGCTAGACACCAACATAATGTAGTTAATACCTGCTCCAGTATTTGAAATCAGCTGTTGGGTGTCTGCCTCTATACCTCCAAGTCTTCTGATACTTCCCAGATCCTTTAGATCCAAGTTACATGATGAGGAATCATCTTGGTTGCTGATATGCTCAAATTTGCTCATGATCAGATCCCTTTGGATCTTATTCCATCATTCAACACATTTGCTCTCTTTTCAACACTGTTATTTGCAAATTTGAGAAAGATATTATACATCCATGATAGATTCAAAAACCTCTGTATTTGCACAGTAATCCAGCACAAGATTAGGCTCACCTCAGAGGGCCTAAAGGAAAGAATGAATATTGTCAGGGGAACTGGGGGTTGGATGATAATTCCCATTGTTCAGTAGCATCTGATAATCAACCCTTTCATTGCCATGTTGATTTCATCCTGAACAGTGTAAGTATTAAACTGAGTGGTAACAGATGAGAGATACATGGTGGCAGATGAAAGACTAGTAGCTGCTAAATGAGCACTCATACATATATGAGACAGGAAAAACAACTGCTCACCTAGAGTAGTTATTCAGCATTTTTTATATATATGTGGGGGCTACACTTCTAGCCTGTCTAACCAGAGAAATACTTCCCCCCAATAGCCCACTATTAGCAGGGATTGAGATTTAGAGCTCTTAGCAAATGACAGACAACAAAACAAAACAAAACAAAACAAAATCCACACCAATTTCCTCCTCAGTCTCCAAGGATGAACACTAAGGAAGGCACTTATTGGTTCAACTCAGGTCACCTGCTCCTATTTTGAACCAATGGCTATGACTTATGGTATGCAGGTTCTTCATTGGCTGAGTCAGTGGAGGGTGGGTCTTGGGCTGCTCTGATTGGATCTCCTATCATCTGGTGATGCACATTTGCAGGTCATGAAGCTTTGTATTTTTGTTCAAAGAGTATAGACCAGAAAATAATAGAATTAGATAAATCTGAATGTGTTAGACTAGTTACTCCAGTTCCTAGGAAGCCTGAAAAAAATACCACTTCATGAACCATTTCATGATTTAGTTATTTCTGGACTCTGTTTGAGCCCTCCATTATTTATTTAAATAAATTCCCACAATAGAAGTTACGTTGAAAAAGGTTTGTTTGGAGTATACTGTTTTATGAATAACATGCTCCTCAGTTTGATGTTTGTAATGTTATTTACAGCAATAATGCTATTTCCCTTATTCAGTCTTTTCTGTAACGCAACACCAGATTTATTCAATACTATTTCAAGTAAGATCTTTGTATCCTCATTTATAAATGAGACTGCTCAGAAATTTGTTTAGCATGCTCTCTTCAATTGATTTTATCATCATACTATATTTCTTGAAATAAAAAAAGTTTTTCCCTTCATAATCTGGAACATTTTATTAGCAGTAGAATTAACTCTTCCTTGAAGATCTGACCAGATACACCCTTGGAAGCTTGGCCATTTTCTTTCTTTCTTTCTTTCTTTTTTCCTTCTTTGTTCTTCTTAGGACGTGTTTGAGCCTACATGACTACCAGTCTAAAGCTGAACACTTCCTGGTCACTTTCCACAACTATTTGAATGTTGAGCATTTTTATTTTGATCTTTTATTTCTCCTTCCTTTCTCTGTGATTGAAGGAGATACTCTGATTTCAATCCTTAGAAAGTAATATCATTGCTTCAAAAATAAATATTTTTTCAATTTTATTATGTTTTCCATTTGTGCTTTTAAAATAAGTCGTAATTTCCCCTATTGAATAAGATGTAGAAAGTGTAAAGGATATCATTCTCAGCCGAACAATTAGAATTAAACCTGGGTAAACTACAGAAACCAAACAGTTCCTGAGCCCCTCATAAGAGGGACAGGGCTCTGCAAGAGAGACGAAGCAAAAAGACTAATATTAGCACAGCCTCATGAGCTAAAGAGAAGGAGTGGGAACAAAGCAGCAGAGCCGAGAGAGAGCTTCCCTGAGTAATGAAGGCATGAAGAGGGTAAAGTCTTTTCTGGGACATTTTGTAAATGTCTCTGTTTAT
Organism: Camelus dromedarius; assembly: GCF_036321535.1. Lineage (NCBI taxonomy): Eukaryota > Metazoa > Chordata > Mammalia > Artiodactyla > Camelidae > Camelus > Camelus dromedarius. The sequence continues at coordinate 31,351,237 of NC_087472.1, read as the reverse complement.
AGTCTAATGGGGAAGAACTCTAATGGGCCATTATACCTCCAGGGTTCTCCATGATATCTTTAAAGATTTAGGATTAAGGAGTCCCCTCATTAAGAATATTTATTATTATTCTGGAATATTAAAAAACTTTTATGAAAAGATTTAAAAAAATCTGATTCCCTAGGAGTGCAGTAAATACTACCGCAAAACCAACTACAGATAATTCTCTCTGGGGGTAGCTTGCTATGTTCTTATATATTCAGAACACAATGTTAGCTGGGAATAACTCATTGTAGAAACATCTCATTTTCAAACATAGAAATGTTTTCATGATAGGAACCATTTTTAGCAGTAGAACTTGCTGCTACTTGTAGCCCACACAAAATAGACCTGTAAGCCTGAATATTTGGATCATACCTCATTGAAGAAACATATTTCCTCAAATCTTCTTAACTTCTTTTTAGTTCAAAGTTTGTAACTTGTTTTTGTATACATACAATAAAAAAATGACTTTGATTATGTCATCATGGGTTTTTGAAAAAAATATTTACCGAATTTTAAATATTTAATTATCATTGATTATTCTTCTCTCATTCTGGTGATCTCTTAGAGAATCAGAGTAATCAATTTTTCAACTGACAGTTCAAGGAATTCTACACCAATTCAAGTATGTGTGGTAGTTTCAGGGAGCCTCAGGAATTTTCAAAATGATTTAAAATTTGGCAAATGTTCAATATTTTTAATATTTCTGTACAGGTATCCCACTTTTGTCACGGCCAATCTGCAGATCTGATTGGATAGGATGAGGGGCAGGGAGCCGTGTCGCTAAGGCAGGCCATGTCACGTGTCCTTGGATGCCCCGCAGCTTGGCCGCACATCAACCAATCCGAGTGGCAATCTGGTGGCCTTTAAACTTTCCGTGACCCCCACCAGGTGACCTGTAAACTTTCCACGACCTCCACCAGAAAAGCTTTGCAACACGCAATTTCATGTCGAAAAATGACATCCGTTCCCCTCAGCTGCTTTATGCCTGCCAGTTATCCGTGAGAACTTTACAGAGAGGTCAAACCCACGTCTCCTACGCGGACGAAAAATCACTTTGATCTCCCTGAGAGGGTCTGACCTCCGCAACCCAAGTGCGTGACGCCTCAGAATGACTGGGCCCCTGGGGGCCATTTGACTTGCACCCAGAACCTTCTCTCTCAGAGGCGGCTCAGTGCGCGGCGGTGCCTTGAGGAGGAGCTGTGCGACTCGGTGAGCGGAGGGCGCCTCAAAATCGTAGACACGACTGACCAGCTCTTACCTGCAATTCTTATCAAAACCTTCAGTGAATCAGAAGAAAGAGAATGGCAAAACCGCGTTCTCCACAGACGGAACCCTACAAAAGTGGGATACCTGTACAGAAATATTAAAAATATTTAACATTCACCAAATTTTAAATCGTTTTTTAAACATTCTTTAGGTTCACCCCAAATACCACACATACTTGCATTGATAAAGAAACATAAGAGCTGTTAGTTCAAAAGTAGGATTTCCCTAATTCGCTAAAAAATCAACTTAGGTGGAAGATTGGAATCAATAAATGGAAATAGATTAAAATCAAAAGCGTATTTCTATCAAGGATACCTGACAATGGAGACAGAAGCATTTTTAAAATGTGTTTCCATACCAACAAATCGCCGAAATTGAGACAGAAAAGGGCTTAAGGGGAATGGCCAAAAACGGGGTCATCAACGTGGTTTCACCTGAAGTGGTCAGGATTCCAAATGTATTCCCATTTGGCATTTATGGGAATTTTACTTCTCATAAAATGGTTCCAATGATGAAGGGGGAAGTGCTCATTTTTATTACCGGAGAACATTGCGTGATGATGAAACCAGTCAAACCTTGGTTTTCTTGATTTTTGAAGAGTCCCATTTACCAGTGTGAATACAAAAGTCCCACCTGATGTATTACTATTTAAACCTTTCCCTTTGTAGGATGCAATTTACAAGAGAGATATACCATATAATCTCTGAAATCGTATCATTAACTTAACCATGATTAAATCAAGGTAGCACACAAACAAACAACAGGGAAGGAATTCCTACAGTTTACTCCACCGTCTCCAGGGCTGCTCCCAGGAAACTCCCAGGAATGCTCTCACTGGTTCATCCTTGGTCACTTTCCCACACTTCGGGCCAAAGTTGTGGCTTAGAAGCTACCAGTCCACCACTGGCTGAATCAGTGCAGAATAGGACCTGAGCTGTTCTCACTGGGTATTTGCATCATCCAAGTGACGCATAACTGCAGTGTTTAGCTACGTCTTGTTTACTTGATTATTCAAAGGAACTATAATCATTATTGTCAACTTTTGTATACAGTCATTGCTTTACATTTACCTTTATTTGCTACTTTATTCTATTACCATTCCTATCTGCATCTCATATTATCTGTTGTGATCTTTTTCCATCTTCCTAAGTTACATTCTTTAGAAGTTCCTTTAACATGGTGTCAGCTGGTGTAAACACAGTAAGATATCACTTTTCTCAAAACTCTTTATTTCTGAGTTAAGATCTTGAGGGAAACCAGCCTTGATACGGGGCTAATTTTGCGGGAGTGTTGATCAGAATTAACATCTGAGGATGGGATGAGCCATATAGTTACACTTTCTCCTTGATCAGACATTGGATGTGACCATCTTGGGAAGTCCCTGACCTTGGGCACATTAGCTCTCCAAAGCTGAGGAAATACCCAAAAGGGCCAATGGCTGAAGACTGGCAACTGACTGTACTCTCAGCAGCCAGTGGAGCAATTCTTCCCTTGAATATGGTTTGGGCAGTCCATCTTCGTGTGTAGCACAGCTTCGTTATTAAATGATACTTTGTCTAGATACGCCACACTAGGATGACAGGTACTTTCCCTCAGCACTTGCTTTGGGCTTGAATTTATTCAGAAAAAGAGGTCTGCTGTCCCACTATTTGGTATTCTTTTTTTAGCCATCGTGTCTTTTTGTCGGCTATTTTGATCTCTAGGGTTACCTTTGCTGTTTACTATGATGTGTCAGGTCTGCTTCCTGAATGGAGGAACTTATGGCTTTCCCCAGTTCTGGGAAATCATCAATCATTTTTCTTTGATATTATTTCCCCCCTAGTTTCCCAATTTTATGCTCCTGGAATGCCTATGAGATACTTAATACCTACTATTTCATTCTTAAGTCTCTTTGCACCACTTTAATCCTTTTTTTTCTTTTACTTTCTGTGAAGAATTCTGTATTATTTCTATTGCTTTTTCTGTCTTCTACTTCACCAATCTTCTATCCAGCTATAACTCATTGGTTCTGTAAAATTTCTTTAATCTTTTTTTTCTAGTGGTTATGATTTTTAGTTTAGAAAATTCATTTAACACTTTGTTGATAATTAGCTATTTCTACCTCATATTTTATATATCTCTTCATTTATATAAACATGCTAAATATACTTCTTAAGATTAGCATTTGGTAATAATTCTTCATTTCCATCTGGGTGTATTGTTTGCTTTGGCTGAGAGTGGCTTTTTTATTTTTTTATTTTTGGGGGATGATGTGTCTGTATATAGGAACTTAATCCGTAAGAATCTTGAAAAAGCCTCAATTAAGGTTAAAGCCCTCCAGAATGGATTAGATTTGCGTTTTCCTTATGTGTGGGTTGTGACTAGATATTATTTGGACCATGCTGATAGTGTTGATTTGAACCCCAGAGTTACATGAGGGAACTCTTGTGATTGCAAATTCTCAAGGAGAAACTTCTCTCATCCTTGCCGGAGCTAAGACTTGGAATAGAATTTTTCGTGGCATCTCTTTTTCCCAATAGAAAAGGTTCAGCTTTCACAAAGGGGGTAGTCATTCAATCATCTACAATTATACCAAAGTCTATTAGTTTCTGCCGCTGAATGCATAGCTGGGCTTTTGATGTTATGGGTTTTATCTTGTCAGAGCCCTGTGGTTAGAGTTTTGTTTTGCTTTGTTTTCAAACTGACCATTCAAATAGCCTGAGTTAAAATATGGGGACTAAGTCAAGGAAAATCATTTTAATGCTATTAATTTGTATTATTCTCTGACTTGATGAAACTGACAGGAGATATGTCCACTGACAGATCTGGATTCATATTTTTATGATCATGATTAAATGCATACAACTAATCAAAGAAAGAAAGAAACAGCAGGTAATGTATGATACCGGCTTCTCCCTCCGTCTCAAAGACTGAGTATCCAGTAAGACTCGTCACTTCAGTTTGAGTCACCTGATTGATCATCCACTGGGCCAAAGGATGTGACTCAGTGGCTGCATAACCCTGATGGGTAAATTCAGAGCTAAATGAGGGTTGAGCTACTTTGATTAGATGCTTCATCAGCCTCACGAAGCCATTGTTCATATCGTGAATGTTTACGTTTTCAAACAGAATAGATTACAAACTTGGAAGGGGTAGATTCAGATTAATCTGAACGACTCAGAGTAGCAACTCCAGTTCCTTGGGAGCCTGGAATGGGTATTTTTTCCTTGAACTTTTAAATATTTTAAATGTCTGTACCATATTTGGGTTTTCTCTTATGTTTTCCAATAAATTCTATAACAAAGGTAATGTTGAGTAGATTTGACTGTGATACGTTTGCTATATTAATACTATTTACCAGAGCTGTTGCTTTTAATTTGTAATTGAGGTAGTAAGCTTGTTTCTCCCAATTAGCCTTTTTATTATCGAGACATAATTGACATGTAACATTATATTAGTTTCAAGTGTACAACATAATAATTCAATATATGAATATATAGTTTGAAATGATTGCCCCAATAATTCTAGTTAACATCCACCACGAGACACAGATGCAAAATATTTTTTCCTCTCACGAGAACTTTTAAGAACTGCTTTCTTAGCAACACTCACATATACAATACAGTATTTAACTGCAGCCACTATGTCGTATGTTAGATCCCTGGGACTTCTTTGTTTTAAAATTGGAAGTTTGAACCTTGCTTCAATTAGTCTTTACTGTTAACCATACCGTTAGAGGATAATTGCTCATCAGGCCCCCTTTACCTTCAATCACCTTCTGAGTAAATGATCAAATGTACTCACTTCAGCTTCCAGTCTTCACATCAAAACTCATTTTCTTCCCTCTCTCCTAGATTTCATATCAGTCATTCACCCCTGCACTCCCAGTCTTCGCTGTCTGTATGGTACATTTTAAATGTTGTTTCACTAATGCTTTTATTCGATTTCTGAAATTTTAGGTGCAAAACACACACAAAAAGTATAAAAATGTCCTAAAGGACTCATTTTCATAAAAACAAGTTCTCACATAAAACAATATGCAGGAGACTAGTAGGCAAGATCCAGGTTGGCAAAACATGTGTACGTCATATGGACAAACACTGGGATTTTGAAATAGCAGTAATGAGCATGATGGAAATGAAAGGACTTATGAAATGCTGTGCATTCAAATTGGTTCACAGTTCCATCTTTGAAAATGAGCATGATTTCCAAAGAGCCTTTGGCTCTCAAAGTTTTGTTCCCTATCTGTATGGCAATCTCGGAGGACTATTCAGAGGGATTTACTTGTAGTTGATTTCACGATCATTTTTCCTAGTCTCCTTGGGAAGAAAATCTTTTTTTTTTTCCAAATTCTTTAGTGACATTTTTCTCATATTTCAGAATAATTTTAGCTAATGACCCTCATGAGGAGAGTGAATTTATCCTAAATCCTTACTCTAATGATCCCAAGGAGAACTCTGGAAGTATAGTAGCTCATCAGAGATCTTCCACAGTGGAAAGAACAAGAAACAAACAGGTTTGTACACAGTCCTGGATCAGGAATTGCTTTCCTTCATGCCTGCACTACTTAGTAAAGCAATTTTAGTACCCTGCCCTGCCTACACCCTTTCTCTTGAGTTAGTGCAGTCCTGCCAAAGATAAATAGATTTGCCTCTCTTAGACTTTCCTATGCCGCTTCTGATGGGCTCAAGGAAAGTTGTGATTTTGCAGATTATCCAGACTGTGTCTCTATGTTTGGCTCAAAGTGATATTCTTCACAGGGGAGATTACAAATTAATTTAAAAGAACAAAGGCCATTCTTTAAAATATTGAACTAATTAGGGGTTTAAAGAAAATCATCAACCATTTCTAAGAATTGAAATCACAGAGTTATCTTCCCTCTTCACAGAGGTAGGAAGCTAGAAATGAAAAAAAAATTATTAATAAATTAAGCAATGCATAGTGTGAGTACAAAGAGGATGAATGAGGTCACCTTTTTTCTCTTAATTGGAAATATGGAATAATCCATATTCCAAATTGGAATAATCAATATGATGGAAGAGGCAGCATATGTGCCGATCCACAGTTCAGGTTTCATATTACATATAAGTTGAATTGTGCCCTCCTGAAGTTCTTATATTGAAGTCCTAACCCCCAGTACCTCAGATATAATCTTGTTTGGAGATAAGATCATTAATGTGGAAATCAAAATAAATCTGATATTGAGATCAGTTTCTGGTAGAGTTTGTTTTAACATTTACTCATTTGATACATTCTCCTTTCTGTCCATCTGTATGTCGGTGTCTCTATGTCCAGGGGCCCAGGGGTGGGAGGGAATGCCTACAATGGTCAGAAAACTCATGCCACTAGAGTGAAAACTCTGCCCTGGATTATAGGGATTCACTGCATGCCTGCGGTCACCCATATAGCAGTGAATAAAGTGGGAAAGTATTCCTTAGATTAACACTGTGGTGCAAGGATACCAGGACTTTGTGCTACGGATATATCATGTGTGTAGCACCCAGCAGCATCTCGAGAAGCATGTGTTGTATGATGCCTTTCATTGACTTCACAAAGGCTGCTTGTTCCTGGACGCTTCTCCAACGGAAAAGTCCTGTCTGTTTTCCCCTCTTTTTGACTCTGGTAGACCTGTAATGTCTTTGATCAATGGAGTATGGGAGAAGTGACGTTATGTCCATTACAGAACTAATCCTTAAGAGGACACATAACTTCTGCCTTGCTGCTTGAGAGTTCTGAGCCGACAAGTAAAAAGTCTGCCTGTCCTGCTGGACACACCCATGGAGGGGTACCTCCAGGGCACCAGTATGAGGGTCAGTTGTCTCTTAGGTTGCAGAGTAGTTTAAAGGGTCACTTGCCCTTCTAATTTGCTCAATAAATGGAAAAGAAAATGAGAACATTTTCCATTTAAAACATGAAAAATAACTTGACAAAAGTATTCATATATATTAATTAAAACGCTCAGCTATGCGTGAAAAGTGACAGAAATTAGTAGTCCACTGAGACCTTTAATAAATGTAGTTACTAGAATGACTGCACCGTTAATGAAAAACAGGACATTTCTTAATGGAAAAGGCAGATGCCCCTCCCATCCCCAAAGAATTCTACTCCACGTCCTTGATTTTGGGTGAGGGAAAATATCTGCTTAAGAATTTGTAATCACAAGGGCGTCCTCCGAAAACGTTAGGGTTCACATTATCATCGTCATCACAGTCCAAATAATTCCCTGTTGCAAACTTTCTTCCATGGTTTTGTCTTCATATAATAGTTTCTAGTAATAAAAAACAGAATCTTTCCTTTCATGACGGGAGCTACCTTATTAGAGGTAGAATTAACCGTTCATTTCTTGAAGGTCCCACAGGACACTTGGGAGCATGAGCATTAGGATCATAGCTCATTGAAGACTTCTAGTTCTTCAGTTATTCCTAAGTCCTCTTTGGTTCAATATCTGTAATTTATTTCTCTATAAAGACGTTAAAGATGTGTTTTGCTTGAATTCTTACTGATTTTTGAAAGGAATATATTTTTAATTTTTTAAAAAGTTCCCTTTAATTGACTATTTTCCTCTCACTCTAAAGGTTTCTAAGGAATTACAAAAATAGCTCCTTTCAACTGAGAGCTCATAGTTTTTTCAGCAAATCAACTACGTGTGGTATTTGGGGGGAACGTAGGGAATGTTTACAAAACGATTAAAAATTTGGCAAATACTAAATATTTTTAATATTTCTGTACAGGTATCCCACTTTTGTAGGGTTCCGTCTGTGGAGAACGCGGTTTTGCCATTCTCTTTCTTCTGATTCACTGAAGGTTTTGATAAGAATTGCAGGTAAGAGCTGGTCAGTCGTGTCTACGATTTTGAGGCGCCCTCCGCTCACCGAGTCGCACAGCTCCTCCTCAAGGCACCGCCGCGCACTGAGCCGCCTCTGAGAGAGAAGGTTCTGGGTGCAAGTCAAATGGCCCCCAGGGGCCCAGTCATTCTGAGGCGGCACTCACTTGGGTTGCGGAGGTCAGACCCTCTCAGGGAGATCAAAGTGATTTTTCGTCCGCGTAGGAGACGTGGGTTTGACCTCTCTGTAAAGTTCTCACGGATAACTGGCAGGCATAAAGCAGCTGAGGGGAACGGATGTCATTTTTCGACATGAAATTGCGTGTTGCAAAGCTTTTCTGGTGGAGGTCGTGGAAAGTTTACAGGTCACCTGGTGGGGGTCACGGAAAGTTTAAAGGCCACCAGATTGCCACTCGGATTGGTTGATGTGCGGCCAAGCCGCGGGGCATCCAAGGACACGTGACATGGCCTGCCTTAGCGACACGGCTCCCTGCCCCGCATCCTATCCAATCAAATCTGCAGATTGGCCGTGACGTCAGGCAAGGCAGGCTTTATAAACCGGTCCTCTCAGCGCCTTTGCCCTTCCTTCTGAGCTGTGGGGGAGGCGAGACACTCCGACATGGATGAGCCGCGGTCCGCCCACACTTCGCAGGAGATCGTGGATACCGAGGAGCGCAAAGAAGCCGAGTCCAAGAGCCCAGAGCAGAAGATGCCGAAGCAGAAGGCGCCGAAGCAGAAGGCGCCGAAGCAGAAGACGCTGAAGCAGAAGACACCCGTAAGCCGCCAACGCCGTCGCCGCCGCCCAGCAGACGACTTCACCAGTTTCGCCACTTACTTCCGCAGGGTGCTGAAGCGGGTGCACACAGGCCTGAGCCTCTCGCAGGAGGCCGTGAGCGTCATGGATTCGTTCGTTAAGGACATCTTCGAGCGCATCGCCAGCGAGGCCGCGCGCCTGGCCCGCTCTAACAAGAGCCTCACCATCACCTCCAGGGAGATCCACACCTCAGTGTGCCTGCTGCTGCCCGGGGAGATCGGCGAGTACGCCATATCCGAGGGCACCAACGCTGTCATCAGGTACACCATGTGCGAATGAGCTGCCTCAGGACCACCTGAGCATCGCAAACCAAAGGCTCTTTTCAGAGCCACTCACTTGGCGGGAAAAGACCTGTAGCACTGAAAAGTCCGAGCCACTCTGGTTTGTCGACCTCTGCCACTCTGTCCATGTGTAAAGCGTTTCTTCCCTGAGGGAAACATTATGAACCTTATCAACTCCACTTGAGTGTACGTCTGTAGAGCCATGGGTTCCATGGAAACCCGTGCATTTTTCTTAACCATACTGCACGTCTTCCCCTCCTAAATGGTCATTTCTATTACTTATATCTCTAGGTCAGCCTTTTTAGGGATCTTTACTGCCAAAGTTATCTCCCTAACAATTTAATTTGCCTTTTTAGGTTGTCATTCTTCCCCGTGGATGTAGCAGTATCATCCAGGATTTTTAATGTGTGAAATAGGGACAGAGAAAGTTCGGTAGCAGATATAAAAATCAAACTTGCCCATTCACACTCCTTCAACATACTTCAAATCTCAGTGCCATTCAATACATAAAATAATAGGACCCAAACACACTGCCAAAAGAGATAAAGCAAATTTTCTAGACTCACTGGGTGACTCAAGCGCCATACCTTTGGAAATTTCTCTTCTACCTAATTTATAATGATCTGAGTCTATTTTTCTGCAGCCTGTAACTTTTCACTTTTGAAGCAAGTCTTGACTGAACTGCAATTTTGCTCGGATGCTGGGAGTGTCCGATGAGACCAGCGGCAGCCGCAGTCTCCACTAGCAGCAGCCAGTGAGGGACTCGCACCCCTTGGGGGCACAGCAATTGGCCCAAAGTGTGGTGGGGTGACCAGGACCGAATGTATAAGAGGCTTCCTGTGATACTCAGCCCGCAGATTTAGGGGGAATGTGGTGTGATACTTTGCCTGGAGTTTTTCCTTCCACTACTTGCTTTTAACCATAGTGATAAAAGTATAGGCCTCCTGATCTGCTAGTGAGACTTGTGTCTACGTCCTGGCATCAAAATAAGAGGGGGATGTTGGGCATCAAGAGAACAAGATGCCTCCTTCCTCGACCTCACGTGATTTCAGGGTTAATGCCTTTGATGATATTAATTTAATTTAATATCCATTATTTTTTCTTCTTGGTGCATTGTCTTCTTTATCTTTCGTTTCTCTGTAGGTATGTTGCTGAATTTCAAAATACTCAGTGATTTTCCAATTCCTTTCCTTTTAACTTAATTTCTAGCTTCCTACATTGGTAGAGGGAGCACCCACTGTGGGATTTCAATCCTTTGAAATTTACTGTGGTTTACATTAGAACTCAGGATTTCATCATATTTTAAAGGGCTCATTTTGCACCTTGTAATTGCACAAGAAGGAAATGCTGAACAGCACAGGGAAATATTGCCATTATTTTGTAGAAATTTTAAACAGTGTCATCTATAAAACTGTTGAATCTCTATGTTGTGCATCCAAAACTAATATATAATATTCTCACAGCTATACTTTAATAAATGAATTGAAAAAACTTTTCAGTACCCGTTGATTTGGATGTAGGAAACTGTATAGAACATGACTCTGAGGCAAACCATGAGATAAAAGCAAGAGAAACTACTGAAATCCAACTTTTCCTTGAGCCCAGGTTTAGTGCTTTCTCCAGGTCAGCATTTATAGCTTTCTGAAAGGTTGCAATTGGCTTTGTATCATTTTCATTTCCCATTTTCTTCTCCTTCTCCCGCGAGTGCACTATGGACAATTTCAGAAGTATCTTGTGTGTGATATGCAATAGATAGATGAAGCGAAGGAGCAGACACAGCCATCAACTACCCCTGTTACCTTTTTCAAAGTATCCCAGTTTAAGCATACATTGAACTATACAAATGGGGACTGGTGTTTAGTACAGAAATTGCTAAATGGAAGTTTTCAGACACATTTCACTTTTCTAAGTCCCGGGTTTTTGAAATTACTTTTCAAGTCCTTTCAGAGGTAGCCAATCGATTCTTCCCAGGCAGACAAACTTTTGATATTTTAAAACACACATTTTCATGACTGGCAATTTTTTTAGATCCATTGAAGAGTGTCCAGTGAGAGCAGCTCAAGCTCCTGGCCCCGCTGTTCCAGACAATGGGGGACTGGCAGTCTGTGAACCATAGTCATTGGCTCAAAGTGTGGTCCAGTGAGCAGAGCTGAACACATCATAGCCTTTCTATAAAAATCAGCCTAGAGATTAAGGGGGAAGGAACTGTGGTAATTTGCCTGATCTTTTTGGTTCCTTACTTGGATTGAATCCTGGGGATTTAAGGACATGAATCCAGGCAGATCCTGTGTTCAGTGTTGGCATCAATTTAGAGCAGGATTAGGAGCAATATCAGAAGTAAGATGTCCCCTTTGCCCTCCAGTGGTTTGAATGTTCATATTCATGTTGGGATGCATATGTTTTCTTTTCCATCGTTTGTTCTTCATGGCCCGTGAAGATTACTTTTCGATTTTTATTGGTATCGTTTTTCTATAAATGTATTGCTGAATTTCAAAGAAGTTGCCAGTTTTCTATTACTTTTGTTTTTAAACAGATTTCTAGCTTCCAACATCTGTGGAGAGAGAACACACTGTGGGGTTTCAGTCCTCTCCAATGTACCACAGTTTGTCCTAAAGCCCAGTATTTCATCATGACGGTTAAGTGTTTATTTGGGCATTTAAAATAAGATGTAGGTATAACCCTTTTGACTAGGATGTAGAAATTTATAAAGGATATTTCTATCTCAGCCAGATACAGAAACAATAGCTATATGAACTAGGAAATTCAAAACATTTCTTGGGCCCATTCTTCAGAGAGACCAAAAACAAAGTTTTCTACCTGGAGAGAGCTGAAGTGTAAAATAGGGTGCAGGACAGGACACTAGAGAGATTTCACAAAATACTGCAAGCATGAAGGAGGCCAATATTACATCCAGACCTCTTCTTGAGTTCAAAAGAAGGGGGATTAAGGTAAATGCGGCCTCTCAGGTGGTTCATTACTTATATTATTCTGGAGTGCTAAAAATTAATTAAAAGGATTTGAGAAAAGGAGCTTGCTGCACAAGTTGTCATTACAATCTACTGCAAAATTTAGTGCTTACATTTTTGCGTAGAAACTGTAAATTGTTGTCAACACAGGAGAAAATTTCTGAAGTCAAAACACCTTACAGAACCAAATGCATTTTAACATAAAGAAATGTAGCCTAGCTAGGGAAGAGCTGACTTCACAAAATCACCTAATTTGTATCATGCTAATGGCTGCAGCTTTAAATCCAAGTGTTTTTCAATATGATGCAGAGATATATCACCAAAGTTATTTTTGCATGCTGGTCCCTTACTTATGGTACCATGTAAAAATAATTCGAAGAAATCTAATACACTGAGACCTTGTTATCTTGCTTGGGGGGACAGATGCGTTTGTAAACTCAGAAATGAAATAAGAGCATTAGTGAAACACGGTATAAATGCTGCATAATGGGTCTGGAGAGTGAAGACTGAGGGCGCAAGGGTGAGTGGCACCTATAAAATCGAGAAAGTAAAGGAAAAATGGAATTTTGTGTATGCGTGTGAAGATGGGGACGGGGAAGGCGGGATCGTGATTATTCCCTTCAGTGGGTGAATCGGAAAGCAGGGCACCCAGAGCACAATCTCGATCTAATGCTGTTGTTTATGTAAAGCTGAACTTGAGCGAAAGGAATCGCAGCTTAATCAACAAATTATAAACATCAACGCATAGAACACAGTAATGATAGGACCGATATATGCCATTCGAACTCATTTCTCCATTACCCACATTATGGAATTGGCCTATGCCTTGGATCCGAACACAGCAAACGAATAACGAAATCAAAAAGTTCAAGGAGAAAATTCTGTTACAGACTCGAATCTACCCGGAAGAAACTTAACTTTCTAACTGAAGGTACCAGGCTGACTTGTTCAAGACACCTCTTGCAACTTTTTTCCAGGCTTTACTCTTCCGCTACTGAAACCGCAAACCTTCCTGTTATGAGGCTCGGATGATGCGAGGTCCAATCAGGGAAGCTCAAACACCACTCGGCTCGGAGTCAGCCAATGAGAGACTGGCACCAGAGAGCCACAGCCATTGGTCCGATGTGCAAGCCGGTTTCCTGGGCTGAACAAGCAATGCCTTGCTGGGATGCTCAGCCTTGAGTGGGTATCAGGTACGATTATTTGGCTGCTCTTTGTTTCTTTGCTTGATTGACTGTATGATTCTAATGGGGATCACTTAAGACTGTTCTGTTTGCTGCCTACAAAATATACACTTTGCTGATGTGCAAAATGCCAGAGCTTGGCTTTCTCGAACAACACGAAACTAATGTCTCCTGCATGCGGAGGCTGGAAGTCCACATCAAGGTGTCAGCTTCTTTGTTGCCTTCAGCCTCATGTGAAGAAAGCAGCTGTTCCAGGCCTCTCTCCTTGGCTTGTAGACATGGCAGAGACCTCCCTGTACCGGTTCCTATTTTCCCCCCTCCGTGCGAGTCTCGGTGTCCCCATTGCCCCTTTATATATGGGCACAAGTCATTTTGCATTAGGGCCCATGTAATGAGTATATGTTCCCTTGATTCCGCCAATAAAGATCCTATCTCCATAGCAGATCGTGTATGAGGTCGTAAGGTTTAGGACTTCAGCGTGTGAGTTTTAGGGGAAAAGAATTCAACCCACAGGAGATACGAATTTTGAGTGAGCGGATCTCCTGATTCTTCCAGTATAAGAGGACACTGATTCTTCTCACACTTAAATGCTGGTGTCGTGTTCACTAGGAGGAGTAGTTCCAGGTTTAAAGCCTTGCAACACATATAAGCAAAGACTATGGACGGGAAGTCCTACTTGAAGAGATTTTCTGATTCATCAAAGCCTCCAATTCCCTGAGCAATCCAGAAAGTTTTGAGTTTTTTAAATAGTGTACCATGTTTTAGCTATTGCTGCCTGGTAAACCACCTCAAAACTTAGTGGATTAAAGCAGCATGTATTACTTATCATGTACCTCTGTGCCATCTGAATGCTCCTCCTGGTCTTGGTGGTGTTTGTGTGAATTCTCATGTAGCCTTCCTCTCTTTCTTCATGGCCCCTGGTACAGTTCATATCACACCACTTCAAAATAAACAGTTTACAGGTCTCTTCTCTGTGTGTCAATACCGATGTTGGCTCATAAGCCATGCTTTTACATACTCATAAAGAAAAAAGGGAGAGGACACTGGTGACTACTCATGGGAAAATAAGGTGACCCTTCTCATGCAATTTACCTCAGTTATTTGAACAGTGAATAATTTTATTCATTTTTTTAACAAAATTCCTGACTTTCCATCTTTGTGAAGAGAGAACATGCTCTTTCATTTTTCCCTATGAATGCACTATTTTTGCTGCAAACACCAATATTTATTCAGTTTTATTTCCTCTTCCTTTTACAGTTTTTAAAGCGGGTGTAAATGTCCCTTTTGATTAGGCTGGAGAGCCCTGAAAAGGATGTGACTCTCAGCCAAGCCATGAGACAAAATATGGACAAACTACAGAAATCAAAACTTTTCTTCAGGACCTGAGAGGAGGGACAGCACCATCTAGGAGAGACAAAAGAGAAAGCCTACTTAAACATTTCCAGAACCCCACAGGCTCAGGAAAAAAGAGAGAGCAAGCAAGGCAGGACATGAGAGAGAAACGAAATACTCTGATTTCTGTGCCTCTGGAGGTGGGAGGCAAATTGCCTGATGGAGGAGGCCTGGAAAGCTCTTCTTGTTTTCCCAACCAATGTAGGAGAACTCTGATGGGCCATTACCCCTGAAGAACTGTCTTTGGGATCCTTAGCCTAAGAGTTTGGAAGAAATGAACCTTTGAATGGAATAGTAATTATTTTTATTCTTGAAGATCAGAAACATCTCATGAAAATATTTGGCAAAAGGAATTTGATTCCCAAAGAGACTAGGAAAAACTACCACCCAATCACCTGCAAGTAACTCAATTTGTGTGGTGACTTGGGAACTAAAGTTTGGATGAGAAGAGCTCTTGGTAAAGCTCTGTGCATTTTCAAAGACAGCATTATGGGCCAGTTTGAAAACACAGCACTTTGAGTAAGTCGTTTATTTTCTATCACACTCAGTGTTGCAACTTCAAATTGACAGTGTTTGCACGTGTGACATAGAGAAATCTTTCTCGAACTCGTTCTTGCACACTAGTCTCATACACACTGACTTCTGTGAGTAGTCATTTCAGGAAACTTACAACACTAAGATATCTTCAATTGTGCATGGAGGTTGTGCATCTGTAAATTCAGAAATCAAACAGGAGCAGTATTAAACAATGTTCAAGATGCACCGTGACTGGGTTGTGAAGACTGGGAGCTCAAGGGCGACTGACGCCCTGGGAATCGAAGGAAGACAGGAACGACGGGGTCTGATGTTGAAGAGGATGAGGCCAAATAAGTACATGTGCTTACTCACTTCAGAAAGTGATTAAGGGGAAAGGGCACCTAGTGAGCAGTCATGATCTAACAGGGTGCTTTACTGTAGTGTCAAACTAAGGGAAAGGGCTTATGGCTTAAATAGCAAATGATAATCATCAACTCAGAGAAAAGAGAAGCAATAGGACAAAGGTACCCCATTCAAGCTTCTTCAACATTACTCGTGTCGTGGAAATCATTTGCAGACATAAGCGAGGACCCAAACACAGTACTGAAATCATTAAACCGAACTGTTCAGGAAACAGTACCTATCCAAGGTGGGGGGAAATGAAGGTACTAGTCTGACTGGGTCAGATTTATCCTTTGGTTTTTTTTTTGTTTTTTTTTCTTCTCTCCAGAGCACGGTCTCTTGTGTTTGAACACGGAAAGGTTCACGACTTGCAACTCAGCATCGTGGGGACGCTGGATGCGTGCAGAGCAGCCCAAGCGTCAATCTGGACCGGCTCAGCCAAAGAAAACCCTGCTACCCCTGAGGCACGGCCATTGACTGAAAGTGTCAACAGTTGTCCTGGGCTGAATCAAAAGGAATCTTTATTCTATGTTCAGCCTGGGAGATTGCGGGGTGGCTTAGGGATGGGATACCTTGCCCTTCAAGATTATTAAAACAATTTCCTTGAGTTTTAGTGGGATGTACACCAGAGCTTTGACTGGTAGCTTTCTTTGATGTTTAAAAACATTTTTATGGGGAGAAAACAAATCCAAATTTCAATTCTATTTGAAGGTATGATTTTAGCGCAATTTCTTCCAGGAAATATGAATTTTGCTTAACTACACTGCATTTCATCACGTTCCTAAACTGTTGTATCTGTTAGTTCTTTCCTTAGGTCAACCTTTAAGGGGGTGTTTTTGTTACAGAAACCTGAATCCCATCCAGAGACCAAGCGACACTCGGAGGGTTGGAGAACTCTGGTTTATTATGCTGGCGGACCCAGAGGAGTTAACACTCCCAGCTCTGGACCACGTCTGTAGGTTTACACAGGCTTTTATATGGTTTTTGGTTTCGATTAAACTCATGCCATATGCAAATGAGGTGTTAGAAATGGACCAACCAGGAGTGGGCTTTTGGGAACCAAAGGGATTTTGGGGGTAAGTTTCATTTACCTAGAAGCAAGCCGTTTTATAGAAGCGCAAACGTGGTAAGGCAATGGCCCTACCTGGGAGGTCTTGCAGGCCCCTTTGTGGGTTTTGCCCCTTTATTTTCTTTTGCTGATACCTTTTACACTCTGATTCTCTCACGAGGGTACAGTGGCTTTTTCCACAAGTCCTTTTTTCTCAGATGGTCACACAGTGCAGAAGCACGTATGTGAATCCCTCTGGATTCTGTTGGGCCGTATATTAAGGAGATTTTCAAATGCCTAAAGTAATGTCAATCTTCTCTCCACTTTTCAGAAAAGTTATTTTTCATTTCATTTTGTAGTCTATGTTAACATGATGTAATGAGTTTTTATTATATTTTTAAATGATTTTTAAAAAAAAAAAGAATGAACATTTCATCTGTGATGTTTTGTAGAACAAATATTGGCTGTTATAATGCACGTAAAAGATCTTTGGGTCCTAACATATGGTGAAAAAGATAGAACACGAATATAAGTATGTTCATGTATGACTGAAGTATTATGCTGCACACCAGAAATTGACACAACATTATAAACTGACTATACTTCACTAAATATATAGAGACAGATATATACAACTATATATACACACACAAAAAAAAAGATCTTTGGGTCCCTATTGATTTTTAGATGTGTAAAGTTGTCTTGAGGCCAAAAAGGGGTCTAGATTTTTAGTGATTTGTGGTGCCAGTAGAGGAATTGAAAATAGCCTCCTTTTCAGTGGTTTTAAGCTTTTTCAAACTCACTATCTAATATTCAGCAAGACTTGGAAATCATAGTGTCGATAGGAAGCTTTCCCATCATCTTCCTCACTCTAATAAGAATGACAGTAGCATTGCATCAACAAACGCGATCTAGAGCTTTCATTTGTGGCCTTTGTGTTCCCAATAACATCTTTGATTTCTGAGCATTTTAGGCAACATGACATATATCAAATATTCACTTAAGCCATCTTAGCAACTTTCGAAATTAACATGATTTTTAATGTTTCGTTTGCTCATATAAATCACAGTAATAGATTTTCCACTATTAGATCACGCTAGAATTCTGGGAAGCAAATCCCTTCCTCCTGGGTAGGTTTCCTTGGCCATTATTTAGCTCCTTTCCTATGCAGACTCAAGAGCACAATCACCAGTATGATAGAGCTCTGATTTGTCATGACGTCTGCTTCCTTGGTCCCTTGCTTCCTTCAACTGTCCCCTAAGCCATACTGCGTCTTGGGAGCGTCACTTTCCCAGAAGCAGCCCAGGCCCAGCACTTAGCTGGGCCCTGCACTGTGGTTTAAGGCAAAACAGGGGCTAGGGGAGTGGGCTTGACCTAATAAGTAACCTTTCTTTCAGCTGTTCCTATCTGAGTCTCCAACGCTCTGCACGCCTCAGATTTGAGGCACAGCTGTGCTGAGAAGGCAGCTGTGCTCAACCCCACTTGCTCCCAACAAGGGAAGTTCTGCATTCCAAGCATTCCTCTACCCCTGTTTCTTGACCACTCCAGGACCAACAACTGGAATGTACTGAGAATGTCCTCCAAAGCTCACTTATAGTTTGTTTATTCCTTACTCCATCCTACTCCTCCCTGGTCGAACTCCACCCTCACTCAGGGGAGCTGCAGATCATGGCCCAACAGGTGTGTGAGCCTCGCAAAAAGCCCTGATGTGTGAGCCTGCTTGGCCTCTTCATAGGTAAGGGGATCGTACGTTCTCTTGTCCAATCCATGCAGACCCTTTGAAGAGTGAAAGGGCCACTGTGAATAATTGTGCTGGGACAACAGCAAAACCAGGGTGTGTGGATACCATTTAAGGGGAAAAGAAGTGGGGAGAGAGTGAGGATATCTCTTGGGGCTTGGGAATTTGCAGAGCGCAAAGGTTAGTGGGAATATGAGAGTGCACCATCCTTTTCATGATTTGTTCTCTTCAGAGTTCTGGTGCCTTTGTTTTCTGGAGACAGTGTCGAGAGGCTGCATGAACAGGGGAAAGAGACACAGCATGGGGATAGTGTCTGTTTGGGTCCTGTAACTGCTGTGAGCTAGTGAGACGAGGCTTTACAGCACGAGTGATTAGGGACAGGATTGGCAGTCGGATTAGACCTGGGTTCACACTCTAGCCGTGTCCCTTACGTGCTGTGGTGCTTTGGGTAAGCGACTTGTCCTCTCTGAGCCCCAGGTTCCCCCTCTGTAGAATAGGACCTACAAGATTGTTGCGAGGATTCGGTGAGATAATACAGACAGAGGGCCCAAGGAATGGAGGCTATGATTATTCTCAGTGCTGAGATTCATGCTGTCAGGCAACTCGAGGGGTGGGGGTACGATTTGGTGCCCAACAGCTGTATGGACATGCTCTCCTGGCTGCCTTGGCCCGATCTGTTTGCTTAGGGCTGACAATGAGATAAGGGTGGATGACCTTTCCCTCCGGAGCCTCCCATTAGTGAGGCGGCAGAGATAACGCGGCTCTGAGTTGCGATGGGAAGTTGCTAGGAAGCAGTTGGGAAGTGCCTTGCTACCTTGCTGGCTCTGGGCATTGCTGACACAGGGCTTTGTGGGCCCGCTGTTTCCACTATTAAATCACGGAGGCGGGAAAATGGGAACCGGTACACGGAGATTTCTGCCATCTCTACAAGCCAAGGAGAGAGGCCTGGAACAGGTGCTTTCTTCACATGAGGCGGAAGGCAACAAAGAAGCTGACACCTTGATGTGGACTTCCAGCCTCCGCATGCAGGAGACATTAGTTTCGTGTTGTTCGAGAAAGCCAAGCTCTGGCATTTTGCACATCAGCAAAGTGTATATTTTGTAGGCAGCAAACAGAACAGTCTTAAGTGATCCCCATTAGAATCATACAGTCAATCAAGCAAAGAAACAAAGAGCAGCCAATTAATCGTACCTGATACCCGCTCAAGGCTGAGCATCCCAGCAAGGCACTTGCTTGTTCAGCCCAGGAAACCGGCTTGCACATCGGACCAATGGCTGTGGCTCTCCGGTGCCGGTCTCTCATTGGCTGACTCCGAGCCGAGTGGTGTTTGAGCTTCTCTGATTGGACCTCGAATCATCCGAGCCTCATATCACGAAGGTTTGCGGTTTCAATAGCGGAAGAGTAAAGCCTGGAAAAGAGTTGCAAGAGGTGTCCTGAACTTGTCAGCCTGGTACCTTCAGTTAGAAAGTTAAGTTTCTTCCGGGTAGATTCGAGTCTGTAACAGAATTTTCTCCTTGAACTTTTTGATTTCGTTATTCGTTTGCTGTGTTCGGATCCAAGGCATAAGCGAATTCCATAATGTGGGTAGTGGAGAAAAGAGTTCGAACGGCATATATCGGTCCTATCAATACTGTGTCCCATGCGTTGATCTTTATAATTTGTTGATTAAGCTGCGATTCCTTTCACTCAAGTTTACCTTTGCATAAACAACAGCGTTAGATCGCGATTGTGCTCTGGGTGCCATGCTTTCCGATTCACCCACTGAAGGGATTAATCATGATCCCACGTTCCCCGTCCCCATCTTCACACGCATACCCAAAATTCCATTTTTCTTTTACTTTCTCGATTTTATAGGTGCCAGTCACCCTTGCGCCTTCAGTCTTCACTCTGCAGACCCATTATGCAGCATTTGTGCCGTGTTTCACTAACGCTCTTATTTCATTTCTGAATTTACAAACATACCCCCCTCAAAGCAAGATAACAGTAGCCTGATGTGTTAGATTTCTTAGAGTTACTTCTTACGTGATAAGATAGCTTAGGTAGCAGCATGCAAAAATGACTGGTGGTACATCTTAGCGTCATATTGAAAAAAAAAAAAAACTTGGATTTTGAAGCCGCAACCATTAGCACGGTAGAAATTTAGTGATTTTTCTGCAGTTAGCTGCTTTCTAACTAATCCACACGTATTTCTCAGAAAATGCATTTGGCTCTGCAAGGTGTTTTGACTTCAGAAATTTAGAGTTGCTACACAAAAATGTAAGCTCTTCAATTTTCAGTTGATTTTAAAGACAACTTGTGCTGTAAGCTTTTTTTTTTTTTTTACCAATTCCTTTTATATGAATTTTTAAGTTTTCAGATTACAATAAGTTGTGAACCACATGAGGGGCCTTATTTGCCTTAATCCCGCTTCTCTTGACCTCAACAAGAGCTCTGGATGTAACATTGGCCCCCTTGAAGCTTGCAACCGTTTGTGAAATCTCCCTAGTGTCCTGTCCTGCACCCTATTTTATGCTTGAGCTCTGTCCAAGGTCGAATACTTTGTGTTTGGTCTCTCTGAGAAATGGGCCCAAGAAACGTATTGAATTTCCTAGTTCAAATAGCTATGTCTCCTTATCTGGTTGAGAGAGAGAGAGAGAGACATCGATTACAAGTTTGTACATCCTAGTCAAAAAGGTTATAACTGCATCTTATTTTTTTTTTACATTTTTTTATTGAGTGATAGACATTTTACAATGTTGTGTCAAATTCTAGTGTAGAGCACAATTTTTCAGTTATACACGAACATATATATACATATATATGTATGTATATATATATATATATATAAATATATATATATATATATATATATATATATATTCATTGTCACATTTTATTTCTTCGCTATGAGGTACCACAAGATCTTGTATATATCTCCCTGAAGTATACAGTATACTTTTTTAATCGATTCTGCATTTTAAAATCTCAGTCTGTCCCTTCCCACCCCCCGCCCCTTTGGCAACCACAAGATTGTATTTTATGTCTAAGAGTCTCTTTCTGTTTTGTATTAATGTTTGTTTTCCTTTTTAGATTCCTCATATGAGCGATCTCATATGGTACTTTTCTTCCTCTTTCTGTCTTACTTCACCTAACTACATCTTATTTTAAAGCCCAAATGAAACACTTAACCGTCATGATTAAATACTGGGCTTTTGGGCAAACCGTGATACATTTCAAAGGACTGAAATCCCACAGTGTGTTCTCTCTCCATAGATTCTGGAAGCTAGAAATCTGTTTAAGAAGAAAAGTAATAGAAAACCGGCAACTTCTTTGAAATTCAGCAATACATTTATAGAAAAATGATACCAATGAAAATGGAAAAGTAATCTTCATGGGCCATGAAGAAAAAACGATGGAAAAGAAAATATATGCATCCAAACATGAATATGAACATTCAAACCACTGGAGGGCAAAGTGGACATCTCACTTCTGATATTGCTCCTAATCCTTCTCGAAATTGATTCCAACGCTGAACAGAGGATCTGCCTGGATTCACGTCCTTAAATCCCCTGGGTTCAGTCTAAGTAAGGAATCAAAAAGAACAGGCAAATTGTCACAGACCCCTCCCCCTTAATCTCTAGGCTGATTTTTATAGAAAGGCAATGATGTGTTCAGTTCTGCTCACTGGACCACACTTTGAGCCAATGACTGTGGCTCACAGGCTGCCAGTCCCCCATTGTCTGGAACAGCAGAGCCAGGAGCTTGAGCTGCTCTCACTGGACACTCTTCAATGGATCTAAAATTGCCGGTCATGAAAAATGCGTGTTTTAAAATATCAAAAGATTGTCTGCCTGAGAAGAATTGACTGGCTACCTCTGAAAGGACTTGAAAAGTAATTTCAAACACCACGGACTTAGAAAAGTGAAATGTGTCTGAAAACTTGTGTTTTGCAATTTCTGTACTAAACACCAGTCCCCATTTGTATAGTTCAATGTATGCTTAAACTGGGATACTTTGAAAAATATAACAGGGGTAGTTGATGGCTGTGTCTGCTCCTTCGCTTCATCTATCTATTGCATATCACACACAAGATACTTCTGAAATTGTCCATAGTGCACTCGCGGGAGAAGGAGAAGAAAATGGGAAATGAAAGTGATACAAAGCTAATTTCAACCTTACAGAACGCTATAAATGCTGACCTAGAGAAAGCACTAAACGTGGGTTCAAGAAAAAGTTGGATTTCTGTAGTTTCTCTAGGTTTTAGCTCATGATTTGACTGAGAGTTACGTTCATCACAGCTTCGTACATCCAAATCAATAGGTACTGAAAAGTTTTTTTTTTTTAAACATAGTTATTGAAGTATAGTTGTGCCAATATTATATATTTGTTTTGGATTTACAACATAGTGATTTAACAGTTTTATAGAAGACACTCTGTTTAAAATTTCTACAAAATAATGAAAATATTTCCCTGTGCTGTTCAGCTTTTCCTTGTTGTGCAATTACAAGGTGCAAAATGAGCCCTTTAAAATATGATGACACCCTGAGTTCTGATGAAAACCCACAGTAAGTTTCAAAGGATTGAAATCCCACAGTGGGTGCTCCCTCCACCAATGTACGAAGCTAGAAATTAAATTAAAAGGAAAGGAATTGGAAAATCACTGAGTACTTTGAAATTCAGCAACATACCTACAGAGAAACGAAAGAAAAAGAAGACAATGCACCAGGAAGAAAACATAATGCATATTAAATTAAATTAATATCATCATAGGCATTAACACTGAAATCACCTGAGGTCGAGGAAGGAGGCATCTTAGTTCGCTTAATTGGCCGACATCCCCCTCTTATTTTGATGCCAGGAGATAGAGACATGTCTCACTACCAGATCGGGAGGCCTAGACTTAAATCCCCATGGTTAAATGCAAGTCGTTGAAGGAAAACCTTCAGGGACACTATCACACCTGCTTCTCCCTCAATCTGCAGGCCGAGTATCACAGGGAGCCTCTTATAATTTCGGTCCTGGTCACCCCACCACACTTTGGGCCAATTGCTGTGCCCCCAAGGGGTGCGAGTCCCTCACTGGCTGCTGCTAGTGGAGACTGTGGTTGCAGCTGGTCTCATCGGACGCTCCCAGCATCTGTGCAAAATTGCACTTCAGTGAAGACTCTTGCTTCAAAAGTGAAAAGTTATGGGTGCAAAAAAATAGCATCAGATCATTATAAATTAGGTAGAAGAGAAATTTCCATAGGTATGGCGCTTGAGTCACCCAGTGAGTCTAGAAAATTTGCTTTATCTCTTTTTACGCTGTGTTTGGGTCCTATTATTTCATGTATTGAATGGCATTGAGATTTGAAGTATGTTGAAGGAGTGTGAATGGGCAAGTTTGATTTTTATATCTGCTACCGAACTTTCTCTGTCCCTATTTCACACATTAAAAACCCTGGATGATACTGCTACATCCACGGGGAAGAATGACAACCTAAAAAGGCAAATTAAATTGTTAGGGAGATAACTTTGGCAGTAAAGATCCCTAAAAAGGCTGACCTAGAGATATAACTAATAGAAATGACCATTTAGGAGGGGAGGACGTGCAGTATGGTTAAGAAAAATGCACGGGTTTCCATGGAACCCATGGCTCTACAGACGTACACTCAAGTGGAGTTGATAAGGTTCATAATGTTTCCCTCAGGGAAGAAACGCTTTAAGGATGAATAGAGTGGCACAGGTCGACAAACCAGAGTGGCTCGGACTTTTCAGTGCTACAGGTCTTTTCCCGCCAAGTGAGTGGCTCTGAAAAGAGCCTTTGGCTTGCGATGCTCAGGTGGTCCTGAGGCAGCTCATTCGCACAAGATGTACTTGATGAGAGCGTTAGTGCCCTTGGACACGGCAAACTTGCCGATCTTCCCAGGCAGCAGCAGGCACACCGAGGTCTGGATGTCTTCGTAGGTGATGGTGACGCGCTTTTTGGAGCGGGCCAGGCGCGCGGCCTCGCTGGCGATGCGCTCGAAGATGTCCTTAACGATCGAATCCATGACGCTCACGGCCTCCTGCGAGAGGCTCAGGCCTGTGTGCACCCGCTTCAGCACCCTGCGGAAGTAAGTGGCGAAACTGGCGAAGTCGTCTGCTGGGCGGCGGCGGCGGCGTTGGCGGCGCGCGGGTGTCTTCTGCTTCGGCGTCTTCTGCTCTGGGCTCTTGCACTCGGCTTCTTTGGGCTCCCCGGTGTCCACGATCTCCTCCGAAGTGTGGGCGGACCGCGGCTCAGCCATGTCGGAGTGTCTCGCCTCCCCCACAGCTCAGAAGGAAGGGCAACGGCAGCTGCGAGGACCGGTTTATAAAGCCTGCCTTGCCTGACGTCACGGCCAATCTGCAGATCTGATTGGATAGGATGCGGGGCAGGGAGCCGTGTCGCTAAGGCAGGCCATGTCACGTGTCCTTGGTTGCCCCGCGGCTTGGCCGCACATCAACCAATCCGAGTGGCAATCTGGTGACCTTTAAACTTTCCGTGACCCCCACCAGGTGACCTGTAAACTTTCCACGACCTCCACCAGAAAAGCTTTGCAACACGCAAGTTCATGTCGAAAAATGACATCCGTTCCCCTCAGCTGCTTTATGCCTGCCAGTCATCCGTGAGAACTTTACAGAGAGGTCAAACCCACGTCTCCTACGCGGACGGAAAATCACTATGATCTCCCTGAGAGGGTCTGACCTCCGCAACCCAAGTGCGTGACGCCTCAGAATGACTGGCCCCCTGGGGGCCATTTGACTTGCACTCAGAACCTGCTCTCTCGGCGGCTGAGTGCGCGGCGGTGGCTTGAGGAGGAGCTGTCCGACTCGGTGAGCGGAGGGCGCCTCAAAATCGTAGACACGACTGACCAGCTCTTACCTGCAATTCTTATCAAAACCTTCAGTGAATCAGAAGAAAGAGAACGGCAAAACCGCATTCTCCACAGACGGAACCCTACAAAAGTGGGATACCTGTACAGAAATATTAAAAATATTTAGTATTTGCCAAATTTTTAATCGTTTTGTAAACATTCCCTACGTTCCCCCCAAATACCACACGTAGTTGATTTGCTGAAAAAACTATGAGCTCTCAGTTGAAAGGAGCTATTTTTGTAATTCCTTAGAAACCTTTAGAGTGAGAGGAAAATAGTCAATTAAAGGGAACTTTTTAAAAAATTAAAAATATATTCCTTTCAAAAATCAGTAAGAATTCAAGCAAAACACATCTTTAACGTCTTTATAGAGAAATAAATTACAGATGTTGAACCAAAGAGGACTTAGGAATAACTGAAGAACTAGAAGTCTTCAATGAGCTATGATCCTAATGCTCATGCTCCCAAGTGTCCTGTGGGACCTTCCAGAAATGAACGGTTAATTCTACCTCTAATAAGGTAGCTCCCGTCATGAAAGGAAAGATTCTGTTTTTTATTACTAGAAACTATTATATGAAGACAAAACCATGGAAGAAAGTTTGCAACAGGGAATTATTTGGACTGTGATGACGATGATAATGTGAACCCTAACGTTTTCGGAGGACGCCCTTGTGATTACAAATTCTTAAGCAGATATTTTCCCTCACCCAAAATCAAGGACGTGGAGTAGAATTCTTTGGGGATGGGAGGGGCATCTGCCTTTTCCATTAAGAAATGTCCTGTTTTTCATTAACGGTGCAGTCATTCTAGTAACTACATTTATTAAAGGTCTCAGTGGACTACTAATTTCTGTCACTTTTCACGCATAGCTGAGCGTTTTAATTAATATATATGAATACTTTTGTCAAGTTATTTTTCATGTTTTAAATGGAAAATGTTCTCATTTTCTTTTCCATTTATTGAGCAAATTAGAAGGGCAAGTGACCCTTTAAACTACTCTGCAACCTAAGAGACAACTGACCCTCATACTGGTGCCCTGGAGGTACCCCTCCATGGGTGTGTCCAGCAGGACAGGCAGACTTTTTACTTGTCGGCTCAGAACTCTCAAGCAGCAAGGCAGAAGTTACGTGTCCTCTTAAGGATTAGTTCTGTAATGGACATAACGTCACTTCTCCCATACTCCATTGATCAAAGACATTACAGGTCTACCAGAGTCAAAAAGAGGGGAAAACAGACAGGACTTTTCCGTTGGAGAAGCGTCCAGGAACAAGCAGCCTTTGTGAAGTCAATGAAAGGCATCATACAACACATGCTTCTCGAGATGCTGCTGGGTGCTACACACATGATATATCCGTAGCACAAAGTCCTGGTATCCTTGCACCACAGTGTTAATCTAAGGAATACTTTCCCACTTTATTCACTGCTATATGGGTGACCGCAGGCGTGCAGTGAATCCCTATAATCCAGGGCAGAGTTTTCACTCTAGTGGCATGAGTTTTCTGACCATTGTAGGCATTCCCTCCCACCCCTGGGCCCCTGGACATAGAGACACCGACATACAGATGGACAGAAAGGAGAATGTATCAAATGAGTAAATGTTAAAACAAACTCTACCAGAAGCTGATCTCAATATCAGATTTATTTTGATTTCCACATTAATGATCTTATCTCCAAACAAGATTATATCTGAGGTACTGGGGGTTAGGACTTCAATATAAGAACTTCAGGAGGGCACAATTCAACTTATATGTAATATGAAACCTGAACTGTGAATCGGCACATATGCTGCCTCTTCCATCATATTGATTATTCCAATTTGGAATATGGATTGTTCCATATTTCCAATTAAGAGAAAAAAGGTGACCTCATTCATCCTCTTTGTACTCAGACTATGCATTGCTTAATTTATTAATAATTTTTTTTTTCATTTCTAGCTTCCTACCTCTGTGAAGAGGGAAGATAACTCTGTGATTTCAATTCTTAGAAATGGTTGATGATTTTCTTTAAACCCCTAATTAGTTCAATATTTTAAAGAATGGTCTTTGTTCTTTTAAATTAATTTGTAATCTCCCCTGTGAAGAATATCACTTTGAGCCAAACATAGAGACACAGTCTGGATAATCTGCAAAATCACAACTTTCCTTGAGCCCATCAGAAGCGGCATAGGAAAGTCTAAGAGAGGCAAATCTATTTATCTTTGGCAGGACTGCACTAACTCAAGAGAAAGGGTGTGGGCAGGGCAGGGTACTAAAATTGCTTTACTAAGTAGTGCAGGCATGAAGGAAAGCAATTCCTGATCCAGGACTGTGTACAAACCTGTTTGTTTCTTGTTCTGTCCAATGTGGAAGATCTCTGATGAGCTACTATACTTCAGAGTTCTCCTTGGGATCATTAGAGTAAGGATTTAGCATAAATTCACTCTCCTCATGAGGGTCATTAGCTAAAATTATTCTGAAATATTAGAAAAATGTCACTAAAGAATTTGGAAAAAAAAAAAAGATTTTCTTCCCAAGGAGACTAGGAAAAATGATCGTGAAATCAACTACAAGTAAATCCCTCTGAATAGTCCTCCGAGATTGCCATACAGATAGGGAACAAAACTTTGAGAGCCAAAGGCTCTTTGGAAATCATGCTCATTTTCAAAGATGGAACTGTGAACCAATTTGAATGCACAGCATTTCATAAGTCCTTTCATTTCCATCATGCTCATTACTGCTATTTCAAAATCCCAGTGTTTGTCCATATGACGTACACATGTTTTGCCAACCTGGATCTTGCCTACTAGTCTCCTGCATATTGTTTTATGTGAGAACTTATTTTTAAGAAAATGAGTCCTTTAGGACATTTTTATACTTTTTGTGTGTGTTTTGCACCTAAAATTTCAGAAATCGAATAAAAGCATTAGTGAAACAACATTTAAAATGTACCATACAGACAGCGAAGACTGGGAGTGCAGGGGTGAATGACTGATATGAAATCTAGGAGAGAGAGAAGAAAATGAGTTTTGATGTGAAGACTGGAAGCTGAAATGAGTACATTTGATCATTTACTCAGAAGGTGATTGAAGGTAAAGGGGACCTGATGAGCAATTATTCTCTAACGGTATGGTTAACAGTAAAGACTAATTGAAGCAAGGTTCAAACTTCCGATTTTAAAACAAAGAAGTCCCAGGGATCTAACATACGACATAGTGGCTGCAGTTAAATACTGTATTGTATATGTGAGTGTTGCTAAGAAAGCAGTTCTTAAAAGTTCTCATGAGAGGAAAAAAAATTTGCATAATGGGTCTGGAGAGTGAAGACCGAGGGCGCAAGGGTGAGTGGCACCTATAAAATCGAGAATGTAAAAGAAAAATGGAATTTTGGGTATGCGTGTAAAGATGGGGACGGGGAATGCGGGATAGTGATTATTCCCTTCAGTGGTGAATCGAAAAGCATGGCACCCAGAGCACAATCGTGATCTAACGCTGTTGTTTATGCAAAGGTGAACTTGAGCGAAAGGAATCGCAGCTTAATCAACAAATTATAAAGATCAACGCATGGGACACAGTATTGATAGGACCGATATATGCCGTTCGAACTCTTTTCTCCACTACCCACATTATGGAATTCGCTTATGGCTTGGATCCGAACACAGCAAACGAATAACGAAATCAAAAAGTTCAAGGAGAAAATTCTGTTACAGACTCGAATCTACCCGGAAGAAACTTAACTTTCTAACTGAAGGTACCAGGCCGACTTGTTCAGGACACCTCTTGCAACTCTTTTCCAGGCATTACTCTTCCGCTATTGAAACCGCAAACATTCGTCTTATGAGGCTCGGATAATGCGAGGTCCAATCAGGGAAGCTCAAACACCACTCGGCTCGGAGTCAGCCAATGAGAGACCGGCACCGGAGAGCCACAGCCATTGGTCCGATGTGCAAGCCGGTTTCCTGGGCTGAACAAGCAAGTGCCTTGCTGGGATGCTCAGCCTTGAGCGGGTATCAGGTACGATTATTTGGCTGCTCTTTGTTTCTTTGCTTGATTGACTGTATGATTCTAATGGGGATCACTTAAGACTGTTCTGTTTGCTGCCTACAAAATATACACTTTGCTGATGTGCAAAATGCCAGAGCTTGGCTTTCTCGAACAACACGAAACTAATGTCTCCTGCATGCGGAGGCTGGAAGTCCACATCAAGGTGTCAGCTTCTTTGTTGCCTTCAGACTCATGTGAAGAAAGCACCTGTTCCAGGCCTCTCTCTTTGGCTTGTAGACACGGCAGAGACCTCCCTGTACCGGTTCCTATTTTCCCCCCTCCGTGCGAGTCTCGGTGTCCCCATTGCCCCTTTATATATGGGCGCAAGTCATTTTGCATTAGGGCCCATGTAATGAGTATATGTTCCCTTGATTCCGCCAATAAAGATCCTATCTCCATAGCAGATCGTGTATGAGGTCGTAAGGTTTAGGACTTCAGCGTGTGAGTTTTAGGGGAAAAGAATTCAACCCACAGGAGATACGAATTTTGAGTGAGCGGATCTCCTGATTCTTCCAGTATAAGAGGACACTGATTCTTCTCACACTTAAATGCTGGTGTCGTGTTCACTAGGAGGAGTAGTTCCAGGTTTAAAGCCTTGCAACACATATAAGCATAGACTATGGACGGGAAGTCCTACTTGAAGAGATTTTCTGATTCATCAAAGCCTCCAATTCCCTGAGCAATCCAGAAAGTTTTGAGTTTTTTAAATAGTGTACCATGTTTTAGCTATTGCTGCCTGGTAAACCACCTCAAAATTTAGTGGATTAAAGCAGCATGTATTACTTATCATGTACCTCTGTGCCATCTGAATGCTCCTCCTGATCTTGGTGGTGTTTGTGTGAATTCTCATGTAGCCTTCCTCTCTTTCTTCATGGCCCCTGGTACGGTTCATATCACACCACTTCAAAATAAACAGATTACAGGTCTCTTCTCTGTGTGTCAATACCGATGTTGGCTCATAAGCCATGCTTTTACATACTCATAAAGAAAAAAGGGAGAGGACACTGGTGACTACTCATGGGAAAATAAGGTGACCCTTCTCATGCAATTTACCTCAGTTATTTGAACAGTGAATAATTTTATTCATTTTTTTAACAAAATTCCTGACTTTCCATCTTTGTGAAGAGAGAACATGCTCTTTCATTTTTCCCTATGAATGCACTATTTTTGCTGCAAACACCAATATTTATTCAGTTTTATTTCCTCTTCCTTTTACAGTTTTTAAAGCGGGTGTAAATGTCCCTTTTGATTAGGCTGGAGAGCCCTGAAAAGGATGTGACTCTCAGCCAAGCCGTGAGACAAAATATGGACAAACTACAGAAATCAAAACTTTTCTTCAGGACCTGAGAGGAGGGACAGCACCATCTAGGAGAGACAAAAGAGAAAGCCTACTTAAACATTTCCAGAACCCCACAGGCTCAGGAAAAAAGAGAGAGCAAGCAAGGCAGGACATGATAGAGAAATGGAATAATCTCATTACTGTTCCTCCAATCACAGCAGCCCATGTGCCACTCTTAACCAGCTCAGCCAAAGAAAACACTGCAACCCCTGAGGTACAGCCATTGACTGAAAGTGTCAACAGTTGTCCTGGGCTGAATCATAAGGAGTCTTTCTTCTATGTTCGGCCTGGGAGATTGCGGGGAGGGTTAGGGATGTTATACCTTGCCCTTCAAGATTATTAAAACAATTTCCCTACTCTGACTGTGTTATCTTTCTCTAGCTATTGGAAAAATTTTTTTCCTCCTCCAAGCAATCAGCCTGACAAATGGTCACCAGGATGTCTTGGCAGAGAGAACACCCAGCTTCCAGGACACGGGCCAATGTAATTGCCTGGTCCTGCTTCGTTATGCATAGTGGTTCTCATCCTCCTGTCACTCCTGGACTAGAAGAGAATGAGTATGGAGTAGCGGAAGAGTAACCTTGAAAGCCTATTCATTTATGTTTTCTCCTTATTGAAGGAAGTTTAAAAAATCTAGAATCGCTGGTGGACATTAGTGGGACATGAAAGCACCCAAATTCCCTGTTAGCAGGCCATGAATCCAGTCCTTGCCAGCTGGGTTTGTGACATGGCCAGTACCACCCTCATGGCCTCTGCTGCTGCATTAGGAGTCTTCTGAAATCCTAAAAGCTATCCATAATGTAACTGCTGAGCTTGCAACATCTTCCTACAGAGGGGCAGTGGTGGACAGTGTCAGGTCTTGGGTGCTGGGGTTACTCAAATACTATTTGACTTTGGGAGGGCATGATGCTTATTCAGGTATTTTACATGGACCATTGGGAATTCTGTTTTATGGACGAATCACGTTCATAAGTACTATGCTGCTTATCACAATTGGACTAGCATAGTGAATTGTGTTCCTTCTTGGAACTCAGTGACTTTTCCCCGATTGGAGATTCCCAGAGAGGTAAAGGGCCTTAGAATAGGTGAGTAGCTACTGGCTAGATTTGACACCAGGAACCTCGGTGATCTCTGGAAACTCACTCCAGCGTCTGTTAAAAGCCTTTCATTGCCAGACCTTATCAGAGGCTCCTAAAATCTGTGCTTCAATGAAGAACCCTACTTGACAGGAAGTGGTTGAAAATAAAAGGAACTGCAACCTTGATTGCTTCTCCTACCTCTCCCTCCATCTCCAGCATGGCACGGCAGACGTTGGCGGTCACTTCTGCTTCCCTTCTCCCTAAGTTCTTTCTCTGACCTCAAGCCTACCCCATATGACTCTGTGGGTATGTAGTATTACAGACATGATGGAGAGGTATGGATTGCAATTGAAGTGCCTGGAGTTTGGGGATCCCTGAAAGAAGAGGACCACGCTGAATATGGCAAACTTGGTGGTCTCAAGGCAGGAAAATCAGATACTGGTACCAAGTTCTGGTGAAGTTCCTTCAACCTAGTTTTCACTCAACATACACTTCTTTCTGTCTTTCTGTGCGTCTGTGTGTCTATGTCCAGAGACCAACAAGTGAGAGAAGATGTGTGCAAAGGTTAGAAACTTCATGCTTCCTTGGTGTGAAAGCTCTGCCCTGGATCAGAGAGATCCACTACATGGGCTGGGTAACCTTACTAGGGGCAAGTCAAGTGGAAAGCTTTTCCAGAGTTTACCACTCTGGACCTGGGAACCAAGGGCTTTGTTATATGGGCATACCCAGTGTGAGGCGCCAAGTAGCATCTTGAGACATACGTGCTGCCTGGCGCTGTGTGTCAGGTTCAGGAAGGCGCCTCAATTTTTGACACTCCTCCAAGTGGTTGGCCCTGTCTCTTTCCCCACGCTCTTGACTCTGGGCAGGCATGTGATTGCTTTGAGCAATGGAGCATAGTGGAAATGATGTTATGCCGATTACAGATCCAATCTTTAAGATAGATTCTGCCTTCTTCCTTGAGAGCTCTGATCTGCCAGGTAGGAAGTCTGCCTTTCCTACTGGAGACAGCATATGAAGAGACTGTGAGACTCAGTGGGATAGGACAGGAGCCCAGCTGAAGGCAGCCCTGCAACCAGCCCCTTCAAGGCGGGAGACACGTGAATGTAAGTTGTCTCAAACCTTGCAGAGTAGCTTAGAAGTTGGCTGAACACTACAGTGTGACCCTAATCTGGTTTAGACTTCTCAAGGACACTTACTTCTCTTATTTGGACACTATTGGCAGTAGATTAGTGGAAAACCTCCCATTTCAACTAGATATAGATACTTGAAACAAAATGATCATAAACATTATTTTAAATGCTTGGATGAGCTGCAAAAGAGCCAGAGATTAATAGGCAACTGAGACCCCTGTATCAATCCCAGGCGCTTGAATGAAAACTCTCTCAGTCAAAATTCGGCCTTTTTCCTAGGACGATAGGAGATACAAGGAAACGTGTATCTCTCTAACTTGGGTCTGATGTGGGTGAAAAGGCTGCTTTGAAATTTTGAAATCACAGTTCTATCCTCAGGTAGCTTGAGAGTTCCAATTGTTACAATCGATACAGCTCAGGTAACTCTGGTGGAAGCCCAGATATCAGTCACATGCAAGTCACATCCTTACTGGAGGAGCCCTCCCTTAACTGAGGCTTTAAGAAGGTTCCCAGAGATAAAGACTTCCCAAACATGCTCACAATTTTAAAAAAGCAAAATATGTATAGATGCCTCCAAAGACTTAGCAAAGTATTGCAAATGTGATTAGCATGTTTAAGCTAGTGGGAGGATATAAACCATTGAAAGGGAGAAACAACCAAGTATTACAAAGAATGGAGTAAAATTCCTGAGGGCAAAAAACAGAACATGTGAAAGAAAAAGTTAATATAATTGAAAATAACCAATTAGACTCACCTAGATAGAGAATTAGCATACTGGAAGACAGATGAAGGAAATTATGAAGACTGCTTCCTAGAAAGATAAGGAGAAGGAAGGAAGAAAGAAAGGTCAAGAGACATAAGGCACGGATCAGAAGCATAGAAAATGTTGCTCGTGGGACTCTGTGAAGGAGATTAGTGGGAAAGAATAATATTCTAAGAAGAAATGGTTGGTAATTTTCTAGATGGAAGATAGCCTTGATTCCCTAGATTCCAGACACACACCCGGACACATCATAGTAAAGATGCAGAACAGTGGAAACACTGGTACATAAACACACATATCTTAGTCTGTACTTCTCCCAGAAAGAGTTTCCTGACTACCCCCTGGCTGGGTTGGATCCCTGTCCTCTAGGCTCCCCAAATAACGCGTGCACATCTCTTTCAAAACCCTTAACATGGTATAAATATATGTCTAAGGTATCTACCTCCTCTCATTAGACTGTAACCAGTTTATGGGCCCTCGGCTTATGCATCTGTGATTCCCAGCACCTAGCAGTGCCTGATGTATTCGATATTCAGTAAATGTTAGTTGAGTAAATGAATAGATGAACGCAGGCTGTGCTGTAAACCCTAACATGATATTTCTTCAACCTTTGTGAGGGTAGGATGGCTAAAATCTGAGGTTGGTGAACTAGAAATTACTCATAAGCGGCAATACAAGGTCGGTTTGTCTGTTTTCTTCTATATTAACAAGCAGTCACCAATTTTATCCTGTTGCCCAGAACAGCAACAACAACAACATATTCTGTTATGTTGTACAGTTTACATGGATGGTTCCACACAGATTTGACAGTCTTGTTGAGTTTCTAATATTTTGCTTTTCACCACTTTTGGGAAATTGGGAGGGGGCAGATGATAACCTCCTTAGCGGATCTCTAACACCCTGTGAGTTAAGGACTGATTCTAATGCCAATGGCCAAAAAATACGCTACGGTAGAATGTCGAGTCAACTGCCATGCATCACACCGCTCAGGAAGCAGGTGAGGCGGGATTAGACCTCAGCTCTACCGGACACCCGAGCCCGGATTCTCGCTCCTTGTACCATGACGCCTCCCTGAATTGAGCAGGGGGGAGGGTACCTGTGAGTGGAAGCAGAGAGTGTGTTGGGAAGCTCCCGTGCCAGGCCAGTTGAGACAAGTGGGAGAGCCAGGATGTTCCCCGCTCCCTCGCTGGGGATTCCCAAATTCAAATCTTTGGGAGCCAGGATAGCTGGACAGCTGGAAATTCTGGAGCTCGGCCAGAGAAGGGTTTTCCCTCTGGTCTGAGTCAGTGAGGCTTCTGGAAGGTCTGGGAGGACCAAGGAGACAGCTCATAAACCCCTAAATCTCTTACCTGTAGGAGACCTACCTCTACTGAACCCAGGCATAGCCTCGCGGAGCACAGTCCCACCACCCTGATTTGCTCAGGCCCAGGGACAGAGGTTTGGGCACAGTGTTTGGCTAGGGTTAACAGCCTTCTAGCCTGTGAGGTCGTTACCGTGGGTTCCCAGGCCACTCTCAGGCCATAGGAGCCTTGGTGTCTGCTGAATTAACTGTCAAATTCCCTCTGCCCTCCCTATCACTGCACCAGATACAACAGCACAGCAGAGGTTATCTCCGCACTTCATCCTACATTGCAGACTTGATATTCTGTCCTGGATTTGACCAAGGACCTATTTGAGTGAAAAGCCCAGCCTTGACTCCAAGGAAATTCAAACCTTTCTAGGTAAATAATTCTCTTCAAAGGAGGTCTGTTTGACTCGTGCTTATTCTACAGTTCGCCTTGAGAATGGCCAGTGGGTGGGTCCTCAAATGCAGATTTTTGGGATCTTGGAGCCAGAAAGGAATTCCCTGGGAAAATTACCCTGTGGTTTTACAATAGCCAAGACATGGAAACAACCTAAATGTCCATCAACAGATGACTGGATAAAGATGTGATATATTTATACAGTGGAATACAATTCAGCCATAAAAATTGACAACGTAACGCCATTTGCAGCAACATGGATGTTACTGGAGAATGTCATTCTAAGTGAAGTAAGCCAGAAGGAGAAAGAAAATTACCGTATGAGGTCGCTCATATGCGGACTCTAAAAAAAAAAAAAAAAAAAAAAAATCAGTACAAAACCAAAAGAGTCTCATAGACATAGAATACAAACTTGTGGTTGCCAGGGGGATGCGGGGTGGAAAGGGACAGATTGGGATTTCAAAATGTAGAATAGATAAACAAGATTGTACTGTGTAGCACAGGGAAATATATGCAGGATCTTGTGGTGGCTCACAGCGAAAGAGAATGTGACAGTGAATGTATGTAAGTTCATGTATAACTGAAAAATTGTGCTCTACACTGGAATTTGACACAGCACTGTAAAATGACTGTAACTCAATAAAGAAAAATGTTAAAACAAACTACCCTGTGGTGTAGCTTGACTCATCATCATCCTCTCCCCTCTTCTCCTGTCTGAGTGGCACTGTATCCTTAACTAAGCTTGGGGATCCCCTGAATCCCAGATCTTTATGACCTACAGGATTTACTCAAGCAGGTTCCCTCTATAAAGTCCAAGAAGGGTGCAGGCACTCCTATTCTGGGTTCAACTCCTGTCCATCCTCTTGCCCATCTCACTCATTCAGACCTATTCATTGAATCTGAATCTAGCGTTGAAGACAAACTCATGTGATTCCTGGCTAGGCCACTTACTCAGCCATGCAAGCTTGGTTGGTAGTTAACGCAGCCTCTCTGAGTCTCACTCTCCTTGACAGGGATAATTATGCTTGCCTGTCCTGGGAAGAAAATATAGGGGCAAAGAGTAAAGACTAGACCCATATGTATAACATATGCAGCAGTGTGTCTGACACATAGAATCACAAAGTGCCCAGTTTAAAATGGTTACTATGGTGATTGGTGTAGAGCTGGATACTCAAAGGTAAGGAGGGATAAAATGTGGACCCCAACCTCCACGACATGACAAATGAGCGGGGAGCTAGCACAGTCATACTTCTGAACGATTGCCAGTAGAAGGCTGCACCTGATCAAGACCGCAAAGTGTGCATCGTGGGGGTCCAGAGAGTAGGAGGGGAAAGAGGCAGGGAACTCACCGTAGGCTTATACCAGACACTGCACCTGGCATGCTACGTCTATTCTCCCATTCAGTGCTGGTCACAGCCCTTCTGCAGGGGCAGTCCTAATAGTATGTCTATTTTACAATGGAGGGTCCTGAGGCTCCAGAAGAGCAAGTCACTGTAAGCTGGGATGGTCAAGTCATCCTCACAGAGGAGGCAGGATTTGAGCCAAGACTTGAAACGTGAATAGGATTCAGATAGGGAGAGGGTGAGGGGCCGGGGTTTCATGGGAGTGCGGAGGAACAGCTGGCCCACAAAGCCCTGAGTCAGCAATGCCCAGAGCCAGCAAGGTAGCAAGGCACTTCCCAACTGCTTCCTAGCAACTTCCCATCGCAACTCAGAGCCGCGTTATCTCTGCCGCCTCACTAATGGGAGGCTCCGGAGGGAAAGGTCATCCACCCTTATCTCATTGTCAGCCCTAAGCAAACAGATCGGGCCAAGGCAGCCAGGAGAGCATGTCCATACAGCTGTTGGGCACCAAATCGTACCCCCACCCCTCGAGTTGCCTGACAGCATGAATCTCAGCACTGAGAATAATCATAGCCTCCATTCCTTGGGCCCTCTGTCTGTATTATCTCACCGAATCCTCGCAACAATCTTGTAGGTCCTATTCTACAGAGGGGGAACCTGGGGCTCAGAGAGGACAAGTCGCTTACCCAAAGCACCACAGCACGTAAGAGACACGGCTAGAGTGTGAACCCAGGTCTAATCCGACTGCCAATCCTGTCCCTAATCACTCGTGCTGTAAAGCCTCGTCTCACTAGCTCACAGCAGTTACAGGACCCAAACAGACACTATCCCCATGCTGTGTCTCTTTCCCCTGTTCATGCAGCCTCTCGACACTGTCTCCAGAAAACAAAGGCACCAGAACTCTGAAGAGAACAAATCATGAAAAGGATGGTGCACTCTCATATTCCCACTAACCTTTGCGCTCTGCAAATTCCCAAGCCCCAAGAGATATCCTCACTCTCTCCCCACTTCTTTTCCCCTTAAATGGTATCCACACACCCTGGTTTTGCTGTTGTCCCAGCACAATTATTCACAGTGGCCCTTTCACTCTTCAAAGGGTCTGCATGGATTGGACAAGAGAACGTACGATCCCCTTACCTATGAAGAGGCCAAGCAGGCTCACACATCAGGGCTTTTTGCGAGGCTCACACACCTGTTGGGCCATGATCTGCAGCTCCCCTGAGTGAGGGTGGAGTTCGACCAGGGAGGAGTAGGATGGAGTAAGGAATAAACAAACTATAAGTGAGCTTTGGAGGACATTCTCAGTACATTCCAGTTGTTGGTCCTGGAGTGGTCAAGAAACAGGGGTAGAGGAATGCTTGGAATGCAGAACTTCCCTTGTTGGGAGCAAGTGGGGTTGAGCACAGCTGCCTTCTCAGCACAGCTGTGCCTCAAATCTGAGGCGTGCAGAGCGTTGGAGACTCAGATAGGAACAGCTGAAAGAAAGGTTACTTATTAGGTCAAGCCCACTCCCCTAGCCCCTGTTTTGCCTTAAACCACAGTGCAGGGCCCAGCTAAGTGCTGGGCCTGGGCTGCTTCTGGGAAAGTGACACTCCCAAGACGCAGTATGGCTTAGGGGACAGTTGAAGGAAGCAAGGGACCAAGGAAGCAGACGTCATGACAAATCAGAGCTCTATCATACTGGTGATTGTGCTCTTGAGTCTGCATAGGAAAGGAGCTAAATAATGGCCAAGGAAACCTACCCAGGAGGAAGGGATTTGCTTCCCAGAATTCTAGCGTGATCTAATAGTGGAAAATCTATTACTGTGATTTATATGAGCAAACGAAACATTAAAAATCATGTTAATTTCGAAAGTTGCTAAGATGGCTTAAGTGAATATTTGATATATGTCATGTTGCCTAAAATGCTCAGAAATCAAAGATGTTATTGGGAACACAAAGGCCACAAATGAAAGCTCTAGATCGCGTTTGTTGATGCAATGCTACTGTCATTCTTATTAGAGTGAGGAAGATGATGGGAAAGCTTCCTATCGACACTATGATTTCCAAGTCTTGCTGAATATTAGATAGTGAGTTTGAAAAACTTTAAAACCACTGAAAAGGAGGCTATTTTCAATTCCTCTACTGGCACCACAAATCACTAAAAATCTAGACCCCTTTTTGGCCTCAAGACAACTTTACACATCTAAAAATCAATAGGGACCCAAAGATCTTTTTTTTGTGTGTGTATATATAGTTGTATATATCTGTCTCTATATATTTAGTGAAGTATAGTCAGTTTACAATGTTGTGTCAATTTCTGGTGTGCAGCATAATACTTCAGTCATATATGAACATACCTATATTCGTGTTCTATCTTTTTCACCATATGTTAGGACCCAAAGATCTTTTACGTGCATTATAACAGCCAATATTTGTTCTACAAAACATCACAAATGAAATGTTCATTCTTTTTTTTTTTAAATCATTTAAAAATATAATAAAAACTCATTACATCATGTTAACATAGACTACAAAATGAAATGAAAAATAACTTTTCTGAAAAGTGGAGAGAAGATTGACATTACTTTAGGCATTTGAAAATCTCCTTAATATACGGCCCAACAGAATCCAGAGGGATTCACATACGTGCTTCTGCACTGTGTGACCATCTGAGAAAAAAGGACTTGTGGAAAAAGCCACTGTACCCTCGTGAGAGAATCAGAGTGTAAAAGGTATCAGCAAAAGAAAATAAAGGGGCAAAACCCACAAAGGGGCCTGCAAGACCTCCCAGGTAGGGCCATTGCCTTACCACGTTTGCGCTTCTATAAAACGGCTTGCTTCTAGGTAAATGAAACTTACCCCCAAAATCCCTTTGGTTCCCAAAAGCCCACTCCTGGTTGGTCCATTTCTAACACCTCATTTGCATATGGCATGAGTTTAATCGAAACCAAAAACCATATAAAAGCCTGTGTAAACCTACAGACGTGGTCCAGAGCTGGGAGTGTTAACTCCTCTGGGTCCGCCAGCATAATAAACCAGAGTTCTCCAACCCTCCGAGTGTCGCTTGGTCTCTGGATGGGATTCAGGTTTCTGTAACAAAAACACCCCCTTAAAGGTTGACCTAAGGAAAGAACTAACAGATACAACAGTTTAGGAACGTGATGAAATGCAGTGTAGTTAAGCAAAATTCATATTTCCTGGAAGAAATTGCGCTAAAATCATACCTTCAAATAGAATTGAAATTTGGATTTGTTTTCTCCCCATAAAAATGTTTTTAAACATCAAAGAAAGCTACCAGTCAAAGCTCTGGTGTACATCCCACTAAAACTCAAGGAAATTGTTTTAATAATCTTGAAGGGCAAGGTATCCCATCCCTAAGCCACCCCGCAATCTCCCAGGCTGAACATAGA
Source organism: Camelus dromedarius (assembly GCF_036321535.1). NCBI lineage: Eukaryota > Metazoa > Chordata > Mammalia > Artiodactyla > Camelidae > Camelus > Camelus dromedarius. Next base: position 31,311,145 of record NC_087472.1, on the reverse strand, counting down.
ATAAAGATTCCTTTTGATTCAGCCCAGGACAACTGTTGACACTTTCAGTCAATGGCCGTGCCTCAGGGGTAGCAGGGTTTTCTTTGGCTGAGCCGGTCCAGATTGACGCTTGGGCTGCTCTGCACGCATCCAGCGTCCCCACGATGCTGAGTTGCAAGTCGTGAACCTTTCCGTGTTCAAATACAAGAGACCGTGCTCTGGAGAGAAGAAAAAAAAAAAAAAAAAACCAAACGATAAATCTGACCCAGTCAGACTAGTACCTTCATTTCCCCCCACCTTGGGTAGGTACTGTTTCCTGAACAGTTCGGTTTAATGATTTCAGTACTGTGTTTGGGTCCTCGCTTATGTCTGCAAATGATTTCCACGACACGAGTAATGTTGAAGAAGCTTGAATGGGGTACCTTTGTCCTATTGCTTCTCTTTTCTCTGAGTTGATGATTATCATTTGCTATTTAAGCCATAAGCCCTTTCCCTTAGTTTGACACTACAGTAAAGCACCCTGTTAGATCATGACTGCTCACTAGGTGCCCTTTCCCCTTAATCACTTTCTGAAGTGAGTAAGCACATGTACTTATTTGGCCTCATCCTCTTCAACATCAGACCCCGTCGTTCCTGTCTTCCTTCGATTCCCAGGGCGTCAGTCGCCCTTGAGCTCCCAGTCTTCACAACCCAGTCACGGTGCATCTTGAACATTGTTTAATACTGCTCCTGTTTGATTTCTGAATTTACAGATGCACAACCTCCAGGCACAATTAAAGATATCTTAGTGTTGTAAGTTTCCTGAAGTGACTACTCACAGAAGTCAGTGTGTATGAGACTAGTGTGCAAGAACGAGTTCGAGAAAGATTTCTCTATGTCACACGTGCAAACACTGTCAATTTGAAGTTGCAACACTGAGTGTGATAGAAAATAAACGACTTACTCAAAGTGCTGTGTTTTCAAACTGGCCCATAATGCTGTCTTTGAAAATGCACAGAGCTTTACCAAGAGCTCTTCTCATCCAAACTTTAGTTCCCAAGTCACCACACAAACTGAGTTACTTGCAGGTGATTGGGTGGTAGTTTTTCCTAGTCTCTTTGGGAATCAAATTCCTTTTGCCAAATATTTTCATGAGATGTTTCTGATCTTCAAGAATAAAAATAATTACTATTCCATTCAAAGGTTCATTTCTTCCAAACTCTTAGGCTAAGGATCCCAAAGACAGTTCTTCAGGGGTAATGGCCCATCAGAGTTCTCCTACATTGGTTGGGAAAACAAGAAGAGCTTTCCAGGCCTCCTCCATCAGGCAATTTGCCTCCCACCTCCAGAGGCACAGAAATCAGAGTATTTCGTTTCTCTCTCATGTCCTGCCTTGCTTGCTCTCTCTTTTTTCCTGAGCCTGTGGGGTTCTGGAAATGTTTAAGTAGGCTTTCTCTTTTGTCTCTCCTAGATGGTGCTGTCCCTCCTCTCAGGTCCTGAAGAAAAGTTTTGATTTCTGTAGTTTGTCCATATTTTGTCTCATGGCTTGGCTGAGAGTCACATCCTTTTCAGGGCTCTCCAGCCTAATCAATAGGGACATTTACACCCGCTTTAAAAACTGTAAAAGGAAGAGGAAATAAAACTGAATAAACATTGGTGTTTGCAGCAAAAATAGTGCATTCATAGGGAAAAATGAAAGAGCATGTTCTCTCTTCACAAAGATGGAAAGTCAGGAATTTTGTTAAAAAATGAATAAAATTATTCACTGTTCAAATAACTGAGGTAAATTGCATGAGAAGGGTCACCTTATTTTCCCATGAGTAGTCACCAGTGTCCTCTCCCTTTTTTCTTTATGAGTATGTAAAAGCATGGCTTATGAGCCAACATCGGTATTGACACACAGAGAAGAGACCTGTAAACTGTTTATTTTGAAGTGGTGTGATATGAACCGTACCAGGGGCCATGAAGAAAGAGAGGAAGGCTACATGAGAATTCACACAAACACCACCAAGACCAGGAGGAGCATTCAGATGGCACAGAGGTACATGGTAAGTAATACATGCTGCTTTAATCCACTAAGTTTTGAGGTAGTTTACCAGGCAGCAATAGCTAAAACATGGTACACTATTTAAAAAACTCAAAACTTTCTGGATTGCTCAGGGAATTGGAGGCTTTGATGAATCAGAAAATCTCTTCAAGTAGGACTTCCCGTCCATAGTCTATGCTTATATGTGTTGCAAGGCTTTAAACCTGGAACTACTCCTCCTAGTGAACACGACACCAGCATTTAAGTGTGAGAAGAATCAGTGTCCTCTTATACTGGAAGAATCAGGAGATCCGCTCACTCAAAATTCGTATCTCCTGTGGGTTGAATTCTTTTCCCCTAAAACTCACACGCTGAAGTCCTAAACCTTACGACCTCATACACGATCTGCTATGGAGATAGGATCTTTATTGGCGGAATCAAGGGAACATATACTCATTACATGGGCCCTAATGCAAAATGACTTGTGCCCATATATAAAGGGGCAATGGGGACACCGAGACTCGCACGGAGGGGGGAAAATAGGAACCGGTACAGGGAGGTCTCTGCCGTGTCTACAAGCCAAGGAGAGAGGCCTGGAACAGGTGCTTTCTTCATATGAGGCTGAAGGCAACAAAGAAGCTGACACCTTGATGTGGACTTCCAGCCTCCGCATGCAGGAGACATTAGTTTCGTGTTGTTCGAGAAAGCCAAGCTCTGGCATTTTGCACATCAGCAAAGTGTATATTTTGTAGGCAGCAAACAGAACAGTCTTAAGTGATCCCCATTAGAATCATACAGTCAATCAAGCAAAGAAACAAAGAGCAGCCAAATAATCGTACCTGATACCCGCTCAAGGCTGAGCATCCCAGCAAGGCACCTGCTTGTTCAGCCCAGGAAACCGGCTTGCACATCGGACCAATGGCTGTGGCTCTCCGGTGCCGGTCTCTCATTGGCTGACTCCGAGCCGAGTGGTGTTTGAGCTTCTCTGATTGGACCTCGCATCATCCGAGCCTCATAAGAGGAAGGTTTGCGGTTTCAATAGCGGAAGAATAAAGCCTGGAAAAGAGTTGCAAGAGGTTTCCTGAACAAGTCGGCCTGGTACCTTCAGTTAGAAAGTTAAGTTTCTTCCGGGTAGATTCGAGTCTGTAACAGAATTTTCTCCTTGAACTTTTTGATTTCGTTATTCGTTTGCTGTGTTCGGATCCAAGCCATAAGCGAATTCCATAATGTGGGTAGTGGAGAAAAGAGTTCGAACGGCATATATCGGTCCTATCAATACTGTGTCCCATGCGTTGATCTTTATAATTTGTTGATTAAGCTGCGATTCCTTTCGCTCAAGTTCACCTTTGCATAAATAACAGCATTGGGTCTCGATTGTTCTCTGGGAGGCATGCTTTCCGATTCACCCACTGAAGGGAATAATCACGATCCCACGTTCCTCGTCCGCATCTTCACACACATACCCAAAATTCCATTTTCCCCTTACTTTCTGAATTTTTTCCGTGCCACTCACCCCTGCAGCTTCAGTCTTCACTCTCGAGACACATCATGCAGCATTTGTGCCATGTTTCACTAACGCTCTTATTTCATTTCTGAATTTACAAACATACCCCCCTCAAAGCAAGATAACAGTACCCTGATGTGTTAGATTTCTTAGAGTTACTCCTTACGTGATAATACAGCTTACGGAGCAGCATGCAAAAATGACTGGTGGTGCATCTTAGCATCATATTGAAAAAACAAAACTTGGAGTTTGAAGCTGCAACCATTAGCACGGTAGAAATTTAGTGATTTTTCTGCAGTTAGCTGCTTTCTAACTAATCCACACGTATTTCTCTGAAAATGTATATGGCTCTGCAAGGTGTTTTGACTTCAGAAATTTTACCCAGTGTGTACACCAGTTTATAGTTGCTACACAAAAATGTAAGCTCTTGATTTTGTGGTAGATTTTAATGACAACTTGTGCAGTAAGCTATTTTTTTTTAACCAATTCGTTTTATGTGAATTTTCAAGTTTTCAGATTACAATAGGTAATGAACCACATGAGGGGGCTTATTTGCCTTAATCCCACTTCTCTTGACCTCAACAAGAGCTCTGGATGTAACATTGGCCCTCTTCAAGCTTGCAATCGTTTGTGAAATCTCCTTAGCGTTCTGTCCTGCACCCTATTTTATGCTTGAGCTCTGTCCATGTTCGAATACTTTGTGTTTGGTCTCTCTGAGAAATGGGCCCAAGAAACGTATTGAATTTCCTAGTTCAACTAGCTGTTGTCTCCTTATCTGGTTGAGAGAGAGAGAGAGACATCGATTATAAGTTTGTGCATCCTGGTCAAAAAGGTTATAACTGCATCTTTTTTTTTTTTTTACATTTTTTTATTGAGTGATAGACATTTTACAATGTTGTATCAAATTCTAGTGTAGAGCACAATTTTTCAGTTATACATGAACTTATATATATATTCAATGTCACATTTTATTTTTCCACTCTGAGGTACCACAAGAACTTGTATATATTTCCCTGAAGTATACAGTATACTTTTTTTTTAATCTATTCTGCACTTTAAAATCTCAGTCTGTTCCTTCCCACGCCCCACCCGTTTGCAACCACAAGATTGTATTTTATGTCTGAGAGTCTCTTTCTGTTTTATATTAATGTTTGTTTTCTTTTTTAGATTCCTCATATGAGCTATCTCATATGGTATTTTCCTTCCTCTTTCTGTCTTACTTCACTTAACTACACCTTATTTTAAAGCCTAAATGAAACACTTAACCGTCGTGATGAAATACTGGGCTTTTGGGCAAACCGTGATACATTGCAGAGGACTGAATTCCCACAGTGTGTTCTCTTTCCACAGATGTTGGAAGCTGAAAATCTGTTTAAAAACAAAAGTAATAGAAAACTGGCAACTTCTTTGAAATTCAGCAATACATTTATAGAAAAACGATACCAGTGAAAATGGAAAAGTAATCCACACGGGCCATAAAGAAGAAACGATGGAAAAGAAAACATATGCATCCCAACATGAATATGAACATTCAAACCACTGAAGGGGAAAGGGGACATCTTTCTTCTGATATTGCTCCGAATCCTGCTCTAAATTGATACCAGCGCTGAACAGAGGATCTGCCTGGATTCACGTCCTTAAATCCCCAGTATTCAATCCAAGTAAGGAACCAAAAAGATCAGGCAGATTATCATAGTCGCCTCCCCCTTAATCTCTAGGCTGATTTTTATAGAAAGCCTATGATGTGTTCAGCTCTGCTCACTGGACCACACTTTGAGCCAATGAGTGTGGCTCACAGGCTGCCAGTCCCCCATTGTCTGGAACAGCAGAGCCAGGAGCTTGAGCTGCTCTCACTGGACACTCTTCAATGGATATAAAATTGCCGGTTATGAAAAATGTGTGTTGTAAAATATCAAAAGATTGTCTGCCTGGAAAGAATCGATTGGCTACCTCTGAAAGAACTTGAAAAGTAATTTCAAAAACCCGGGACTTAGAAAAGTGAAATGTGTCTGAAAACTTCTGTTTTGCAATTTCTGTACTAAACACCAGTCCCCATTTGTATAGTTCAATGTATGCTTAAACTGGGATACTTTGAAAAATATAACAGGGATAGTTGATGGCTGTATCTGCTCCTTCGCTTCATCTGTCTATTGCATATCACACACAAAATACTTCTGAAATTGTCCATAGTGCACTCGTGGGAGAATGAGAAGAAAATGGGAAATGAAAATGATACAAAGCCAATTGCAACCTTACAGAACGCTATAAATGCTGACCTAGAGAAAGGACTAAACCTGGGTTTGAGAAAAAGTTGGAGTGTGGTACTTTCTGTAGCTTTCATCTCATGGTTTGCTTCAGAGTGACCTTCTTTATAGTTTCCTACATCCAAATCAGAGGGTACTGAAAAGTTTTTTTTATTTATTAAATTATAGCTGTTAGAAAATTATGTATCAGTTTCACATGTACAACATAATGATTCAACACTTTTATAGATGACACTCTGTTTAATGTTTCTTCAAAATAATGGCGTTATTTCCCTGTGCGGTTCAGCATTTCCTTGTTGTACAATTTGAAGGATCAAAATGAACCCTTGAAAATATGATGACACCCTGAGTTCTAATGAAAACCCACAGTAAGTTTCAAAGGATTGAAATCCCACAGTGCGTGCTCCCTCCACAAATGCAGGAAGCTAGAAATTAAGTTAAAAGGAAAGAAATTGGAAAATCATCGAGTACGTTGAAATTCAGCAACATACCTACAGAGAAGAGAAAGAAAAAGAAGGCAATGCACCAAGAAGAAAACATAACGCATAGTAAACTAAATTAATATCATCATAGGCATTAACACTGAATTCACCTGAGGTCGAGGAAGGAGGCACCTTAGTTCTCTTAATAGCCCAACATCCCCCTCTTATTTTGATGCCAGGAGATAGAGACATCTCTCACTAGCAGATTGGGAGGCCGATACTGAAATCCCCATGGTTAAATGCAACTCGTTGAAAGAAAATCTTCAGGCACGCTATCACACCTCCTTCTCCCTCAGTGGCTGCTGCTAGTGCAGATTGCGGCTGCCGCTGGCCGCATAAAACGCTCCCAGCATCCGTGCAAAATTGCAGTTCAGTCAAGACTTTGGCTTGAAAAGTGAAAAGTTATAGGCTGCAGAAAAATAGAATCAGATAATTATAAATTAGGTAGCAGAGAAATTTCCAAAGGTATGGCGCTTGAGTCACCCAGTGATTCTAGAAAATTTGCTTTATCTCTCTTGGCGGTGTGTTTGGGTCCTATTATTTTATGTATTGAATGGCATTGAGATTTGAAGTATGTTGAAGGAGTGTGAATGGGCAAGTTTGATTTTTATATCTGCTACCGAACTTTCTCTGTCCCTATTTCACACATTAAAAATCCTGGATGATACTGCTACATCCACGGGGAAGAATGACAACCTAAAAAGGCAAATTAAATTGTTAGGGAGATAACTTTGGCAGTAAAGATCCCTAAAAAGGCTGACCTAGAGATATAAGTAATAGAAATGACCATTTAGGAAGGGAGGACGTGCAGTATGGTTAAGAAAAATCACGGGTTTCCATGGAACACATGGCTCTACAGACGTACACTCAAGTGGAGTTGATAAGGTTCATAATGTTTCCCTCAGGGAAGAAACGCTTTACACATGGACAGAGTGGCACTGGTCGACAAACCAGAGTGGCTATGACTCCTCAGCGCTACAGGTCTTGTCCTGCCAAGTGAGTGGCTCTGAAAAGAGCCTTTGGTTTGCGATGCTCAGGTGGTCCTGAGGCAGCTCATTCGCACATGGTGTACCTGATGACAGCCTTGGTGCCCTCGTACATGGCGTACTCGCCGATCTCCCCGGGCAGCAGCTGGAACACCGAGGTCTGGATCTCTCTGGAGGTGACGGTGAGGCTCTTGTTAGAGCGGGCCAGGCGCGCGGCCTCGCTGGCGATGCGCTCGAAGATGTCCTTAACGATCGAATCCATGACGCTCACAGCCTCCTGCGAGAGGCTCAGGCCTGTGTGCACCCGCTTCAGCACCCTGCGGAAGTAAGTGGCGAAACTGGCGAAGTCGTCTGCTGGGCGGCGGCGGCGATGGCTTATGGGTGTCTTCAGCTTGGGCGTCTTCTGCTTTGGCGTCTTCTGCTCTGGGCTCTTGCACTCGGATTCTTTGGGCTCCTCGGTGTCAACGATCTCCTCCGAAGTGTGGGAGGACCACGGCTCAGCCATGTCTGAGTGTCTCGCCTTCCCCACAGCTCGGAAGGAAGGGCAACGGCAGCTGCGAGGACCGGTTTATAAAGCCTGCCTTGCCTGACGTCACGGCCAATCTGCAGATCTGATTGGATAGGATGCGGGGCAGGGAGCCCTGTCTCTAAGGCAGGCCATGTCACATGTCCTTGGATGCCCCGCGGCTTGGCCGCACATCAACCAATCCGAGTGGCAATCTGGTGACCTTTAAACTTTCCGTGACCCACACCTGAAAAGCTTTGTAACCCGCAAGGTCCTGTCGGAAAAGGTCATCCGTTCCTCTGAGCTGCTTTATGCCTGCCAGTTATCCGTGAGAACTTTGCAGAGAGGTCAAACCCACGTCTCCTACGCGGACGGAAAATCACTTTGATCTCCCTGAGAGGGTCTGACCTCCGCAGCCCAAGTGCGTGACGCCTCAGAATGACTGGCCCCCTGGGGGCCATTTGACTTGCACCCAGAACCTTCTCTCTCGGCGACTGAGTGCGCGGCGGTGTCTTGAGGAGGAGCTGCCCGACTCGGTGAGCGGAGGGCGCCTCAAAATCGTAGACACGACTGACCAGCTCTTACCTGCAATTCTTATCAAAACCTTCAGTGAATCAGAAGAAAGAGAATGGCAAAACCGCGTTCTCCACAGACGGAACCCTACAAAAGTGGGATACCTGTACAGAAATATTAAAAATATTTAGTATTTGCCAAATTTTTAATCGTTTTGTAAACATTCCCTACGTTCCCCCCAAATACCACACGTAGTTGATTCGTTGAAAAAACTATGAGCTCTCAGATGAAAGGAGCTATTTTTGTAATTCCTTAGAAACCTTTAGAGTGAGAGGAAAATAATCAATTAAAAGGAACTTTTTAAAAAATTAAAAATATATTCCTTTCAAAAATCAGTAAGAATTCAAGCAAAACACATCTTTAACGTCTTTATAGAGAAATAAATTACAGATATTGAACCAAAGAGGACTTAGGAATAACTGAAGAACTAGAAGTCTTCAATGAGCTATGATCCTAATGCTCATGCTCCCAAGTGTCCTGTGGGACCTTCAAGAAATGAACGGTTAATTCTACCTCTAATAAGGTAGCTCCCGTCATGAAAGGAAAGATTCTGTTTTTTATTACTAGAAACTATTATATGAAGACAAAACCATGGAAGAAAGTTTGCAACAGGGAATTATTTGGACTGTGATGACGATGATAATGTGAACCCTAACGTTTTCGGAGGACGCCCTTGTGATTACAAATTCTTAAGCAGATATTTTCCCTCACCCAAAATCAAGGACGTGGAGTAGAATTCTTTGGGGATGGGAGGGGCATCTGCCTTTTCCATTAAGAAATGTCCTGTTTTTCATTAACGGTGCATTCATTCTAGTAACTACATTTATTAAAGGTCTCAGTGGACTACTAATTTCTGTCACTTTTCACGCATAGCTGAGCGTTTTAATTAATATATATGAATACTTTTGTCAAGTTATTTTTCATGTTTTAAATGGAAAATGTTCTCATTTTCTTTTCCATTTATTGAGCAAATTAGAAGGGCAAGTGACCCTTTAAACTACTCTGCAACCTAAGAGACAACTGACCCTCATACTGGTGCCCTGGAGGTACCCCTCCATGGGTGTGTCCAGCAGGACAGGCAGACTTTTTACTTGTCGGCTCAGAACTCTCAAGCAGCAAGGCAGAAGTTACGTGTCCTCTTAAGGATTAGTTCTGTAATGGACATAACGTCACTTCTCCCATACTCCACTGATCAAAGACATTACAGGTCTACCAGAGTCAAAAAGAGGGGAAAACAGACAGGACTTTTCCGTTGGAGAAGCGTCCAGGAACAAGCAGCCTTTGTGAAGTCAATGAAAGGCATCATACAACACATGCTTCTCGAGATGCTGCTGGGTGCTACACACATGATATATCCGTAGCACAAAGTCCTGGTATCCTTGCACCACAGTGTTAATCTAAGGAATACTTTCCCACTTTATTCACTGCTATATGGGTGACCGCAGGCATGCAGTGAATCCCTATAATCCAGGGCAGAGTTTTCACTCTAGTGGCATGAGTTTTCTGACCATTGTAGGCATTCCCTCCCACCCCTGGGCCCCTGGACATAGAGACACCGACATACAGATGGACAGAAAGGAGAATGTATCAAATGAGTAAATGTTAAAACAAACTCTACCAGAAACTGATCTCAATATCAGATTTATTTTGATTTCCACATTAATGATCTTATCTCCAAACAAGATTATATCTGAGGTACTGGGGGTTAGGACTTCAATACAAGAACTTCAGGAGGGCACAATTCAACTTATATGTAATATGAAACCTGAACTGTGAATCGGCACATATGCTGCCTCTTCCATCATATTGATTATTCCAATTTGGAATATGGATTATTCCATATTTCCAATTAAGAGAAAAAAGGTGACCTCATTCATCCTCTTTGTACTCACACTATGCATTGCTTAATTTATTAATAATTTTTTTTTCATTTCTAGCTTCCTACCTCTGTGAAGAGGGAAGATAACTCTGTGATTTCAATTCTTAGAAATGGTTGATGATTTTCTTCAAACCCCTAATTAGTTCAATATTTTAAAGAATGGTCTTTGTACTTTTAAATTAATTTGTAATCTCCCCTGTGAAGAATATCACTTTGAGCCAAACATAGAGACACAGTCTGGATAATCTGCAAAATCACAACTTTCCTTGAGCCCATCAGAAGCGGCATAGGAAAGTCTAAGAGAGGCAAATCTATTTATCTTTGGCAGGACTGCACTAACTCAAGAGAAAGGGTGTGGGCAGGGCAGGGTACTAAAATTGCTTTACTAAGTAGTGCAGGCATGAAAGAAAGCAATTCCTGATCCAGAACTGTGTACAAACCTGTTTGTTTCTTGTTCTTTCCACTGTGGAAGATCTCTGATGAGCTACTATACTTCCAGAGTTCTCCTTGGGATCATTAGAGTAAGGATTTAGGATAAATTCACTCTCCTCATGAGGGTCATTAGCTAAAATTATTCTGAAATATGAGAAAAATGTCACTAAAGAATTTGGAAAAAAAAAAAGATTTTCTTCCCAAGGAGACTAGGAAAAATGATCGTGAAATCAACTACAAGTAAATCCCTCTGAATAGTCCTCCGAGATTGCCATACAGATAGGGAACAAAACTTTGAGAGCCAAAGGCTCTTTGGAAATCATGCTCATTTTCAAAGATGGAACTGTGAACCAATTTGAATGCACAGCATTTCATAAGTCCTTTCATTTCCATCATGCTCATTACTGCTATTTCAAAATCCCAGTGTTTGTCCATATGACGTACACATGTTTTGCCAACCTGGATCTTGCCTACTAGTCTCCTGCATATTGTTTTATGTGAGAACTTGTTTTTATGAAAATGAGTCCTTTAGGACATTTTTATACTTTTTGTGTGTGTTTTGCACCTAAAATTTCAGAAATCGAATAAAAGCATTAGTGAAACAACATTTAAAATGTACCATACAGACAGCGAAGACTGGGAGTGCAGGGGTGAATGACTGATATGAAATCTAGGAGAGAGGGAAGAAAATGAGTTTTGATGTGAAGACTGGAAGCTGAAGTGAGTACATTTGATCATTTACTCAGAAGGTGATTGAAGGTAAAGGGGGCCTGATGAGCAATTATCCTCTAACGGTATGGTTAACAGTAAAGACTAATTGAAGCAAGGTTCAAACTTCCAATTTTAAAACAAAGAAGTCCCAGGGATCTAACATACGACATAGTGGCTGCAGTTAAATACTGTATTGTATATGTGAGTGTTGCTAAGAAAGCAGTTCTTAAAAGTTCTCGTGAGAGGAAAAAATATTTTGCATCTGTGTCTCGTGGTGGATGTTAACTAGAATTATTGGGGCAATCATTTCAAACTATATATTCATATATTGAATTATTATGTTGTACACTTGAAACTAATATAATGTTACATGTCAATTATGTCTCGATAATAAAAAGGCTAATTGGGAGAAACAAGCTTACTACCTCAATTACAAATTAAAAGCAACAGCTCTGGTAAATAGTATTAATATAGCAAACGTATCACAGTCAAATCTACTCAACATTACCTTTGTTATAGAATTTATTGGAAAACATAAGAGAAAACCCAAATATGGTACAGACATTTAAAATATTTAAAAGTTCAAGGAAAAAATACCCATTCCAGGCTCCCAAGGAACTGGAGTTGCTACTCTGAGTCGTTCAGATTAATCTGAATCTACCCCTTCCAAGTTTGTAATCTATTCTGTTTGAAAACGTAAACATTCACGATATGAACAATGGCTTCGTGAGGCTGATGAAGCATCTAATCAAAGTAGCTCAACCCTCATTTAGCTCTGAATTTACCCATCAGGGTTATGCAGCCACTGAGTCACATCCTTTGGCCCAGTGGATGATCAATCAGGTGACTCAAACTGAAGTGACGAGTCTTACTGGATACTCAGTCTTTGAGACGGAGGGAGAAGCCGGTATCATACATTACCTGCTGTTTCTTTCTTTCTTTGATTAGTTGTATGCATTTAATCATGATCATAAAAATATGAATCCAGATCTGTCAGTGGACATATCTCCTGTCAGTTTCATCAAGTCAGAGAATAATACAAATTAATAGCATTAAAATGATTTTCCTTGACTTAGTCCCCATATTTTAACTCAGGCTATTTGAATGGTCAGTTTGAAAACAAAGCAAAACAAAACTCTAACCACAGGGCTCTGACAAGATAAAACCCATAACATCAAAAGCCCAGCTATGCATTCAGCGGCAGAAACTAATAGACTTTGGTATAATTGTAGATGATTGAATGACTACCCCCTTTGTGAAAGCTGAACCTTTTCTATTGGGAAAAAGAGATGCCACGAAAAATTCTATTCCAAGTCTTAGCTCCGGCAAGGATGAGAGAAGTTTCTCCTTGAGAATTTGCAATCACAAGAGTTCCCTCATGTAACTCTGGGGTTCAAATCAACACTATCAGCATGGTCCAAATAATATCTAGTCACAACCCACACATAAGGAAAACGCAAATCTAATCCATTCTGGAGGGCTTTAACCTTAATTGAGGCTTTTTCAAGATTCTTACGGATTAAGTTCCTATATACAGACACATCATCCCCCAAAAATAAAAAAATAAAAAAGCCACTCTCAGCCAAAGCAAACAATACACCCAGATGGAAATGAAGAATTATTACCAAATGCTAATCTTAAGAAGTATATTTAGCATGTTTATATAAATGAAGAGATATATAAAATATGAGGTAGAAATAGCTAATTATCAACAAAGTGTTAAATGAATTTTCTAAACTAAAAATCATAACCACTAGAAAAAAAAGATTAAAGAAATTTTACAGAACCAATGAGTTATAGCTGGATAGAAGATTGGTGAAGTAGAAGACAGAAAAAGCAATAGAAATAATACAGAATTCTTCACAGAAAGTAAAAGAAAAAAAAGGATTAAAGTGGTGCAAAGAGACTTAAGAATGAAATAGTAGGTATTAAGTATCTCATAGGCATTCCAGGAGCATAAAATTGGGAAACTAGGGGGGAAATAATATCAAAGAAAAATGATTGATGATTTCCCAGAACTGGGGAAAGCCATAAGTTCCTCCATTCAGGAAGCAGACCTGACACATCATAGTAAACAGCAAAGGTAACCCTAGAGATCAAAATAGCCGACAAAAAGACACGATGGCTAAAAAAAGAATACCAAATAGTGGGACAGCAGACCTCTTTTTCTGAATAAATTCAAGCCCAAAGCAAGTGCTGAGGGAAAGTACCTGTCATCCTAGTGTGGCGTATCTAGACAAAGTATCATTTAATAACGAAGCTGTGCTACACACGAAGATGGACTGCCCAAACCATATTCAAGGGAAGAATTGCTCCACTGGCTGCTGAGAGTACAGTCAGTTGCCAGTCTTCAGCCATTGGCCCTTTTGGGTATTTCCTCAGCTTTGGAGAGCTAATGTGCCCAAGGTCAGGGACTTCCCAAGATGGTCACATCCAATGTCTGATCAAGGAGAAAGTGTAACTATATGGCTCATCCCATCCTCAGATGTTAATTCTGATCAACACTCCCGCAAAATTAGCCCCGTATCAAGGCTGGTTTCCCTCAAGATCTTAACTCAGAAATAAAGAGTTTTGAGAAAAGTGATATCTTACTGTGTTTACACCAGCTGACACCATGTTAAAGGAACTTCTAAAGAATGTAACTTAGGAAGATGGAAAAAGATCACAACAGATAATATGAGATGCAGATAGGAATGGTAATAGAATAAAGTAGCAAATAAAGGTAAATGTAAAGCAATGACTGTATACAAAAGTTGACAATAATGATTATAGTTCCTTTGAATAATCAAGTAAACAAGACGTAGCTAAACACTGCAGTTATGCGTCACTTGGATGATGCAAATACCCAGTGAGAACAGCTCAGGTCCTATTCTGCACTGATTCAGCCAGTGGTGGACTGGTAGCTTCTAAGCCACAACTTTGGCCCGAAGTGTGGGAAAGTGACCAAGGATGAACCAGTGAGAGCATTCCTGGGAGTTTCCTGGGAGCAGCCCTGGAGACGGTGGAGTAAACTGTAGGAATTCCTTCCCTGTTGTTTGTTTGTGTGCTACCTTGATTTAATCATGGTTAAGTTAATGATACGATTTCAGAGATTATATGGTATATCTCTCTTGTAAATTGCATCCTACAAAGGGAAAGGTTTAAATAGTAATACATCAGGTGGGACTTTTGTATTCACACTGGTAAATGGGACTCTTCAAAAATCAAGAAAACCAAGGTTTGACTGGTTTCATCATCACGCAATGTTCTCCGGTAATAAAAATGAGCACTTCCCCCTTCATCATTGGAACCATTTTATGAGAAGTAAAATTCCCATAAATGCCAAATGGGAATACATTTGGAATCCTGACCACTTCAGGTGAAACCACGTTGATGACCCCGTTTTTGGCCATTCCCCTTAAGCCCTTTTCTGTCTCAATTTCGGCGATTTGTTGGTATGGAAACACATTTTAAAAATGCTTCTGTCTCCATTGTCAGGTATCCTTGATAGAAATACGCTTTTGATTTTAATCTATTTCCATTTATTGATTCCAATCTTCCACCTAAGTTGATTTTTTAGCGAATTAGGGAAATCCTACTTTTGAACTAACAGCTCTTATGTTTCTTTATCAATGCAAGTATGTGTGGTATTTGGGGTGAACCTAAAGAATGTTTAAAAAACGATTTAAAATTTGGTGAATGTTAAATATTTTTAATATTTCTGTACAGGTATCCCACTTTTGTAGGGTTCCGTCTGTGGAGAATGCGGTTTTGCCGTTCTCTTTCTTCTGATTCACTGAAGGTTTTGATAAGAATTGCAGGTAAGAGCTGGTCAGTCGTGTCTACGATTTTGAGGCGCCCTCCGCTCACCGAGTCGGATAGCTCCTCCTCAAGACACCGCTGCGCACTCAGCCGCCAAGAGAGCAGGTTCTGGGTGCAAGTCAAATGGCCCCCAGGGGGCCAGTCATTCTGAGGCGTCACGCACTTGGGTTGCGGAGGTCAGACCCTCTCAGGGAGATCAAAGTGATTTTTCGTCCGCGTAGGAGAAGTGGGTTTGACCTCTCTGCAAAGTTCTCGCGGATAACTGGCAGGCATAAAGCAGCTGAGGGGAACGGATGTCATTTTTCGACATGAACTTGCGTGTTGCAAAGCTTTTCTGGTGGAGGTCGTGGAAAGTTTACAGGTCACCTGGTGGGGGTCACGGAAAGTTTAAAGGCCACCAGATTGCCACTCGGATTGGTTGATGTGCGGCCAAGCCGCGGGGCAACCAAGGACACGTGACATGGCCTGCCTTAGCGACACGGCTCCCTGCCCCGCATCCTATCCAATCAGATCTGCAGATTGGCCGTGACGTCAGGCAAGGCAGGCTTTATAAACCGGTCCTCGCAGCTGCCGTTGCCCTTCCTTCTGAGCTGTGGGGGAGGCGAGACACTCCGACATGGCTGAGCCGCGGTCCGCCCACACTTCGGAGGAGATCGTGGACACCGAGGAGCGCAAAGAATCCGAGTCCAAGAGCCCCCAGCAGAAGATGCCGAAGCAGAAGGCGCCGAAGCAGAAGGCGCCGAAGCAAAAGACGCCGAAGCAGAAGACACCCGTGCGCCGCCAACGCCACCGCCGCCGCCCAGCAGACGACTTCGCCAGTTTCGCCACTTACTTCCGCAGGGTGCTGAAGCGGGTGCACACAGGCCTGAGCCTCTCGCAGGAGGCCGTGAGCGTCATGGATTCGTTCGTTAAGGACATCTTCGAGCGCATCGCCAGCGAGGCCGCGCGCCTGGCCCGCTCTAACAAGAGCCTCACCATCACCTCCAGGGAGATCCATACATCAGTGTGCCTGCTGCTGCCCGGGGAGATCGGCGAGTACGCCATATCCGAGGGCACCAAGGCTGTCATCAGGTACACCATGTGCGAATGAGCTGCCTCGGGACCACCTGAGCATCGCAAACCAAAGGCTCTTTTCAGAGCCACTCACTTGGCGGGAAAAGGCCTGTAGCACTGAAAAGTCCGAGCCACTCTGGTTTGTCGACCTCTGCCACTCTGTCCATGTGTAAAGCGTTTCTTCCCTGAGGGAAACATTATGAACCTTATCAACTCCACTTGAGTGTACGTCTGTAGAGCCATGGGTTCCATGGAAACCCGTGCATTTTTCTTAACCATACTGCACGTCTTCCCCTCCTAAATGGTCATTTCTATTACTTATATCTCTAGGTCAGCCTTTTTAGGGATCTTTACTGCCAAAGTTATCTCCCTAACAATTTAATTTGCCTTTTTAGGTTGTCATTCTTCCCCGTGGATGTAGCAGTATCATCCAGGATTTTTAATGTGTGAAATAGGGACAGAGAAAGTTCGGTAGCAGATATAAAAATCAAACTTGCCCATTCACACTCCTTCAACATACTTCAAATCTCAGTGCCATTCAATACATAAAATAATAGGACCCAAACACACTGCCAAAAGAGATAAAGCAAATTTTCTAGACTCACTGGGTGACTCAAGCGCCATACCTTTGGAAATTTCTCTTCTACCTAATTTATAATGATCTGAGTCTATTTTTCTGCAGCCTGTAACTTTTCACTTTTGAAGCAAGTCTTGACTGAACTGCAATTTTGCTCGGATGCTGGGAGTGTCCGATGAGACCAGCGGCAGCCGCAGTCTCCACTAGCAGCAGCCAGTGAGGGACTCGCACCCCTTGGGGGCACAGCAATTGGCCCAAAGTGTGGTGGGGTGACCAGGACCGAATGTATAAGAGGCTTCCTGTGATACTCAGCCCGCAGATTTAGGGGGAATGTGGTGTGATACTTTGCCTGGAGTTTTTCCTTCCACTACTTGCTTTTAACCATAGTGATAAAAGTATAGGCCTCCTGATCTGCTAGTGAGACTTGTGTCTACGTCCTGGCATCAAAATAAGAGGGGGATGTTGGGCATCAAGAGAACAAGATGCCTCCTTCCTCGACCTCACGTGATTTCAGGGTTAATGCCTTTGATGATATTAATTTAATTTAATATCCATTATTTTTTCTTCTTGGTGCATTGTCTTCTTTATCTTTCGTTTCTCTGTAGGTATGTTGCTGAATTTCAAAATACTCAGTGATTTTCCAATTCCTTTCCTTTTAACTTAATTTCTAGCTTCCTACATTGGTAGAGGGAGCACCCACTGTGGGATTTCAATCCTTTGAAATTTACTGTGGTTTACATTAGAACTCAGGATTTCATCATATTTTAAAGGGCTCATTTTGCACCTTGTAATTGCACAAGAAGGAAATGCTGAACAGCACAGGGAAATATTGCCATTATTTTGTAGAAATTTTAAACAGTGTCATCTATAAAACTGTTGAATCTCTATGTTGTGCATCCAAAACTAATATATAATATTCTCACAGCTATACTTTAATAAATGAATTGAAAAAACTTTTCAGTACCCGTTGATTTGGATGTAGGAAACTGTATAGAACATGACTCTGAGGCAAACCATGAGATAAAAGCAAGAGAAACTACTGAAATCCAACTTTTCCTTGAGCCCAGGTTTAGTGCTTTCTCCAGGTCAGCATTTATAGCTTTCTGAAAGGTTGCAATTGGCTTTGTATCATTTTCATTTCCCATTTTCTTCTCCTTCTCCCGCGAGTGCACTATGGACAATTTCAGAAGTATCTTGTGTGTGATATGCAATAGATAGATGAAGCGAAGGAGCAGACACAGCCATCAACTGTTACCTTTTTCAAAGTATCCCAGTTTAAGCATACATTGAACTATACAAATGGGGACTGGTGTTTAGTACAGAAATTGCTAAATGGAAGTTTTCAGACACATTTCACTTTTCTAAGTCCCGGGTTTTTGAAATTACTTTTCAAGTCCTTTCAGAGGTAGCCAATCGATTCTTCCCAGGCAGACAAACTTTTGATATTTTAAAACACACATTTTCATGACTGGCAATTTTTTTAGATCCATTGAAGAGTGTCCAGTGAGAGCAGCTCAAGCTCCTGGCCCCGCTGTTCCAGACAATGGGGGACTGGCAGTCTGTGAACCATAGTCATTGGCTCAAAGTGTGGTCCAGTGAGCAGAGCTGAACACATCATAGCCTTTCTATAAAAATCAGCCTAGAGATTAAGGGGGAAGGAACTGTGGTAATTTGCCTGATCTTTTTGGTTCCTTACTTGGATTGAATCCTGGGGATTTAAGGACATGAATCCAGGCAGATCCTGTGTTCAGTGTTGGCATCAATTTAGAGCAGGATTAGGAGCAATATCAGAAGTAAGATGTCCCCTTTGCCCTCCAGTGGTTTGAATGTTCATATTCATGTTGGGATGCATATGTTTTCTTTTCCATCGTTTGTTCTTCATGGCCCGTGAAGATTACTTTTCGATTTTTATTGGTATCGTTTTTCTATAAATGTATTGCTGAATTTCAAAGAAGTTGCCAGTTTTCTATTACTTTTGTTTTTAAACAGATTTCTAGCTTCCAACATCTGTGGAGAGAGAACACACTGTGGGGTTTCAGTCCTCTCCAATGTACCACAGTTTGTCCTAAAGCCCAGTATTTCATCATGACGGTTAAGTGTTTATTTGGGCATTTAAAATAAGATGTAGGTATAACCCTTTTGACTAGGATGTAGAAATTTATAAAGGATATTTCTATCTCAGCCAGATACAGAAACAATAGCTATATGAACTAGGAAATTCAAAACATTTCTTGGGCCCATTCTTCAGAGAGACCAAAAACAAAGTTTTCTACCTGGAGAGAGCTGAAGTGTAAAATAGGGTGCAGGACAGGACACTAGAGAGATTTCACAAAATACTGCAAGCATGAAGGAGGCCAATATTACATCCAGACCTCTTCTTGAGTTCAAAAGAAGGGGGATTAAGGTAAATGCGGCCTCTCAGGTGGTTCATTACTTATATTATTCTGGAGTGCTAAAAATTAATTAAAAGGATTTGAGAAAAGGAGCTTGCTGCACAAGTTGTCATTACAATCTACTGCAAAATTTAGTGCTTACATTTTTGCGTAGAAACTGTAAATTGTTGTCAACACAGGAGAAAATTTCTGAAGTCAAAACACCTTACAGAACCAAATGCATTTTAACATAAAGAAATGTAGCCTAGCTAGGGAAGAGCTGACTTCACAAAATCACCTAATTTGTATCATGCTAATGGCTGCAGCTTTAAATCCAAGTGTTTTTCAATATGATGCAGAGATATATCACCAAAGTTATTTTTGCATGCTGGTCCCTTACTTATGGTACCATGTAAAAATAATTCGAAGAAATCTAATACACTGAGACCTTGTTATCTTGCTTGGGGGGACAGATGCGTTTGTAAACTCAGAAATGAAATAAGAGCATTAGTGAAACACGGTATAAATGCTGCATAATGGGTCTGGAGAGTGAAGACTGAGGGCGCAAGGGTGAGTGGCACCTATAAAATCGAGAAAGTAAAGGAAAAATGGAATTTTGTGTATGCGTGTGAAGATGGGGACGGGGAAGGCGGGATCGTGATTATTCCCTTCAGTGGGTGAATCGGAAAGCAGGGCACCCAGAGCACAATCTCGATCTAATGCTGTTGTTTATGTAAAGCTGAACTTGAGCGAAAGGAATCGCAGCTTAATCAACAAATTATAAAGATCAACGCATAGAACACAGTAATGATAGGACCGATATATGCCATTCGAACTCATTTCTCCATTACCCACATTATGGAATTGGCTTATGCCTTGGATCCGAACACAGCAAACGAATAACGAAATCAAAAAGTTCAAGGAGAAAATTCTGTTACAGACTCGAATCTACCCGGAAGAAACTTAACTTTCTAACTGAAGGTACCAGGCTGACTTGTTCAAGACACCTCTTGCAACTTTTTTCCAGGCTTTACTCTTCCGCTACTGAAACCGCAAACCTTCCTGTTATGAGGCTCGGATGATGCGAGGTCCAATCAGGGAAGCTCAAACACCACTCGGCTCGGAGTCAGCCAATGAGAGACCGGCACCAGAGAGCCACAGCCATTGGTACGATGTGCAAGCCGGTTTCCTGGGCTGAACAAGCAAGTGCCTTGCTGGGATGCTCAGCCTTGAGCGGGTATCAGGTACGATTATGTGTCTGCTCTTTGTTTCTTTGCTTGATTGACTGTATGATTCTAATGGGGATCACTTAAGACTGTTCTGTTTGCTGCCTACAAAATATACACTTTGCTGATGTGCAAAATGCCAGAGCTTGGCTTTCTCGAACAACACGAAACTAATGTCTCCTGCATGCGGAGGCTGGAAGTCCACATCAAGGTGTCAGCTTCTTTGTTGCCTTCAGCCTCATGTGAAGAAAGCAGCTGTTCCAAGCCTCTCTCCTTGGCTTGTAGACATGGCAGAGACCTCCCTGTACTGGTTCCTATTTTCCCCCCTCCGTGCGAGTCTCGGTGTCCCCATTGCCCCTTTATATATGGGCCCAAGTCATTTTGCATTAGGGCCCATGTAATGAGTATATGTTCCCTTGATTCCGCCAATAAAGATCCTATCTCCATAGCAGATCGTGTATGAGGTCGTAAGGTTTAGGACTTCAGCGTGTGAGTTTTAGGGGAAAAGAATTCAACCCACAGGAGATACGAATTTTGAGTGAGCGGATCTCCTGATTCTTCCAGTATAAGAGGACACTGATTCTTCTCACACTTAAATGCTGGTGTCGTGTTCACTAGGAGGAGTAGTTCCAGGTTTAAAGCCTTGCAACATATATAAGCAAAGACTATGGACGGGAAGTCCTACTTGAAGAGATTTTCTGATTCATCAAAGCCTCCAATTCCCTGAGCAATCCAGAAAGTTTTGAGTTTTTTAAATAGTGTACCATGTTTTAGCTATTGCTGCCTGGTAAACCACCTCAAAACTTAGTGGATTAAAGCAGCATGTATTACTTATCATGTACCTCTGTGCCATCTGAATGCTCCTCCTGGTCTTGGTGGTGTTTGTGTGAATTCTCATGTAGCCTTCCTCTCTTTCTTCATGGCCCCTGGTACAGTTCATATCACACCACTTCAAAATAAACAGATTACAGGTCTCTTCTCTGTGTGTCAATACCGATGTTGGCTCATAAGCCATGCTTTTACATACTCATAAAGAAAAAAGGGAGAGGACACTGGTGACTACTCATGGGAAAATAAGGTGACCCTTCTCATGCAATTTACCTCAGTTATTTGAACAGTGAATAATTTTATTCATTTTTTTAACAAAATTCCTGACTTTCCATCTTTGTGAAGAGAGAACATGCTCTTTCATTTTTCCCTATGAATGCACTATTTTTGCTGCAAACACCAATATTTATTCAGTTTTATTTCCTCTTCCTTTTACAGTTTTTAAAGCGGGTGTAAATGTCCCTTTTGATTAGGCTGGAGAGCCCTGAAAAGGATGTGACTCTCAGCCAAGCCATGAGACAAAATATGGACAAACTACAGAAATCAAAACTTTTCTTCAGGACCTGAGAGGAGGGACAGCACCATCTAGGAGAGACAAAAGAGAAAGCCTACTTAAACATTTCCAGAACCCCACAGGCTCAGGAAAAAAGAGAGAGCAAGCAAGGCAGGACATGAGAGAGAAACGAAATACTCTGATTTCTGTGCCTCTGGAGGTGGGAGGCAAATTGCCTGATGGAGGAGGCCTGGAAAGCTCTTCTTGTTTTCCCAACCAATGTAGGAGAACTCTGATGGGCCATTACCCCTGAAGAACTGTCTTTGGGATCCTTAGCCTAAGAGTTTGGAAGAAATGAACCTTTGAATGGAATAGTAATTATTTTTATTCTTGAAGATCAGAAACATCTCATGAAAATATTTGGCAAAAGGAATTTGATTCCCAAAGAGACTAGGAAAAACTACCACCCAATCACCTGCAAGTAACTCAGTTTGTGTGGTGACTTGGGAACTAAAGTTTGGATGAGAAGAGCTCTTGGTAAAGCTCTGTGCATTTTCAAAGACAGCATTATGGGCCAGTTTGAAAACACAGCACTTTGAGTAAGTCGTTTATTTTCTATCACACTCAGTGTTGCAACTTCAAATTGACAGTGTTTGCACGTGTGACATAGAGAAATCTTTCTCGAACTCGTTCTTGCACACTAGTCTCATACACACTGACTTCTGTGAGTAGTCACTTCAGGAAACTTACAACACTAAGATATCTTTAATTGTGCCTGGAGGTTGTGCATCTGTAAATTCAGAAATCAAACAGGAGCAGTATTAAACAATGTTCAAGATGCACCGTGACTGGGTTGTGAAGACTGGGAGCTCAAGGGCGACTGACGCCCTGGGAATCGAAGGAAGACAGGAACGACGGGGTCTGATGTTGAAGAGGATGAGGCCAAATAAGTACATGTGCTTACTCACTTCAGAAAGTGATTAAGGGGAAAGGGCACCTAGTGAGCAGTCATGATCTAACAGGGTGCTTTACTGTAGTGTCAAACTAAGGGAAAGGGCTTATGGCTTAAATAGCAAATGATAATCATCAACTCAGAGAAAAGAGAAGCAATAGGACAAAGGTACCCCATTCAAGCTTCTTCAACATTACTCGTGTCGTGGAAATCATTTGCAGACATAAGCGAGGACCCAAACACAGTACTGAAATCATTAAACCGAACTGTTCAGGAAACAGTACCTACCCAAGGTGGGGGGAAATGAAGGTACTAGTCTGACTGGGTCAGATTTATGCTTTGGTTTTTTTTTTGTTTTTTGTTTTTTTTTTTCTTCTCTCCAGAGCACGGTCTCTTGTGTTTGAACACGGAAAGCTTCACGACTTGCAACTCAGCATCGTGGGGACGCTGGATGCGTGCAGAGCAGCCCAAGCGTCAATCTGGACCGGCTCAGCCAAAGAAAACCCTGCTACCCCTGAGGCACGGCCATTGACTGAAAGTGTCAACAGTTGTCCTGGGCTGAATCAAAAGGAATCTTTATTCTATGTTCAGCCTGGGAGATTGCGGGGTGGCTTAGGGATGGGATACCTTGCCCTTCAAGATTATTAAAACAATTTCCTTGAGTTTTAGTGGGATGTACACCAGAGCTTTGACTGGTAGCTTTCTTTGATGTTTAAAAACATTTTTATGGGGAGAAAACAAATCCAAATTTCAATTCTATTTGAAGGTATGATTTTAGCGCAATTTCTTCCAGGAAATATGAATTTTGCTTAACTACACTGCATTTCATCACGTTCCTAAACTGTTGTATCTGTTAGTTCTTTCCTTAGGTCAACCTTTAAGGGGGTGTTTTTGTTACAGAAACCTGAATCCCATCCAGAGACCAAGCGACACTCGGAGGGTTGGAGAACTCTGGTTTATTATGCTGGCGGACCCAGAGGAGTTAACACTCCCAGCTCTGGACCACGTCTGTAGGTTTACACAGGCTTTTATATGGTTTTTGGTTTCGATTAAACTCATGCCATATGCAAATGAGGTGTTAGAAATGGACCAACCAGGAGTGGGCTTTTGGGAACCAAAGGGATTTTGGGGGTAAGTTTCATTTACCTAGAAG
Source organism: Camelus dromedarius (assembly GCF_036321535.1). Lineage (NCBI taxonomy): Eukaryota > Metazoa > Chordata > Mammalia > Artiodactyla > Camelidae > Camelus > Camelus dromedarius. The sequence continues at coordinate 31,287,370 of NC_087472.1, read as the reverse complement.
CAAGCCGTTTTATAGAAGCGCAAACGTGGTAAGGCAATGGCCCTGCCTGGGAGGTCTTGCAGGCCCCTTTGTGGGTTTTGCCCCTTTATTTTCTTTTGCTGATACCTTTTACACTCTGATTCTCTCACGAGGGTACAGTGGCTTTTTCCACAAGTCCTTTTTTCTCAGATGGTCACACAGTGCAGAAGCACGTATGTGAATCCCTCTGGATTCTGTTGGGCCGTATATTAAGGAGATTTTCAAATGCCTAAAGTAATGTCAATCTTCTCTCCACTTTTCAGAAAAGTTATTTTTCATTTCATTTTGTAGTCTGTGTTAACATGATGTAATGAGTTTTTATTATATTTTTAAATGATTTTTAAAAAAAAAAAAGAATGAACATTTCATTTGTGATGTTTTGTAGAACAAATATTGGCTGTTATAATGCACGTAAAAGATCTTTGGGTCCTAACATATGGTGAAAAACATAGAACACGAATATAAGTATGTTCATGTATGACTGAAGTATTATGCTGCACACCAGAAATTGACACAACATTGTAAACTGACTATACTTCACTAAATATATAGAGACAGATATATACAACTATATATACACACACAAAAAAAAGATCTTTGGGTCCCTATTGATTTTTAGATGTGTAAAGTTGTCTTGAGGCCAAAAAGGGGTCTAGATTTTTAGTGATTTGTGGTGCCAGTAGAGGAATTGAAAATAGCCTCCTTTTCAGTGGTTTTAAGCTTTTTCAAACTCACTATCTAATATTCAGCAAGACTTGGAAATCATAGTGTCGATAGGAAGCTTTCCCATCATCTTCCTCACTCTAATAAGAATGACAGTAGCATTGCATCAACAAACGCGATCTAGAGCTTTCATTTGTGGCCTTTGTGTTCCCAATAACATCTTTGATTTCTGAGCATTTTAGGCAACATGACATATATCAAATATTCACTTAAGCCATCTTAGCAACTTTCGAATTAACATGATTTTTAATGTTTCGTTTGCTCATATAAATCACAGTAATAGATTTTCCACTATTAGATCACGCTAGAATTCTGGGAAGCAAATCCCTTCCTCCTGGGTAGGTTTCCTTGGCCATTATTTAGCTCCTTTCCTATGCAGACTCAAGAGCACAATCACCAGTATGATAGAGCTATGATTTATCATGACGTCTGCTTCCTTGGTCCCTTGCTTCCTTCAACTGTCCCCTAAGCCATACTGCGTCTTGGGAGTGTCACTTTCCCAGAAGCAGCCCAGGCCCAGCACTTAGCTGGGCCCTGCACTGTGGTTTAAGGCAAAACAGGGGCTAGGGGAGTGGGCTTGACCTAATAAGTAACCTTTCTTTCAGCTGTTCCTATCTGAGTCTCCAACGCTCTGCACACCTCAGATTTGAGGCACAGCTGTGCTGAGAAGGCAGCTGTGCTCAACCCCACTTGCTCCCAACAAGGGAAGTTCTGCATTCCAAGCATTCCTCTACCCCTGTTTCTTGACCACTCCAGGACCAACAACTGGAATGTACTGAGAATGTCCTCCAAAGCTCACTTATAGTTTGTTTATTCCTTACTCCATCCTACTCCTCCCTGGTCGAACTCCACCCTCACTCAGGGGAGCTGCAGATCATGGCCCAACAGGTGTGTGAGCCTCGCAAAAAGCCCTGATGTGTGAGCCTGCTTGGCCTCTTCATAGGTAAGGGGATCGTACGTTCTCTTGTCCAATCCATGCAGACCCTTTGAAGAGTGAAAGGGCCACTGTGAATAATTGTGCTGGGACAACAGCAAAACCAGGGTGTGTGGATACCATTTAAGGGGAAAAGAAGTGGGGAGAGAGTGAGGATATCTCTTGGGGCTTGGGAATTTGCAGAGCGCAAAGGTTAGTGGGAATATGAGAGTGCACCATCCTTTTCATGATTTGTTCTCTTCAGAGTTCTGGTGCCTTTGTTTTCTGGAGACAGTGTCGAGAGGCTGCATGAACAGGGGAAAGAGACACAGCATGGGGATAGTGTCTGTTTGGGTCCTGTAACTGCTGTGAGCTAGTGAGACGAGGCTTTACAGCACGAGTGATTAGGGACAGGATTGGCAGTCGGATTAGACCTGGGTTCACACTCTAGCCGTGTCTCTTACGTGCTGTGGTGCTTTGGGTAAGCGACTTGTCCTCTCTGAGCCCCAGGTTCCCCCTCTGTAGAATAGGACCTACAAGATTGTTGCGAGGATTCAGTGAGATAATACAGACAGAGGGCCCAAGGAATGGAGGCTATGATTATTCTCAGTGCTGAGATTCATGCTGTCAGGCAACTCGAGGGGTGGGGGTACGATTTGGTGCCCAACAGCTGTATGGACATGCTCTCCTGGCTGCCTTGGCCCGATCTGTTTGCTTAGGGCTGACAATGAGATAAGGGTGGATGACCTTTCCCTCCGGAGCCTCCCATTAGTGAGGCGGCAGAGATAACGCAGCTCTGAGTTGCGATGGGAAGTTGCTAGGAAGCAGTTGGGAAGTGCCTTGCTACCTTGCTGGCTCTGGGCATTGCTGACTCAGGGTTTTGTGGGCCAGCTGTTCCTCCGCACTCCCATGAAACCCCGGCCCCTCACCCTCTCCCTATCTGAATCCTATTCACGTTTCAAGTCTTGGCTCAAATCCTGCCTCCTCTGTGAGGATGACTTGACCATCCCAGCTTACAGTGACTTGCTCTTCTGGAGCCTCAGGACCCTCCATTGTAAAATAGACATACTATTAGGACTGCCCCTGCAGAAGGGCTGTGACCAGCACTGAATGGGAGAATAGACGTAGCATGCCAGGTGCAGTGTCTGGTATAAGCCTACGGTGAGTTCCCTGCCTCTTTCCCCTCCTACTCTCTGGACCCCCACGATGCACACTTTGCGGTCTTGATCAGGTGCAGCCTTCTACTGGCAATCGTTCAGAAGTATGACTGTGCTAGCTCCCCGCTCAACTGTCATGTTGTGGAGGTTGGGGTCCACATTTTATCCCTCCTTACCTTTGAGTATCCAGCTCTACACCAATCACCATAGTAACCATTTTAAACTGGGCACTTTGTGATTCTATGTGTCAGACACACTGCTGCATATGTTATACATATGGGTCTAGTCTTTACTCTTTGCCCCTATATTTTCTTCCCAGGACAGGCAAGCATAATTATCCCTGTCAAGGAGAGTGAGACTCAGAGAGGCTGCGTTAACTACCAACCAAGCTTGCATGGCTGAGTAAGTGGCCTAGCCAGGAATCACATGAGTTTGTCTTCAACGCTAGATTCAGATTCAATGAATAGGTCTGAATGAGTGAGATGGGCAAGAGGATGGACAGGAGTTGAACCCAGAATAGGAGTGCCTGCACCCTTCTTGGACTTTATAGAGGGAACCTGCTTGGGTAAATCCTGTAGGTCATAAAGATCTGGGATTCAGGGGATCCCCAAGCTTAGTTAAGGATACAGTGCCACTCAGACAGGAGAAGAGGGGAGAGGATGATGATGAGTCAAGCTACACCACAGGGTAGTTTGTTTTAACATTTTTCTTTATTGAGTTACAGTCATTTTACAGTGCTGTGTCAAATTCCAGTGTAGAGCACAATTTTTCAGTTATACATGAACTTACATACATTCACTGTCACATTCTCTTTCGCTGTGAGCCACCACAAGATCCTGCATATATTTCCCTGTGCTACACAGTACAATCTTGTTTATCTATTCTACATTTTGAAATCCCAATCTGTCCCTTTCCACCCCGCATCCCCCTGGCAACCACAAGTTTGTATTCTATGTCTATGAGACTCTTTTGGTTTTGTACTGATTTTTTTTTTTTTTTTTTTTTTTTTTAGAGTCCGCATATGAGCGACCTCATACGGTAATTTTCTTTCTCCTTCTGGCTTACTTCACTTAGAATGACATTCTCCAGTAACATCCATGTTGCTGCAAATGGCGTTACGTTGTCAATTTTTATGGCTGAATTGTATTCCACTGTATAAATATATCACATCTTTATCCAGTCATCTGTTGATGGACATTTAGGTTGTTTCCATGTCTTGGCTATTGTAAAACCACAGGGTAATTTTCCCAGGGAATTCCTTTCTGGCTCCAAGATCCCAAAAATCTGCATTTGAGGACCCACCCACTGGCCATTCTCAAGGCGAACTGTAGAATAAGCACGAGTCAAACAGACCTCCTTTGAAGAGAATTATTTACCTAGAAAGGTTTGAATTTCCTTGGAGTCAAGGCTGGGCTTTTCACTCAAATAGGTCCTTGGTCAAATCCAGGACAGAATATCAAGTCTGCAATGTAGGATGAAGTGCGGAGATAACCTCTGCTGTGCTGTTGTATCTGGTGCAGTGATAGGGAGGGCAGAGGGAATTTGACAGTTAATTCAGCAGACACCAAGGCTCCTATGGCCTGAGAGTGGCCTGGGAACCCACGGTAACGACCTCACAGGCTAGAAGGCTGTTAACCCTAGCCAAACACTGTGCCCAAACCTCTGTCCCTGGGCCTAAGCAAATCAGGGTGGTGGGACTGTGCTCCGCGAGGCTATGCCTGGGTTCAGTAGAGGTAGGTCTCCTACAGGTAAGAGATTTAGGGGTTTATGAGCTGTCTCCTTGGTCCTCCCAGACCTTCCAGAAGCCTCACTGACTCAGACCAGAGGGAAAACCCTTCTCTGGCCGAGCTCCAGAATTTCCAGCTGTCCAGCTATCCTGGCTCCCAAAGATTTGAATTTGGGAATCCCCAGCGAGGGAGCGGGGAACATCCTGGCTCTCCCACTTGTCTCAACTGGCCTGGCACGGGAGCTTCCCAACACACTCTCTGCTTCCACTCACAGGTACCCTCCCCCCTGCTCAATTCAGGGAGGCGTCATGGTACAAGGAGCGAGAATCCGGGCTCGGGTGTCCGGTAGAGCTGAGGTCTAATCCCGCCTCACCTGCTTCCTGAGCGGTGTGATGCATGGCAGTTGACTCGACATTCTACCGTAGCGTATTTTTTGGCCATTGGCATTAGAATCAGTCCTTAACTCACAGGGTGTTAGAGATCCGCTAAGGAGGTTATCATCTGCCCCCTCCCAATTTCCCAAAAGTGGTGAAAAGCAAAATATTAGAAACTCAACAAGACTGTCAAATCTGTGTGGAACCATCCATGTAAACTGTACAACATAACAGAATATGTTGTTGTTGTTGCTGTTCTGGGCAACAGGATAAAATTGGTGACTGCTTGTTAATATAGAAGAAAACAGACAAACCGACCTTGTATTGCCGCTTATGAGTAATTTCTAGTTCACCAACCTCAGATTTTAGCCATCCTACCCTCACAAAGGTTGAAGAAATATCATGTTAGGGTTTACAGCACAGCCTGCGTTCATCTATTCATTTACTCAACTAACATTTACTGAATATCGAATACATCAGGCACTGCTAGGTGCTGGGAATCACAGATGCATAAGCCGAGGGCCCATAAACTGGTTACAGTCTAATGAGAGGAGGTAGATACCTTAGACATATATTTATACCATGTTAAGGGTTTTGAAAGAGATGTGCACGCGTTATTTGGGGAGCCTAGAGGACAGGGATCCAACCCAGCCAGGGGGTAGTCAGGAAACTCTTTCTGGGAGAAGTACAGACTAAGATATGTGTGTTTATGTACCAGTGTTTCCACTGTTCTGCATCTTTACTATGATGTGTCCGGGTGTGTGTCTGGAATCTAGGGAATCAAGGCTATCTTCCATCTAGAAAATTACCAACCATTTCTTCTTAGAATATTATTCTTTCCCACTAATCTCCTTCACAGAGTCCCACGAGCAACATTTTCTATGCTTCTGATCCGTGCCTTATGTCTCTTGACCTTTCTTTCTTCCTTCCTTCTCCTTATCTTTCTAGGAAGCAGTCTTCATAATTTCCTTCATCTGTCTTCCAGTATGCTAATTCTCTATCTAGGTGAGTCTAATTGGTTATTTTCAATTATATTAACTTTTTCTTTCACATGTTCTGTTTTTTGCCCTCAGGAATTTTACTCCATTCTTTGTAATACTTGGTTGTTTCTCCCTTTCAATGGTTTATATCCTCCCACTAGCTTAAACATGCTAATCACATTTGCAATACTTTGCTAAGTCTTTGGAGGCATCTATACATATTTTGCTTTTTTAAAATTGTGAGCATGTTTGGGAAGTCTTTATCTCTGGGAACCTTCTTAAAGCCTCAGTTAAGGGAGGGCTCCTCCAGTAAGGATGTGACTTGCATGTGACTGATATCTGGGCTTCCACCAGAGTTACCTGAGCTGTATCGATTGTAACAATTGGAACTCTCAAGCTACCTGAGGATAGAACTGTGATTTCAAAATTTCAAAGCAGCCTTTTCACCCACATCAGACCCAAGTTAGAGAGATACACGTTTCCTTGTATCTCCTATCGTCCTAGGAAAAAGGCCGAATTTTGACTGAGAGAGTTTTCATTCAAGCGCCTGGGATTGATACAGGGGTCTCAGTTGCCTATTAATCTCTGGCTCTTTTGCAGCTCATCCAAGCATTTAAAATAATGTTTATGATCATTTTGTTTCAAGTATCTATATCTAGTTGAAATGGGAGGTTTTCCACTAATCTACTGCCAATAGTGTCCAAATAAGAGAAGTAAGTGTCCTTGAGAAGTCTAAACCAGATTAGGGTCACACTGTAGTGTTCAGCCAACTTCTAAGCTACTCTGCAAGGTTTGAGACAACTTACATTCACGTGTCTCCCGCCTTGAAGGGGCTGGTTGCAGGGCTGCCTTCAGCTGGGCTCCTGTCCTATCCCACTGAGTCTCACAGTCTCTTCATATGCTGTCTCCAGTAGGAAAGGCAGACTTCCTACCTGGCAGATCAGAGCTCTCAAGGAAGAAGGCAGAATCTATCTTAAAGATTGGATCTGTAATCGGCATAACATCATTTCCACTATGCTCCATTGCTCAAAGCAATCACATGCCTGCCCAGAGTCAAGAGCGTGGGGAAAGAGACAGGGCCAACCACTTGGAGGAGTGTCAAAAATTGAGGCGCCTTCCTGAACCTGACACACAGCGCCAGGCAGCACGTATGTCTCAAGATGCTACTTGGCGCCTCACACTGGGTATGCCCATATAACAAAGCCCTTGGTTCCCAGGTCCAGAGTGGTAAACTCTGGAAAAGCTTTCCACTTGACTTGCCCCTAGTAAGGTTACCCAGCCCATGTAGTGGATCTCTCTGATCCAGGGCAGAGCTTTCACACCAAGGAAGCATGAAGTTTCTAACCTTTGCACACATCTTCTCTCACTTGTTGGTCTCTGGACATAGACACACAGACGCACAGAAAGACAGAAAGAAGTGTATGTTGAGTGAAAACTAGGTTGAAGGAACTTCACCAGAACTTGGTACCAGTATCTGATTTTCCTGCCTTGAGACCACCAAGTTTGCCATATTCAGCGTGGTCCTCTTCTTTCAGGGATCCCCAAACTCCAGGCACTTCAATTGCAATCCATACCTCTCCATCATGTCTGTAATACTACATACCCACAGAGTCATATGGGGTAGGCTTGAGGTCAGAGAAAGAACTTAGGGAGAAGGGAAGCAGAAGTGACCGCCAACGTCTGCCGTGCCATGCTGGAGATGGAGGGAGAGGTAGGAGAAGCAATCAAGGTTGCAGTTCCTTTTATTTTCAACCACTTCCTGTCAAGTAGGGTTCTTCATTGAAGCACAGATTTTAGGAGCCTCTGATAAGGTCTGGCAATGAAAGGCTTTTAACAGACGCTGGAGTGAGTTTCCAGAGATCACCGAGGTTCCTGGTGTCAAATCTAGCCAGTAGCTACTCACCTATTCTAAGGCCCTTTACCTCTCTGGGAATCTCCAATCGGGGAAAAGTCACTGAGTTCCAAGAAGGAACACAATTCACTATGCTAGTCCAATTGTGATAAGCAGCATAGTACTTATGAACGTGATTCGTCCATAAAACAGAATTCCCAATGGTCCATGTAAAATACCTGAATAAGCATCATGCCCTCCCAAAGTCAAATAGTATTTGAGTAACCCCAGCACCCAAGACCTGACACTGTCCACCACTGCCCCTCTGTAGGAAGATGTTGCAAGCTCAGCAGTTACATTATGGATAGCTTTTAGGATTTCAGAAGACTCCTAATGCAGCAGCAGAGGCCATGAGGGTGGTACTGGCCATGTCACAAACCCAGCTGGCAAGGACTGGATTCATGGCCTGCTAACAGGGAATTTGGGTGCTTTCATGTCCCACTAATGTCCACCAGCGATTCTAGATTTTTTAAACTTCCTTCAATAAGGAGAAAACATAAATGAATAGGCTTTCAAGGTTACTCTTCCGCTACTCCATACTCATTCTCTTCTAGTCCAGGAGTGACAGGAGGATGAGAACCACTATGCATAACGAAGCAGGACCAGGCAATTACATTGGCCCGTGTCCTGGAAGCTGGGTGTTCTCTCTGCCAAGACATCCTGGTGACCATTTGTCAGGCTGATTGCTTGGAGGAGGAAAAAAATTTTTCCAATAGCTAGAGAAAGATAACACAGTCAGAGTAGGGAAATTGTTTTAATAATCTTGAAGGGCAAGGTATAACATCCCTAACCCTCCCCGCAATCTCCCAGGCCGAACATAGAAGAAAGACTCCTTATGATTCAGCCCAGGACAACTGTTGACACTTTCAGTCAATGGCTGTACCTCAGGGGTTGCAGTGTTTTCTTTGGCTGAGCTGGTTAAGAGTGGCACATGGGCTGCTGTGATTGGAGGAACAGTAATGAGATTATTCCATTTCTCTATCATGTCCTGCCTTGCTTGCTCTCTCTTTTTTCCTGAGCCTGTGGGGTTCTGGAAATGTTTAAGTAGGCTTTCTCTTTTGTCTCTCCTAGATGGTGCTGTCCCTCCTCTCAGGTCCTGAAGAAAAGTTTTGATTTCTGTAGTTTGTCCATATTTTGTCTCACGGCTTGGCTGAGAGTCACATCCTTTTCAGGGCTCTCCAGCCTAATCAAAAGGGACATTTACACCCGCTTTAAAAACTGTAAAAGGAAGAGGAAATAAAACTGAATAAATATTGGTGTTTGCAGCAAAAATAGTGCATTCATAGGGAAAAATGAAAGAGCATGTTCTCTCTTCACAAACATGGAAAGTCAGGAATTTTGTTAAAAAAATGAATAAAATTATTCACTGTTCAAATAACTGAGGTAAATTGCATGAGAAGGGTCACCTTATTTTCCCATGAGTAGTCACCAGTGTCCTCTCCCTTTTTTCTTTATGAGTATGTAAAAGCATGGCTTATGAGCCAACATCGGTATTGACACACAGAGAAGAGACCTGTAATCTGTTTATTTTGAAGTGGTGTGATATGAACCGTACCAGGGGCCATGAAGAAAGAGAGGAAGGCTACATGAGAATTCACACAAACACCACCAAGATCAGGAGGAGCATTCAGATGGCACAGAGGTACATGATAAGTAATACATGCTGCTTTAATCCACTAAATTTTGAGGTGGTTTACCAGGCAGCAATAGCTAAAACATGGTACACTATTTAAAAAACTCAAAACTTTCTGGATTGCTCAGGGAATTGGAGGCTTTGATGAATCAGAAAATCTCTTCAAGTAGGACTTCCCGTCCATAGTCTATGCTTATATGTGTTGCAAGGCTTTAAACCTGGAACTACTCCTCCTAGTGAACACGACACCAGCATTTAAGTGTGAGAAGAATCAGTGTCCTCTTATACTGGAAGAATCAGGAGATCCGCTCACTCAAAATTCGTATCTCCTGTGGGTTGAATTCTTTTCCCCTAAAACTCACACGCTGAAGTCCTAAACCTTACGACCTCATACACGATCTGCTATGGAGATAGGATCTTTATTGGCGGAATCAAGGGAACATATACTCATTACATGGGCCCTAATGCAAAATGACTTGCGCCCATATATTAAGGGGCAATGGGGACACCGAGACTCGCACGGAGGGGGGAAAATAGGAACCGGTACAGGGAGGTCTCTGCCGTGTCTACAAGCCAAGGAGAGAGGCCTGGAACAGCTGCTTTCTTCACATGAGGCTGAAGGCAACAAAGAAGCTGACACCTTGATGTGGACTTCCAGCCTCCGCATGCAGGAGACATTAGTTTCGTGTTGTTCGAGAAAGCCAAGCTCTGGCATTTTGCACATCAGCAAAGTGTATATTTTGTAGGCAGCAAACAGAACAGTCTTAAGTGATCCCCATTAGAATCATACAGTCAATCAAGCAAAGAAACAAAGAGCAGCCAAATAATCGTACCTGATACCCACTCAAGGCTGAGCATCCCAGCAAGGCACTTGCTTGTTCAGCCCAGGAAACCGGCTTGCACATCGGACCAATGGCTGTGGCTCTCTGGTGCCGGTCTCTCATTGGCTGACTCCGAGCCGAGTGGTGTTTGAGCTTCCCTGATTGGACCTCGCATTATCCGAGCCTCATAACAGGAAGGTTTGCGGTTTCAGTAGCGGAAGAGTAAAGCCTGGAAAAGAGTTGCAAGAGGTTTCCTGAACAAGTCGGCCTGGTACCTTCAGTTAGAAAGTTAAGTTTCTTCCGGGTAGATTCGAGTCTGTAACAGAATTTTCTCCTTGAACTTTTTGATTTCGTTATTCGTTTGCTGTGTTCGGATCCAAGCCATAAGCGAATTCCATAATGTAGGTAGTGGAGAAAAGAGTTCGAATGGCATATATCGGTCCTATCAATACTGTGTCCCATGCGTTGATCTTTATAATTTGTTGATTAAGCTGCGATTCCTTTCGCTCAAGTTCACCTTTACATAAACAACAGCGTTAGATCGCGATTGTGCTCTGGGTGCCATGCTTTCCGATTCACCATTGAAGGGAATAATCACGATCCCGGGTTCCCCGTCCCCATCTTCACACGCATACACAAAATTCCACTTTTCCTTTACTTTCTCGATTTTATAGGTGCCACTCACCCTTGCGCCCTCGGTCTTCACTCTCCAGACCCATTATGCAAATTTCTTTTTCCTCTCATGAGAACTTTTAAGAACTGCTTTCTTAGCAACACTCACATATACAATACAGTATTTAACTGCAGCCACTATGTCGTATGTTAGATCCCTGGGACTTCTTTGTTTTAAAATTGGAAGTTTGAACCTTGCTTCAATTAGTCTTTACTGTTAACCATACCGTTAGAGGATAATTGCTCATCAGGTCCCCTTTACCTTCAATCACCTTCTGAGTAAATGATCAAGTGTACTCACTTCAGCTTCCAGTCTTCACATCAAAACTCATTTTCCTCTCTCTCTCCTAGATTTCATATCAGTCATTCACCCCTGCACTCCCAGTCTTCGCTGTCTATATGGTACATTTTAAATGTTGTTTCACTAATGCTTTTATTCGATTCCTGAAATTTTAGGTGCAAAACACACACAAAAAGTATAAAAATGTCCTAAAGGACTCATTTTCTTAAAAACAAGTTCTCACGTAAAACAATATGCAGGAGACTAGTAGGCAAGATCCAGGTTGGCAAAACATGTGTACATCATATGGACAAACACTGGGATTTTGAAATAGCAGTAATGAGCATGATGGAAATGAAAGGACTTATGAAATGCTGTGCATTCAAATTGGTTCACAGTTCCATCTTTGAAAATGAGCATGATTTCCAAAGAGCCTTTGGCTCTCAAAGTTTTGTTCCCTATCTGTATGGCAATCTCGGAGGACTATTCAGAGGGATTTACTTGTAGTTGATTTCACGATCATTTTTCCTAGTCTCCTTGGGAAGAAAATCTTTTTTTTTTCCAAATTCTTTAGTGACATTTTTCTAATATTTCAGAATAATTTTAGCTAATGACCCTCATGAGGAGAGTGAATTTATCCTAAATCCTTACTCTAATGATCCCAAGGAGAACTCTGAAGTATAGTAGCTCATCAGAGATCTTCCTCATTGGACAGAACAAGAAACAAACAGGTTTGTACACAGTCCTGGATCAGGAATTGCTTTCCTTCATGCCTGCACTACTTAGTAAAGCAATTTTGGTACTCTGTCCTGCCCATACCCTTTCCCTTGAGTTAGTGCAGTCCTGCCAAAGGTAAATAGATTTGCCTCTCTTAGACTTTCCTATGCCGCTTCTGATGGGCTCAAGGAAAGTTTAGATTTTGCAGATTATCCAGACTATGTCTCTATGTTTGGCTCAAAGTGATATTCTTCACAGGGGAGATTACAAATTAATTTAAAAGTACAAAGACCATTCTTTAAAATATTGAACTAATTAGGGGTTTAAAGAAAATCATCAACCATTTCTAAGAATTGAAATCACAGAGTTATCTTCCCTCTTCACAGAGGTAGGAAGCTAGAAATGAAAAAAAATTATTAATAAATTAAGCAATGCATAGTGTGAGTACAAAGAGGATGAATGAGGTCACCTTTTTTCTCTTAATTGGAAATATGGAATAATCCATATTCCAAATTGGAATAATCAATATGATGGAAGAGGCAGCATATGTGCCGATTCACAGTTCAGGTTTCATATTACATATAAGTTGAATTGTGCCCTCCTGAAATTCTTGTATTGAAGTCCTAACCCCCAGTACCTCAGATATAATCTTGTTTGGAGATAAGATCATTAATGTGGAAATCAAAATAAATCTGATATTGAGATCAGTTTCTGGTAGAGTTTGTTTTAACATTTACTCATTTGATACATTCTCCTTTCTGTCCATCTGTATGTCGGTGTCTCTATGTCCAGGGGCCCAGGGGTGGGAGGGAATGCCTACAATGGTCAGAAAACTCATGCCACTAGAGTGAAAACTCTGCCCTGGATTATAGGGATTCACTGCATGCCTGCGGTCACCCATATAGCAGTGAATAAAGTGGGAAAGTATTCCTTAGATTAACACTGTGGTGCAAGGATACCAGGACTTTGTGCTACGGATATATCATGTGTGTAGCACCCAGCAGCATCTCGAGAAGCATGTGTTGTATGATGCCTTTCATTGACTTCACAAAGGCTGCTTGTTCCTGGACGCTTCTCCAACGGAAAAGTCCTGTCTGTTTTCCCCTCTTTTTGACTCTGGTAGACCTGTAATGTCTTTGATCAGTGGAGTATGGGAGAAGTGACGTTATGTCCATTACAGAACTAATCCTTAAGAGGACACGTAACTTCTGCCTTGCTGCTTGAGAGTTCTGAGCCGACAAGTAAAAAGTCTGCCTGTCCTGCTGGACACACCCATGGAGGGGTACCTCCAGGGCACCAGTATGAGGGTCAGTTGTCTCTTAGGTTGCAGAGTAGTTTAAAGGGTCACTTGCCCTTCTAATTTGCTCAATAAATGGAAAAGAAAATGAGAACATTTTCCATTTAAAACATGAAAAATAACTTGACAAAAGTATTCATATATATTAATTAAAACGCTCAGCTATGCGTGAAAAGTGACAGAAATTAGTAGTCCACTGAGACCTTTAATAAATGTAGTTACTAGAATGACTGCACCGTTAATGAAAAACAGGACATTTCTTAATGGAAAAGGCAGATGCCCCTCCCATCCCCAAAGAATTCTACTCCACGTCCTTGATTTTGGGTGAGGGAAAATATCTGCTTAAGAATTTGTAATCACAAGGGCGTCCTCCGAAAACGTTAGGGTTCACATTATCATCGTCATCACAGTCCAAATAATTCCCTGTTGCAAACTTTCTTCCATGGTTTTGTCTTCATATAATAGTTTCTAGTAATAAAAAACAGAATCTTTCCTTTCATGACGGGAGCTACCTTATTAGAGGTAGAATTAACCGTTCATTTCTGGAAGGTCCCACAGGACACTTGGGAGCATGAGCATTAGGATCATAGCTCATTGAAGACTTCTAGTTCTTCAGTTATTCCTAAGTCCTCTTTGGTTCAACATCTGTAATTTATTTCTCTATAAAGACGTTAAAGATGTGTTTTGCTTGAATTCTTACTGATTTTTGAAAGGAATATATTTTTAATTTTTTAAAAAGTTCCCTTTAATTGACTATTTTCCTCTCACTCTAAAGGTTTCTAAGGAATTACAAAAATAGCTCCTTTCAACTGAGAGCTCATAGTTTTTTCAGCAAATCAACTACGTGTGGTATTTGGGGGGAACGTAGGGAATGTTTACAAAACGATTAAAAATTTGGCAAATACTAAATATTTTTAATATTTCTGTACAGGTATCCCACTTTTGTAGGGTTCCGTCTGTGGAGAATGCGGTTTTGCCGTTCTCTTTCTTCTGATTCACTGAAGGTTTTGATAAGAATTGCAGGTAAGAGCTGGTCAGTCGTGTCTACGATTTTGAGGCGCCCTCCGCTCACCGAGTCGGACAGCTCCTCCTCAAGCCACCGCCGCGCACTCAGCCGCCGAGAGAGCAGGTTCTGGGTGCAAGTCAAATGGCCCCCAGGGGGCCAGTCATTCTGAGGCGTCACGCACTTGGGTTGCGGAGGTCAGACCCTCTCAGGGAGATCATAGTGATTTTCCGTCCGCGTAGGAGACGTGGGTTTGACCTCTCTGTAAAGTTCTCACGGATGACTGGCAGGCATAAAGCAGCTGAGGGGAACGGATGTCATTTTTCGACATGAACTTGCGTGTTGCAAAGCTTTTCTGGTGGAGGTCGTGGAAAGTTTACAGGTCACCTGGTGGGGGTCACGGAAAGTTTAAAGGTCACCAGATTGCCACTCGGATTGGTTGATGTGCGGCCAAGCCGCGGGGCAACCAAGGACACGTGACATGGCCTGCCTTAGCGACACGGCTCCCTGCCCCGCATCCTATCCAATCAGATCTGCAGATTGGCCGTGACGTCAGGCAAGGCAGGCTTTATAAACCGGTCCTCGCAGCTGCCGTTGCCCTTCCTTCTGAGCTGTGGGGGAGGCGAGACACTCCGACATGGCTGAGCCGCGGTCCGCCCACACTTCGGAGGAGATCGTGGACACCGGGGAGCCCAAAGAAGCCGAGTGCAAGAGCCCAGAGCAGAAGACGCCGAAGCAGAAGACACCCGCGCGCCGCCAACGCCGCCGCCGCCGCCCAGCAGACGACTTCGCCAGTTTCGCCACTTACTTCCGCAGGGTGCTGAAGCGGGTGCACACAGGCCTGAGCCTCTCGCAGGAGGCCGTGAGCGTCATGGATTCGATCGTTAAGGACATCTTCGAGCGCATCGCCAGCGAGGCCGCGCGCCTGGCCCGCTCCAAAAAGCGCGTCACCATCACCTACGAAGACATCCAGACCTCGGTGTGCCTGCTGCTGCCTGGGAAGATCGGCAAGTTTGCCGTGTCCAAGGGCACTAACGCTCTCATCAAGTACATCTTGTGCGAATGAGCTGCCTCAGGACCACCTGAGCATCGCAAGCCAAAGGCTCTTTTCAGAGCCACTCACTTGGCGGGAAAAGACCTGTAGCACTGAAAAGTCCGAGCCACTCTGGTTTGTCGACCTGTGCCACTCTATTCATCCTTAAAGCGTTTCTTCCCTGAGGGAAACATTATGAACCTTATCAACTCCACTTGAGTGTACGTCTGTAGAGCCATGGGTTCCATGGAAACCCGTGCATTTTTCTTAACCATACTGCACGTCCTCCCCTCCTAAATGGTCATTTCTATTAGTTATATCTCTAGGTCAGCCTTTTTAGGGATCTTTACTGCCAAAGTTATCTCCCTAACAATTTAATTTGCCTTTTTAGGTTGTCATTCTTCCCCGTGGATGTAGCAGTATCATCCAGGGTTTTTAATGTGTGAAATAGGGACAGAGAAAGTTCGGTAGCAGATATAAAAATCAAACTTGCCCATTCACACTCCTTCAACATACTTCAAATCTCAATGCCATTCAATACATGAAATAATAGGACCCAAACACAGCGTAAAAAGAGATAAAGCAAATTTTCTAGACTCACTGGGTGACTCAAGCGCCATACCTATGGAAATTTCTCTTCTACCTAATTTATAATGATCTGATGCTATTTTTTTGCACCCATAACTTTTCACTTTTGAAGCAAGAGTCTTCACTGAAGTGCAATTTTGCACAGATGCTGGGAGCGTCCGATGAGACCAGCTGCAACCACAGTCTCCACTAGCAGCAGCCAGTGAGGGACTCGCACCCCTTGGGGGCACAGCAATTGGCCCAAAGTGTGGTGGGGTGACCAGGACCGAAATTATAAGAGGCTCCCTGTGATACTCGGCCTGCAGATTGAGGGAGAAGCAGGTGTGATAGTGTCCCTGAAGGTTTTCCTTCAACGACTTGCATTTAACCATGGGGATTTAAGTCTAGGCCTCCCGATCTGGTAGTGAGACATGTCTCTATCTCCTGGCATCAAAATAAGAGGGGGATGTCGGCCAATTAAGCGAACTAAGATGCCTCCTTCCTCGACCTCAGGTGATTTCAGTGTTAATGCCTATGATGATATTAATTTAATTTAATATGCATTATGTTTTCTTCCTGGTGCATTGTCTTCTTTTTCTTTCGTTTCTCTGTAGGTATGTTGCTGAATTTCAAAGTACTCAGTGATTTTCCAATTCCTTTCCTTTTAATTTAATTTCTAGCTTCGTACATTGGTGGAGGGAGCACCCACTGTGGGATTTCAATCCTTTGAAACTTACTGTGGGTTTTCATCAGAACTCAGGGTGTCATCATATTTTAAAGGGCTCATTTTGCACCTTGTAATTGCACAACAAGGAAAAGCTGAACAGCACAGGGAAATATTTTCATTATTTTGTAGAAATTTTAAACAGAGTGTCTTCTATAAAACTGTTAAATCACTATGTTGTAAATCCAAAACAAATATATAATATTGGCACAACTATACTTCAATAACTATGTTTAAAAAAAAAAAAACTTTTCAGTACCTATTGATTTGGATGTACGAAGCTGTGATGAACGTAACTCTCAGTCAAATCATGAGCTAAAACCTAGAGAAACTACAGAAATCCAACTTTTTCTTGAACCCACGTTTAGTGCTTTCTCTAGGTCAGCATTTATAGCGTTCTGTAAGGTTGAAATTAGCTTTGTATCACTTTCATTTCCCATTTTCTTCTCCTTCTCCCGCGAGTGCACTATGGACAATTTCAGAAGTATCTTGTGTGTGATATGCAATAGATAGATGAAGCGAAGGAGCAGACACAGCCATCAACTACCCCTGTTATATTTTTCAAAGTATCCCAGTTTAAGCATACATTGAACTATACAAATGGGGACTGGTGTTTAGTACAGAAATTGCAAAACACAAGTTTTCAGACACATTTCACTTTTCTAAGTCCGTGGTGTTTGAAATTACTTTTCAAGTCCTTTCAGAGGTAGCCAGTCAATTCTTCTCAGGCAGACAATCTTTTGATATTTTAAAACACGCATTTTTCATGACCGGCAATTTTAGATCCATTGAAGAGTGTCCAGTGAGAGCAGCTCAAGCTCCTGGCTCTGCTGTTCCAGACAATGGGGGACTGGCAGCCTGTGAGCCACAGTCATTGGCTCAAAGTGTGGTCCAGTGAGCAGAACTGAACACATCATTGCCTTTCTATAAAAATCAGCCTAGAGATTAAGGGGGAGGGGTCTGTGACAATTTGCCTGTTCTTTTTGATTCCTTACTTAGACTGAACCCAGGGGATTTAAGGACGTGAATCCAGGCAGATCCTCTGTTCAGCGTTGGAATCAATTTCGAGAAGGATTAGGAGCAATATCAGAAGTGAGATGTCCACTTTGCCCTCCAGTGGTTTGAATGTTCATATTCATGTTTGGATGCATATATTTTCTTTTCCATCGTTTTTTCTTCATGGCCCATGAAGATTACTTTTCCATTTTCATTGGTATCATTTTTCTATAAATGTATTGCTGAATTTCAAAGAAGTTGCCGGTTTTCTATTACTTTTCTTCTTAAACAGATTTCTAGCTTCCAGAATCTATGGAGAGAGAACACACTGTGGGATTTCAGTCCTTTGAAATGTATCACGGTTTGCCCAAAAGCCCAGTATTTAATCATGACGGTTAAGTGTTTCATTTGGGCTTTAAAATAAGATGTAGTTAGGTGAAGTAAGACAGAAAGAGGAAGAAAAGTACCATATGAGATCGCTCATATGAGGAATCTAAAAAGGAAAACAAACATTAATACAAAACAGAAAGAGACTCTTAGACATAAAATACAATCTTGTGGTTGCCAAAGGGGCGGGGGGTGGGAAGGGACAGACTGAGATTTTAAAATGCAGAATCGATTAAAAAAGTATACTGTATACTTCAGGGAGATATATACAAGATCTTGTGGTACCTCATAGCGAAGAAATAAAATGTGACAATGAATATATATATATATATACATACATATATATATGTATATATATGTTCGTGTATAACTGAAAAATTGTGCTCTACACTAGAATTTGACACAACATTGTAAAATGTCTATCACTCAATAAAAAATTAAAAAAAAATAAGATGCAGTTATAACCTTTTTGACTAGGATGTACAAACTTGTAATCGATGTCTCTCTCTCTCTCTCTCAACCAGATAAGGAGACATAGCTATTTGAACTAGGAAATTCAATACGTTTCTTGGGCCCATTTCTCAGAGAGACCAAACACAAAGTATTCGACCTTGGACAGAGCTCAAGCATAAAATAGGGTGCAGGACAGGACACTAGGGAGATTTCACAAACGGTTGCAAGCTTCAAGGGGGCCAATGTTACATTCAGAGCTCTTGTTGAGGTCAAGAGAAGCGGGATTAAGGCAAATAAGCCCCCCTCATATGGTTCACAACTTATTGTAATCTGAAAACTTAAAAATTCATATAAAAGGAATTGGTAAAAAAAAAAAAAAAAGCTTACTGCACAAGTTGTCTTTAAAATCAACTGAAAAATGAAGAGCTTACATTTTTGTGTAGCAACTCTAAATTTCTGAAGTCAAAACACCTTGCAGAGCCAAATGCATTTTCTGAGAAATACGTGTGGATTAGTTAGAAAGCAGCTAACTGCAGAAAAATCACTAAATTTCTACCGTGCTAATGGTTGCAGCTTCAAACTCCAAGTTTTGTTTTTTTTCAATATGACGCTAAGATGTACCACCAGTCATTTTTGCATGCTGCTACCTAAGCTATCTTATCACGTAAGAAGTAACTCTAAGAAATCTAACACATCAGGCTACTGTTATCTTGCTTTGAGGGGGGTATGTTTGTAAATTCAGAAATGAAATAAGAGCGTTAGTGAAACACGGCACAAATGCTGCATAATGGGTCTGCAGAGTGAAGACTGAAGGCGCAAGGGTGAGTGGCACCTATAAAATCGAGAAAGTAAAAGAAAAATGGAATTTTGGGTATGCGTGTGAAGATGGGGACGGGGAACGTGGGATCATGATTATTCCCTTCAGTGGGTGAATCGGAAAGCATGGCACCCAGAGCACAATCGCGATCTAACGCTGTTGTTTATGCAAAGGTGAACTTGAGTGAAAGGAATCGCAGCTTAATCAACAAATTATAAAGATCAACGCATGGGACACAGTATTGATAGGACCGATATATGCCGTTCGAACTCTTTTCTCCACTACCCACATTATGGAATTCGCTTATGGCTTGGATCCGAACACAGCAAACGAATAACAAAATCAAAAAGTTCAAGGAGAAAATTCTGTTACAGACTCGAATCTACCCGGAAGAAACTTAATTTTCTAACTAAAGGTAATACGCAGACTTGTTCAGGACACCTCTTGCAACTCTTTTCCAGGCTTTACTGTTCTGCTATTGAAACCGCAAACCTTCGTGATATGAGGCTCGGATGATGCGAGGTCCAATCAGGGAAGCTCAAACACCACTCGGCTCGGAGTCAGCCAATGAGAGACCGGCACCGGAGAGCCACAGCCATTGGTCCGATGTGCAAGCCGGTTTCCTGGGCTGAACAAGCAAGTGCCTTGCTGGGATGCTCAGCCTTGAGCGGGTATCAGGTACGATTATTTGGCTGCTCTTTGTTTCTTTGCTTGATTGACTGTATGATTCTAATGGGGATCACTTAAGACTGTTCTGTTTGCTGCCTACAAAATATACACTTTGCTGATGTGCAAAATGCCAGAGCTTGGCTTTCTCGAACAACACGAAACTAATGTCTCCTGCATGCGGAGGCTGGAAGTCCACATCAAGGTGTCAGCTTCTTTGTTGCCTTCAGCCTCATGTGAAGAAAGCACCTGTTCCAGGCCTCTCTCCTTGGCTTGTAGAGATGGCAGAAACCTCCCTGTACCGGTTCCCATTTTCCCGCCTCCGTGATTTAATAGTGGAAACAGCTGGCCCACAAAGCCCTGAGTCAGCAATGCCCAGAGCCAGCAAGGTAGCAAGGCACTTCCCAACTGCTTCCTAGCAACTTCCCATCGCAACTCAGAGCCGCGTTATCTCTGCCGCCTCACTAATGGGAGGCTCCGGAGGGAAAGGTCATCCACCCTTATCTCATTGTCAGCCCTAAGCAAACAGATCGGGCCAAGGCAGCCAGGAGAGCATGTCCATACAGCTGTTGGGCACCAGATCGTACCCCCACCCCTCGAGTTGCCTGACAGCATGAATCTCAGCACTGAGAATAATCATAGCCTCCATTCCTTGGGCCCTCTGTCTGTATTATCTCACCGAATCCTCGCAACAATCTTGTAGGTCCTATTCTACAGAGGGGGAACCTGGGGCTCAGAGAGGACAAGTCGCTTACCCAAAGCACCACCGCACGTAAGGGACACGGCTAGAGTGTGAACCCAGGTCTAATCCGACTGCCAATCCTGTCCCTAATCACTCGTGCTGTAAAGCCTCGTCTCACTAGCTCACAGCAGTTACAGGACCCAAACAGACACTATCCCCATGCTGTGTCTCTTTCCCCTGTTCATGCAGCCTCTCGACACTGTCTCCAGAAAACAAAGGCACCAGAACTCTGAAGAGAACAAATCATGAAAAGGATGGTGCACTCTCATATTCCCACTAACCTTTGCGCTCTGCAAATTCCCAAGCCCCAAGAGATATCCTCACTCTCTCCCCACTTCTTTTCCCCTTAAATGGTATCCACACACCCTGGTTTTGCTGTTGTCCCAGCACAATTATTCACAGTGGCCCTTTCACTCTTCAAAGGGTCTGCATGGATTGGACAAGAGAACGTACGATCCCCTTACCTATGAAGAGGCCAAGCAGGCTCACACATCAGGGCTTTTTGCGAGGCTCACACACCTGTTGGGCCATGATCTGCAGCTCCCCTGAGTGAGGGTGGAGTTCGACCAGGGAGGAGTAGGATGGAGTAAGGAATAAACAAACTATAAGTGAGCTTTGGAGGACATTCTCAGTACATTCCAGTTGTTGGTCCTGGAGTGGTCAAGAAACAGGGGTAGAGGAATGCTTGGAATGCAGAACTTCCCTTGTTGGGAGCAAGTGGGGTTGAGCACAGCTGCCTTCTCAGCACAGCTGTGCCTCAAATCTGAGGCGTGCAGAGCGTTGGAGACTCAGATAGGAACAGCTGAAAGAAAGGTTACTTATTAGGTCAAGCCCACTCCCCTAGCCCCTGTTTTGCCTTAAACCACAGTGCAGGGCCCAGCTAAGTGCTGGGCCTGGGCTGCTTCTGGGAAAGTGACGCTCCCAAGACGCAGTATGGCTTAGGGGACAGTTGAAGGAAGCAAGGGACCAAGGAAGCAGACGTCATGATAAATCAGAGCTCTATCATACTGGTGATTGTGCTCTTGAGTCTGCATAGGAAAGGAGCTAAATAATGGCCAAGGAAACCTACCCAGGAGGAAGGGATTTGCTTCCCAGAATTCTAGCGTGATCTAATAGTGGAAAATCTATTACTGTGATTTATATGAGCAAACGAAACATTAAAAATCATATTAATTTCGAAAGTTGCTAAGATGGCTTAAGTGAATATTTGATATATGTCATGTTGCCTAAAATGCTCAGAAATCAAAGATGTTATTGGGAACACAAAGGCCACAAATGAAAGCTCTAGATCGCGTTTGTTGATGCAATGCTACTGTCATTCTTATTAGAGTGAGGAAGATGATGGGAAAGCTTCCTATCGACACTATGATTTCCAAGTCTTGCTGAATATTAGATAGTGAGTTTGAAAAAGCTTAAAACCACTGAAAAGGAGGCTATTTTCAATTCCTCTACTGGCACCACAAATCACTAAAAATCTAGACCCCTTTTTGGCCTCAAGACAACTTTACACATCTAAAAATCAATAGGGACCCAAAGATCTTTTTTTTGTGTGTGTATATATAGTTGTATATATCTGTCTCTATATATTTAGTGAAGTATAGTCAGTTTACAATGTTGTGTCAATTTCTGGTGTGCAGCATAATACTTCAGTCATACATGAACATACTTATATTCGTGTTCTATCTTTTTCACCATATGTTAGGACCCAAAGATCTTTTACGTGCATTATAACAGCCAATATTTGTTCTACAAAACATCACAAATGAAATGTTCATTCTTTTTTTTTAAAAAAATCATTTAAAAATATAATAAAAACTCATTACATCATGTTAACATAGACTACAAAATGAAATGAAAAATAACTTTTCTGAAAAGTGGAGAGAAGATTGACATTACTTTAGGCATTTGAAAATCTCCTTAATATACGGCCCAACAGAATCCAGAGGGATTCACATACGTGCTTCTGCACTGTGTGACCATCTGAGAAAAAAGGACTTGTGGAAAAAGCCACTGTACCCTCGTGAGAGAATCAGAGTGTAAAAGGTATCAGCAAAAGAAAATAAAGGGGCAAAACCCACAAAGGGGCCTGCAAGACCTCCCAGGTAGGGCCATTGCCTTACCACGTTTGCGCTTCTATAAAACGGCTTGCTTCTAGGTAAATGAAACTTACCCCCAAAATCCCTTTGGTTCCCAAAAGCCCACTCCTGGTTGGTCCATTTCTAACACCTCATTTGCATATGGCATGAGTTTAATCGAAACCAAAAACCATATAAAAACCTGTGTAAACCTACAGACGTGGTCCAGAGCTGGGAGTGTTAACTCCTCTGGGTCCGCCAGCATAATAAACCAGAGTTCTCCAACCCTCCGAGTGTCGCTTGGTCTCTGGATGGGATTCAGGTTTCTGTAACAAAAACACCCCCTTAAAGGTTGACCTAAGGAAAGAACTAACAGATACAACAGTTTAGGAACGTGATGAAATGCAGTGTAGTTAAGCAAAATTCATATTTCCTGGAAGAAATTGCGCTAAAATCATACCTTCAAATAGAATTGAAATTTGGATTTGTTTTCTCCCCATAAAAATGTTTTTAAACATCAAAGAAAGCTACCAGTCAAAGCTCTGGTGTACATCCCACTAAAACTCAAGGAAATTGTTTTAATAATCTTGAAGGGCAAGGTATCCCATCCCTAAGCCACCCCGCAATCTCCCAGGCTGAACATAGAATAAAGATTCCTTTTGATTCAGCCCAGGACAACTGTTGACACTTTCAGTCAATGGCCGTGCCTCAGGGGTAGCAGGGTTTTCTTTGGCTGAGCCGGTCCAGATTGACGCTTGGGCTGCTCTGCACGCATCCAGCGTCCCCACGATGCTGAGTTGCAAGTCGTGAAGCTTTCCGTGTTCAAACACAAGAGACCGTGCTCTGGAGAGAAGAAAAAAAAAAAAAAAACAAAAAAAACCCAAAGGATAAATCTGACCCAGTCAGACTAGTACCTTCATTTCCCCCCACCTTGGGTAGGTACTGTTTCCTGAACAGTTCGGTTTAATGATTTCAGTACTGTGTTTGGGTCCTCGCTTATGTCTGCAAATGATTTCCACGACACGAGTAATGTTGAAGAAGCTTGAATGGGGTACCTTTGTCCTATTGCTTCTCTTTTCTCTGAGTTGATGATTATCATTTGCTATTTAAGCCATAAGCCCTTTCCCTTAGTTTGACACTACAGTAAAGCACCCTGTTAGATCATGACTGCTCACTAGGTGCCCTTTCCCCTTAATCACTTTCTGAAGTGAGTAAGCACATGTACTTATTTGGCCTCATCCTCTTCAACATCAGACCCCGTCGTTCCTGTCTTCCTTCGATTCCCAGGGCGTCAGTCGCCCTTGAGCTCCCAGTCTTCACAACCCAGTCACGGTGCATCTTGAACATTGTTTAATACTGCTCCTGTTTGATTTCTGAATTTACAGATGCACAACCTCCAGGCACAATTAAAGATATCTTAGTGTTGTAAGTTTCCTGAAGTGACTACTCACAGAAGTCAGTGTGTATGAGACTAGTGTGCAAGAACGAGTTCGAGAAAGATTTCTCTATGTCACACGTGCAAACACTGTCAATTTGAAGTTGCAACACTGAGTGTGATAGAAAATAAACGACTTACTCAAAGTGCTGTGTTTTCAAACTGGCCCATAATGCTGTCTTTGAAAATGCACAGAGCTTTACCAAGAGCTCTTCTCATCCAAACTTTAGTTCCCAAGTCACCACACAAACTGAGTTACTTGCAGGTGATTGGGTGGTAGTTTTTCCTAGTCTCTTTGGGAATCAAATTCCTTTTGCCAAATATTTTCATGAGATGTTTCTGATCTTCAAGAATAAAAATAATTACTATTCCATTCAAAGGTTCATTTCTTCCAAACTCTTAGGCTAAGGATCCCAAAGACAGTTCTTCAGGGGTAATGGCCCATCAGAGTTCTCCTACATTGGTTGGGAAAACAAGAAGAGCTTTCCAGGCCTCCTCCATCAGGCAATTTGCCTCCCACCTCCAGAGGCACAGAAATCAGAGTATTTCGTTTCTCTCTCATGTCCTGCCTTGCTTGCTCTCTCTTTTTTCCTGAGCCTGTGGGGTTCTGGAAATGTTTAAGTAGGCTTTCTCTTTTGTCTCTCCTAGATGGTGCTGTCCCTCCTCTCAGGTCCTGAAGAAAAGTTTTGATTTCTGTAGTTTGTCCATATTTTGTCTCATGGCTTGGCTGAGAGTCACATCCTTTTCAGGGCTCTCCAGCCTAATCAATAGGGACATTTACACCCGCTTTAAAAACTGTAAAAGGAAGAGGAAATAAAACTGAATAAATATTGGTGTTTGCAGCAAAAATAGTGCATTCATAGGGAAAAATGAAAGAGCATGTTCTCTCTTCACAAAGATGGAAAGTCAGGAATTTTGTTAAAAAAATGAATAAAATTATTCACTGTTCAAATAACTGAGGTAAATTGCATGAGAAGGGTCACCTTATTTTCCCATGAGTAGTCACCAGTGTCCTCTCCCTTTTTTCTTTATGAGTATGTAAAAGCATGGCTTATGAGCCAACATCGGTATTGACACACAGAGAAGAGACCTGTAAACTGTTTATTTTGAAGTGGTGTGATATGAACCGTACCAGGGGCCATGAAGAAAGAGAGGAAGGCTACATGAGAATTCACACAAACACCACCAAGATCAGGAGGAGCATTCAGATGGCACAGAGGTACATGGTAAGTAATACATGCTGTTTTAATCCACTAAGTTTTGAGGTAGTTTACCAGGCAGCAATAGCTAAAACATGGTACACTATTTAAAAAACTCAAAACTTTCTGGATTGCTCAGGGAATTGGAGGCTTTGATGAATCAGAAAATCTCTTCAAGTAGGACTTCCCGTCCATAGTCTATGCTTATATGTGTTGCAAGGCTTTAAACCTGGAACTACTCCTCCTAGTGAACACGACACCAGCATTTAAGTGTGAGAAGAATCAGTGTCCTCTTATACTGGAAGAATCAGGAGATCCGCTCACTCAAAATTCGTATCTCCTGTGGGTTGAATTCTTTTCCCCTAAAACTCACACGCTGAAGTCCTAAACCTTACGACCTCATACACGATCTGCTATGGAGATAGGATCTTTATTGGCGGAATCAAGGGAACATATACTCATTACATGGGCCCTAATGCAAAATGACTTGCGCCCATATATAAAGGGGCAATGGGAACACCGAGACTCGCACGGAGGGGGGAAAATAGGAACCGGTACAGGGAGGTCTCTGCAGTTTCTACAAGCCAAGGAGAGAGGCCTGGAACAGCTGCTTTCTTCACATGAGGCTGAAGGCAACAAAGAAGCTGACACCTTGATGTGGACTTCCAGCCTCCGCATGCAGGAGACATTAGTTTCGTGTTGTTCGAGAAAGCCAAGCTCTGGCATTTTGCACATCAGCAAAGTGTATATTTTGTAGGCAGCAAACAGAACAGTCTTAAGTGATCCCCATTAGAATCATACAGTCAATCAAGCAAATTAACAAAGAGCAGCCACATAATCGTACCTGATACCCGCTCAAGGCTGAGCATCCTAGCAAGGCACTTGCTTGTTCAGCCCAGGAAACCGGCTTGCACATCGGACCAATGGCTGTGGCTCTCCGGTGCCGGTCTCTCATTGGCTGACTCCGAGCCGAGTGGTGTTTGAGCTTCTCTGATTGGACCTCGCATCATCCGAGCCTCATAAGACGAAGGTTTGCGGTTTCAATAGCGGAAGAGTAAAGCCTGGAAAAGAGTTGCAAGAGGTGTCCTGAACTAGTCAGCCTGGTACCTTCAGTTAGAAAGTTAAGTTTCTTCCGGGTAGATTCGAGTCTGTAACAGAATTTTCTCCTTGAGCTTTTTGATTTAGTTATTCGTTTGCTGTGTTCGGATCCAAGCCATAAGCGAATTCCATAATTTAGGTAGTGGAGAAAAGAGTTCGAATGGCATATATCGCTCCTATCAATACTGTGTCCCATGCGTTGATCTTTATAATTTGTTGATTAAGCTGCGATTCCTTTCACTCAAGTTCACCTTTGCATAAACAACAGCGTTAGATCGCGATTGCGCTCTGGGTGCCCTGCTTTTCGATTCACCACTGAAGGGAATAATCACGATCCCGCGTTCCCCGTCCCCATCTTTACACGCATACCCAAAATTCCATTTTTCCTTTACTTTCTCGATTTTATAGGTGCCACTCACCCTTGCGCCCTCGGTCTTCACTCTCCAGACCCATTATGCAAATTTTTTTTTCCTCTCATGAGAACTTTTAAGAACTGCTTTCTTAGCAACACTCACATATACAATACAGTATTTAACTGCAGCCACTATGTCGTATGTTAGATCCCTGGGACTTCTTTGTTTTAAATTTGGAAGTTTGAACCTTGCTTCAATTAGTCTTTACTGTTAACCATACCGTTAGAGAATAATTGCTCATCAGGTCCCCTTTACCTTCAATCACCTTCTGAGTAAATGATCAAACGTACTCACTTCAGCTTCCAGTCTTCACATCAAAACTCATTTTCCTCTCTCTCTCCTAGATTTCATATCAGTCATTCACCCCTGCACTCCCAGTCTTCGCTGTCTGTATGGTACATTTTAAATGTTGTTTCACTAATGCTTTTATTCGATTTCTGAAATTTTAGGTGCAAAACACACACAAAAAGTATAAAAATGTCCTAAAGGACTCATTTTCTTAAAAATAAGTTCTCACATAAAACAATATGCAGGAGACTAGTAGGCAAGATCCAGGTTGGCAAAACATGTGTACATCATATGGACAAACACTGGGATTTTGAAATAGCAGTAATGAGCATGATGGAAATGAAAGGACTTATGAAATGCTGTGCATTCAAATTGGTTCACAGTTCCATCTTTGAAAATGAGCATGATTTCCAAAGAGCCTTTGGCTCTCAAAGTTTTGTTCCCTATCTGTATGGCAATCTCGGAGGACTATTCAGAGGGATTTACTTGTAGTTGATTTCACGATCATTTTTCCTAGTCTCCTTGGGAAGAAAATCTTTTTTTTTTCCAAATTCTTTAGTGACATTTTTCTCATATTTCAGAATAATTTTAGCTAATGACCCTCATGAGGAGAGTGAATTTATCCTAAATCCTTACTCTAATGATCCCAAGGAGAACTCTGGAAGTATAGTAGTTCATCAGAGATCTTCCACAGTGGAAAGAACAAGAAACAAACAGGTTTGTACACAGTCCTGGATCAGGAATTGCTTTCCTTCATGCCTGCACTACTTAGTAAAGCAATTTTAGTACCCTGCCCTGCCCACACCCTTTCTCTTGAGTTAGTGCAGTCCTGCCAAAGATAAATAGATTTGCCTCTCTTAGACTTTCCTATGCCGCTTCTGATGGGCTCAAGGAAAGTTGTGATTTTGCAGATTATCCAGACTGTGTCTCTATGTTTGGCTCAAAGTGATATTCTTCACAGGGGAGATTACAAATTAATTTAAAAGAACAAAGACCATTCTTTAAAATATTGAACTAATTAGGGGTTTAAAGAAAATCATCAACCATTTCTAAGAATTGAAATCACAGAGTTATCTTCCCTCTTCACAGAGGTAGGAAGCTAGAAATGAAAAAAAAATTATTAATAAATTAAGCAATGCATAGTCTGAGTACAAAGAGGATGAATGAGGTCACCTTTTTTCTCTTAATTGGAAATATGGAACAATCCATATTCCAAATTGGAATAATCAATATGATGGAAGAGGCAGCATATGTGCCGATCCACAGTTCAGGTTTCATATTACATATAAGTTGAATTGTGCCCTCCTGAAGTTCTTGTATTGAAGTCCTAACCCCCAGTACCTCAGATATAATCTTGTTTGGAGATAAGATCATTAATGTGGAAATCAAAATAAATCTGATATTGAGATCAGTTTCTGGTAGAGTTTGTTTTAACATTTACTCATTTGATACATTCTCCTTTCTGTCCATCTGTATGTCGGTGTCTCTATGTCCAGGGGCCCAGGGGTGGGAGGGAATGCCTACAATGGTCAGAAAACTCATGCCACTAGAGTGAAAACTCTGCCCTGGATTATAGGGATTCACTGCATGCCTGCGGTCACCCATATAGCAGTGAATAAAGTGGGAAAGTATTCCTTAGATTAACACTGTGGTGCAAGGATACCAGGACTTTGTGCTACGGATATATCATGTGTGTAGCACCCAGCAGCATCTCGAGAAGCATGTGTTGTATGATGCCTTTCATTGACTTCACAAAGGCTGCTTGTTCCTGGACGCTTCTCCAACGGAAAAGTCCTGTCTGTTTTCCCCTCTTTTTGACTCTGGTAGACCTGTAATGTCTTTGATCAGTGGAGTATGGGAGAAGTGACGTTATGTCCATTACAGAACTAATCCTTAAGAGGACACGTAACTTCTGCCTTGCTGCTTGAGAGTTCTGAGCCGACAAGTAAAAAGTCTGCCTGTCCTGCTGGACACACCCATGGAGGGGTACCTCCAGGGCACCAGTATGAGGGTCAGTTGTCTCTTAGGTTGCAGAGTAGTTTAAAGGGTCACTTGCCCTTCTAATTTGCTCAATAAATGGAAAAGAAAATGAGAACATTTTCCATTTAAAACATGAAAAATAACTTGACAAAAGTATTCATATATATTAATTAAAACGCTCAGCTATGCGTGAAAAGTGACAGAAATTAGTAGTCCACTGAGACCTTTAATAAATGTAGTTACTAGAATGACTGCACCGTTAATGAAAAACAGGACATTTCTTAATGGAAAAGGCAGATGCCCCTCCCATCCCCAAAGAATTCTACTCCACGTCCTTGATTTTGGGTGAGGGAAAATATCTGCTTAAGAATTTGTAATCACAAGGGCGTCCTCCGAAAACGTTAGGGTTCACATTATCATCGTCATCACAGTCCAAATAATTCCCTGTTGCAAACTTTCTTCCATGGTTTTGTCTTCATATAATAGTTTCTAGTAATAAAAAACAGAATCTTTCCTTTCATGACGGGAGCTACCTTATTAGAGGTAGAATTAACCGTTCATTTCTGGAAGGTCCCACAGGACACTTGGGAGCATGAGCATTAGGATCATAGCTCATTGAAGACTTCTAGTTCTTCAGTTATTCCTAAGTCCTCTTTGGTTCAACATCTGTAATTTATTTCTCTATAAAGACGTTAAAGATGTGTTTTGCTTGAATTCTTACTGATTTTTGAAAGGAATATATTTTTAATTTTTTAAAAAGTTCCCTTTAATTGACTATTTTCCTCTCACTCTAAAGGTTTCTAAGGAATTACAAAAATAGCTCCTTTCAACTGAGAGCTCATAGTTTTTTCAGCAAATCAACTACGTGTGGTATTTGGGGGGAACGTAGGGAATGTTTACAAAACGATTAAAAATTTGGCAAATACTAAATATTTTTAATATTTCTGTACAGGTATCCCACTTTTGTAGGGTTCCGTCTGTGGAGAATGCGGTTTTGCCGTTCTCTTTCTTCTGATTCACTGAAGGTTTTGATAAGAATTGCAGGTAAGAGCTGGTCAGTCGTGTCTACGATTTTGAGGCGCCCTCCGCTCACCGAGTCGGACAGCTCCTCCTCAAGCCACCGCCGCGCACTCAGCCGCCGAGAGAGCAGGTTCTGGGTGCAAGTCAAATGGCCCCCAGGGGGCCAGTCATTCTGAGGCGTCACGCACTTGGGTTGCGGAGGTCAGACCCTCTCAGGGAGATCATAGTGATTTTCCGTCCGCGTAGGAGACGTGGGTTTGACCTCTCTGTAAAGTTCTCACGGATGACTGGCAGGCATAAAGCAGCTGAGGGGAACGGATGTCATTTTTCGACATGAACTTGCGTGTTGCAAAGCTTTTCTGGTGGAGGTCGTGGAAAGTTTACAGGTCACCTGGTGGGGGTCACGGAAAGTTTAAAGGTCACCAGATTGCCACTCGGATTGGTTGATGTGCGGCCAAGCCGCGGGGCAACCAAGGACACGTGACATGGCCTGCCTTAGCGACACGGCTCCCTGCCCCGCATCCTATCCAATCAGATCTGCAGATTGGCCGTGACGTCAGGCAAGGCAGGCTTTATAAACCGGTCCTCGCAGCTGCCGTTGCCCTTCCTTCTGAGCTGTGGGGGAGGCGAGACACTCCGACATGGCTGAGCCGCGGTCCGCCCACACTTCGGAGGAGATCGTGGACACCGGGGAGCCCAAAGAAGCCGAGTGCAAGAGCCCAGAGCAGAAGACGCCGAAGCAGAAGACACCCGCGCGCCGCCAACGCCGCCGCCGCCGCCCAGCAGACGACTTCGCCAGTTTCGCCACTTACTTCCGCAGGGTGCTGAAGCGGGTGCACACAGGCCTGAGCCTCTCGCAGGAGGCCGTGAGCGTCATGGATTCGATCGTTAAGGACATCTTCGAGCGCATCGCCAGCGAGGCCGCGCGCCTGGCCCGCTCCAAAAAGCGCGTCACCATCACCTACGAAGACATCCAGACCTCGGTGTGCCTGCTGCTGCCTGGGAAGATCGGCAAGTTTGCCGTGTCCAAGGGCACTAACGCTCTCATCAAGTACATCTTGTGCGAATGAGCTGCCTCAGGACCACCTGAGCATCGCAAGCCAAAGGCTCTTTTCAGAGCCACTCACTTGGCGGGAAAAGACCTGTAGCACTGAAAAGTCCGAGCCACTCTGGTTTGTCGACCTGTGCCACTCTATTCATCCTTAAAGCGTTTCTTCCCTGAGGGAAACATTATGAACCTTATCAACTCCACTTGAGTGTACGTCTGTAGAGCCATGGGTTCCATGGAAACCCGTGCATTTTTCTTAACCATACTGCACGTCCTCCCCTCCTAAATGGTCATTTCTATTAGTTATATCTCTAGGTCAGCCTTTTTAGGGATCTTTACTGCCAAAGTTATCTCCCTAACAATTTAATTTGCCTTTTTAGGTTGTCATTCTTCCCCGTGGATGTAGCAGTATCATCCAGGGTTTTTAATGTGTGAAATAGGGACAGAGAAAGTTCGGTAGCAGATATAAAAATCAAACTTGCCCATTCACACTCCTTCAACATACTTCAAATCTCAATGCCATTCAATACATGAAATAATAGGACCCAAACACAGCGTAAAAAGAGATAAAGCAAATTTTCTAGACTCACTGGGTGACTCAAGCGCCATACCTATGGAAATTTCTCTTCTACCTAATTTATAATGATCTGATGCTATTTTTTTGCACCCATAACTTTTCACTTTTGAAGCAAGAGTCTTCACTGAAGTGCAATTTTGCACAGATGCTGGGAGCGTCCGATGAGACCAGCTGCAACCACAGTCTCCACTAGCAGCAGCCAGTGAGGGACTCGCACCCCTTGGGGGCACAGCAATTGGCCCAAAGTGTGGTGGGGTGACCAGGACCGAAATTATAAGAGGCTCCCTGTGATACTCGGCCTGCAGATTGAGGGAGAAGCAGGTGTGATAGTGTCCCTGAAGGTTTTCCTTCAACGACTTGCATTTAACCATGGGGATTTAAGTCTAGGCCTCCCGATCTGGTAGTGAGACATGTCTCTATCTCCTGGCATCAAAATAAGAGGGGGATGTCGGCCAATTAAGCGAACTAAGATGCCTCCTTCCTCGACCTCAGGTGATTTCAGTGTTAATGCCTATGATGATATTAATTTAATTTAATATGCATTATGTTTTCTTCCTGGTGCATTGTCTTCTTTTTCTTTCGTTTCTCTGTAGGTATGTTGCTGAATTTCAAAGTACTCAGTGATTTTCCAATTCCTTTCCTTTTAATTTAATTTCTAGCTTCGTACATTGGTGGAGGGAGCACCCACTGTGGGATTTCAATCCTTTGAAACTTACTGTGGGTTTTCATCAGAACTCAGGGTGTCATCATATTTTAAAGGGCTCATTTTGCACCTTGTAATTGCACAACAAGGAAAAGCTGAACAGCACAGGGAAATATTTTCATTATTTTGTAGAAATTTTAAACAGAGTGTCTTCTATAAAACTGTTAAATCACTATGTTGTAAATCCAAAACAAATATATAATATTGGCACAACTATACTTCAATAACTATGTTTAA
This sequence comes from Camelus dromedarius, assembly GCF_036321535.1. Classification (NCBI taxonomy): domain Eukaryota; kingdom Metazoa; phylum Chordata; class Mammalia; order Artiodactyla; family Camelidae; genus Camelus; species Camelus dromedarius. The sequence continues at coordinate 31,254,706 of NC_087472.1, read as the reverse complement.
AAAAAAAAAAACTTTTCAGTACCTATTGATTTGGATGTACGAAGCTGTGATGAACGTAACTCTCAGTCAAATCATGAGCTAAAACCTAGAGAAACTACAGAAATCCAACTTTTTCTTGAACCCACGTTTAGTGCTTTCTCTAGGTCAGCATTTATAGCGTTCTGTAAGGTTGAAATTAGCTTTGTATCACTTTCATTTCCCATTTTCTTCTCCTTCTCCCGCGAGTGCACTATGGACAATTTCAGAAGTATCTTGTGTGTGATATGCAATAGATAGATGAAGCGAAGGAGCAGACACAGCCATCAACTACCCCTGTTATATTTTTCAAAGTATCCCAGTTTAAGCATACATTGAACTATACAAATGGGGACTGGTGTTTAGTACAGAAATTGCAAAACACAAGTTTTCAGACACATTTCACTTTTCTAAGTCCGTGGTGTTTGAAATTACTTTTCAAGTCCTTTCAGAGGTAGCCAGTCAATTCTTCTCAGGCAGACAATCTTTTGATATTTTAAAACACGCATTTTTCATGACCGGCAATTTTAGATCCATTGAAGAGTGTCCAGTGAGAGCAGCTCAAGCTCCTGGCTCTGCTGTTCCAGACAATGGGGGACTGGCAGCCTGTGAGCCACAGTCATTGGCTCAAAGTGTGGTCCAGTGAGCAGAACTGAACACATCATTGCCTTTCTATAAAAATCAGCCTAGAGATTAAGGGGGAGGGGTCTGTGACAATTTGCCTGTTCTTTTTGATTCCTTACTTAGACTGAACCCAGGGGATTTAAGGACGTGAATCCAGGCAGATCCTCTGTTCAGCGTTGGAATCAATTTCGAGAAGGATTAGGAGCAATATCAGAAGTGAGATGTCCACTTTGCCCTCCAGTGGTTTGAATGTTCATATTCATGTTTGGATGCATATATTTTCTTTTCCATCGTTTTTTCTTCATGGCCCATGAAGATTACTTTTCCATTTTCATTGGTATCATTTTTCTATAAATGTATTGCTGAATTTCAAAGAAGTTGCCGGTTTTCTATTACTTTTCTTCTTAAACAGATTTCTAGCTTCCAGAATCTATGGAGAGAGAACACACTGTGGGATTTCAGTCCTTTGAAATGTATCACGGTTTGCCCAAAAGCCCAGTATTTAATCATGACGGTTAAGTGTTTCATTTGGGCTTTAAAATAAGATGTAGTTAGGTGAAGTAAGACAGAAAGAGGAAGAAAAGTACCATATGAGATCGCTCATATGAGGAATCTAAAAAGGAAAACAAACATTAATACAAAACAGAAAGAGACTCTTAGACATAAAATACAATCTTGTGGTTGCCAAAGGGGCGGGGGGTGGGAAGGGACAGACTGAGATTTTAAAATGCAGAATCGATTAAAAAAGTATACTGTATACTTCAGGGAGATATATACAAGATCTTGTGGTACCTCATAGCGAAGAAATAAAATGTGACAATGAATATATATATATATATATATATATATATGTGTATATATATATATATATATATATACACATATATATATATGTATATATATGTTCGTGTATAACTGAAAAACTGTGCTCTACACTAAAATTTGACACAACATTGTAAAATGTCTATCACTCAATAAAAAAATGTAAAAAAAAAATAAGATGCAGTTATAACCTTTTTGACTAGGATGTACAAACTTGTAATCGATGTCTCTCTCTCTCTCTCTCAACCAGATAAGGAGACATAGCTATTTGAACTAGGAAATTCAATACGTTTCTTGGGCCCATTTCTCAGAGAGACCAAACACAAAGTATTCGACCTTGGACAGAGCTCAAGCATAAAATAGGGTGCAGGACAGGACACTAGGGAGATTTCACAAACGGTTGCAAGCTTCAAGGGGGCCAATGTTACATTCAGAGCTCTTGTTGAGGTCAAGAGAAGCGGGATTAAGGCAAATAAGCCCCCTCATGTGGTTCACAACTTATTGTAATCTGAAAACTTAAAAATTCATATGAAAGGAATTGGTAAAAAAAAAAAAAAGCTTACAGCACAAGTTGTCTTTAAAATCAACTGAAAATTGAAGAGCTTACATTTTTGTGTAGCAACTCTAAATTTCTGAAGTCAAAACACCTTGCAGAGCCAAATGCGTTTTCTGAGAAATACGTGCGGATTAGTTAGAAAGCAGCTAACTGCAGAAAAATCACTAAATTTCTACCGTGCTAATGGTTGCGGCTTCAAAATCCAAGTTTTTTTTTTTCAATATGACGCTAAGATGTACCACCAGTCATTTTTGCATGCTGCTACCTAAGCTATCTTATCACGTAAGAAGTAACTCTAAGAAATCTAACACATCAGGCTACTGTTATCTTGCTTTGAGGGGGGTATGTTTGTAAATTCAGAAATGAAATAAGAGCGTTAGTGAAACACGGCACAAATGCTGCATAATGGGTCTGCAGAGTGAAGACTGAAGGCGCAAGGGTGAGTGGCACCTATAAAATCGAGAAAGTAAAAGAAAAATGGAATTTTGGGTATGCGTGTGAAGATGGGGACGGGGAACGTGGGATCGTGATTATTCCCTTCAGTGGGTGAATCGGAAAGCATGGCACCCAGAGCACAATCGCGATCTAACGCTGTTGTTTATGCAAAGGTGAACTTGAGTGAAAGGAATCGCAGCTTAATCAACAAATTATAAAGATCAACGCATGGGACACAGTATTGATAGGACCGATATATGCCGTTCGAACTCTTTTCTCCACTACCCACATTATGGAATTCGCTTATGGCTTGGATCCGAACACAGCAAACGAATAACTAAATCAAAAAGTTCAAGGAGAAAATTCTGTTACAGACTCGAATCTACCCGGAAGAAACTTAACTTTCTAACTAAAGGTACTACGCAGACTTGTTCAAGACACCTCTTGCAACTCTTTTCCAGGCTTTACTGTTCTGCTATTGAAACCGCAAACCTTCGTGCTATGAGGCTCGGATGATTCGAGGTCCAATCAGAGAAGCTCAAACACCACTCGGCTCGGAGTCAGCCAATGAGAGACCGGCACCGGAGAGCCACAGCCATTGGTCCGATGTGCAAGCCGGTTTCCTGGGCTGAACAAGCAAGTGCCTTGCTGGGATGCTCAGCCTTGAGCGGGTATCAGGTACGATTATTTGGCTGCTCTTTGTTTCTTTGCTTGATTGACTGTATTATTCTAATGGGGATCACTTAAGACTGTTCTGTTTGCTGCCTACAAAATATACACTTTGCTGATGTGCAAAATGCCAGAGCTTGGCTTTCTCGAACAACATGAAACTAATGTCTCCTGCATGCGGAGGCTGGAAGTCCACATCAAGGTGTCAGCTTCTTTGTTGCCTTCAGCCTCATGTGAAGAAAGCACCTGTTCCAGGCCTCTCTCCTTGGCTTGTAGAGATGGCAGAGACATCCCTGTACCGGTTCCCATTTTCCCGCCTCCGTGATTTAATAGTGGAAACAGCTGGCCCACAAAGCCCTGAGTCAGCAATGCCCAGAGCCAGCAAGGTAGCAAGGCACTTCCCAACTGCTTCCTAGCAACTTCCCATCGCAACTCAGAGCCGCGTTATCTCTGCCGCCTCACTAATGGGAGGCTCCAGAGGGAAAGGTAATCCACCCTTATCTCATTGTCAGCCCTAAGCAAACAGATCGGGCCAAGGCAGCCAGGAGAGCATGTCCATACAGCTGTTGGGCACCAAATCGTACCCCCACCCCTCGAGTTGCCTGACAGCATGAATCTCAGCACTGAGAATAATCATAGCCTCCATTCCTTGGGCCCTCTGTCTGTATTATCTCACCGAATCCTCGCAACAATCTTGTAGGTCCTATTCTACAGAGGGGGAACCTGGGCTCAGAGAGGACAAGTCACTTACCCAAAGCACCACAGCACGTAAGGGACACGGCTAGAGTGTGAACCCAGGTCTAATCCGACTGCCAATCCTGTCCCTAATCACTCGTGCTGTAAAGCCTCGTCTCACTAGCTCACAGCAGTTACAGGACCCAAACAGACACTATCCCCATGCTGTGTCTCTTTCCCCTGTTCATGCAGCCTCTCGACACTGTCTCCAGAAAACAAAGGCACCAGAACTCTGAAGAGAACAAATCATGAAAAGGATGGTGCACTCTCATATTCCCACTAACCTTTGCGCTCTGCAAATTCCCAAGCCCCAAGAGATATCCTCACTCTCTCCCCACTTCTTTTCCCCTTAAATGGTATCCACACACCCTGGTTTTGCTGTTGTCCCAGCACAATTATTCACAGTGGCCCTTTCACTCTTCAAAGGGTCTGCATGGATTGGACAAGAGAACGTACGATCCCCTTACCTATGAAGAGGCCAAGCAGGCTCACACATCAGGGCTTTTTGCGAGGCTCACACACCTGTTGGGCCATGATCTGCAGCTCCCCTGAGTGAGGGTGGAGTTCGACCAGGGAGGAGTAGGATGGAGTAAGGAATAAACAAACTATAAGTGAGCTTTGGAGGACATTCTCAGTACATTCCAGTTGTTGGTCCTGGAGTGGTCAAGAAACAGGGGTAGAGGAATGCTTGGAATGCAGAACTTCCCTTGTTGGGAGCAAGTGGGGTTGAGCACAGCTGCCTTCTCAGCACAGCTGTGCCTCAAATCTGAGGCGTGCAGAGCGTTGGAGACTCAGATAGGAACAGCTGAAAGAAAGGTTACTTATTAGGTCAAGCCCACTCCCCTAGCCCCTGTTTTGCCTTAAACCACAGTGCAGGGCCCAGCTAAGTGCTGGGCCTGGGCTGCTTCTGGGAAAGTGACGCTCCCAAGACGCAGTATGGCTTAGGGGACAGTTGAAGGAAGCAAGGGACCAAGGAAGCAGACGTCATGATAAATCAGAGCTCTATCATACTGGTGATTGTGCTCTTGAGTCTGCATAGGAAAGGAGCTAAATAATGGCCAAGGAAACCTACCCAGGAGGAAGGGATTTGCTTCCCAGAATTCTAGCGTGATCTAATAGTGGAAAATCTATTACTGTGATTTATATGAGCAAACGAAACATTAAAAATCATATTAATTTCGAAAGTTGCTAAGATGGCTTAAGTGAATATTTGATATATGTCATGTTGCCTAAAATGCTCAGAAATCAAAGATGTTATTGGGAACACAAAGGCCACAAATGAAAGCTCTAGATCGCGTTTGTTGATGCAATGCTACTGTCATTCTTATTAGAGTGAGGAAGATGATGGGAAAGCTTCCTATCGACACTATGATTTCCAAGTCTTGCTGAATATTAGATAGTGAGTTTGAAAAAGCTTAAAACCACTGAAAAGGAGGCTATTTTCAATTCCTCTACTGGCACCACAAATCACTAAAAATCTAGACCCCTTTTTGGCCTCAAGACAACTTTACACATCTAAAAATCAATAGGGACCCAAAGATCTTTTTTTTGTGTGTGTATATATAGTTGTATATATCTGTCTCTATATATTTAGTGAAGTATAGTCAGTTTACAATGTTGTGTCAATTTCTGGTGTGCAGCGTAATACTTCAGTCATACATGAACATACCTATATTCGTGTTCTATCTTTTTCACCATATGTTAGGACCCAAAGATCTTTTACGTGCATTATATCTGCCAATATTTGTTCTACAAAACATTACAACTGAAATGTTCATTCTTTTTTTTAAAAATCATTTAGAAATATAATAAAAACTCATTACATCATGTTAACATAGACTACAAAATGAAATGAAAAATAACTTTTCTGAAAAGTGGAGAGAAGATTGACATTACTTTAGGCATTTGAAAATCTCCTTAATATACGGCCCAACAGAATCCAGAGGGATTCACATACGTGCTTCTGCACTGTGTGACCATCTGAGAAAAAAGGACTTGTGGAAAAAGCCACTGTACCCTCGTGAGAGAATCAGAGTGTAAAAGGTATCAGCAAAAGAAAATAAAGGGGCAAAACCCACAAAGGGGCCTGCAAGACCTCCCAGGTAGGGCCATTGCCTTACCACGTTTGCGCTTCTATAAAACGGCTTGCTTCTAGGTAAATGAAACTTACCCCCAAAATCCCTTTGGTTCCCAAAAGCCCACTCCTGGTTGGTCCATTTCTAACACCTCATTTGCATATGGCATGAGTTTAATCGAAACCAAAAACCATATAAAAGCCTGTGTAAACCTACAGACGTGGTCCAGAGCTGGGAGTGTTAACTCCTCTGGGTCCGCCAGCATAATAAACCAGAGTTCTCCAACCCTCCGAGTGTCGCTTGGTCTCTGGATGGGATTCAGGTTTCTGTAACAAAAACACCCCCTTAAAGGTTGACCTAAGGAAAGAACTAACAGATACAACAGTTTAGGAACGTGATGAAATGCAGTGTAGTTAAGCAAAATTCATATTTCCTGGAAGAAATTGCGCTAAAATCATACCTTCAAATAGAATTGAAATTTGGATTTGTTTTCTCCCCATAAAAATGTTTTTAAACATCAAAGAAAGCTACCAGTCAAAGCTCTGGTGTACATCCCACTAAAACTCAAGGAAATTGTTTTAATAATCTTGAAGGGCAAGGTATCCCATCCCTAAGCCACCCCGCAATCTCCCAGGCTGAACATAGAATAAAGATTCCTTTTGATTCAGCCCAGGACAACTGTTGACACTTTCAGTCAATGGCCGTGCCTCAGGGGTAGCAGGGTTTTCTTTGGCTGAGCCGGTCCAGATTGACGCTTGGGCTGCTCTGCACGCATCCAGCGTCCCCACGATGCTGAGTTGCAAGTCGTGAAGCTTTCCGTGTTCAAACACAAGAGACCGTGCTCTGGAGAGAAGAAAAAAAAAAAAAAAAACAAAAAAAACCCAAAGGATAAATCTGACCCAGTCAGACTAGTACCTTCATTTCCCCCCACCTTGGGTAGGTACTGTTTCCTGAACAGTTCGGTTTAATGATTTCAGTACTGTGTTTGGGTCCTCGCTTATGTCTGCAAATGATTTCCACGACACGAGTAATGTTGAAGAAGCTTGAATGGGGTACCTTTGTCCTATTGCTTCTCTTTTCTCTGAGTTGATGATTATCATTTGCTATTTAAGCCATAAGCCCTTTCCCTTAGTTTGACACTACAGTAAAGCACCCTGTTAGATCATGACTGCTCACTAGGTGCCCTTTCCCCTTAATCACTTTCTGAAGTGAGTAAGCACATGTACTTATTTGGCCTCATCCTCTTCAACATCAGACCCCGTCGTTCCTGTCTTCCTTCGATTCCCAGGGCGTCAGTCGCCCTTGAGCTCCCAGTCTTCACAACCCAGTCACGGTGCATCTTGAACATTGTTTAATACTGCTCCTGTTTGATTTCTGAATTTACAGATGCACAACCTCCAGGCACAATTAAAGATATCTTAGTGTTGTAAGTTTCCTGAAGTGACTACTCACGGAAGTCAGTGTGTATGAGACTAGTGTGCAAGAACGAGTTCGAGAAAGATTTCTCTATGTCACACGTGCAAACACTGTCAATTTGAAGTTGCAACACTGAGTGTGATAGAAAATAAACGACTTACTCAAAGTGCTGTGTTTTCAAACTGGCCCATAATGCTGTCTTTGAAAATGCACAGAGCTTTACCAAGAGCTCTTCTCATCCAAACTTTAGTTCCCAAGTCACCACACAAACTGAGTTACTTGCAGGTGATTGGGTGGTAGTTTTTCCTAGTCTCTTTGGGAATCAAATTCCTTTTGCCAAATATTTTCATGAGATGTTTCTGATCTTCAAGAATAAAAATAATTACTATTCCATTCAAAGGTTCATTTCTTCCAAACTCTTAGGCTAAGGATCCCAAAGACAGTTCTTCAGGGGTAATGGCCCATCAGAGTTCTCCTACATTGGTTGGGAAAACAAGAAGAGCTTTCCAGGCCTCCTCCATCAGGCAATTTGCCTCCCACCTCCAGAGGCACAGAAATCAGAGTATTTCGTTTCTCTCTCATGTCCTGCCTTGCTTGCTCTCTCTTTTTTCCTGAGCCTGTGGGGTTCTGGAAATGTTTAAGTAGGCTTTCTCTTTTGTCTCTCCTAGATGGTGCTGTCCCTCCTCTCAGGTCCTGAAGAAAAGTTTTGATTTCTGTAGTTTGTCCATATTTTGTCTCATGGCTTGGCTGAGAGTCACATCCTTTTCAGGGCTCTCCAGCCTAATCAATAGGGACATTTACACCCGCTTTAAAAACTGTAAAAGGAAGAGGAAATAAAACTGAATAAATATTGGTGTTTGCAGCAAAAATAGTGCATTCATAGGGAAAAATGAAAGAGCATGTTCTCTCTTCACAAAGATGGAAAGTCAGGAATTTTGTTAAAAAAATGAATAAAATTATTCACTGTTCAAATAACTGAGGTAAATTGCATGAGAAGGGTCACCTTATTTTCCCATGAGTAGTCACCAGTGTCCTCTCCCTTTTTTCTTTATGAGTATGTAAAAGCATGGCTTATGAGCCAACATCGGTATTGACACACAGAGAAGAGACCTGTAAACTGTTTATTTTGAAGTGGTGTGATATGAACCGTACCAGGGGCCATGAAGAAAGAGAGGAAGGCTACATGAGAATTCACACAAACACCACCAAGATCAGGAGGAGCATTCAGATGGCACAGAGGTACATGGTAAGTAATACATGCTGTTTTAATCCACTAAGTTTTGAGGTAGTTTACCAGGCAGCAATAGCTAAAACATGGTACACTATTTAAAAAACTCAAAACTTTCTGGATTGCTCAGGGAATTGGAGGCTTTGATGAATCAGAAAATCTCTTCAAGTAGGACTTCCCGTCCATAGTCTATGCTTATATGTGTTGCAAGGCTTTAAACCTGGAACTACTCCTCCTAGTGAACACGACACCAGCATTTAAGTGTGAGAAGAATCAGTGTCCTCTTATACTGGAAGAATCAGGAGATCCGCTCACTCAAAATTCGTATCTCCTGTGGGTTGAATTCTTTTCCCCTAAAACTCACACGCTGAAGTCCTAAACCTTACGACCTCATACACGATCTGCTATGGAGATAGGATCTTTATTGGCGGAATCAAGGGAACATATACTCATTACATGGGCCCTAATGCAAAATGACTTGCGCCCATATATAAAGGGGCAATGGGAACACCGAGACTCGCACGGAGGGGGGAAAATAGGAACCGGTACAGGGAGGTCTCTGCAGTTTCTACAAGCCAAGGAGAGAGGCCTGGAACAGCTGCTTTCTTCACATGAGGCTGAAGGCAACAAAGAAGCTGACACCTTGATGTGGACTTCCAGCCTCCGCATGCAGGAGACATTAGTTTCGTGTTGTTCGAGAAAGCCAAGCTCTGGCATTTTGCACATCAGCAAAGTGTATATTTTGTAGGCAGCAAACAGAACAGTCTTAAGTGATCCCCATTAGAATCATACAGTCAATCAAGCAAATTAACAAAGAGCAGCCACATAATCGTACCTGATACCCGCTCAAGGCTGAGCATCCTAGCAAGGCACTTGCTTGTTCAGCCCAGGAAACCGGCTTGCACATCGGACCAATGGCTGTGGCTCTCCGGTGCCGGTCTCTCATTGGCTGACTCCGAGCCGAGTGGTGTTTGAGCTTCTCTGATTGGACCTCGCATCATCCGAGCCTCATAAGACGAAGGTTTGCGGTTTCAATAGCGGAAGAGTAAAGCCTGGAAAAGAGTTGCAAGAGGTGTCCTGAACTAGTCAGCCTGGTACCTTCAGTTAGAAAGTTAAGTTTCTTCCGGGTAGATTCGAGTCTGTAACAGAATTTTCTCCTTGAGCTTTTTGATTTAGTTATTCGTTTGCTGTGTTCGGATCCAAGCCATAAGCGAATTCCATAATTTAGGTAGTGGAGAAAAGAGTTCGAATGGCATATATCGCTCCTATCAATACTGTGTCCCATGCGTTGATCTTTATAATTTGTTGATTAAGCTGCGATTCCTTTCGCTCAAGTTCACCTTTGCATAAACAACAGCGTTAGATCGCGATTGCGCTCTGGGTGCCCTGCTTTTCGATTCACCACTGAAGGGAATAATCACGATCCCGCGTTCCCCGTCCCCATCTTTACACGCATACCCAAAATTCCATTTTTCCTTTACTTTCTCGATTTTATAGGTGCCACTCACCCTTGCGCCCTCGGTCTTCACTCTCCAGACCCATTATGCAAATTTTTTTTTCCTCTCATGAGAACTTTTAAGAACTGCTTTCTTAGCAACACTCACATATACAATACAGTATTTAACTGCAGCCACTATGTCGTATGTTAGATCCCTGGGACTTCTTTGTTTTAAATTTGGAAGTTTGAACCTTGCTTCAATTAGTCTTTACTGTTAACCATACCGTTAGAGAATAATTGCTCATCAGGTCCCCTTTACCTTCAATCACCTTCTGAGTAAATGATCAAACGTACTCACTTCAGCTTCCAGTCTTCACATCAAAACTCATTTTCCTCTCTCTCTCCTAGATTTCATATCAGTCATTCACCCCTGCACTCCCAGTCTTCGCTGTCTGTATGGTACATTTTAAATGTTGTTTCACTAATGCTTTTATTCGATTTCTGAAATTTTAGGTGCAAAACACACACAAAAAGTATAAAAATGTCCTAAAGGACTCATTTTCTTAAAAATAAGTTCTCACATAAAACAATATGCAGGAGACTAGTAGGCAAGATCCAGGTTGGCAAAACATGTGTACATCATATGGACAAACACTGGGATTTTGAAATAGCAGTAATGAGCATGATGGAAATGAAAGGACTTATGAAATGCTGTGCATTCAAATTGGTTCACAGTTCCATCTTTGAAAATGAGCATGATTTCCAAAGAGCCTTTGGCTCTCAAAGTTTTGTTCCCTATCTGTATGGCAATCTCGGAGGACTATTCAGAGGGATTTACTTGTAGTTGATTTCACGATCATTTTTCCTAGTCTCCTTGGGAAGAAAATCTTTTTTTTTTCCAAATTCTTTAGTGACATTTTTCTCATATTTCAGAATAATTTTAGCTAATGACCCTCATGAGGAGAGTGAATTTATCCTAAATCCTTACTCTAATGATCCCAAGGAGAACTCTGGAAGTATAGTAGCTCATCAGAGATCTTCCACAGTGGAAAGAACAAGAAACAAACAGGTTTGTACACAGTCCTGGATCAGGAATTGCTTTCCTTCATGCCTGCACTACTTAGTAAAGCAATTTTAGTACCCTGCCCTGCCCACACCCTTTCTCTTGAGTCAGTGCAGTCCTGCCAAAGATAAATAGATTTGCCTCTCTTAGACTTTCCTATGCCGCTTCTGATGGGCTCAAGGAAAGTTGTGATTTTGCAGATTATCCAGACTGTGTCTCTATGTTTGGCTCAAAGTGATATTCTTCACAGGGGAGATTACAAATTAATTTAAAAGAACAAAGACCATTCTTTAAAATATTGAACTAATTAGGGGTTTAAAGAAAATCATCAACCATTTCTAAGAATTGAAATCACAGAGTTATCTTCCCTCTTCACAGAAGTAGGAAGCTAGAAATGAAAAAAAAAATTATTAATAAATTAAGCAATGCATAGTCTGAGTACAAAGAGGATGAATGAGGTCACCTTTTTTCTCTTAATTGGAAATATGGAACAATCCATATTCCAAATTGGAATAATCAATATGATGGAAGAGGCAGCATATGTGCCGATTCACAGTTCAGGTTTCATATTACATATAAGTTGAATTGTGCCCTCCTGAAGTTCTTGTATTGAAGTCCTAACCCCCAGTACCTCAGATATAATCTTGTTTGGAGATAAGATCATTAATGTGGAAATCAAAATAAATCTGATATTGAGATCAGTTTCTGGTAGAGTTTGTTTTAACATTTACTCATTTGATACATTCTCCTTTCTGTCCATCTGTATGTCGGTGTCTCTATGTCCAGGGGCCCAGGGGTGGGAGGGAATGCCTACAATGGTCAGAAAACTCATGCCACTAGAGTGAAAACTCTGCCCTGGATTATAGGGATTCACTGCATGCCTGCGGTCACCCATATAGCAGTGAATAAAGTGGGAAAGTATTCCTTAGATTAACACTGTGGTGCAAGGATACCAGGACTTTGTGCTACGGATATATCATGTGTGTAGCACCCAGCAGCATCTCGAGAAGCATGTGTTGTATGATGCCTTTCATTGACTTCACAAAGGCTGCTTGTTCCTGGACGCTTCTCCAACGGAAAAGTCCTGTCTGTTTTCCCCTCTTTTTGACTCTGGTAGACCTGTAATGTCTTTGATCAGTGGAGTATGGGAGAAGTGACGTTATGTCCATTACAGAACTAATCCTTAAGAGGACACGTAACTTCTGCCTTGCTGCTTGAGAGTTCTGAGCCGACAAGTAAAAAGTCTGCCTGTCCTGCTGGACACACCCATGGAGGGGTACCTCCAGGGCACCAGTATGAGGGTCAGTTGTCTCTTAGGTTGCAGAGTAGTTTAAAGGGTCACTTGCCCTTCTAATTTGCTCAATAAATGGAAAAGAAAATGAGAACATTTTCCATTTAAAACATGAAAAATAACTTGACAAAAGTATTCATATATATTAATTAAAACGCTCAGCTATGCGTGAAAAGTGACAGAAATTAGTAGTCCACTGAGACCTTTAATAAATGTAGTTACTAGAATGACTGCACCGTTAATGAAAAACAGGACATTTCTTAATGGAAAAGGCAGATGCCCCTCCCATCCCCAAAGAATTCTACTCCACGTCCTTGATTTTGGGTGAGGGAAAATATCTGCTTAAGAATTTGTAATCACAAGGGCGTCCTCCGAAAACGTTAGGGTTCACATTATCATCGTCATCACAGTCCAAATAATTCCCTGTTGCAAACTTTCTTCCATGGTTTTGTCTTCATATAATAGTTTCTAGTAATAAAAAACAGAATCTTTCCTTTCATGACGGGAGCTACCTTATTAGAGGTAGAATTAACCGTTCATTTCTGGAAGGTCCCACAGGACACTTGGGAGCATGAGCATTAGGATCATAGCTCATTGAAGACTTCTAGTTCTTCAGTTATTCCTAAGTCCTCTTTGGTTCAACATCTGTAATTTATTTCTCTATAAAGACGTTAAAGATGTGTTTTGCTTGAATTCTTACTGATTTTTGAAAGGAATATATTTTTAATTTTTTAAAAAGTTCCCTTTAATTGACTATTTTCCTCTCACTCTAAAGGTTTCTAAGGAATTACAAAAATAGCTCCTTTCAACTGAGAGCTCATAGTTTTTTCAGCAAATCAACTACGTGTGGTATTTGGGGGGAACGTAGGGAATGTTTACAAAACGATTAAAAATTTGGCAAATACTAAATATTTTTAATATTTCTGTACAGGTATCCCACTTTTGTAGGGTTCCGTCTGTGGAGAATGCGGTTTTGCCGTTCTCTTTCTTCTGATTCACTGAAGGTTTTGATAAGAATTGCAGGTAAGAGCTGGTCAGTCGTGTCTACGATTTTGAGGCGCCCTCCGCTCACCGAGTCGGACAGCTCCTCCTCAAGCCACCGCCGCGCACTCAGCCGCCGAGAGAGCAGGTTCTGGGTGCAAGTCAAATGGCCCCCAGGGGGCCAGTCATTCTGAGGCGTCACGCACTTGGGTTGCGGAGGTCAGACCCTCTCAGGGAGATCATAGTGATTTTCCGTCCGCGTAGGAGACGTGGGTTTGACCTCTCTGTAAAGTTCTCACGGATGACTGGCAGGCATAAAGCAGCTGAGGGGAACGGATGTCATTTTTCGACATGAACTTGCGTGTTGCAAAGCTTTTCTGGTGGAGGTCGTGGAAAGTTTACAGGTCACCTGGTGGGGGTCACGGAAAGTTTAAAGGTCACCAGATTGCCACTCGGATTGGTTGATGTGCGGCCAAGCCGCGGGGCAACCAAGGACACGTGACATGGCCTGCCTTAGCGACACGGCTCCCTGCCCCGCATCCTATCCAATCAGATCTGCAGATTGGCCGTGACGTCAGGCAAGGCAGGCTTTATAAACCGGTCCTCGCAGCTGCCGTTGCCCTTCCTTCTGAGCTGTGGGGGAGGCGAGACACTCCGACATGGCTGAGCCGCGGTCCGCCCACACTTCGGAGGAGATCGTGGACACCGGGGAGCCCAAAGAAGCCGAGTGCAAGAGCCCAGAGCAGAAGACGCCGAAGCAGAAGACACCCGCGCGCCGCCAACGCCGCCGCCGCCGCCCAGCAGACGACTTCGCCAGTTTCGCCACTTACTTCCGCAGGGTGCTGAAGCGGGTGCACACAGGCCTGAGCCTCTCGCAGGAGGCCGTGAGCGTCATGGATTCGATCGTTAAGGACATCTTCGAGCGCATCGCCAGCGAGGCCGCGCGCCTGGCCCGCTCCAAAAAGCGCGTCACCATCACCTACGAAGACATCCAGACCTCGGTGTGCCTGCTGCTGCCTGGGAAGATCGGCAAGTTTGCCGTGTCCAAGGGCACTAACGCTCTCATCAAGTACATCTTGTGCGAATGAGCTGCCTCAGGACCACCTGAGCATCGCAAGCCAAAGGCTCTTTTCAGAGCCACTCACTTGGCGGGAAAAGACCTGTAGCACTGAAAAGTCCGAGCCACTCTGGTTTGTCGACCTGTGCCACTCTATTCATCCTTAAAGCGTTTCTTCCCTGAGGGAAACATTATGAACCTTATCAACTCCACTTGAGTGTACGTCTGTAGAGCCATGGGTTCCATGGAAACCCGTGCATTTTTCTTAACCATACTGCACGTCCTCCCCTCCTAAATGGTCATTTCTATTAGTTATATCTCTAGGTCAGCCTTTTTAGGGATCTTTACTGCCAAAGTTATCTCCCTAACAATTTAATTTGCCTTTTTAGGTTGTCATTCTTCCCCGTGGATGTAGCAGTATCATCCAGGGTTTTTAATGTGTGAAATAGGGACAGAGAAAGTTCGGTAGCAGATATAAAAATCAAACTTGCCCATTCACACTCCTTCAACATACTTCAAATCTCAATGCCATTCAATACATGAAATAATAGGACCCAAACACAGCGTAAAAAGAGATAAAGCAAATTTTCTAGACTCACTGGGTGACTCAAGCGCCATACCTATGGAAATTTCTCTTCTACCTAATTTATAATGATCTGATGCTATTTTTTTGCACCCATAACTTTTCACTTTTGAAGCAAGAGTCTTCACTGAAGTGCAATTTTGCACAGATGCTGGGAGCGTCCGATGAGACCAGCTGCAACCACAGTCTCCACTAGCAGCAGCCAGTGAGGGACTCGCACCCCTTGGGGGCACAGCAATTGGCCCAAAGTGTGGTGGGGTGACCAGGACCGAAATTATAAGAGGCTCCCTGTGATACTCGGCCTGCAGATTGAGGGAGAAGCAGGTGTGATAGTGTCCCTGAAGGTTTTCCTTCAACGACTTGCATTTAACCATGGGGATTTAAGTCTAGGCCTCCCGATCTGGTAGTGAGACATGTCTCTATCTCCTGGCATCAAAATAAGAGGGGGATGTCGGCCAATTAAGCGAACTAAGATGCCTCCTTCCTCGACCTCAGGTGATTTCAGTGTTAATGCCTATGATGATATTAATTTAATTTAATATGCATTATGTTTTCTTCCTGGTGCATTGTCTTCTTTTTCTTTCGTTTCTCTGTAGGTATGTTGCTGAATTTCAAAGTACTCAGTGATTTTCCAATTCCTTTCCTTTTAATTTAATTTCTAGCTTCGTACATTGGTGGAGGGAGCACCCACTGTGGGATTTCAATCCTTTGAAACTTACTGTGGGTTTTCATCAGAACTCAGGGTGTCATCATATTTTAAAGGGCTCATTTTGCACCTTGTAATTGCACAACAAGGAAAAGCTGAACAGCACAGGGAAATATTTTCATTATTTTGTAGAAATTTTAAACAGAGTGTCTTCTATAAAACTGTTAAATCACTATGTTGTAAATCCAAAACAAATATATAATATTGGCACAACTATACTTCAATAACTATGTTTAAAAAAAAAAAAACTTTTCAGTACCTATTGATTTGGATGTACGAAGCTGTGATGAACGTAACTCTCAGTCAAATCATGAGCTAAAACCTAGAGAAACTACAGAAATCCAACTTTTTCTTGAACCCACGTTTAGTGCTTTCTCTAGGTCAGCATTTATAGCGTTCTGTAAGGTTGAAATTAGCTTTGTATCACTTTCATTTCCCATTTTCTTCTCCTTCTCCCGCGAGTGCACTATGGACAATTTCAGAAGTATCTTGTGTGTGATATGCAATAGATAGATGAAGCGAAGGAGCAGACACAGCCATCAACTACCCCTGTTATATTTTTCAAAGTATCCCAGTTTAAGCATACATTGAACTATACAAATGGGGACTGGTGTTTAGTACAGAAATTGCAAAACACAAGTTTTCAGACACATTTCACTTTTCTAAGTCCGTGGTGTTTGAAATTACTTTTCAAGTCCTTTCAGAGGTAGCCAGTCAATTCTTCTCAGGCAGACAATCTTTTGATATTTTAAAACACGCATTTTTCATGACCGGCAATTTTAGATCCATTGAAGAGTGTCCAGTGAGAGCAGCTCAAGCTCCTGGCTCTGCTGTTCCAGACAATGGGGGACTGGCAGCCTGTGAGCCACAGTCATTGGCTCAAAGTGTGGTCCAGTGAGCAGAACTGAACACATCATTGCCTTTCTATAAAAATCAGCCTAGAGATTAAGGGGGAGGGGTCTGTGACAATTTGCCTGTTCTTTTTGATTCCTTACTTAGACTGAACCCAGGGGATTTAAGGACGTGAATCCAGGCAGATCCTCTGTTCAGCGTTGGAATCAATTTCGAGAAGGATTAGGAGCAATATCAGAAGTGAGATGTCCACTTTGCCCTCCAGTGGTTTGAATGTTCATATTCATGTTTGGATGCATATATTTTCTTTTCCATCGTTTTTTCTTCATGGCCCATGAAGATTACTTTTCCATTTTCATTGGTATCATTTTTCTATAAATGTATTGCTGAATTTCAAAGAAGTTGCCGGTTTTCTATTACTTTTCTTCTTAAACAGATTTCTAGCTTCCAGAATCTATGGAGAGAGAACACACTGTGGGATTTCAGTCCTTTGAAATGTATCACGGTTTGCCCAAAAGCCCAGTATTTAATCATGACGGTTAAGTGTTTCATTTGGGCTTTAAAATAAGATGTAGTTAGGTGAAGTAAGACAGAAAGAGGAAGAAAAGTACCATATGAGATCGCTCATATGAGGAATCTAAAAAGGAAAACAAACATTAATACAAAACAGAAAGAGACTCTTAGACATAAAATACAATCTTGTGGTTGCCAAAGGGGCGGGGGGTGGGAAGGGACAGACTGAGATTTTAAAATGCAGAATCGATTAAAAAAGTATACTGTATACTTCAGGGAGATATATACAAGATCTTGTGGTACCTCATAGCGAAGAAATAAAATGTGACAATGAATATATATATATATATATACATACATATATATATATGTATATATATGTTCGTGTATAACTGAAAAATTGTGCTCTACACTAGAATTTGACACAACATTGTAAAATGTCTATCACTCAATAAAAAAATGTAAAAAAAAATAAGATGCAGTTATAACCTTTTTGACTAGGATGTACAAACTTGTAATCGATGTCTCTCTCTCTCTCTCTCAACCAGATAAGGAGACATAGCTATTTGAACTAGGAAATTCAATACGTTTCTTGGGCCCATTTCTCAGAGAGACCAAACACAAAGTATTCGACCTTGGACAGAGCTCAAGCATAAAATAGGGTGCAGGACAGGACACTAGGGAGATTTCACAAACGGTTGCAAGCTTCAAGGGGGCCAATGTTACATTCAGAGCTCTTGTTGAGGTCAAGAGAAGCGGGATTAAGGCAAATAAGCCCCCCTCATGTGGTTCACAACTTATTGTAATCTGAAAACTTAAAAATTCATATAAAAGGAATTGGTAAAAAAAAAAAAAAAAGCTTACAGCACAAGTTGTCTTTAAAATCAACTGAAAAATGAAGAGCTTACATTTTTGTGTAGCAACTCTAAATTTCTGAAGTCAAAACACCTTGCAGAGCCAAATGCATTTTCTGAGAAATACGTGTGGATTAGTTAGAAAGCAGCTAACTGCAGAAAAATCACTAAATTTCTACCGTGCTAATGGTTGCAGCTTCAAACTCCAAGTTTTGTTTTTTTTCAATATGACGCTAAGATGTACCACCAGTCATTTTTGCATGCTGCTACCTAAGCTATCTTATCACGTAAGAAGTAACTCTAAGAAATCTAACACATCAGGCTACTGTTATCTTGCTTTGAGGGGGGTATGTTTGTAAATTCAGAAATGAAATAAGAGCGTTAGTGAAACACGGCACAAATGCTGCATAATGGGTCTGCAGAGTGAAGACTGAAGGCGCAAGGGTGAGTGGCACCTATAAAATCGAGAAAGTAAAAGAAAAATGGAATTTTGGGTATGCGTGTGAAGATGGGGACGGGGAACGTGGGATCATGATTATTCCCTTCAGTGGGTGAATCGGAAAGCATGGCACCCAGAGCACAATCGCGATCTAACGCTGTTGTTTATGCAAAGGTGAACTTGAGTGAAAGGAATCGCAGCTTAATCAACAAATTATAAAGATCAACGCATGGGACACAGTATTGATAGGACCGATATATGCCGTTCGAACTCTTTTCTCCACTACCCACATTATGGAATTCGCTTATGGCTTGGATCCGAACACAGCAAACGAATAACAAAATCAAAAAGTTCAAGGAGAAAATTCTGTTACAGACTCGAATCTACCCGGAAGAAACTTAACTTTCTAACTAAAGGTAATACGCAGACTTGTTCAGGACACCTCTTGCAACTCTTTTCCAGGCTTTACTGTTCTGCTATTGAAACCGCAAACCTTCGTGATATGAGGCTCGGATGATGCGAGGTCCAATCAGGGAAGCTCAAACACCACTCGGCTCGGAGTCAGCCAATGAGAGACCGGCACCGGAGAGCCACAGCCATTGGTCCGATGTGCAAGCCGGTTTCCTGGGCTGAACAAGCAAGTGCCTTGCTGGGATGCTCAGCCTTGAGCGGGTATCAGGTACGATTATTTGGCTGCTCTTTGTTTCTTTGCTTGATTGACTGTATGATTCTAATGGGGATCACTTAAGACTGTTCTGTTTGCTGCCTACAAAATATACACTTTGCTGATGTGCAAAATGCCAGAGCTTGGCTTTCTCGAACAACACGAAACTAATGTCTCCTGCATGCGGAGGCTGGAAGTCCACATCAAGGTGTCAGCTTCTTTGTTGCCTTCAGCCTCATGTGAAGAAAGCACCTGTTCCAGGCCTCTCTCCTTGGCTTGTAGAGATGGCAGAAACCTCCCTGTACCGGTTCCCATTTTCCCGCCTCCGTGATTTAATAGTGGAAACAGCTGGCCCACAAAGCCCTGAGTCAGCAATGCCCAGAGCCAGCAAGGTAGCAAGGCACTTCCCAACTGCTTCCTAGCAACTTCCCATCGCAACTCAGAGCCGCGTTATCTCTGCCGCCTCACTAATGGGAGGCTCCAGAGGGAAAGGTCATCCACCCTTATCTCATTGTCAGCCCTAAGCAAACAGATCGGGCCAAGGCAGCCAGGAGAGCATGTCCATACAGCTGTTGGGCACCAGATCGTACCCCCACCCCTCGAGTTGCCTGACAGCATGAATCTCAGCACTGAGAATAATCATAGCCTCCATTCCTTGGGCCCTCTGTCTGTATTATCTCACCGAATCCTCGCAACAATCTTGTAGGTCCTATTCTACAGAGGGGGAACCTGGGGCTCAGAGAGGACAAGTCGCTTACCCAAAGCACCACCGCACGTAAGGGACACGGCTAGAGTGTGAACCCAGGTCTAATCCGACTGCCAATCCTGTCCCTAATCACTCGTGCTGTAAAGCCTCGTCTCACTAGCTCACAGCAGTTACAGGACCCAAACAGACACTATCCCCATGCTGTGTCTCTTTCCCCTGTTCATGCAGCCTCTCGACACTGTCTCCAGAAAACAAAGGCACCAGAACTCTGAAGAGAACAAATCATGAAAAGGATGGTGCACTCTCATATTCCCACTAACCTTTGCGCTCTGCAAATTCCCAAGCCCCAGGAGATATCCTCACTCTCTCCCCACTTCTTTTCCCCTTAAATGGTATCCACACACCCTGGTTTTGCTGTTGTCCCAGCACAATTATTCACAGTGGCCCTTTCACTCTTCAAAGGGTCTGCATGGATTGGACAAGAGAACGTACGATCCCCTTACCTATGAAGAGGCCAAGCAGGCTCACACATCAGGGCTTTTTGCGAGGCTCACACACCTGTTGGGCCATGATCTGCAGCTCCCCTGAGTGAGGGTGGAGTTCGACCAGGGAGGAGTAGGATGGAGTAAGGAATAAACAAACTATAAGTGAGCTTTGGAGGACATTCTCAGTACATTCCAGTTGTTGGTCCTGGAGTGGTCAAGAAACAGGGGTAGAGGAATGCTTGGAATGCAGAACTTCCCTTGTTGGGAGCAAGTGGGGTTGAGCACAGCTGCCTTCTCAGCACAGCTGTGCCTCAAATCTGAGGCGTGCAGAGCGTTGGAGACTCAGATAGGAACAGCTGAAAGAAAGGTTACTTATTAGGTCAAGCCCACTCCCCTAGCCCCTGTTTTGCCTTAAACCACAGTGCAGGGCCCAGCTAAGTGCTGGGCCTGGGCTGCTTCTGGGAAAGTGACGCTCCCAAGACGCAGTATGGCTTAGGGGACAGTTGAAGGAAGCAAGGGACCAAGGAAGCAGACGTCATGATAAATCAGAGCTCTATCATACTGGTGATTGTGCTCTTGAGTCTGCATAGGAAAGGAGCTAAATAATGGCCAAGGAAACCTACCCAGGAGGAAGGGATTTGCTTCCCAGAATTCTAGCGTGATCTAATAGTGGAAAATCTATTACTGTGATTTATATGAGCAAACGAAACATTAAAAATCATATTAATTTCGAAAGTTGCTAAGATGGCTTAAGTGAATATTTGATATATGTCATGTTGCCTAAAATGCTCAGAAATCAAAGATGTTATTGGGAACACAAAGGCCACAAATGAAAGCTCTAGATCGCGTTTGTTGATGCAATGCTACTGTCATTCTTATTAGAGTGAGGAAGATGATGGGAAAGCTTCCTATCGACACTATGATTTCCAAGTCTTGCTGAATATTAGATAGTGAGTTTGAAAAAGCTTAAAACCACTGAAAAGGAGGCTATTTTCAATTCCTCTACTGGCACCACAAATCACTAAAAATCTAGACCCCTTTTTGGCCTCAAGACAACTTTACACATCTAAAAATCAATAGGGACCCAAAGATCTTTTTTTTGTGTGTGTATATATAGTTGTATATATCTGTCTCTATATATTTAGTGAAGTATAGTCAGTTTACAATGTTGTGTCAATTTCTGGTGTGCAGCATAATACTTCAGTCATACATGAACATACTTATATTCGTGTTCTATCTTTTTCACCATATGTTAGGACCCAAAGATCTTTTACGTGCATTATAACAGCCAATATTTGTTCTACAAAACATCACAAATGAAATGTTCATTCTTTTTTTTTAAAAAAATCATTTAAAAATATAATAAAAACTCATTACATCATGTTAACATAGACTACAAAATGAAATGAAAAATAACTTTTCTGAAAAGTGGAGAGAAGATTGACATTACTTTAGGCATTTGAAAATCTCCTTAATATACGGCCCAACAGAATCCAGAGGGATTCACATACGTGCTTCTGCACTGTGTGACCATCTGAGAAAAAAGGACTTGTGGAAAAAGCCACTGTACCCTCGTGAGAGAATCAGAGTGTAAAAGGTATCAGCAAAAGAAAATAAAGGGGCAAAACCCACAAAGGGGCCTGCAAGACCTCCCAGGTAGGGCCATTGCCTTACCACGTTTGCGCTTCTATAAAACGGCTTGCTTCTAGGTAAATGAAACTTACCCCCAAAATCCCTTTGGTTCCCAAAAGCCCACTCCTGGTTGGTCCATTTCTAACACCTCATTTGCATATGGCATGAGTTTAATCGAAACCAAAAACCATATAAAAGCCTGTGTAAACCTACAGACGTGGTCCAGAGCTGGGAGTGTTAACTCCTCTGGGTCCGCCAGCATAATAAACCAGAGTTCTCCAACCCTCCGAGTGTCGCTTGGTCTCTGGATGGGATTCAGGTTTCTGTAACAAAAACACCCCCTTAAAGGTTGACCTAAGGAAAGAACTAACAGATACAACAGTTTAGGAACGTGACGAAATGCAGTGTAGTTAAGCAAAATTCATATTTCCTGGAAGAAATTGCGCTAAAATCATACCTTCAAATAGAATTGAAATTTGGATTTGTTTTCTCCCCATAAAAATGTTTTTAAACATCAAAGAAAGCTACCAGTCAAAGCTCTGGTGTACATCCCACTAAAACTCAAGGAAATTGTTTTAATAATCTTGAAGGGCAAGGTATCCCATCCCTAAGCCACCCCGCAATCTCCCAGGCTGAACATAGAATAAAGATTCCTTTTGATTCAGCCCAGGACAACTGTTGACACTTTCAGTCAATGGCCGTGCCTCAGGGGTAGCAGGGTTTTCTTTGGCTGAGCCGGTCCAGATTGACGCTTGGGCTGCTCTGCACGCATCCAGCGTCCCCACGATGCTGAGTTGCAAGTCGTGAAGCTTTCCGTGTTCAAACACAAGAGACCGTGCTCTGGAGAGAAGAAAAAAACAAAAACAAAAACAAAAAAAACCCAAAGGATAAATCTGACCCAGTCAGACTAGTACCTTCATTTCCCCCCACCTTGGGTAGGTACTGTTTCCTGAACAGTTCGGTTTAATGATTTCAGTACTGTGTTTGGGTCCTCGCTTATGTCTGCAAATGATTTCCACGACACGAGTAATGTTGAAGAAGCTTGAATGGGGTACCTTTGTCCTATTGCTTCTCTTTTCTCTGAGTTGATGATTATCATTTGCTATTTAAGCCATAAGCCCTTTCCCTTAGTTTGACACTACAGTAAAGCACCCTGTTAGATCATGACTGCTCACTAGGTGCCCTTTCCCCTTAATCACTTTCTGAAGTGAGTAAGCACATGTACTTATTTGGCCTCATCCTCTTCAACATCAGACCCCGTCGTTCCTGTCTTCCTTCGATTCCCAGGGCGTCAGTCGCCCTTGAGCTCCCAGTCTTCACAACCCAGTCACGGTGCATCTTGAACATTGTTTAATACTGCTCCTGTTTGATTTCTGAATTTACAGATGCACAACCTCCAGGCACAATTAAAGATATCTTAGTGTTGTAAGTTTCCTGAAGTGACTACTCACAGAAGTCAGTGTGTATGAGACTAGTGTGCAAGAACGAGTTCGAGAAAGATTTCTCTATGTCACACGTGCAAACACTGTCAATTTGAAGTTGCAACACTGAGTGTGATAGAAAATAAACGACTTACTCAAAGTGCTGTGTTTTCAAACTGGCCCATAATGCTGTCTTTGAAAATGCACAGAGCTTTACCAAGAGCTCTTCTCATCCAAACTTTAGTTCCCAAGTCACCACACAAACTGAGTTACTTGCAGGTGATTGGGTGGTAGTTTTTCCTAGTCTCTTTGGGAATCAAATTCCTTTTGCCAAATATTTTCATGAGATGTTTCTGATCTTCAAGAATAAAAATAATTACTATTCCATTCAAAGGTTCATTTCTTCCAAACTCTTAGGCTAAGGATCCCAAAGACAGTTCTTCAGGGGTAATGGCCCATCAGAGTTCTCCTACATTGGTTGGGAAAACAAGAAGAGCTTTCCAGGCCTCCTCCATCAGGCAATTTGCCTCCCACCTCCAGAGGCACAGAAATCAGAGTATTTCGTTTCTCTCTCATGTCCTGCCTTGCTTGCTCTCTCTTTTTTCCTGAGCCTGTGGGGTTCTGGAAATGTTTAAGTAGGCTTTCTCTTTTGTCTCTCCTAGATGGTGCTGTCCCTCCTCTCAGGTCCTGAAGAAAAGTTTTGATTTCTGTAGTTTGTCCATATTTTGTCTCATGGCTTGGCTGAGAGTCACATCCTTTTCAGGGCTCTCCAGCCTAATCAATAGGGACATTTACACCCGCTTTAAAAACTGTAAAAGGAAGAGGAAATAAAACTGAATAAATATTGGTGTTTGCAGCAAAAATAGTGCATTCATAGGGAAAAATGAAAGAGCATGTTCTCTCTTCACAAAGATGGAAAGTCAGGAATTTTGTTAAAAAAATGAATAAAATTATTCACTGTTCAAATAACTGAGGTAAATTGCATGAGAAGGGTCACCTTATTTTCCCATGAGTAGTCACCAGTGTCCTCTCCCTTTTTTCTTTATGAGTATGTAAAAGCATGGCTTATGAGCCAACATCGGTATTGACACACAGAGAAGAGACCTGTAAACTGTTTATTTTGAAGTGGTGTGATATGAACCGTACCAGGGGCCATGAAGAAAGAGAGGAAGGCTACATGAGAATTCACACAAACACCACCAAGATCAGGAGGAGCATTCAGATGGCACAGAGGTACATGGTAAGTAATACATGCTGTTTTAATCCACTAAGTTTTGAGGTAGTTTACCAGGCAGCAATAGCTAAAACATGGTACACTATTTAAAAAACTCAAAACTTTCTGGATTGCTCAGGGAATTGGAGGCTTTGATGAATCAGAAAATCTCTTCAAGTAGGACTTCCCGTCCATAGTCTATGCTTATATGTGTTGCAAGGCTTTAAACCTGGAACTACTCCTCCTAGTGAACACGACACCAGCATTTAAGTGTGAGAAGAATCAGTGTCCTCTTATACTGGAAGAATCAGGAGATCCGCTCACTCAAAATTCGTATCTCCTGTGGGTTGAATTCTTTTCCCCTAAAACTCACACGCTGAAGTCCTAAACCTTACGACCTCATACACGATCTGCTATGGAGATAGGATCTTTATTGGCGGAATCAAGGGAACATATACTCATTACATGGGCCCTAATGCAAAATGACTTGCGCCCATATATAAAGGGGCAATGGGAACACCGAGACTCGCACGGAGGGGGGAAAATAGGAACCGGTACAGGGAGGTCTCTGCAGTTTCTACAAGCCAAGGAGAGAGGCCTGGAACAGCTGCTTTCTTCACATGAGGCTGAAGGCAACAAAGAAGCTGACACCTTGATGTGGACTTCCAGCCTCCGCATGCAGGAGACATTAGTTTCGTGTTGTTCGAGAAAGCCAAGCTCTGGCATTTTGCACATCAGCAAAGTGTATATTTTGTAGGCAGCAAACAGAACAGTCTTAAGTGATCCCCATTAGAATCATACAGTCAATCAAGCAAATTAACAAAGAGCAGCCACATAATCGTACCTGATACCCGCTCAAGGCTGAGCATCCTAGCAAGGCACTTGCTTGTTCAGCCCAGGAAACCGGCTTGCACATCGGACCAATGGCTGTGGCTCTCCGGTGCCGGTCTCTCATTGGCTGACTCCGAGCCGAGTGGTGTTTGAGCTTCTCTGATTGGACCTCGCATCATCCGAGCCTCATAAGACGAAGGTTTGCGGTTTCAATAGCGGAAGAGTAAAGCCTGGAAAAGAGTTGCAAGAGGTGTCCTGAACTAGTCAGCCTGGTACCTTCAGTTAGAAAGTTAAGTTTCTTCCGGGTAGATTCGAGTCTGTAACAGAATTTTCTCCTTGAGCTTTTTGATTTAGTTATTCGTTTGCTGTGTTCGGATCCAAGCCATAAGCGAATTCCATAATTTAGGTAGTGGAGAAAAGAGTTCGAATGGCATATATCGCTCCTATCAATACTGTGTCCCATGCGTTGATCTTTATAATTTGTTGATTAAGCTGCGATTCCTTTCGCTCAAGTTCACCTTTGCATAAACAACAGCGTTAGATCGCGATTGCGCTCTGGGTGCCCTGCTTTTCGATTCACCACTGAAGGGAATAATCACGATCCCGCGTTCCCCGTCCCCATCTTTACACGCATACCCAAAATTCCATTTTTCCTTTACTTTCTCGATTTTATAGGTGCCACTCACCCTTGCGCCCTCGGTCTTCACTCTCCAGACCCATTATGCAAATTTTTTTTTCCTCTCATGAGAACTTTTAAGAACTGCTTTCTTAGCAACACTCACATATACAATACAGTATTTAACTGCAGCCACTATGTCGTATGTTAGATCCCTGGGACTTCTTTGTTTTAAATTTGGAAGTTTGAACCTTGCTTCAATTAGTCTTTACTGTTAACCATACCGTTAGAGAATAATTGCTCATCAGGTCCCCTTTACCTTCAATCACCTTCTGAGTAAATGATCAAATGTACTCACTTCAGCTTCCAGTCTTCACATCAAAACTCATTTTCCTCTCTCTCTCCTAGATTTCATATCAGTCATTCACCCCTGCACTCCCAGTCTTCGCTGTCTGTATGGTACATTTTAAATGTTGTTTCACTAATGCTTTTATTCGATTTCTGAAATTTTAGGTGCAAAACACACACAAAAAGTATAAAAATGTCCTAAAGGACTCATTTTCTTAAAAATAAGTTCTCACATAAAACAATATGCAGGAGACTAGTAGGCAAGATCCAGGTTGGCAAAACATGTGTACATCATATGGACAAACACTGGGATTTTGAAATAGCAGTAATGAGCATGATGGAAATGAAAGGACTTATGAAATGCTGTGCATTCAAATTGGTTCACAGTTCCATCTTTGAAAATGAGCATGATTTCCAAAGAGCCTTTGGCTCTCAAAGTTTTGTTCCCTATCTGTATGGCAATCTCGGAGGACTATTCAGAGGGATTTACTTGTAGTTGATTTCACGATCATTTTTCCTAGTCTCCTTGGGAAGAAAATCTTTTTTTTTTCCAAATTCTTTAGTGACATTTTTCTCATATTTCAGAATAATTTTAGCTAATGACCCTCATGAGGAGAGTGAATTTATCCTAAATCCTTACTCTAATGATCCCAAGGAGAACTCTGGAAGTATAGTAGCTCATCAGAGATCTTCCACAGTGGAAAGAACAAGAAACAAACAGGTTTGTACACAGTCCTGGATCAGGAATTGCTTTCCTTCATGCCTGCACTACTTAGTAAAGCAATTTTAGTACCCTGCCCTGCCCACACCCTTTCTCTTGAGTTAGTGCAGTCCTGCCAAAGATAAATAGATTTGCCTCTCTTAGACTTTCCTATGCCGCTTCTGATGGGCTCAAGGAAAGTTGTGATTTTGCAGATTATCCAGACTGTGTCTCTATGTTTGGCTCAAAGTGATATTCTTCACAGGGGAGATTACAAATTAATTTAAAAGAACAAAGACCATTCTTTAAAATATTGAACTAATTAGGGGTTTAAAGAAAATCATCAACCATTTCTAAGAATTGAAATCACAGAGTTATCTTCCCTCTTCACAGAGGTAGGAAGCTAGAAATGAAAAAAAAATTATTAATAAATTAAGCAATGCATAGTCTGAGTACAAAGAGGATGAATGAGGTCACCTTTTTTCTCTTAATTGGAAATATGGAACAATCCATATTCCAAATTGGAATAATCAATATGATGGAAGAGGCAGCATATGTGCCGATCCACAGTTCAGGTTTCATATTACATATAAGTTGAATTGTGCCCTCCTGAAGTTCTTGTATTGAAGTCCTAACCCCCAGTACCTCAGATATAATCTTGTTTGGAGATAAGATCATTAATGTGGAAATCAAAATAAATCTGATATTGAGATCAGTTTCTGGTAGAGTTTGTTTTAACATTTACTCATTTGATACATTCTCCTTTCTGTCCATCTGTATGTCGGTGTCTCTATGTCCAGGGGCCCAGGGGTGGGAGGGAATGCCTACAATGGTCAGAAAACTCATGCCACTAGAGTGAAAACTCTGCCCTGGATTATAGGGATTCACTGCATGCCTGCGGTCACCCATATAGCAGTGAATAAAGTGGGAAAGTATTCCTTAGATTAACACTGTGGTGCAAGGATACCAGGACTTTGTGCTACGGATATATCATGTGTGTAGCACCCAGCAGCATCTCGAGAAGCATGTGTTGTATGATGCCTTTCATTGACTTCACAAAGGCTGCTTGTTCCTGGACGCTTCTCCAACGGAAAAGTCCTGTCTGTTTTCCCCTCTTTTTGACTCTGGTAGACCTGTAATGTCTTTGATCAATGGAGTATGGGAGAAGTGACGTTATGTCCATTACAGAACTAATCCTTAAGAGGACACGTAACTTCTGCCTTGCTGCTTGAGAGTTCTGAGCCGACAAGTAAAAAGTCTGCCTGTCCTGCTGGACACACCCATGGAGGGGTACCTCCAGGGCACCAGTATGAGGGTCAGTTGTCTCTTAGGTTGCAGAGTAGTTTAAAGGGTCACTTGCCCTTCTAATTTGCTCAATAAATGGAAAAGAAAATGAGAACATTTTCCATTTAAAACATGAAAAATAACTTGACAAAAGTATTCATATATATTAATTAAAACGCTCAGCTATGCGTGAAAAGTGACAGAAATTAGTAGTCCACTGAGACCTTTAATAAATGTAGTTACTAGAATGACTGCACCGTTAATGAAAAACAGGACATTTCTTAATGGAAAAGGCAGATGCCCCTCCCATCCCCAAAGAATTCTACTCCACGTCCTTGATTTTGGGTGAGGGAAAATATCTGCTTAAGAATTTGTAATCACAAGGGCGTCCTCCGAAAACGTTAGGGTTCACATTATCATCGTCATCACAGTCCAAATAATTCCCTGTTGCAAACTTTCTTCCATGGTTTTGTCTTCATATAATAGTTTCTAGTAATAAAAAACAGAATCTTTCCTTTCATGACGGGAGCTACCTTATTAGAGGTAGAATTAACCGTTCATTTCTTGAAGGTCCCACAGGACACTTGGGAGCATGAGCATTAGGATCATAGCTCATTGAAGACTTCTAGTTCTTCAGTTATTCCTAAGTCCTCTTTGGTTCAACATCTGTAATTTATTTCTCTATAAAGACGTTAAAGATGTGTTTTGCTTGAATTCTTACTGATTTTTGAAAGGAATATATTTTTAATTTTTTAAAAAGTTCCCTTTAATTGACTATTTTCCTCTCACTCTAAAGGTTTCTAAGGAATTACAAAAATAGCTCCTTTCAACTGAGAGCTCATAGTTTTTTCAGCAAATCAACTACGTGTGGTATTTGGGGGGAACGTAGGGAATGTTTACAAAACGATTAAAAATTTGGCAAATACTAAATATTTTTAATATTTCTGTACAGGTATCCCACTTTTGTAGGGTTCCGTCTGTGGAGAATGCGGTTTTGCCGTTCTCTTTCTTCTGATTCACTGAAGGTTTTGATAAGAATTGCAGGTAAGAGCTGGTCAGTCGTGTCTACGATTTTGAGGCGCCCTCCGCTCACCGAGTCGGACAGCTCCTCCTCAAGCCACCGCCGCGCACTCAGCCGCCGAGAGAGCAGGTTCTGGGTGCAAGTCAAATGGCCCCCAGGGGGCCAGTCATTCTGAGGCGTCACGCACTTGGGTTGCGGAGGTCAGACCCTCTCAGGGAGATCATAGTGATTTTCCGTCCGCGTAGGAGACGTGGGTTTGACCTCTCTGTAAAGTTCTCACGGATGACTGGCAGGCATAAAGCAGCTGAGGGGAACGGATGTCATTTTTCGACATGAACTTGCGTGTTGCAAAGCTTTTCTGGTGGAGGTCGTGGAAAGTTTACAGGTCACCTGGTGGGGGTCACGGAAAGTTTAAAGGTCACCAGATTGCCACTCGGATTGGTTGATGTGCGGCCAAGCCGCGGGGCAACCAAGGACACGTGACATGGCCTGCCTTAGCGACACGGCTCCCTGCCCCGCATCCTATCCAATCAGATCTGCAGATTGGCCGTGACGTCAGGCAAGGCAGGCTTTATAAACCGGTCCTCGCAGCTGCCGTTGCCCTTCCTTCTGAGCTGTGGGGGAGGCGAGACACTCCGACATGGCTGAGCCGCGGTCCGCCCACACTTCGGAGGAGATCGTGGACACCGGGGAGCCCAAAGAAGCCGAGTGCAAGAGCCCAGAGCAGAAGACGCCGAAGCAGAAGACACCCGCGCGCCGCCAACGCCGCCGCCGCCGCCCAGCAGACGACTTCGCCAGTTTCGCCACTTACTTCCGCAGGGTGCTGAAGCGGGTGCACACAGGCCTGAGCCTCTCGCAGGAGGCCGTGAGCGTCATGGATTCGATCGTTAAGGACATCTTCGAGCGCATCGCCAGCGAGGCCGCGCGCCTGGCCCGCTCCAAAAAGCGCGTCACCATCACCTACGAAGACATCCAGACCTCGGTGTGCCTGCTGCTGCCTGGGAAGATCGGCAAGTTTGCCGTGTCCAAGGGCACTAACGCTCTCATCAAGTACATCTTGTGCGAATGAGCTGCCTCAGGACCACCTGAGCATCGCAAGCCAAAGGCTCTTTTCAGAGCCACTCACTTGGCGGGAAAAGACCTGTAGCACTGAAAAGTCCGAGCCACTCTGGTTTGTCGACCTGTGCCACTCTATTCATCCTTAAAGCGTTTCTTCCCTGAGGGAAACATTATGAACCTTATCAACTCCACTTGAGTGTACGTCTGTAGAGCCATGGGTTCCATGGAAACCCGTGCATTTTTCTTAACCATACTGCACGTCCTCCCCTCCTAAATGGTCATTTCTATTAGTTATATCTCTAGGTCAGCCTTTTTAGGGATCTTTACTGCCAAAGTTATCTCCCTAACAATTTAATTTGCCTTTTTAGGTTGTCATTCTTCCCCGTGGATGTAGCAGTATCATCCAGGGTTTTTAATGTGTGAAATAGGGACAGAGAAAGTTCGGTAGCAGATATAAAAATCAAACTTGCCCATTCACACTCCTTCAACATACTTCAAATCTCAATGCCATTCAATACATGAAATAATAGGACCCAAACACAGCGTAAAAAGAGATAAAGCAAATTTTCTAGACTCACTGGGTGACTCAAGCGCCATACCTATGGAAATTTCTCTTCTACCTAATTTATAATGATCTGATGCTATTTTTTTGCACCCATAACTTTTCACTTTTGAAGCAAGAGTCTTCACTGAAGTGCAATTTTGCACAGATGCTGGGAGCGTCCGATGAGACCAGCTGCAACCACAGTCTCCACTAGCAGCAGCCAGTGAGGGACTCGCACCCCTTGGGGGCACAGCAATTGGCCCAAAGTGTGGTGGGGTGACCAGGACCGAAATTATAAGAGGCTCCCTGTGATACTCGGCCTGCAGATTGAGGGAGAAGCAGGTGTGATAGTGTCCCTGAAGGTTTTCCTTCAACGACTTGCATTTAACCATGGGGATTTAAGTCTAGGCCTCCCGATCTGGTAGTGAGACATGTCTCTATCTCCTGGCATCAAAATAAGAGGGGGATGTCGGCCAATTAAGCGAACTAAGATGCCTCCTTCCTCGACCTCAGGTGATTTCAGTGTTAATGCCTATGATGATATTAATTTAATTTAATATGCATTATGTTTTCTTCCTGGTGCATTGTCTTCTTTTTCTTTCGTTTCTCTGTAGGTATGTTGCTGAATTTCAAAGTACTCAGTGATTTTCCAATTCCTTTCCTTTTAATTTAATTTCTAGCTTCGTACATTGGTGGAGGGAGCACCCACTGTGGGATTTCAATCCTTTGAAACTTACTGTGGGTTTTCATCAGAACTCAGGGTGTCATCATATTTTAAAGGGCTCATTTTGCACCTTGTAATTGCACAACAAGGAAAAGCTGAACAGCACAGGGAAATATTTTCATTATTTTGTAGAAATTTTAAACAGAGTGTCTTCTATAAAACTGTTAAATCACTATGTTGTAAATCCAAAACAAATATATAATATTGGCACAACTATACTTCAATAACTATGTTTAAAAAAAAAAAAACTTTTCAGTACCTATTGATTTGGATGTACGAAGCTGTGATGAACGTAACTCTCAGTCAAATCATGAGCTAAAACCTAGAGAAACTACAGAAATCCAACTTTTTCTTGAACCCACGTTTAGTGCTTTCTCTAGGTCAGCATTTATAGCGTTCTGTAAGGTTGAAATTAGCTTTGTATCACTTTCATTTCCCATTTTCTTCTCCTTCTCCCGCGAGTGCACTATGGACAATTTCAGAAGTATCTTGTGTGTGATATGCAATAGATAGATGAAGCGAAGGAGCAGACACAGCCATCAACTACCCCTGTTATATTTTTCAAAGTATCCCAGTTTAAGCATACATTGAACTATACAAATGGGGACTGGTGTTTAGTACAGAAATTGCAAAACACAAGTTTTCAGACACATTTCACTTTTCTAAGTCCGTGGTGTTTGAAATTACTTTTCAAGTCCTTTCAGAGGTAGCCAGTCAATTCTTCTCAGGCAGACAATCTTTTGATATTTTAAAACACGCATTTTTCATGACCGGCAATTTTAGATCCATTGAAGAGTGTCCAGTGAGAGCAGCTCAAGCTCCTGGCTCTGCTGTTCCAGACAATGGGGGACTGGCAGCCTGTGAGCCACAGTCATTGGCTCAAAGTGTGGTCCAGTGAGCAGAACTGAACACATCATTGCCTTTCTATAAAAATCAGCCTAGAGATTAAGGGGGAGGGGTCTGTGACAATTTGCCTGTTCTTTTTGATTCCTTACTTAGACTGAACCCAGGGGATTTAAGGACGTGAATCCAGGCAGATCCTCTGTTCAGCGTTGGAATCAATTTCGAGAAGGATTAGGAGCAATATCAGAAGTGAGATGTCCACTTTGCCCTCCAGTGGTTTGAATGTTCATATTCATGTTTGGATGCATATATTTTCTTTTCCATCGTTTTTTCTTCATGGCCCATGAAGATTACTTTTCCATTTTCATTGGTATCATTTTTCTATAAATGTATTGCTGAATTTCAAAGAAGTTGCCGGTTTTCTATTACTTTTCTTCTTAAACAGATTTCTAGCTTCCAGAATCTATGGAGAGAGAACACACTGTGGGATTTCAGTCCTTTGAAATGTATCACGGTTTGCCCAAAAGCCCAGTATTTAATCATGACGGTTAAGTGTTTCATTTGGGCTTTAAAATAAGATGTAGTTAGGTGAAGTAAGACAGAAAGAGGAAGAAAAGTACCATATGAGATTGCTCATATGAGGAATCTAAAAAGGAAAACAAACATTAATACAAAACAGAAAGAGACTCTTAGACATAAAATACAATCTTGTGGTTGCCAAAGGGGCGGGGGGTGGGAAGGGACAGACTGAGATTTTAAAATGCAGAATCGATTAAAAAAGTATACTGTATACTTCAGGGAGATATATACAAGATCTTGTGGTACCTCATAGCGAAGAAATAAAATGTGACAATGAATATATATATATATATATATATATATATATACACATACATATATATATATGTATATATATGTTCGTGTATAACTGAAAAATTGTGCTCTACACTAGAATTTGACACAACATTGTAAAATGTCTATCACTCAATAAAAAAATGTAAAAAAAAAATAAGATGCAGTTATAACCTTTTTGACTAGGATGTACAAACTTGTAATCGATGTCTCTCTCTCTCTCTCTCAACCAGATAAGGAGACATAGCTATTTGAACTAGGAAATTCAATACGTTTCTTGGGCCCATTTCTCAGAGAGACCAAACACAAAGTATTCGACCTTGGACAGAGCTCAAGCATAAAATAGGGTGCAGGACAGGACACTAGGGAGATTTCACAAACGGTTGCAAGCTTCAAGGGGGCCAATGTTACATCCAGAGCTCTTGTTGAGGTCAAGAGAAGCGGGATTAAGGCAAATAAGCCCCCTCATGTGGTTCACAACTTATTGTAATCTGAAAACTTAAAAATTCATATAAAAGGAATTGGTAAAAAAAAAAAAAAAAGCTTACAGCACAAGTTGTCTTTAAAATCAACTGAAAATTGAAGAGCTTACATTTTTGTGTAGCAACTCTAAATTTCTGAAGTCAAAACACCTTGCAGAGCCAAATGCATTTTCTGAGAAATACGTGCGGATTAGTTAGAAAGCAGCTAACTGCAGAAAAATCACTAAATTTCTACCGTGCTAATGGTTGCGGCTTCAAAATCCAAGTTTTTTTTTTTCAATATGACGCTAAGATGTACCACCAGTCATTTTTGCATGCTGCTACCTAAGCTATCTTATCACGTAAGAAGTAACTCTAAGAAATCTAACACATCAGGCTACTGTTATCTTGCTTTGAGGGGGGTATGTTTGTAAATTCAGAAATGAAATAAGAGCGTTAGTGAAACACGGCACAAATGCTGCATAATGGGTCTGCAGAGTGAAGACTGAAGGCGCAAGGGTGAGTGGCACCTATAAAATCGAGAAAGTAAAAGAAAAATGGAATTTTGGGTATGCGTGTGAAGATGGGGACGGGGAACGTGGGATCGTGATTATTCCCTTCAGTGGGTGAATCGGAAAGCATGGCACCCAGAGCACAATCGCGATCTAACGCTGTTGTTTATGCAAAGGTGAACTTGAGTGAAAGGAATCGCAGCTTAATCAACAAATTATAAAGATCAACGCATGGGACACAGTACTGATAGGACCGATATATGCCGTTCGAACTCTTTTCTCCACTACCCACATTATGGAATTCGCTTATGGCTTGGATCCGAACACAGCAAACGAATAACTAAATCAAAAAGTTCAAGGAGAAAATTCTGTTACAGACTCGAATCTACCCGGAAGAAACTTAACTTTCTAACTAAAGGTACTACGCAGACTTGTTCAGGACACCTCTTGCAACTCTTTTCCAGGCTTTACTGTTCTGCTATTGAAACCGCAAACCTTCGTGCTATGAGGCTCGGATGATTCGAGGTCCAATCAGAGAAGCTCAAACACCACTCGGCTCGGAGTCAGCCAATGAGAGACCGGCACCGGAGAGCCACAGCCATTGGTCCGATGTGCAAGCCGGTTTCCTGGGCTGAACAAGCAAGTGCCTTGCTGGGATGCTCAGCCTTGAGCGGGTATCAGGTACGATTATTTGGCTGCTCTTTGTTTCTTTGCTTGATTGACTGTATTATTCTAATGGGGATCACTTAAGACTGTTCTGTTTGCTGCCTACAAAATATACACTTTGCTGATGTGCAAAATGCCAGAGCTTGGCTTTCTCGAACAACATGAAACTAATGTCTCCTGCATGCGGAGGCTGGAAGTCCACATCAAGGTGTCAGCTTCTTTGTTGCCTTCAGCCTCATGTGAAGAAAGCACCTGTTCCAGGCCTCTCTCCTTGGCTTGTAGAGATGGCAGAAACCTCCCTGTACCGGTTCCCATTTTCCCGCCTCCATGATTTAATAGTGGAAACAGCTGGCCCACAAAGCCCTGAGTCAGCAATGCCCAGAGCCAGCAAGGTAGCAAGGCACTTCCCAACTGCTTCCTAGCAACTTCCCATCGCAACTCAGAGCCGCGTTATCTCTGCCGCCTCACTAATGGGAGGCTCCAGAGGGAAAGGTCATCCACCCTTATCTCATTGTCAGCCCTAAGCAAACAGATCGGGCCAAGGCAGCCAGGAGAGCATGTCCATACAGCTGTTGGGCACCAAATCGTACCCCCACCCCTCGAGTTGCCTGACAGCATGAATCTCAGCACTGAGAATAATCATAGCCTCCATTCCTTGGGCCCTCTGTCTGTATTATCTCACCGAATCCTCGCAACAATCTTGTAGGTCCTATTCTACAGAGGGGGAACCTGGGCTCAGAGAGGTCAAGTCACTTACCCAAAGCACCACAGCACGTAAGGGACACGGCTAGAGTGTGAACCCAGGTCTAATCCGACTGCCAATCCTGTCCCTAATCACTCGTGCTGTAAAACCTCGTCTCACTAGCTCACAGCAGTTACAGGACCCAAACAGACACTATCCCCATGCTGTGTCTCTTTCCCCTGTTCATGCAGCCTCTCGAGACTGTCTCCAGAAAACAAAGGCACCAGAACTCTGAAGAGAACAAATCATGAAAAGGATGGTGCACTCTCATATTCCCACTAACCTTTGCGCTCTGCAAATTCCCAAGCCCCAAGAGATATCCTCACTCTCTCCCCACTTCTTTTCCCCTTAAATGGTATCCACACACCCTGGTTTTGCTGTCGTCCCAGCACAATTATTCACAGTGGCCCTTTCACTCTTCAAAGGGTCTGCATGGATTGGACAAGAGAACGTATGATCCCCTTACCTATGAAGAGGCCAAGCAGGCTCACACATCAGGGCTTTTTGCGAGGCTCACACACCTGTTGGGCCATGATCTGCAGCTCCCCTGAGTGAGGGTGGAGTTCGACCAGGGAGGAGTAGGATGGAGTAAGGAATAAACAAACTATAAGTGAGCTTTGGAGGACATTCTCAGTACATTCCAGTTGTTGGTCCTGGAGTGGTCAAGAAACAGGGGTAGAGGAATGCTTGGAATGCAGAACTTCCCTTGTTGGGAGCAAGTGGGGTTGAGCACAGCTGCCTTCTCAGCACAGCTGTGCCTCAAATCTGAGGCGTGCAGAGCGTTGGAGACTCAGATAGGAACAGCTGAAATATAGGTTACTTATTAGGTCAAGCCCACTCCCCTAGCCCCTGTTTTGCCTTAAACCACAGTGCAGGGCCCAGCTAAGTGCTGGGCCTGGGCTGCTTCTGGGAAAGTGACGCTCCCAAGACGCAGTATGGCTTAGGGGACAGTTGAAGGAAGCAAGGGACCAAGGAAGCAGACGTCATGATAAATCAGAGCTCTATCATACTGGTGATTGTGCTCTTGAGTCTACATAGGAAAGGACCTAAATAATGGCCAAGGAAACCTACCCAGGAGGAAGGGATTTGCTTCCCAGAATTCTAGCGTGATCTTATAGTGGAAAATCTATTACTGTGATTTATATGAGCAAACGAAACATTAAAAATCATGTTAATTTCGAAAGTTGCTAAGATGGCTTAAGTGAATATTTGATATATGTCATGTTGCCTAAAATGCTCAGAAATCAAAGATGTTATTGGGAACACAAAGGCCACAAATGAAAGCTCTAGATCGCGTTTGTTGATGCAATGCTACTGTCATTCTTATTAGAGTGAGGAAGATGATGGGAAAGCTTCCTATCGAC
Organism: Camelus dromedarius; assembly: GCF_036321535.1. Taxonomy (NCBI): domain Eukaryota; kingdom Metazoa; phylum Chordata; class Mammalia; order Artiodactyla; family Camelidae; genus Camelus; species Camelus dromedarius. The sequence continues at coordinate 31,217,666 of NC_087472.1, read as the reverse complement.
ACTATGATTTCCAAGTCTTGCTGAATATTAGATAGTGAGTTTGAAAAAGCTTAAAACCACTGAAAAGGAGGCTATTTTCAATTCCTCTACTGGCACCACAAATCCCTAAAAATCTAGAACCCTTTTTGGCCTCAAGACAACTTTACACATCTAAAAATCAATAGGGACCCAAAGATCTTTTTTTGTGTGTGTATATATAGTTGTATATATCTGTCTCTATATATTTAGTGAAGTATAGTCAGTTTACAATATCATGTCAATTTCTGGTGTGCAGCGTAATACTTCAGTCATACATGAACATACCTATATTCGTGTTCTATCTTTTTCACCATATGTTAGGACCCAAAGATCTTTTACGTGCATTATATCTGCCAATATTTGTTCTACAAAACATTACAACTGAAATGTTCATTCTTTTTTTTAAAAATCATTTAAAAATATAATAAAAACTCATTACATCATGTTAACATAGACTACAAAATGAAATGAAAAATAACTTTTCTGAAAAGTGGAGAGAAGATTGACATTACTTTAGGCATTTGAAAATCTCCTTAATATACGGCCCAACAGAATCCAGAGGGATTCACATACGTGCTTCTGCACTGTGTGACCATCTGAGAAAAAAGGACTTGTGGAAAAAGCCACTGTACCCTCGTGAGAGAATCAGAGTGTAAAAGGTATCAGCAAAAGAAAATAAAGGGGCAAAACCCACAAAGGGGCCTGCAAGACCTCCCAGGCAGGGCCATTGCCTTACCACGTTTGCGCTTCTATAAAACGGCTTGCTTCTAGGTAAATGAAACTTACCCCCAAAATCCCTTTGGTTCCCAAAAGCCCACTCCTGGTTGGTCCATTTCTAACACCTCATTTGCATATGGCATGAGTTTAATCGAAACCAAAAACCATATAAAAGCCTGTGTAAACCTACAGACGTGGTCCAGAGCTGGGAGTGTTAACTCCTCTGGGTCCGCCAGCATAATAAACCAGAGTTCTCCAACCCTCCGAGTGTCGCTTGGTCTCTGGATGGGATTCAGGTTTCTGTAACAAAAACACCCCCTTAAAGGTTGACCTAAGGAAAGAACTAACAGATACAACAGTTTAGGAACGTGATGAAATGCAGTGTAGTTAAGCAAAATTCATATTTCCTGGAAGAAATTGCGCTAAAATCATACCTTCAAATAGAATTGAAATTTGGATTTGTTTTCTCCCCATAAAAATGTTTTTAAACATCAAAGAATGCTACCAGTCAAAGCTCTGGTGTACATCCCACTAAAACTCAAGGAAATTGTTTTAATAATCTTGAAGGGCAAGGTATCCCATCCCTAACCCACCCCACAATCTCCCAGGCTGAACATAGAATAAAGATTCCTTTTGATTCAGCCCAGGACAACTGTTGACACTTTCAGTCAATGGCCGTGCCTCAGGGGTAGCAGGGTTTTCTTTGGCTGAGCCGGTCCAGATTGACGCTTGGGCTGCTCTGGACGCATCCAGCGTCCCCACGATGCTGAGTTGCAAGTCGTGAAGCTTTCCGTGTTCAAACACAAGAGACCGTGCTCTCGAGAGAAAAAAAAAAAAACAAAAAAAAAAAACCAAAGGATAAATCTGACCCAGTCAGACTAGTACCTTCATTTCCCCCCACCTTGGGTAGGTACTGTTTCCTGAACAGTTCGGTTTAATGATTTCAGTACTGTGTTTGGGTCCTCGCTTATGTCTGCAAATGATTTCCACGACACGAGTAATGTTGAAGAAGCTTGAATGGGGTACCTTTGTCCTATTGCTTCTCTTTTCTCTGAGTTGATGATTATCATTTGCTATTTAAGCCATAAGCCCTTTCCCTTAGTTTGACACTACAGTAAAGCACCCTGTTAGATCATGACTGCTCACTAGGTGCCCTTTCCCCTTAATCACTTTCTGAAGTGAGTAAGCACATGTACTTATTTGGCCTCATCCTCTTCAACATCAGACCCCGTCGTTCCTGTCTTCCTTCGATTCCCAGGGCGTCAGTCGCCCTTGAGCTCCCAGTCTTCACAACCCAGTCACGGTGCATCTTGAACATTGTTTAATACTGCTCCTGTTTGATTTCTGAATTTACAGATGCACAACCTCCAGGCACAATTAAAGATATCTTAGTGTTGTAAGTTTCCTGAAGTGACTACTCACGGAAGTCAGTGTGTATGAGACTAGTGTGCAAGAACGAGTTCGAGAAAGATTTCTCTATGTCACACGTGCAAACACTGTCAATTTGAAGTTGCAACACTGAGTGTGATAGAAAATAAACGACTTACTCAAAGTGCTGTGTTTTCAAACTGGCCCATAATGCTGTCTTTGAAAATGCACAGAGCTTTACCAAGAGCTCTTCTCATCCAAACTTTAGTTCCCAAGTCACCACACAAACTGAGTTACTTGCAGGTGATTGGGTGGTAGTTTTTCCTAGTCTCTTTGGGAATCAAATTCCTTTTGCCAAATATTTTCATGAGATGTTTCTGATCTTCAAGAATAAAAATAATTACTATTCCATTCAAAGGTTCATTTCTTCCAAACTCTTAGGCTAAGGATCCCAAAGACAGTTCTTCAGGGGTAATGGCCCATCAGAGTTCTCCTACATTGGTTGGGAAAACAAGAAGAGCTTTCCAGGCCTCCTCCATCAGGCAATTTGCCTCCCACCTCCAGAGGCACAGAAATCAGAGTATTTCGTTTCTCTCTCATGTCCTGCCTTGCTTGCTCTCTCTTTTTTCCTGAGCCTGTGGGGTTCTGGAAATGTTTAAGTAGGCTTTCTCTTTTGTCTCTCCTAGATGGTGCTGTCCCTCCTCTCAGGTCCTGAAGAAAAGTTTTGATTTCTGTAGTTTGTCCATATTTTGTCTCATGGCTTGGCTGAGAGTCACATCCTTTTCAGGGCTCTCCAGCCTAATCAATAGGGACATTTACACCCGCTTTAAAAACTGTAAAAGGAAGAGGAAATAAAACTGAATAAATATTGGTGTTTGCAGCAAAAATAGTGCATTCATAGGGAAAAATGAAAGAGCATGTTCTCTCTTCACAAAGATGGAAAGTCAGGAATTTTGTTAAAAAAATGAATAAAATTATTCACTGTTCAAATAACTGAGGTAAATTGCATGAGAAGGGTCACCTTATTTTCCCATGAGTAGTCACCAGTGTCCTCTCCCTTTTTTCTTTATGAGTATGTAAAAGCATGGCTTATGAGCCAACATCGGTATTGACACACAGAGAAGAGACCTGTAAACTGTTTATTTTGAAGTGGTGTGATATGAACCGTACCAGGGGCCATGAAGAAAGAGAGGAAGGCTACATGAGAATTCACACAAACACCACCAAGACCAGGAGGAGCATTCAGATAGCACAGAGGTACATGATAAGTAATACATGCTGCTTTAATCCACTAAGTTTTGAGGTAGTTTACCAGGCAGCAATAGCTAAAACATGGTACACTATTTAAAAAACTCAAAACTTTCTGGATTGCTCAGGGAATTGGAGGCTTTGATGAATCAGAAAATCTCTTCAAGTAGGACTTCCCGTCCATAGTCTATGCTTATATGTGTTGCAAGGCTTTAAACCTGGAACTACTCCTCCTAGTGAACACGACACCAGCATTTAAGTGTGAGAAGAATCAGTGTCCTCTTATACTGGAAGAATCAGGAGATCCGCTCACTCAAAATTCGTATCTCCTGTGGGTTGAATTCTTTTCCCCTAAAACTCACACGCTGAAGTCCTAAACCTTACGACCTCATACACGATCTGCTATGGAGATAGGATCTTTATTGGCGGAATCAAGGGAACATATACTCATTACATGGGCCCTAATGCAAAATGACTTGCGCCCATATATAAAGGGGCAATGGGAACACCGAGACTCGCACGGAGGGGGGAAAATAGGAACCGGTACAGGGAGGTCTCTGCCGTGTCTACAAGCCAAGGAGAGAGGCCTGGAACAGGTGCTTTCTTCACATGAGGCTGAAGGCAACAAAGAAGCTGGCACCTTGATGTGGACTTCCAGCCTCCGCATGCAGGAGAGATTAGTTTCGTGTTGTTCGAGAAAGCCAAGCTCTGGCATTTTGCACATCAGCAAAGTGTATATTTTGTAGGCAGCAAACAGAACAGTCTTAAGTGATCCCATTAGAATCATATAGTCAATCATACAAAGAAACAAAGAGCAGCCAAATAATCGTACCTGATACCCGCTCAAGGCTGAGCATCCCAGCAAGGCACTTGCTTGTTCAGCCCAGGAAACCGGCTTGCACATCGGACCAATGGCTGTGGCTCTCCGGTGCCGGTCTCTCATTGGCTGACTCCGAGCCGAGTGGTGTTTGAGCTTCCCTGATTGGATCTCGCATCATCCGAGCCTCATATCACGAAGGTTTGCGGTTTCAGTAGCGGAAGAGTAAAGCCTGGAAAAAAGTTGCAAGAGGTGTCTTGAACAAGTCAGCCTGGTACCTTCAGTTAGAAAGTTAAGTTTCTTCCGGGTAGATTCGAGTCTGTAACAGAATTTTCTCCTTGAACTTTTTGATTTAGTTATTCGTTTGCTGTGTTCGGATCCAAGGCATAGGCCAATTCCATAATGTGGGTAATGGAGAAATGAGTTCGAATGGCATATATCGGTCCTATCATTACTGTGTTCTATGCGTTGATGTTTATAATTTGTTGATTAAGCTGCGATTCCTTTCGCTCAAGTTCAGCTTTACATAAACAACAGCATTAGATCGAGATTGTGCTCTGGGTGCCCTGCTTTCCGATTCACCCACTGAAGGGAATAATCACGATCCCGCCTTCCCCGTCCCCATCTTCACACGCATACACAAAATTTCATTTTTCCTTTACTTTCTCGATTTTATAGGTGCCACTCACCCTTGCGCCCTCAGTCTTCACTCTCCAGACCCATTATGCAGCATTTATACCGTGTTTCACTAATGCTCTTATTTCATTTCTGAGTTTACAAACGCATCTGTCCCCCCAAGCAAGATAACAAGGTCTCAGTGTATTAGATTTCTTCGAATTATTTTTACATGGTACCATAAGTAAGGGACCAGCATGCAAAAATAACTTTGGTGATATATCTCTGCATCATATTGAAAAACACTTGGATTTTAAAGCTGCAGCCATTAGCATGATACAAATTAGGTGATTTTGTGAAGTCAGCTCTTCCCTAAGTAGGCTACATTTCTTTATGTTAAAATGCATTTGGTCCTGTAAGGTGTTTTGACTTCAGAAATTTTCTCCTGTGTTGACAACAATTTACAGTTTCTACGCAAAAATGTAAGCACTAAATTTTGCAGTAGATTGTAATGACAACTTGTGCAGCAAGCTCCTTTTCTCAAATCCTTTTAATTAATTTTTAGCACTCCAGAATAATATAAGTAATGAACCACCTGAGAGGCCGCATTTACCTTAATCCCCCTTCTTTTGAACTCAAGAAGAGGTCTGGATGTAATATTGGCCTCCCTCATGCTTGCAGTATTTTGTGAAATCTCTCTAGTGTCCTGTCCTGCACCCTATTTTACACTTCAGCTCTCTCCAGGTAGAAAACTTTGTTTTAGGTCTCTCTGAAGAATGGGCCTAAGAAATGTTTTGAATTTCCTAGTTCATATAGCTATTGTTTCTGTATCTGGCTGAGATAGAAATATCCTTTATAAATTTCTACATCCTAGTCAAAAGGGTTATACCTACATCTTATTTTAAATGCCCAAATAAACACTTAACCGTCATGATGAAATACTGGGCTTTAGGGCAAAGTGTGGTACATTGGAGAGGACTGAAATCCCACAGTGTGTTCTCTCTCCACAGATGTTGGAAGCTAGAAATCTGTTTAAAAACAAAAGTAATAGAAAACTGGCAACTTCTTTGAAATTCAGCAATACATTTATAGAAAAACGATACCAATAAAAATCGAAAATTAATCTTCACGGGCCATGAAGAACAAACGATGGAAAAGAAAACATATGCATCCCAACATGAATATGAACATTCAAACCACTGGAGGGCAAAGTGGACATCTCACTTCTGATATTGCTCCTAATCCTGCTCTAAATTGATGCCAACGGTGAACACAGGATCTGCCTGTATTCATGTCCTTAAATCCCCAGGATTCAATCCAAGTAAGGAACCAAAAAGATCAGGGAAATTACCACAGTTCCTTCCCCCTTAATCTCTAGGCTGATTTTTATAGAAAGGCTATGATGTGTTCAGCTCTGCTCACTGGACAACACTTTGAGCCAATGACTATGGTTCACAGACTGCCAGTCCCTCATTGTCTGGAACAGCGGAGCCAGGAGCTTGAGCTGCTCTCACTGGACACTCTTCAATGGATCTAAAAAAATTGCCAGTCATGAAAATGTGTGTTTTAAAATATCAAAAGTTTGTCTGCCTGGGAAGAATCGATTGGCTACCTCTGAAAGGACTTGAAAAGTAATTTCAAAAACCCGGGACTTAGAAAAGTGAAATGTGTCTGAAAACTTCCATTTAGCAATTTCTGTACTAAACACCAGTCCCCATTTGTATAGTTCAATGTATGCTTAAACTGGGATACTTTGAAAAAGGTAACAGGCGTAGTTGATGGCTGTATCTGCTCCTTCGCTTCATCTATCTATTGCATATCACACACAAAATACTTCTGAAATTGTCCATAGTGCACTCGCAGGAGAAGGAGAAGAAAATGGGAAATGAAAATGATACAAAGCCAATTGCAACCTTTCAGAACGCTATAAATGCTGACCTAGAGAAAGCACTAAACCTGGGCTCAAGGAAAAGTTGGATTTCAGTAGTTTCTCTTGCTTTTATCTCATGGTTTGCCTCAGAGTCACGTTCTATACAGTTTCCTACATCCAAATCAATAGGTACTGAAAAGTTTTTTCAATTCATTTATTAAAGTATAGCTGTGAGAATATTATATATTAGTTTTGGATGCACAACATAGAGATTCAACAGTTTTATATATGACACTCTGTTTAAAATTTCTTCAAAATAATGGCAATATTTCCCTGTGCTGTTCAGCATTTCCTTCTTGTGCAATTACAAGGTGCAAAATGAGCCCTTTAAAATATGATGAAATCCTGAGTTCTAATGTAAACCACAGTAAATTTCAAAGGATTGAAATCCCACAGTGGGTGCTCCCTCTACCAATGTAGGAAGCTAGAAATTAAGTTAAAAGGAAAGGAATTGGAAAATCACTGAGTATTTTGAAACTCAGCAGCATACCTACAGAGAAACGAAAGATAAAGAAGACAATGCACCAAGAAGAAAAAATAATGGATATTAAATTAAATTAATGCCGTCATAGGCATTAACACTGAAATCACGTGAGATCGAGGAAGGAGGCATCTTGTTCTCTTGATGCCCAACATCCCCCTCTTATTTTGATGCCAGGACGTAGACACAAGTCTTACTAGCAGATCAGGAGGCCTATACTTAAATCACTATGGTTAAAAGCAAGTAGTTGAAGGAAAAACTCCAGGCACAGTATCACACCACCTTCCCCCTAAATGTGCAGGCTGAGTATCACAGGAAGCCTCTTATACATTCGGTCCTGGTCACCCCACCACACTTTGGGCCAATTGCTGTGCCCCCAAGGGGTGCGAGTCCCTCACTGGCTGCTGCTAGTGGAGACTGCGGCTGCCGCTGGTCTCATCGGACACTCCCAGCATCCGTGCAAAATTGCAGTTCAGTCAAGACTTGCTTCAAAAGTGAAAAGTTACAGGCTGCAGAAAAATAGACTCAGATCATTATAAATTAGGTAGAAGAGAAATTTCCAAAGGTATGGCGCTTGAGTCACCCAGTGAGTCTAGAAAATTTGCTTTATCTCTTTTGGCATGTGTTTGGGTCCTATTATTTTATGTATTGAATGGCATTGAGATTTGAAATATGCTGAAGGAGTGTGAATGGGCAAGTTTGATTTTTATATCTGCTACCGAACTTTCTCTGTCCCTATTTCACACATTAAAAATCCTGGATCATACTGCTATATCCACGGGGAAGTATGACAACCTAAAAAGGGAAATTAAATTGTTAGGGAGATAACTTTGGCAGTAAAGATCCCTAAAAAGGCTGACCTAGAGATATAACTAATAGAAATGACCATTTAGGAAGGGAGGACGTGCAGTATGGTTAAGAAAAATGCACGGGTTTCCGTGGAACCCATGGCTCTACAGACGTACACTCAAGTGGAGTTGATAAGGTTCATGTTTCCCTCAGGGAAGAAACGCTTTAAGGATGGACAGGGTGGTAGAGGTCGATAAACCAGAGTGGCTCGGACTTCTCAGTGCTACAGGTCTTTTCCCGCCAAGTGAGTGGCTCTGAAAAGAGCCTTTGGCTTGCGATGCTCAGGTGGTCCTGAGGCAGCTCATTCGCACATGGTGTACCTGATGACAGCCTTGGTGCCCTCCGACACGGCAAACTTGCCGATCTCCCCAGGCAGCAGCAGGCACACTGAGGTGTGGATCTCTCTGGAGGTGATGGTGACGCGCTTGTTGGAGCGGGCCAGGCGCGCGGCCTCGCTGGCGACGCGCTCGAAGATGTCCTTAACGAACGAATCCATGAAGTTCACGGCCTCCTGCGAGAGGCTCAGGCCTGTGTGCACCCACTTCAGCACCCTGCGGAAGTAAGTGGCGAAACTGGCGAAGTCGTCTGCTGGGCGGCGGCGGCGTCGTTGGCGGCGCACGTGTGTCTTCTGCTTCGACGTCTTCTGCTTCTGAGTCTTCTGCTTCGGCGTCTTCTGCCCTGGGCTCTTGGACTCGGCTTCTTTGCGCTTCTCAGTGTCCAAGATCTCTTCCGAAGTGTGGGAAGACCACGGCTCAGCTATGTTGGAGTCGCTCGCCTTCCCCACAGCTCAGAAGGAAAGGCATCGGCAGCTGCAAGGACCGGTTTATAAAGCCTGCTTTGCCTGACGTCACGGCCAATCTGCAGATCTGATTGGACAGGATGCGGTGCAAGGAGCCGTGTCGCTAAGGCAGGCCATGTCATATGTCCTTGGATATCCCGGGGCTTGGCCGCACATCAACCAATCCGAGTGGGAATCTGGTGACCTTTAAACTTTCCGTGACCTCCAGCAGGTGACGTTTAAACTTTCCTTGACCTCCACCAGAAAAGCTTTGCAACACGCAAGTAATGTCGGAAAAGGTCATCCGTTCCCCTCAGCTGCTTTATGCCTACCAGTTATGCGTGAGAACTTTGCAGAGAGGTCAAACGCTCGGTCTCCTACGCGGAAGAAAAATCACTTTGATCTCCCTGAGAGGGTCTGACCTCTGCAACCCAAGTCGTGACGCCTCAGAATGACTGGCCCCCTGGGGGCCATTTGACTTGCACCCAGAACCTGCTCTCTCGGCGGCTGAGTGCGCGGCGGTGGCTTGAGTAGGAGCTGTCCGACTTGGTGAGCGGAGGGCGCCTCAAAATCGTAGACACGACTGACCAGCTCTTACCTGCAATTCTTATCAAAACCTTCAGTGAATCAGAAGAAAGAGAACGGCAAAACCGCATTCTCCACAGACGGAACCCTACAAAAGTGGGATACCTGCACAGAAATATTAAAAATATTTAACATTTACCAAACTTAAATTGTTTTTAAAATTCCTCAGGCTCCCTCAGACTACCACATCTACTGAATTGATGAAGAGAACCTTGAGCTGTCAGTTCAAGAAAAGCTTAGTCTGATTCTCTAAGATACCCCCAGGGTGAGAGAAGAAGAATGAATGAAATGGAAATACTTTAAAAGTAGAAACGTATTCCTTTGAAAAATAAATGATTCTACAAGCAGAGGTATTTTATGCACTCCCATGAAAATTAATTACACCCAGTGAGCGAAAAGGGATTTATGAAAATTTGAAGCAATTGTGCTATGGTCGAAATGGTCATACTGGGGGAGGGTATAGCTCGAGGTAGAGTGCATGCTTAGAACACACAAGGTCCTGGGTTCAATACCCAGTAGCTCCTGTAAAAATAAGTGAATAAGTAATGCTAATTGCCTCCCCCCTCCCCGAAAAAAAGTTTTAAAAATTAAATGGTCATACTTCCAAATGCATTTCCTGTAAGGTCTTTAAATAGCCGCTAATACTACTGCTAATAAAATAGTTCTAATCATAAAGAAAAAAACAACTATATTTGTTAATAGTAAACACAATACAATGTTAAATTTGTGGGGGAAAAAATGCAACAAGGAATTGTTTGGGCCATGATGATAATGCTAATATGAACCCAAAAGCTACCAAAGGGATCTCTTGTGATTACAAATTCTCAAGGAGATCTTCCCACTCAAAACCAGGCTGTGGAATAGAATTTTCTTTGGCATCTTCCTTTCCCGTAAGGAAAGTCTAGTGTTTTTATTTGGGTGCAATCATTCAAGGAACTATAATTGTTAGAGGTCTTAGTGAACTATTAATTTCTGTCACTATTCACACAAAGTTGAACATTTTAAATAATGTATATAAATAATTTTGTCAAGACATTTCTCATGCTTTGAATGGAAGGTTTTCCTTTTCCCTTCCATTTACTGCCCAAAGTAGAAGTGTAACTTACTCTTAAAGTATAAACCAAGCTAGGGTCACCCAACGGTACTCAGCTATTGCCTAATCTACTCTGCAGTGTAAGAGACACCTGACACTAGTGCTAGTGCCCTGGAGGTATCCCTCCATGGGAGTGTCCAGCAGGTTTTTTTTTTGTTTTGTTTTTTTGTTTTTTTTTTTTTTACTTGTCAGCTCAGAACTCTCAAACAGCAAGGCAGAAACTAAGAGCCCTCTTAGAGATTAGCTCTGTAATGAGCATAACATCATTTCTTCCATACTCCATCAGTCAAAGCAATTCCAGGCCTGCCAGAGTCAAAAAGAAGGGGGAATCTTATCCATCAGAGAAGTGTCCGGGAATGAACAGCCTTCACAAACTTACAACTAGTGCCATACGACACGTGCTTCTTGGGATGCTGCTGGATACCACACACATAGAATGTCTGTATTACTAACTCCCAGTTTCCTTTGGCCACAGTGATATACTCTGGAATCATTTTCAATTTGACTTACCCTATCCGGGTCTTTAGCATGTAGTGGATATCTGTGATCCCGGATAGATTTTTCACTCTAAGTGGCCCTAAGATTCTGATTATTATATACATCCTCCCCACCCCTACTCCTGGGTCCCTGCATATATAGACATAGACCCACAGACTGACAGAGAGGAGAATAAATCAAGCAAGTAAATGCTAAAAAGATGTCGACCAGAAACCGGTCCGAATATCCAGATTTCCTGATTTAGGACCACTAAGTTTCCCCATATTTCTCATGATCATCTTCTATCAAGGGTCCCCAAAATCCTGTCATTTTAATTGCAATTGATTCCTCTCTGTCTTGCCTACAAATGAACATATCCTCAGAGTTCTGTTGGGCAGGTTTCAGGTCACAGAAGGAATTGAAAGAGGAGGACAACCAGAAACTGCCCTTGATATCTACAATCACATGCTCTTGGAGTTTGATTAAGGAGAATACTTGCTTAAGCATTTCCATTTGAATTAATTCCCAAAAAAGATTGAGGTAGTTCATGCTGCATTTCCTTTTATCCTAAAATGTTTCCATTTGAGCTGGTTAGTCCAAAGAAGCATGGTTACTAGGAGATCCTGGTAGAGTCACATTCTATAGGCTATTACCATATCTGATGGACCAGAATCTAGAGTGAGATTCTGGAGATCACTGGGTCCTGCTATCAGACCTAATCTAGCAGATATTTTTATATTTAGTGGCTAACATTTGCAAATCTCAAACTCCCAAATCTATCCCTTCCCACCCCCTTTCCCCAGTAACCATAAGATTGTTTACTATGTCTGTGAGTCTGTTTCTGTTTTGTAGATGAGTTCATAGTGTTCTTTTTTTCCTTTTTTTTTAGATGCCACAAATAAGTGATATCATGTGGTGTTTTTCTTTCTCTTTCTGGCTTACTTCATTTAGAATGACATTTTCCAAGTTCATCCATGTTGCTGCAAATGGCATTACTTTATTATTTTTTATGGCTGAGTAGTATTCCATTGTATAAATATAACACAGCTTCTTTATCTAGTCATCTGTCTATGGACATTTAGGCTGTTTTCATTTCTTGACTATTGTAAATAGTGCTGCTGTGAACATTGGGGTGCATGTATCTTTTCAAATAGAGTTCCCTCCTAGGATATATGCCCAGGAGTGGGTTTGCTGAATCATATGGTAAGTGTACTTTTAGTCTTTTGAGGAATCTCCATACTGTTTTCCATAATGTCTTTCAACATTCCCATCAGCATTGTAGGAGGGTTCCCTTTTCTTCACACCCTCTCCAGCATTTATGGTTTGTGGACTTTTTAATGATGACCATTCTGACTGGTGTGAGATGATACCTCATTGTAGTTTTGATTTGCATTTCTCTGATAATTAGTGATATTGAACATTTTTTCATGTGTGTATTGGCCATTTGTATGTCTTCATTGGAGAATTGCTTGTTTAGGTCTTCTGCCCATTTTTGAATTGGGTTGTTTATTTTTTCATTATTAAGTTATATGAGCTGTTTATATATTCTGGCAATTAAGCCCTTGTCAGTGTCATCTTTTGCAAATATTTTCTCCCATTCCGTAGGCTGTCTTTTTGTTTTGCTTATGGTTTCCTTTGCTGTGCAAAAGCTTACAAGTTTAATTAGGTCCCACTTGCTTATTTTTGCTTTTATTTCTATTGCCTGGGTAGATGGCCCTAGGAGTACATTGCTAAGATTTATGTCAGATAATGTTTTGCCTATGTTTTCCTCTAAGAAGTTTATAGTGTCTTGCCATATGTCTAAGTCTTTAAGCCATTTTGAGTTTATTTTTGTGTATGGTGTGAGGGAGTATTCTAACCTCACTGGTTTACATGCAACTGTCCAGTTTTCCCAACACCATTTGCTGAAGAGACTGCCTTTACTCCATTGTATGTTCTTGCCTGCTTTGTCAAAGATTAATTTATTAAAAGTTTGTGAGCTACCATAAGATCTTGTATATATTTCCCTGTGCTATACAGTATAATCTTATTTATCTATTCTACACTTTGAAATCCCAGTCTGTCCCTTTATGGTAGCTCAGAGAGAAAAAAAATATGACAATGAATATATATATGTTCATGTATAACTGAAAAATTGTGCTCTACACTGGAATTTGACACAACATTGTAAAATGATTATAACTCAATAAAAAATTGTTTAAATAAAACATATAATGGGAAAGAATCTGAAAAGAAAATATATATGTAAATATATGTATAACTGAATCACTTTGCTGTATACCTGAAACTAACACTGTGAGTCAACTATACTTCAATAAAAAATTTTTTTAATTAAAAAAATAAAAAATAAAATAAAAGTTTGTGGGTTTATTTCTAGGCTCTCTATTCTGTTCCATTGATCCATATATATGGGTTTTTTTTTTTAACATTTTTTATTGATTTATAATCATTTTACAATGTTGTGTCAAATTCCAGTGTAGAGCACAATTTTTCAGTTATACATGAACATATATATATTCATTGTCACATTTTTTTCTCTGCGAGCTACCATAAGATCTTGTATATATTTCCCTGTGCTATACAGTATAATCTTGTTTATCTATCCATATATATGTTTTTTTAACCAATACCATGCTGTTTTGATTACTGTAGCTCTGTAGTATTGTCTGAAGTCTGGGAGGGTTATTCCTTTGGCTTCATTCTTTTCCTTCAGTAATGCTCTGGCAATTTTGGGTCTTTTGTGATTCCATGTAAATTTTAGGATTATTTGTTCTAATTCTGTGAAAAATGTCCTGGGTAATTTGATAGGGATTGCATTAAATCTGTAGATTGCTTTGGGTAGTATGGCCATTTTAACAATATTAATTCTTCTAATCCAAGAACATTGGGTATCTTTCCATTTCTTTAAGTAATCTTTAATTTCCTTAGTGAACGTTTTGTAATTCTCCTCATATAAGTCTTTCATTTCCTTGGTCAGATTGATTCCAAAGTATTTTATTTTTTGGATGCAATTTTAAAAGGGATTGCTTCTTTCCTTTTCTGTTATTTTGTTGTTAGTGTAAAGAAATGCCACTGATTTCTATGTTACTCTTGTATCCTAGTACCTTGCCAAATTCTCTTATTAGCTCTAGTAGTTTTTGTGTGGAGCCTTTAGGTTTTTCTGTATATAGTATCATGTCATCTGCATATCATGACAATTTTAGTCTCCTGCAGTGCTTCAGGATCAACTGTAAGAAAATCATTTTTTAAAAACATTTAAGGAGTATTGATTCATGTGGGCAATTAATGGGTGATGGGATGTGGAATAAAGCTGCTATGATTGTGACCCAGACCCCTTTCTCTGGCTTCTGGAAGACATTAAGCTGGGGGAGTAGACAACTGGCAACAAGAAAACGTGGGAAAGTTGGAGAGAAGGAGAACAAAGTAAGAGGTCTAGCCTGGGATACAAACTATCTTACTTTCAATGGATGGAAAAGATGAGGTCATAGAGCTTCCATCTATCTTCAGGAGACATCAGAAATCATCCTGATAATAATCTCTTTTCAACAAGAGTAGAGCATGAACAAGGTACAAGTTTCAGCAAGGCAAAGGATAGGAAGATCTTATTGTTAGGAACTGCCTGACCAGAATTTCCTTATTTCACCCTAAATCCACTGAGTTCACACACACACACACTCAGAGAGAGAGAGAGAAAACCCAACATTTTAATTATTTATTGGAGAAATTAATTATTTTATTGGAGAAAATGATGGTATGGCTCTTAGCAAGCTGCAGCAAATTTAAGCCTGAAGCATTAAGATGCTAAGTCACCTGGGCTGCAAATCCTGTTGTTAAGATAGCCCTCTTCCCTCTCCTGGGCTGTCATCCATATCTACTTAGTCATCATGGTCTATTGGTTTATTTTTCTCATCTAATGTACCTCACATCTGTCCCTTTGTTTACAGTCCTGTCCTCTTACCACTCTATCAGACCAGGTGCTCATCAACTCTTGCCTGAAAAACAAGTGAACTAACTAATGGGGAGAAAATAAAAGTGTCAGTTTAAGAGTAAACTTACAAATATCCTCTTATGGGAAGAGATCTGTGTTTGCTTTAACAAACACTTTGACGGGTCATTCTGATTGCTCAAAGATTACCCTTGGGACATGGTTGGAATAAACCTAGAGATAAACAGCTCTGCTTGAGAAATTAGCAGTATTGTCATGGTTTTGGTATTTGCGATCTGAGGGAAAGTAGGGAGAAGATTCAAAGCGAGAGGAGAATTGAGCAGCATTGAGAAAACTCAAGCTCTATTAGAATGGCTAAGGAACTTTTAATGTGAGAGATATTTAATATTTAATTTTAAATTGTTTGCTGTGATACTGTAAATACTTGGTCCTTCAGTAAAATCTGTGAGCACACAGCTATTGGTAGCATATGGGAAAGTGAAGGAATCAAGGAGTGAGCAAGGAGGCAACACAGTATATAGAAAAGGAACCACATACCTAGGAGGCATGAGAAGAGAATGAGAACATAGTGGAAGCAGAAACTCAAAGACATTGGTGACCAGAAGAAACATAAGCCTCAAACTTTCCCTAGAATCTCCTAAATCTTAAAGGGCACAATTACCCCCACAAGCCATAAGGCTTGGGGCCTTGCAGGGACTGAATCTATATCACACTACCACTGATTGTTGGGTACTTACTTGCTGCTCTTCAGGTTTCACTCTTCATCCCTCCCCACTCTTCCCCATGCTTTGTATCCAAGGAGAAAATTGACTTGTATTGACATCATTAATGGGTTTTATTATATTATGGCTTTCTGTTGGATTCCATCATTGAGAAGTCCTGGCAGGAGATTTGAGAGAGAAAAGAGAGTGAGGTCAGGGTCAGCTCTAGAGAACTTTATTCAGTGGGTTTGAGATCAGGATTAGAAATTTATGTTTTAAACAAGGCCCCCAAGCGATTCTCATGATCAGGAAAGTTTAGGAGACTCTGCTAAAAGAATGGAAGATGCTGAAGAGTTTGATTTGGGGGGGGTAAGCTTTATTTTTTAATTGAAGTATAAAACACATACAGAAAAATGCACAAATTGATCCATGCATTTTCACAAAGTGAACACACCTATGAAATTAGCACCAAAATCAAGAAACAAAACAGTATCAGCACCCTAGAAGTTCTCCAAGGTACTCCCTCCCAATCACTACTTCTTCCAAGGGGAAATACAAATCTCATTTCCATGAGTATTGATTAGTTCTGTCTGTTTTTGAACTTTGGATAAATGGAATGAAACACTGTGCGCTCTTTTGTACCTGGATTTTTTCACTCAGCATTATTTTGTGAGATTCATTCTTGTTGCTGTCTGAATGAAAATTGGTCATTTTTAAATTGCCATTCTAACATACTACAATTTATTTATCCATCCTACTGTTGATTTGCTTCCAGTTTGGGACTATCATGAACTGTGTGACTATAAACTTTCTTGTGAATGTCATTTTGTGCACATATACACACATTTCTGTTAGGTATATATTCAGGAGTGGGATTTATGTGTCACTGTATATGTATATGTACATTCTTAGCTTTAGCAGATACTGCCAAACAGTCTTCCAAAGTGATTTTTCCAATTTACACTCCCAACTGCAGTGTATGAGATTTCCAATTTTGCCACATCCTTGCTGACACATGGTGGTGTCAGTCTTTTAGGTTTTAGGCATTTTGTTGGGTGTATAATGATATCTAATTGTGGATTTATTTCATATTTCCCTCCTGAATAATGAAGTAGCTGCTATAGAATTTTGAGGCCTGAAGAAACTAGCTAGGATGACAGCTTGAACCTGGAGAATGTCATTTTTGGGGCATTATTACCATATTTTTAAAATTTTATTTTATTGAGTTATAGTCAGTTTACAATGTTGTGTCAATTTTCAGTGTAGAGCACAGTTTTTCAGTTATACATGAACATACATATATTCATTGTCACATTTTTTTTCACCATGAGCTACCACAAGATCTTGTATATATTTCCCTGTGCTATACAGTATAGTCTTGTTTATCTATTCAATATATACCTGTCAGTATCTACAAATTTGAAACACCCAGTCTGCCCCTTCCCACCCCCTCCCCCTGGCAACCCCAAGTTTGTGTTCTATGTCTATGGGTCTGTTTCTGTTTTGTATTTATGTTCACTTTTCTTTTTCTTTTCTTTTCTTTTTTTAGATTCCACATATGAGCAATCTCATATGGTATTTTTCTTTCTCTTTTTGCCTTACTTCATTTAGAATGACATTTTCCTGGGATATCCATGTTGCTGCAAATGGTGTTATGTTGTCATTTTATGGCTGAATAGTATTCCATTGTATAAATATACCACTTCTTCTTTATCCAGTCATCTGTCGATGGACAGTTAGGCTGTTTCCATGTCTTGGCTGTTGTAAATAGTGCTGCTATGAACACTGGGGTGCAGGTGTCTTTTTGAAGTAGGGTTCCTTCTGGATATATGCCCAGGAGTGGAATGAGTGTGTCATATGGTAAGTCCATTCCTAGTCTTTTGAGGAATCTCCATATTGGTTTCCACAGGGGCTGCACCAAACTGCATTCCCACCAGCAGTGTAGGAGGGTTCCCTTTTCTCCACAGCTTATCCAGCATTTGTCATTTGATGGCCATTCTGACTGGTGTGAGGCGATACCTCATTGTAGTTTTGACTTGCATTTCTCTAATAATTAGTGATATTGAGCATTTTTTTCATGTGCCTATTGATCATTTGTACTTCTTCCTTGGAGAATTGTTTGTTTAGGTCTTCTTCCCATTTTTTGTATTGGGTTTTTTTTTTTTCTTATTAAGCTGGACGAGCTGCTTATATATTCTGGAGATGAAGCCTTTGTCGGGTTCATCTGTTGCAAAAATTTTCTCTCATTCCGTAGGTTGTCATTTTGTTTTGCTTATGGTTTCCTTTGCTGTGAAAAAGCCTGTAAGTCTAGTTAGGTCCCATTTGTTTATTCTTGCTTTTATTTCTATTGCTTGGGTAGACTGCCCTAGGAGAACATTTTTGAGATGTTTGTGAGATAATGTTTTGCCTATGTTTTCTTCTAGGAGGTTTATTGTATCTTGTCCTATGCTTAAGTCTTTGATCCATTTTGAGTTTACTTTTGTGTATGGTGTAAGGGAGTGCTCTAGCTTCATTGATTTCCATGCTGCTGTCCAGTTTTCCCAACACCATTTGCTGAAGACACTGTCTTTATTCCACTGTATATTCTTGCCTCCTTTGTCGAAGATTAGTTGCCCAAAAGTTTGTGGGTTCATTTCTGGGCTCTCTATTCTGTTCCATTGGTCCATATGTCTGGTTTTGTACCAATACCATGCTGTTTTGATGACTGTAGTTCTGTAGTAGTGTCTGAAGTCTGGGAGGGTTATTCCTCCAGGCTCTTTCTTTTTCTTCAGTAATGCTTTGGCAATTCTGGGTCTTTTGTGATTCCATAAAAATTTTATTATGATTTGTTCTAGTTCTGTGAGATTTGTCCTGGGTGTTTTGTTAGGGATTGCATTAAATCTGTAGATTGCCTTGGGCAGTATGACCGTTTTAACAACATTGATTCTTCCAATCTAGGAGCATGGGATATCTTTCCATTTTTTGTCTTCTTTAATTTCCTTCATCAATGTTTTATAGTTCTCCATTTATAAGTCTTTCACCTCTTAGTTAGATTTATTCCTAGGTATTTTATTACTTTGGGTGCTATTTTAAAGTGGATTGTTTCTTTACTTTCTTTTCCTGTTGATTGAGAATGTCATTCTAAGTGAAGTAAGCCAGAAAGAGAAAGAAAAATACCACATGGTATCACTTATATGTGGTATCTAAAAAAAAATGAACTTGTTTACAAAACAGAAACAGACTCACAGACATAGAAAACAAACTTATGGTTACCAGAGGGGGAGATGGGTGGGAAGGCATAAATTGGGAGTTTGAGATTTGGAGATACTAACTAATATATATAAAATAGATTAACAACAAGTTTATACTGTATAGCACAGAGAACCATATTCAATATCTTGTAGCAACCTATGGTGAAGAAGAATATGAGAACAAATTATATATGTTCCTATGTGATTGAAGTATTGTGCTGTACACCAGAAATTGCCACAACATTATAAACTGACTTTACTTCAGTAAAAATATATTAAAGTGAGAAAAAAACTAATGTGCCCTTTTAAACAATAACAATTTATTGAGACATAATTCCCATACCAGAAAATTCAGCCTTTGAAAGTATATAATTCTATTGTTTATAGTATATTTTCCAAGATGTTCAATCACCACTACTATCTAATTTCAGAATGTTTTCAGCACCCCAAAAAGAAACACTGTACCCATTAACAGTCCCTCCTGTTCTCCTTCCCTTACAGTCCCTGGCAACCATTAATCCACTTTCTGTCTCTATGTATATACCTATTTTGAACATTTCATATAAATAGAATCATTTTGTGTCTACCTTCTTTCATTTAGCATAATTTTTCAAAGTTTATCTGTATTGCAGCATATTTGGTACTTCATTCCATATTGTAACTGAATAACATTTTATTGTATATATATACTACATTTTGTTTATCCATTCACCAGTTAATGGGCATTTGGATTGTTTCCACCTTTTGGCTATTGTTAATAATGTTGCTATGAATATTTGTGTACAAGCTTTTGTGTGGACATATGTTTTCATTTCTCTTGGCTATATATCTAAGAATGGTATTGCTAGGTCACATTTTGAGAAATACTCCAACTGTTTTCTGAAGTAGTTGCACCATTTACAATCCCATCAGTAATGTTCGAGGGTTCTAATTTCTCCACATCACTACCAACACTTGTTATTTTCTGCTGTTTTTTTGTGTGTTAGTCATCCTATGAGGAGTGAAATGGTACATCATTGTGGTTTTGACTTGTGTTTCCCTGATGACAAATAAGGTTCAATGTCTTCTTATATGCTTATTATTCATTTGCATATCTTCCTTAAAGAAATGTCTATTCAGATGCTTTGACTGCTTTTTTAAAATTGGGTCATTTGTCTTTTTATTGTTCAATTGTAAGAGTTCTTTATATACCAGTTCTTTATGAGATATATGATCTGCAAAATTTTTTTTTCCCATTCTGCAGGTTATCTTTCCATTTTCTCAGTGATATAATTTGAAACACAAAAGTTTAAAATTTGATGTTTGATGAAGTCCCATTTAACTACTTCTTTTGTTGCTTGCACTTTGAGTGTCGTGTCTAAGAAACCTTTGCCTAATCCAAAATCAACAAAGATTTACTCTTTAATTTTCTTCTAATAGTCTTAAAGTTTTAGCTCTTACATTTAGTTTTATGATCCATTTTGAGCTAATTTTTGTATATAATGTGAAGATGTTTCCAACTAGTGGCTGTAAGCCAACTTGCCCTACCTCTCAGTTTCAGGATTATTTTGCTGATAACTAGCTATTCCACTTATGCCTTACAGATTTTTACTGCACACAGTGGACTACTTCTCAGTCCTGGTACTAAATCCCTTTCTCACCACTTACTTTGTCAAAATATGGCTCAACTAAAATCTAGTGACCTTAGGGGGTTTTTTTAAGAGGGAAAAAGAAAATCTTCTGAAATCAAGTGCACATCTTTCCTACTTGAAGGGGAAATAGAAATTACACAGCTTCTTGCTGCCATCTGCTGTCAGGAACAGTTCATACAACAACTGGTAGCCCCAGAAGTTAATTGACTGGGTTAGCCAACTTAAATGCTTCAGGGGTTGGGTAGGCAGTAGGAGTGCACACAAGGTAGACCATGTGAACTGCTCGCACCAGCCCATAAAAAGTTGGCAGCAGCCCCTCACCACCATAGAATTATTGCCACAAGGGAACATTGGTCCAGTAAGGCCAGATCTTTGGGGTTTTTTTTAAAGAGAATCCAGAAATCTAAATATTTAAATGTGAACTCTCCCAATTTTTAACTGACAACTTAAGAAGATATAAGGGCTGTACAGACCAGACAAAACATGTCTCTAGGATGATAGTGTGCAACCTCTCTCTCCTGCTGCAGTCCCAAGGATTGTTTTGATAAATACAGGAGTCAAAATTAAAAGCAATTTTCTCTAATGAAGTTCAAGTGATATTAACAGTAGCACAACATCTTAAAGCTGCTTGACTTGTTTCGGGATCTGAAGACCTGGGCTTCCTTGAGAGTAGGGACCAAGTCTTCTGAATCTTTGTGTCCCTATCAGTGAGTACATTGCCTCGGAAAAAGTAAGGTAAGTGCTCAATCAACACAGAATAGGTGAACAGGTTTATGCTTTGACCTTGCTACTAAAGAGATCTTGGGTGATTAAAATAGCTCCTCTGAGCATTTATTTTTCTGTCAGGTATGAGTTGTGAAGCTCAATTTTCATGAAAGTGGCCTTTATACAAAGATGACGATAGTGGTGAAATACAAACTAAAGAAAGGAATGTTTAAATTCTTCATGAAGACGTTCCTGAGCATAAACTGGGTGAACCACAACCCAAAGTCCTCAGATTTCAGAGAAACCAAAGCCACACTAAAAAGAACCCTGATGAAAATCAGCTACAGAACAATTTGACACAGACTCATAAATTACAGTAAATTGGATGATTAAGGCTAAATCCACAACTTTGCCCTCATACACTATTCAAAATCCTCTACCTAATTACTTTTGTGAAATATGAACATTTCCAATCTTTAAAATGTCATAAATTGTGCTGATTATGAGAATCAAGTGTCAAGATGGGTTGATGAATTGCAATCTAGATTTAATGTTTCCCAAAATTACCTTATCATAACACTCACCTCACAGAGGGAGCTTGTTAAAATACAGATGCTCAGGCCCCACCCCCTCAAGATTGTGATTCATTAGGTAAGGGTGGATAGAGTCTGTTTTATCCGCATTTTACAAGGCCTCCAAGTGATTCATATTCTCAGGCAATTTGGGGAAACTCTAAAGAGGATTTCGTTTCTGATCTTGACTTTTTAAATCAGTTTTCCCTGCACTCCTACTTTCTGGTCTTTGTCAATGACATGATAATCTTGATCCATCAATCTGGGACTAGTGAAGAGCCCTGACAGAAATGAGTCAGAAGAAAAGATGTACTGGTGACATCAGCATGGTTATGATACTGGCACAGGTCTGGTCAGAATCTAGGATTAGGCAGGAAACAGCAATCAGTTCAATGAGGGTCACGCAGGTAGAGCATGACTGGTAGGATTTAAAGCACATTATATAATATCAAAAAGGTGCCCCAAAGCCAGAGAAGGCTCAGACAGGTCTGACTATAGTTCCAGGAAAAGCTGTAAGGAAACAGCTGCTTCAACTACGTTCTCCAGTTACATTTTAATTGGAACAGTTCAGGAACTTCTGGTTGGCAGTTATCCCAAGGAAAGACCCTTCAGTGAAAGATTCTTAACCTTTTCTGGGTCGTGAATTCCTTTAAGAATTTGATCAACATTGTAGAATTTTTCCCTAGAAAAATACACAGATTAACATTTTCACAAACTATTATTGTCCTGGCTAGAATCTCAAATACAATGTTAAGCAGAAGTGATGAAAGTGGACACCCTTGTCTTGTTGCTGATCTTAGGTGGAAAGCATCCAGTCTTTTACTATTACATGTGATACTAGCTGTGGGGGTTTCATAGATGCTATGGCCCTCAAAACTTAAAATATTGGCTACTTGATCCTGTGCAGAAAAAGTTCACTGACTACTGATTTAGACAATTTACTTTTAATGTCATTATATTTATAGTTGGCTTTAAAATCTTGCTATTTGTATTATTCTTATTCTGTCTGGTTCCTTTTCCTTCTTTTCTTGCCTTCTTCTGGATTAATTCAATTTTTCTTGATGATTTATTTTATCTTCACAATTGGCTTATTAACTACATTTTTGTTTTGTATTTATTTAGTGATAGCTCTGGCACTTACAATATGCTCTTTATCACAATTTAACTCATCACAATCAGCTTTTAAATGAATTTATACCACTTAATGTTGCACAGCAAAGGGAATTACAAGCAAAATGAAAAGACAACTACAGAATTGGAGAAAATATTTGCAAATGATGCGACCAACAAGGGTTAATTTCCAAAATACACAAACAGCTCATACAGCTTAATATAAAAAAAATCCAAGCCAATCAAAAAATGGGCAAAAGGCTTAAATAGACATCTCTCCAAAGCAATACAGATGACCAACAGGCATATGAAAAGATGCTCAACATCACTAATTATTAGAGAAATGCAAATCAAAACTACAAATGAAGTATCAACCCCCACCAATGAGAATAGCCATCATTAAAAAATTTACAAATAATAAATGCTGGAAAGGGTGTGGAGAAAAGGAAACCCTCCTATACTGTTGGTAGGAATATAACTGGTGCAGCCATTATGGAGAACAGTATGGAAGTTCCTTAGAAAACTAAATATAGACTTACCATATGATTCAGCAATCTCACTCCTGGGCATATATCTAGAGAAAACTCTAATTTGAAAAGACACATGCACCCCAATGTTCGTGGTAGCATTGTTTACAATAGCCAAGTCATGGAAGCAACCTAAATGTCCATTGACAGATGAATGAAGAAGATGTGATATGTGTGTGTGTGTGTGTGTATGAATATTATTCAGTCATAAAGAATGAAATAATGCCATTTGCAGCAACACAGATGGACCTAGAGAGTATCATGTTAAGGGAGGTGGGTCAGACAGAGAAGGACAAATATTGTATGATACCACTTATATGTGGAATCTTAAAAAAATGGTACAAATGAACTTATTTACAAAACAGAAATAGACTCACAGACATCAAAAACAAATTTATGGTTACCGAAGGGGAAAGAGAGCATGGGGGATAAATTAGAAGTTTGGGATTAACAGTTACACACTACTATACATAAAATATATAAACAACAAGAATGTACTGTATAGCACATGAAACTATACTCAATATCTTGTAACAACCTATAATGGAAAAGAATCTGAAAAAGTTGCAGATATATATGTGTAACAATCATTTTTCTGTACACCTGAAATTAACACAACATTGTAAATCAAATATACTTAAATTAAAAATTAAATTAAATAAAATTTTTTAAAAATTGATGCTACTTAACATGTAGAGTAAGAACTTTACACTACATGTTTTTTTTCCCCACTCCTGTCCTTTGTACTTTTGTCATATGCTTATGCCTTACTTCTACAATACATGGGGAGGGATGGTTTGTTTGCCTTAAACAAGTATCTTTTTGGAGTTCTAAGTTTATTTTATAATTTACATTTGGTAACATTTTCCATTTTTCTTTCCTCCTTTCTTTTTTCTCAGTGTACATTTCTGTGAACTTTGAACAAAAAACATACAGTTGTGTAACCTCTACCACAATCAAGGTTCAGAACATACCATGGATGCTCTTCTGTTATGCCTGATCTGTGTAAAAAGGATTTTTTTGCCATTTAAGGTTGTACTACTTAATCATTTTCTCAAACTGGTGGTTGGACAGCACGGGGATTTACAGGTTTTTTGAGAGCTAGAGGGCAGTGCTGTAAATCTGAGAGAACAAACTCTTTCTCTTCTGAAGACCCGTAGGTATCTCCTGTTCATAGTTCACTAATGCATTTATTCTCATCAGCAAACCAGAGATAATCACAGGTCCATGTCCCCAGGTTAGATCAAACTAAAATGTTCTCAAATTTTAATGTGCTTCAGAATCAACTTGTGGGCTTGTGAATACAAAGATTGCTGAGTCCCACACCCAGGATTTAGCAGATCTGGAGAGGGATCAGAGAAATTACATTTCTAACAAATTTCCAGGTGAGGCTGATGCTTAACACATAGTGTAACCACATTTCAATAACCATTGGTTCAGATTATAGCTATCATTACAAAAAAATTCCACATTGCTTGTTCTTGCATGCTTGTTCCAGACTCCTCTATTTTGGGAGTGGGGAGGGGGGAATAGGTGCATGTGAAGTGTATTTCAAACTTCTGGCACCATCACCAGCACTAATATCATATGACGCACAAGTTGAAAAACAGGTATGTGATATTTGTTGGTGTTTGATGCTGTTTGTTTTCTGATACCTTGTAAGTGAACAAGAAACATGTAGAGTCCATAAATCAAAGTACTAAAAACAGGTAATTGTGAATATTAATACATTTGAAATCTACTGGTTATATCTTCTAAACGTTGAGGCTTTTCTTCTTCTTTTTTAAAGACTGAGTTTTTCCATGAACAGACTCATTCGCAGTACTTTGTATACTAATCAAGGGTCCCCCATAGTCAGTGATAACGTATTAACTTTGGTTTTTAATTTCAAAAAATACTTATGTGAACCTTATCTTTATGTAGGCCCTAGAAATACTTCAAACAATGCATTGGAATTCCGTAGACAATATGAAATAATAGCAAGAAGATCATGACATAAACATTCCCTACAAACTTGATTCATTATGTAGTTAGAGGTATTCTGAGCTGAGGGCTTTCATCAGTTTATTTTACCCTTGACTGAAATTCATCAGAAAAAAACCTCTTTGTATTGGCTCTTCTTTTGGTTATATGGTGGCATGATTTTTTTCAGGGGGTATGATTTTTAAAAAACAGCCTCTGAAAATTTAAAACAACATACAAACTGTAGTGGTCAATGCTCTAAAATTATCTTAGGAAAGAATTACAGAACCGTGTAAGGGGATAACCTCTTCCAACCTGTCCAGAATTAAAACACAATGACTAATTAATGTATAAATGTATATTTGGATACTGCTTTTCATTATCCAAAGTGCTTCACGGACATTATCTTATTTGGTTGTTCCCAGCAACATTATGATGATAGCAGGGTAGATAATATCACCCTCGTTCTATAAATGAAGAAATTGTGGCTGAGGGGTTTAATGATTTAGCAGAGGTCACATACATCTTAAAAGAGTCAGCCAGCACCAAGACCCAGGCATGCTGACAACTGGTCTCGTGCTTTTTCCATGATGTCAACTGCCATATAGTAATAGAAACACATTTCACCCATACACTACTCTAGCTCCCTTTGTATATAACCATCAATCCCTTAACATTCCTTCCAGTCTGTGTCTTAATGTACTGTAGATATTACCATTCATCTATAGTGAAAGCTCTACACATAGTATTTTCTACTGTAGGAAATGAATGTTTGAATGTTTGGATTATTGTATTGACAGAAGACGGAAGATATTTTCCTTGATGGGGAATTATAACTTTGTTTTTTTCCAGCAAAATTCATCCTGAAATACAGGCCAGTCTAAGTACTTTCCGTGTAAACAGAGCCTCCTCTCCTCTAAAGCACTTTTATGGCTGCCCAAGACATGACTGCCCCCAGCTTCCTCCCTGCAATAATTGATGTCATTGATGTTGTTGCTATCTTATACGTATAGTGGCATTTAAATTTTGTTTTTACTTTTTTTATTAAGATTTTATTCTTTAAAGCAAGTTTAAGTTCACCGAAAAATTTAGGGAAGACACAAAGATACACCCTCTCCCTTACACATGCCTAGCCTGCCCCATTATCATCCCACACCAGACATCCCACACACAACATCCCACCCAAGAGCCGTACATTTGTTACAACTTATGAACCTACATTGACACATCATAATTACTCATAGTCCATAGTTCTTACTTTAGGGGTCACCCTTGCAGTTGTACATTCTATGAGTTTGGACAGATGTATAATGGAATGTATACATCATTATGACATCATACAAAGTATTTTCACTGCTCCTCTCCCCCTCCAAAAAAATCTGACGACTACTGATTTTTTTACTGTTCTCCATAGTTTTTCCTTTTTCAGAATGTCATATAGATGGAATCATACAGTGTGTAGCCATTCAGTTGGCTCCTTTCACTTAGTATATATGTATTTAACGTTCCTCCATGTTTTTCATGGCTTGTTAGCTCATTTCTTTTTAGCACTGAATAAAATTCTACTGTCTGGATGTACCACAGTTTACTTATCCATTCACCTACAGAAGAACATCTTGGTTGCTTCCAAGTTTTGACAGTTATGAACAAAGCTACTGTAAACATCTGTGTGCAGGATTTGTGTGGACATACATTTTCCACTCCTTTGGGTAAATACCAGGAAGTGTAATTGCTAGATCACATGGTAAGAGTGTGTTTAGTTTTGTAAGAAACTGCCAAACTGTTCTCCAAAATGACTGTAGCACTTAGATTTTTATCTACTAGATTGTCATTCATGAGACCAGATGCTATGTCTGTTTTTGTTCATCACTAGACTCCTAGGTTCTAGAGCAGGCCCAGACACAGAGTAGGCATGTATATTTGCTGAATAGATGGATGAATTAATTACCTGAATTATGGAATCAAGAACATGCTCACAAAATTTGTAAATGGAGCCAAATTGGGAGATGAGACTAGCATCTTAGAATACATAGTAAGAATTTTTTGTGACTCTGACAAATGGGAGAAATGGCCAGAAATGAAATATAATAAGCACTGATAGAGCAAAAGAGGTAACCATTTTCAGAAATGATTGTTGATATTATAAATCTAGTCAAAGCATATTTGTACTTCATATCTAGTCACTATATTTCCTGAGCAACAGTGACAGAGTTGTGGGTGTTTGATGAGGCCAAGAGGTTGAAAGATCTAAAAGCCAGGTCCACAGGAAGACTGATGAAAAGACTTGCACATACTTAACATGAGGAAAAGGAGATTTAAAAGATGTATGAAATCAATCCAGATAGTTAGAGGCTTGTTACGTTGAGGAGGGATTGCACTGACTAGCACATTGTGCAGATGGCCACCATCCCACTCCTGTCCCTGCTGCAGACATCACATTTTCCCATTGTGATATAAGCAGTAAATTTCAAATGATCTAAATTGGCAAATGAGGTGAAATTGTCAAAGATATTGATTAAGCAAATAAAGTTTATGCTATATATGAAATTTAAGAAAACCATTCTTCCTTTAAGGCCATAGGAAGATGACACTTTAACCTAACTTAACATTACAATTAATATAAACTGATCTTTCATAGGCTTAGAACACAATGCTTTCTTTAAGAAAAGTTGAGTAAGCTTACTTTGGATGTTTTACACTAGCCAACACAATTTTCAAAACATTACAGAAACCATCATATTATGATATACACGTTCATCTGAGCAATGTTTTGCAGCATTTGTGACAACAACAGATCTGTAACGATCTCAAAAGGAAAAAAGTTAAATATTTAGTCTTTCAGCCTTAGGAAAATTCTTCTTTTAAAAGGGAAAGTTGGGTATTTTAGTGAACAATGACTTCTTGCACAGAGATGCTGAACATCATATTTGCTTTGAACTTTTTTCTTTTAACCTGCATTCTTGTCGACAAGCAAACTGTTTTTAGAAGCTACTCACCATCCTCAAAGGAAAAACTTATATTTCTGATTTCATTTTTCCTTAAATTAAGAGAGACTTTCTCAAAACCTATCTGCCATCTCTGAGGTCAGAACTAGTACCAAAATAGTGGGAGTTAGAGGTGTGAGGGTGTGTGTGGGAGCTTGGGTGTGGGTGTAATTGTTACAAAGATAGGATTATATTATTTCATTATCCATGGAAGCATTATTAATGGAGGGCATGGTTTGACAGACCTCAACAATGGATCATTTGGAACAGTCCAGTCTGAGAGCCACAAAACCTACAGCTGTTGGTTTGAAACTTTGAGCTGTTCTCTCATTACCAGCAGTAGTCATGTTGCTTCTATTCTATGTGGATGGTAATTGCTTTTCAAGTGGCCTTACAGACTCTTTTAATATAGAATTTGCTTCGGAATCTTCGAGCTAACATAGGATTTTGCTTACCCCTAAAGGTTCCAACCTTCTGCAAATACATAATGCCTTCAGCAGTTTAGAATTTCTGACTACAGAACCGAGCCTCTGAGCCTAGAAATTAAAAGGCCCTTAAAACTTCAAGTAGGTTTGGGGGGATTCTCAAAGATGACTAAGCTTTTGGAAAATAGCATCTAAGGAAAAGATGAAAGAATCCAGATTCATGTAAAGATGAGAGACTAATATGAAGGACTGCTATTTTGAGTAGTTCACAAAACAGTTCAACAGAGTGCAGAACGAAAACATTGGAACATCAACATATTTGGTTTTTCATCATTCTTTTAAAATTTCTATGTTGGAGCATTTTTACTGTGTATGTATTATAACTTATATATAAAGTTTATATGCACAGTAGTACATGTATAAAATCTATAAATGCATATACATATATTGGGCCCCATGCTCAAAAGTTTTTTTATTACAGATAAGAATGTGTGAGTAAAAAAATAGTCCTTAAAGAATTATGTGCTTTTCTTCTCCATCAAAAGAGTGTTTCAGTGTCTTTGTGTTGGGGAGCGAGACTGGTTTAAGTAGGAGCACAAGGGATTCAGTTAGATCCATTTATTTTGTTTTTAAATAACCATAATTGCTGATGAAACAACATTCATTCATATTCAACAAATATTTTCTGAGCATGTCCCATGTAATAAGCATTGCCCTAGGCTCTGAGGATATGATGTTGAATCTAAACAGTCACAAACCTTGACTTTATAGTGCAGTATAGTTTAGTGGAGGAAGACAGCTATCAAGCAAATACTCATGCATTTAAATATCTCATCATAAAGACAACCTACTGAATGGGAGAAAGTATTTGCAAATGATATGACTGATAAGGGATTAATATCCAAAATATATAAATAGCTCATACAACTCAAAAAAACAAACAACCCAATTAAAAAATGGGCAGAAGATCTGAATAGACATTTTTCCAAAGAGGACATGCAGATGGCCAATAGGCACACGAAAAGATGCTCAGCATTGTTAATCATCAGAGAAATGCAAATTAAAACCACAAGGTATGAGATATCACCTCACACCTGTCAGAATGGCTATTATCAAAAAGAACAAAATAACAAATGTTGGCGAGGATATAGAGAAAAGGGAACCCTCATACACTGTTGGTGGGGAAGTAAACTGGTGTAGCCACTGTGGAAGACAGTATGGAGGTTTCTCAAAAAACTAAAAATAGAACTACCACATGACCCAGCAATTCCACTTGGGGGTATATATCTTAAAAAACCCACTAGTTGGAAAAGACACATGCACCTCAATGTTCATAGCAGTTATTTATGATTGCCAAGATATGGAAACAACCTAAGTGTTCATCAACAGATGAATGGATAAAGAAGATGTGGTGCGTGCGCATGCACACACACACACACACACACACACACAGAGGAATACTACTCAGCCATTAAAAATGAAAATTTGCCATTTGCAACAACATGGATGGACTTGGAGGGCATTATGCTAAGTGAAATAAGTTAGACAAATACTGTATGGTACCATTTATATGTGGAATCTAAAAAATAAACTAGTGAATGTAATTAAAAAAACAGACACAGAGAAAACAAATTAGTGGTTACTAGAGGGGAAAGGGAAATGGGGAGGGGCAAGATAAGGGTAGGGGATTAAGAGGTACAAACTACTATATATAAAATAAATAAGCTACAAGGATATATTGTACAACACAGAAAATACTTTGCCAATATTTTATAATAACTATAAATGGAGTTTAACCTTTAAAATTGTGACTCACTACAGTGTACACCTATAAATTATATAACCTTGTACATCAACTACAATAAAAATTGTTTTAATTTTAAAAAATTTAGGTCTCATCATAAACTGATAAGTATTACAAAGAAAAGAAGAGCAGGATACAGGAGGCTACAAGAGAATAAATTGGGGGCACTTTCTCTATTCTGGGGTTACTGAAAAAGACTACCCTGAGGAAGTGACGTTTAAGCTGGGGCCTGTGGGGCTGGCAGTGTGGTTGCGTTGGGAAGAGGTAGGGAGAGAGAGGCCTAGGCTGAGGAAGAGTGCCTAATGGCCCTGAGGGGACAACTGGGGAGTGAGGGGCAGTGCCACATATGCACGGGTTATCAGACATTGGGGAAGCTTCAGAGATGAATCAGCCTGACGGGGATGGAGTACAGGCTAAATGACCCCAGGAGCTCCACCCTCCTTTGATCAGGAAAAAGATCACAGAGGGCCACAGGAGACAAAAAGAAGTGAGTGGCTGGGTGGCTTGGCACAATTGGAACATTGCATTCTATGCAGCATTTCCGGGAATCTCAGGTAATGCTCTGTGTGGCCCCCTAGGACAGAAATCGGCAAGGGTAACGGGCAGCATGTTTTCTCTGCCTGAGCTACAGATGTGAATCTTGCCTTTTGGATGACAATGAGAATTTCATGAGCAGTAGCCAGCCAGAGGGCCTAGTATTGTGTCGTGATCATGTATTTCCCTGAGTTATTTTAAACAAGAGGGTGTCTGTGCTATCCTCTTCGCAAAAGCAGAGGGTTTGGAGGTAGGGTAAATGAGGTAGGTCGAAGGATAATTGCCGGAAATGAGGCTGTGGACCCGGGCTGCGGAGATGCTAAGTGGGAGAGCAATTGTTGACGAGCCATTGTCGCTGTGCCTACTAATCTGCGAGGGGAGGGGAGGAGACAAGGGAGACCAGGGTTGGACACTGAGCGTGGAAGAAGTGTGAGCGAGCCAGGGAGCGCTCTCGACGCGCGAGGGCGGGAGGCGGCTACCCTGGGTCCTCGGCGCCGAGAAAGGGGCAGCAGGAGGCGGCGCGGGCCCCGCCCCCTCCCCTGGCGGGCGCGGGCGCGAGACGCTGCGCGGCGGCAGCGGCGGGCGCGAGCAGCAGCTGTCAGGCCACCGAGGTCCAAGCTGCACTTGCCGCCCCGTGGAGGACGAGGAGGAGGCAGGAGCAGTGACGGTGTCGCCGAGGAGCCGGACTGCCGGCACGCAGAGCCGACCGGCCTGGCCCCCGCGGCCCTCTCCCGCCTCTCTCCCATTGTGTTGGGTAAGGTGCCGGTGCGTGGGCAGCGACGGGGGCTTAGCGGCCGGAGGACGCAGGAGGCCGGGAGGTGGGGGGGCCTGGGGACAGAGGGAGGAAGGGAGGTCTAGGGGATCCCTGGAGACACTTGCACCTGGGCAAAGGGACCTCGACGCCGCGGGGGCCGGAGCTGGGGGGTGGGAGACGGTGGAGGGGGGCGTTGCTGAGTAATCCCGAGCGGCTGCCAAAGCCCGGCAGAGAGGCGCAGGGCTCCGTGGGGAGCGGGTGTGGCTCAGTGCGCATGCGCCACGGCTGCTGGTTCTCAGAGCTGGGGATGAGGTGAGCCGACCCGGGTCCGAGGTAGTTGGAACTCTGCGTGGCATCTCACTTTCTGGATCCCTCATGCTAACGGTACCCCTGTTGTAAAGATGCCAGCATTCCCGGCCTCCTAAGAAAGCTTCTTTTTCCTCTACCCTGCTCAGTAAATGTCACTCAAAGCTTTCCTATTTGTCCCAGGCAGTCTACTTAGGAAGAAGTGGCCTGGGGACAGTGCCAAATTGCTATCTACTGTGCTTTCAAGCTCATATCCCCAGAGCTGTCATTGTGAGGAGTGAAGGGTTAGAGATGAAAGTCCACATTGGACCCTTCTAGTTGCATGTCGGATATAAATATGGGCATAAATGTAGGAATAGCTCTTCAGTGGCATGACAGCTGTGCATTTGGACTCAATGGACTTAGGTGGTAACTTGTTAGCTCTACGAAATGAATCCAGTGCGTCAGAGGGCTTCCTCGCCACAGAACCCGCTCACCCCCCTCCCCAGCCCCAAGCATCAAGTTGTACTGGAAACAACCTACACCATTTAAGGCAGAGAGTCTCAAAGATCCAATCATTTCTTATTTGTATTGATTTTTACGTATAGTAAAGAAAGCCCCACCCAATTCTCCAGTGCAGTATTTCCAAATATTGTGCCAGGAATCAACAGTGAGTTGAATAGCCTCGACCGGTGTGTCACCACAAGATGGGCTTTCCCCACAGCTCTAACTATAGCTTCTCTCCTGTGCAGATTGCCACCAGGGCCACTCTCACTCACTGCCTAGCCCTCCCCTGGTTCTCCTCCCCCACCCTCAGCCCTGCAGTACACATCCCTCTCAAAACTTGCTCCCAGACAATCTTGCACTATGGATCTGAGCATCATTCTACCCATGACAACTGAACTGATGTTGCCAATTTGCTTTTCTGTATTTCTCTCCATCAGCACACTAAAATGTACTATTTTCAAAGGTTCAGGCTCTTTCTTACCATTGTCCTGCCTCCTCCCTCACCTCCATCCCCACCCCCAAGCATCCCCAACTAAATACAATAATTTTAATAAGCCTGTGTGGGTGCAGACACAGCAGATTTAGAAGGTTTCAAGTGTATCAAACAATAAAGAAAGCTACCAGTTATATGAATTTCTAAGTCATCTTACTATTCAAGACTTAGACCCTAATTGGGGAAAAAAGTGAATCAACTGTCCTTAGAGAATGTTTGTTAATCTGGGGGAAATGGAGTAGGAAAAGGGAACTGCGTGTCTGGGATGTTTAAGTCATTTAAAGCCAGATCTTTCTCTGAATAGGACCAAGATCAGAATAAACATTTTAGTCCAAATCCTACCTTGATATGGGACCCTTAAGGAATGTGTAACGGATTTGACTTTCCTAATAAATGTACTTAGGGTTAGCAAAGAATTCCTTTGCCTACTTAATGCTATCTTCTTTTAAGATTTGATTTAAATTTGGCATATTCTGGAGGAGAAAAAAGTTTGATTTGCTTTTATACTGTGCTAGTACTTTTTAATTTAATTATGTACTGAAGGATATCACACTCAAATGGTGAGGAGGAGGAGGAGGAAGAGGATGGGGATGCCAGTACCCACTGAAAACAAAGTGGACATAATTATTCTGCTCTTGTTTTGGGCAGGAATGGAGAAATTTATATATTTATTTTTTTAATGTGAAGGGAAGGGGAGGGAAACTGGAGCATTTCCAATAAGTTTCAACAGGTGGAATTCCTGTTAAGTCCCATCTAGAAAGTGATCCAGATAAGTCCATAACTTCTGCTCTTTAGTCACCTTATAAATAATAGTATTTGGATAGCTTACAGAACTGGGAATCTGTTGTACCTTTGCATCAGTTCAGAGGCGTTAGTTCCGGGTACTTACCTAATTAATAAACAAATGTTTACTGACTATCCATATAGAGGACTCTGGTGCTGCTTGAGGGGACTTCAAAGACATACACAAACAAGTGCCTTGTGACCCAGGAATTTAGAATTTGGTTGTGTGGGAAAGACCTACTTGTGCAGGAAAAGAAAAAAGATTTTGTTAGCAAAATAAGACAGCATAATGATACTATTTCAACTATAAACTATAAACTATGAGATCTGAAGCTTATATGTTAATTTGTAAACTCCCTGAGGGTAAGACCTTGCCTTAAACACATACGATTGCCAACAATGTCTACACCCAGTGGGTGCTCAAGTGATGAAGCTTTGCAAAGTAGATTAGGTAGGGAGAAACCAGAGGCAGGGAGAGAAGAGCAGGGAAGCTTTCACAACAGATTAGATGCAAGGAGATGTGGACCAAAGTTCAAATATTAGCAGAAGACTGGAAAAGGATATTCTAAGGAAAAATCACCAGGATTTAGTGATTGAGGGCAAGGAGCCAAGCCCAAACTATTCATTTCTACCTCTGACAAACAAATGGGAGTTGGAAGCAGCAGAGGAAAGTGGAGGGTCACCTTAGTAAGCACATAATAGGCACCCAGGTGTTTTCTCAAGCATCAGTTGCAGGATTGGACAAGAAGACCCTTAAGGTCCCTCCAGCACTAAGATTCTGTGGTTTATGCAGATGCTCAAAATTGTTGGGGAACAAGGGCTTCTCAGATATGGAAGAAAGAGGGAAGGAAGAATTGTTATCCTCCCACTGGCAGGCCCTTTCTGAGAAGGGTTAATATGAATCACAAGGCCCCCACCAGTGAGTGAAAGGAGATGGAGGAGCAAGAGGAACAAAAATTTCAAACCAAAAATTTCAGTAAATGCTTACAAATCTTTGCAGACTTCATAAGTTATTCATTTCCCCCCAAGTCTTGTGTGTTAAGTGGGGCAGGTGTTATCAGCTCTATTTTTATATAGGAAGAAAGACAGCAAGATTAAGCGACCTGCCCAAGTTCATAAAATAAATGAATGGGAAAGCAGCGATGAAGACCTTTGTCTCCTGATTGCTGCCTGCCCAGTGCACTTGACTGACCCTGAATCGCATTGCTTTTCCTCCTCTTTCCCTAGTTTAGAGCCTATGCACCCAGAAGTTATGTGCGCACACGACCAAATAGGGAATGCTCAAGCAACTGCAGCATTATCTCAGATAGTTATTAATACTTCATCATTATTCCTGGAGCTGAGTATTTGGTTTCCATATTCACTCAGTCCTTGACCCGTCATTTGAGTTTATCCGCAACAGCCGGGAAAGTAGAGTTAGTGAGTCATTTAATGATGTGAACACCTGTTTGCTAGGACCTTAAGGAAGCTCATTTGGCATGGGCCTTTAGTACTATGAGTATTATGCCCAAGTTTGTACTTCCTTCAAGTGAGAGCTGAAAAGTTCTCCTCTGTAAAATTATCCTAAAGACCAGTATAAAAAAGAAGTGTGCTAACACTTGTTTCGTCTCCATTTAAAGAAATGTTTGTTACTTGAGCTACTTCCAAAGACAGCAATTTGAGAGCAGGGAAAAAGGACAAAAATCAGGAATTGTAGAAAACTTGAGAATTTTTTAGAATAGATATAGACCAAGAAGAAGGATAAAGCCTATCAATTTAGAAGACATTATTTAAATTCATACCTACTGATTTAGCTCTCTAATGAATCCCTTATTATAGGCTTTATCTATATTTGACAAAAATAACATGAGACTGTTAAGCAGCAGAGATTTCTTGAAAGCTTCTTTATTCCTCAGTAAGAAAGACTACTCAACAAATCGAGGAACTGTTTTTCTTTTTAGACCAGTACTCTTGATGCTTCTTAAATAAGACACTTGCCATAATTAAATATAATTTTAAATGAAGATGTGTTTGAATTTAATAAAGCCAGCTAAATACTAAAACCTGTGTTTAAGACAGATGACTGAAATTAATGAGTAAAATAATTAGCCAAGATTATATATTGTAAACAAGGAATCCCCAAACATATCTTTTTCTTCTCTGATCTTGTGGAATCAGTTGCAGAGACAACCTCAAGGCAGATTGGGGAGTGCATTAATAACTTTCTTGTAGATGGGAACATTGGTAGATATAAAGGAAAGGCGTTTCATCTCTGACTTAGGATTTCAGCATATCTTAGACTCCTCTGTGCTTTCCCTTTCCTGAGTATCACCTAATGTGAATGTCGCTACTTTCTTTGATTTACTTTTACTTTGAATGGCAAGTTCAATGATGAGACAATATAAAACTTTAAAAATCATATAAAGTACACTCAAGTTAAGACAAGTTAAAATTCATGCAATAAAATTATTTTGTCCATGTTAAGTGTTTGTAGCATTTGAACTCTTTTTAAGAATATTCATGAAAAGCATCTTCTGTAGGTAAGTTGAGGTTTGTCTGTTTTTTTTTCCTGCTTGATCATATTTGTATCTATAGCCTTTATTTTATTATAAATTTTAAAAACTAATGTTTCACAATCTGTTTTTCAGAATCCTAAAAAGAAAAAATATAACAACAACAAGAAAAAGACTAAGATTGTGACAAAGACACAACTGGGTTTATATTTTATTTTCTTCTGGGTAGGTATATATTTTATATGTTTTTATTTGATCTCTGAAAAATGTATAGCACAGGGAACCATATTCAATATCTTGTAATAGCCTATAATGAAAAAGAATATGAAAAGGAAAATATATCTCTATATAACTGAATCACTATGCTGTACACCAGAAACTAACGGAACGTTGTAAACTGACTATATCTTAATTAAAAAATAAATATTAAAAATAAAAAAATGCTAAAATGAAAAATAAATATTTAGAAAAACGTATAGTTAGTATACATGCACAGCAACATAACTTTAAGAACTACTGAGGGTTTTTTTAATCTACATTTCAAATGTGTGTGCCTCCAGAAGCTCTTTTGCATGTGCTCTTTTGATTAGTGATTAGTTTTCATCAATTTAAGTCACTTGCATAAATAACACCCAATAAACATCATCATTGTTGAGTTCCCACAAAGCTAGTGTAAAAGTACCTAACAGAATCTAGTACAAGGTAGTTGTTCAGTAAACATTTGATCTTTTTATTTTAACCTGCATCCTAGGTGTTCCACCTATAGACACGTTGTGGAGGTAACACAAAGGATACTGTATAATTATTAGCTCTTAGAGTTTACAGTATGTTTTCATTGGTGTTACTATGGAATTAGAAACTAAATCCAGAAATTAATAAGCTTATTCAAGATTTTCTTCCTCAATGATAGCCGTTATAATGATACCAGTCAACAGTTATCAACTTGAGTGCCATTGTTCCCCTGAAGAAAAGATTATGGAAGATCCTTTACTTGTGAGGGTATCCATATCCGTGCAAGTATAATGGAGCAAATGCCTGAAGAAACCTGATACTTTTCTCTTTTCCCAGTTCTGGGGTCCACTGTAATTCTAACCCAGACCTCTATTAACAGAATCAAGATTCCAGCTTACACAGCTTTCTCTCCTCAATATTTCTTGAGTCCCTCGGGAACAGACTTCAAACCCGAAACCAACTTCATACTTTTTGCCTCTTGTTTGGAACTGTCCAAACCGGAAGCTAACATGTTACACATTTGAGTAATATTCCTGTTCTAGGCTTTCTCGCCTGGAATAGGATCAGAACTGAACCAGATTACAGCACCATCTGCTAGTCCGTTTATCCATGGCATTCGGCCATCTTCCTGGCACAGGCAAGAAAGAGACTTCAGGAAAATAAGACCTATTTTCTCCCTTATGCAAAAAGAGTTTTATTCCTTCTGCTATACTATATCATTTAATGAGCATGAATCAAGAGAAGTTAAATTAGAAGGCCTCGTATTTCAGAGAAATTTACTATGCAGTTGATTTCAGTTTCAGATTTTAACTGTCTTCCCTCCTACTTTTTCTTTTATTTTCAGGCTCTCTTGGTTATATACTCCTTTCCATCTGGTGCTGCAACAATGAGTGGGAAATCCCTGCTCTTAAAGGTCATTCTCTTGGGTGATGGTGGAGTTGGGAAAAGCTCACTCATGAACCGTTATGTAACCAATAAATTTGACTCCCAGGCTTTTCACACCATAGGGGTAGAGTTCTTAAATCGAGATCTGGAGGTAGATGGACGTTTTGTAACTCTCCAGATCTGGGACACTGCAGGGCAGGAACGTTTCAAGAGCCTTAGGACACCCTTCTACAGGGGAGCAGACTGCTGCCTCTTGACCTTCAGCGTGGATGACCGGCAGAGCTTTGAGAACCTTGGTAATTGGCAGAAAGAATTCATCTACTACGCAGATGTGAAAGACCCTGAGCACTTCCCCTTTGTAGTTCTGGGTAACAAGGTAGACAAAGAGGATAGGCAAGTGACTACTGAGGAGGCACAGGCCTGGTGCATGGAGAATGGAGATTACCCTTACCTAGAAACAAGTGCCAAAGATGATACTAACGTGACAGTGGCCTTTGAAGAAGCGGTCAGGCAGGTGTTGGCTGTAGAGGAACAGCTGGAGCATTGCATGTTAGGTCACACTATTGACTTGAACAGTGGCTCCAAATCAGGATCTTCATGCTGTTAAAAGTAGGAAGCCTTTTCAAAGTGTGCCCCAAATTGGTCAGTCAGTAGCATAAGAATAACTGTGCCCCTCTAAGAGCGCACACACATACAAAAGGGTGCGAGATAAGGTTATGATGGTGAATCAGAGCCTTTCAAATTGAAGTTGTAGAGCGATTTAAAAAAAAAAAAAAAGCTTTATCAAGCCAAGTGTATTTTGCGTGATTTCTGCTATTTCCTTCTTGTGTGTATCAGGACACTTCAGAAAGCTTTAGTCCTGAGAGATTTAAATATTTTTCACATCACAGTTTAAACTTAGAAACCAGCCGCATGAAGGAGTTAAAGAGCTACAGCTATCCCTTAAAGCGTTCCATTTATCAACTAACAAATGTCACCATCAACTCTTGCCAAGCAGTTTCTGACATGTCTGTCAAGGGGAAAAAAAATAAGACTCTGAGCCGTATTACAATAAAAATAATAATGCAAACAAAGATGTTCTAAGCTTCAATTATAAAGAGGTTATAATGATTAGGAATGCAAAAGTATAATGATGTACACTGCCTTGTTTAAATCCTCATGTGTGATTTGCTCCCAGCTGAGCTTTTCAAGAAATACTGTCTCAAGAAGAGATACACTAACGACATTGGAAATTTATTATACTCCTTGTGTTTAAAGTAACAGGGTACTAGTGAATGGATTATGCTCAAATATGCCAACCACCCTTGCAAATAAATGGTTGGTCTGCTTTCATGTCGTAAGTCTACTTTTGCTGTGCAGGGATGTTGCTTCTCTGGCAACCTCGTATCAATTTAACAATGCTGTTTAGTATATGACTTTGGACACACTGCACTCTGCTCATAATTTTGATGGTCCTTTGGTCCACAATACTTCTCTCAGAGAAGCCTTCAGAACAGATGGGAGGATACTGGACTTTTCTTACAACGTTCCTTAACTCGAATGTTTATTGTAGAAGAA
The DNA here is from genome assembly GCF_036321535.1 of Camelus dromedarius. Lineage (NCBI taxonomy): Eukaryota > Metazoa > Chordata > Mammalia > Artiodactyla > Camelidae > Camelus > Camelus dromedarius. Next base: position 31,178,071 of record NC_087472.1, on the reverse strand, counting down.
GGAACTGATTTCTTTTATGTTGCACTATATGTTCAGCTGGCCAAACTAAGACATTGAAAGTAACAAAAGAGAACATACTTTAATCCAGTGTTAGAATGAACGTCTCATAATTAGAGTTGTCCGACAGTGGAATGGACTGCCTTAATGGTGAACTCCCTTCCAGTGAAAAGAGTTAGGAAGATGTGGATGACCAGGTATTGAAATACCATAAAAAAGATTTTCTGTACTGGCTAGATATTTGGTTTAAGGTCCCTTCCAGCTCTAAGTTCTAGGAATCTATAAGCTACAAACTATATTTCAGTGCCATGTTATAATTAGATTTATCTTAAGACAGCAGCTAAGACTATGGAAAGGGACTTTAAAATTTCTCAAACTATTCTGGGATCAGCATTTAACAGCAACTACATAGCTCTTTTGCTTTTGCACTATGGCAGGAAAAATTCTTGAGCTCTGAGTAATCATTACATGCCCGATATAAACATCCTAAAGATACTATATTAAAATGCAAAAATGGTTTGTCAAATCAAAATCAAAACTTTGTGATCAAATCAAATTTTGATTTGACAAACCATTGCCAGCTATATACTGTATTATGAATATGCAGTCTAGTTCTTGCCAGTTGATCTATTTGTCTTGCATAGCTTTTAATCTGTACTCTTAAAACATCTCTGATAAAAATAATGACCCAAGATAGTGAGGGACAGTTAGAAATGACCCCAGAAAGAGACCTAGGTCGGGGAGGGGACAGGAGCTTTCACAGGAATATAGCCTAGAACTCTCCATTGTAGCCACATATGGAATCAGCCTTACATGTGGGACCTTATGTGCTTTAAGAGCTCTGGGACTTTTTTGCCACATAGATAAATGGAAGATGATATTTCATCCCAGTAATACTCAGTATTTCCCATTTAAATATGGTCCTGACCCCATTGTCCAACTAACTTTGATGCCAGAAGTCAAAGCCAGAACTGGGACCCCCACGGCTCTTAAGTATTGGTCCCTATCCTGCCTATGCCTATAGCCAGCCACACTGGTCTCCCAGTTCTATGATTATTTTGCTACAATCATGTTAGGGTGAAAATCTGTACATCAGAATTGTTCAATGCTAATTGTTTAAAAGTGCATGAGACCTGGGGCCTTCTCTTTCTACTTGCACTCTGCTTATAATAGTTTCTATCTGTAGATCTCAGGCCTTCATAAAGAACTCCACCCACTCACAAAAGTACTTGTCACTATTTGAATGGCATGTGATCATTTAAATAAAAAAATTACTTGAGTATCCCATTCATAGGCCTCCTGTCCATCCAAGACAAGTGTTCATTTTATTGGCAGGTCAATTGAAGCCCCTTTCCCCTTAGCCACACCAATTTTTTTTTTTTTTTGCCAAATCACTACACAATATCTTAATGAAAACACTTAACATTAAGTGACAAAAACAGTGGCATTTTGGTGAGTAATACTCAGTGGGGTGCTCACATATAGTTTGGATAAGATTAAAAACCACCAAAGGCTGAAATCTGTGAGTACCAGGAACTGTGCACATAGGCTTAGAAATTGTGTACTCTAGAATGTGCAGTGCAATATTTTCAGTAGGTGTTTTTTTAAATGAACACTGGATTTTTGAACAAGATATTTCTAATTGGAACTATGCTGTTTTTCAATGGTCCATTAAACATCATACAGAATATTTATTTAATTTATTTTCATGTATTGGGCTAACATTCAAGGGGCCTCAGTTTCCATATGTCTTCAGTGGATTGACGAATTTCAGGTTAATTTGTGCCTGCCTCAGTCATCTCTACTTTACCCTGAGGTATTCCACAATCCTCTTGTTGCAGGTGCTGCTAAAAACTCAAAATTGTGTATCAGATATTTTGTTTCAACTGTAAAAAATCATCTGTGTTAAAGTGAATAAAAAGTGCATTTTGAATAACCAGTATACAATGTTTGTGCTGCTTTTCTCCCTTTCTCTTTTTGAGCAACTGGTGGGTGAGACAGAGAGTATTTATCAATCAAGTCACTCAGGTTGCCCTGCATGTGGCCTCTGAATTATGTTTCCACATGGTGCTCCAAGCAGCCACTACCTACTGATCAGACAGATACCATTTTACTGATTAGGAGACAAGCTCAAAAGATTAAGGTGGGAAAGTTCCTTTTATGTTATGCCGCTTTGTAATATATGAAGAATACTGGGCATAGACATTGGATCTTAACTCTCCACTTTATTTCTTCATTATAATTTAAAACAGAATGAAACCATCACAAAATATAAATAGAATATGCATGTTCCCTTTATTTTCTTGACTGATCTACTGTCTAGATTTTTGGAAAACATGGAAATATAGGCAAAACAAATTAGAACACAAAGGATAATTTTGTTAAATATTCTGTTCTCACATATTGGACTTTAAACATACTTGCATTAACATCAGTCTAATGGCTTGAATATACAGTACATAGTGGTGACTTTAAAATTATGGACACAAGTATCTCCACAGCATGTAATTTCATTACAGAGATTCCATCTGTCACAGATTTAGCCCTCTTCTCCCCTCCGTCTATTTTCGCCTGATGGAACTTCGGGCAGTCAAAATCAGAGGGGGAACAAAACAAGTTTTTTGCCACATGTACTGTTTCCTTCGCTAAGGATAATCATTTAACAAATTATCAGACCAGCTTCAAATACAGCACCAGAAATCCTTTTGATTAGGCCATAATGATGCAACTTTTAGGCTATAGAAGGCCATAGATTTACAAGATCTTTAATAAAAGGATTTGTTCATCCAAAACTGATACTTTAAAAGCAGAAAACTAGCTTTCCGTCTGCAATTTTTCTACCTGATTCATAGCCCAGTGGGAAATCTCTTTCTTTTGATGTCTTAAGAGGTACTATAGTAGGGGGAAAGGGAATCAGATGAAGGCAGTCAAAGGTATACAAACTTCCAGTTATAAGATAAATGCTAGAGGTATAATGTACAACATGATAAATAGAATTAACACTGCTGTGTGTTTTATATGAAAATTGTAAAGAGAGCAGATCTTAAGAGAAAGAGAGAAAGGAAGGAAAGGAGGGAGGAAAAAGAAACATTATAGAGTCTCATTTTTTGGAAATAGCTTGGCTATGGGCCAGGAAGTGAAGGGTGTGGAATAGATGGTTTCAATTCTATAATTAAATTTTTAAAACACACTGGAAAATTAAAGCACTGATTTGAGGAATTTCAGGATGGGAGTGGCATGTCTACTTTCATTTGAATTACCTTAAGTAGTTCTAACCTCAGTTTTACCTCAGTAATCCAGATAATTATGTCAGTTTTTATCTCCTTGCTATGGAGATGTAGGATTCATTATAGTGGAGTGCTTTTCTTACCCTTGATTTTAGGGCGAGTAAACTATGATACATTTTTTGATAAAATGTTCATAGATGCGCATGGCTTTTTTCCAAACTGGTCTCTTTTTTTCCCCAGCTTTATTGAGGTATAATTGACAAATAAAAGTTGTATAAATTTAAGGTGTTCAAACGATGATTTGATAATATGTATACACTTTGAAATAATCGCCAAAATCAAGCTAATTAATATATCCATCACCTCTCAGGTTTACCTTTTTTTTTTTTTTTGCTGTCTTTTTAATTTCCTCAATTTAACATAACCAATAAAGCCCTCATTCTTTACTCCTTTCTCTTAAGAGAAGGAAAAGATAATGATAGAATCTAGCCATATTTAAAGAATGAAAGTAAAGTTATTAAAATGTCCTCTTATTGGTATGTTTACAAAAACTGGTAAACAAGGATCTGGCTTTATTTTGCTGATGGAAGTGGTGATGTTTGTGTGAGGTGGTGTTTGTTTTTTTTTTTTTTTTTTTTTTGAGGGGGTGAGGGGTTACTTAGTGCTTTCCCAGGGAGAATACGCATCTTCTTCACAGCTCAAGATGTGAAGAACTTGTCACCTTTAGTCATGTGGGAACTACTGCAGTGATTCACAGGTCTTCATAAACCACTTTGTCTTCTCCAAGGCAACACAGAGAATTTTGGTTCGGCCATATTTAAGTGCCTTGGTTTTGTGAGTGCAAGTATGTGTATTTTTGAGTAATCTGTCAATTCCCTTCATGCTATATGAATTATGGATAAATGTGTAATGAGTCTCACTATAGCACTACTGAATTCGAGCCAGACGTGCCAAGCTCTGCTTCTTCTACTTAATTGATTGATAAAAAGGGATTAAGAAATACTGCCTTAATGAAAGAAATGCTAGCTGTATTGATTAGAGTTAAAGTACAAATGATGACTTCCTGTGGTGCATTCGTGAGGAAGCAAGAGACAGGCTCATCTCTTCTCTTTTCCATTGTTCCTGGCTGCCCTGGAAATAGCATATCCATGGGTGTGTCCTGTAATGTTTGATATAGAGTCTGCTGATTGATGAACAAGTATTGGTATAATCTTTGAATTGTCTCTTTTTCCATTTGTTCCCCATGAGAAAACAGTGTCACAAGTAAACACTTTAAAACTTTGTCTTTTTTTTCTTCTGATTACAAAAGTCATACGCACTCATGATAAAAAAAAATATAACTGAAGGAGCAAAAACACAGAAAAGCAAGATAAAATAAAGGTCATCTGTAATCCTATTATCCTGAGGTAGCTAGATTTTTAAAATACTACTTTTAAGTGTGCATTTTAATATGTTTATGTAAAAAAAACATTGATGTCATATTGCACATACTGATTGTAATCTTTTTCGCTTAACATACATGACACTTTTCTCTAAGTCATTATATATTCTCCTAGGGATTATATTTAATGCTTGCATAATAGTCTGTTGAAGGATTTACCATAATATATGTAATCAAACACATTGCTAGACAGGTAAGTTGTTTTGCAGTGGCCTCCTTTTCATAAAATAAAGCAGCAGTCTACATCCCTAATAGTAATCTTAACTCACATCTCTGTTTATTTCCTATAAGTAAAATTTCTGGATCAAAAATATGAATATTTTTATGGCTTTTAATATATATTGGCAAATTGCCCTCTGAAAGAATGTTGTCCCAAACTACATCAACAGCAGTTGAATAAGAGAAGGTCTATTTCTCTAAACATTCAACCACTGGTGGAATATCATCTTCACAAACCACATTTGCCTTATTTGCTAAGTGAAAAATAATCTCATGTTTTGATTCGCATTTCTTTCATTCTTTGAGAGTAAATAGATGTTCATCTATTTATTCACCATTTTAATTTTTTCTTGAGTGACTAGCCCATTCTAGTCCCCATTCGAGGTGCGGAACATTCATTTTTTTTTTGTTTCTTATTGATTTCTAGAAATTCATATATATATATATATATATATATATATATATATATATATATAGTGGGCATTAACCTTTCATCTTATTCGTGTTGCTGGTTTTCTGCAGTCCTCTACCATATCTCTTTTCTTTTAATTTTGTTTATGATATTTTTTAAAATATTGACAGATTATTGAAAGGGCTATATTCTAATAAATTAGAAAACCAGGGTGGTGGGGGAGAGAGAAATGCCTACTTGATTTGTCCTTTGTTCCTGACCACATTTGAGACTATGTTTTGTTTAGAAAGGTTATGAATCTAAACTTGTGTCACCATGATAAAAAAAAAACTTATAGAAAGGAAAATATTCATTCCCCCAACTTCTTTATCTGCATGATGTCAAATGGCTGGTTTGATTTGGGTTTATTGCTGTTATTTCAGAAGATTATTCTGAAATCTTATACGAATACAGAGATAGTAACAGTTCAGCTTTCACCCACAAGGGGGCAATGAAGACCATTGAGTGTGAAACACGTAAGACTAGACTGTTCGAGCTGAAGAGGTGCCTGGAAATCATCCAGCTAGCCCACCTCTCCCTTATTTTCCACACAGAAAAACAGAAATCTGGAGGAGTGAAATGACTTACTCAAGGTCTCAGAGCTGAGTCAGACAGCTGAGTCCTAAGTACTTTCCAGTTGACCATACTGTGCTTTAGTCAAATGGACACAAACTATAAACACATATCTTTTCTTTCCTGATTTTTAATTTTTTTCTTTTTGCCTATTAAGGTAAGATTCACATAACATTAGCCATTCTGAAGTGTACAGTTCAGTAGCATTGAGTATATTTACAGTGTTATAATCACATATGTTTTAATCTTCTGGATTCAATCACAGTCCTGCCACTAAATAGGTGTGTTACCCAAGGTTAGTCGTGTAAACTTGCTGATCTTCCATGTGTTCAGTTTGTGTAGTGAGAAAATGTCTTCCTCAATAGGTTGTTGTGAGGATTACCAGGAATAATATTCACAAGTGCCTAGCAATGTTCTTGGCACAGAGTAGATGAGAAATAAATTCTTTCCTTCAAGGTGTTAACCAATTGCTCCCCATCTAGTAGTAATATATTGGTTTCACATTGAATAAAAACAGATTCCAAACATTTTACTCTCTTCTCATGACTATTAAATTTTAAATATGCTCAGAGGTTAAAAATTTTTTTAAAAAATTTCACAGCATAGGTTCTTGTAACATAGTCGGCAAAGGATTGCAGTATTTAATAGATGCAAAGGATCTCTTTCAAACAAACAAGTTTCTTAGAGGAATTTTGAAAAATAGAAGATGATTCGGCTGGAAACCATGGTAATGTGTGTACTACTTTAGGTCAAATTTTAGAAGTGACCCTAAGGTAATATGATCCAGTCTGCTCATTTTATAGATAATAAAACTGAGGAACAGAGAAGTTAAGCAAATTCCTGAAGGCCACACAACTAGCCAGTGACTTGAAAGATCCTCAGTTCCCTCCATGAAATAGGATATGTTTCAGTCCCTCATTTTCAGGGTAATAAATACATTTTTGTCCAATGTCTACCCTGTACCAGGCACTATTCAAAGTGTGGAGAGGCAGAAATTGAGGCAGAAACAAAAGCACAAAGAACCACTGGATCCCTAACTAAGAAATGTGGATGTATTTTGAAAGTAATAGGCAATAAAAGAAGGGGTTTTAAGCAGAGGTGTGCAGCTCAGGTTTGTGCTATGCAGTGATCACTCCAGTGATGTGGTGGGAGTCAGGGTGAGCAGCACAGAGACAAGTGTCTAGTGAATTTAACAACAGACGTGCCAGGTATGTCAAGGCATTTAGACTTGCCCCTGCCTGTGTTTTCCAAGAGTGATTCACAGAGCAACAGACCACCATGACAGATCCATCGGGAGACCTTGTCAAAATGCAAATTCTTGGGCCCGACCTGACCTGCTAAATCCATGTCTCTGGGGGCCCAGGCATCTACCTGTTACCAAGTTTTCTAGCGGACTCGGATGTCCATGGTCTGGGGGCTTGGTGTTGAAAAGCCTCCCTGGCAGCCGTCAGAGAGCTGGTTTGTCAAGTGAAAGCCAACAGGCGTTCAGACCTCAGAGCCTGACCCACCAGGGCAAAAGGCTTGCAGGGCCCTGGCCCTGGGGGCAGAGACACACCTCGGCCCTCCCACACCATCTCCCCTGCCCTCTGCCTGGCCGGTGCCTCCCCTCCCTCTGGGTCAGGCCTGAGCATCACCTCCTTGGACTTCTTTCCTGGCCTCCTAGTCCACCTTACAGGCGTTCACAACACCCCTCTCTTATTTCCTTCTGTTTCTCACAACTTGAAATCTCACATCTATGTGTGTGGTTCCTCATAAATGTCCCCCCACCCCCCGACTAGACTGTAAGCTCCTCGAGGTCCAGGCCTGTGCTGTCCTCGATGCTGAGCGCCCACAGCACCTAGTGCAGGGCCAGGCACAGGGTGAGTGGCAGCTAAATATTTTGGAAAGAAAGCATGCATGCATGCATGCATGAATGAAAGAAAGGGTGGATGGGGAGGTAGTGGTGGCAGCCCCAGCTTGGATGGCGGTGCTGAGTGGCAATCCTCTGGGGCCGGGCCTGGCTGCTCTGTTGGCATGGATGCTTCCAACACCATTAATGGGCTTGAAGGTGACGGGGTCTGGGCACCTTCTCCGAAAGTTCCTGGCTCTTGGCAGAGTCCCAGGTCACTCTCCAAATGGAAAGCAGAAGGAAGCCAAGGCAGCCAGGTCTGGGGTAAGAGGCCAAGGGAGGCAGCACGTTTCTGGCCGGTTGGCTGGGTACCCGGAGGCCAGGGGAGTGGGGGGACTGAGACTTGCTGCCTTCTTGCCCTGCCCTGTCCCCTCAATTCTGGCTCCTTGAGGGTGGGCACAGAGGGGGGCAGAATTAGCCACTCCAAAATGTGTCTCTTTGGCATAAGGATTATTTTAGGCTGGTTCTTTTTAAGAAACAGCAGACCTAGGAAAAGCTTTGGGAACCGAGTAGACGTCACCCTTTTGTAAGAGACACTTGTCAGGAAAACCCCCCATTTGAAAGAGTGTCACCCTTTCTGAACCAGGAAGAGAAGGATGACTAAATCTCTAGAACTTATCAATAGCGAAGGCAACAACGTGAATATGCATAACAGTCTTACCCTTGATCACTGTGCTTTTCCTGAAAACCTCCCATACCTGGCTCTCCACCACCCCCTCCATCATCTTTTTATAAGCTGGAAATGATGTTTAAGTTGGTGGCCTGGACCATTTCGGGGAGTCAGTTTCCCTGGGTCTCTGCCATGGATCCAGGAGGTCTACAGCTTAGTAAGCGTCTGCTCGTTTTTCTGCTGTTAATCTGTCTTTTATTACAGGGAGTGTCAGCCTAGAACCTAGAAGGGTAGAGGGGAAATAGTTATCCTCCTTCACAGCCCTTTCCCTGCCGCATGCAGAGTCCTGGGCGAATGGCCTGGAGACCCGGGAGCACTGTCTCCACGGCAGTGTCCCCAGGCTGCCTTGAAAGTGACAAGGGCCCCTCGAGTGAGCGTTTGCAGGAAATCACAGGCCGTGTGCATCCATGGACACGTATTCTGAAGGGCTGGCTCAGACAACCTGCAAATCACATCTTCTTGTCGCCAGAATGCCACGCTCCCTCCGGAACGAAAAGCTGGGTCCCAGTAACTTGAACAGTGGGACAAACGACAGACCTAAAAGTTCACCGTTCAACAGATCAAACTCTGGAGAGTGAGGCTCTCTGGTGAGGGGCACGTAGCTACCGTTTACCGAGTGTCTCTCAAGGCTGTGTGTAAACTGCAGCAGTCTCTTGAGCTGGGCACTATTGTTGTCCCTATTTCACAGATGAGAAGACTGAGGCTTTCTCAGGCTAAACAGGTTTGTCACTGTCATGTACCCTGGAAAAGGCAGAGCTGGGATGTGAACCCGGGCAGGGCAGCCTGGCTCCAGAGCCCACGCCCTGAACTGCCACAAAATATGTGCTACCTCCCTTGTACAATTAAAAAGACTCAGACACAGAGAAGTCAAGCGCTGTGCCCAGGGTCACACAGCCGGCTAATGGCAGAGCTGGAACCAGAAATTAGGTCTCCTCTCCCCAGTCTGGCTCTCTTTCCCTCATGGCTCTGTCCCGCTGGATACAACAGGGCTAACTTGTCCTACTTTACCCAGCCACGCAGAGTCCTAATGGCAGGCACAGAGGCTGAGCTCTCTTCAATCCCACGACAGCACTGCTTTGACTGCTCAGCACTAGAACATTCTAAGGCTGAGAAGCAGGGTGGGATCAGGCCTTCCGTGTTGGTCCAACGCTTTTCAGAAGGATGCCACCCCTGATCAGCACGCTGGTCCCATCACCACCAATCCCCCCTACCCCGAGTCCCCAGGTCTCACGGGCCCTTTGTGGGACCCTCCTGTCCCGGCACCCGCAGCTCTTCCTCCCCTTGGCTTTCTCTCTGGCTAACCGTGTGGGTGGGGGCCAGGTGGGTGACCCCCACCCGGGGCCTTTAATGAGAAGTTTTGTCATGCCCAGGCAGCAAAGATGAATAATTCAGTGAAGGAAGCTCAGGCGATGTTATTCTTTCAGCAAAGAGTCCCTTGACAGTGGGAGAGGCAGAGAAGGACTGCATCTTATTATGGGAGGGATGGGGGGATGGGGTGACAGGGCTATGGGAGAGGAGGAGGAGGAGGAGGAAGATGAAGAGGAGGAAGAGGAGGAGGAGGAAGAGGAGGAGGAAGAGGAAGAGGAGGAGGAGGGAGGCTACACAGGAGTCAGTAACAGTGAAGGCTTTCAACAGAGTTTCAAACAGAAAGTTACTGGAGATAAGAATTGCCTTTTTAAAGGGTCCTCTGCCGCTAGTGAGGACGATAGATTGGGGGCTAGAATAGAGGCAGGAAGAGCAGAGAGGAGGCTATTGCAGTCATTCAGATTTCAGTTGTAACGAGAAAAAAAGGTAGAATGGACAGGTCTATGTGTGGGTCCTGAAGGCAGAGTCTAGGATGATTCTTTGGTTTCTGAGCACCGACCTCAGAGCAAAGTCTAATTTGTTGAATTCTGTCTTAAAAATCAACAACAGAAGGAAATTTAGGAAATTCACAAATATGTGGAAGTTAAACAACACTTACCTAAATAACCAAAAGATAAAAGGAGAAATCACAAAGATAGATATATCCTGGGTTCAACCTCCAGTACCTCCTCCAAATATAAACATATAAACCTAATTACCTCCCCCCACAAAAAATTTTTTATAACTGAAAAGGCAACTCTGAATGGGAGAAAACATTTGAAAATCATGTATATGATAAGGGATTTGTAGCTAGAATATATAAAATATTCTTACAACTCCAAAATAAAAAGACAACCCCAAATAACCCAATTTAAAAGTGGGCAAAGGATCTGAAAAGCTATTTCTTCAAAGATATACAAATGAACAATAAATATAACATACAATAAGTATATATTTTTCACGAGGGAAATGCAAATCAAACCATAGTGAGGTATCACTTCACACCCACTAAGATAGCTATAATCAAGAAGTCAAATAATAAGTTTTGGCAAGGATGTGGAGAAATCAGAAATACATTGCTGTTGGGAATACAGAATGTTGCAGCCACTGTGGAAAGCAATCTGGCAGACCCTCAAACAGAATTACCACATGATTCAGCAATTTTACTCTTAGGTATATATGTTCTCACAAAAACGTGTACAGTGATGTTTATTGCAGCGTTATTCATAATAGCCCCAAAGTGGAGAAAAAAACCCAAATGTCCATTAAATGAAAAATAGATCAAATGTGGTATATCCATACAGTGGAATATATATTATTTGATAATTGGATATGTTATTCAGCAATTGGAAGTTATATTATTTGCAAAAAGGAACAAATCACTGATATATGGTACAACATGGATAAACCTCAAAAATATTATGCTAAGGGAAAGAAGCCAGTTGCAAAAGACCACATATTATATGATATTATTTATACAAACTATCAAGAATAGACAAAATTCTTAAAGACAGAAAGTAGATTAGTGTTTGCCTGGGGCTGAAAGGGCCGTGGGTGAAAGAATGGGATATGGGTTTTTTTGCCAGGAGGTGGTGATGGAAATGTTCTAAAATTGATTGTAGTGATGGTTGCACAACTCTGTGAACATACTAAAACCCAATGAATTGGACACTTTCAATGGGTCAGTTGTTCGTCTGCAAATTATATCTCCATAAAATTGTTAGAAAGTAATCTATCACACACAGATAACCTGAGATCTCAGTTTATTTTCATGTCTAACCACAAAGAAAAGAAGAAGCAAAGAAGAGCCTGGTCATTCCCCAGTGAAGCCATGGCTACATTAAAGTTCATTCCTACACAGATACCTCCTAGATTTTAGTCCTACTTAGCATAACATGAATCCGACACTATATATCCAACCAGAAAAAGTATGAGCATCCTCAAGAGTAAAGGATTCCATTGCAGGGCAACTGTTTAATTTGGACCTCAGGTGGCTGAAACTTGAGTTCATCACACTCCTCAGTTCTTAGTAAATTTTCATCGTCATTCCAGGCAAGGTCTGTCTGTCTCTCTCCCTGTTTCTGTTTTTCCTTCTGAAGGGGAAAAACCCACAAAAGGATCAGCAAGACCTCCCAGGCAGGGCCATTGCCTTCCCACTTTTGTGCTTCTGTAAAACGGCTTGCTTCTAGGAAAAGGAAACTTACCCCTAAAATTCTATTGGTTCCCAAAAGCTCACTCCTGATTGGTCTGTTTCTAACACCTCATTAGCATATGGCACAAACTTAATCAAAACCTAAAGCCCTATAAAAAGCCTGTGTAAACCTACAGTCGGGGTCCAGAGCACGGAGTGCTAACTCCTTTGGGCCCGCCCACATAATAAACCTGAGTTCTCCAACCCTCTGAGTGTTGCTTGGTCTCTAGATGGGAATCAGGTTTCTGTAACATTTCTCCCATGATTCCTACTCCCATTTTCTTCTTCCACCCCAGGCACCCACCCTAGTGTATTTAGTAGTCTTTAAACATGCTGATATCCCCTTAAATTATGTGATAGTGTTTTATGTAGTGTGTATTTTTCAGCTGTTTATTTTTTGATAAAGCTTGTTCTGCAATCTGTGGCTACATAAATTGCACAGTGACATTTACACTGTGAGGTTCTTCCTCGTAGCAGGAACGGGGTATTCCAAGATCTGATTAGCCTTTTCTGACCCTCAGCATCCTGTTCTCACTAATCTCATTTTGTCCTCAACATACCCCTCTCCCAGGACAAACAGGACAGTTTATATAAAATGTTTATATATAAAATGTTTTCCTTAATTTTAAAGCCCTGCTCCCCTATGATAGGGTTTGTCCCATGCTGGGAGGACCATAGGGCAGTGCTTAAGTGCAAAGACTCTGGAATCTGCCTACCTAGATTTAAATCTTGTCAGAGGCTGGGGGTAGGGAAGGGGAAATGGAGAGGTGCTGGTCAAGGCTACAGAGTTTCAGTTATGCAAAATAAATAAGTTTGGAGATCTACTTTACAACATAGGGATTAACAGTACTGCATCGTATACATAAAATTTTGCTAAGAAGGTACCTCTTATGTTAAGTGTTCTTATCACAAAAGGAAAAACAAATGGGGCAGAGGAAACTTTCAGAGTTGATGGCTAATTTTATGGCATTGATGGTGATGATGATTTCACAATGTATACTTATTTCGAAACACATCAACTTGCAATATAGTAAATATCTACTGCTTCTTGTATGTCAATCAGACCTCAGTAAAGTGGTTCTTAAAAGTCTTAGTTCCACCATTTAGCAGCTAGTAACTTTGGGCAATGTATGTAATTTCTATCTATGCCTCAGTTTCTTCATTTCTAAAGTCCAAATGATGATAATAATAGTACTGACCTCTGGCTTGTTATGAAGCTTGCATGAGTTAATATCTGCAAAGCACTAAGAATAATGTCAGCACACAGCAGAAGTTGCATGTGCTTGCTGTTATTCTATTTCAGGATTGTCTGGTGAAACAAGTAATTTATTTACACTCTAGTAGAGTGAGCAGAGTGCAGAGAACAGTAAACAAATCTAGAGAGGTTCTGGTAGGTTTGCCAGCGGCCGTTAAAAGGCCTGTCACCATTTACCGGAAACAGGGTATCTGAGAAGGTGGTGGACCAACTGGTAAGGCAACTCTTGAGCCACACTCCTAGGAGGGGACTGGAGTCATAAATGACTTTTGTCCTAGTATATGTGGTGTACAAGGTGAGGACTCAGGCTGGGAGAATGAGGTGCAAGAACACTACAGAGGAGAGGCCATGAGTATCAACATAGGGATCACAGCAAAACCCACTCCTGGGGCCATCACTGTGCCTCTATCATCATCAAGGTAGAGGCGGAGGGAATGAGGGAGAGCCTACAATAGATTCACTCTTTTTAAAGCAATAATTCCCAGATATTTTAGAACTGAAAAATTATTGCTTTTTTCTTTTAGCTTATCTCATCCTCTTTTCCTAAAAATGTATGGCATATGCCTTTCAAAGTTGAATTGCATTAAAATCTTATTTGTATTTTTTTTTTTTGATAATCCTTGAAACAATTGCTGAACGCTGGGATGTGGGGGAGAGCCCTGGGAATTCGCTCCCCTAGGCTTTTATTATGGGAGGGAGGGTAATGAACACTGTAAAAGCCTCCCTAACCTGTGAAAATAAAAGCTTTGGGCATGGAGCCATCTTAATTCAAATTTATATCTATTTCTAGAATTGTATGCCAGACAGGGTATCTTCCAGGATGATGTATTAAAATGACAAAGAGCCTGGAATTCTTATTACAGTTGGAGTATCAAATCTGCCCAGGTCTGTTTGAGAGATGTTAATTCACTTGAATCCATGTATTAACTCACTCCAAAACCACATCTAAGTGCAATCTTTTAAAGGTTTCTGAATTCTGGAGTTTGAAGTGAAGGCTGGGGGTAAAAAACAGACCTAGAACTGTTTTCTTTCTTCATCTTTCAATTCTGACTACCCTGTGCACCTCCAGAGACGAGAGGGGAAAGAGAGAAAGAAAAAGAACCCAACAAAGCAAGAGGTTGTTTTGGAATGGTTTCAACAGCTCAGAAGTGGATTCAATTACTAAGGTGCTTGAATGTGCTCCAGAAAAACATCCAAAGCACATCAGGAATCATGAGTCTGCCTTACTCTAGCACTCAGATAAAGCACAGCTCTTTTTGATACAGAGATTGCAGACAAATATCTCCACTGTAGCCTTCTGGATAAATATAGTATCATGAATGACACCCACAAAAACATGCCATAGTAAACACAGTCACAGTTGCGTAGGACTGCTTTTTAAAAATGCCCCTTGATATATGTCAGGTCACTGACAACACAAAGCAGAACAATTCACTAAAAATAATCCGTGGGGGCCAATATGAAACGATTCAAGTATGTTGCCACCTCTTGATCTGGCTTAAATCATGAGATTTTAGACTCTAGAATGGAACAATTCTCGAAGCTTTGCTCCTCGGTCCACATGTAGAAAATGGTGGCCTTTCTGCGAGGAATCACCATATCCATCTGAACACCAAGGATTGTCGGTAAAATAAATGAATGGATGCCTTCATGTATGGACATCAATAAAATAGAAACTGGCTTTAAAGAGTTGTTGAATGCTGATCACTGTTGAAGTGGAGTAAAGGATTCACGGAGCTGATTGCCCCATTCTCTACTTTTGTGTATATTTGAAACTTTCTATAAGAAAATATTTTAAAAGAATGTTACTGAATTCATAGTAAATTTTAAATGTTTTCTCAATCAGTTGATACAAAAAGTACAGCCACTGTCATGGTGGAGGCCTGAGAAAAGTTTTGACCTCAAAAGGAGATTTTCATACTCAAAATGATTTGGGAAAACTGCTACACAGCATGGTCTCTAATGTGGGATGTGTGTACTCCATGAGACTCCAACATGATCCATTAGAACTAGTATTTATATTAATTTTTAATCTTAAAAGAAGAAAGAAATTGTCTTATTAGTATCTAATATAAAGATTTACTCTGATGTCGTGACTCAGCCTATTTGGCAAGGAAAGATACCTTTGTAAGAATGAGTGAGAAAGGAAGTGTTTTTCAAAGGAATATGCCTTAGAGGGAGCATTTGGATAATAGCTATTTGAAAATGTTTTCATCAACTCGTGACTTTGTTTCTGAGAACTATGTATGTCGCCTCTTTGCCCAGCTGTTTAAACAAAAATGTAATGGGATATTATAAATGTGCCTAAAATGGTCTGCTCCAATAGCTTGAACTCGTTTGTAAAACTATTTCAGTGTGCAAGAGCTACTGATCGATGTCAGGGAGAGTGGAAATTTAATTGCCAATTTTTAACAAAAATCTTTTGCATAACTACAGAGTGAGACTGAAAAGTTAGTAACATGATTTACTGAGCACAGCTGATATCCCACTGCAGCCATTTATATAGATGAATCTTTGGGAGATGTCGTTTCCAGCAATGGCATTCTTTGGCACCAAGTGTTAGTTTAAACTGAACTCCATATTCCAAATTTTAAGCCATCACTTCAAAATTAATGAGGCATATTCAATTGCACTGTTCTCACTAAAATATTTATAATGATATGTTTCAAATAAGAGATAAGTTTACATACGTAATCAAAGAAAGCTTATTTTAAAATATTATTTCACATTTCTCTCATACTTTCAAATGTTCTGTTTTGCTGCTTTATAATGCATGTATTAGTACAGTTGAATATCATTAATATTTTAAACATAAGTATGTCATGCATTTTAATACATTTGTATATATTTTTAAACATTTTTATTGATTTATAATCATTTTACAATGTTGTGTCAAATTCCAGTGTAGAGCACAATTTTTCATTTATACACGAACATATATATATTCATTGCCACATTTTTTTCTCTGTGAGCTACCATAAGATCTTGTATATATTTCCCTGTACTATACAGTATAATCTTGTTTATCTATTCTACATTTTGAAATCCCAGTCTATCCCTTCCCACCCCCCATCCCCTTGGCAACCACAAGTTTGTATTCTATGTCTATGAGTCTGTTTCTGTTTTGTATTTATGTTTTGTTTTGTTTTGTTTTGTTTTTAGATTCCACATATGAGCGATCTCATATGGTATTTTTCTTTCTCTTTCTGCCTTACTTCACTCAGAATGACATTCTCCAGGAGCATCCATGTTGCTGCAAATGGCGTTATGTTGTCGGTTTTTATGGCTGAATAGTATTCCATTGCATAAATATACCACCACTTCTTTATCCAGTCATCTGTTGATGGACATTTAGGCTGTCTCCATGTCTTGGCTATTGTAAATAGTGCTGCTATGAACATTGGGGTGCAGGTGTCTTTTTGAAGTAGGGTTCCTTCTGGATACAAGCCCAGGAGTGGGATTCCTGGGTCATACGGTAAGTCTATTCCTAGTCTTTTGAGGAATCTCCACACTGTTTTCCACAGTGGCTGCACCAAACTGCATTCCCACCAGCAGTGTAGGAGGGTTCCCCTTTCTCCACAGCCTCTCCAGCATTCGTCATTTGTGAACTTTTGAATGACGGCCATTCTGACTGGTGTGAGGTGATACCTCATTGTAGTTTTGATTTGCATTTCTCTGATAATTAGTGATATGGAGCATTTTTTCATGTGCCTATTGATCATTTGTATTTCTTCCGCCAATCCAAAAATGGGCAGAAGACCTAAACAAGCAATTCTACATTTGTATATATTACCTACAGAAAATCTTCTCAAATTTTAGTGTGTACAGACATCATCCTGGGATCTTGTTAAAGTGCAGTGTCTGATGCAGTAGCTCCAGAGCAGGGCCTGAGATTCCGTGTTTCTAACTAACTCCTGGGTGATACCAATGTTGCTGGTCCTCAGACCACACTTTAAGCAGCAAGGTCGTGGGGCAGGGGAAGGTGGGCTTGTGTGGGTTCCAAGACATTTTATTGCAGGGTTGCACAATCAAACATCTGTAGAGGTGACTAGGGAATGAATGGACTACACTCCCTTCGAGTTATCCTTCATAACTACTGCTTCCCTCAGTGGACACTCTGGTAGGGACTGAGCTGTCATGACTGGGGTTCAACTCCCTGCCAAACACCTGGATGCAGCTCAGCTCTGCAGCTTTAGCAGTCAGCTGAACTGGGATAGAACGGTCATCCCCACATTCAAACTGATGGGACCAATAATGGCACGTGGCTCCAGCCTGGAGCTGAGGGATAATAGCTGCTTCTGCCTCATAGGACTAATGTGAGCATTAAATGAGATAAGACGTGGAAAGTTCTTTGCAGAGGGCTCAATAAAGCGTATCTATTATTGTTGGAGGTGTGGTTGCCTGAGGACTGGGCCAAGATTCTTTTATTTTTTAACTGAAGTATAGTCAATTTACAATGTTGTGTTAGTCCCTGGTGTACAGCATAGTGATTCAGTTTTTATATATATATATTATATATAAAAGAATATATATCTGTTCTTTTTCAGATTCTTTTCAGATAGTTATTTTGGGCCTTCTTTAACACTGAGACAAAAAGGCCATCAAAAGCCCATGTCATAAAGCATGATATTTTTAAAAAATTTTTAACCTGGAAATATTTGAAAGTGGCTGTAACCATTTAAGCTACTAAAAGTGAAAGAACTAACAAACAAACAATGTACACACACACACACACACACACACACTCAGTAAGTACCCAAAAACCACCTGGCTTAAAGAAATTTAATTTACCTATGTGTCCTCCCAGATATACTAGCTGCAGAATATAACATGAAGTAATTGCTTTATGGAATTATTTACACTATTTACGGCCAAGAAGTTGGGAGCATCACTGAAAATGACAAATTTGTTTTTAGGAAAATTGATATGTAGCCTTTCTTTCTAACAATAATTAACTGAGACATTTGTTTACTAAGACCACTCCTAGTTTGTGATAATAATATCATCTGTGAATAGGAGAATGCTTATGTTTCTGTTGACATTTTTTGTTAATGTGGGTTGATTTCAGATTTTAAATCGAATGGGATTTCACCAAATTTATAGCTAGTACATTTAGGGGCATGGAAGAGAGCACTGATTGCAAGGGCCACATTTCCCTTTTTTTTTTTTTTTTTTAACGTTGCTCTACATATGAGCTCAAGTCATCAAATAAAATTAGAGCCACTTAGCAAGGATGTGGAGAAAAGGGAACCCTTGTACACTGTTGGCGGGAATGTAAATAAGTGCAGCTACTCTGGAAAACAGTATGGAGGTTTCTCAAAAAACTCAAAATAGACTTACCATATGACCCAGCAATTCCACTCTTTGATACATATCCGAAAGAAACACAAACACTAATTGGAAAAGATACATGCACCCCAATGTTCATAGGAGTACTATTTACAATAGCCAAAATATGGAAGCAACCTAAATGTCCATCAACAGATGAATGGATAAGGAAGATGTGGTGTGTGTGTGTGTCTGTGTGTGTGTGTATGGAGGGTATTATACCAAGTGAAATAAGTCAGACAGAAAAAAGACAAATACTGTATGATATACTTTTAGTGGAATCTAAAAAATACAACAAACTAGTGAATATAACAGAAAGGAAGCAGACTCAGAGATACAGAGAACAAATTAGTGGTTACCAGTGGGAAGAGGCAGGAGGGGCAATGCAGAGGTAGGGGATTAAGAGTTATAGACTATTAGATATAAAATAAGCTACAAGGATATATTGTACAACACAGGGAATATAGCCAATATTTTATAATAACCATAAATGGAATATAACCTTTAAAAATTGTGAATCACTGTATTGCACACCAGTAACATATACTATTACTGTACATCAGCTATACTGCCATAAAAATTGTTTTAAAAGAAACTTAATCAGAAAAAAATATTAGTTAAATAAATTATAATCACGTATAAATTTTCACATATCAGTTCACTTGTTTGGCTTTAATGTTGTAAACAGCTTTGTGGTTTTTCCCTTTTAATGTTTGAAAGGTAGAGCTTCACGTAATACATGGAGTATCGGTGAATATAGTTTATTCAGAGTCCAGAGCTGGCTTACTGTCCATGTTGGTGAACAAAAGAGTAGAAGGCCATTTAACATTTTTCGACCCTAAATACCACAGCATGTCAGACTTCTTTCTCTAGGCCCAGACTCACATGGCTCCATCTTCTCTTACTTGACTCTTCATCTCTCATGGGAATATACAAGTTTCTCCCTGATTCTGTCTATTCTACCCTTTCTGTCACGGAATGTTAATATCATTCTTCACCACACTTCCCAGCTATTTCCCCAACTTTTTCTGTCTCCAGTTGAGTTCTCTGAGGGGAGAAACTATGTTTTAGTCCCTGCTGTCTTACCAGCATCTAGCAAAACACTTGGCACAGAGAATTTGTTAAATGAATATTTGTTGAAGGCTTGAATAAAATATTAAGGTTGGATTTCCTTGGGTTATTTCATGATGTAGCAAATACTCATTACTTTATCCTACTTTTCTTTACTTTGGAATAGAGTTGATCAGTTCAAGGAGTACTGGAGCAGGAACACAGAGACACCAAACTTTGCAGAACAATAAAACTGTGAAATATTGTATGATCTCACCTATATGTGGAATCGAAACAAACCAAAAACCAAACTCACAGAAAAAGAGATCATATTTGTGGTTACCAGAAGTGGGTGTTGGGAGGGAAGGGGATCTGGAAAAAGGCGGTCAAAATGTACAAACTTCCAGTTATAGGATAAATAAGTATTGGGGATGTAATGTACAACATGATGACTATAGTTAGCAATGTTGTAGGATATGTAAGAGAGTTGTTAAGAAAGGAGATCCTTAGTTCTCATCACAAGGAAAAAACCTTTTTTTGATCTATATGAGATAATGGATGTTAACTTATTGTGGTAATCATTTTATAATGTATGTCAGTCAAGTCATTTTGTGCTACACCTTAAACTTATATATAGTGCTATATGTCAATTATGTCTCAAGAAAACTGGGGGGAAAATAAAAATAAATAAAAATGGTGGAAAACGTGGTTGCTTGTTTCAAAGTGAACGAGGAAAATCTTTCTCAATTTATAGATATTGACTTGAATTCCTTACTTATTGACATAGGAAAAGGCAAAGTATTGATTTTTTTAATACAAGAACAAACAGTTCTTCCATCTGTTACTTAATATTCATCAAGTTAACTATTAATGTCAAAATAGACACACTATCTGTGCACATAGTATGAAAAATCAAAGAGAGAAATACTTTGTATCTGACATTACCCTGTCAGGACTTCTCCAATTTAGCCTGGGTGGGAAGGAAAAGCCACAGTGACTAGCTTGTGTTTATATAAATCTTGATCCATGTGCCCTCTGACTCCTCAGATGACTGAGTGAGTTAGAAGCATGCACATGCATTGTGACAGTGTGTGCATAAATAATGTCACATGTAAGGCCAGAAGCAGGGTGACATTAAGAGCAAGTCACGAGTTGTCAGGACTCTAAATTGAAGTTTTGTTTTTATCCAGGCCCTAGAAAGCCAGAGCCACGTGAAGTCATGGCCCTTAACCATGACCTCTCCCACATACGGAGGGGAGGATTCAGATGCCCACTGCAGTCAGCGAGTCAGACTGCTTCTTGCATGCTCGCTGCCTCCACTCTGCTCCACCCTGGGAGACGTCTCTGCTATGGTTGAGGCTGAATGAGATCCTAGAGTGTAAGATCATATCTTTATCACTTTTTTAACCACATCACCCTAAACTGGAAACTCCCAGGAGTTTAGCACAAAGCTTAGTAGGTGCTCAGTAAATGTTTGTAGACTGAATGAATGAATGAACGAATGTTGCTCTGGCCAAAGCCACAGCTTCTACACCTTGCGTGCATAACTGTGCATAACTGCACTCAGCACTGACCCTGAAGATAGGAAAAGCAATACAACTGACGCTGTAAGAAAATGTTTCTTGTTTATACTGCTGCATCTTGAGCTTTGGCTGATCTAAGCACAAAGAGAACTCTTTGAGTTCAGAGAAAGGAGGTTTATGGTGTGTGGGAGAACTAAGAACAATGGGCTCAATTGATAGACTGGAGATGCTCTCAGCTTCTGAGAGCCTGGAAACTCCATCTATAGATCCGTCCCAGAGGGCAGAGCCAAATAAAGGCAGATGGAGAACACAGCTTTCTTGGGAACTGGCTTTCTGCTCCTTGGAGGCAAAAATACACTCACTCTATAGCATCCCGAATCAATTCTCCAAAATATGGTGCTGTGTCCTTGTTTGCTAGAGTCTAAAAATAAGTCCTTGTCATATTTTTATTCTTTTTGTCATAAAGTCATCCAACCAGACTTGCTTGCAGAATATTCATTGTAGTGAAGCAGAAACCAGGAGATTAAATTGAAACTACTTTTGAACGGAGCTCTTTAACTGATGACCGACTCCTTGCCCCCAAGCTGAAGTCTCCTTTCTCTCCAATCATGCTCCTTGCCATCTACAACCACGGGGCAATGAATCGACAGCTAATTTTCAGTCAGATTTCTTTTGGCCGGTCGTTAGAATGCTTACTGTCCAAGAGCGCCAAATTCTAGCCTAGGACTGTGGCAGGGATTCACTGCTGTGTCCCAAGTGAGCTAGTGGGCTAGTC
Organism: Camelus dromedarius; assembly: GCF_036321535.1. NCBI lineage: Eukaryota > Metazoa > Chordata > Mammalia > Artiodactyla > Camelidae > Camelus > Camelus dromedarius. The sequence goes on along the minus strand of NC_087472.1, from coordinate 31,156,139 downwards.
ATCTGGGTAGGAGGTGTCACTAATTTATTTTAATACTGCCCTGCCACAGACTGTTTAAATTTATGTTGCGCTTACCATATCTGCTCTGTCCCTACAGTATACTTTTCATCCAGCACTTTCCAGATAAAACTAAGCATTATTCATGTATGAAGCACTAAAGATGCATTATTGGAATATCCAAATAATTCAAAGAAAAGTTAACAATAACTTAATCCTAAACATACCAAGGCTGGGGCACCATTATCATATTAAAGAAGTAATCACATTTGACCCTGAATTAGTAGAGGACTCTGAAACCCAACTTCTAAGATAAAATAAACCTTAAAAAGCAATGAATTGGTATCAAGACCTGAGTTGAGTTCTAGTCCAGGCTCACATATGTATTTATTGGGTTTCTTGGGTATTTACTTTGCCTCTATTTCTTAGCATCTTCAGCTATAAAAATAAAATTGATTTATCTATGCTTTATTTCAGAAAATTTTTGTGAGAATGAGTTGGATGACCTGAAAAATAAATGAGCTCCTCAAACAGAATATAATAAAGGTACAATTATTCAAGTTTCCATTGTGGGGTTAAACAGATCAATTCAATCAAAAGACACACTGATTGAGAACATTCTTAATTTTATTTTCTTTAATTTTATAAAATACATTTTGTAAGATAAGTTTCTAAAAGTTTATCCTTTATGTGTGTTAAAATTGATATTCTATATCAGAAATGAAGGAAATACTTTCAGTTGATTAACTCTCTTCGTGTGTGTATATGTGTGTATGTATGCATAGGAGGTTTTCAGGGAAGGGTTGGTTATTTGTTATGTTATTAAATCAAAACAAAACACAAGATATAGATTACTTCACTTTCCTTGATCTTGATTGGTTTCTTACAGAACCTTTTCCATCTCCTCCCTCTATGCAGCCTGGAAGCTTATCTTACGTACTGGTCTGAAAACAAATATCAAGTGTCTTTTTGTAAAACTCTTACATCTCCTTAAGCATTGCTGAAACTTTGGGGGAGAAAACGAAACAACTCTTTACAACAAAAGGGCTACCTACAATCATACCTGTAAAATCTCTCCTTCCATAAAGACCAATCAGCTTTTTATTTTTTAACCCAAAGTTAACAAACACAGAAAGAGAAGACTGAAACCCGGGAGCTATTCAGGTTTCAAACTCTTTCCACTTTTCCTTTTCCGTGGAAGCTCACCAACTGAACAACTGATGGCTCGTGCCTGCAGTTATGTGATCTATACCAGGAGAGAATAACCCGTAAGTTAAAACCTGACTCTTTAACACACCAAGTTAACATTGCTGAATCAAATCGTCTCCCACTAGAGGGAGAGAAAGTTCAAGTAGGTAATTCAAACTGAGGTTCGAATTCACCAAATCTGTTTCTGTGAAGGATAGAATAATTTGTAGAAAATCCCAATAGATGCAAGGAACTCGCCAATTTTCCATATCATTTGTGATGTTTAATGTCCAATTTTCATTTGTTAAAGAATCATAGTCAAAGAATCATCCTCCAGACCTTTATGGTACAACCCCAAACAAGTGATAGACAAACTGGAAAATGTGACAATGTGCATCCTTCTGAAACAAATCAAGATCTTCAAATCACCTGCTGTGACTGAATGGATAATACCCCATGAAAAGAGCACCATTGTGAAGATATGACAGAGGCCAAAGTACACAACTAATTAACAGAAAAAGACATGCTATCCAAAGAGTTATCTATCCTGTGTCTACCAGAGGGCTGGCTCAGTTTACACCGTTAGCCACTGGCAACTGCTGCTCTTCTAAGCCAGTCTTTTTTCATACGAGCTAGTTTCTCTCTAGCCTCAGCTCCTTGGAAACCACAAGGTTGTCATGGTAGCTGTTATCAAGGAGAAGGGAGTGAGAAGATGCTGACAACACCCTGTTTCTCTTCTCTAACGAGGTATAAGGCCAGGTGCCCCCTTCGTCTACACAGACACTACGCTCCCTTCTGCTATAAGTAAGGTTGGCTGAGTTAGGGCTTAAATAGTCCATTGCCATCGGGGTCAGTGCTCTCTTTCTATGGGTGAAAGATCCTTGCTTTGACCCCCTTCTCCCAGCTGCAATAGGTAGATTTGGGCAAATGCTTTTATTGTTTTGCTGGTATTCTTTTTTTTTCTTCTCTCTTCAATGGTAATAGGGAAACAGGAGGGAGTCCTCTGTTTTGTACACCAACGAGAATACATTTGGGCCTCAAGGTGGCAAAGGGGCCAGGTACATCCCTTCTCTCTACCTGAGCATCTTTCTTTCCACTTTGTTTCCATCAGTGGAAGTGCCCTTTGAGAAGAAAACACTTCCTGGTCCTCAGGAGATGCTTGAACATTGAATTAGAGCCTCCGTTTCTTTGTGACTTGCAGTTGGGGAGTCACCATCTTAAGCATTTCCCATTTCTAGCAGGAACCAGCTGTGAAGCAAAATGACTAAAAGAGGTACATAAGAGGGGAGAGTCCACAGAGAGACATTAATCACCACAAGACTCTCCTTTCTTGTTACACTCGTCAAGTAAGAAGAGGGCCAGTCAGTGGCAAAGGCAAAGAGTTAACACAGGAGACGCAGCATTGTAGGCTGTGTGGTTAGAGCCTCGCTATTAGAGAAAGGGAAATTTCTACAGGTGATCAGAACTTGGTGCCTCGGCCCATGAGTTTCAGGACAGCAAAGTTGTAAGTGGCAGCAATCATGAAAGTGAGCTGTAGGGAAGAGAAGCAAGAATATGAGTGAGAGGAGAAAAGGAAGCTCTCCCTCCTCCAGTCCGTTTGGGAATGAGGAAGGGTGAAAATCACATCATAGCTAAATAAAGAAAAAAACTCCTGTCCTGCAAAAAGCAGTACATCTCAGGCATTTGTCCTGTGTATAAGACTAGAAGTCCTCTCTGAGACATTTCCTTCCAAACCGCCCAGACCTGGAGAATCAACTGGACAAGGATTTTTCCCACCCCTCTGCTCTGCCTAGCACTGAGTTTTTCTCAGGGAAGCGAGCAATACGTGGGCTCAGCCATCATCATATCTATGTGTCTGGGCGATCTGGAGTCCTAGGGTGCCCGCCATAGACACATCACCACACGTGCAGCACAGCCTCCCCTGCTTAATGCATCAATCTATTTCACGAGAGGAGAGACAACTCAACCCTGTATAAAAGCCTCAGCAGTGGGGGCAGGGGGGTGCGAGGAGTGCTGTAAGCTTATCCTTGGCCAGTCACCACTTATTCAATGACTTAAGATAAATTGCTTCACCCTTCAGTACCCGAGGTTCTTCATTGGAACCATGAATGCACTACATTGACACTGTGCTGTGACACCATCAGCAGGACCTGGGACATAGAGTTGTATTATAATAATAACAATTCTAATCATGTTAAGCGGTCCTTTCAGTATTTTCAGGAGAGTAACTAAATCCCTTGGAGAGCATCCAAGATGGATTTGTATTTACAGTATATAGAATTCCAGGCTGCCGAAAAGCATGTTTAGTTAGGTTTCAGTGTTTTTGTCACTGATCAGGCCAGGATATGTGGAGAATTAACTATAATTTATGACCACAGAGCACTTGGCAATGTTTCATGCTCTGTAAATGTGATGTATTATTATTCTTGACCATGAATCTCTTTCTTCCTCTTTCCTCACATCACTTTTCTTGTTCCTATCAAATTTCTGAAAATTTCTGCCTTGCCAACTCAAAGTAGAAGTGCACGGTCTCTACTCTTCCCTGTCTTTTCCCAGTAGCTTCTCTCCAGCATCTCAAAGTTAGGAATCTATCTTTTTACCTTTCAGCATAGCTGTACCCAAGCTAACCCAGGACCATGTATTTGCCAAGATCATTCAAGACCACTCACCAGGGAAACCAGTGTGGCTGCAGCCCCTACAAATGCAGCAATAAACAGGTGGAAGGTCATTTGGAACTGCAAGAAAATGCAAAAAGAAGAATGGTTTCTTGCAACAGCAAAAATATATGCTCTGCTGTGGATCATGAATGCAACTTTCTGAATGTGTTGATACCTTTCTGTGTGTTAATTCGGCATCTCTAAGTTGTCACTTCCCTGAGTGTAGGCCTCCTGTTCTTCAATGTGCACCACAGCACCTCACCCCGGAACACCCAGAACACAGAATACTCAGAAAATAGTGCAGTCCTCTCAAATAATCAGCTTGTTCCACACAGTTGTGCCCAGGAGCCCCAAAGGTAAAGGCAACAATTTGCTTTCAAAGAAATAGTGTATCGCCTTCTTCCTCAGGATTTATGTTTATTCCCCTGCCTCATTTGTGTATCACAGCTACTCTCAATACAGTGTTTTCCTTTTTCATATGTACTTTCTTTTTAAACAGGATTGAGAAGTTCCAACCTGAAAGCATTTTGTAAAACCTATGAATGTCTGTGCACAACCCATTCTCTTGATAAGGTTTTTAAGTAAAAACAATGACAATTTTCACTTGGGGGATTTTGCCATTGAGCCCTATCTTTACCTAAAGCTACAAATTTCTCTTTTAAGGGAGGAAGTCTTAGAATGGAAGGCTTCCTCTGCAGCTCTAAGGAAAATAGATATTTTACCATCTATGCTCATTGGCTCGGGCAGACTCAGCCAATAATTTATAGAAGGCAATCTGCTAACTCAAAATGCAGCAAAGAGAAACTGTGGTTCTTAAAATCAAAGATGGGTAGGAATTTTGTGTGACTAGTTATTCTATTGTAAAATAACCCAGTGGCTCACTCACCTCGGCTGTTTTGCAGATGGACAGAAGGTTGGAGCCACACACCTTGCCAGGGAAAGCATTCCATGGGAGAACACCTAAGTAAGACAAAAATATCAACCAGCGTAAGCTTCCCAGAGTTACAGGGCTACCTGGAAGACTTTTTTCATCTTTAATCACCCTAGCTGGGAAGTCCCAACTAACACTCCAGATCTTCTTTTCTAAAGATTTGCCAAAAAATAGAAGGTGGTATTGAACACGTGAAATTCTGTCTTTGTGATTGAACTGTGCTGCTTCTGGGTTGGGAAAAGCACAACTAGGGTAGCTCAGTGTGAACAGCCAAGAAAATTCCCACCATTCCCAAGAAGTTCCCTTCTCAGGGAAGAAATCTTTCCGGTTTCAGTGGCGAGGGATTAACAAGCTAAGATCCAGGCATCCATATTCTTATTTTTTCCCCCATAATTACCACCCTCCTTACCCTAAGTACAGAACCAAATACACCATGCTTCTATATGGGGTAAGGGGGCCAAGCCACCTAGGCCCTAACTCACCATACATTCTGGCATCAGCACAGAGACTGCCTATACTGGCAGAGGTCTTGCTGGGGAAGGCAATAGACTGGCAGGTGGTCCAGGTGTTGAAGTAAATGTACACAGGCACAGCAGAGCAGGCAAACACCAGGAGCCACACAACGGTCAGGGCATAGGTGATGCCCACAAACTAAAACAATTGACACGGGGTGGTTAGAAATCAGCATCAGCCTGCAGACAATGAAACATAAACAGGGAGATCCTGGAATGGCATGTGCCAGACATGAAACCAGATTCCAGGGATCTCCACCAAATGAAATTAGTAAGCAGGGCACCTCTGTGAATGTCATGGTCAGTATCTACTAGAGAACTGGCCCCGAGTATGATGGAGGGTGGGGGGAATGGGTAGGGGTTGGAGTGAGGAGGATCCCTGGGTTAGAGAGGCTTCAGGAGGTTTTGGGGGGCAGATCAGGTGTGAAGAAATCAAAACAGATCTTGAAAGAAAGTCGTGCCACTTCTGGCCTTAGGCTGAGCTTAGAAAATATTCCTGGTCACAGGACTTTGGATCCCTAGTTATTGAACAAAGCCAATAGGAGATTTAAATTTCAGATCCCAAAACCCTTCTAAGCCAACTGCTAGCCACAAAAGACATCACCATAACCTACAGATGTTCAGCCCCCAAAGGATCTTGAACTCTAGAGGCTAGAAACCAATGTGCACCTCACCAGAAGCAAGGATACTCTCAGACAAAGATCAAGCATTAAATATGCAGATCTATGCTAGTCCCCTCTGGGACTTCCAAAAAGGTAGGATCCCAGAATATTGAGAATTCCATCTTGGAGTCAATTATTTAATTTTCATGATCCACCCTTCCTCTCAGATCGGGCACCTCCATCTCAATCCCATGAGAAGCATTTTAGATTCTTGGATAGTCAGATCTACTCCCGCTGTGCTCCCTGCTAGGAAGGGAGTAAAAGGATACCAACAGATGGCTTAGAAATGGTCTGATTATACAAAGCATTCCACAAAATGCATGCTTTTTACTTTAAGATGAAATTTTCTAGGGAACTTTTGAAAACAGAGGCTCAGCCAGCTGGGCATCACGTTCTTCCTGACCTTCTCGTTCGGCTGTCACCATCACTTCCTCACTCAAAAGCCAGGTCCCTAAAGAGGACCCAGCCTTGGGTGGAGGTGAGGCCACAGACTCATGCCCAATTGTCCCCCACCCCTTGTTATTGCCACAAAATCCTGAGGATGATCACCTTGTCGGGATGTCCTAGCCATTTTCCCAAACAATGACACACCCGCTCCAAAGAATGAGCTTGATGTTGGCCTCTGGAACCCCTCCCCTTCTGGCCCCCTGTTACCGTTGCACTCAGGCCCTTGCCGCAGATGGTGGTCTTGTAGTCGCCAAAGATCTGCCTGACTGCGCCGGTGGTGTAGAAGCCCTCAGCCAGCAGGAGGGCCCCATAAAGGAAGAAGAAAGAGGCAGTTCCATAGATGACATACTGGAAGGCATGGATCCTGTGTTAACAGAGAGACAGAAAGCCAGAGAATCTTACTAATTCAAGACCCAATTCCCTTGCTGCCTAAGTCAGTTGGATACCTGAGTGGGCACTTCAGCAAGGCTAGAGGTTCTTTAAAGGAGTCACTAGGTTCTTCCTCTACACTTCCGCTTTATCTTTCTCAAAGTGGAAGAAGACAGGGAACGTGTGGCCAGAAGCACATGCCCCTTCCACCCACATCTGGCTTACCCTATGACCTGGAGAACCGGGGCCCTACTCTCCTTGGCCTGACCCTTCAGAGATGCTCTCTTGGAGGCTAGAGGAAAGAGGAGCAAGGTAAGAAGGAAGAAGGATGAAGGAACAAGAGCCTAATTTGCTCTAGGAACAGGAGAGGCTTAGTACTGTGCTTGAGCCGACAAGCAGTGTGTCAAACAGAGAGCAGCAGCCCCGCTCAGTCATTGTGCCTCCCCCGAGTTCTTTAAATGGTCCACTGCAGAGAGGCTCCTACTCAGTCAGTGTTAACCCTACCTAGCAGAAGTTAGAACACATGATCGGGGTGGGGGGTAAAGCGCAGGGGTAGAGTGTGTGCTTGCATGCACGAGGTCCTGGGTTCAATCCCCAGTAGCTCCATTAAAAAATAAATAAATAAACCTAATTACCTCCCCCCCCGCCCTGAAAAAACAAAAAAAGAACACGTGGGGCAAAGCAAAGTGGGGTGGTTAGGAGTGGGCTGGCAGACATGCAGACCTCCCTCTCTGAACTTGGCACTTTCCTCTCATTCAGGGCTTCAGATGTGGCGTGGGTGGAATCTGCACACAGAAGGAAGACTCAGGAATCCTGTCTGGAATCCTGTCTGGCTCCACACCAATCCCCTACTAGAGACTAAGGTACTGATGAGTTCTGTATCTCCAGGGCAGAAAGAGGGAAAGAGAGAGGAGTTCGTGTGGGACCACAGGTACTTACACATTGATGAGATACTCATAGTCCTGGTAGTTTTTGGAGAAATAAGTCTCAATGAGCTTTTCTGTGCCAGTGAGTGCTTCATGTCCACAGCCACAGAACAGTGCCACTCCAAAGAAACACAATCCAGTGGCCACCAGGGAAGCAAAGGGGGCCCCTACGAGACATCTCGCACAGCACTCTAACAAGCCTGGGGGAGAAGGAAGATGAACAGTCAGGGATGGACAACAGGTAGCCAGTGCCACTCACCCCTCTCTGCCGAACCAGCCAGGCCCTGTGCTCACATGAACGGATAGGGTGGTCACACCAGAGGCCAAAAGCAGGAGAGTCTAGAACGTTAGACTTTGAGAATGTGACATGGACCCTAAAACCATACTTTTTTCCATTCTTAAAAATAAATCTTTGCCTTTAATTCCCAGAATGTTTTTCAGTTTTTTCAAAATGATCAGTAATCAAGTAGCAAGCTAGTGAGATTATGCAATCATTCCCTCCTTTCTTATCATTCTGCTTTCTTGGTTTCAGTCATTCATCAACTCTTATGGAGTATTTCCCATGTGCCCAGCATTGTGATCCCTCCACATCACACCTAGTGCAATGCTGGGTACATGGGAAATGACTCACAGACATAGGAAACAAACTTATGGTTACCAAAGGGGAACAGGGGGAGGAGGGATAGATCGGGAGTTTGGGATTAGCAGGTACAAACTACTATATACAGAATAGATAAACAAGGCCCTCCTGTATCGCACAGGGAACTGTATTCAGTAGCTTGTAATAACCTATTATGAAAAAGTATATATATGTATATGATAACTGAATCACTATGTTGTATGCCTGAAACTAACACAACTCTGTAAATCAACTATACTTCAATTAGAAAAAAGACATAGGCGCTGCCATGTGGAAGTCTTTTATCTATTGAGGAAGAATGAGCTCAGTAGATCTAATAGTTCCAACTAACAATTCCAGGAAGCCAAGTAATGGTTACAAAGGGGAAATGCCCTTAGCATTCCAGGAAGGGATGAGTTCGGGCCAGAGCTATTGGTATAGTCAGGCAAGATTTGAGCCTTGAAGAGCATTCCAGGTGAGGAAACTGGAAATTGCATGCTCCTGAATATTCCTGAACATTGTGTATATTTATTGCTTGGAATACTTGATTCTTCTTAGTCTACATGTGTGGAGAGCCATCTCAAGGAAAGAAGGGAACAGGCAGAGGACAGGAGATGGTAATGGGAGGATTACTATTATTCACAGTAATAAACATTCAGGCTGAAAGATCTGGGGACACTTTGCATGGTTGATTTGTTCTCCGCTACTGCAGCTTGGAAAACGTCCCCACCCTCAGTCCTGCACTGGAGTTCTGTCAAAACAGCTACAAAGAGACTTTATACAAAGTCAACAAAGCATGAAACGTCTTTCTCGCATGACAAAACATGCCAGGGCCTGGGAACACAGGTGTCTTAAAGTGCCAGGAGTCCCTGAGATCCCCAGACCTGATACCCCAGGCCCTGCACCAGTGTTGCTGAGAAACAGGAAAGACATGCCAGAAGTCACAGGCTCTGAGAGCACCTGCACCCCAAGGGCAAGCCCGAAGCTGTAAGGTGTCACATGGAGTGAAACTTAACAAATGCCAAGTAGATGACTGACTAGACAGGGAAAGGATGGCTCCCTCTGGCCTCTTGACCGGATACCCCCAAAGGTGGAAGAAATGAAAATGTTAAGCTCTTCAGAAAAAGAATTTATATATACACTGATTTTATCCATATCTAGTCATATATCATATAATATATAGAGATGTGATATATGAATTATTTTTATTTTTGTGTATATATAGTATAAATATGTAAACTGTGTGTTCACACACACACACACACAAATAATCAGCAAATGTGCTGAGAAGCTGCTACTTTGGAAAAGCATATTGGGACTCCTTATAAAAAGCAAATACATTTTATTAATTTTTAGGTTTGGATTTTTACCCGAAGCTCGCTTGTCTCTACCGGGGTACCAGGGACTAGGAGAGTCCCTTGACTGAGCCTCTTCATACTAGTACAGTTTCTTTTTAGCCCTGAGTGTTTGAAAATCTGGTGATTTGCATGGCTGAACTACATCAATGTGAACAGATTTTGAAGGACCGAATTATCTCTATCACGGGAAAGTTGAGGCAGAGATATCTGTCTCTGTTCCCAGAGCTACAGAATGAGTGAGTCCTATTACCCACTGTTTCCTAAAATGACAGCCCTTCCTTGGTGCTCAAAGAGGCTCTTCCTCAAAGATTCTCATATATCACACCAGACATGAGGCTCAGAATCCCATGCCAAGCTCAATAAGTAACTAACATTTGCAGCAGAATTGAATTTCCTCCCTTTTCCAAGAACTGAAGCATGGCTGTCAGCAAACTTGGCCTCTATAGGAAGTAGTCAATTTGTGGCTGCGCTGCTAGAAGTGGAGGCAGAGTTTACTTAGCATGAACTTTGCAATTGTGCTTAGCAAGAGTGCCTCATCAGCGCTGGCCCACGGTGTGTGCACACATGCCAGGGCCAGAGGCACAAGCATGAATGCAAATGTGCACATGCATCCATGTATATACCAGAGAGAAAAACATAGCACTTGAAACTGATCATTGTTCTCAGGAGACCTTCAGAAATTGATCTTCCTCTTTCTCAACAGGTGAAGATACTAGCTGCATCCTGGAAGTCAAGAAACGGAGCCTGGAAATAAACCATGCTGCCATGTTCCTTCTCTGCCTATCCAACTCTTCTGACCCCCTAACTCCTAGACTCTTCTAGTAAAAAAGGTCTCTGAAGCCTGGGGGGGGGGAGGGGAAGGTCAGTGACCCCACTGTTCCCTCTCTCCCCAGCACAGGGTCAGGGCTTGGACAGAGCCCTCCATAGCTCCCCTGGACAAAGAAGCCTTGTTTTTCCCTGAGATCTCAGGAGCCTCATTGGTATTCTGCAGGGGCCTACAGGCCTGGGGTGGGGAGGGGGTCAGACCCAGGGAACAATGGAAGAACTGTTTGTTTTGCCCAGAGTTAGGAGAGCCATCCTCCCTAGCAAGTGACCATCCTGTGCCCACTCCCTCAACCCAGCTTTTTCCCCTGGAAAGGGCTAAAATGGTGGTGCAGGTGTGATTAGGGATGGAGAAACTTGAACTCTTGTTAGCCAAAGAGAGAATTCCACTCTAAGCTTTAGCTGATGCCTCCTTCAGGGTTGTAAAGATGAGGGGGGAAAAATCCTCTTTAGTGTATCTGATCCCTCAATCGTCATCCAAATAACCAGAGCGTATTCTACATATTGTTCATACTGGGTGATGAAGGGCTCAGCCTTGGGAGCAACTCTGAATCATCTACTGATCTTCTTTCTTTCTACACCCATTTTCCCTCTATTTTCTTAGACCGCAAATAACTTAGCACACCCTTTTCTGCTCTACTGCCACTCAAAGCAAGGTACAAGAAGGACATTGGCTTTAAAGAGTCTCTAACATGGAATCAGAAATAAATTACTCCTCAGCTATAAACAGTTCAACAATATCAGCATAAGAATCAGATATCCATCTCGTTACATTGAAATGAAATGTTTGTTCTGGGGGCATTTAAGTTCAGCAGAAGTAAAGCATCTCAGTCATAAGTCAGTCCAAGCCAAAAAAAAAAAAAAAGAAAGAAAACTCAAATTCTGGATTCCAACAGGGAAAAAGTTAGAACATGCAACATATTGTGTCATCAAAGTAGTTGACAATCAAAACATTCTGAGAAAGGTCCATTGGGTTCACTTTGATTTTTCACAGCCCACAAAATGTCCTTGGGAATGTGTGAACAATAACCTAAAGCCACAGGCTCTCCATTTCATGACTGAAAGGGTATTGGTGTGATTCAGGAAGGCTGTGAGGGATTCTGGAGGAGAAGGTCCTTGGCTCTCTCAAGAAACAGTCTCACATTTCCAGGCTAAGTACAGATGGTGACATGGTAGAGTTGGCATAAAAAACTATATAGTTATAATGTTACCCAGTGCAACTCAACTGGATTAAAGCACCTGACTGTGATGAGAAGTCATCGAGAAAAATAATGACCCTCCCCGGTGTTTCCCTTTGATATCTGTTCATTGGATTCAGTACAATTATTAAGCATATGACACTAGACACTATGAGAAACAAAAGGGAATTATAAGGGCCAGTCCCTTTCTTCAAAGACCTTTCAGTCTCGTTGGGGAGAACAAACATGTCTGTGAATCCAAGACCAAACCTATAATCTACTGTTAAATGTGTACAACCAAGTCCTAAGGGCAAAATGTAAGCAATGGGGAAATTTTCAGTGGTGGCTAGATATATCTGCCAACTCCCAAAGCTAGTCTAATCAATCTGTGACAGAACTTCAAGCCCTTCTCATCCATGCTCTTTGTAGGAGTTTGACAAAGATCAACAAGACTGCTGTGACTCTTATCCAGATTCATGTCTATCCAAGGAACTGGCTTGATCCTGATGCTGCCTCTTTAAGCAGAAGCCAAGAGCTCCCAAGCCCTCCCTCCTTTCCCATGCCCTGGGCACGCCTCAGGGACCAGCTCCATGGTGGAAATTCAGTGTGAATCTGGGAACCCATCAAAGGGAGGAGAGGAAGGGCTTTCATCAAAAGGGATGGTAGAAAGAGAGCGATTGTGCCTTGCACAATTCCCAGCCTGTCCCTTGAATCTGGCTGACAAAGGGAGAGATAGAAGAACCCTATACAATAGAGCTAAACAACAGGCAGGCTCATTGAGTGAAAAACTGGCCCCATCTCCCTAAGTCTCTAATCTGCGCTACAGTCTTACCCTCCTCCCAGAACCCACCCTTTAACCTCACCCCATGAACAGAGGCCCTCTTGATCAGGGCCTATAGCAGTTGACAGGGCCAAGATGCTAGAGCAGCCGTGACTGGTACTGGGGATGGATGGGGTTCAGTGGGTGGGTTCTAGGAGTAAAACAACAATCATCAGGAGGTGCCAGAGACAAAGACTTTTGCTTCTGGCCTTATCCTGCTCAGACAAAGCCCTGCCTATAATCTTGTCTTTCCTACATGAAATCAGCACTTATACCACATTCAAGAGCTGGAAAGGGGCCCTGCAGCCGCTGGGGCATGGGAATCCAAGCTTGCTAGATTGTCAAGTCACGCGGATCGAGTTAAATTAGATAAAAAGGAATCTCAGCCTCCTCTTTGAACAGGTATTATTATTACCATGGCAACAGCATCTGGACCACATTGTTTCCTATATTCCCTACTCCTCCCCAAACACACACACACGCATGCATGATTGCACATGTGCATGCATGTGTGCCAATTTACACCCAAACATTGGGAGGCTAGGGTAGAAGCTAGATTGTTAAACTCCATCCCTGATACATTGTCTTCACCTTGCCCACTTCTGGGAAGGTGAAAGAGAAGCACCTGGCACTAAGCTAAGAGACAACAGTTTCCATACCTTACTCCTTAGGTCAGTCTCCCACCAATTCCTCCTCTCTTCTTGGTTGCAGTGTGAAGCTAATCTGGGAAACCTTGTTCTCTTCCTTGGGATGTCACTGACTCCTTTCCAGAGCCCTGCCTGGCAAAGAGCTCAGGGGCCAATGCAGAGCTGAGAGATCACCATTAGGACCATTTTTAAATAACCAAGAAAGCATTAATCAATCAGTATTTTGCTGAGCTTTTGATGTGAGTTTGACACTGGGCAGGCCCTGACAGTGGGAAAGGAAGGAAATCTACTCTGTTCACCTGTCGTGGCTGTTGTGACCTTTCCTGATCAGGCCACCTCCCCGACCTGATGCTCTCTGGACCTGAAGTTCTGTGGGAAAGCAAGACATTTCTACTGTTGCTTTCTTTCAACACCAAGAACTCTACCCTGGGGATGGTTTTCAAGGCTTCAAGATAATATACAAACAGGCAACAAGAGAAAAAGATGCCACTGGCTGGGGGTCTGCCTCCCTGGGTTTAGAGATTATATTTCTCCACCCATGCATCTCCCAGGGGTTTCTTGGGCCCTGTTACTACTCAGATTTGAGATCATAGTTCCAGTTGTCAGGCTATTGAGTAAACTTCTGGCTTTCCTAGCACAGAACCAGGGCAAAAGCCCCTCGAAGCAGAGCACACTTCTCAGTCTGCCTGGCTCACCAAGAGCTCCCCCAGCTCTTCAGGGCCAAAACGAGGAGCAGGGTAGGGAAGGCTGCCTATAATCACTTCAGCCAGGGTCTCTAGAAGTAAGTGAATGTGTTGGTTTGAATTGGCTTTCTTTTCAGCTACTGGCATTCTTGCAGCATTTTTGCCATCATGATGGGATTCAGTTAGTCTTCAAGCATTCTGTAAAACTGGACCCCTGCTCTGCCTCCACATTCTTTGCCTGGGCTACATTCACTTACTCTGAGCCAGCCAAAACTACACGGCTCGGCAAACAGCCACCTTTGGAGGGAAGCATCACAGTCTGGTTACCAGGGTAACAGCCACTGTTCTCAGACATCAGGCTTACAGGAGCCAATGTTTTGCTGCTTAGTAATGGCATTCTGTTACTGAGCAGAGAATAATCAGCTCCTGCTCTTTGGCTCTTTTCTGGTTCCGTTGTTACCCCAAAGACTCATTTGGAAAATCCCCCTCCCAAGTCGGGACAAGGATTTAATGGATTATCATTTCCCCTGTAAACCTTTTGTGCGGACACTCCTGAACTCAGTGTTCTTCTTCTATTCCAATCCTACTGGATTCTATATGGTTGAGGTAGTGAGCTCTCTGTTCCTGGGAGGGATAAAGCAGAAGCCGTAGGAATGTTTAATTGGCTGTTGTAGAAGGGAATCTTGCACTGAGCGTTAGCACAGACAACTTCTAAAGTTCCTTCCAATCCCAGATTTCATGATAAAATTTGTCCTCTACAACAGTTAAACAGCAACACACTCCATGTTAGAGGTAGTAGCAGTCCAGTACCTTCTTAGAGATGGTCTGTTGTTTACAAAGTATTTGAGATTCTTCGTTATTGAATAACTGAGAACTCAATGGCTACTCTGTCATGTGCACCTGGCCCAAGTATGGCCCACTCCCAAGACACAACCTCAACTGTGCCCTTATCTGTGGCAATCTCCCCTGGAGGAAATCATCCAGCCTCAATAATAAGAAATTGTCCCTATGGTCACCTTATTTGTTACTGCCTTTTCCTCAGGGCTTTTGTCCCCTAAGGAAGTAATACTCAGCATCCTTCTTTCCTCCTCTATTTTTAATTCATAACCTACCCAATCAGCTCCCCTGACACTAGGCAGGGTTCCTGATGCAGGTAGGGCAGGAATTGTGTTTCTCCAACATTCACCTCTCACCTAGCTAAGCTCAGTTGGTCAAATGACTCTTACCCACATGCACAAAGTAAGCCCAAGCATTTGGGAAAGAATAAGTCAGCCTGTACATGCATTCTTGTATAACATTTGGTATGATCATGAATTACAATTGTTATAGAACTTGCCCATTTTCAAAGGACTTCCACGTCATTGTTACCTAATTTTAATAACCCTAAAAGGAGACAAAACAGTTATTGTTATCTCCATTTTCCAGATGATGAAGTGATAATTCACAGCAACCTACCCAAAGTCACGAAGTTCATAAACGGCAGATCTGGAATTCGAACGTAGTTGTGTTAACTTCTAGTCCAGTGCTCTGCCCTCTTAATTATCCTGCCTGAATCCATGCTTCAGAGAGCTCTCTCAGTGTTTCAGGATGAAACAACTTAAAGGCTTACATCAGCTTAATATAATTGAAAACCTATCTCCATGGAGGTTGTTGGAATCTTTTGGGTATTACATTTGATGGTGAATACACAGGACAATTGATTCTTGTCTCATTTAGGATGTATTCAAGCTGCTGCTCTTGTTTTGCCAAATGCGAACAATGTCTACATGTTTCTGTGGCATCCTGTGTGGGCAAAGACCTTTATGCTGGGCATACCTTGCTCTGAGTGGACACTAGCAGAGGCCAGACTTCATAGCTTCTCTCTATGGGGAAGCCCTCAGTACTCAGCCAAGTCAGCAACAGCCCTAAGGTCCCATCAGCCTCCTGTCATAGCAGAGATTTAGAGTCTGAGCCATGACTTCAGGAAGGCTGTCTGTAATAGTTGCTAGACATGGTCACCCATACATGTCTGCACACACACACAGCCCTGCCTCTATCTGCCTCCTATGGTAAAGCAATTGAAAACTCTATTTTCATTTCCTGAACCTGAGATTGGCCCCTTCAACCATGGCCAAGCTTGAGTCCATCTTGCCCAATTCCCCAGTTTCCTCCTAATGCCAAGAAGGGTCAAATTTTGTATCACGCAAGCAGTTATTTTGTGCGTCTGAGGGCCAGCCAACATTAGTTGCCTCCAGCAGAACCAGGGATGTCAGCTGACCGGGCCATTACCAGAGCCTGGGAAACGGGAAAAGAGAAGGCAGAGGGAAGTGAGGGGGTAGGAAGACACATGAGCACATCCAGCCCGCTGGGCACTCTCTCCAGGGACCTGTGGGCCTCTCCACGTGCTGCTGGAGTTCTTTGACAATAAAGCACCATTCTCAGTACAGCAGAGAAGGAGTTAACCTAACTGCGTGCTAAAGAATTAAAAAGAAAACAAGGGCCAAAGCACAGCTCATTTAAACCATTAGAAACCCTGAACCCCAAAGTTCTTGCCAATTCCTATGCTTGCTTGAATCTTCCATGCTAAAGTTTATGAAACTCACCCATGTCTTTGGGACTCGGCCTCCAATTGTAGCCGGCTGGCTAGGCTGCTTTGCGGCTGACTTTGTTCAGCTGGAAGGATCCTGCTCTCTCCAGTCTCCTTCTTCGGTCCTTTACTTTTTCTCTCTGAGTATCTTTGTCCTCTTCTCCTGCAATGAAAAGGGCTTTCTGATTGACAGCCAACCCCCTTAAAGGGACAGGCCCGCTTTCCTCCTCCTCTCCTCCTCCCCTTCTCCTCCCCTTGTCCCCACCTCCTCAGGGATACTCCCTTCTCTAAGGCCTCCATCTTCTCTTTCTGCTTTTCACTGCCAATTGTTTCATTTTCTATTTTTTCTCTTTTTTTTCCCCCTAAGGCTGGCCTGTGTGGAATTTCGCTTTCCTGCAGAGACATCTGGAAACATGGTTTAGGGGTAGAAAGGAAAAGAAGAGGTCCTGCAAGCCTCCAACTGAGCCTTGGGTCTATTTGGTGTGGGATGTGGTAGCACCAGTTTCAGAAGCCATGGAAGCGGTAGCCCTGGCAAAACGGTCAGGGTCAAAACCCTGGAGGCCATCCCTCACCTCCCCAAGTCCTTCCAACTCTGCCCCAACCCCACCCCTCACTCCTAGCTGCCCTTGGCCCTGTCCACCTTTCCCCACCCCCCACCTATTTGGAAAATAAGCACTCTTCCCCCGCCCCATCCCAGCTCTAGAAACACAACAGAGAAGAAAAGTGTCTTTTAAAATAATTTCCTCCAGATCCTTGTTAGTTTCAACTGAATGAGGGCAAAACACAAGCTGTTGATTCCATGAACAGATTTCGACCAAGCTGGGGAAAAGTAGAATGATAATCATTTTATAAACAGGGTAACGGAGACCTAGGGAGTGAGCAAGACCTGGGCAGCTTCACGGAATAGGCTAAAGGAAATGTCAGAGTTAGGGATGTGAGTGGTCTCCGAGGAAGGTAATTGAATTTGAGACAAGAACACAGTCTGGGAATTAGGTAAACATCCCATCCTGAGACTAGAGTGTCTTCAGAGAGCTGAGGCCAGGCTGGTAAGAGGCACGGAGTGGGTTGAGGTGAAGCCATGGGTCCCAGTGAGGGTGGAGGGAAGAAGAAAGGAAATTCAGTCTTTCCCTTAGAGAAAGAAACACTAAGAAACAAATGGCCAACTAGCAAAAACAAATGAATCATATATAAAACCTGCTTTACCAATAATAGTTATTTCTAAAGACTCTGAGAGTACTTGAGTGCCCAGTTCTAGGCGGGATTAGCATATGGAAGGTTATCTAGAAGGACTGAATCTTAAGCAGTGTGTGTCTAGCTCCTTGTTACTGCTCTCTATCCCTTCAGGAACCTCAGAGAGACACAGCGCTCTTGACCTTGAGGCCTGCATCCTCCCACGGACAGACTGTAAAGGAAATTGGTTGGCATATAACTGGAGGCGTGTCCGCTAAGACTCCAGGGAGGTAAAGTATGCACCCCCCTAATTTTCCCCATGGCTTTGCCTTGGGGTAAGAGAGGAGATGAAGGAGGTACTGAGCAGAACCTAGAATCTTCCTATGGAGGAACAGATGCAAAATGGCGTCTTACAGTTTTCTCCTTGGGTTTTGACCTTGGTCACGTTTCTGACTTGGGCTCTGCTCTTAGGAAATGGATGAGATGAGTCTTCTACAGATGCCCCTGTGGGTCGCCCTGGTTCCTGAGTCCTGCCATAGTGGGGGTTTATCCAGGGTCCTAGAACTCCAGATCCTCTGCTCTTTTACCAGCCCCGAGGAGAAAGGATCCCTGGAAATACTGCCCCTTTGGCAGAACCGTATGGTAGTAGCTACCAGACTACGGGCATGTGACTGATGGGAGAGGGTCCCAGGACCCCTGACCTCACCAGCCCTGCTCTCCAGCCACAGGACCTGCCTGTTGAGGAAGCTGAGCTGTAGGGTTGTGCCAACAATGAACTTCGGGATGGTTATTGTCAGAATAGCCCTGGACAAAAGGGAGGACCAAAAGCAGGAAGTCACCGAATGTGTGCCCTCTGCTCCTCAGACAGCAGAAGGAACTGGATCCAAACTTTGGAGATTCTGATTTAAGGAGTGAGAGAGCTGATTTTTCACAGCTCAAATCAATGCTCTGCACACCGGGGAAATCACTCAGGCTGAGCCGCTTGCAAACCTGCCTCTGGATTCCCAGCAGCCGCACTGGGGACCGCTAAGCTCCTTGGGAGAGAAGATGTGTTCCCAGTAAACTCACAGATACCAATTTTTCAACCACTTTATTTCCTGCCACTCTATTGCCTCCTTTCTCCACCTTGTTTTTATGCCCAGATATGAGAAAAGGGCTCAGCCAGGTGACTGTGTCACGTTCACTGTCCCCAGTGCCTTAAGGTTCCTGGCTCCCCAGGATCTAGGGTGTTAACAGTCGCTCTGTAGGTCCTGACACTCACCCTCAGCACCCACTCACCCCCCTTCTCCTGTGCCTTCCTCACAGCCCTCGTAGGGTATCTTTCTAGGTCCCTAAGGGGGCTTTTTGATTTACCCAACCCCACCTATTTCTGTGATTTTGCTCCTATGATTCTGCTGGGTGCCCTTGGCAAAATGTTCTCCAGAGTCCAGCTGGGTCCCCGGTAGTGCTCAGGGATTCCTCAAGAGGGCACTGCCAGCCTTCTTGGTGGCAGCCTGCTGCCTGCACTGGGTGCCTGTGGGAACAATGCAGGATTGTCTGAAACCAGTAAACAGTTTGCTTCATGCAATTCTGTTGGTACCTCAGAGGATCTGGGCCCCCTGGGTCATAGCTTGCTTTGGTTGTGCAGCTTTCTTGCAAATAACTCCAAAACACTTGGATAGTACCTCCACTCTCTGCTGTGTGATCCCATACTACCAGATTCTTGAAGGCTGCTGGGCAAGTAGGTTCTCTGCTCCATTGTATAGACTGAACCCTGAAATTCAGGAGGTCATTTGCTAGCATTGGGTCTTCTGGAGCCGAGGCTTCGCTTCTCCTCCCCAAGATATTGTCCTCCCAGACCGAATTGAAGAAGGCAAGTGGCTTCTTCTTACAGCTTTTCTACCCCTGGCATGGAAGGCTGGCCTGCCAGCAATATATTATGTCCTGTGCACTTGTAGCTAGAACTTTCCACACCCAACTTCATGCCGATTGGCTTGGCCTTGCCTTTCTGTCCAAGAGAACTGAGGGCTGAGGGCCAGAGATGTCACATACTTTGAGCTGGCAAGGGATGGGCAGAAGTGGAGGCTTGTCTGTTTTCTCTCCTAAAGATTCAGGGAGCAGCACAAGGATGGATGGGGGCAGGGGATGAGTTGGATGTGTATTCGTGAGGGGAAAATGTCCATGGCTTAGGGATAGAGTGAAGGGCAGCCTGGAAGCCAAAATAATCAAGTGATAAGCTCGGGAAAGAAGCATCCGGGCAGTGAGTACCAAACAGCTACTAGCAACATGGAGAAGAGAGTCGTCCATACAATCCACGTCCACCAATGTAAAAACGTGGTCAGCTTTGTCATGGTGGTCCCTGCAGAGAAGCTGTATGTTTCATACAGTCTCTGAGCACAGCAGAAATAATACTAATATCCTCGGCTGCCAAATACTCACCTAACTTCTGGGCACCAATGTTATTGGTTCCATTTTAATGACAGGGTACAGGAGCAGCTTTCCCAATGCCCCCCGGCAGGCACAGGACAGAGCCATCGCTAGAGAATGCCCCTTTCCAGACTCATATTACTTAGAAGTTGCTTGGAAGATTGTTTGGCTCCAAAAGAATGTTTGAACAGAGAGCATCTGGCCTGAGCAAGAACAGCCAGGGGGAGGGTGGACAGGCTTCAGGCTGCTATGGCCTGCATCTCCAACCCTTTGTACTTCTCAGGCTAAGCAGGGGGCCCACGTTAGCAATCCAGGCAGGGCAAGTTATGTGCAGTTTGTAGATCAGTGGGATTCAAAGTCAGTCACTGGGGATTAGATGATACTAAGCACTTTGTTATATTTGTTAGGTGAGATAATAGTATGGTGATTATGTTTTTAGAAAGGATCTTTTATAAGTTAGGGAGGCATAGAGAAATATTTACAGGTGAAATGTCATGATGCCTGGGATTTTTTCCTCCCCTAGAAAATTACAGTAACAAGGCTAGATGAAATAACATTGGCTAAGTATTGAAAATCATTGAAACTGGGTGATGGGTACACGGAGGTTCATTATACTATTTTCTCTACTTTGTGTATTGTTAAACTTGAGCTCAGAGAAGACGAGTTATTAAAGTTAAGATTGAAACTAACCCAGAAAAAAAAAAGAACATTTTCAAGAGAGCTCTCTGATCTTTCTGGGAGGATGCACATAGCCCGGTAAGAGTGGCTGCTTCTGGGGAAGGGGAGAGCAGGCTTAGAGCGGGAGGGAAACTTTTCACTCTGCACTTTTAGT
Source organism: Camelus dromedarius (assembly GCF_036321535.1). Lineage (NCBI taxonomy): Eukaryota > Metazoa > Chordata > Mammalia > Artiodactyla > Camelidae > Camelus > Camelus dromedarius. The sequence continues at coordinate 31,135,349 of NC_087472.1, read as the reverse complement.
GTGGTGGGGGGAATTTGTACAATCAGCCTTTGGTATCCATGGGTTCCACATCCTCGGATTCAACCAACCACAGATGATTGAATGCGCAGATACGGAACTCGCCGATACCAAGGGCAGAGGGCTGACTGTGGGACTTGAGCATCCACAGATTTTGGTATCTGTGCAGGTCCTGGAACCAATCCCTGCCGCGGATACCAAGAGACCATTGTAATTATATGCATGCCTTAGATTTTCTATTGAAAATCTCATTTGAAAAATCCTTCAAGCAGACTGAGGGACAGCAGTCTGCAGGCCCCTTGAGTCTGCTCCACTGCAGCGGATGGATCATGAAAGAGAAGTCCTCACCGTGGCAGGTTGCCAGACCCCACTCACCCCACACCACCCATGCTGCCCACACCCTTCTTCGCCGACCTCTTTCAAAATCTGGGCTGCCTGCAGCCGCAGGAGAGGACTCCCAGGAACCCCTCCTGAGGCACAGCTGGATGGGGAAGTAAGGTTTCTGTTACCCAGCTCCCCATGGGAGGAGAAGACATGAGCCCTTCAAAGCAAGAAAGGCCCTCAGCCCAAGAGGCCACTCCCTCTGCCTTCCAGGGGGACAAGGCCCCTTCTTGCCCCTCTGCTGGCCCCACGAACAGTGAGGGTTACGTCTGCCAGTGAAGGGACCCGCTTGGGCAGCTGCTTAGGCCTCCTCCTTTCAAAGCTGCTGCCCAGGATTGCTTTTTCAGAGATATGATTCTGCCCTCTCTATCACCACCATTATCATCATCAAAGTTTGCTGTCCCTTCAGAGAATCCAGGCCAAGATCTTCAGCCTGGTTGCTTGGTTTGAAGTGGACAACACCTACACCCAAAGCTGCACTCCTATGGAGCAGATTATCTGCCCTTGAGGCTGGGGTGCCTTCCTTGGGAAACTGTGCCAGCATCCAGGCTGGAGAAGGGGAGCCTCAGTTCTCCCTGCTGAGAGCTGCGTACTTCAGATGAGCACACACCATGGGGCCAGAGTTTAGAGCAAATGCCCCACACAGGGGACCCGCCTGCCCCAGCCCCTTGGTTGAGACTTGCTTTCCCTCCCCTCAACCCTCCCCAACCCCGGCTGAGCCCAGAGGCAACTGCCCTCCCTGCCAGTAGGGGCTCCCCCTGCCACCGAGCAGGATGGGGCAGGTGCTGGGTCGTGGAGAGCCCCCACCTTCCTTCCAAACATTCCTCTCCTAGGAACTCAATTGCTGTGGGATTTTCTGTGATAGCCAGGAGAGCACAAGGGGTGCTGGGCCCCGGAGCAGAAGCTGTGGGCAGGCTCAGTCAAGCTGCTGCCTCCCCCAGCTCCCAAAACAGGGAGGGGTTAATGCACTCCTCCATCCTGGCCTGCTCCTTCCTAGGCTGTGGCCACCCTGGCCCTTGGAGGGAACTGGGTTCTTTTTTTAAGCACAATTAGTCCAAAACCATAAAGTCTAAGAAGCGATTCCCCTGGAGGACCTGCCAAAGAGGGTTTTACATGCTCCTTGAGTTATCCTTGAAAATCCTTCAAATTTTCTAAAGCACTGCAATTATTTCCACAGGCTGAATCCAGCAGTTTTTGGAAGGCTTTCAAAAGGTAGAGTGGCAGAAGCTTCCTTAGCCTCTGCTCTCTCCCAGCAGCAGAAACCTTTAGACAGGAAAGCAAATCCTCACTGGGCTGTCCTCTCTCCCCTGGCTGTACTGCTGCTGCCCAGCCTCAGATGCTTGATTCAATTCTCGGCCCATGAGACACCCTCCAAGGAGCTGGCCTTAAAGAGAGCCACTGAGCCTAAGCTACCGGCTCAAAGAGCCAATAGGGCTCTTTATTCTGGGGCAAGAGCTGCCCAGCTGTCCTCAGATTTCCTGAAAAGGGACCATGGAGGTGGCTAGTGGAGGCTAGGGTGGGGCTGGCAGTCCAAATTAAAGCTGAGTTTGGAGAGAGTGGCTAGTCCTGGGTTTCCCAGGAGGAGCCATCCGCTTTCTGTTGATATCTAAGCAAGAAGGATGTTAATAGAATTGCAGCATGAAGGATTTTAGCAAGATACCAAGTGGGCCTTCCAGATGATCAGGGCTCTCCATGAGCAGTGAAATACAGTGATCAATAGCATAGACTCTGAAGTCAGACGAACCTAGGGTTGAATACAGCTCTATCAAAAACCAGCTCTGTAACTTGGTGCAATCACACCTCTCTGGGTCTCCATTTTTTCATTCTTAAAAAAAGTAGAATAATAATAGTGACCTCATGGAGTCACTGAGAAGATTACACAAGATAATGAACATAAAATATTTAGCACAGTGCCTATGCTAAAGTATAATAATAAAATAATAATAATAATAACCATGTGAGGTGACAGAATATCTCTGGAAATGTTTAATAAGCATTTAATAAACAGAGGCTGAACTTGAATGATCTCTAGAACCAATACCTTTCAGATCCAGGATTCCTAGACTTCCCCAGAACCTGTTCATCTTTTAAATGGACCTGAGGAAATGTGCTAAGAAAAAGGATTGAGCCTCTTTGAGACTCACCCCTCAGTTTGGCCACGTGCTCCTCTAGGTATGTCCCTCACTTGGATGACCAACCGTCCTGGTTTGCCAAGAACCAAGAGGTTTCCCAAGATGCAGGAATTTCCGTGCTAAACGTGGGGAAGCCCCAGGAAAACCAGGACAAGTTGGTCAGCCTACACCAGCGCTTACACTCAGGCACGGCCGGAAGTGCGGCACTTGGAGCAGTTCCCTTGAGGGCTGCCCCAAACAGCCCGTGTCAGGTTCCCAGTGCCAAAGCTACTGAACAGGAAATTCCAGAAGCACCCCCCATTCCTCCACACTCTGAAATACCATGCCCAGGCAAGTAAGCTTGCCAGATAAAACACTCAATGCTCAATTAAACTCAAATTTCAGATAAACCACAAAAAATTGTTCAGGATAAGTGTGTTTCCAATACTGTCTGGGGTATACTTATACTTAAAAATGTGTTTATTGCACAGGGAACTATATTCAATACCTTGTAATAGCCTATAATGAAAAAGTATGAAAAGGAATATATATATATATATTATTATATATTTTATATATATATATATATATTATATATATATATAAACCACTGTGCTGTACACCAGAAACTAACACAACATTGTAAACTACCTTTCAGTGAGAAAAAAAATATGTTTATTGTTTATCTGAAAGTCAAATTTAACTGGGTGCCCTGTATTTTTATCTGTTAATTCTGGCAACCCTACAAGCAAGGGCAATCTTCCATGGCAAGCCAAGCTGGCTTCTGGGGAGAGAGCCAGAGGGTTGCTAGGGAAATCTCAAATAAGAAATCTCTGTTCCCTACAGACACACCTAATCTGCATTTTGGCCACAAATTCCTTCATCTTGTGAGCCTTTGCCCGTCCTCCAGCCATGCCTGGCTCTAGGGAAGATCATTTGGAGCAAGGCAAGATGTGATGGGCCCTGAGGTGCACTGCACAATGCAGTGATGAGGGTTTCAGGCTTTGTAGAAAGCCAGATTGGGTTCACATCACACCTCAGCCTAGGACATAGCACAATAAGTGGTGGTGGTGGTTACTACTTAGAGCCTGACTTTTTTCCTGTGGCTCTGCCTCTTCTTGTCCTGTATTCAGCACTTTGCCAGGCTTTGAGGGGAATACAGAGAAATGGGAGGATTTCTGGACACAACTCTTGCCTAAGGGAATTTACACTCATCTGGAAGGCATATTAGAGATATTAACCAAATGAAGACTCAGACACAACTAACACTGAGCACCTACCTGTGTTTGGCCTGCCCTAAGTGCACATGTAAGCTGTTGTCAGCAGAGGGTCAGCCTGTCCCTTCAAAGTCACATAAAATTGGCTCAAGGCCCCATGCCACTCCTTGTCAGGAAAGTCCAGTGTCTTCCCCAAGATTTCTGAGAATTCTGAGGGAGCTCAGAATCCAATGACCAACTCTAGTTCTGAATTTGGGCTTCTTTTGGGGGGGAAGAGAGGAGTAATTAAGTTTATTTATTTATTTAAATGGAGGTACTGGGGATCGAACCCAGGACCTCGTGCATGCTAAGCACACACTCTACCACTGAGCTATACCCTCCCCACTAATGAACTTCTGATTCACACCCAGTTCCTCTTCCATGGCCACTCTCTACTTTCTATTTTTTCTCACAGCAGATTGGGAACACTGCTTTTCTTCTTGCATGTCTATAAAGACCACTCACATAAAGGATTTGTACAAGTAACAAATTTTATCAAGGTTTGGGTAGATGGAGGGAACATATGTTATAGCAACATAAACAAGTAGAAGTTGATTACTAGACATTTCTGTATTTAAAAGTCCTTGGCTACATTGCTACTTGGAATTCCTCTGCAAACTCCATCCTCCTGCCATGGACCCACTCTTGCTACTTTCTCCCTTCTCCCAGTTTCTCTTTTTCCCTTCTCTCCCACCCCCAAGTTTTTATTTATTTCTTATGAAGAGCAGTTTAGCTACATATGTGTTATCTTCCAGTCCTTTCCATCAGAGCTTCTTCTTCCCTGAAACTAGTTTATCAGAGTATCTCCCTTAAAAAAAAAACTGTATCCTTCTTAAGAGAAACCTTGATGTCAACTAGTGAATCTGTCATTTGATCACCCTACTCCTCTTGCACAAACATAATCCCTGTTAATCCCACAGCACATGAAGTAGTGGTGTTATACCCATTTTACACATGAGCAAATTGAGGCTCCTGAAGCCCACAGTTAGCACTGAAAGAGCTAGCGTTCAAATGCAGTTCTTCTAAGTCCAAGTCTGGTGTTAGTCCCATTACCCAAGGGTGTTGCTGCAGAGAGAATCTATCAAGAAGGTGCTGAATTGTGTACTACATACAATTAGAGAACAAATATGTCAAGGATGGAGGTTGGAGAAATTACTCCCAGGTGGAGGGTTCTCTGACTGGGGGAAAGTGGCCCACCGCAGCCTATAAGCCTCTCCCTCAGGTCAGCTCCAGAGCCTGCAAATCAGCGCTCTCTGTCTACAGCAAAATCACGAGGACTCAGATTCACAAGGCCACTGGATCCCCAAGTTGTTTAGCCTAGGAACCACTTCAGACATGACCTTGCTGTCACACTTTTGTTTTGCTCTTTAAAACAGATTTTACTACCAGGTCTTACAGCAGCCCAAAGAAGTGGATACTGTTACTATGTCCAATTTACAGACACGCAAACTGAGTATCAGGGAACTCAAGTAATTTGCCCAAGGTCACACAGCTGGTACATGGAAGAAGCCAAAATGCAGGCTCTCTGGCCTCAGGTGCTATCAATGCCCTTCAGCTAAAGACCACCAGGAGCACACCTGGGGTTGCTCGTGGCAGCAAAGGGAGACACCCCGACACCCCACTGTCCCCCAAGGTGTACATATGCGTTCTTCCTTGAGGCAACAAGTAATGAGCCCTACTTGTTCAACTCCAAGTTCACTGACACTCCGCTGAAGTCCTCACTGCTTTGGACCCAGATCTTCCCCTGAGCAATAGTAAACACAACCGAGACTCCTTGTGTCTACCTGTTTGAGGTGCCCAGCCTGCCCATATCTGGGAGGTAAGTTCACACTGAATTGAGCTCTGATATTTCGTTGAAGTCCTTCAGCTTTGGGTTTATTTTGCTTTTCTAAGAATGCGATCCCTCTGAGTATTTTTGGTTATCTGTCCAGATTTGTATTGTTCCCTGGTCAAATCCTTTTCTAGCCTTCTAACACATGCTCCTATAGTCTGTCTGCTTGTCTTTAATGTTGTTTGTTTATAAGAGGAAAAATCTATAGGGAGAGGATGACATAGATTCAATAAACTTGTTCTCAAGCTGGCCCCGGGGACTGAGGAGTTCACAAGGTCTCCTCAGACTAGTGTCCTTCTGACAAACTTTATCTCAGTTTATCATTTCAAAGCCTTATAGATACTTCTCAATCTTGTCTTTGTATCCCTGAGTCTTGCTTTCTTTAGTTTCATTTACCCAGAATCAGGGGGTTTTGTCTGGCCCCTGATTGGTAGCGACTGGCCTTTGGCCAAACTCTGGAGACACAAAGTTCACCACCACCATCTTTACAGACCATTGAGTTCTCATGGGGTTTTCTCGGTCTAAAAATGCATGTCTTCCAGGCTGAACACCTGCTTCCTTCATGTTTTCTCCCCATAATGCCAATTTGTACGCTTAGTCCCCTAACTGGCACAATTTCACCAGGGACAGTTTAAAATTACAATGGGGGAGGGAAGGGTAATAGCAGGGAGGGTATAGCTCAGTGGTAGAGCATGTGCTTAACATGCACGAGATCCTGGGTTCAGTCCCCAGTACCTCCATTAAAAAAAAACAGTTTACAGTTGATAATTACATATTTGGCTGTAGCTGACCCTCTCTTTCATTTTTATTTTTTTCCTTTCCTCTCTCTTTTTCCTGTCTTGTAAAACTTTAAATATTGACTTATCACAAAATAATTTCATTGTCTTGCATACACTCTAGGAATATTTAATCCAAATAAAGTCAAATTTGTCTAAAAGAAAATTTGAGTTTATTAAGCTGTGTCACTTTTTGTGTATACTGTAAAGCTTAATAGCCTTGTTGCTACAGCTTTTAAAAAATAAGAAGAGGCTTTAGTTTCAAGATAAAAGAAGAATTTTGGTATAATTTGGTATCTTTAGCACGCTATCTTGGTTTGTTCAAAACCAGGTTTAAATGTCTCATAATTCAAACTTCCTTAATTTCCTACATTGGTTTTATGAATTAAATAAGCTACTACTGTTTCCATAACTAATTTAAATTAAAATTATATGTATATGTATAAAATTATATTCAACTAGAGTGATAATAATGGATATCTTTTAAAAAGTCTAATTTTATGAAATTTTTTAAATGCTATATATTGTAAGAATTCAATGTGTGAGCTAAATTGTAATTTCCATATTCTTAGCTAATTTTAAAACCTTAGACCCAAGTTTATTGTAAATAATCTTTGGATGTCTGGAGAGTTCCAAAATGAAAAACACAAACTAGACACAAACATAGTTTGTATAATATGATATATTCTTATTTTTTAATGGTAATCAACTAACAAAATATACCAAAGCTTTTGGATGAGATTTTGTATATTTTTTGCCTCCTAAAACTGTTTAAATGTTATGAAATAATTGCTCATGGAGGAAAAAATAGCTAAACAATTATTTATTTTCTGTTTTCTAGTTTTCTCTTATATTTGAAGAAAGAAAAGTTGGTTGCTTTGATTGGAGATAAGAATTAATATAAATGGTTAATTTATACTTGGCATAGTAATTGTAGATAAATAGAAGTATATATGTAAGATAATGGATACTATTTTCACCTTGCTTATTAAAAAAGCTGTCATAGCTATTTAATATGATAAATTTTATTTCATATACTAATTAATTATATTTAAACCTATAGCTAAAAGCTTGAGATTATTACATATTTATATATCAGTATATACGTAAGTGCATATATATAAAGGTACATTAATAAATTCTTTACTACAAATTGTTACATGAATAATGTATCAAAGGAGTAAAATTAGAATTTGGATCTTTATTATGTAGAATTGAGACAGAAAGGGGGCACGTACAGCCATTCAAGGAATAATACAGCAATTAACACCAGAATGGCGAAAGATTCAACCCCCAGTAGGCCTTGAGGCTCAAGATGGTGGGAGATTTGACTTCTAGTAGACCTTGAGCTTCATTATACACCTATTGTAATATATTAACATGGTGAATAACATGCCCACAGGCACCATGAGAGTCCCAAGGCTAGCCACAAAAGGTCAGAGTGAGAAATGGCCAACTTCCTGGGAATCCCAGCCCCTTCCCCAGGCTAGCTAGACTGGTCCTTCCACTTACTAGCATATGAAACCACTGAGCCCATAAAAACTGGCAACACGGGGCCTTGTGGCCACTGCTCTCTCTCTCTCCCTCCTCTTCAGAGATGGCATGCACTCTGTCTATGGAGTGTGTAACTACTTTTACTCTAATCTGAATACCCAACCCCCACACCTCGTGGCCTTTCTCTTGCCTTTCAATGTATCTCTCTAAATAAATCTACCTTTACTCAATTGTGGCTGGCTCTTGAATTCTTTCCTCTGCAAAACCAAAGACCCACACTTGGCGGGGCATGTCCCAGGGGCTCAACCAAAGCCTGGGACACGGCCCTCCTCACGCCCCACATCTGTTTTTCCTGAATCAGAATGACTAAGTTTTTCTATGCAGATTAGTAGAGGTGAGGTGGGAAGCCCTATGAAAAGACCAGCAGGACCCACAGGCAGGGCCACTACTTTCCCGCCAGCGCCATCCAGTTCCCTGGCCTGGCAGCATTATCTCGCTTTTGTGCTTCTGTAAAACAGCTTGCTTCTAGGAAAATGAAATTTACCCCTAAGATTCTATTGGTTCCCAAACCTCACTCCTGATCGGTCCATTTCTAACACCTCATTTGCATACAGCTCGCTCTTGATTGATCCATTTCTAACACTTCATTTGCATATGGCATGAAAATGGAAACCTAAAACTCTATAAAAGCCTGTGTAAACCTAAAGACGGGGTCCAGAGCTTGGAGTGTTAACTCCTCTGGGCCCACTGGCATAATAACCTGAGTTCTCCAACCCTCTGAGTGTCTCTTGGTCTCTCACCGGGATTCAGGTTACTGTAACACTTTGCTATGACAGAGGTTCCTTTTTGTCACCAAATTATTATTAACTCTCAGACCTTTGTGTCATATTCTGAAATCATGTTTTAAAGATTGCTTATTTTTTTTAAAAAGTTGATTTCCTAATTGATGTTGTTGTTTATCACTGGGTAATTTCACAATGCTAACTATAAATATTTTTTGATTTAGATATTTATGACTTATACCTTGTCTCTTCTAACACCTATTCTCAATTTTGCCTTTCCCAAATGCAGAATAATAAAACTATTAAAATGTCTTCTATGTCTAAACAATCTTTGGGTTTCCTAAAATAGACATTAAGTAATGAAAAGATTTGCCCACTCACCCTATAAAAGAAAGGACAATAAGGATAATTAGGTTTGTCTAAATTTCTCCAACTTTTAATTGTCAAACTGTCAGGAGAACTTTGTCTCCCAAACTTAGCATTAAAAATAATCTGACAAATTAAAAACAGAGTTTATCTTCCAGATATGTAAAATATGCAAATGCAGACCTCTTTCTACGTTGAATAACTTTCAAGTTAAAGGAAACATGCTAATACTTAAGCACAAAGACTGATACAATACCTCAATACCTATCTGCCAAAAGATTTTTCCCAGATTCTAGATTCACATACTCTTTCTCCCTTTTTGTCCATAAAGTTTCTGGATAGGTACTAGGGCTCCTAGCTTAATTCCACAGGAATATTCAGAGGTATTATTTCTTATTTTGGTCTTTCCTTATAATCCAGTAACTGAGGCATAGCACCTTGTCTAAGAGCTATAACAACAACAGCAAAACATGTCAAAATTTAAATTAGCTTAGTTCTAGATTGCCATTAAACTCAGTGGTTCCCCATTGATGTGCTGTTTCTTTTACTGAGAAAATAAGCATAACCTCCTAGGAAATACTGCTTTCCCCGTCACACTGCCTGTAGCTGTGACACTCAAAACCCAGTCAGGCTTCTCAATTTACTTGAAGAAGGAAAAACCTACAATTGCTTCCTTCTGTCAGGGAATTCTCTTTATCCTATACAGGCGTTCAGAGACAGTTCAACCTGCTTTGCAAGAACTGTTTAACCTGACTTAAAAAAAAACTCTGTTAACTTAGAAGGATAGAAAATGGGCTCACTGCTATTGTCACAAATGATAACTTTTGTGCCCAATACCGTCTGTGCCCCACTAGGGTATTACTTCACATGTGGACATCAAACGTCACAGTAACTTATCATGAGCATTCAGGATAATTTTTAGAGATTTTCAGATACTTAAAATTGCCACTGCTCCAGAGGATCTTGTTTCTTTAGAAATAATTTTTAAATTACCCCCAAATTACCCAATTACCTCCAAAATGAGGCATACACAAGCTACTTTGGAGAACTCCCAGAAGGGATAACTACTGCCTCTTAGGTAAACTATTGGAGTTGTGATTCCCACATTAGAAATAATACAACTGGCAAAGATGGTCCAAAACTTGTTTCTGACCCTAGAAAAAGTATTAAATAATATGACCTCTACTCTGAAAGGCTAACAAACTAGTCAAAATTCAGGAGTCAGGGCTGTTGTAAACAATCACATTACCCTTGATTTTCTCTTAACTGGTCAAGGGGAATCATATGCTATAGCAAATACTTCTTGCTATGCCTACAAATTACAAGATAAGTAAAACAGATGGAGGAAAAAAGCCACTTGTTTCGTTGACTAATCATCATTGTGCTTCTGATAATTTTTAGTATTCCAATTGGCTAATGTAGCCTGTGTAGGGTTTGAAATGCTACTGTACAACCATTGTCACATTGGAGAACTCAACAACTCATCCTGCAGGAGAATAGACTAACCCTATTCCTTCTACAGGCTACATTATCCAGACAATCTCCTGATCAGCAAAATCTCAGCCAAAGTGAAACTCTGGATATCACTGATTACTGTCCAGCAACTTGACTTTGTCTGCCCATGGCTATAAGAGAGGCACTAACTAAAAAAAAAACAAACAGCACCTGACGGCCAGAACCTGGCCTGGTACTATCAGTTGGGCCTTGCTGTTCTCCTGCTAAACAATTTCACAGAACATCAAAATCAGACAAGGCTACTCTGTGACCACGATGGATCAAAACCAAGAAAGACCACTATGGGGGCCAAAATAGCACAGTGGGAGAGCATTAGACTGAAAAGACCACTGTGTACTCAGATCTGAACAGATACAAAACATGAACATTATCTAAACCATAGTAAGCCAGTAAGCCAGAAAGAGAAAGAAAAATACCATATGATATCTTATATGTGGAATCTTAAAAAATGAGACAAACTTATTTACAAAACAAAAACAGACTCACAGATATAAAAAACAAACTTGTGGTTACCAGGAGGAAAGGAGGGGTTAGGGATAAACTGGGAGTTCAGGATTTGCAGATACTAACTACTATATATAAAATAGATAAACACCAAGTTTCTACTATATAACATAGGGAACTATATTCAATATCTTGTAATAGCCTATAATGAAAAAGAATATGAAAAGGAATATATATATGTATAACTGAATCACTGCTGTACACCAGAAACTAACACAACACTGTAAATCAACTATACTTAAATAAAAAATAAACCATAGAAATGACCAAAATCACCACTATCCTGACTAATATGAGCGACTGCTTCTTCTTTAATTACATCTTTATCTTTGCTCTAATCACCTTTTTAGATAAGATTTTTTGAGATACACAATTATAGAATTACTCCTGCTTCCTGACAGCATCCGATCCAGAGCAAAGCCCCACTTCCTTAAACCTTCTCCAAGAACACCTAAGTCCTAATCCTGAAGCACCCCATGGTTCCTCAGGGTGTGCATTCTCCTTTCGCAGCAATAATACCTACATTATCTCACTTTCATCCCACAAGGAAGAAATTACTATCATCACCATTTTGCAGATAATGAAACTAAGGCTCTGAGAATTTAAATAACTTTCCCAAGACTACCCAGTTAGTAAGCAGAGAAACTCACACGAAAACCCAGGATTTGTTCTTTGTAGTATGTCACACTGCTTTTAAAAGAGAGCTTAAAGGGAGATTCTATTAGGTTCCTGGCAATGACTCTAAAGAGAATTCCATTTTCCAATAGGCTGCATCCTGCTCTTGGTTGACATATTGGTTTATCATCCCTTCCATGATTATCCTCAACCATTTTGAATGCTGTCATTAACTTGCACACAATAGTTGCTCACCAAATTGTGTGTGTGTGTGTGTGTGTGCATGTGCGTGTGCATGTGCGTGTATGTGTGTTGTGGTTGGATGGGTTGTGATGTATATTAATTTGTCCTGTGATTTGCCCTGGGGCCTGCACTGGTTACGTGAATCACCCAACCATTTCTGCACGGAACAAAACCAGGCCAACCTTTCTTCAGGCCCCTTCAAGGCTCAGGGGCTGAGGAACTTGCAGGCTGCCCAAGCCAGCCTAGTGAGGCTGCTAACTCAGGGCGGGGGTTGTGAGGGCGCGTGAAGGGAGGAGCCAGAGCTGTCACTGCCGGGCTTCTGACTGTTTAGTGCTGACAGCGGAGAATCAGCAGGGGCGTCAGTTGCCCAACAAGGATGAAGTGAATTCTTACTGCTGTCAGCCTCCTGTTCACCTTGTGCTGGGCACAGGGGATGCAGGAGGGGGTTCAGAAGATATGAGATATGGCTTCTGCCCTGGGGAGCTTTCCTTAGACTCCCCCACGAGACTGCCTCCAGCCTCCTCTTCTCTCCCTCCCATCTGGTGCCACGTGTTGAGATGCTAAAGGAAGCACTCTTGCGGGGAGAGGCAGCTGTGCTGGCTGATGTGGGCGTGAGGCACAGCCATGAGAGCTGTCAGATGGAGAAGGGTGAGCGTTCATTGACCTAGGCATGTCTGCTCTCGGATAATTACCAGCCAAGAAAATCCCAAGGGGTGGTGAGGAGGGAGGAAAAGAGGGAGGCAAGGAACAAAGTATCAGCCATTTTGAGGCAGCAGGGGTTTAGGGACAGTGATCTGAAATGTGTGTTATGGGAGCAGGGGAGTTTGCCTGGAGGCTGCATCTGCTTAAAGGTACTTGATTTGGATTATACTTTCATTTGGGGGTGGCATGGTAAGCAGGTGGCAGTTTACGGCAGTAAGAGTAGAGCTGAAGTTGCTCCCAGTCCCCTCTGCTTTCAGATGGGATGAAAGGAGTTCCTTCCTAAGGCCAGCAGGCAACAGAGGAAGCCAGAGAGATGGGACCAAGGAGTAGGGTCTGGAGTCTTGGGAAAGGACAAACAGGGGCCAAACTGTTTCAGATACAGTGGCTCCCTCCTGAGAATCTGTTAGAAAAGTGGCTGTTTATGAACTGCCCAAGACCACATTCAGAGCCTATCCCACACGGGTACTGTGGCCGGCAGAGGTAGAGGGTGTGCTACGTATAGCCCACGTGTAAAGGCTGTAAGGTCTAGGTATCCTCTCCCCACAAAGCCCCAGCTCAGTATGATGCCTTGTTCCCAGCGGGCCTTCATTAGGTAATCAGAGAACATTTCCCATCTCTTCTCAGATTTAAGAGGGGAATAGAATCATTGGAGTGATCCATGATATTCTTGAGATTTGATCCTCCAAGCTTTGACCCACAGGTTAGAGTGGAGTGCTGACTTGGTCCATCTGGATGTCCATCATCTTGTTTATCCCACAGCCACCAGACCCACCAGTCCCATTTCTGCTCCTCCTCTTAGAAATCCCTGGCCCCAACAAAGACACAATGCCTCTTTCCCTGTCCCAAGCAGCTCAGCGGACACAGGCTGGCATTTTTTTAAAAAAAGAACCTCCTTTCATCCCCACCTCCCTCCAAATGGGAGACAATGAATAGGAGAGAAAGTATCAATAACATCAAGTGGAAACATCCTCAAAGCACTGACACATTTTATTAGAGTCCCTCACTGGAAGGAGAGTGGAGTTCCCCAAAGCATGTTTCAGAGAATGCCAGTTCCACTGGATGATGAAAGGTGGCTTGGAGGAGAAATCTGCTTGCAAAAGACTGGGTTAACCAAGGCTAAAAATAAAAAATGTTTCTACTTTGAGACTTCTCAGAACCTCCAATATGCTAATGTGCCTTATGGTCTCTAAAAGATGGAGGGAGTAGAGTTTGCGGCTAGATGGCATTTATCAAGCACTTACTGTGTGCTAGGCTCTGAGCTAAGTCAGAAGCTTAATTCATTGATACAGCTTCACATGTATTAATCCTCATATAACCGTTATCACATCAGATAGATGCTACTGTTCTCTTCTTTCTAGAGATAAGGGAATTGAGGCACAGAGAGGTCCAGCAACTTCATCCAAGGTCACAAGCTATAATTAGCAGAGCTGATACTTTGGGGGGTTGCACTATAGCATATCGGATCCGTGTTGCAGAGACTGTTCAGATGCTCACCAAACCTATTTCCTTTTCCTAAGGGCCCGCCACCAAATTAGATCTCCCAGGCTCCCTTGCAGTGGGGTGGTCAGTTCTTACCTTTGGAATGTGAGCAGAAGTGATGTGTGTCCCATCCAGGGTGAGGCAGTTAAGAACGAGCGTGCCTCCTCCACCTTTCCTCTTTTCCCTCACCTCCTGGCAGAATGCAGAGGATCCAGTAAAGAACTCCAGGGACATAAAGGTGGCTAAGCTACCCCATGAAATGAGCTGGGGTTGCTGGATGACTGTGTAAATCGGAGCCCACTAGCCCAGCCCACGTCTGCTCTTTCCAAGCAGCATTGGACTGTGATAAGGATAAAAAATAATTGTTGATTGCATTAAACCACTGAGATTTGGGGGTTGTTACAATATTTATCCTATCTTATCCTGACAAATACAATCAAGAAATTCCAATCAAGAAATTCTTTTTCCCTAGAGCATTTCCTGCAATCAAGATTCTGAAGGGGTGGGAAGGGATAGACGGGATTTCAAAATTGTAGAATAGATAAACAAGATTATACTGTATAGCACAGGGAAATATACACAAGATCTTATGGTAGCTCACAGAGAAAAAATGTGACAATGAATATACATATGTTCATGTATAACTGAAAAATTGTGCTCTACACTGGAATTTGACACAAAATTGTAAAATGATTATAAAGCAATTTAAAAAAGTTTTAAAAAATTAATAAAAAATGAAAAAAAAAGATTCTGAGGAGTTTACACTGAGGAATGTCTGTGTAGTCTAATGAGCCCCAGCTTCAAAGTCAGTCAGGACTAGATTCAAATCTCAGTTCTGCAACCGCTGTGCCACTCTGGGCAAGTCACTTAACTCTTCTGAGCTTCTGTTGCCGAATTTAAAACTGGAGATAATAATGCCAAACTCAAAGAGTAGTTGTGAAAATTAAGTGAAATCATGTACAGAAATTGTCTGAAAATAGAAAACAAACTTATGATTACCAAAGGGGCACGGGGAGGGAAGGATAAATCAGGAATTTGGGATTAACAGATAACAAACTACTATTTTTTACTTATTTTTTATTTTTTTATGAAAGGATAGTTGATTTACAATGTTGTGTTTGTTTCTCGTGTACAGCATAGTAATTCAGTTATATATATACCTATACATATATACTCCTTTTCATATTCTTTTTCATTATAGGGTCTTACAAAATATTGAGTATAGTTCCCTGTGCTATGCAGTAAGACCTTGTTGTTTATCTATTCAGTATATAGTAGTTTGTATCTGCTAACCTCAAACTCCCAGTTTCTCCCTCCCCTACTTCCCCCTTCAGTAGCCATGTTTGTTTTCTATGTTTGTGAGTCTGTTTCTGTTTTGTAAATAAGTTCATTTGAGATAAAAACTACTATATATAAAATAAATAAACATCAAGGACCTACTATATAACACAAGAAACTATATTCAATATCTTGCAATAACCTGTAATGGAAAAGAATATGAAAAATTATATATATGTATATATATGTATAACTGAATCACTTTGCTGTACACCTGAAACTAACACAACATTGTAAATCAACTATACTTCAATTTAAAAATAAATCTTTAAAAAAGAAAAGGTCTGATACACAGTAGGTGCTCATTCAAAGGTAGCGATTATCATTACAGGAAAGCCCTGGCACTCTGCCTGACACACAATAATAAGGACCTAATAGAGAGTAATTCCCTCTCTTTAATTCCTTCCCACATCCCACAGCCTAAGGGCTGGCTCGACTTGGCAAGCCCCTTGTCAGGATTTCTACCCTCCCAGCTCCCTCCTAACCAGTGTCTTCTTGGCAGCACCTCCCTTTACCACACCCTCTGGAGCTAGTCCATGCCCCAGCCTCATTCTATCCCAGACCAACCACCAAACACCAAGTGAAGCAACTGTCTACTGAAGACCTGCCTCTTTAAAGGGTTTTGGTGGGGGTGAATAATGCCCCTCTTCCCAAATCAAGTGCTCAGCTCCAAGCTCCTCTGGAGTCCTCTGAGCTGACTGATGGCTGGGGTGGGCTAGGGCTATGCTGCCACCTGCACTTCCAACGTCCGATCTAGAGCTACGTTCAGTGTGTAGGGACCCTATGTGAATTCTCCAAGTGTCACCCACCATGGTGCCACTGAATCCTGCAAGAGGACATGCCCAGGGAAGACCCCAAGTTGCAACAACTGCAGACAGAGCGCAGGGCAAGGAGGCGGGGCAAGGAGAGAGTGCCCGCCACAAAGAGGGTTCTGGTGGCTAGGCGATCCTTGATCTGTGGTGATATGTGAGCACCTCAGGCAGTGATCCAGAAAATTGAATTCACACCCACTTGCCTCTTCCTGGAGCAGGCAGAACAAATGGTTCTTGCTTCCTGTCCAGCTCCAGCACCCTCCTAATCCCCCCTCCCACCAAAAGAAAAAAAGTTTAGCTATTTTTAATCCTCTGCTTCTTCAAAGTTGGCCTGGATCTCTCAACTGTTTTTGCTCTTCCCTCTGCTGGAGTTTTCATTGATTTGAGACTCTCTTATTCCCTTAGGCTGATCAACCTCCTGAGGTAACCTCTTTGGACGGTTGCATTGGTGGGTGTCCGCTCTTGCTGGAGACATGGAGGGCCTCCCCCCAGCCCCTACGGGCTATGGCCTCCTCCTAGGCTCCCTCTGGCATTTCCTGCTATTCTCAACTATGCCCACCCTCAGTCTAGACCATTCTGTCCTCTGTGTGAAGTAGACCACAGGGCCTTACGCCTGCAAGAATTACAGTGTTGGAACTAACATGGGGAACACTTACAGAAGTCTTCAAGGCTTCAGGGCTGATTACACTGGGCTGAGGCTGAGCCAAGGATCCCTGGAGAGAAAGCTTTAGAAGATTCCATGGCCCCTCACCAGGGAAGCTTGGGAACTGGGAAGAAATCCTCCTGCCTATCCCCTAGAAGGCAGACTAAAGCAACATCCATAGCAACTGGATTGCTGGGGAGGGGGAGGGTCCGGGGGTGAGAGGACAACACACTCCCAAAGGGCAGACAAGCTCCAGGCTTAGAAGGACACAGCTGGTGGAGGGATGTTCCATGATCCACTTCATCATGACTTGACTATAAGCGGAGAACAGGGAAGGGAAAATAATAGTTACAGCTAATAGTTGCTGAGTGCTTTAGTATATGTTCAGCCCAGTTCTAACTGCTTTATAAACAATAATATGTTGAATCTGTCAAAAAAAAACAAGCAAATGAACAAAAAGCCTATAAAGAAGGTTATTATTATTATTATTATCCCCATTTTAGAGGCAACGTGACTGAGGCATGCACGGAGAGGCTACACAGCTGACAGGATAAGAACCAAAGTTTGGACCTAGACACTCTGCCTTCCAATCCCGTGCTCCTAAGTAGCATGCATAGCGCCTGGCTAGTGTGCTTCTGTGTAGATGAAGCCCGTCCCGTGCCCTCCACCTCCTGATTTAGTCCCTCTCCTCTTGGGACCTGGTTCCCTGTGCCTGGGAGCTTCATCCACCTCAGAGAAAATGCTACTGTTTTGCCTAGTAAGGCCCTGGACCACTGTGGCCTTAAGGCACAGAGCAGGGAGCCCTCTGTAGGAATCTGAGGAGAGCCAGAAAAGGAAAGGAGGGAGAGGAACTAAATTCGATGTCTGGAGAAGGAGGCAGCTAGTGAAACAAATGGAAAGCAAGAGAGAATTCCCTCCGGTCCCCTCCCCTCCCCAGGCAACACAACTGCTCCCCCAGCCCCTCCCCACCCCCACACGCGCACACACTCGCGTGCACATACTTCTGCGCTCAATTATTCCAGCAGAAGGGCAGAGCAGGGCTGCCAGAGAAGGATTGCTTGTTAGTGAGGGAGCTTGGCAAACGTGCCCTCCAGCTCTGCTTTTGAAAGTGGCCAGAGCGTTGGGGGCTGGGTGCCCTGCAGAACTCCTGGGGCTCAGAGGGCACCTCTGGCGAGGGCAGGTGCTGAGAAGACACTTGGCTGTTGTGCGGGACTAGTTTATCCAAGACTGTGGGCAGAGCTTTGTGGCTAGCCTCCAGGACTCCAAATCAAACCCTGAGGCTCCATTCTGGAACATTCCTAAGGCAAGCTCAGAGGGACATGCAGAGGAAGACTCGTTCCCTCTTGACTCTGCTTATCCTGTGGGACCCCCTCCATCTTCTCAACCAGCAGGCTACCTGAGGCAGCACTCAGGCTCTGCCAATTCCTGAGGCTTTGACTCCTTTGCATAAAGTACAGACCTAGTGCCTGACCCCTCAGTTCCCTGAGGAAAAGCTTGTTGGGCATAAAGCTAAGCCTCCCATAGCGCTCCTCTCCCAAAGGCTCACCATCCTACGTCATTAGAACCTGTCCACTTCACGTCCTCACACATCTCTGCAGTTGCCACCTACTCTTCTATCCTCACTCTCCTCCCGCTTTCACAGGCACGCGGTCTCGGGTGTACTGACATGACTCAGTTTATACATCTGTAAAGTGAAGACGACGCTGCTCTGCAATCGCCTAGAAGTTTTGAGAATCTGAGATATGGTTCTGAATGCTCTTGTCAAGTACACAAAGTGCTGCACATGCTAGGAAACACATGCGTTTCACCCACCCGCCTGTAAAGTTCTCATCTGCTTCATCTACCTGATTGTCCCCTTCCTAGTGCCCAGAGGGTATTTTACACATAGCAAACTACCCAATAAAATGGTGCTTCACGAATTCAAGATATGACTGGGAGCATAGCATTGTAGGGCTGCAAATGACAATCAAGACCCTGTTACCACAAGCTGCTTCCCAGCCTAAGCCAGGGACCAGCACTTCCCCATATCCCCAAAAGCAGCATCAGGTGACACCAAGTAAAGCCAATGTCATTTTTTTTTCAGAGAGGTTCCGTGGGCACAGGGCTGTGCGGGTCTGTAAGGCGATTGGGACAAGGTACAGTCTCTCTGTCATTTAATGAACAAGAGTCAGGGAGGGCAATACCTGGGACCAGCACTGTGCTGATAGAGAGTGAAAGGGGGATCCTTGGGGACCCGGAGACTGGGCTCTGGGTCTGTGTTCATTTCAAACAATTTCCATCCCACTCAATGGGGGTGCAGTGAAGGAAGCAGGCTGGATGGGACCATCTCGCGCTAGCAGCAGGCATGTGGTCTAAGACTTGACAGAGGGGAAATGATCACAGACCTATAGTTCTGGAGGGATGGGACTTTCAAGGCCACCTCCTTTGTCTTATAGTTGAGGCCCAGAAACCTGAAGTAATTCACCCCAGGTCACGGAATCAGAGGCGCTCACAGCCATGACTGGAACCAGACAGCCCAACTCACAGACCAGTGTTCATTCTACTCCCCATCCTCCCCCAAGGGGGAACGGCCTCCATTCTTTCTTATTGCCTAATCTAGTTGATCTGCATGGTAATCCCAATAGTTGGGCAGGACAAGAGCTGTCATCCCCATTCAATACCTGAAGAAACTGAGGCCCAGAGAGGTTTTTGTGTGAATATACACAAATATTGGTGACATGGCCAGGAACATAACCTAGTCCTCCTGACGACGGCAGCTGAGTGACTAAGGGCACCGCAGCTGGAGTCAGACCAACCTGGCTTTCAAGCTCAGCTCCACAGATTAATGACTTGAGACTTTGGGGAAGTTATCTATCCTTTTGGGTTCTCAACTCCAAACTGGGGGATAATAATGGCACTGATCTCAGAGGCAGGTAGTAATGCTTTATAACTCTTAGTAATTTTTTTCTTTCTCTCTGTACCCTCCCCCCAGCCTCTGTGCCTCTCTCTTCAGGAGTCCAGTGGGAGAGGGGGAGCAGTTGATAACAAAAGCTGAGAAAGTGAGCTTTGGAACACCTGTCCCGCAGTGCTTCCCTACCACCTGGCCCCAGCCTCTCCTCCCTCCCTCATGTTGCCAAGGACACTGGACAAAAGAGGACTCTGAGTGGACTGGCATGCCCCATGCCATTTGTGTTCCTGGGCAGGCAGCCGGCAAAATCTTTAAATATAATTTTTTTTTTAAATCAGCAAATCCCACTTGCCTGACCTTGGAAGCAAAGAGACAGACAGATAGACAACAGATGTAGGGGAATGAGCCAGGAGGACTGTGAGCTCCACAGCTTGGAGGTGGGGGAGGAGATGGGGGTGGAGGTGGGGGTGAAGATCAAATGAAGGCATGGAGGTAAGTGTGCATAACTGCAGCTGCTCACCACATGGCTGAGTCCCTGTTCCCCGAGACAGACAGACAGACAAGCAGCTTTGTGGCCTGGTAGGACCAGGCCTCCATCTCCCTTAGGACTACCAAAACCAAGGTCAGTGTCAAGTCCTGACACTGGCCCAGAGAGAATCTCAACAAGCAAGAGCTTGGTTCAGAAGAGCAGGAGAATAAATGATAAACAATCTCTCTTTCCAGAAACGCTTCTCCTTTAAGCCCTCGTGTATGCTTGTCTGTTGCTTTCCCATCTAATATCATTCGCCTGGTTCTTAGAACACTGGCCTGGTTCTGTCTTGGGATCTCTGCGAAGGAATGTCATCCCTCAGCTACAAAAGAGGTCAGAGCCAGACTGAATTCTGCAGGCTTTCCTGCCTGGTCACCTCCACTGACACGACTCACACAGAGTCTCCCACAGATCGCTCTTCCTAAACCATGCCCTTGGGAACAAGACTTTTCCTCTTTCTTCTCTTACTTCTCTTCTCTGGCAGCAGGCCCTAAAGGCTACTATCTCTGGAACTGGCCCTGTTCAGGCTGAACCAAGCTGGGCTAAACTGCTAGGCCTCCAGCAGAAATCCAGCCTGAGGCAGGTAAAAAGCCAGCTTTTCAAGCATCTCCCTGCTAGGGTCCTTTTACCTCAATGTGAGGGCTGAGTCTCTTCAGCAGTATCACTGTCTTTGGTTTCATTTCCCGTGTCCCTGTATAGGGAAGTCCGTTTCCTTAACCCAGCTGTCAGGTGTCTTGGCCCTTGAGTTCCTGAGCTACAGAGCCCATTTCTCAGAGCAGCCAGGGGGTCTCTGGGCAGATGTAGTGTTGGATCAGTCAAGAGAAGCGTGAAAGCATCTCCCCACTTTTGAGCAAACAGGGAAGCTAGTCTCACTGGATCCCAGACTGCCAGGCTGGCAACGCAATTGATTGGGCTCCATGGGTCAAGTCCTCAGTACAAAGATGGTGGGATTACAGACATAAAGACCAAAGGGAGCTCACATCCCAGTGAGAAACATTTGGGATGTGGAAGCCTCTTGCTGGTCTCTAACCACATGCCCTCATTTCACTTTCGGTGTCCTCCAACAGGGGCACCTCCTCCAGGTCGACCAGCTGGCATCCACGGACAGATCCAAATGCCCAGGTGTTTGGCTTCTGGGTTCTTAGTACTCCCTACTCACCCCCACTTCTCTCTCAAAGAAGAAAAAAAGATGAATCAGGAGAAAGGAAATTCATATTTGCTGAGCAAGTATTGGTTGCCAGACACTATCTTGGGTACTTTCCTATACCTTGTCCAATTTCTTTCTTTCTATTTTCTATTTTTTATTGGAGTGGGGCAGGGGGGTTGCCTCAGATGCAAAGAATGGCATTGTTTGGAAGTCTGTTAGGGTCACACCATCAGTTCACACATGGCCCACTTTGTTTTATTTTGTTTCTATTTTTTATTCATATTCATCTTACTCTATTTCTTTCCCTCTTTATCGCCTTTCCCAGTCTCATCTCTTTTCTTGATGGATTCCCACTCTTGTGTTTGATTTACATACATGATATTATTCTGTACATCTTTTTCTGCTTCTTTGTTTCACAAAGTGTCACAATTACAGAGACCTAATTATGTTGATGTCTATGAATCTCGTGTGTTCATTGTGATTACTGCATAGTATTCCATGATTTGCATAGATTGCATTTTACTTCTTCATTCTCCTGTTGACAAACATTTGAGATGTTTCCAGCTCCTCTCTATTGGCAATATTGCAATGGACATTTCGTACCAGCCACTTTGCATACCTGTGAGAGCAGTTCTTGTGGGATAAATACCCAGAAGCAGAATTGCTCTGTCATCGGATATGTACAAATTTAAATTTCCTAAATATTTGCCAATTCCTCTCCAAAATGGCTGTACCATTTACATAATTCCCAGCAATGTATGAGGATCCCTGTTTCCCTACATTGTTATTAACACTTGTTATTAGCTTACTCTTTTTAAATGTTTTGCCAGTCTGATGGGTATAAAGAATGCCTTGCTGCTGTTTTAATTTGCCTTTTCCTAATGATAATGAGGTTGAATATTTCTTCAGATGATTATGATCTACTTATTTGAGCTTCCCCTTCTGGATGTTGCCTATTTGTACATTTCGCTGTTTTTTCTAGCACACTTCCTGTCTCTTTCTTGTCCTCCACATTCTGGATATTACTCTGTTTTGCTCATATACATTACAAATATTTTCTCCAAGTCTATGACATCTCTGTTCAATCTGCTTATTGTGTCCTTTGTAGAAAAGAAATCTTTACTCTTAATGGACTTTAATCAGATCCATCCACCTTTGCCTTTATGGTTTGTGCTCTCCACATCTTAAGAAAACATACCTACCCCAATGCTGCAGAGATAGTCTCCTACATTTTCTACCAAGAGTTGTATAGTTTTGCCATTTGTCTTTAAGTCTTCAATAGCTCTAGAGTTTATTTTGTATATGGCATGAGAAAAGCATTTAACTTTCTTTTTTCTAAATAATAAGCCAATTTTCCCACTATTGCTACATTATGCCAGTTTTACGTAGAATGGACCTTTCCTGTGGTCCTCAGTTTTGATCAGTAAGTCAATATCCATTTATCAAGCACCTGTCGTGTTCCAAAGCCCTGAAGAGGAAGTCTAATGGAATTTATGACCCAGAATCTGCCTTTAGGAAACATGCCATCTAGCTAGAAGAATAAAACATGGACACGAGGACTTGAGACTTTACACAAAGCAACACGTAGGTTAGGATAAATAAAGACCTTGGAAGCTGAAAATACAATTTTAGAGGGTTGAAAAGGGAGCAGGGTCCCTATTCCAAGGCTAGGATGGATAAAAGGCTTGGACTAGGGGTACAGGGACAGCATTTGATACAGTCATCCTGAAATGCTCATCCAATCAAGCTGGCTTTATGCAGTTGCCACGGAATGAAAGAGGAGATAGGAGCCACTGAGACTTCACCGTTTTCCATGATCTGGCCTTGTTGATACACTCCGGGTTTCCTTCTCATGCCCTTCTCCCTTCTCATAGCTCCCCAGACTCAGGGTACCACTTAAGATGGAAGCAAAGTCATTT
Organism: Camelus dromedarius; assembly: GCF_036321535.1. Lineage (NCBI taxonomy): Eukaryota > Metazoa > Chordata > Mammalia > Artiodactyla > Camelidae > Camelus > Camelus dromedarius. The sequence goes on along the minus strand of NC_087472.1, from coordinate 31,112,022 downwards.
TTGACTGGAGTCCAGGCATCCAGTCCACAAAATCTCCCTGAATCAGCTGTTTCCCTTTTCAGAGCGACAGACTGAATTGAAAGGAACTATTTATAAAATAATAATAATAATATTAATACCTTCACAGATTTTCTGGAGCCCACATTTTCTCCACAAATATGTTCTACCTTGGTTACTGCTGGGAAGAGAGGCAGTCACAGGAGATTTTGTGGACTGGGTATCTGGACTCCAGTCAGAGGACCTTGGGGTGTGGGAGACAGGGGACAGGAATTCCCAAGCTGACAGGACTGAGTTGCCTTCCTTTTTTCCAGAGGCCTCTCTCAGCCCAAACTCCTGGCTTTTAGCTTGCCTATGCCTTCCCTATGCTGTGGCCAGAAAGGGAAAATTATAGAGTTTCAGAGAGCTTCAGTGAACCCTCCTCTTCCACCAGTTCCCCTCTGCCTCAGGATGCGAGGCAGCTCCTCGCCACAAAGGTGTAACATCTTGCCTTCCAAACATGGCCCTCCCAGGAGTCTGCACTGCAAAGTACACGCCAGTTATCCTCAGCAGGGCAGCCTGTATTTAGTGTAGCCCGCATCGGGAGCCGATTTTGCTCCAAGTAATCTTCTGCTTTAGTGCTTTGAGACTTTGGAGGGGCGGGCGGGAGGAGCATGGAGGGGAAGCCGGGCAGGGGAAGAAAAGCAAACAGAACTCATCAAAACCAGCAAACAATAAAGCGCAAGCTCCCAGCTCCTTAATCCTCTCAGGACCTACTCCTCACCATGGCAACCAGTAAACCTCAGGGCCTCCTCAATCCTCAATCCTGTTGTTAGTGAAGAGCGGAGGCTGGCTGCTTTGCCTGGGATGATTTCAATACTGGGCAGATTAAACTGGTCCGGAGGAGATGGGCAAGTTGAAGCAGGGGGAAGCGGCAGAGAGAGAAGAAGGGACACTGGGGCGGGGTATGGTGGTTTCCGTCAGGCAGCAGCTCTCAGGAACTCTCTTGGGAAGATGGGGAGGACCTCCAGGGCCAACGTGGATTAACCCTCAAAGGTCCTGGTGAAGTCTGGCCCTTCCCACTCTCGGCCCAGTTCCCCTCGAGGCAAGCCTCTGTAGTCCAAAGGTTCCTTCTGTGTGGGTGTGTACCAGTTAGCTCTTGGTATCCCAAAGTGATTTGCTCTTTCTTTGGCCAAAAGCAGGAGGAGGAACTAGAAAGTAAAAGCAGGGTTCCCACTTGCCCCTCACCCAGGAGGTAGCTGGTCATAGTTGAGAGTTTCTCTCCCCGAAGGAAAGGAGGTACGCACCTCAGGAAAGTTTCCCAGCAACTCAGCTCCTCTGACCAATGAATGACACGGCCTCACCAGGCCTCCCAAAGTCATCACTGCCACATGGTCCAGCCTCTCCACTAAAGGGTGCTGACCCCCAGAGATGGACAGCCATCTGCCAAGGTGGGCAGTCCTTCAGGTCATATCAGAGGCTCTAGAATTCCCACTGGCAACTGCTTTGGCAACTATCTTTCCAAAGAAACTGCGACTGGAGAAGAATCCCTGACCCACATCACGATCTGGGCCTTGACTCAGAGATCAGACCCAAAGCTAGTCCCCAGGCAGCTCACACTGGCCCAACCCCACAGCAATGTGAATGAATTCGTAGGTCTTTTCCTAAATGCATGCTTGGACAAGGAAAGGGAAGGCAGTAAGTTGGGGAGGAAGGAATCAGGGGAGGCCCCTGGGAGTTCTGCTCGGGTCCACATCTAGTTAAAGTTGGCTTGCTCACTTTTGTTCCTAGTAGGTTTACTTTCCCCACTTGCAAAGGGAAATGGGCACTCTTTCCTCCTCCAAAACACTACCTTCCTTCCTCTGTATGTCCCCCTGTGCCTGATACCATCTTCCCATTCCCTTAGCGAGCAGCTGAGTTCCAGAGTCTAGAAAAATCATCATCTTCCCTTTAGCCTCAACCTCCAAGACCTTACTATCTTAGAGTTATTCATTTCTGAGTCACGGTGGAATCTTACTTTCAATCACTCACTCACCCACCATTTATCAAAAGTCACTAGACTAATGTCCAGGAGGGCAAGTGCCATGTCTGACTTTGCTCACCATCATGTCTCCAGTGCCTGCGTGGCACCCAGGAGGTATTCGGTGAAGCTTTGTTTTGAATGAAGCCTACTATGGGTGTAACCTCACAGTTCGTTGATCACTTAAAACAACAACAGCACCTAAAGCTTCCCTTTGCTGGCCCACTACTATGTGCCAGGGCCTGGACTAAGTCTTCATACGCACCCTCTCATTTAAATCTTGTGATGACACTGAGGGGCGGAAACCATTATTTCTCTTCTGTAGATGAGAAAAATGAGGCTCGAGGACGTTAATTAATTTTTCCAACTCACATGGTTAATGAGTAGCAGAGCCTGGTACCAAATCCAGGTCCCTTGGGCTCCAAACTGCCCCCCTGTCCTGGTGTTAGGGACGTGCCATTGAGATGAAGGTAACTATTTGGCTCCCCAAAATGCCAGTTAACTTTTCATAGAGACTGTTCCTTGGCTATATACTTTGTGCCCAACACTGGCAAATCAGTTTTGTCTGAAAGGACCCAGGTGAGAGACTATGGGCCGTTAGGTGTTCTTTTCCACACAGCAATATCCCTTACCCAGAGACAAAGACTGACAGTTTACAAAACACTTTTCTCTCTCCTGTGGTCCTTGCGGCAGTCATAAGAGGGAGTCACTGTAACAGAGTTCTATCACTGTTCCTCACATTACAGATAAGGACCCTGAGGCTCCAGAAGGTGATACAACTTGCCTAAGGTCCCAGAACCCAGAAGGGATAGGCCTGGGGCTTAAATCCACTCTTCACTGACCCTCAAAACCCAGAGTGGGAGCCACTGGGTCTCCTCGGCAGGCAAAGCATTGGAAATCTTGCTTTGCAGCATGTGCCAATTCCCACTAAGAGACAGCTGCCTTCTACTCAAAGAGGATTTAGGGCACCAGTGCTGCATCCCAAATTGCCAACTGAAAGGAAGCTTGGCATCTCTCATGCGCTGTAAGAAGTAGAAACACATCACCTTACAGGAAAACCTTCGTATGTCTTCTCAAAGGTGCTGTCTAAGAATTAGCACCCCCCTCCACCGCCACTTCCCAAACTAGGCAGAGATATGTGCTCAGATGCAGTGCAAGCTGGCAAGGGCTTCTGTGAGTGTTTGTTTTCCCCTGGCACCTAAATGAAGACCAGGAATGCATGTCACTTCTTCCCTCCATCTGTCCTCTCTCTCCTCTGAGAACTCAATCATTTTGAAAGTCCAATGAATAAACAAAAGAGGCCACCACCCCGAGAGATTCCAGCACTGTTCTCTGGAAGGAGGCATTGGTCATAAAGAGATCACTGCTTGACCGGCCAAAAGCCAACAGATTAGAGAGGATTTGCACCAGCCTAAGTAGGCTTAACTCCTAAGTGGCAAAGTGGCTTGGACAAGGATCCCTCAGAATTCTGTTAGTGAGTCCAGTGTAGCCTTCTTCTTCCTCTTCCTCCTCCTCCTCTTCCTCCTCTTCATCTTCCTCCTCCTCCTCCTCTCCCATAGCCCTGTCACCCCATCCCCCCATCCCTCCCATAATAAGATGCAGTCCTTCTCTGCCTCTCCCACTGTCAAGGGACTCTTTGCTGAAAGAATAACATCGCCTGAGCTTCCTTCACTGAATTATTCATCTTTGCTGCCTGGGCATGACAAAACTTCTCATTAAAGGCCCCGGGTGGGGGTCACCCACCTGGCCCCCACCCACACGGTTAGCCAGAGAGAAAGCCAAGGGGAGGAAGAGCTGCGGGTGCCGGGACAGGAGGGTCCCACAAAGGGCCCGTGAGACCTGGGGACTCGGGGTAGGAGGGATTGGTGGTGATGGGACCAGCGTGCTGATCAGGGGTGGCATCCTTCTGAAAAGCGTTGGACCAACACGGAAGGCCTGATCCCACCCTGCTTCTCAGCCTTAGAATGTTCTAGTGCTGAGCAGTCAAAGCAGTGCTGTCGTGGGATTGAAGAGAGCTCAGCCTCTGTGTCTGCCATTAGGACTCTGCGTGGCTGGGTAAAGTAGGACAAGTTAGCCCTGTTGTATCCAGCGGGACAGAGCCATGAGGGAAAGAGAGCCAGACTGGGGAGAGGAGACCTAATTTCTGGTTCCAGCTCTGCCATTAGCCGGCTGTGTGACCCTGGGCACAGCGCTTGACTTCTCTGTGTCTGAGTCTTTATAATTGTACAAGGGAGGTAGCACATATTTTGTGGCAGTTCAGGGCGTGGGCTCTGGAGCCAGGCTGCCCTGCCCGGGTTCACATCCCAGCTCTGCCTTTTCCAGGGTACATGACAGTGACAAACTTGTTTAGCCTGAGAAAGCCTCAGTCTTCTCATCTGTGAAATAGGGACAACAATAGTGCCCAGCTCAAGAGACTGCTGCAGTTTACACACACAGCCTTGAGAGACACTCGGTAAACGGTAGCTACGTGCCCCTCACCAGAGAGCCTCACTCTCCAGAGTTTGATCTGTTGAACGGTGAACTTTTAGGTCTGTCGTTTGTCCCACTGTTCAAGTTACTGGGACCCAGCTTTTCGTTCCGGAGGGAGCGTGGCATTCTGGCGACAAGAAGATGTGATTTGCAGGTTGTCTGAGCCAGCCCTTCAGAATACGTGTCCATGGATGCACACGGCCTGTGATTTCCTGCAAACGCTCACTCGAGGGGCCCTTGTCACTTTCAAGGCAGCCTGGGGACACTGCCGTGGAGACAGTGCTCCCGGGTCTCCAGGCCATTCGCCCAGGACTCTGCATGCGGCAGGGAAAGGGCTGTGAAGGAGGGTAACTATTTCCCCTCTACCCTTCTAGGTTCTAGGCTGACACCCCCTGTAATAAAAGACAGATTAACAGCAGAAAAACGAGCAGACGCTTACTAAGCTGTAGACCTCCTGGATCCATGGCAGAGACCCAGGGAAACTGACTCCCCGAAATGGTCCAGGCCACCAACTTAAACATCATTTCCAGCTTATAAAAAGATGATGGAGGGGGTGGGGGAGAGCCAGGTATGGGAGGTTTTCAGGAAAAGCACAGTGATCAAGGGTAAGACTGTTATGCATATTCACGTTGTTGCCTTCGCTATTGATAAGTTCTAGAGATTTAGTCATCCTTCTCTTCCTGGTTCAGAAAGGGTGACACTCTTTCAAATGGGGGGTTTTCCTGACAAGTGTCTCTTACAAAAGGGTGACGTCTACTCGGTTCCCAAAGCTTTTCCTAGGTCTGCTGTTTCTTAAAAAGAACCAGCCTAAAATAATCCTTATGCCAAAGAGACACATTTTGGAGTGGCTAATTCTGCCCCCCTCTGTGCCCACCCTCAAGGAGCCAGAATTGAGGGGACAGGGCAGGGCAAGAAGGCAGCAAGTCTCAGTCCCCCCACTCCCCTGGCCTCCGGGTACCCAGCCAACCGGCCAGAAACGTGCTGCCTCCCTTGGCCTCTTACCCCAGACCTGGCTGCCTTGGCTTCCTTCTGCTTTCCATTTGGAGAGTGACCTGGGACTCTGCCAAGAGCCAGGAACTTTCGGAGAAGGTGCCCAGACCCCATCACCTTCAAGCCCATTAATGGTGTTGGAAGCATCCATGCCAACAGAGCAGCCAGGCCCGGCCCCAGAGGATTGCCACTCAGCACCGCCATCCAAGCTGGGGCTGCCACCACTACCTCCCCATCCACCCTTTCTTTCATTCATGCATGCATGCATGCATGCTTTCTTTCCAAAATATTTAGCTGCCACTCACCCTGTGCCTGGCCCTGCACTAGGTGCTGTGGGTGCTCAGCATCGAGGACAGCACAGGCCTGGACCTCGAGGAGCTTACAGTCTAGTCGGGGGGTGGGGGGACATTTATGAGGAACCACACACATAGATGTGAGATTTCAAGTTGTGAGAAACAGAAGGAAATAAGAGAGGGGTGTTGTGAACGCCTGTAAGGTGGACTAGGAGGCCAGGAAAGAAGTCCAAGGAGGTGATGCTCAGGCCTGACCCAGAGGGAGGGGAGGCACCGGCCAGGCAGAGGGCAGGGGAGATGGTGTGGGAGGGCCGAGGTGTGTCTCTGCCCCCAGGGCCAGGGCCCTGCAAGCCTTTTGCCCTGGTGGGTCAGGCTCTGAGGTCTGAATGCCTGTTGGCTTTCACTTGACAAACCAGCTCTCTGACGGCTGCCAGGGAGGCTTTTCAACACCAAGCCCCCAGACCATGGACATCCGAGTCCGCTAGAAAACTTGGTAACAGGTAGATGCCTGGGCCCCCAGAGACATGGATTTAGCAGGTCAGGTCGGGCCCAAGAATTTGCATTTTGACAAGGTCTCAAGGTGATTCTAACATTACCAAAACTTGGAGAACCTTTTTACATACGATAGCTGGGTGAAGATATTTTGGTGGCAAAAATCAAGCTATTAAATTATTGTCCATGTTTATGAGCCTGGGTTAAAAAGTGGTTTTCCCTCAGGAGCCTTCTGTGGTCCCTGCATGTGATAAAGGTCTGACTCTGAAGAGTGTGGGCTGCCTTCATCTTAGGCTTTCCCTGTGGGCCTTTTCTTAGGTTACCACCTGCCCAGGTTTGTCTGACACTCTCATTGTATAATTGAAAGCTCCATGTCCCAGGAAACCCCTCAGTGTCAGCAAAGCAGGCCAGCTGGTCACCTTATTTTCTTAGAGAGGAGCCCACCTAGATTTACCTTGAAGAGGGAGGAGTCACTAAGAGGTCCCCCCCATGTCTCTCTGGCCACAGTGCTCCCTACCCTGCTAAACTTGCCTGCTCATCTATCTATAGAAAGCCGCACAGAGGTCTTCTCCCTCCAGCTCCCCAGCATTCAAGCTCCGTCCTTTTTCTTTCTGTACAAGTATCATTTCAAAAAGAAGGCATGACAGCAAGCCAGCAGGTCCCACAGCATATCCCAGGTGCTGGAGATGGACACACCAAAGCCACACCGAGGGCTAAGCCCTGGACTTAGAAACTAGAGCAGAAAGAAGCTATCAGCTGCCGGATTCACAGGGTAACAGAAGAGAAGACATATAGCATCACCATGGCAACCAGCCTCCAAAGGCCCCCAGCACCTGCTCCTTTCTACACAAGATTTCCCCCAACAGGAATATTTCTTACTTCCTTGTTTTTCTTTTCAATAAAGATGTTAATTTTATTTCCCCTCATTTGTGCTTAATGTTCCAGCAGCCACATTAGCTTCTCCTCTGCTCTCTAGCTCCTCCCTGTCTCTCCCAACCTTTTTTCTTTCCCTGTCTCCCCAGCCTCCCTTTCCCTTCTATCTCCTCTTGTTTATTCTCTCTGTCCTCACAACTTCCTGTCCCCCTTCCCCCCGAGGGATATTTCTAAGCATCCCTTCTCCCACAGGTAAGACCTCATCCAAGATATTTTATCAGCTGCTCTTCTAACAGCCTAGTAAGTGTTGGTCTTTGCACTAGGCGAGGGCTATATGGTTCTCCCCATAAAGCCCACATCCTCTGTTCTGGTTTCCCCCTGCTAGGGGCGCTGTGTAGTAAAACCGCTTCAGCCCACAGAGCAGATGAAGGGAAAGAAGGGCTCCAGGGTCCAAGGCAATAATAAGAGTTTATCGAGTGCTGATGATGAGCCTGGCCCTATGGTGGAGTCTATTATCACATTTAATCTTTGAGACAACCCTGATGGCACAGGTCTGCTTTATGATCTCACCTTACAGGTAGGGAAACAGAGGCTTAGGCTGGTCAAGAGGGTCACACAGCTGGTAAGTGGTCAAGCAAGGATTTAAATTGAGGCAATCCAACACCGAAACCTGCGCCTTGGATGACTACTTTCGAAAGGGAAGGAAGATTCTGTCCTGACTCACTGAATGGGAGCAGGGTCCAGACATATCCTTTAATCAGCATTATTTGGAGGGGGCTGGTCAATATAGAGGTCCTGAATAACACATGTCTTTCTGCTTAGGTCCAAGGGAGCAGTGTGGCAGAAAAGAGAGCAAAGGATTTGAAGAGCTATTTTTTCATGCATCCAAAACATGTTTAGCAAATAGTTCCTGTGAGCCACTTCACTCAGCCTATCCACAGGCACCTGTGTTGCAGTAGAAAGACTGCTGGGTGCTCAGAGCCCTGTTTGTGAGGCCTGGTTCTCCACTTGCCATCTCTGAGCCTGTTTCTGGAAATACTACTTCTTGTGAGTTAACAAAAGTCGTGGCTTTAGAAGTGCCTGACATGAGAAAGATCAACTCTGGAGAGGCAGAACCACCTCTACATGGGAAAGTTCCACTGAAACAAAGGCTGGTTGGTGCTGAATTCTCCCACAGACAGGCTGGGCCTGGGGGCTCTGGGATCCCCCCTCTTGGGAGTGGCTGCTCACAAAAGCAAGGGTACCTGGAGAGGGGAGGGTATAGATCAGTGGTAGAGCTCATGCTTAGCATGCACAAGGTCCTGGGTTCAATCCACAGTACCTCCATTAATTAAAAAAAAAAAAAAAAGCAAGGGTACCCGAGGCTGCCTACTGCATCACCTCCTTGCCTCTTGGAGCACACAGTATCCTTTTTCCAGATCACTTCCTTTTTTTTTTTAATAGTTTTTTATGGGGAGGCAGTAACTGAGTTTTTATTTATTTGTTTATTTGAACGGAGGTACTGGGGATGGAACCCAGGTCCTCATGCCTGCTAAGCACGCACTCTACCCCTGAGCTTTTCTCTCCCGCCTCGAATCGCTTCCTTCTTGTGGTGGAAGAAGAGACGCAGCCCCTCTGTAGAACACAGCATTTGGATCTGACACCAATCTTCTAGGCTGACAAAGTCTCTGGATAAAGATGCTGAGGAAGCAACCTGATTTTCCTCATTATCATTATAATAGTTGGACATCATGGGCCCAGGGTTCCCAGGGAGGTTGGCCCTGTAGAACAAGGATTAAAGAAATGGTTTGGGTAAGGCGGGGAGAGGAATGCCCCAAAATGCTAAGAAAATCCACTCATTTCGTTGCTCTCTCTTGCTCTCGCCTCTCTTTTCTCTCATTCTTCTCCTCAGCTCTGTTCTGGGTTTTTTGTTTTGTTTTGCTTGGTTTGAGGAGGAGAATGATTTCCTGAGTAAACAGCGGAGGAAGCAGCTTGTGTGTGCATAATTCAGCTGACTTGTGGCTTAATATAAAGGGACTCACTTGGCCCTACTGCTGAACCTTTACTGCCAAAAGACTCAGGAAGATCAGATCACCTGGGCCGGTGGTTGGCAGGGAGGTGCTCCTGACTACCAGGTGCAGTGCGGAGGGCAGGTGCGCATGCGTGTGCCTGCCGTGAGGGGCGCGCGGCAAACGGCACAGAGCACACAGCAGAGGACTGCTTGGGGCTTCTGGTGGGAGGCAGTGATGTGATGGGGAGCAGCTGGCTTGGGAGCCAAAGTTTCTGAGTTTTACTCTAAGCCCCGTACTAAATAGCTGGGTCCCCTTCAGTCTGTCATTTTTCACCCTTTCGGTTCCTTCTTTTGCCTTCAAAAGAGGAGATTGGATTTGATCTGTAATATCCTAGCTATTTCTAACATTCTGCGACTGAGTGTTCTTGCAGGAGATTTTGAGGGGAATTCTAGAGCTTTGTCATTCACCCCATGCACGTATCTGCCATCGAATTTTAGTCTTTGCCCTCATTCCTCACCAAATAATATGTTTCAGGCACCAAATGGAAGCCCCAAGCCACTTCTAAACCACCTCTGTGTGCAAGTCAAGGCCACCACCCTTTCTGTTCATGGCAGGCTGGGTCAAGCTTCCGCAAGAAGACATCAGAGAGAACTTGAGAGCCAACTGCATTGTCCTTCTTCTTGCTGCCCAAGCACAGAGCAGGGTTGAAGAGGATTGATCACAGTGGGCAGGAGGTGGTGGAGCAGAGCAGAAAAAAATCAAGCCCTTTAGGGGGAAAAAATATTATATCTATCTATCTATCTGTCTATCTATCTATCTATCTATCTATCTATCTATCTATCTATCTACTGCATTAATTTCAGCCATGATTCATCTAGTGGCTGAAAAGATCCCCTTACTAACGTGGAGACAACCTCACCACTAACGAGAGCAAAGTTTGATTTGGAAGAAAGTATTGATTGTAGACTGACTATCCACTGTCCCTTAATGTTCTAAGGATCTAGTCTGTTCCCACTTGACTAGAGCAGCCAGTTGGGGAATAAACCTGCCTGGCTTTGACTCCTGGCTTCCTGGCCAACTTGTTTGACTTTTGGGGAAAAACAGGCCTGTTCTGCAGCCAAGCTCTGTGGAATGCAGGCTGGAGGAAGTGCAATTTCTTCCTCCAGAAGCCTAAAGAGTGGCCGTTGATTGGCAGGAAAGCAGGATGTTGTCCTTTCTCCACACTCTACACTCACATCCTGAGACCAGGGGGATCTGGATGGCAGATTCAAGACCCATGAGGAGTCAATTATTCCTTACTTCTTATTACCCCATCTTCAAATGAAGAGGCCTACCCTGGTCCTCACTGGGCGTCAGTAGACTTCAGTTTATCTCTGGAAGATGACACTCTGAACTTGCAGGTGAGGCGAGGTCTGAGTAGGTGCAGAGCCAGAGTGGAGAGGCAGAGTCTGAATATGGAATTGGACATGAGACAGAACACCTAAACATTTCCTGGACACTGACTACAAAAAGAAGCCTAATGTCATCTCTGCTTCAGTCTATCTTGTTGGTTGGCTTGAGTTGCACCAACTTGTGAACGTAGTATATTTATGTTTGGGAAAGTGGAGGTGGAATGAGAGTAGAGGGACAGAGAAGACAGAGATGTGAGGCAGAGACGACAGGAATGAACTGTGTTGTGGGTCTTTATTTTCCCATCTGTAACATGGATCAAGGAAGAACCAATAATAGCAGATCAGATTGAAACAAGGAGTTAAAATAAAGACACTGAGATGTATCTAATAATAGTTATAAATTCCACCATTTGGAACAAAAAAATCTTCTCTACCTCTGACAAGTTGGAAGCACTTGAAAGCCAGAAATTTCTCTACCACAGTAACTAGAACTCCTTTCCCATCTCTGCGGAGATAAGAGAATCCTCTCAGACTAAGGGGATGAGGAGGGCCCTTTGGAGTCATCAGAGTCTAGAGTGGACTCAGTTTTACCCCAGGATTCAATCAATTCAGTCAGCATGAGCTGAGACTCCCCAGGCACTGTCCTTCTTCTCACTGATTAACAGCTTCTCCAGGATTTGGTCACTGATTAACAGCTTCTCCAGGATTTGGTCACTGGTCTGAGAAGTATCTCTTTAGTTTCACTTTATCTGGTAAACTTCTGACTGTGGCTGGTTGCTGCTTGATCTTGAATGGAATCTGAGCCATCAAAAAAGAGCCACTTCAAGCTCTCTCCCTCTAGTAGCTCAGCATGAGCTGAGATCCCCTGCCATGCTTCCTGTTTCCTCTTAGATGCTTCTCTAAAGTGTGAAAATATTCATCTTTACTCAGTGAACCTTATAAATGGTCCTCTTCTCCTCCATTCTACCATTTCATAGACCCAGTTCTGTACCTAGAAAATAAGTTGGTCTCCCAAATGCTCTTGCTTAGGGCAATGCAATGGAGCAGACTTCCCTGGCTCCGTGCCACTGCTTGCTTGAAAATGTCAGGACCTCAGCATCCTATTTGTCTTTCTTGAAACTGGACCATAAATGTACTGAGTTTGTTTGCAGTTGTGAAACAGCACCTGCCTTTGACTCAGCAGTGGGCATACCGCTGTGGAAAGTGAGGGGATTATAGAACACGTGGGATGTAATGCCTGGTAGAAAGGCAATGTGAAGGTTACAGAAAGAAACTGACAATGGGCAGGAAAGAGAAGTCAGAGTCAAAGCAATGCTCTCTCAGTGTTGGATGATGTTGTTGCTGACCATGCAGGAGTGGGTGGCAGCGAAAGCTGCTATATGTGACCTGCTTAGGTTTGTTGTCTGATTAGCAGCTCGGGTGACTTTTTGGGAGTGCCTGTCATTGATTAGAATATGTCGCTTTGGGCCATATGCTGCATAACTGTCACAAAATGAATTAACTCACCTTGTACACAGAGAAGTGGTTCAATTTGGCACCTTACCTAGGAATTCCAATTTATCTGTGTGAGTGACTGTGGCTAAAAGGGCTTCATTAGTGAGGTATACGTAGAAACCACAGCCACAAATCAAAGAACAAGATCAACCTGCACTCAGGAAGAAAAGGACTACTCATCGCACCCCAACTTCATCACACCCCACAGTCGCACTCTTGGATCATAATTGCTGGTGGCACGGGCATCATCTTCAGACTATCAAGAAGTGCTCTGTGGAGGGGGAGGGTATAGCTCAGTGGTAGAGTGTGTGCTTAGCATGCACAAGGTCCTGGGTTCAGTCCCCAGTACCTCCATTAAAATATAAATAAATAAATAAAAATATTAAACTTAATTACTTCCCCCTCCCAAAAAAAGAGTACTCTGCAGTTGTAGAGACCAAACTAATAGTTACCAGTGGGGGGGAGGGGCAAATAAGGGTGAGGAGTGGGAGATATAAACTATTGGGTTATGACAGGATCAATGATGTATTGTACAACATGGGGAATATGGCCAATAATTTTGTAATAACTGTAAATGGAAAGTAACCTTTAAAATTGTGTAAAAAATAAAAATGTTTTAAAAGGTATGTGTTTGTATGTACCCAAGTGTGTGTACTCAAATGGTGAACACTACAGGAGTGCAAGATTAAACCAGTGCATCTTTTCTGATGTTAAATTCTAGTTCTTGCCGTATAAGGTTTGCTAATTTAACTATAACTCTATGGTTGGCATCAGTAATGCAAATTCAGCTTGCTGCATATTTCAAAGTACAGTCACCAACTAAATTCTTCTTTACTTCAGTGTCCAATATCCTATTGCAGCAGACATTGAATTTATTCATGGGAAAATCAAAAAAGAAGACAGAAAAGAAGACAGGAGGACAGACAAAAAGACAGACTGAAAGAAAGACAGAAAGAAAAGACAAAGACAGAAGAGAGAAAGGAAGAGAGGCAGAGAGAGAGAGACAGAGAATCCTAACTAATCGGAGACCAGTTAGAGAAGCACCACAGCAAGAGTGCTAAGAGTACCGTTAACCCCCTTAACTCTCCCAGTGAGGAAGGCGCTTATGAGTGGTCACAGACAAATATGTATGCACCACCAGAGATGCTCAAGGGATGTATATTTTGTTTAGGGTTGGATTATTGGAGGATAAGCTTCTTGGGAGGGTGTCTAGCAGGGGATGACCTGTTGTGATGTGACTAGCAGACAGATTCTGGAATAGCTGGAAGTGAAGCTTATTCCTGTCTCCTGAAAAGTCATCTCTCTTTTTTCTAGGCCATGTAATAAATGCCCAGCTCAAATGCTTTAAGAGGTACTCAGGCCCTGGGGCACTGCTGATGAGCCTGGCAGAACCTTCTCTGGGAGGGAATCACATCATTACCCCACTAGAATGTAAGCTACGTGAGGGCGTGGACTTCATCTGCTTTGTTCACTGTTGTAGCTACAGCACCTAGAACGTCTGGCATATGATTTCCACTCAATAAATAAGGGCATTCATGAATTAGTGGGAATGCGATACATCCACGCAGGAAACATTTATTGATATTTCCAAACTTATGTCATGTCAGGATTTCACACCTTACACATCATGGATATCACATTCGCCAAATGAGTGAAATAAGATATTCACAAGCATGATCACCAGCAAAAACCAATTTACTTTTGAGGACAGGCGTGACATGGTCCTATCAGCCCCAGAAAAGAATGTTTCAGAGTTATGAGAGCCAAGAGACAGGGAGAGTCAATGCAAACTCAGTGGAAACCTTAATGACACACTCCTGCACAGCTAGTGAATTGCTCTCAAGTAGCTGATGGGATGCGTAATGATTCTGAAGGTCTAGCAGAGGAGAAATGGTGCATATCTGGTGCTAGTCAACACACTGTCCCTGCATAGAGCCCCACTTCTCTGTTGTCCCCCAGGCACTGAACAGAGAGCCAGCAACAGGGGCAGGACCATTGCTCACTGGTGCTATCCTGGTGGTTGACAACAGGTTTGTCCTTGAAGACTGAGAGAAGCTTGGTAAACCTCTCCAGGGGCTCCCCCAAGTTCAGATACCTCAGGCTTTGGCTGCATAAAGCCATGCCTGAAATAGTCCATAAAAGAAGAAAGGCTGATCTTGGAAACATTGGGCTTAAACCAATCACTCTCCAAGTCTTAGGAGAGCACCGAACATGTCTAACATATCTGTCATTTTGTTCTTCTTCCTTCCTCCAGCTGAGTCGAGGGCCATGAGACTCCCACCATGACTACCATGGTGAAAATTTCATGCCCCCCCCACCACACACACACACATGGCACTTATCTCCCTGCGTCTGAAGAGCACAGGGGCTTCCTTCCTCTGCTGGCAGTGCTCCCTCAGCACCAAAAGCTGAGCCCCCACTTTCCAGTAAACTGTCACATCCTTGGAGGTTGAAAATGACCCTGAAAAGAAAAATTCACAGACAGCAAAAAGACACAGACTTGCTCCTTGGAGATCCTACTGAAATGCCCCGGTCCTTGTCAGCAGATTTTTTAAAAAGACGTCTGTCTTTTATTTCACAAATGCCCCCAACTCCTTACCCCAATGCTTCTGAAAAGTAGCTAATGCTTTGAGAGTTTTCTCAGACTGGGGACACTGCCTGACTTTTGGAGGTAACCCTCAGACCACTTTCTACTTCTGTAAGTGGGTAGGCAATATGGGGGAGTTAGGTCCAGGAAGGAATGCCGAATGACTCTCCAACTTTGCCCCCAGAATTCAGCCCTAGAAGTCACTGAATTCACCCAGTAATACCCATCCCAACATAGACAGGCTGCTCCTCAGACAGGTTTCAGGAAGTCTGCTTGTAAGGAGGGCACAATTGTAATTTTCCTTGCATAGGGCTGAAATGTGACAGACTCTTTCCTGGAATGAAACATTTATGAAAATGTGCTTCATCCATTTTTAGCATCTCAGTCGTTTTTTCATGATGAAATAATATCTTTCATCCTGAGAAACACTTTGCTTACTGTCACTCCCCCTCCCCAGACCAGAAGATGCCGAGGTCATCTTCAGAAAGTGTGACTTCCTGTTAGTAAAGGGAACTCTTGAATGGGCAACTCCCCTGCTTCTTGCCACCTCCTAGGAGCAGCTTATTCAGTACTTTGCCTCTCTGGTCTCTCTTCTTCTCCCAAAGAGTCGGCTTCCCTCACCCGAGGAAAGTCATATCCCTTCTACCTGCCAGCCCGACCCTTGCAGCCTCTCCTTAGAAGGCATCTCTCCTCCCAGGAAGCTGACCCCACTGTGCTCTCAGCACTCAGGGATCCCACAGGACACACAGAGGGTGAGACCTGAAACAGCGGACCAGTCCGAAAGGGCCTGTGCCTTCCATTAGCCAAGAATCTCGGATGACTTGAGTGTGAGGCCTTAGGACTAAAGGGCAAAGGACTGAAAACCACTTTCTTATTTCTCCTTATTACCATTACCTCCTGCTGGCCCTGTGTGTGTGTGTGTGTGTGTGTGTCTGTGTGTGTGTGTGTGTGTGTGTGTGTGTAACTTACCATTCTTCTTTGACAGAGAAAGGTGCAGAGGCCCTGGGCTTGGGAAAGTATCTCGGGGTGTCCAGGGTGCATCTTTTAACAAACGTTCACTAGTTGCCTAGAATGTGCCGGGCTCTGCACTGGGCCCCAGGGGATTGGGTGGATCTCGTGTCTCTGCCCTCAGGGAGCTCACCATGTATATGGAGTGGGGAGAGAGTCAAGTCAGAGAGCAACTGTAACGGAGTGTGGTGGGCACTGTGAAGGGGAAGGCCAGGGTCCTGTGGGAACACATTGGACGGTCTCCTAACCCAGACCTGAGAGGCGGGGGCGGAGGCAGTTCAAGAAGTCTTCCTTGAGAAGATGACAACAAAACTTAGCCTAGAACGGTAAGAGTGGAGGAAGGAGTTGCTCCGGCAGAGGGAACAGTATGTGAAACAATGTGGAAGCTGGACACAGGGGATTCTAGATGTGTCTGCGGAGGAGCAGAGTGACCAAGTCACACAGTTCCTTGAACTTCAGCTGGAGAGCAATGGGAAACAGTCGAGGCAGAGGAAGGGACATGATCAGGCTTGTCGGAGACAGTGAGTCAAACAGGATCGAGTGCTTCAGCTGCCCGTCCCCTGCCCCTGAGCTCACAAGCCTGGAGCTCTGCCCTGAGAGATGCCATCAGGCTTGGTTCCTTGCCGTTCCTGATGCTTATGGAAAATAAGCAGGGAGGGCAAACAAGTGCTATAGATGTTTTAAGGAAAATATTTTGTGTTTTGTGCTTACTGGCCAGAGAAGCGTGATTTGAGGCTTATAATGTTTCCCATCCCAATTCCAAAATCCCAGCTCCCCCCTCAACATTTCAGTGTGTAATTTTTAAAAGAATCTTCTTTCCTTTTCCTCTGTGCTTTAAAAATTCCTCTTCTTTAATAGGAACACAGCCACAAGGGAGATGCAGCCCAAGTTCCACCCATCCTTGCCTTTGTCGTTAATCCCTCTGAGTAGCACATGGGTGCCACAGAAGAACTGCGGTCCTCACAAACCCCTCTCTGGTGAGACTGAGGGGCCGCAGTCAGCTCTGGGCTTGGCCCCTATAAAGTGGCACTGACCCCTCCTCACTGATGCACACAGGAACTCAGAAAAGCTGTTGTGAAAGTTTCCACTGAAAAAGAAATAAAAGCCTTGGGCTTCTCCCTGTCATAATTTCAGAGGAGAGAGTGAGAAAATGGAGATAAAGGGGAGGTCGAGAGAGAAAAGAGGGATGGAGAGAAAGTGAGGGCGAAAGAAGGGGGAGGGTACAGACAGAAGGTGAGACAGAAAAGGAACAGGCAGGGAGAGGGAGATGGAGGGAAGATAGACTGAAGAAAGCTTCAGGGAGAGAGGGAGAGAACATAGAAAGAGAGGGAGGGAGGGAGGGGGGTGATGCCCTCCGGGAAGTCCCAGAACAGTTCAGGTGGTGCTTGGGCAAGTGCGGAGAAGGGTCCGACAGGGGAAGAGAGTTGCTCAGGCACCTGGATGCTGTAAGCCAAATAGGCAGAAGCAAGAGAGAGGACAGGCCCAATTTCTCTGCCTCTCCTCCATCCAGGGCTGCAGGCTGCTAGGTCATTACTCTTGGCCCCCTTGACTCCTCTGAAGCTTGCAAAGCCTGCTGTGTGCCAGGCCTGCCCTTCCCCTGCCGGGGACACTTATTCCTCCTCACAGCCTAGCTGGGCTGGGGAAAGGGTGTTTGGAGAGCTATGGAGGGCCAACCAAGCCCACCGAGATGACCTGAGGGAGGGAAGCAGACAGGAAAGAGGATGCGCATCTACAAGGAGCTGCGGCAGGCAGACAGACAGACGGACACGGACAGACTGACAGGCAGGCAGACCACATATAAGAAGGACTCCAAAGTTCCTCTGCGTCATCCAGCCCCCTCATATCAATCCAGAGGGTGGAGGAAAAGCCGCCCCTGCCCTCAGCCTCCTCCTCGCCTCCTCCCAGCCCCGAAGCTGTCAGCTGGAGAATACCCAGTGGCTCCGCCTAAACCCTCTCAGGTCTTTTTTACCCCTTATACAAACCATTAGGACTTTACAGTTCGGCCCCAGCTTGGCTCCAGGCTAAAAGGGAAACGGCTGAGGAGAAGGTGGAAGCAGGGCAGTCTGCGTGCACTCCTCCAGCTGGAGAGTTAGAAGCTGGACAGAACACCTCCGGCCCTCTCCAGGCGGCAGCAGCAGCCCAAGCTCCTCCCCAGTACACACGGATGCTCCAAACCCCACTCCAGCTGCTGGCGACTGTGCCTTTAAATTGCTGCTTTCGGAGGGTGCATCTGGGGGGGAAGCGGGAGGGAGAGAAACATCTTCCTACAGTCTCCCTCCTCCCTCCCCTCCAAGACTCTCCAGGGTTTGGAGAATGATTGCTGCCCAGAGAGAATCTCCTTCAGCTCCCGGGCAGGGCAGGCTGGCTGAGGCCCTCCGGAGCCCCCGGGCGAGCCGGTAGGGTTCTCTGTGTCCAGATCACTTCCAGGGGAATAGTTCTAGCCCCTGACTGGTAACGACAGGGCAGAGGAGAAGAGAGCAGAAGAGGAGAGAGAGCGCAACTCCTCGCTCCGGGCCCCCCACTCCAGTTCCTTGCAAGGCTCCCAAGTAGGAGGAAGGCTTTGTACTTTGGGCTTTCCCGCCACCAGGATATCCCCTCTCACCTTGGCAGCCCTGCTGAGAAGGACTCCGGGTCCCCGCGGAATGACCACTCTCGTTCCAGCCACCCTCTCCTTCCTTCTCCTCTGGACTCTGCCGGGGCAGGTCCTCCTCAGGTGAGCTGAGTGGGGATGAGGAGGAGGTGCATGCAATCGCTGGCCGGTGGGCAGCAGGGGCCTCTGGCACAGTTTCCTCAAAGTTTGCGAAAAGCCCACAGTCTGGAAGGCTCCAGGGGAGGACGTGGCCTCCCCCAGCCAGGACCAGGAGATTTTCATGCGGGATGCCACGGCCCCAGAGCCAGCCAGAAGGCTTCTGCATGGGTGAGAGCTTCCTGGGTCAGGGTAGGGGCTAGGCAGCGAGCCCCGGAACAGAACAGAACGGAACGGAAGCCATCTGTCCTGCCATCCAACCCAATCTCCCTACCAGCTTGGCCACACACTCCTCAAATCCTTAAAAATGACACCAACATTGGCCAGCTGCCCATGCAAGAGGCTTCAAGGAGCAGAGATTTGCCCAAAACCTCATCAGAATGAAGCTGGGTTAATCAAACCTTGGCCCTCTGCAGTTACCCTGCCCTGCCCCGGTGCGCCTGGCTCCTCACTATCCCCGAAGGGGTACTAAGTGGCTGTCATTTCCTAGGCTGGGGGGCAAGTCATGCTTTGGGCTGCCTGTAAACGGCCCTCCCGACCCATCCTCACTTCCTCATTAGACCAGGAGCCAATCTAGGTAGACAGGGTGAGCCGAGGAGGAAAGATGGCTGTGGCTTGGGCTGAACCAGTCATAAGAGTGGCTCCCAAGGTGGAGGGGGTGAGTGCCACTGCAGTATTGTCCTCCTCCTCCTCTTTGTTCCAAAGAGCACACCAGGACTGTTTGCCTCTGAGGGCCCTCCTGCCTCACTGCTGGCAGACACGTTACAGGGCAAGCTGGCAGGGATGAAGTGGGGGGTGGGGAGAGGATAAACTTCTTAAGAGTGAAAAGCAGCCCAAAGTGGAATAGCAGCTCAGCCGGAGTTGAGAGGGGAATGCAGAAGGGGGCACCCAGCTGGTGCTTGCTGGCCCTGCTGGAGGGGAGGCTGCCTCAAGGCCCAGGCTTCGGTGGCAGCCTTCCCACTTGGGTGGTTAGAGCCAGGCGGGCCTTAGGAAGTCTTGAATCCAAGTCTTTTCTTGTACATCAGGAAACTGAGGACTAGAGAAGGTGGGGGGTGACCTGGCCAAGGTCACCCAGGGACCAGGAACAGAATCAGAGTTCTCCCCCTCCCCCACCCCAGGACCTTCTGTGAGAAAGACTGTCAGCTCTGGAACCTCCTGAGTCCTGCCAGTGTTTGGAACTTTCCAGGAATGAAAGGGAGGAAGGAGAGGCCGCACACACAGTGACTCTGCTCTCAGGTCCGTAGACGAGGTAGCCCCGGAAGAGAGGGGCTGCGACAGGGGCGGGGGCCCAAGGAGGCTGAACCCACTGCCCGTCCCAGGGTCCTAGGGCTGGGGCTCCCTGGAGAGGTGACCAGAGAGGGAGTGCTGAGGATGGTGGCAAGGGTCTGGTTTCTCAATGTGCAGGACCACATGGCCTCCCAGCAGACGGGTGGCAAATGCCCAGCAGCAGCACCTGGCAGTGTGGACACCCCATGGTGAAGCCACGGGCTTCTGCCTGTTCCAGCTCCACCACCCGCCTCCTTGGATGTTCAGAGCCTGCTTAGGCCGCCTGTTCTGGCAGCCTTAGCTCAGGGCCAAGGTGGCCTCTGTCCCCAGGGTAAGAGCTCCCTCCTGCTCAGGGGATTCAAGGAAGCAGGCCTCTAGGGGTCAGGGTGCAGCTGCCACTGACCTTCCCCCAATCTGGCTCCTTGGCAACCCACCCTGGGCTGCTCGCATCATGATATTGCAGTAAATGGACTTAGTTTTGAAGTCAACAGCTCTGGGTTGGAATCTCGACTTTACCATGATAGTGAACAAGTCGGTTCACCCTGCAGAGCCTCAGTCTCCTCATTTGTATAATAAGGATAATAATAGTACTTATTGAGAGGGTTGATGTGAGACCTCTACTAGATCAAGCAGTTAGGTTTAGCATGGTGCCTCAGCGATTTTTATTATTCTATCAGTTACCGGTAGGCACACAGATTTACTGGGAAAAAGGAGCCCGCTGGCCCAAAGGAGACTTAGACCTAGAAGGCCAGTGGTCACCCCAGCCTCCCAGCCCTAACACTGAAGCAGCCTTGGTGGCAGCATGGGAGCTAGGCCTGGTGCCTGACACAGTGACGATGGCAGGACGGAGCAGAAGGCACAGGGCCCAGCCAGGAGGCCAGCCTGCACAACGCCCTGATCCTCACCCCTGCCTTCAAGCCCTTGCTGAGCTCTTGGTCTCTAGCTATTGACTGGTAAGCAGACAAGCAGACATGTGAAAGGACCTTGGCTGTTCTTAAAGGGAAACTTGGCAGGGGACAAGGGGGTAGGCCTTGAGGCCAGGCCAAAGCCCTCTGGCCCCTTCCTCAAAATCAAGCTGTTAGGGAGAAAAATGGGAGTTGACCTGTATAGCATGGCCACCCTACTGGGATGCTCGCCTGGGCTCCCAGAGCCCTGCTTTCCACGGCCTATTGTATTGCCAAAGCAAATTTACCTGCCCGCAGCTGCCACAACCTTGAACTGAGGTCCAGCTCAGGACATAGCTTCCTGCTGGAGCAAACACCAGAAGCCAAGCCGCCCTCTCCAGAATCTGGGTCCTAGCCTCTTGAGGGGTCAGCACAAAGGCCAAGCAACTGAAACCAACTCTCAGGGATGGAGATTGTCCTTGACTAAGCCATGTGTGCAAAATATTGCCACAACCACATTATTTCTGTCACTCTTCTTTGAGTGTGTTCAAAGCAACTTCAGAAAGAATCCTGGATGAGGCCTCAGCCTTGGGTTTGAGTCCTGATCCTGGGACATGTGTCACTCACCTGTGACAGCTGTGAGACTTCAGGCAAGTCACTCCTCTTCTGGTTGATTGGTTGGTTGATCTATCTATCTATCCATCCAACTATTTATTTATTTATTTAATAGATTCCACATATAAATGAGATCATATGGTATTTGTCTTTGACTTATTTCAGTTAGCATAATGCCCTCCAAGTCCACCCATGTTGCTGCAAATGGCAAATTTTCATTCTTTTTTATGGCTAAATGACATTCCATTGTGTGTATGTATGTATGTATGTATGTGTTTCCTTTATCCATTCATCTGTTGGGGAACTTTTGGGTGGTTTCCATGTCTTAGCTATTGCAAATGATACCGTTATGAACATGAGGGTATAGATTGCTCTTGAACACTGGCATCTCATTTCATTTGGATAAATATCCAGAAGTAGAATTGCTGAATTATACGGTAATTCTACTTTTAATATTTTGAGGAAATTCCATACTGTTTTCCACAGTGGTTACAACAGCTTACAGTCCCACAGATTACTCCTCCTTTGGAAGCCTCCATTTTCTCACCTGTAAAATGGAAATAACAGTTCTCGCCCCCATCACACTGAGAATTAGGAGGGCAAAAAGATCTAATATATGTGAAAGCAGTTTTCTAGGACTAACTAGTGAGTATGTTGGCTTCTGTTCTGGTCTTCTCATTTTGCAAATGGGCACCCAGAAACCCATCTCCTATCTTCCTGCCTGATGGAGAGACCAGCCGGAGGTGGGTGGGATCAGGGAAGGAGAGGATCTGCGATAAAGGCAGGATACAACTGATCTCAGTTATTAATTCTTTATCTCTCCTGTCCAGGGTGGCTTTGGCAAAAGAGGAAGTC
Source organism: Camelus dromedarius (assembly GCF_036321535.1). Classification (NCBI taxonomy): domain Eukaryota; kingdom Metazoa; phylum Chordata; class Mammalia; order Artiodactyla; family Camelidae; genus Camelus; species Camelus dromedarius. The sequence goes on along the minus strand of NC_087472.1, from coordinate 31,090,072 downwards.
AAATCTGGAACCAAGGGGTCCCAGCCCATGTCCCCCTCGGATTTTCTGGACAAGCTTATGGGGCGGACATCTGGATATGATGCCCGGATTCGGCCCAATTTTAAAGGTAAGAAGCATTCATCCTACCAAAACCCCTCCCTCCCCACTCCTTTTGGGGACACACTACTAAGCCGGCCCCTATTGCCTGCCTGCCTCAGGGACAGTAGGCTGGAGGTCCAGGGCTGGCTGTCATAGCTCAGAAGGAGCGTCCCCTCCCCCTTGCCCATGGATGGTCCTGTGTGTTGGGCACTGCCTTCTCCCAGCAGTGCCCTGGCCTCAAACCCAGGGAGAGAGTCTTGGAAACTTCTCCCAGACTCCTGGAATGCCCTGCCAATATGGCTGTGCTTTGCTACCCTTAGGCCCACCTGTGAATGTGACCTGCAACATCTTCATCAACAGTTTTGGCTCCGTCACCGAGACGACCATGGTAAAGCATCTCCCTGTTCCCCTCTTCCATTCTAGTGGGAGTGGGAGAAACTCACCAAATAGCAAGCCTTTCCTCCCTCTGCTGTCCTCTGTTTCCTGGTCATGGCTAAAGCCATGGGATGTCTGAAGTTGGTCACTGGGAGGATCTTTCCCCAGCCCCAGGTTTTAGTGGCTCAAGGCAGTCTAGCCTAAGCAGTAGATGTTCAAATTTGGGAGGTAGCTTGGTGCAGAGCACAGGCTTTGAAATCAGACAAACCTGCATTCAAACCCTGACTCTACCGTCTAATAGCTATGTGTTACTTAAATCTCTTTGTCTCAGTTTCCTCATCTGTAAAATGGGGATCATAACAGCACCTTCCTCTCAGGTTGGCGTGAGATTTCAGTGAGGTAATGAACATAAAGAAAGCACTTAGCAGAGGGCCTGGCACATAGTAAGTGCTTCATAAGTGTCTTTTCCCTCCCCACCTTTGCCGTATCAGCCCAAGGCAGGCTCCATCTCCAGTGGAAAATGCCCACTGCCCCTGAGATGTGGTCCCAGCATTTCCACCTCGTGGCCCTCCTGCCCAGGTAGGCTTGCTAGGCCCCCGGAATAGCACTGCCTATGATGGGCCCACCTCTCCCCCCTCCCAGGACTACCGGGTGAACGTCTTCCTGCGACAGCAGTGGAATGACCCCCGCCTGGCCTACCGAGAATATCCTGATGACTCACTAGACCTCGATCCCTCCATGCTGGACTCGATTTGGAAGCCAGACCTGTTCTTTGCCAACGAGAAAGGGGCCAATTTCCACGAGGTGACCACGGACAACAAGTTACTGCGCATCTTCAAGAATGGGAACGTGCTCTACAGTATCAGGTGCCACTGGTGGGCGGCCAAGAGAGTTCAGATCAAGGGGAAGAAGCCGGATAGAGGCTGAGGGGTGGGAGAAGGGTCCCCTGGGCTGTGCTGAGCCCCAGTAAGCCGATGTCACTTCTTTTTTACCGTCCCTGCCAGGCTGACCCTCATTTTGTCCTGCCCGATGGACCTCAAGAACTTCCCTATGGACATCCAGACCTGCACAATGCAGCTGGAGAGCTGTAAGTGTCCCTAGAGAGCCACAGAATGAGGCCTGAGATGCCAGATAGTTAACCCCATCCCATGATATTCCAGACAGGCAAAGGGGAGCCCAGAGTGGGGACGGACTTCCCCAAGCACTCACAGTCGGTTCTTGGCACAGGTGAGACTAGAAGCCAAGGCTCGCCAACACCCAGCCCAGCGTGGCTTTCCATCCCCACACTGTTGGCTGGTCTGGCTGCCCCATGGGGCCGGGGAGTGGGAAGGTGCCAGCCTTACATACAAATGTGCTTGTGCTGGTTGTGGGGGGCTATTTGAGGGGTACTTCCTCTGCCCAAAGAGATGCCTCTACCTTTACTTCCCCTGAGTTAAGGCACTCAAGATGCCTATAAAAATCCAGAGTTGGCAGGGCAGGGGAAGTCTCTGAAAACTGATTCCTCACGAATGCAGATAACCTTTGTAGAGAGGTGGGAGAGGACAGTCCTGCGCGTAGGGCAGTGCCCAGGGGAACGAGGTCAGCTGAGGGCTATCAAGGACAGGGGATGTCAGTCTGCAGGGGGTGCCCCAAGTGCAGAGAAGCTAAAGGATGACAAGGCTGGACCTATGTCCTCTCCTTTGCCATCTCCTGGGCAAGTGAGACTGTGAGCTCAGGAGTCATCCATTAGCTCCTCAGAGAAGACGGCTTATCAGGCTTTTTTCCAGCATAGAACAGCGGTGGGTAGGATGTGTCCCATGTGGTCAGCTTTGTAGAGTTCATAAACCACGTTCACATCCAGGTGCTCATCACCTCGTCATAACGACTCTGAAAAGTAGGTGGGGCATCTTACAGAAGGGGAAGTGACTTACTCAAAGTCACAAAGCTCCTCAGGGCAGAGGCCCTACACTGGACATCTGTGAGCCTTGGTGTCCCTGCTCCCATTTCTACCTGACCTGTGTGAATATAGTCATCTCTGTGGCAAGAGCCTTCACAAACTGCTAGCTATCTGCAAGCAACTTGGCATTTTTGGATGTTAACTCTCAATTCGCCCCAGTTCAGGGCCCTGGCCAGGAGTCTGTGGTATGCACATTGTCCCATGCACGACCGGCAGGGTATAAATAGCTCTTTCCTCCCCAGAGTGCGATGGCAAAAGCCCCAGCTCAGAGGCTGGCTCAGCTCAAGACATGTGGTCGGTACACATGCTTCCTCCCCTGGGTTTGAGATGGGGCAGGAGGTTCCCAGCTGGGTTCCTTAACATTTTTCCAACCCTTTTGACGTGCTTTCTAGGTCTGCCAGGATCATTTCTCCTGGCGCATTGCTAAAGCTTGAGAACTAGGTAGGAGAGGAGTCTGGAATCTTTCTGATTTACCCACTTAGGCTGGGTCCATGAGATGACTGACCAAGCACCCTCTTCAAAAAAGGGTTTCCTCTTGAAGATGAGCATGAAGCGCCAAAAACCCAGGCTTTATCCCTCATATGTTCTTTTTTTGCCAGTTCTAACCCTCTCTACCCCCACCCGACACCCACAGTCTGCAGCTCTCTGCCATCTTTGTCACTTTCAGTTGGCTACACCATGAATGACCTCGTGTTTGAATGGCTGGAAGATGCTCCTGCTGTCCAAGTGGCTGAAGGGCTGACGCTGCCCCAGTTTATCCTACGGGATGAGAAGGATCTAGGCTATTGTACCAAGCACTACAACACAGGTAAAAACCCAAAGTTATTACCGGCTGTGGGTCACACAAGGGCCTCTAGATGGGAGGGAAAAGGGCCAGGCAGCCAGCTTCTACCTAAGGTCCAGTCCATGCCAGATGTGGTGCTAAGTAACTTCGTGTGTCTTATCGCATCATGGTAGGGATGATCAGCCCCATTTTTCAGAAAGGGAAGACTGAGGCTCTAAGAAGTTAAACCAATAGCCCAAGTCACACAGTTGGTAAATGGCTGATTTAGAATTTGAATCCAGATCTGTCTAACGCCCATGGTCCTGTCCCTGTCACACGCTGCAGAACAAATGGGCCTGCGCCTGTGAGTGGCAGGAGTGTTCCATCTGTCCGGGGACCAACTTTGTATCGAAGGTGGAGAATCAATATCTGGCAGTGGTCCGTGGTTGCACTGAACCAGGAGAGAATAGAATTCAGGGCACCAGTGGGCTTCCCATCCACACATCCTACCACTGCCCCCACTGCCCAACTCTCACGAATGGGCTTGGTTTCCCAGGCATGAAAAGTGGGCCAAGAGGGAGGGTGGGTGTTTATAGCTCAGTGGTAGAAAACGTGCTTAGCATGCACGAGGTTCTGGGGTCAATCCCCAATACCTCCATTAAATACATAAACAAATAAATATAAATAAATATAAAAAGGAAAGGGAAGGAAAGTGGAGCCAGGAAATGGAGAGGAGCTACTTTTCCAGCCTGAGCATCTGCTCCCTGCAGCTTCCCTGATCACTGCTGGTTTCTCATTTGCCCTGGCAATTTGGCTGTGAAGAGCTATGACCCTGAGATAGAGGCTACAAGCTGATGAGGGGAGCTCCTGGGTTCCTCCTACTATGTGCTGATGTGCTCTGGGTGCAACCTATAAATATATGTGTTCGTGTACATGGGGGTGCAGGGAATGGGGAGAGGAATGAGCCATTGAACTTAGAAAATGCTGGGGGGAGTGTAAATTGGTATAAACTCTTTTAGGAAAAAAAAACCTGGCAATTTGTATATAGATCAGTGGTTCTCAAACTTTGATGTGCGTATTTCCCTGGAGAGCTGTTAGACTATTGATTCCTGGGTTCTACCTCTCAGAGATTCTGATTACACGCACTTGGAGTGAGGTCCAGAAATGTGTGTTTGAATAAGCTTCCTGAAGATTCTGATGCAGGTGGTCCAGGGGCACAATAAGAAATTTTAGTCTAGAAGCTAATTTTTTTTCCTTACCTATTGATCTGGGAATTCTACTCCTTGGAATTTATTATAAGGATATAGCCCAAACTATCATATTGACTTTAGACTTTTATACTAGCAAAAACTTGGAACTGTTCTAAATATCCACCAATAAGGGGAGAAGTTAAGCAAATTACATAGCGCATCTACTTGGTGGAATATTATCCAGACATTCAAGAGGATGCTTGCAAGGTGCTTATAACAACATGGGAAAGTACAGGTGGAAAAGGCTAAGATTTGAAGTTGTATACACAGAATGATTCTATTATGGTACAAAAGCATGTGTTTAAAAATCCTGGAAGGAGATAGCACAGTGTTTCTAAAGCAGTGTGATGTAAGGGATGAGAGCAAGAAATTTGGAGTCAGATAGAGCTGAGTTTGAATTCTGGTTGGCTGTCCATGAGAAACCTAACTGAATCCCTTTGAGCCTCAGTATCCCTACCTGTAAAATGGGAAATAATAATTTTACCCACCCCAAAGTGTTGCTATGGGATTTAAATGAGATAAACTATATAAAGTCAGGGCACTTAGTCGGGGCTTAATAAACATTAGTTTATGAATATTATTCTTCCTTTTCTACTTCTCACTTTTTTTCTACTTAAACAAGTGTTCATTTTGTTATTGAAAGCAGAATGGCTATTACAAGAGAAAAAAAAAAAAGGAAAGAAGGAAAGAAAATACGGAAACCGAGCAAAAACATGTCACGGCAAGAAACCCAGGGTGGGGTGAGGTGGGGTGAGGTGGGGTAGGCTCGGGAAAGAGTAGGAGATCACAGCATTGAACAGCACGTCAAAGCCATAATCAGTCATTGATGAAATCACTAGCCTTCTGGATTCAGACAGTCCTGCTAAGAGCAAGCCTAGGCCAGAATAAAATAATAATATCTATAGCCTCTGCCTTTTGCTTTGGTTATCCTAAGCCTCTGCTGCTGGGAGAAGCTCTGAGCTAGTGTTTTCTTAGCCTTGGGGCACGGAAAGCAGGGTAAAGTGAAGACAGTTGGCAGAGGAGGCGAGCATCGGTCCATGTGCCCGGGGCCAATGCACTTTTTGTTGGTGGCAGAGAGTGCTGCTGCCAGATGCTCTCTGGGAACCCGCTGCACGCAGTCCAGAGCTGGTCTCTGTTAGACATTGTTTCAAGATGTTTGCTGTCCGGCTCTTCTTACTTGCTTAAGACACAGGCAGTGTTCATTTCAGTGAGTCATTGCCCGAGTTTCAGGGGGTACCAGCATGCTCAAGCCAGGCTGAGATTTGAGTGGCATCTAAGCTCATCACTTTGGTAACAGTGATGATAGTACCAGCTACCTATGTGCTCAACACCTCTAATGCATTATCTCATTTAATTCCTACCATTGCCCAGCGAGGGAGATGCTATTGTTATTACTCTATTTTACAGGCAAGGAAACTGAAGCTTTAAAAGCTTAGGTGTTTCACCTGAGGTCACACAGCTAGTAAGTGGAAAGTTCAGGATTCAAAGCCATACAGTCTGGCTCTGGAGCCCTCCCACTCTTAATCCTCTTGCAAAGTTGTCAAGGGGAAGGCCTTCTGGTGCAAACTAAGAGTGCTGGGAGCAAGAGGTCAAGTCCTTGATGGCAGCTCTGAGAGCTTCCTTGAGACATACGGCGCTCCCTGGGGCCATTTTGAAAGGCTCATTTATTGGCCCAGCTTAGATGCCCAGAGGCTGGCCCACAGAGATAGGGCTGCCCTAGTCCTGCCTCTCAGGCTCCGCGGCAGGCTGGGGACCTGGGGCCTGATCCCTGACCTCTTTCCTTGCAGGGAAATTCACCTGCATCGAGGTAAAGTTTCACCTGGAACGACAGATGGGCTACTATCTGATTCAGATGTATATCCCCAGCCTACTCATCGTCATCCTGTCCTGGGTCTCCTTCTGGATCAACATGGATGCGGCCCCTGCCCGGGTGGGCCTAGGCATCACCACCGTGCTCACCATGACAACTCAGAGCTCTGGCTCCCGGGCCTCTTTGCCTAAGGTGAAGAGACATGCAAGGGAACTTGCTTTCTGTAGAGCTCCCCATTTCCCATTCATCCCGTTCCCTCCTGCTCCCTATTCTCCTTGGATTTAAGGTAGAGAAGAGCCATTGTGCCAGAGCAGGTGGCTGCATTCTCTTCCCACAGAACATACTGCTAATAATATTGCTAACTGTGTGGAAGCCAGGGCTGCAGCTGCTGTCTGGCTAGGGAACGAGTAGAGACAGTGCCTGACTTACTTTGACTTTCAGCAGGAAATTCTAGCGTGTCCAAAATCAAAAGACCCTTAGCAAGTAGGAAGTCCCACTCACTCATGTTACAGATGATAGCAATGCAGCCTAGAGAGGTAGAACGACCTTCTCAAGATCATGCCTTATAAGAAACAATCAAAGAAATACAAGGATTTTAAACCGACATCCTTTTCTTGCTATGTCAGAAATTGGATACTGTTTCACAGAGCTCTAGGGACAGTGTCCACTCTTTTGGGGGAGACAAAACCTTGAGGTAGCAAATAGCAATTAAAGTCAGTGGGCTCTGATTGTCTGGGGCCTGGCAATATTTTGATGATGCAGATATTGTGCTGATGGGACTGGGCCCAGGTTCTCCCTGCCTCGTGTCTTCATATTACAGAAGTTAGAGATCATCACCTCAGTGTCCTTACAGTCAGCAAGACTCTGAGAAAATCAGGGAGCAAGCTCATTCATTCATTCAATAAAGATTTATTGAGCAAGTACTATATACCAGGAACTGTACTAAGCCATGGAGAAATAACAGGGAACAAAAACAACACAGGTTTTGTGGATCTTATCGTGAACACATTCTCTCTTGCTCTGTTTTGATGTTGAAACCAGGCTCTGTGATCTCTCATCTCCCAGTGTTTATTCCTAAGAAGACTTTTACCAGGGACTGCAACAGGGGGTAATCTGGACATCCACGGTGAATTTACAAATTTACTTTATGGTGGAGGGGGTAGTGGTTAAGAGTAGGGGATTAGTCAGATTTGTATTTGAGCCCCAGCCTCATCCTTTACTGATGGTGATCTTAGGTAAATTCCTTAACCTCTCAAATCTCCTCGCCTGTAACATGGGAATAAAAATATTACCTCTTCCATAGGGTTATTGCAAGAAATAAATCAGATAATGTATTCATACAGAGAACAGTGTTTGACACATAAGAATCGCTCAAAAAATGTTAGCTATTGTTATAATTATTAGGTGTTTAGTTGGAAAGAACGGGGTGGTGGACCTAGGCCTAAAGCAGATGGTGGTGTCCCCAATTATTTTTGAGACACCAGGAAACCTTTGAGGTAGTCTAAAGCCCTCTATGGATAAACAGTGACAAAACTCAGATTAAGATCAAGTGTTGCAGGTGAAGTTGTTTAGTGCCACTGCCACACAAGAAGGAAAATTCTTTTCTAGATCAGGAAGGTGCTGCAATTTATGCCTTATTCCTGCCAGTGAAACGTCTTCCTCCAGTCCCCCCTTGTTAGCAAGAACGGTCCATCTGCTCCCAGGAATCACTTCGTTTCCTTATATGGAAAAAATGGACTTTGTTGGAGGGTTGTTTTGTTTTCTGGTTTGGTGGGGGTGTGGTGTTGCAGCATTTGGTTCCTTCTCATCAAATTTTGATGACCTTCTCTTAGCCTCATTGGCCAGTGGCAAAATATGTAGGCATGCATTCCGAATTAAATAGCTTCGTTGGCCAGCCCCACGGAGCCAGGGACTAAGTCAGGAGGCTTCTGCTCATTCCCGAGTTTGTGCAACATTAGATTTTATGGGCGCCCCAAGGAAAGAGGTGGGGCCAGGTCAGGGGCTTCTGAAAGCCACAGCAACCCCACCCCCAATACAACCGTAGTGTCCAGGATGAGAGAAGCAGAGACTCACTTTGTAAGGGAACTCAGCTGGGATGGCCATTCCCCACACTCCCGGAAGCCACTCCTTCTTTGCCTTTATGAAGGCTTCTGAAGGCACCTATCGCTGTCTCTCTGCCAGGCTCTTGATCTACACAAACTGCAGGTGGCTTAGTGAATAATGGAAGGGTAAACTGAATTTTCTACCAGAGACTGACGGATGAGACCTAAAGTTGCAGCAGAGAGGAGGGACCCAATTCTTTCCAAATCTGTCATCTAAATGGCTCACAGCTCTTGGGGCAGGTAGTAAGAAGGAGAGCCAAGAGAGCAAACAGAAGTCAGCAGAGACAAATACATTGCTAAATCATCCATCTATTCATTGATTCGAAAGATAGTTACTGTGTGCCAGGCACTCAGCTAGGCACGGGGGATAGAACAGTGAACACAACAGAAGTCCCTGCCATTGAAGAGCTCACAGTCTAGTGAAGGAATCGGCCAGGTCTCTTTGATGGATGCTAAGAAGGTGTAGGTAACCAGAGCACATACAGGAGGGGCAACCAACCCATACTGGGATGATTAGGGAAGACGTCTCAGAGGACACGGTATAGTGAATGTTTCAGTAAAAGTTATCAAGGTAAAGGAGAGATACAGAGAGCAAGATTACTTCTTTGGGAGACTATTGAAATTGTTCAGCACAGCACGGTCATGGATTGCAAGGGGTGGGATGAGGCTGAAGAAGTTGACAGGGACTAGGTGTCATGCCAAGGGAAGCACTGACTGTATCGTAAGGTAATGGAGAGCTACTGAAGGGTTGTAAGCAGAGAAGCGATATGATCATACTTACAGTTTGGAAACAAAACTCTGGCTACTGTTTGGAGAACAGATTGGAGGTGGCAAGCATAGATGCAGGGAGATCGTTTAGGAAACGGTAACAGTTCTTCAGATGAGCGAGGATAGTGAGTGGATGGATTCTAGAGATATTTAAGGTGCATTATTGACACATTTATTGTTAACAAGACTTTCTTCCTGCTGCTTAAGGTGTTCTTTTCTTTTGATGGTCCAAAGCCCTTCATGGACGTCCCTTGTCATTATCTCATTATGGATTTTCATAGCACTTACTCAACATCCCTGGGGGCACAGTGGGACTGGGAGATGGTGAATGAAATAGGATGCCCTCTTAGTAGGTGGCAAACTGGAAACACCAAAGGATGCTCAATCAGGGTTGCCTAGCAACCCACCACTACCATCTCAGTGGAGTTGCCTTAAAAGAAATAGGGCAGGGTTTCTCAATCGTAGCAGTATTGTCATTTTGGGTGAGATAATTTTTCTTTTTGTGCAAGTATGGAGGGGATCCTGTGCATTGTAAGATGTTTAGCAGCGTCCCTGGCCTCTACTCACTAGATACCAGTTGCCAGCACCACCCCAAAATTGTGTGACCAAAAATGTCTCCAAACATTGTGAAATGCCCCTGGTGTTTGGGGGCGGGGAAAGTCATCCCTGGCTAAGAACCACTGAGGTGGAAGATTTCTCTAGTGAGACCTGCTCCTTACCTAGAGTCTGCAACACCCTTGCTGTCCAACATAGCAGAGGCTGGTGAAAGAGGTTGCCTGTCATGAATCCTACTCCTGCTGGGGAGCCCCCCAGGGTGAGCTCAGCTGTGCAAAACTATGTAGGGAGTCGATGTGATTGAGGAAGTGAAAGGCCATCAAAAACCTGAGTTCTGGCCACTCTTCTGGTCCCACCCAGCCACGACCCTGTTTCAGGAGAGGTGAGCGTTCAATCCTCACAAGGGAGATGGGAGAGAAAAGTACAGTTGTCCCTTATACCCACAGGGGATTGGTTCCAGGACCCCCTGCAGATACCGAAGTCAGCAGATGCTCGAGTCCCTTACATTTGGCCCTCTGTATCCTCGAGGCAGAACCCACGGCTACGGAAGGCTGACTGTACTTACAGGCTACCAAGGCAGGTAGTAAAGGAGAGCACTAGGGACCAGATAGGCAGAAGCCAACAGTGCTTTGAAGTTAGAGAAGCATCCGGAGCAGGGGGAGGATGGCTCTCCACTGGGATCCCTGCCCTGTTTTGCTCTTCATTGTGAGAGATGAGGCCCCCACTCACCACTGAGCTCAGATCTTCACCAGGGCCTCTTACAAAGAGTCACAGGGTCAAAGGAAGAATAGGGGTGGAGGAGAGAAAGGAATGGACTCCTGGTCTGATACTGAGACTGCAACCTAGGTAGATGGCAGCACCACTGAACTGAAAGCCCAGGATCTCCCCCTAGTGCCATCTTCTCACTGGGTCAGACTAAGACTTCTCCCCTCCAGGCCTCAAGGTCCTCCTGTGTCTCACTGGAGAACCATGAACCCTGCCCAGTTACCACCGTAGCTGTGATGACCCTAGGAGGTAACAGAGAGCAAACAAATGCAGGCTTCATGTTCATTGCTGTTTACTGAAAGAAAAGAATCAGAAGAAGAATGAAAAGAATAATAAGCAGAAGCAGAAGTCCTGAAGGAAGGAAGAAAGAAAGGAAAAGAAGTGGAGGGAGGAAAGGCAGATAGAAGTGGAGGGTGGAGAGTGCAGAGAGAAGGATGGTGGGTAGCCCGATCTCTTTGGCATAGGCCCTCAGACAATGGGACATATCATGAAAAGCTTCTTTAAAAACCAGAAGAAATTCAGGATAAAACTGAAGAACAGCAGGCAGTTGATATGGGCTGGCAACCCACTGGATGGGCCATGGGAGGACTCCAAGGCGGCTGACTGCTCCATTGGCGGATGTTGCAGGTGTCCTACGTGAAGGCAATCGACATCTGGATGGCCGTGTGCCTGCTCTTTGTGTTCGCTGCCCTGCTGGAATACGCTGCTGTCAATTTTGTCTCCCGTCAGCATAAGGAATTCATGCGACTTCGAAGAAGGCAGAGGCGCCAACGTATGGTGAGTATAACTAGGGCGGGGCCCACTTCCTCCCTCCTTTGGGTTCCTTCCTCCCTCCTCCTCCTCCCACAAACCAAGACTTGACCTGGACTGCAAAGACTAGACAGGCAATCAGGAACCCTGGGTTCTAGTCCCAGGCTGGTCCCGAAGAAGCTAAGTATTTTAACTTCTGATTCCAGTTCTTTATCTGTCTAATGGGACATTATTTCTGTAGGGAAGTCTAGGAGAGTGATTAAGAGCATGGGCAGTGCCCAGCACATAGTAAGCACTGAAAAATATTAGCCATTATTAGAACCTCATCAAGCCAGTTAACATGAGATTGCTTTGAGAATTAGTAGTGGTTGCTCCTGGCTCTCCTCCCAGCCAGGAAGAAGGTACCCCAAGTTGTCATAAACTGATTGGTAGTTAAGAATTCAAGAGTCAGGCATTGGTGCCTTTCTAGGGGAGCATTCTAAAAGGGTCCCCATAACGAAGCTGGAATTGAAAAACCATCACTTGCCTCTTCTGGCTGTTGGATTTCTTCGCCTTGATCTTCATTGGGTTCATCAGAGTTGTTGGGCATGAGCTGTTCTTCTCCCTCACTCTTGTCTGCTAACCCCATTTCTCCTACAGTAAAGTGATCACCTGGGGAAATAGATTAGGGATCTTGTCGTCATGACAACAGAGGCAGTTCCTCCCCTTCCCCTACTGCCCAGACACTAGGTGCTAGGTACGTTGTCATGACAACAGAGGTGCCTGGGCCACTCTCACAGAAGCAAGGGCCCAATTATGAGCAAAGCTAAAACCTTTTGCTGAGCTACATACTGGTCGCTTAATCAACAGACAGAGTTCTGGTTGGACTTGAGCTCCAGTTCCTTGTTTTCTGCCTAATCTAGAGGCTCTAAAGCCAAGGGGCAAGTACGTATGACATCTGGAGGAAGAAGAAACTAAGATCTATCTGAGCCCACTGGTTCTAGCCTGTCGGGGCCACTCTAGCCCTAAGGCTCTTTGCCCTTCCTAACACCCCAACCTCCCACTTCAGCTGCTCCTGCGGTACCCCTACCACATATCACACTAAAAATACCTCTCAAGTTACCGCTGGGATTTCACATCCCTTGCTAAAGTCCCTTTCTGCTGAGGGGCAGGGCTCCTGTCTCTAGTGGTTTGTCAGAATTTATCATCGCCCAGCTTCAGTCCTTGAGTTAGGGCTTGGGAAACTCGCCCTCTAGTGGATCTATCCACAACTGCATCTCCTTGAGTAGGAGTAATTGATTCTTCAAGGGACCTAAAAGCCTTTCCCATTCGATGCTGAGGGTTAGAAAAAAAAAAAAATAGATGGTCTTGGCAGAAGGGCAAGAAAAGCAGAAGCACTCTTTTCTAAACTAACGGTCCCCCACTCGCTCTTTAGCTGTATCAAACCTGCCTGCAGATATCAAAATCATCTTCATAGGGGTTTTGGTCTTGATGCCTTCTTAATACCCACCTCAAAAAAGAAGAGCAGGCTGCCAACCAGTTCCAGAGTCCTTTTGCCAGCTAAATTGCCTGAGTGAGTGTCCCAGCAACAGAAGACTGCTGCAGTTACTGTAGAGCTACTCCAGGTTGACACTTGTCCCACCCCCTTGCCCTCACCTCTCCAACCCCCAACTGCCCACAGCCTATCCCCTCCTGGGCATGTATAGCTTGATCCTGATCTCATAATGAAGTCTGTCATAACCAGTGCTCAATCACTGCAAAGTTATAACAGCAGCCTGGGCTCTGCTTAGGCACCTGGATCCTACCTAAATGTGTGCATGGCTTATTAGAAATGTAAATAAAACCTGAAAACCAAAACCTAGGCCATTAGTCCTGTCCCTTTTCGGGTTTCCTAAACCCCTTGCTATCCGGGAAGAAATGTAGCAGAATCCTGGAGGTCACCGAGCAGGCTGAAAAAGTTGATGCAGGGTTAATCCATTTCTAGAAACTTACCCTGGGCCCTGCTGTTCCAGTTAGAGAAGTCAGTTTTCAGTCTGAGAAGAGCCCTCTTCGGGGAGAGAGAGAATCCATATGATTTTCAGGGATTCCTTAGACAAGAGCAATTTAGGAGCATGCTAGGGGCTGTTCGCCCAGCTCCAGACTTCCATCTTGTTTTCCTTTAATCTCTCTTCAACCATCCATCTCCACTGCATGGTGGTCTCCTTCCATGTCACGGTCTAAAATAGTTTAATCTTTTTCCAGACATTTCTGCTTTGTCTTCCTAGCTAGTCTATCGGCTTCACAGGGAAGGGTCTGTTTCTCCTTTTTTCAACCTCAGCAGGCCCTCGCACCAGGGTCTGGACACAGTGGCCGTGGAGCGCAGCTCACCAACCTCGGCAGATTGATTGGCGAGGGCTCTCTTGCCAGCCGGACAGAGAAAAAGCCTTTCCATTATCGATGGAATAACTTGAGAAAAGGAAGAAATTTCAAAATACTGCCAAGAGCACTCAGGGGCTTGGTTCCAGAACCCGCCTTGCCTCTTTCCATCCCCCAAGACCCTTCCCTGGTTTCCAGTCTCCTCTCTTCACTTCAATATATATCACTCAATATCTATCCCTTTGTCCTGTCTCCACACCCCCTCTCCCACACTCTGCCTTCCCTTCTCAGCTTAGTTTGGGAATATCTTCCCTCTCTAGTGCCCCAGCCCTCCTCCCCTATAGATAGCTGCCATAAAAAACATTCTATTTCAACAGTCGTGGAAGCCACAAAGTGATGTTTGTCTCCATTGTCCCTCCCCTCCAAAACACACACACACACACACCCTCAGAATTTGGTCTAAATAGGTAATACCCAAATCCAGGACTCCCGTCCTTGGATTTTAGGTCATTCATCTTTGCTCCTTCAACTACAATGGGGTACAGTACGTCAAAATCAAAAAGAGCCAAGGGTGGCTTACTCTCTCTGCCATATTTTCTCTCCCATGTGAAATAGCTTTTGCCTGAGAAATATTTCCAAATAATTCCCTTTAGATTTACTATGATTGGAGAAAAGGGGAAATAATGAGATCTGCCGACACAGAAACAGCAATTGGAGTCAATTTTCTCTTTCAAGGCTTTTTGCAAACAAATACATTCCATGCTTGTATCCTCTCGCTGGAGAGCTGAGGGGATGAGGATGAGCCGCAGGGAACACGAGGTCTGGGGAACCCTGAACTAGAAAGCAAAAGAGAAAATCATTTTCTTTACCCCCGCCCTTTTCACTTACTTGGGAGATGTTTTCTTGGCCTCTGATTCTTCATCTCTAAAATGGGTCCAGCACAACCTCTCAGGTAGGAACAGTGTGAAAATAATTGACAGGATATAGGGAGGTGAGCCAAGGCCTGCGGTGACCCATGTTATGTAAATAACCTTGATGAGAGAGCTGAGGCCACCCCACTACACAGACTCAACGTCGAAGCACAAACACAAGAGCGAATTGCCTCTGACCTACACGTGTACAACTCTCTCCACAGAGACTAGCACAATGAAGGAGTGGGTAGCTCAGCTCTCCAGTGGGCAGACCTAAGGACATTCTTTCCTAGACCAGAGGTGCCACTCTTTCTGAAGGCTGAAGGGCATCAGGCCATTGTGCGGGGGTGGGGCAGGGAGTGATGGTTTTTTCCTGCCAAGCACTTTGTCACTAAGATTCTTTTCTGAGTAGACTCTTCAGTTGGAGATCCTGCGAGGATGCTGGCTTCATGAGAACAAAGCCATTCCCTGTCCCATATTCTGAAGCATGTGGCTCCCAGTCCATTCATTCTTTTAACTGATATCTACTGGGTGTTTACTGGATGCTGGCACCGTGCTAGGCACTGGGACACAGCAGTGAGCAAGTCCAATGCCCTTTCTCAAGTCTGTACTAGGAGCCCACAGGGAGCAGAGAAAGAGGTGGGATCTGTTGGTAAATCTCTGACCTGAGCTTGTCTGCCCTGCTGCCTAGGGCCCGGCTGGGCCTTCCAGTGCTGCAATAACCCAGAGTTACTGGGACCCACCACATTGACATCTCATCCATGAAGCCACTTTGCAGCCGGTTACTACAGTGACAGAGGTCCCATTATAAAGACCCTATGATGTTCTTCTAACTGCATAGTAGGTGTAAAACCTACTTTTATCCACATTGTATGTCTATCTGTCACATCCATTAAATATACAGGTACTTACTCTATTTTTTACTGAAAGTCCAGTGTCTCCGGAAGCCCTCAGTCCTGGGCAAACTGAGGAGATAGTTGGCATCATCCCACAAGGGGGCATTTCACTTCAGGTTATTTCTCGGAGAGCCGAAGATTTCACTCCTGTAAACATCAATACTTTAAAAAGTCATAACCATCTTTGAATGAAGTATTTCTAGGTTCTGGTATACCTGTCCTCTCTCTAATTTCCAGGCTGTGAACCACCACCACTTCTGATGGCAGTGTGTCCTTTAGAAGTAGACAAGATTAGGCAGGTTTGGGTTGGATAGAAACTAAGAGTAAATAGGCTCTGAGTGGGGCCCTGAAAGGCTCTTATATGAGTAAGATCTACTGATCATTCAGGGGCTTTGGTTCTTTCTCTTTCTCTTTCTCTTTCTCTTTCTCTTTCTCTTTCTCTTTCTCTTTCTCTTTCTCTCTCTCTCTCCCTCCCTCCCTCCCTCTCTCTTTCTCTGGCCTTAACTCTTAGCTCTCAGCTGTGTTATAGCTACTTAAGATTGTCAGCTATCACTTACTAGACAAATGAACTTCGTGTCATCTGCTACATTGCTTAATGTTTTTATAAAATTTACCTCTGCAGTGTTAATGCGTTCATCAGAATGCATGTATTGTACACAAATGTAATGTGCATTGGGTAATGTCCCCCAAGGTGTACCAACCCCTATGTCAAAACCTGCTGATGTGCAGAGAAGCACACGTATCTGCAATAGCGTAATCAGTTTTACCCTAATTTGGATACCAACTAGGTTATTTAAAACTTTGGGAATTTTCAGCTTTGAGTCGAGATAAACATTTTTTAAAAGATACTGTGTACAAGGAGAATTATTTCTGCAGCTTGGGAAAGTCATTAAAGTCAAGTTCCCAAGTCTCAATATCTCAGCTGTGCTTTCTAAAGGTTTCATTGTTCTGTTTATTCTGTTTATTACCAGTCAGAGATAACTTGACATTGAGATGTCCCTCTCACAGTGAGTTGGCACTTCACTGGGTTTTAGAGGGCTCTAAATGATGTTATGCATTTTAAAAAGGCAGCTCAGGGCTTATCTGCAAATGGAATCTAAACACTTACTATATGTACTTTGTAGAGCTGCTTAGCATACATCTATCTCATAAGTAGTTTTGTGGCCATTAAAAAGCATGCAATGGGCCTGTATACCCAGCCACCCCGTCTGCATAGCATCACCTGAGATCTCTATGTGGGGCCTGGTCTCTAGTCCTCTGCCTTAGAGCTGTGACCTCAAATTCTGCTTTTTCTTCCATGTAATTCCAGGAGGAAGATATCATCCGAGAAAGTCGCTTTTATTTCCGTGGCTATGGCCTGGGCCACTGCCTGCAGGCAAGGGATGGAGGTCCAATGGAAGGTTCTGGCATTTATAGCCCCCAACCTCCAGCCCCTCTTCTAAGGGAAGGAGAAACCATGCGAAAACTCTACGTGGACCAGGCCAAGAGGATTGACACCATCTCCCGAGCTGTCTTCCCTTTCACTTTCCTCATCTTCAACATCTTCTACTGGGTTGTCTATAAAGTGCTACGGTCAGAAGATATCCACCAGGCGCTGTGAATCAGAGCTAAAGAGTCCGGCTGTTGGCTTCCTGCTTCCTCCTGGGTGGGCATTCCCCCTCCATTAGATTCTGTCAAGGGCTTGGACAATTCCTTCCCGATCTCCCACTCAGAACTTCAACAGCCAACCTCAGAGCTATGTGGGTCTACAATGGATGGTGCCGATGGTGGCTGTACTTAGAAAGATGGCTTATCTGCCCAAATCTAGATCTCCTCCATGCTCTCCCATTTCTCATGAGAATAAGATTTGGCCATACTCCTGGGGCCAGGATGATCGTCTTCCATGGCTAAGTCATCTCTGTTTTTCTGTTCTCCAGTGCAGAATATTCAGAACACTGCTACTAGATTCTGCCATTGGTCATCTTAATCTGCACCAGTCTGTGTCCTGCCACCTCCAACCAGAG
This sequence comes from Camelus dromedarius, assembly GCF_036321535.1. Taxonomy (NCBI): domain Eukaryota; kingdom Metazoa; phylum Chordata; class Mammalia; order Artiodactyla; family Camelidae; genus Camelus; species Camelus dromedarius. The sequence goes on along the minus strand of NC_087472.1, from coordinate 31,072,776 downwards.
CCTGGCCTGGACTGTGCCCTCTGTCCCTCCTACCACAGGCTCAAATAGGGAGTCCTGTCCATCCACAAGTGCTTCCCTGTGTTGACCCAGTCAGGTTTCCCTGACTATAGGAGGAAGGCAAGGGGATAGATTCCCCACCTCTTAGCAGTCATCAGCTATACCAGAGGAGGGCATCGCTATATGACCCAACAGAGAGGTCTTCAAGTTTCCTTGGAAGTGCAACACTGTCAGAATGGAGTCAGCAATCTTTGGCTCTCAGAAAGACCACCCTTTCAGCTCTCAGAAATACTTGTTTTATTCCCTAACTAGCATGGCGGCAGGTGTTTGACTGCTGTGGAGTATAAAAAGATAAAAATGCTTAGTCTTTAAGAAAGTTACTTGGTGATGCTAGAAAACTTTCAAGAAAAGTCAGATCCAAGGCAGTGGGATCTAGGAGGAGTAGAATACAGAAACTATGCTCAGAAAGTCTTCTGTTGGCTGGGCGTTCATTTTTTCTTCTTTTTCTCCACAGTCTCTTTATTTCACAGGACCCCTCATTTTCCACTTGTTCCTTCACTTCCTTTTAGTGAGCAAATAATGGTGCCGTGCAGCCTCATCCTAGATAAAGTGATCTTTGAGGTTCCTGGGAGGGAACTAGGTATATAGAGGACCCCTTCCTGGACAAACATTGACTTGGTCAATCTCAGGATGGTGTTGTAGAAGTTAGAAAACCGTAAGTTGGAGCTATTTCTTAATCCTTCTCTTGCTTCCCTTCTCCTTCCACAGTGAGGAGGGGCAGCATTCAGTTGAAGCAACCAGGAATGTCAGAATAGAGAGAGTGTGGGAGAGCCCATTTCAGGCCTGACATCCACTGGGAGGTGGGGAAGTCTGGGCCTGGTACTCCAAGTCCTTTGAAATGACCCAATTGTGAGGAACTGAAAAAGGAAAGATTAAAGGGTGGGGCTAAACAGCTGGAAGACAGGTGATCAAATGATCTCTTAAACATCTTGTCCATTTCTCTGGACCTAGAATAATTAACTATGTGAGTCCAATCTCTCTCTCTCTCTTTCTCTCCCTCTCTCATATCTTCCTCCCACCCTGTCCCTCCCTCCCTTCCTCAAAATAGTGGTCAAAATTGAAAGTCAGTAAGTCCAATGACCAAAGCAAATCCTATAGTCAGAGCAAGAACTCAGCTTTCTTTCCCCCTTTTTCCTATTGAGCTCGTTTGCTCTTTTCCTGTTCACTGAGATACTTCTCTCGTCTGTCTCTTGGCTTTGGGGAGAGCATCCAGGGCTGACCAGGATAAGCTGGACCAGAAATTAATCTTATTGACTGTTTTAATTATGACTCTGGTGGCCGAGGAGATTGAAAACTAAAGGACTGGCTTAAGAGAGGAGATTGAATTGAGAGGGCAGAGAGTCCCTGTTTTCCCATTTCTGCCCAGGTAGTGCCAATCAATGAGAAGCCCCAAGCAATACCCCTTTGAAAGGAGCAGAGAGTATCTCTTTGATACTCTCTATGGCGGGGCTGGGGTGTCAGGCTGCTGCAGCCCGAAGGCGGGAGTGGTGGGGGGTGGACTATGGAGATGAGCTTATTGCACAGAGCTCTACTTGTTATAGATCTTGTCCAGATGGGCCAACTGCACAAATCTGCCCTGTTGGAAGTCTCAAGAACAATGCCCTGGAGACAGCTACAGCACTGAGCAATACAGCCTGCCCAACTGGGACTCAGCGCAGGGCATCAGCTGGTGCTGGGAGCCAAAGAAGCCAAAGTACCAACCAACATAATAGCCCAAAGGAGTTCACAAAGCTACTCAGAGGCCATGCCAGGTGGAAGGTACTGTCCCTCCCTATCAGAGCCCCCGAGTAGAGCAGGGAGACACATGGTGTCAGATCAGGTGCAAACAGCTTTTATTTTCCTCACCCTTCCCGCACATGTATGGGGGTAGGGGGCATGCTGGGTCTCACTGGAAGCGTCTGACACCCAACAATCCATTCGATCACAGTATTCTTGAACTTGGACCCTTCTTACAGTGAGTTGTCAGATTTCTTTCATCTACCCTCATTCTTATAGTACTCGTTGCTCTAGAGACCCACACTACTTTCTGCCTGAATCACATATGAAATGATGTTAAATTTTAAAACAGCACATTTTCTAAACGGGAAAAAACTTGCTACATAAATAAAATGTTTCGGGTGTTTTCATTAATTCATTGTTAGCATTTAATGTCTGTTAAATATTTTATACATATATTTTTCCAGAGAAAGGGCTATATTTATTCAGTTGTTGCTGAGGCTATCAGTGCCTCCATCTTTCCTTCAGTTTGCTCTGCTCTTTGGAAAACTGGTGGTCTGTCTTCATCTTTCCCCTCAGTCCACTAGCAGGGCCTCCTGCTCTCCCAAATTTCACCAACACATTTAAAATTAAAAAAAAAAAAAGTTCTATGTGAAAGAAAGACAGTAAATAAAATTTATTTTTTTCACTTTCTCCCATAAGCCTTTTCCCCCACCTATCACCAAAGAATGGAAACCCTTCTTGCTGAAATGTTAAGTTGCCTCTCAAAGTTATTTTTCCTTTTCACTGAGCCATGCAAATATCTCAACTTTGTCTAGAATGTATCACCTCCCATGAATCTTTCTATGTGCCCCCACTTCCCTCTCTCCATTCTCCATTTACTATTATCAATGTTATCATCATCATCATCATCTTGTCATTCCTGGCTGTCAAAATCTTAAGTTCAAACTCACTATGTTAGGATTAAAGATTTTCCCAGGCTGCTTGGCTGATGAAAAACAAATCAGCCAAACACGGGAACCACCAAGGGATTAGGAAACCAGGTAGTAGTATCACCTGCTCAATGGAAGAACTGTAGAATAATCTCTTTGAGGGCAGGGACTGCATCTTATACAATTTTTTTAACCCACACAGATCCTGGTACATAGCAATGCTCGGTATGTATATGTGGAATGAAAGCCTGACTTCTATGGTTTATTATACACCACATTTCTATTCGTTTGCTTTCCATTAACCTATTGATCATAGACAAACAGATGTGGAAGGCAAATTATAAAATCAGATAAAGTCTGCATGCAAACACATACCCAAGCTGGTCCTTGGGTATAAGAGAACCAAAGTTACAAAGACATCAAAGCCTGGTAAGTTGCATTGTTGAATAAAAAATGATACCAATCTGATTAAACATTAATAATATTCCAAATACAAAGACTAGTATCGAGCTATATTTCAAAAACCAATCACCAAATGAAAACTCTGGCAGCGACCAGTGAGTACTGTGTCAGGGATTTTGGCAGTACAACCATCTGCCTTTCCCTGTTCCACACACTCTTCCCAGCCTCACACTCCTTGCTTCATTATACTTCACATCTAGGGTAACATTTAGAGTCTACAAGCTTGGATTAGTGGCATCAGAACAGCTTGTTATCAAATCTCAGGCCAGAAGGAGGAAGGACATCTGAGCCAAGGGCTTTCTTGCTCACAGAGCATGGCTGCTGTCATAAAGCCACCTGAAGAATTCACGTGAGAACTCAGCTATTGCCACCCTACTTGAGTAGCTCTGTTTTTCGCAGTCTCTCCTTTCACCAGGAGGCTTTCTACAAATTCCCTGGCTGCATCATACCATGTGGTGCATTTCCAAGGCAAGCACATGCCCTCACTATCAGCTCCCTGGAATAAGGGCAATTTGTACCATTACTTAAGTTCAGGGAATGTTTTGCCTTACCAAGCTGGATCTAGCAAATTCTCTATTTTAATAGCTGCCATTTATGACAATGTAGTGATTAAGAGTGTGGCTTTGGTACCAGACAGAGCCTGGGTTTGTATTACAAGTCCAACACTCACCAGATATGGGTTCTTGGACAAATGACTCCACCTCCCTTAGCGTCAGTTTCCTCCTCTAAAGGGTCCCTTGAAGGCTCTGGAAGATCCAGCACACAATAACTATGTGGCCTTGAGCAAATCATTGAATCTTTCTGTGATTCAAATTTCACGTCTGTTAAATGAAGGTGATAACAGTACCTACCTCATAGGGTTGTTGTGGGACTTAAATGAGTTAATGTAGGTAAAGTGCTTAACTGAGTGCTTGGCCCATAGTAACTGCTCAATGAAGATTAGCTATTATATGACCAGACCACAATATCGTAGTCTCTTCTACACCTGTCAAACTTTCAGCACATGGGCCTGGTTGGAACTTCAGGTTTCCATTTTGTGTGTCTCATTTTGCAGGGTCCACACTCACAAAAAGGGTCAAGTGAAAATCACCTTATATATTTTTCAGTCTCTCCATTGTCACTGGGTTCTTTTGCTGGCATACAACATGCTTATAAACTATGTAACCATGGCAAATAGCTGAATCTCTTAGAACCATAGCTTTTTCATTGAGCGAGGGTGGGGAGAGTGAGAGAGAGAAAGAAGAAGAGGGGGAGGAAGAGGAGGGGGAGAGGTAAAAACGAGAGGAGAGCAAAGAGGAAAAGTCTCTCCCATTCAAAATGAAAATTAAAAATAAAACACACCCTCCATTTGAGCCTTAAGTTCTCTCTAGCTATTGATTTACTGCCCTCCTTCCATTCACCATCAAGTTTCTTAAAAGGGATGTCATTATCAGATGTTTGCACACCTCATAACTACCATTTACTCCTTGACAGACTGCAATCTATCCTCTGCCTTCTCCCTAACTCCATCCCAAAAATGCTTTTCCCATGTTCCTCACAGTGCCTTCTTCATCGCCATATCAAGTCAACACTTTCCTGTCCTAATCCTGTCCTAATCTTACATTACCTCCTGCAACATTTGTCACAGCTGTCACACTTTCTTTGAAATTGTCTTCTCCCTTGACTTTTATTCCCATTCTTGTTTCTTCTCTCGCCCCTCTGGCCATAGCATCTTGGTGTTCTCATTCTCCAGGATTTCACCTTTGGCTTTCACCTCTCCTCGTTGCCTGCCTACTGCTTGGCTGTTCTCAGCTGTTTCCGTGGCTGTGATAACCTGTATGCGGATGATTCTCAAATTTCTACCTTCAGTTCAAACTCTCCACAGCTCTAGTCTTATTTTCCAATTCTCTGTTGAACATTTCAACCTGGATGTCCACAAGGACCTCCAACTCAACATGTCTGGAGCCAAGCAACTCACAACTTCCTTCAGACTTCCTCCTCCATTCTCCCCAGTTTTCATGAGTGGCACTTCCACCTACCCAGTCACCTAAGCCAAAAACCCAGGAGTCAGCCTTGACAATCCCTTCTTCCACAACCCTCAGATCAAATCAATCACCAAGTCCTGTTGAGTCTGCCTCCCAAATACTTCTGAAATCTGTCCCTCCTTCTGTCTCCTCCCTGACCCATCTTGGTTCAGCTTTTGATTCCAGCATCATTTCCTATTCTCCACATTATCGACAGATTGACCTTTCTAAAACAGAAATCTCTGGGGGACTCTTCCTTGCTTTTAATCCTTCAATAGTTCCCTATTGTCTTCAGAAAAAGTCCAAATTCTTTAAATTGACCTCCAAGAGATTTTCTGCTCTGGCCCCTGCCAGTGCCTCCAGCCTCTTCTCTCATCACTCCCCCGACTCCCCTAAATGCACCCTGCATTTGACCAGTCTGATCCACCACAGATCCCTGAACCCAATAACTCATCCTGTCTAAAGCTCCGTGCCTTTGCACATGCTGCTCCCTAGCCTTTAAATGCCCTCCTCTGACCTCTCCCACCTGAAGTAACCCTACTCATCTGTCAAGACTCTAACCAGATATCACATTTTTTGTGAAGCCTTCTCAAACCCGTCACCCCAACATCCACATTTGGGTTCTCCAGTAATGCCCTGTACATAACTCTATGTTTCTGCTTGTAAGATAATACAGTGTTTTGTTTGTTTCTCTCATACATAAATATGAGTTTGAAGTCAAGGATTATAATGTACTTATCTTTGAATTCCCCATACCAAGTTCATAGCATGAAATGAATGAGTTTTTGCTAGATAACTTTTTAAGTAGTGAGCAACTGTAGTTCTTTAAAAAAGATGTTTTTTTAACCCCACCCCCCAAATGAAGCATCAGTTCTCACCAACTGTACTGACTTTGCAAGGGTTGTGTCACGAGGGACTATGCTATCAAGGTAAAAAGCATCCTTGTAATCTTCCTTTTCAAAGCATTTAAGTGGCACATCATCCTCAAAGCAAATAACCATGTATTCATGCAGATGTGGAAATGAGGCTCAGAGAGGCCAACTGACTTATCCAAGTCTCACAGAGAGTAAGTGACAGGGGCAAAACCAAAACCCTATTTATCAGTTTTCTTATTTCTTAGTCCAAAGTCTTACTTACTGGGCAAGGAATTTTTCAACATTTAATTTTCTCTTTTATTTTGTTTTACACCTTTATTTGTTTTAAGTAGGCCATGCTTGCCTGGTAAAAGAGAAAAATAGTACAAAAGCATAGGAAAAAAGTAAATTTCCTTTCACTCCTAACTCCCAGAACCTGCTCCTCTGCACCCCCTCTCCCCCACCAAAAAACCCAACTGGTTACCACTATAACTAGTCTTTTTAAGGGAATAAATTTGTTTTATTTCATAAAGGTTACTTTAAAAAAGACAGGTGCATGAGGTGGGGATGTAGCTCAGTGGCAGAGCGCATGCTTAGCACACATGAGGTCATGGGTTCAAACCCCAGCACCTCCATTCTGTTGTGCCCTTGCTTGGGAGATATTTTTCTTCTACTTTGTAGATCACATGGGCAAAGAATTTTTAAAGTCAGCTTTAAGGCACCCTAGACCAGGCAGCCACCTCCCTCTCTCCTTCTCCCCACACTACATGCATAGTTCAGTCAGAGCAACGATACTTGCAGCTGATGCATTTACTCCAGCATAATAATATTTCACGTGGGAGGGGGCAGGGGCAGGGAGGACAGAGTTTACTACTGCTTTTAAATTTTTGAAAAACAAAACTGCAGAGGTAATCCATTTAACAGGTCAATGGGTGTTACAACTGTATTATTTGAATAATAGTATAAAAAGACTTTGTGTTTTGAGACTAAGTCAAAAAGAAGGGCAGTCATGACAAAGGAATCTAACAATTGGGCATCTTTCTGACTCTAAGCTCCTCTTCAAATTATCAAACTACAGCATCCTGAATTCTTATCAGCCTCCCTCCCCTTATACTTACTAACAATGCCTTGTTGACTAATGTGTCTTATCACTCCTCAATTTAACACTAAAACTTAACTACTTCAGGGAGTGAGAATCTTTGTTATAAAGACAGCCCTGACTATCAGAAGGGCAAGAATGCTTGGGACCTTTGGTCTCAGCAGCACATTTGCTATCTTGACTGCATTTACCACTATTCCCACACAGAGAAACAAACAATTGGCTCTTTTAGAAAACTAATCTCTCATGGGATTTCCCATAAGGCAACTGGGTCAATGGAGCACAATGTCTTAGAATTCTAGATCCTGGCACAACAGAGCTAGAAGGGCCCTCCCAGGTCATTTTGTCTTGTCTGCTCATCAGATAACATGGGGACACCGAGCGCCTGATTGAGCAAATCCCAAGCCCTAAGTGTAACTACTTCCACTCTTTTTTTCAACTTAGCTGAAGCTGTTAAGGGAAAGAATGGAATAGAAAGTGAGGGATCAAAGTGTGTCATAATTTATTAGCTCCAGAGGCTCACTTCTGAGACTACTCTGACACGTAAACTGCAGCAGATTCAAGACCTAGACGTAATCTGTAGCTGAGGAAACTGTCCCTGTGATACCATTCAGTCCCCAACCTCTGGCATGCCAATCTGTTGGCTGATATCCAAATTCAATGTCCAAAGTCCCCATTGAAAGAGGCTACCACAAATAAATCTTGGCAACAGATATGATAGTATAGGTATAAAGTGGTCATGCCAAGCTCCAAATTCTACAAACTCAGGATGTTCAGTTCTCCAGGGTTCCTTTGTAAATTTATTTGTGAATTCTAGTTTTATACCCTTTTACCCTTTCCCTAATAGAAACATAACCTATTACCACCCATTTGATTAGCCTAAGCTTCAGTTTGATCCTTTAAGGAAGGATATAATGTGATTTCTCACTAACACATCATTATCCTTATTTGAAATATCCTTCACTGATTTTGGAGTTAACCTTTCCTGTCCCATCTCTTGGAATTTCAAATCCCAGGTGCCTGAATGTTCTTCACACAAGGCCACCTAACAGAGTAGAGCAATGAGTCATGGAAAGTAATCTCACTCATGTCTATCTGCTACTTAGGTATCATCTCCCTGATATTCTGGTGGTGGATTCATATTCAGGGGAAATGATTCAAGGGGGAGAGAGAGGGTAAAAACTAATGACTATATCTTCAAAGCTTCACTAATACCATGTTTGATGTTATCCCTCAACCAAGAGATAACCACTTAGGACTATAGCTACAAAAGACTATCCACTGCTTCCTTTAACTCTCCCTTAGGGTGGGGCCAGGGGCAGGGGTGCACTGCCTCTCTGACATCCCCATTCGCTATCTTCCTAACCACCTGGGAACCAAATCTAAGATGAAAGACACCATCCCCTGGCATTAATGTCTACCCCAGGTGAGAGTGGGTGCTTTCTGATTGTCCTTGGAAGGTTTCTTGGAGCCACATTTTTGTTTCAGCCCCCTTCAGGGAGCAGGACAGCTCCTTAAATTTTACTGGGAAATCTAATTGCTTTTTTTGTGATTCCTGCAGTTCCTCCACTCTGCTCACTCAAGGGGTGTACCTTGGAGGTCTACTGGCCTTATAAGTCCAGCCTCATAAGGTTAAGAAATGGCTACTGCCTGAATGCCCTTCCAGACATTCTTCACCCTATTTAGCCTCCTTATGGAAGGGTGAAAATCTGGTGTGGATTGGCATAAGCATCCATTCTTTGAGTCTCACTGAGTCCCCAGCTTAATAGAGGACCAACCCCTGAGATTCAGGTCCTCTGCAGGCTTAGTGCCCTGAACAATCTCCCAAATTGAGCCTAGGTAAGGCAAAGCTCTTCACCAGAAATCTGAAGCTATCAACTGAGTGATCCACATGAGGGGTTCACTCAACTGTGAGCCCCATTTAACACAGGAATCAGGTCTTCTTCATCTGTGACTAAGAACACACTGTTGGAAACAATGGAGATGGGCGATAAATGGCAGCCCAGTGAACAACTGCACGTGTGGAAGTAAGTGCATTTGACTCTACTGCCAAATCTCTCTGGTTAAAGAACCAAAGAGCAGGTTTTCTTGTTTAGGGAGAAGGGAGTGCTGGGGTGAGCATGTAAAAAGGGAACATGAGTCCACAAGATAATTGGGAGGCTGGGGTTCATGGTAAGCTGAGGCTGGAATTCTCTGGGTATTGTTTGTTTGAATTACCTTTTGTTTGTTCTGTTTGTTTTCAAAAGTCAGTGCTGGGGGGAGGGTCTAGCTCAGTGGTAGAGTGCGTGCTTAGCATGCATGAGGTCATGGGTTTGATTCCCTATACCTCCACTAAATAAAAACAAACAAATAAACCTAATTACCTCCTCCCCTAAAAAGGTCTGTGCTGTCCAGTGATTTCTTTATCCTATAATTAAAACCTTTAAAGGTTTCCATTTGCCTACAGATGTGAGAACAATCTCTTCAGCTGGCTTTCAGCTACTAATATTGCCTCATCCCCCTTGGATTCATTCATAAATTTTTGTGGAGCACCTACCACAATATGCCAGGCACTGTAATAAATACAAAGGCAACACAGCGAAGAAGAAACACAGCCCCTGCCCTCGGAAAGCTCATATTCTGATGAGGGAGACAAACTTGGACTAAGTTATTGGAGAAGAGTGAAATGGAGAAAATGTAGAAGTATTATGGCAATATGTAAGAAGAGGACTTGACTGGGTTATGGTAGAAGTTGGAGGAAGGGACATCATGGAAGGCTTCCCAGAGACAGAGCTGTTCAAGATATGAGGAAAAGTCAGAGGGAGGCAAGCAGAAAGGACAAAAAGGGAGGCACAAGAGAACAAAGGGAGTTTTAAAAAGGGAAGCAGTGTAACAGATTTGCATCTGGCAAAGAACGTTCTGAGTCCCAGTGTGGGGAACAGATGGTAGGGAGACAAGAGTAGGATGTCAGGTGAAGATGGCGGCATCTTAAAAAGGGGAAAGCAGTGGGTGCCAGGGGAACACAAAGTAAGAGTGCTTACCCTGGTCCTGGAGGTCAAGGAAGCCCTCCCTGAGGAAGGGACATTTCAAGTGAGACTTGAAGACGGGGTTGGCTGTGGTCAGGAGCTGGAGGGGGTGAGGATTTGACAAGTCTCCGGCACAGTAACCTGCTGCTTTAGCCAAAGCAGTCCTTGTTCTCACTAACACTTGCGGCTCAACCTGGAATGCCGGGTGCCTTTTCCTTCTAATCAAACCGTGTCTATCTTTCTAAGGCCCTCTCAAATCCCACCTTCTCCGATCACACCCAGATATGGCTTCTCTTGCTTCTAAACTCCTATTCCATGTTTGTCACGTGGCATTTAAAGATACACTAGTACTGTTACTTAACTTTACACACAAAACTCCTTGTAAGGTGCTTAAACTTATGAACTGCCTTCCACAACTTCGCCACACCCAGGGTACCTAGCACAGTGATGAATGTGCTCACTGAATGAATGAATGAATGAATGAGGCACTAGAATCCTTGCAGGACTCCTTTAGTGATTCACTATTATCTGTGAAGCTGACGAGGAAAAGGTCTGCTTTCCCTACAAGATTTCTGCTACCTACATCCAAAGACCTAAGATTTGAAATGGACAGCTCCTTCCCACTAGTCACGGCTTCTCACCCCCTTCCAATCCTGTCCCCTCTCCCACCACCACCACCACCACCTTCTATTGTTTCTTCTGTCTTCTGGTTGTCAGCCAGGATGAGAAAATGGTCTAGCTGTCCTCGGAGACTTACGCCAGCCTGGACTGCTCTGCAGTGCCATGAAGGGCCAGGACTTTTGTTTACAGCTGGGACCATGGTGAGGCGGTGAGCACAGCTGACAGCCCCACTCTGGAGCAAACATCAATCTTCCTCTGTGCTCTCAGCCAAGTTTCACAGACCAGCTCTATTGAAAACTGGCCACACCCGCCTGGGTCTCACTGACATCCCACCCACAACTCTGGCCTGGGAGCAGCTGGGTGAATCTCGGCTTTGTACCTTTTAGGTACTGCCCTTGGTCTCTTTTCTGGCCCTGGTCTCTAATATGTCACCTCAACTCAGGGCCTTGAAAGAACATGTCCTCCGGGGTCCCCACACTCCCAACAATGCCCCCCCTCTCCAATCGTATCTTCTTACTCCCAGCAGTGTACCAGCACCGTTGTTTGCTGGGTCGAAGTGAAAACACCAAGGAAGAACCCAACCGCCCAGTTTTCAACGCATACTTTATGGAGGTTGCCTTTCCAAACGACCAAGGATGCTCGCGGGCGTGCTTGTGTGATCTTGGCCTTCAGATGGCTTTTCCGCTTGTTTTAAAACCTGCAAATCAGACGGGGCCAGGAACCTTCAAAGAATATCCTTTGAGATCCAAGTGAGGGCCTCTTTGCCACATATTCTGTTCCCTGCTCTCCTCTTTCCTTAGCAGATTGCCCGCTCCAGCACTCAACTGGGGTGAGAATGAAGTCCTGTCTCTTGCCCCAGTTTCTCTTTGCCTGTGTTTCTCTGCCTTCTGACTAACAGTTTTCAGCAATCAGCTGAGACCCGTTTCCTGATTTCCAACCTCTCCCCACTCCCAAACACCTGAGGGAGATGATTCGCTTACCAGTGCTTCTTCAGGGGTCTGGTGGAGAGGGATGGCAGGCCAGGAGACTCCCCTTCTAGGAGACCTTCTCAGAATTGCCAGCACAGCGGCTTTTTCAATCTAAAATACCCCCTCCCCAGATTTTTACATGGTACCTCCCTACTAAAAGTTACCACCCAACCCCTTGGTTAATAAGTATTCTTCTGAAGAGAAACCCATGTCTGCTCCCCTTCTCAGGACTGATGAAGCACTTTTTATTTTTATTTTTTGGTCTTTTTACACTGTTTTATTAGAGAAACCTTCAAAAAAACACACAAGAGTAGGAAGCATAGTATAATGAACCCCCATGTGCCCATCATTAAGCTTCAACAATTTAAAGATACAGCACTTTAAGTGCTATGGGTTTGTCCTCTTTAATATAGCAGCTGAAATTTTCAAAAGATGTGGCTTTACACCAGAAACTAACACAATGTTGTAAATCAATTATACTTCAATTAAAAAAAAAGGACACACCCTTTATCATTTCCAGTCAAATGGGGGCTGTGGGTGCACGTTATAAGCATGAACATAGTTACCTCTGAAAATGGGCTCAAGGCATCCTCTCGAGGCACTGCTCGGATGGTAGGAGTCAGTGTACACTAGTGGGAATCAGTCCTCATCTCTGTTGGGTGATATGTACCACAGATGACTTGACATGATCATTCCAAGTAAAGTCTGTGGTTCACAAAACCACACATTTCGGTGAATCGCACACTAAGCTAGTGATTCAGGAAGGGGAAACCAAGGGATTATGTGCAAGTCCAGCATCCCAAGGTCACTCAAGGACTACACTGATTAAATTCTGGTTCTCAGTCATTTGAAGTAACCTCTTTCTGCCATATGGATGGGTCAGTTGGAGCAGGGGCGGGGGCTGATGACAGGAAAGGAGAGAAGCCAGAATAGAACAGATACCCCTAAAAGGATAAAATTTTCCCATGATTATTTCCATTATTGGCTCTGTCTGTCGTAGCAAACTTGACTGCTCCAGACTGGAATGAGGCAGGTATAAATACACAGACAGAAAAAAACATTGCTATTAAAGAAATACCATTTTACTTAGCCTTGAAATACTAGGGTTTTTTTTAAACTTTTAAATTAACCAAGCACTCTTTTAAAAGTCATCTAATAAGCTAGTCAGAACCAAATAAAAATATCAAATTAACCTTAGAATGAAGCAATTTCACCTACTATCCAGACACTGGGGGAAGACACCAGTGTCCCTCTCCAACCTCAAGAACAGACTGACCACTACCTTCCAGACCTAAGGAGGCTATCTTAGCCATGAAGTGAGACAAGCAAGGCCAGCAGATACTGTTGGACAGGACAGGTTGCACCCTGCACAAGGGTGCCCCACTGAGAGGGAACAATTGGAGGCTGAAATTCATTCCTCAATGGCCCTGGTGGAACTCCAACATCCATGAGAAAGAAAAAAATTTTTCTCATGGGTCCACTAGAGTGGACACTTCTCTGCAATTTGTCTGCCCCCAGGTGGCACATGTTTCTAGTGAGCACAAAGGCATCATATAAATAGCAAATGGTAGCCTTAAAAATTAACACAGAGTTCTCAGAGCCATTCTTTGTTCCCTGAAGGCTGGGATCATAAATAGTCTCTGTCTGGCCTTGGGCCTTGAAGCCAAACATTGACCAAAGCGATCTTTCCCTTCCAGTTGTCGCAGACGGTAAAGACAGTGATTCTGCTGTAAAATCAACAGGAAGAGAGTAACTAACATTTTCTGAGGGCCCAGTAAGAGTCAGGAATCTGCTCAAGCTTTATCCCACTAATACGTGGAAGGAGACAATTACTCATATTTGAGAGGGTACCATGGTAGAATGGGAAAAAACATGTGCTTTGGAGTCAGAAAGAAGTCTGAATCTTTGCTCTTTACTAGTTGGCAACCCAGAGTTAATATTTAACTTCTCTGGGCTTCAGTGAGGAGTCACTAAGATAATCACAGTAAAAAGCTGAGCACACGGCTGCCTGGCACATAGCAGGCATTCAACTCCTAAGGTTTTTTCTGCTACTACCCTGACTCCAAAGTTAAGTCACATTATTCACACCCTTGGCCTTAGGACCTCACTCAGCAGAGCATAAGGACGGGTCTAGCAGACAGAATATTGGAGCAAGGGTCAGGAGATGTGGGGCCCAATGCCAGACACATCCCCTGTTACATAGTACACTGGGTAAGTGACTCCTCTCTCCAGACCCCATCAATAAACAGAACATGACAAGCTCTGATGCTGAAAGAGCAGAGGAAATCACTTCTGGGCACCTGCCATGAAATACCTACCATACTAGGCCCTTCTACATCCCCTACCTATGCTAAATTAGCACTGCCCCGTAGAACGCTCTATGGTGATGGAAATGTTCTGTATCTGTTGTTATCTAATTTGGTACTAACACTAGCCATGAGTAGCTACTGAGCCCTTGAAATGTGATTAGTTTGACTGAAAAACTAAATTCTTAATTTTACTTATATTTAACTAATTCAAATTTAAATACCCACATATCTAGTGGCTACTGTATTGGATACTGCAGCTCTAAGATTATGAAGCAGGAATATTTGTTCTCATTTAATATATGGTGAAACTGAGGCTCAGAAAAATTAAAGAACTTGCTGAAAGTCACATAAATAGTAAATAACTAGACCAGAGTCAAAACCAAGCTGTAGAAAGTTTAGCAGGGATATGCTGTCAGATACACCAGGAATTACCTGGGCTCCACTTCTTACAAATTATATAACTAAGAGAAATAATTACAGTCTCTAAAACTCACTTTTTTTCTCACCTATAAAATGAGGATATTATCACCTAATTTATCGGCTTATTGTTGGGATTAATGGATTAGAGCTATACAGAGAGTGTGGCTTTTGACAACTGTGCTTCCTCACCCCCCTTTTTCTTCCCCAAACATAGAAGAGGTTTAGACATAAACTTAAAAAGATAACTGCAGGATAGAGGAGGCATCTGGGAAATATAAAAGCAGAAAAGGAAACACTTATGGGCTTTTATGTGATATCTTATTATAGAATGGAGATGAAGGAAGGTATGAAGTCATCAAAATATTTCCATTTATTTGCTTTGCTTCCCTGTCTTCTTCTTAATGCTCTAGTCAACATTAGCCAAGGCAAGGAACAAAGTATCTGTAATGTATTTTGAGGCCCAGAAATACAAGCTACTGCAGCTGAACAACAGAGTACTGTCAAGGGCTTGGGTTCGAGGGACAGGTAAAGCTCAGTTCCGGTTCTCGTACTTTTATATGCACTGAGACAATAATTGACACCTCCACACAACAGTTTTTAACCTCTGAAAAGGTACTGATATCAAGCAGGGTGTCACAACAAAACCTTTTATTTTGCTTTACATTCTGTAGCACCCTCTAGTGGAGGGTGCAAAAATAAGCATTGTATTTCTGCCTTCCAAAGCAGTGCTTTTAACTTCAGTGTACATTAAAATTACCAGAACAGTTTGTTATAACACAGATAGCCAAACCCTACTCCTAGACTTTCTGATTAATTAGCTTGGAGGTAAGGCCTGAGAATCTAAATTTCTGACAACTTCCCAAAAAGTGATAATGATGCTATTGGTGTGCCTGGGAAACATACTTTGAGAACCACTGCTCTAAATCCCGCCCTACTGTGTGTGTGTGTGTGTGTGTGTGTTTCCTGAGCACACAGGTGCCTGCATGCACACATGTATAAGATCGATAACTGAAAGAGAGATAACTTTTGTTGTTTGATACTTATTTATCAGTATCCACCTAATATAGATTTTGTGAAGAATAAAAGAACATCCATGTGAAGGATATGACACAGCATCTAAAATATAGCAAGCATGCACAAAAACTGAGGATCACAGAACATAAATCCCAAGGTCTCAGAACTAGCAAGTGATGGAATGGGGTTTAAAGTTAGGCCTCTGACTAGAAAAACATAATAAAGCTTAATAGTACTAGCACAGAAAACATGGTGGAAACACCCATATCTAATCATAATTTCAAGAGGAAAGGAAGATCAGTTTTTAATACCAGGGTCCAAGTCCAGTAAAGACAAATGTCTTTACTGACTATAGACCCACCTCTATTTTCCCTTTGGGGGGTGAGGAGGGGGAGTGGAAGCATTTGAAGAGAAGATCCCACAGAAAGGGTTAGGATCTTCATCAAGATCAGTGCTTGGGGTCATTCAGCAATTCTGACCCCCACCCTCAAAAGGCAAGGAAGAAAGAAGAGAGGGATGGGGAGGGGAGATTTTTTTTTTTAAGAAGGAAAGAAACATGGCAAAACATTTGAATCTAGGGACACAGTCCCCTGCTTGGTAGGGCTATGAACAGAAGTTAATTTGATTATCCCCCAGCAATGAAAGATATATATGATCTCTATAAATTGGACAGTTCAGCAAATCAGGAAAAGGGGGTGGGGGGGTGAATCCCATAATTCCAGGGACCAAACAGCCAATCCTTTGCTGGAATTTGGCGGCATCTAGTGGCAGTCTCAAAAGGTATAAACCTCACCCAGCGAACTTTCTGGAAAATTAACTGAGTGCGTACTTGCCTGAAGAGCATTCTGCTGGAGATCTGGACCAAAAGGTAAGAGAGCCTAAGCCCCCAAAGAAATTTGGAGTCCTTAGTTAAGGGGAAGTCTGTGGTTATATAGATATTCTCAGCAGAACATTCTGCTTGTGCCAGGGGAACTGAAAGCAACTTGGGGTAGGGGGAGGGAGCGAGGAAGGGGGAAAGGCTAATAGGGAACAGGAAAGAAGCTGTTTCTTGGAATTGCTAATACGGGAATGGAAGGGTTTTGACTCTTAATTACCGGAGGGCCAGGGTTTAGAACAGGATTTCGTCACTGAGAAAAACGTGGGAAGACAAAGTGTATTTTTCGGGTCTAAAATTAAATCGATAAAGGAGACCGAAATATTTCTCGCAAAGACTCTTAATCTCAGTTATGGTCGCCTTGCCTTACTTATTTAATTATTTTCCTTTTCATTTCAACAATTTTCAAACATATACAAAAGTAGAAAACGATCGGTATAGAGCGTGCGCGCGCACTCGCGCACGCACCCGCTCCGGGACACACACCGGCCCCAACGCTAGGGGCGCACGCCTGCGAACACCCGCCACCTCCAGCGCCACGATGCCTGGCGTTCGCGCACACGCCAACGCCAAGGCCTCGCGGGCTCGCCTGCGCACAGACGCACTCGCCCTGACACAGCGCGCCCGCAGTACTCCCGCCCACCCCCGCTAGCACACACATCAAAACCCCTTGTTCTGCCTTTTTTTTTTTTTTTTACCTCCGATAGTTGCGCAAGAGGCTTGGGGGCGTGGCCCCAGATTTGACCTCGCGCTTCCCCACTCGCGGGAACCTTAGCTCATTTCCGCCCATCCTGTTTCCGCAGGCCACGTAGACACTTCCTTTCCCAGTGGAAAAAAAAAACCCATAATGCCTCCCTGCAGGAAAAAAAAAGGAAAAAAAAAAACCTCTGGTCAGGGGAACTCTGGGTCGTGAAAGTTGGCCACGTGAACACCCTGCCCTATAGACTTATGACCCAACGGCTGTCGCGCTTTTTTAGGGCGGGCTAAGAACCTAAGAGGGCGAACTTCATTGGCCAGAGCCCGCACTAAAGGAGGAAGGTGATTGGTTTGCTTCAAGCCTTAACGGTGAAGAAGCAGGTTGCTAGCACCCGCCTTTACTGCGGCGGAGTGTCATTGCTGACGTGGTGCGCTTCGTCCAATCATTTGGTTATGGAACATTCTAAAACTTGGAGAAGACGATTGTGATTGGCTGAAGGGCATAAGCCCGCCTCCAGGGTGACGTGTCTGCCTATGGATATCAGTTGCCAGAGAAACCTGTCTTTACTATGGCGGTTGGAGGGTCGGCAGTGATCACACGTCGGCTGCTGGAAAGAACTGGATTCTCGTTTCAGGTTTCGGGGTGGGGGTGGGGAGAAAGGGTTGACGATTTCCTCTTATCGTCGCGTATGTAGACAAGATTAACTAGTGGCTTCACAATCGGGCAGAGCTAGATTCAAATTCCTAGTCGCCAACGCCCAGCTTGGGCTGGCTCCTGTTCTTTCTGTGTCTCGGTTTCCATGTTTGTAAAATGGTGATAATAATAGTATCTACCTCAGAGACGTGTGCCTCAGAGGCGTGTGCTGTAAATTAATGCGTATAATGTACTAATGCGAAGTAATATAATGTAATACGTATAATAACTTAATATGAAGCCTGGCTCCGGATGATATTAGCCATTATTGTGGAGAGAAAAACCCGCGTAATAGAATGAGAAGAAACAAATTATGTAAAGTCGTTCGTTACAGTGCTTTTCCTATCCATCACCTCCTTCCCTAGAAGGAATTCGAGATATAAGAGAGACGTATCAGTCTTTACCGATGAAATAATTTATTTGGGAATTAGCTCAAAATAGCGGAGATTGGAATTTTCCATATTGAAAAGTTAAAAAAAAAAAGCGGTGGGGGGTGGGGAGAGATGGAGAATGAGCGAGCTGGAGATGAACCACATGCGATGAGTAGGCCTTGTTTGGGTCCTGATTCGGATACATCAACTATTTTAAAAGCTGTTTAAAATGCATCGGGAAATTTTGAAGACGGATTCGATTTTTGTTGTTTTTCAGGAATTGATGTCGATTTTTTTAGACGTTATAGTGGTATTGTGGTTATGTTTTCAAATTGTCTTTAGCTTGTAGAGATATATACGAAAACACTTACAGATTAAATAATAAGATTTCTGAGATTGGCTTCCAAATACGTTGATGTCTAAAATTTGCTTCAAAATAATCTCAGCGGTAGGGGGAAGTGGGGAGGGGTATAGATGAAACAAAATTGGCCCTAAGTTAATCGTTTTAGCTGAGTGATGGGCATAGGGGATTCCTTTCTATTATTCTGCCTTCCTTGGTATATGTTTGAAGTTTTCCGTAATAAAATACAGAAAATGAGCTTAAAAAAAACGGAGGTGGGGGGAGCAGTGGGTGGGGTTACAGATAAAACAAGATGGCCTTCAGTTGGTAATTGTTAAAGCTGGGTGATAGATTCGCACAGGTTTATATTATTCCCTCCACATTTTTATCCATTTGAAATTATCGTTAATAAAAAGTCAAGAAAACATTACCTTATCAAAAATCAGGGTGAATATACAACAAGGTAAATTAGAAAGTATAACCACAAGAAAGAAAAAAAAAACACTTGTACATTATTTATCAGCTTTGGTGTCCTTTGTGGGTGATAAAATACATTGATGGAGAAGAAAACCGTTATCTTATATCTTTTTATTTTATGTCCTTTTCTGTCCCCTTGTTTGACCTTCTAGGCTACCATCAGAAAAGCTGAGTTAGCTGTGTAGTAAGGATCAGAAGGTCTGGTCCTGATTGCAGAACCATCCCTGATTACGGAATCTTGGGTAAGTGCCTCCCTTCTCCTGGCCTCCGTTCTCAGACAAGATAATTCCACATAACTGTCCTAACTGTCCAGGAATATTTTGAGGATTAATAAGCACCTATCTAGGAAAGCACTCTACAGTCTAAGAAAGGAAAGATGGAGCTAAGTCCATTTGTGCTTCCAGTATAAAAAGTGCCTAAACAAGAGGGCTATGTCATCTTACATTCCTTGATAAAAGATACTATAATTGACTCCCTATAGTTAGCTCCATACATCCCTATTTTGTTTTCTTTGTGGCATCCCGTATGCAGCATAATTTAGTGGTTAAGAGCAAATACTGACATCCTGAACTTAAATCCTGGCTCTGCCACTTACTGTGTGATCCTGGCCAAGGTACTTACTCACTTTGTCTCTAAATTTCCTCATCTGTAAAATAAAGATAATAATAGTTCCTATTTTGTAGGATCATTGACAGGATCACATGTAAAGTACCAAGACATTGCTTGGCACGTATAAGTGTTTGCTTTAATAATTATTATGGCTCTATTAGTCCTTCTGGTACATCTTGTGTTACACACACACACACATGTGTGCACATGCACACTCTTACACTAATAAAAGCAGGATACCTCTTTTTGGAGTTATTAATAATAATAATATTAATACTGTTGGTTTCTCTCCTGATTTTCCAGAAGCAGCAGTTACCACTAGAACTGAATTCTGAGATTATAACTTCTGGCTTATCCTAACAATCTAGGAAGATATTGAGTATGTTGATCATATTTATTTAAAAGGGAATTTCCAGGAACTACAATTTTAACTAGCAAATCATAACCATATTCAGTCTGCTAACAGTTTTTATATCATTCCTCCTTTGTCTCAGACTCATAAAATACCTGTTAAACATAAAGGAAGTGTTCCAAGATCCAGAATTGGTATAAATGTAACTGACATGATGTATATGCATTTAAAGGTTATTCCAGCAAACTGTAGGAGATGTTCCCACTCATTTGTGATAGACCCATACACAAAAATGGTAGCATTTGGAGTCTGCATTCCTGAATGACCCATCAGTTGCATGAGGAGATGAAGGAAGGTTTTCCAGTCTCTTGGCAGCTTTATTTTCCCATGGAGTCACTATATTTTCCTTTTTTTTTTTCCTTCTGAAAGCTAGATTGCAGAGGAGGGTACTACTGCCCTGGTGGAAAAGATGCAGTAAATGGTTAGGCATAGAACTCCTTTACGGGAGGCCATTTGGAGAATGATTAAAGGCAAAAGGTGGGGGAGGTGGACTGTTAGGCCAATAGGAGCTCAGAGAAGGCAAAGGCCAAAGTAGCCTGAAATGGAAAAAGCCTCAAGGAGGGAAAGGACCTTGACCTGGGCCTCTGAAGTGGGCAGAACCTAGAAGTGGGGAAAGAAACCAGTTCACATGTTAATGCCTACAAAGTATATGTTACACAGTGAAAATTAACTGAAAAGTCCAGCTGTGTGTGAGAACCATGGATAAGAATAGATTTGAAAATCATGAATTTTAAATACGTGTATTTTAATATAAGTATTTAGTTATAATGATATGTGAATACAGTCTCCTTGTAATGTGAAAAGCTAAAATAATACGGATTAGGCTTGAATTACCTTTTTTCACCACCCCCAATTCTCTTACTCTCCCCAGAGTTAACCACTATTAGTTCTATTTCCTTCTAAATCTCTAAATGATGTACCTGTTCAAAAAATGTATATGGATATGTATATAAAATACTGTTTTGTGTTTTCTTTCACATAAATGTGGTGTCACACTATAGGTATTGTTTTGCAGCTTGCTGTTTTTATTCAACAAATTGTCTTGGATGTCTTCATGTCCATTCATAGAGTTCTATTTGATTCCATTCCCAGTGGCATTCCTTTAACTGGCATATTCCACATAATGGATAAACCATGTTTTATTTTTGCCAAATCACTATTGGTAGTCCTCTACATTAACTCCAGTGTTTTACTGTTTCAAATAATACTGTATCAAACATCCTTGGAACCCATTTACAAGTGTTATTCCAGGGCAATATTTTATTTAAACTATGATAATTAAACCAGTGTGATACTGGTGTGAGAACAGACCTTGCTGTGACAGAACAGGTGACTTAGAATCAGTGATATCTTTAAAAATTGAATAATCAAAAATCATGGGGAAAAGAGTATCTTAAAAAACTTATATACCTAGGAATTTAGAATGTTATAAAATAGCAATTCAAATCAGTGGGGAAAGGGACTAATTATTTGGAAAAAATAGTTATATATTTGAAAGAAACTAAAAAAATACCGAGAAATAATACAGGAAATTTTTAGAATATTGAATTGAGAGCATTTCTCTAGGCATGACATGTCAAAGTTCACGGAGGAAAAGGTTGACACATTTGTGGTTTTTATGCACACACACAGGCCCAATTAGAAAAATGACCATTTAGGAAAAATATTTCTAACAAAGGGAAAAAACTTACTATTTAATTATTAGAAGTCTAAAAGAAGCAAATCACCCTAGTAGACATGGGAACAAAGGTATTTACATAAGAAAAAGATACATACAGATGTCTGAAAATATGCTCAGTATCACACAAATTCAAATAAAAATAACTTGCTACATTTTAGATCCCCTCCCCCAGTTTTTTTTTTTCAAAAAGATGTTTATCCAGTGTTACTGAAGGTGTGGGTGAATGAACGTTTACATTTTTAAAAATTAAATTTGCCTCTGTGTCATCAAAGCTGTAAATAAGCAAATCCTCTGAGCAGTTCCACTGCTGAGAATATGTCCTGAGATACTTACCTAATGTGCTAATATATTTGCACACTGATGTCTGTTACAGCATTTCTGTAATAATGAACCTAAATGTTCATTAATATGAGACTGGTTAAATTATGTTACATGCAGATTATAGAATGATGTGGGTATTAATAGGAATGAGCTAGGTATGTGTGGACATAGATGCCCACTGTTAAAGTGAGAAAAGGGGAGCAATACGTATCTCACCTTTGTCAAGACATGTAAATAAATGATACATATTCACATATGTATATAATATACACGTTTAGTTTTAAAGGTGGGTTTTTGTGTGAATGTGTACATGAAAAGATTTGAAAGCATATACACTTGGGTTGAGGTGGGGAGGGGAGAACTTGGTATTTATAAGTATGTAAAGGGAGTATTAATGATACCACAAAATTAATTACTTGGGGAAATAATAGATTTTTAGTTCATGACTTAAATAATTTCTGGGTGAATTGGAATTAAAATATAAGCAAATCCATTTAAATGTCATCTTAATTTTTTTTAAGCTTAGTGGAAGGAAAAACTACATGTTTTATCATGTAAAACTTAAAGTCTTACAAGCCACTATAAACAAACTAGGGAATATATTTACTCAGGTATGACAACTGATAAACAACTCATAAAAAATTCATTAAGAACCAACTTCAAATTAAAGCGCAAAGGACAAGAGGTAAACTATAACTGACCAGTAAACACTCTTAAAATGTCAGAACCACTAATAAAAAGTACAAGCTGAATAGATAAACCAATTTTCCTTAGCAAATTTACAAATTTTCTTAATAGCCAGTTCTGACCAGAGCTGTGAGGTTGTGCAACTTTAGGGGAAGTAACTTGGCAATGTAAAATTGCCTCTTAGCCTACTAAATCTGTGTCTGGGACTCAAAGGGATAATATGAAATGAAGGCTACAAATATTTTAATATTACAGGATAAATTGAACGGGGGCGGTCACTGTCCAGAGAGGGTGGTTAAAGTATGCCCATTTGGTGGAATATCCTACAGCTCTCAAGATACGTGCATGTTATAACTTCACTAACATGAGGAAATGAGAACAGCAACTTTTTTTTTAAGTGAGGATCTAAGATTTGCTACCAGGATGAAGTTACCTCTTTGAATTGAATATTTACACAGACATTGAAGATAGAAAATTAAGGTTAATATATAAATGTGTTTTCTCAGTATATGGCCTACCCTAGAGCTGACCTGTAGGGAACAAGTGGGAAATATTTGATGACGTTTGTCCCTAATTTGTTTCTCCATTTTCCCATGTGTTAAAATCACCTCACTGATCCACTAGTGTATACCCACCAGGACCAAAGTGCTGTTGCAGAAAGTGCAAGAGGTATATTACACAAGACCTATGGCAAGTGGAGATTAATGTAGTTCCATAAGCGAAAGTAACACATGAAACATTTAAATAATAAATACTAAGCCCTAGAGTACTAAGGTCGGCTTCATGTGGTATTGGAGATGGGAAAGAAACAGGCTAGAGTAGTTAGGAAATTTGAAGAGGAAGTGGGACGTGGTATTTAGATGAGGGAGACAAAGGGAGGAAGTGTGCTAGAGTAGAGTAGGTATACCAAGCCAGTAAACGATGTTAATAAAGTCAGAAACTGGCAGATTCGAAGTTTAAAACCGCTGGAAGCAATATATAGTGCTAACGTTTCAAATGAATGTGCACAGCACATCTGTCACGGAGCCATGGAGCCAGGAAGGGAGGTACAAAGTCCCGTGACCCTAGTAAAGCTACCCATAAATTCATATTACAAGTAGGAGCCAGACATCAAAAGGATGGGTCTTCCCCTCCTTTTGATGTCTGGCTTCTGACTCCAGGCAGTAATAGTTGCTGTATTGGTAAGGAACTCAGATGAAAATTAAGGTACTGAGACAGAAAGGCTGCTTCCCTGGCTTTAGTCTGGGCACAGATCTTACTCAT
This sequence comes from Camelus dromedarius, assembly GCF_036321535.1. Taxonomy (NCBI): domain Eukaryota; kingdom Metazoa; phylum Chordata; class Mammalia; order Artiodactyla; family Camelidae; genus Camelus; species Camelus dromedarius. The sequence continues at coordinate 31,048,891 of NC_087472.1, read as the reverse complement.
AGTGCAGGTATTTTTAGGTACAGTGTCAGATGTTTCATTTAACTTGGAACTTTATATGAATAATAGAATTTGTAGAGAATAATGAAACCCACTTAATGAGAACCAATTAGAATTTCTTTTTGTAGTTTTCTTATGCATAAATATATGTAGTCGATGCCAAGGGTATACAATAGGTTCAGCTATCATTCTCAGATTCCTCACTGAGGAATTGCTGATGACCAGTGCAACTTCCAGAATACTTCCTATGCCGCCTGGCTCTACTTCTGCGTGTTTTACAGTCTGCTTGGCACTGGGTCGACTTGCTTTTTTTGGTTGATATTTTAACTGTCCCCTTGTTTTGTGGAAGCTCTGCCCATTATTAGCCCCGAGGTGGGTTTTCTGGATTTCACCTATATTGTTTAACTATAGTCTCAGATACCGTGCCCACTCTGTCCCAGAAACAATTTTTTTTAGAAATTATTTTGTAAGCCTGATAGCTTATAGTGCCATGACACTGGCCACTCTGATCCTTCACAGGATGTGTCTATACAGCAATCTCAGCCAGAAGGTTTCTGATTCCCACAGGGTCAGTGTGTGTATTCACAGATTTTGATGCTCTCCGGGCAGCACCTTTGCTCTGATTTCTGATGAAAGCTTTGCGTTCTGTCAGTTAGATAGCATTTGCTTAAGGGAAGCACCCAGGCCTCTCTTCCCAACAACTGGCTTCCCTGATTCAGGGCGCTAGTGTTCTAACATTTCTTACCTCTTATTTCCCCTTCAGGGATTCCGTGACACCTGCTCACGTGATCTTAAGGGCTAGCGATTGGTGAAAGGGCTTTTTCTGTGAGTTAAAGTTGTAGTTTACCAGAGAAACCTGGTTTAATGCTGGTCCACCGTCATATCTCAGAGGTTACCCTGATTTTAACGGTCTGGTGTTTATCCTATGTATTTTTAAACACATCAGTTTAAAACAGAAATCATATCTCACTTCGTAAGAACTGTCTAAGACTAATGCTTGTCCCTCCACCTGTGCTCTCTCTGGGATCCTGTTGTACGCATTACCATGCAACTTGCCTGTTTACCTAATAGTATATAATTGAACCTCTTTTCACATCAGTACATGGATCTCTGCTTAATTCATTTGAATGTTCTTTCATAGTCTGCATAGATAACAATTTACATTACCATTTTGCTATTGAAGAATAATTTAGGTATTTCCAGTTTTTCAGTATTACAAACACCACTACAGTGAACATCTTTGTATCTGTGTTCACATGTGCAGGTATTCCTGCAAGGTACAGTGCTAGCTGTTCAGCCACATTGTATTTATGAAATTCTTAATAAGAACCTGTGAAGGCTAGGGGTAATTTGCCACATTCCATTGATAAAGATAAAAGGCTAAGAGAGCTTACATATCTTGCCCAAATCCTCATAATCCATAAATGCCAGAGCCAAATTGAAGTATGTCTAACAGCAGAGCTCATGTATTTTCTCTGATATCACAATTGTAAACCACATGTTTTTAAATTAGATTATCTTTTCTTTTTCCTGTATTTCACAGAAGTTTATCTTCATTGCCAATGCCTGCTTTCCTTTGTAGATTGTGTCTCCCACCTCATCTTTCCAGACCATCCCAGAAGATCTATAGGATTCCATCTGGGAAAACACTAGGAGTTCTTGGAAGGGAAGGAAGGAAGAGGATTATGTAAGTCAAAGGAATTGTTTAATCTGTCACACCATAAGAATCACAGAACACTATTTTTTTCATCTTTTCTCTTACTAGCCCTCTCTGCTGCTTTTTAAAGTGTAGATCATCCCTTTTCCCTCTTGAAACTTTCAACTTCTTGGCTTCCAGTGTAACATTCTCCTATTCTGGCTGCTCTGACCATTTTTGTTTTATTTGTGGCCTCTCTCTACTCACCCCATAAATATCATTCTTTCTTAGGTTGTTTCCAGAATGCTATCCTTGGTCCAGTTTTTCTTCCTCTATTCTCCATGAAAGATTTCATTGGCTCTTATAGTTTCTGCTACCAGTTATATGATGATTGCTCTCAGATCTCCATTTCTGGTTCTGACCTCTCACCTAAAGTTAAAAGCCATACGTTTAACTGCGTACTCACACTTACTAGATCTAGTTCTGAACTTCTTTCTAATCCCTTTCCTCCTCCTCTAGAAGCAGTCTCATTTGGTGATAGCAATGTAACCAAATCACCCATTCTCAAAACCCTGGCAGTCATCACTGACTTTATCCCTCAGTAGTTTATCACCTCCTCCAACAAGCTATTGCTAAAAGTGGTGATATGTTTGCTCCCAAAATATTCTGTGCCTGTAACTATCACTGTACTAACCTTGTTGTTTTATAATCGTCACTTCAGATATTTGAATCCCTAGTGCCTAGTACTTGTCCCGAAGCAGATAAGCAGTAATGTATGATGACTAACTGAATGGATAAATTACCTGTTACTTATTATTTTATTACCAATTCCAAACTAACCATTAAAAATTAGTGCTTTTAGTAATTCATTAATTACCCAGGCTTAAAATTGCAGAGTCACCTTTGACTCCTCCCTCTTCTTCATTTACCAAGTTCTGCATTCAGTTTCTCTTGAGTCTGTCATCAGCCTAGTTCAGGCCTACCTGGACTTAGACCAAAATCTTTGCTATTATTTATTTTGCCTCCAGCCACCTAAATTAATCTTTCTTTCTTTCATCTTGTCATTTTTCCTGTTCAGAAGTCTTGAGTTTCAACTCCACTGCCTTTTGTAGTTTCTTTTCCATTTAATTCATTCTTTCTCTAAGATTATCTTCCTGTCTTTTGAGTGGCATCAAAAAGCTAGTTTATGGGCAGGTCTGATGAGTGATTGGGTGGGCTGAGAACAGTGGGTGGGTGGTAGCAAGGATCAAAGAGAGAGGGAGGAGTTAGTAAGTCAAAATTAATTGGTCCTGAAATAGGATTTATTTGAAATCCAAATCCAAATTCCAAGAGAGTAGCGTGTGCTGTGCTTTGATGGGCCTTTACGAAGCACATTCTGTTAAAGGTCGCCATAGAAAACAACCAAGTGAAATACTTTGTATATTACAGTGGTTGGAATAAAAACAGGGTTGAATGAGTTCCAGAAAGCAGGGTTCTCAAACTCGTGGACAACAATCTGCAGAAGAAGACAACTTCAAAAAACCAACTAGAAGCAATATGCAGAGAAGTAAGATGAGAGGGGCCTCCTCGGGAAAGAAGGCAGCTGGTCCACAGCAGAAGAATCTGGAAGCAGCACTCCCAGGCAGATGGGGGGGTCGCTCTGCAGAGAACCCCCCTTCGGGATCTGTGAGGAAGACAAGAAAGAATAAACAGAAGACCCCTGGAAATGGAGATGGTGGCAGTACCAGCGAAGCACCTCAGCCACCTCGGAAGAAAAGGGCCCGGGCAGACCCCACTGTTGAGAGTGAGGAGGCATTTAAGAATAGGATGGAAGTTAAAGTGAAGATTCCTGAAGAATTAAAACCATGGCTTGTTGAGGACTGGGACTTAGTTACCAGGCAGAAGCAGCTGTTTCAGCTCCCTGCTAAGAAAAATGTAGATGCTATCCTGGAAGAATATGCAAATTGCAAGAAATCGCAGGGAAATGTTGATAATAAGGAGTATGCAGTTAATGAAGTTGTGGCAGGAATAAAAGAGTATTTCAATGTGATGTTGGGCACTCAGCTGCTCTACAAATTTGAGAGGCCCCAGTATGCCGAAATCCTCTTGGCTCACCCTGATGCGCCAATGTCCCAGGTTTATGGGGCACCACACCTACTGAGATTATTTGTGAGAATCGGAGCAATGTTGGCGTATACGCCCCTTGATGAGAAGAGCCTTGCATTATTGTTGGGCTATTTGCATGATTTCCTAAAATACCTGGCAAAGAATGCTGCGTCTCTGTTTACTGCCAGTGATTATAAAGTGGCTTCTGCTGAGTACCACCGCAAAGCCCTGTGAGGGTCTACTGACCACTCACTGTTCTGTCTGGTATCTGTAAACACTCTTTTTGTTCTTAGTCTTTTTCTTGTATAATTGATGTTCTTTAAAATTGTTAATGTATAACAGGGCTTATGTTTCAGTTTGTTTTCTGTTTTGTTCTAAACAGAAAATAAAAGGAGTACAAGCTCCTTTTTCTCATTTCAAAGTTGCTACCAGTGTATGCAGTAATTAGACAAAGAAGAAACATTCAGTAGAACATTTTATTGCCTAGTTGACAACATTGCTTGAATGCTGGTGGTTCTATCCCTTTGACACTACACAATTTTCTAATATGTGTTAATGCTATGTGAAAATGCCCTGATTCCTAGTGCCAAAGGTTCAACTTCATGTATATACCTGAAAACCCATGCATTTGTGCTCTTTTTTTTTATGGTGCTTGAAGTAAAACAGCCCATCCTCTGCAAGTCCATCTATGTTGTTCCTTAGGCATTCTATCTTTGCTCAAATTGTTGAAGGATGGTGGTTTGTTTCATGGTTTTTGTATTTGAGTCTAATGCACGTTCTAACATGATAGAGGCAATGCATTATTGTGTAGCCACGGTTTTCTGGAGAAGTCGATATTTTAGGAATTGTATTTCAGATCTTAAATAAAATTTGTTTCTAAATTTCAAAGCAAGTAATTTGCAGTGTGCCTTTAATGTTACTGAGGCTGAGAAGTCAGCAGGCTCAGGAAAGATCTAGGCGGTATTAAAGGAGAGAGTTTTGACTCCTAGTGAAGGAATTCCTTTTATCATTGGGTGTGGCAGCCAGAAGTATGCCCTGTCAGGCCAGTTCCCCTCCTCTCCCTTGTGTGTGGCCTCTCAGGGTGGGGTTGCTTTCTAATGCTGCTTCTGAGAGCCATTTCTGTTCCTGATGCTCCTCGCCTCCATGAGTTGGGCTGGTAAAATAGGGTATGTAGTGGGTACTCTAACAGTCCCTTACACTCGGACAGACCTGTGCTCTTTCCCTCCAGAGGCAGCCTGGGCAGCCACCTTCAGTATTCTATCAGAAATATTTGCAGATTTGGGGCCAACGATGGCAACTTTCCCAGCTCCAGCATTGATGCCATGTACCCTCTGTTTTTATAATCCCCTGGACAAAGCATTGGGGATCCTAGAGCAGGGGGTTTCTGGAGAAGTGGAGTGGTGTTGGATGCCTGTGATTATAAATCCATTTTATATAAAAATTTCCTAGTCAAGCCAAGTTTTGCTTCATGACAGTGTTTTTTACGTCTTCATTGAAAAAAAAAATTCCATGGTTTCAGGAATTTTGGAAAATACATTAAGAATGAATGAGAGTAAGAATCATATATAATCCTACCACTGATCAGTCAGGGTCCCAGCAGGAAATAAAAGGGACTCAAAATGGATGATTTGAGTTTAATAGAGAATTTTTTCCCAAGTTGTCAGCAGAGGAGTCACCCACAGACTGACTTCAACAACAGAAATTTATTTTATCATAGTTCTGGAGGCCAGAGGTCTTAAGATCAAGGTGTTCGCAGGGCTGGTTTCTTCTGAGGCCTGTCTCCTCAACTTGTAGATGGCTGCTTTCTCCCTGTGATTTCACGTGGTCTTTTCCTCAGTACCTGCCTATGTCCTCCTAATCTCTTCTTAGAAGGAAGCCAGTCATACTGGATTAGGGCCCACCACAATGACCTCATTTTAACTTACATCTATAAAAACTATCTCCAAATACAGTCACATTCGGAGGTAGTTGGGTGGGGGTTAGGACTTTGACATGAATTTGGAGGTGACAGTTCAGCGTGTGACATGGTGTGACTGCCTATAGACAAGAGTAGAGAAGGAGAGGATGGGGTGGGGAAGGGAGCTGGAGGAGGGAGTGTGGGGGACAGTGGAGTAGGAGCTGGGGACGAGTGGGGGTGGTGAGAGGAAGGAATGGGGTGAGGGGAGAAAGTGGGAGTGGGGAGTTACTGGAATGGTAGACAGCTGTGTGGAAAGGGCCACCTGACGGCAGCTGGAATCTTGAGAATGCAGTCAGCTCACAGAAACCTCAAAGAAGACAGACTCCAGGAAGCAGGCTAGGGGTGGAATACCTGACCTCACTCGTCCCTCCTTTTTGTCTCCTGTTGGGTATTTCCCTTTGGCCATACTAGAAGCCAAAGGGCAAAGAAGGCCTTTGATACAGCAATACTGGTAACCTTGGGGGACACAGCAGAGGGGGGAAATGGATAGGGGGAGGGGCAAATGAGATTACTAGCATACACATACCTGAAATAACCATCGTTCATACTTTGCCATATATTCTTAGAATTGTCATGTCCTCTTTGGGACCTAGGGCCTTCGCCAACTAAAGGACTTTTTTTTCTTTTAGTGGGAATAAAAGGGAGTTTATTAGGGGTACGCTGCCATAGACAACAGCGGGCCCCACAGATGAAAGGTGCCTGTGTGAGCCCTAGAGGAGTTCTTAACAAGGACTTATCCATTGAATACAAGGCCTAGTAAACAAATGGATCTTGGCTTAAACATGTTAGAAATGTCACATTTATTTAAAACACATTTTAAAATACCACATTGCCTCTAAATGAACATAAATAGGAATCTGATATCCTGACTGTAACATGTTGTTGGGATCTTCTCTTCAGTTATTATCGGTGATTCCCCATTTCTGCTAGTTGAACGAACATCCTATGGTCTTATCTGGCACCAAAGCCTGAGGAGAGCCCCACTGACATATGTCTGTCTACCCTGGTTAGGGATGAGGTTCTCCTTTACTGAATTGGCATGGTATCTTCATATCCCTTGTCCCCACTGCTTCCATCCACCCTCTGGGTAGGGAGATCTTTGGTAAGACTAGGTGCCCAACTTCCCTGAGCCCACCACAGAATCTTCCTTGGGTTCTGATAATGGAGAAACTCATGTATCTGCTACGGGAAGGACCCACAAACCCTGACTTCTCTTGCTGCCTTCAAATGCCCTCCATTCCCATCTGAGGGACATTTGGCTTGATTTCATCAAGGGACATAATCCTTTTCAAAATGTAAAAGTCACTGGCTTTAAGCAGCTTCTACTTCCAGCTCCACCACAAACCTCTCTCTCCCGGTTCCCTGCAGGAAATGGGAGGAAAGAAAAATAACAGAACACAATACACAGGTTAATATCCCAATGACTAATAATTCAGTATTCTCCAGTTAAAATCATAGGTGGTTTCTTTTCATTTTAGCTGATTTCTTCTTGTTTCATTTGAAAAAAAAAAAACCTTAGGAATACTCAGGAGAGGCCTAAAGTACTTTATTAGGATCTAAACCGGGCCATCCTATTGGTTAAAAAAAAAAAAGGCAGTTATAATAAGTATAACCAAATTATTATCCAAATCTTTGTTGACTTAGCAAGTTTCTCTACTCTTAAACTACACAGGATGTAGTTTTATCTAGTCATCTAGATGACTAAGTGGCTTCCCTTCTAAAACTGAATGGTGGTTTTGAGAATATATTTACCCCATCAGATTCAGCACCTAGTTAACATGGTGGTTTCTGTAAGAAATACTATTATAATTGTTAGTTATTATTTTCATCAATATCATTAACAACAACAAAAGTAAGTTCATTTTCCATTCAGGAGAATGTACGTGGATTGGTAAGGAAGCATGTTGTGAAATAACGCTCATAACATCCTTGAACATCTAGAAAGTAAAGAAGGTCGCCATTAAATATAAGGCTTGTCTTGCCTAAGAAAAGTTTCTGGTACAGAATAAATGTTCAAAAATGGTCATTCTCTTTCCTCTTTCCCTTCTCAAAAGAAAAAGGTGAAGGATATATTTCTAAGATCTGTAGTTCTCAACCTGAGGTCCCCAGACTCTTAAGGGTTTTTGAAGGTACCATTAAGAATTGAAGAACTCTTTTCTGTTCTGTTCTCTTCTGGTCTGTCCTCTTCTTATTTTGCCCCCTAATTCACTAAGTCATTATGAAGTAACACTTATCTGAGCTTTATCTAGAATCAGATGAGATAATACATTAAAAAATACATCATAAACTGTGAACTATACTAACAAGAATGGTTAATAGTTTGCTTGCTTAAAGAAATGCCAATTATCAGAAGTTGTGTATATATATATATTTTTAAAAGCATTTCAAAATGTCAAAGTCTTATAATAAAGAGGATAGAAGTTAGAGATACTTTAGATTTTGTTTAAAAACACAAAGTTAGATAATCAATTTAGAAAACTCTTAGGATAAGCACTAAAGGATTAAAAATAGAATGTGTAAATTCCAGAATTCCAAAGAAAACTCCATTGGTCCAACAGAAGGCAGGAAAGGAGAGAAGAGGAAGGATGCAAAGAAAAAACATAATAGAAAACACAAAATAGGAAGGTAGAAATATATCTACATATGCCAATAATTATAATAAATGTACATGGATTAAACTCAACAGGAATAAAACCTCAGATTGGATTTTTTTCAAGGCACAGAATCTGGTTTCATACTTTTCTCAGAGGTACTCTTAAAATTATCCACAAAAATTCAAAATAAAAGGATGGAAAAATATATACCAGGCAAATACTAGTCAAAAGAAAGCCGATGTAGCAAAATTAAGGCAAAAATATTAGTAGTACTCCCCCATAGGAGCGTGGCCCATCACCAACATCATACCACACAGATACAGTCACTAAACTGGACAAGAACTACTGGTAAGATATAATCAAAATGCAACTTTACTTTTGTCTAATACAATACCTTTAAAATTAAGTTTTTCCCAGGAGCCATGGCTTTGCTACTCACTCCAAAGAGCCCTACAGTCACTTTAAATCGCAAATTGAGCCTCCTTTCAGTGATTAGAACCCCTAGTCCCAAATAATAAAGGACCTTCTGAACTTGATTTAAAGTTAAATCTCTCCTCCCTCAGCTAGCACCGACTTCAGGTGGACCTCCCACTTCGGGGGAAAGGGATGTACTGGGTTTCTCCTCTTTCCTTATACTTCCTATTCTCCAGCATTTAACATTTCTCATGCTGGAGTCAGATCCCATTTCGCTATGCCTACAAACTCCAGGAGCTACGTATCAAGATTCAAAGGGTCCAGTGAAAGTCTTGGTGTGAAGAGCAAAGCACAGGAACTCTCCCCCCTCGGAAGCCGACTCCAAAGAAATCCTCACAAAAATTTCTTCATATCTCTTCTCTCTGGACCCTTTAAATCCTTTGAGGCTTTACAGCTGTTTGGCTATTTCCTTTGAAAACTTGTCTTCAGAAGTTCATATCTATTATATCTTGGTGCTTAAGAGAAAACTCCAATTTAACATCCTGTCATGCAAATTTAAACCAACCAATCCCCTAGTCCTGGAAGGTCACCAAAATTTAAAAGGTAGATTATGGGCTTTGGAGTATGACAAACCTAGGTTAGAAATATAAACTCTGTAATTTACTAGATTAAGGGCTTTGGAAAATACACTTAACCTCTCCGAGTTGTTTCTTCTTCATGTAAGGGAAATACTGCTACCTACCTCACAGGATTGTTAAGGGGATTAAAGAGAGAATTAACCCAAAACACCAAACACTGCATCTGGTCCTTAGTGGGCACTCATGAAAATGTTTGTTCCCTTCCCTCCCTGCCTCTTCCCTTCTTTGAAAAACATGCCTTTGAGACACTCTACCACAAAGAGCATGGTAAATGTAACAAGAAGGAGAATTGCAGTATGGTCCTCAGGGCCATTTCTGTATTGCAGAATAAGTTGTCTAATGGATACAATATAGGAAAAGGGACAGTATGATCATACCATTCTCATTTTGGGAGTTGCCCACCCAATGGACTTGAAAGTGGGGGACACAATCATCATTCTATTTAACTGGTTCATATGTTTTCCTGAACCTTAATTTTAGCTTCTAGTTTAAAAATCAATAAAGCATATGTACTTAGAACTCTAGAAGTTAATATTGAAATTTCCAGAGCCAAACTCATCAACAGCTACAGGATCTGGTGAGACCCTTCCATCTACCAAAGATGGTAAAACAGCTGATATTATTTAATACGTGAGACACTTAAGTGGTCTGTATAAAAATCATTCATATAAACCTCACAAAACCTTAAGAGGAAGTAATGTGATTATCCCCTATTTTTTTGTTTTTGTTTGTTTGGTTTGGTTTTTTGTGGGTTTTTTTTTTTTGGTGGGGAGGTAATTCGGATTATTTATTTATATATATTTTTAAGTGGAGATAATGGGGATTGAATCCAGGACCTCACGCATGCTAAGCATGTGCTCTGCCACTGAACTATACCTTCCCCCTAATTATCCTCATTTTAGAAAAGGGGTACAGAGGCCAAGGACACACAGCTAAAAGTGATAGACCTGGGACTTGAACCCAGATAGCCAAGCTCTTAACTATTATATTATCCTGCCTCTCTGAAAAACAGTACAGCTATTGAGAAATGTGAAACTTGAGCTCTCATCTGTGAAAGAATCCTGACCCTGTGTATCAGTTCAGGCCCTCCTAGAAGCAAATGCCAAAATAGGATTAGACAAGATTAGAGATTAGGGAAACACCTATGAAGATAAAAGGAGCAGGAAGACACAGGGAGAGCCTTCAGACTGTGATGCACATCTCACACCTGTGAACCGAAGAGAGAAAAGGAAGGCGGATTAGGCACGAAGAGCCTCAGACGGGAGTGCGATAATAAAGTCTGCACCAGGCCAGGGAGGAGTGCGAGCAAAGATTAAGGGAGTCCTCCAACGAGCAGAAATGGCCTGGCTCTGGCTCCCCAACTGTGCTTAGTTAGGGTGTGGGAGCAGTCTGGGGAAAGTGTGGCTTTAGCATAAATAACAGGAGAGATCCAAAGATTCTTTTGAGGAAATATCTCGGCTATGTGACTCCATGGCCACCACAGACCTGGTGACTTTTTCCTGGCAGTCATCCACATACCTTCTACTGACTGGGGCCTGAGTGTTTTGCAAGAACCCTGAACCTGATCCCTCTACGCACTCCCTCACCAGGGGGGGCTCCCACTCCCATGCACTGTCTCCTAAGAGCCTGTGCATCCTGCTTAGCACACGGCTCTCGCCAGGGTCCTAGACCCTCAGTGCTTTCTGCTCTGGAGTTGACCAGGCAAATAGCTTCTTAGACACGTAACGGGGATACCAGCCTTCTGTGTGGCAAGGAAGCGGTGAGGGGCCAAGAGACCTAGGTTCTGGTTGCTGGTGACCCCCCACCATCAATGCCTCCAAAAGCATCTTCACACCAACCCACAGCCTGAAGGCCCTGACCCGCAAGTCGTGGGCTAGGCCTGCAGTGCATGGGGTGTTCACACAGGAGGTGACACCCCTTTTCTCCCGAGCTGTAAGACCATGTGCCTTTGAAGCTCCCTTTACTCGAGGTCCCCTGTGCCCCTGGGCCTGGGCTGACGCAGACATTACAAGTGCTGCCCCAGGCACACACAGAGATCAAGTCACCACAGAACCATCCAAACAGGCCGGGACATGTCCGAGGCCCTTCTGGGAATCTGAGCAAGGTGAGTGGGAGAGGGATGGATGAGGGCTTGTCTGAGGTCTAACCCCAATTTGGTGGGGGGCTCCTTCTCTGGACTCTGACAGAAGGCCAGCCCCTTCTGCTTCAGCCCCAAGTTCCCTGGTCAGGCCCAGGTCAGACATCTGGCTCAAAGACTGTCCCAACCAGTGTTTCCAGTTGGGAATCCTTGGGGCCTTATCTCCTCCCCTACAAAAGGTTGTCCAAAAGAGAAAGGGAAAAGGAAAGAGAGGCAGAGTGCTCTGACCTGCAATAGGACAGTCGTCGCCCTCCAGGTATGTATGTCCAGGACAGCCCGGCCATCAGCCGAGAAGAGTCTGGTGTCTGCTGCAGGCTGGAGCAGAGAAACCAAAGTCAGACCACCCTGGAGAGAGGTGTGGCTGGGAGGAGCCCTTCCGTGTCCTGCCCCAGCGCCACCCCTCAGAGCGCCAGGTGGCTGGATGCATCCTGTCCCATAAAACTGGCACAGGGAGAACCTGGACCTTCATCTCACTCCAGCCAGAATCCAGCCTTACCAGCATCCATCAGGCTGCCATAACCTTCAAGAATGGTCTGGAGAGTCCCCCAAAATAACACCACAGAGAAAACAAAAAGTCAAGGGCACATTCATTCTTCCTTTGCTCCATAAAAATTTAATTATCTTATACTTGTCACTTTTTCTTCACAATTTTTAATTTTTCGTTATAGTGCTTTAGAAAGGCACTCCCCTTGAATTCTTGTGAATATTTTCTTTTAGTTTTTCTCACTTTATACTTTGTACTGCCTCTGGGCACACAGAAAACTATACCATCCAGTCTCACAGCACCCTCAGCCCCTGGCCATTAGGTGAGGCTACTAGTGCAACTAGTGTAACTAGGCTACTAGGTGACTAGTTTTGGCCAACCAGCTGTGCACAGCCGTGACTTATGTTACTTCTTGACTAATTACTTTAGAAGAGTGAGTGTGAGAGAGCTCCACAACACTCTCCCCTTGCCAGAGTGACCAGCCATGTACCAGGTTGTGGCGCCTCTGTCAGGGGGGTCCCGGACAGACTATCGGATCTTCACCAACACATGTTGGGCATTTATTGTATGATAGATCTTTATTATGTTAAGCCACTGAAGTTTGGGGGTTGCTACCTCAGGATAAGCTTAGCCTAACCTGACAAACACAGTGATGACTCTCAAAGTCTAGCATGCAAGAGTCACCCGTGAAATGTTAAAATACATATTGTGTGACAAAAATATACTGGGGAACAGACTTATGGATTAGTGATGATAGGAGAGAACTACTCAATTTTCTCCTCAGCTGATTTAACAAATCCTTTTGAATTTTATACTTTTTAATGTTTTTAGTCTGATTAATAGTATTTGTTACCCAGGTGATAGTCTACTTGGAAAAACAGAGGATACAAACAAAAAGGAAAAATTTAAAATCCAGAACTCTGCCACACAGGAATTTTCTTCTGAAAAAAGACAAAAAAGAATCCATAGTACTTCTTTCGGAGAGCTCCGTCAACTCCCCTAAACAAAGACACACACACACAAGACAGACAGACACACACAAGACGCACACACATACACACACACACACAGGATGGCCAGAGTGGGAATCCAGTCCTGGATTCGCGTCCATGTCTGCCCGCCCCCACCCTGGGGGCTGCTGGCACCAGCCACTCTCGCACCCATCTGCAGGGATCCGGGGTGCTTACCTGTCTTTCTCCATCTTTCCCTAGACACGCCCTCATCCTCCGCAATGGGAAGCTGGCACCCGCGCACGGGTCCCGCCCACCTCCCCAGCATTCCCCCTCGCCCACCATTTTCTGAATCAAAATGGATAGAAGGCGTGGCTGTAGGGTGAAAACTGCACTACGGGGCTTGCTCAGGGGTCCGCTTTCCCTCACCCCTTTTCCTCTGCAGTGGGTTGCAGGTGGCTCCCACCTGCATACCCCCTCGCAGGGGACCCGGGCGTTTTCCTCCTCCTCCTCCTCTTTTCCCGGGCCGGAAGCCAGCCTGATTTCAATGCAGTGGGAAGCTCGCACCCAAACTCGACCGCTGCCCCCTCCCCAGACCCCTCCCCCAAGCCCACCATTTTTTTTGCCCCAAAGTGGACCAGAGCCGGGTCAGGAAAGATCCCGCATTGGTGTTCGCCCTCGCCTTCGGATATCCTCTGCTCTTTCAGACCTGCTCAGATCCCTGGCAGGTGGTATTCTCCTCCTCTGGTCTAGTGTCCAGAAGCGCCCCCGCCTGCTTCCAAAGTAAGAGGGAGATGGTGCTCAGGTGCGAAAGAGGACTCAGACCACACAGTGACTAAAGTTCACGTCAGCGCTTTGTCCAGCGAGGCCGCTTTAACAGTGAGTTCAGGTCCCCAATTAACCCTCGCAACAGCACTGCAGCAGAAGCCGGGTTGTCCCTCCTTCTCGCCCCAACTTGACACTCAGTCTTTAAAAAAACATGCCAGAAACATGAAAAGTGTATCATCTCCTTGGCGTTTTTAATGTGTCTTTCTCAGATTATCAGAGATCAGCCCCTTAGTGCAACTATGTCTCCTTTTTAATATATGTCAGTTCTGTTCCTTATGGATATTATTGTTACTATCATTCCTGTTATTACTGTCAGCTTACTTCCTGTTTGCCATTAGAAAATAAAAAAGAGCTATCTATTGTCATTTGGGAAGCAGGAGATAGATTCACGTGTGTGGGGGAGGGGGGAATAAGCAAACAACCCAGCCACCTGTTTTCCTTGAGCAGTGATAATACAAAAATAGATCTTTCAGGCAGCCACGTTTTTGGAAGTTTGAAATGTACAGAGCAGCTGGAGCGGCCCATCTGTGTGTGTTGGGGGTGGTCTATGAAGTCATCCTCTGAGGTCACATAATCTCAAAATACCAGAACATCTTGGAATTTCAGATTTTAAAAGCTGACGGTCACATGTTCTGGTCTTCAAGATTATTGATTCAACCTCCACAATTGCTGTTTCCCAGTTTTCTACCACATCCACATCCCTATTAACCCTTTCCAATTGCAAACAAATTTTGTACTACTTCTTACCATCTCAGGAACAGATCTAGGATGCGGGGTCTGAAACTTACAATTTGGGGGACCCTCTTTAAGACAAAGGATATTAAAAATGTATGGGCAATGCAGGCAATTAGGTGCCAAAGTTGGTATTTATTTATAATGAGAAAAGAAATCACAACAAATTATGAAATTTGAACAGCTAACATATAAAACATCCCAATTTCCATACAAATAACTTTTATTAATTACTACCTGGCACATTTCTATGATTTTTTTTCCCTGCAATGTTTTACTACAAACTCTTCGATCCTCTCTTCATGTTTTTGTAATTTTATATTTCTTGGAGAAAACATAAAGATAATTCAATCTTTCCTTTGCATGGTTAATCAATTTATTATTGTTACTGATAAAAGTTTCAGCTTTACAACTCATTATTGGTGACAGGTGAATTTTTAGTATTGTCCAATTTGAGTAAACTGGTCAACCTCTGTCAAGTTTTTTATATGGGCTTAAGATTTAAGTTGTCTTCTGCAGATTCTCATGTTAAATATTCTTCATAATGACACAAATCAGTTTGCAATGTCCTGAAGGGGAGCAGAATTTACCACCCCAAAATATGCCTCTTGGGCATAAAGATTATTTTAGGCTGATCGTTTTTAGGAAAAGGCAGGCCTAGCAGAAGCTCAGAAAACCGAAAAGTTACCCTTTTGTGAGAGACATTTACATTTATAAGAGAAATCTCCATTTGTAAGGGTTTTTTTCCTCTCTGTACTGGGAAGAGAAGGATGACTAAATCTCTTGAAACTCTTATCAGTGGAGAAGGCAAGGATGATTTGCGTAACAACCTTACTCTTGTTAACTGTGCTTTTCTTGGCCAGCTCCTTTAACTGGCCTCCCCCCGCAGCAACATTTTTCTTTAGCTGGAGATATTTAAGGTGGTATCTTGGGCTATTTTGGGGAGTTACTCAGTTTTCCTGGGTCTCTCCTTAGTATACAGGATGTGTATGTGTTATTAAATGTCTTTGTTTTTCTCTTATTAATCTGTTTTTTATTACAGGGGCATCTCAGCCAAGAACCTAGAAGGGGAGAGGGGAAATTATTTGTCATCCCCCACAGTCCTCATTATAGTAGTGATTTTGAGTTTTCAGGTATCTTAGTGTCAGTCTTTCATGTCATATCACCAAGAAATTAATATGAACCTGTGTGGATCTGACTGAGCAAAGCCATATGCATGGTTGGTGTAGCAAAGACCAGGAGTCCATTTCTGATAAATCATATCGTATGTGCTTATAGGGCAGCAATGGGAGCCAAGACTGAAAAAGTGTCTTGGAATCAGGTAACGAAGTGGGAAATGGTATCAATGCTGGCAAGTGGCTGGTGTTAAACTGTGAAGGAAAAGCTGGGCTGGTCTAACAAGGTAACTCACAGGTCTAGGAATGTGAAGGAGAGGCTGGGCTGGGCTAACAAGATAACTCACAAGTCTAAGTATTGGAATACTGATCTGAGTTCTGCTGGACTAACTTGTAAATCTAAGTTAATTAGTGTTGGTTTGCTGTTTATGTTTTTTTGCTAGCCAGCTGGATTTTCGAAGATACATATCTGGCTTTGGAATGTTGGTTTGCTGCCTCCCCACCTCCACTTTTGTGATGATAATTATGCTAAAGCTGTTCCATGCCTATTGGCCGAATACCCCAAGCTTGTACTTTACCCTATAAAACTTCATGCGCACGTCTTGGAGGTGCTCAGAGCTTCGGAGCAGAAGCCCCTCTGAGCCCGCCGGCGTAATACATCTGAGTACTCCAACCCTCCGAGTGGTGCTTGTTTCTTGACTGGCCTGTTGTTTCCGTAACAAAACCACCATGCTTTAATTTGAGCTGTAAAATTTGTTCATGGTTCACGAAACATATGAAAGGCGACAGAGTGTAGCGGTAGCTCATTAGCAGTAGAGTCAGACAACCCTAGTTTGAATCCTAGAGCTTCTACTCACTACGCTGTGAAATCTTACTAGTAATTACGTAATTATACATGCAAGTGACTGAGAAACACATGAATAAATTATCCAGTTAAACCCAAACTAAATGTAATTCCAAATCACCTTCCCCTTAGCTTGATCCCAAACATGCCCATCTCCAACAACATGAGGGGAAGTCAGAATGGGAAAAAGACAGTAATTTTTTCTTTTGGTGGGGGGGGGGGAAGGTAATTAGGTTTACTTACTATTTATTCTTAGAGGGAGTACTGAGGATTGAACCCAGGGCCCCATACATGCTAAGCATGCACTCTACCACTTGAGCTATACCCTCCCCACAAGGCAGTAATCTTAAATTGTGGTCAATCTTCTTGCTTTTGCTAACTTTACAAAAACATCTGAGACATAGTATGGCCCCTATATTAGTTTTCTGTTGTCATGTACCAAGCTTAGCTGCTTGAAATAACACTCATTTCTTTGGCTCACAGTTCAGCAAGTCAGAAGTCCGGACAAGTGACTTGGTTCTCTGCTGTGTCTCATAAGGCTGAAAGCAAGGTGTCAGCCAGGCTGGAGCTTAAGAGTCCTTTCCCAAGCGTACATGGTTGTGGCAGAATTCAGTTCCTTGTGGTCGTAGGACTGAGGTCCTGCTTTCCTCCCGGCCATCGTCTGGGAGCCCCTCTCAGCTCAGACATCACCCACATTCCTTGCCACATGGCCCCTCTATCTTGAAAGCCAAAACTGGAAAATCTCCCTCATATTAAATTCTCTTCATGCTTCAAATATCTCTGACTAAAGGAGGACCATCTCTTTAAGGGCTTATTCAGTTAGATCAGGCCCACTTAATGATTGCCCTCTTGATTAACTCAATGATTTGGGACCCTGACTGTATCTGCAGAATTCTTTTTGCCATATAACACAATCATGGGAGCAATATCTCTTCATATTCACAGGTTCCATCTATAATAAAGAGGAGAGAATTATAGGGGCATGAAGGTCATTGGGGACCATCTTAGAATTTTGCCTACCATAACCCTTCTTAGATGGTGCCCATACAATTCAAGAGGCCATGAAGCTTAAGCTTCATTAGCTTCAAGGAGAATTTACCTGTATTACCTCTACACACTCAGAGTTTTTCACTTCACCTATGTTGTGGGACACAACGGGGCAGCCGGTCGGTGAGCCGGTGACACATGGGTTGGTAAAAGAATTTACCAGAAATAAAGTATGAGAATAGAAAGGAGTTAGGGGTATGCTGCCATAGACAACAGTGGGCCACACAGACGAGAGGTGCCTGTGTGAGCACCAAGGGCTGGTTACTGGGGTCTTTTATAAGGTTGGGTCACAAGGTGCCTGATTGGCTTGTGCACAAGTCTGATTGGTTGTAGGTGAGGTAAGAGGTTTAGGGTCTGTGAAGGGCGATGAGGTTTATGATTCTGATAAGGTGGGCTGAAACAAGCAGCCTGACCTATTGTGAGATTATTACCTAGGGCTATTAGTTTGCTAGGGGAAATATGCCCAGTAAAGAAGGTACTTTATCTGTTGAGGGATCACAGGCAGACATCGGAGAGCCCAGAAATGGGGGTCGTTGGACTTTGAAGGACGTCAGTGGGCCCAACAACCTATACAACTATATTCTGGTAATGAGCCCCCCAAACCTCAACCATACATAATCATGGATTAGTTATTACTTATAGTTCTCACAGAATTTACAAGCTGAATTAACCAATATTGTTTTTGCTGCTAAGGTTTTTAGTGTTTACCTAAAGTTGGGATGCTAGAGCTTTACATTTTGGGAATGCAATGAAAGGCTGTCATGATTTTTTGTATATTTACCAGGGTATGTTAGGTTAGGGGAGATATAAAAGCCAACCACAAAGATGATTATCCTCTAGAGGCCTCTGGGAATTTCATCATTACTGTACCTGCTGCATGTCCCGCATGGGGACAGTTGCTTTGTACAGGCCAATGGGCTATTCCATGTCCCCCTCACCACTTTGTGAGAGAGGGATTATTAGCAGGTCAGTAGGGATCTGGAGAAGATAATGTCCAGTGTGGACTGGAGTTGTTAGAGAAAAATTCAAAGAACAAGTAAATGACCAAATTGATCTACCTTATTTCCTGATTTCATCTTGCTGAGTCCTGCTCAAAGGCTCTGGCCCACAATCTGCTGAATAATCTTAGGTTCCCCCTCCTGATCTTCAGGATCTAGCCTGAGTCACATATTCTAAGCTTTGTCAACCATTTTTCCTCTGCACCAGCCAAAAGAGACAGTCAGTGTGACTGCAGCATGCTTTATACTTACCCAGTCTGTGCTCTTACTGTGCCATTCTTCTAGAATGAATAATTCCCCAGACCTGGCACTATAAAGGAATAGGAACAGGTAATATAAAGGAATGCACATCTCATAAAGGAATAGCTCCTTGGGATGTTTCTGGTGCATCAAAACATACCACAGATGCCGACAGCCCTAAGGACCAGCCCCATGACAGCAAAGACCTCACACCACCATTGCTCTTGGAGAGAACCAGATAGTTTTAGCTCAGTCCAGCAAAAGAGGGATTCTTTGAGAGTGCTCTGGACCGACTTCTTGGTTTGTAGTCTACATCTGATTGTATCACTCATTGGGGGACCTAGTGAAGATCGCCTTCACTTGGAACACCTTTGATCTCTTCCATTCCTCCTCCTGCCTCCCCTCGTGCTAGATGTTCCTCAGTTCCTTTCCATGCACTCTTTGAATAAATATCATAGGACTTTTCTCCTACCAAACTGAGCAGAAGTGGAAATAGTCTCTTCCCAATAAAGTAGATCATGGCAGCCTTGTGCACAAAAAAGCCCGTAAATTGACATGCACTGAAAACTCCTTCCATGAAGAGCAAACACAGAAGAGAGGCATTTCTTGGTCCTGTCACAGAAAGAATGTCAAGGCCTAAAGCCTGGACCTTAGGCCCCCGGGAAATGCCTCACTGGGTAGCAGACTAGTGCCTTGTAGTTTAGTCTAAAGTTCTTTTGGAGAACTGATGGGCTTGGGAACTTAAAATGCAGTGAACTCACAGTTCTATGCTCCTCTGACTTGGTGAGCATCTCATGGTACATGGGCTGCCAAGACCACTGAGCTTTGACCACACCATAGTGACATACAAGACATAGGATGAATTGCTGCATTCAGTCACTTGCACTGTCATCTCTTTTATATCCTTTGCATTCCATATTTGCTACTTTAGTAGTAACCAAACTGACATCACTGAACCAAATCCAAATTGTCATTCTTGCACATCTCAGAATTCAGACCAGACTAAAAATTTATAGATACATGTTTGTGAGTGCTGTAGGGACACAGTTTTATAAATCTGCTTTTGATCGCATTTGCTGATGAGAAAATAGAGACAGAGAAAAATTAAATATATTGCTACATTCATCTAGCAAGCCAGGAAAGAGACTGGCCCTGGAACACACATCTGTGAATCTGGACTTTCAGTTATTCTTACTAGATTCCTTGACTGGCCTCTATGATTCAGGAGGGATTTGCTCCCCACGTCTCACCTAGAGGTTTTCAGAATATGTTAGAGGGCTCTGCCTTTGCTGAAAGCTGCTCAGAGAGAATTGGGCTCCAGCTATGTTTACGCACAGCCAGGGTGGGCAGCACAGGCCTTTCCAGGGAGCAGGAGCTGAAGGTGTCTGAAGGCAGGCAGGGCAGCCCCTGGCAGCTGCCGCCATGACAACAGTGTCCGGGGGCGTGGCCTTTCTCTGGGGGAGCTAGGGAAGCCCAGACTGCGTTTCTGGTTCAGAGATTCCTATTCCCTGCTGAGGCTGCACTTCTGTGGCAGAAACACAGCCCCCTCCCTCTGCGCGCCTCTCCAGCACAGACTCCTTGGAGGTCTGGTTTCCCTTTGCAGGGCCTGTCTGCCTGGACGGGAGCTGAGGAGTTCTGCCCTCTCCAGCCCAGAGGTTCCCCCTGCTGCTACCGCCTCTGCATTCTTTCCTAATGACACCCGTGGCAGCAGTTTGATCTCCAGACCTGCTGCCCTGGCGGCTCGCCTTCCCCCACCAGCACCCCGGGAAAAGTAGCCAAGTGGGGAAGGCGGTGACAGGAGCCTCTCTTTCCTGCCTCATCCTGACTGAGCCTAGACACACACACCCTGCATATGGCCAGAGAAACGAGGAAGGGGCTCTGAGGAAAGGTGGGCTGGCAACTTAGGCTGCTGGCAAACTCTCAGGGACGGAGACGGCAGGCCTAGACCTGGGCTGAAGAGAGGCAGGACCGGGCTGTGGGCTGGGCAGGACTCGTGCTGTCACCGGCTGGAGGGCTCTGCAGCCTGGGAGCCTCTACCCTCTCCTTGCCTCTGTCTGTGTCGTCCTCCTCCCTGGAAGGTAGGGGGACGGGCTGTGGTAGAACCATGAACGGGGTCCCTTCCAGCTCTAGGATGCACAGGACAGTGAGAAGGGGCTTCTCTTAGGAACGGCATTTGGCCTGAGTTGGGGGGACGGGTGCCTCTCCAGACTGGCTGCTGCTACCTTTCCCAGAATCCAGATGAGCTCAAGCACAGAACTCTTCCCATGCTGGTCTTCCCTGTGGGGCCCCAGCATGCTCACAGCCTTACCCGCTCTTGGCCTAGGGACTCTTGAAAAGACCCAGTACATCCCTAGTCTGAGGTTTGGGGGACAGTGGTTGGAATAGAGGAGATAGAGTCACAATATTGAATATTTGATTCACCAAACTTATCTTCAATGAGTGTTCTGTTCTCTGTCCTGTATAGGCTGACAAATAAGACACAAATGTCTCTGAGGATATCTTAGACTGGGAGATAGATGTCTAAACATAGTTTTAAACACATTATAATAATAAAGTCTAAGTCACCTGGGGACTTAGGAGCACCAGGAAAGGACACCTAACTCAGCTTTCTCTGATGACTGCCAGAAAGTCTCCTGGGAGTAAGTGATACCTTGCTTGACATTGAATGATTAAATAGGATTTTGCTTAAGAGAGAAGGGGAGAACTATATTCAATATCTTGTAGTAACCTATGGTGAAAAAGAATATGAAAACGAATATATGTGTGTTCCTATATGACTGAAGTATTGTGCTGTACACCAGAAATGGACACATTATAAACTGACTATACTTAAATTAAAAAATATAAAAAGAGAGAGAGAGAAGGGGAGAGCAGTCTAGACTGAAGGAGCAGCCGGAGAAAGCTTGAGGCAAGAACATGGAGGTTTGGCTTTAAAAGTCTCACTAGACTAGACAAGTCAAAGTCCAGCAAGAATTCAGATGACAAATGCACATTACACAGGCCAGATTGGCAGTGTACCCTAGGGCCCCACAATTGCACTTCTGGTCACCAATCCTAGAGGAATACTTACACGCACAAGGAAGCATGCAAAAAGGCCACTGCAGCATGTTGGTCATAGCCAAGCATGAGAAGCCACCTAAATCTCTATCATTAGGGAACAAACTCTAATATATTCACACTGTAGTATAAGCAGCAGTTACATATGAACAAGATACAGATCTAACGTGTGCTTTTTTCAACTCACCAAGCATTTAACTCAATTCTGACACTGAAAGAGTATGAGATTCCACAGGTGAAGGGCTCAGTCCCACAAAATTTTACCGCCCGCCCCTCAACACTTCAGATGCCAACCTTAAGTCCAGGTTGTCACCCTTGCTTCTGACTGACCAGTTATAGGTCAGAGGTTCCCATGACCCCCTTCTTCCTCAGGTTTGATGAACTTGCACAGAACTCAGAGAAACATTTACGTATGTTTTCCAGTTTATTAAAGAATACAGATGAACAGCCAGATGAAGAGGTACAAAGGGCAAGGTCCCGAAGGGTCCTGAATGCATGCGCTTCTGTACTTGAGATGGCTGGCCGGTGCCACCGTCCCAGCACGTGGATGCATTCACCAGCCTGGAAGCTCATCAAGTCTTGTTCCCCTTCCCAGGGGTCTGTAGGGCGAAATTTCCAATTTCTGGTGACTAGCCCCATCTTGTGGCTATCTAGTGGCCCCACCCCTTAAGTGGAAGTTCAAAAGGGTCTCCTTATGAATGACAAAAGATATTCCTGTCAGGAAATTCCAAATCTTTGAAGAGCTCTGTGCCAGGAACTGGGGACAAAGACCAAATATATTTCTTATTATACCACAATAGGTAACAACTTGGATAAATTCCCAAGACATGCTGGAGTGAAAAAAAATACTTTGTCAAGTGAAATGGAGGGTATAATGCCATTTGTGTAACATCATTCAGATTCTATGAATATGTGTGTTTGTGTGTGTGTGAATTATTTCTTCTCTTGTGAATGATTTCTCCCTGCACTTTTGCTCATTTTCTATTGGTGAGTAGAGATTTGTATTTTTCAGAGATATCTCAAAATCTTTAATATATGTTTTAAATATTTCATCCCAGTTTCTCATGTGCCAGATACATTCTTTGAGCTTTTTTTAACTTTAAAGATTTGAAAGAGATAATTCCTTATTAATTTTTTCTGATTGCAAAAGCAGTCTTGTAGCAAAAAAATTCAAACTCAACAAGAGTGGGGTATGAGAGTGGGGTAGTGTTTACAACTTTTCTGAATTTCAAAAGATGAATGCCACTAGACTCAGCAGGAAGAGAGAAGGTGTGACATTTTAGGAGTAAGCAAGGCACAGTGCTTAAGAAGCCTGACTTAAGAGTCAGACAAATTTAAGTTCAAATCCAGGTTCCTCCACTTACTGGCTGTATGACCCTGTGTAAGTCACCCTTACTTTATGAATTGCAGTTTCCTCATCTATAATCAGGATGAATGCCTTCCTTAAAGAGTTATAAGGATTAAAGAAGATCCCAGATATAAAGTACCTAGCCCAAAGTAGGTTCTTGATCATTCTGAGGAAATTCCTTTTATTTTTTTTTTTTGGTGGGGGAGGCAATTATGTTTATTTATTTACTTAACTTTTTTTAATGGAGGTACTGGGGATTGAACCCAGGACCTTGTGCATGCTAAGCATCCACTCTACCACTGAGCTATACCCTCCCCCAGTTCTTGATCATTTTGAATTTCCTTCCTCAACTCCAAACAAAGCTGGTGTTCTTTCCTCTACTTTATGCTTTTTTGGGTGGACTTGACCTTTCATGTGGCCTTCAGACATAGGCTTCTGAGATCAAAGAGAACAATTTTATCTCCACTATAAACATTACTGTCAAGGGGTGTCGTTGATGGAATGACCATATAGATAAATGCTGTGGCACATGTGCAAAGATAAATGAAGGAATAAATAATATATATGCTATATAAAATATAACAATACGTAAATGAGTACATAAAAGCATTTGAATGTAAAATATGTAAAGTAATAAACATATGTACTATATAAAGTAAATTGACAAACTATATAAAAGTAGATATATGTATACACACAGTGTAAGTACATGCATATTATAGGGGAGGAAAAATTATTTTTCCTCTACCCTTCTAGGGTCTTGGCTGAGACCCACCCCTGTAATAAAAGACAGATTGACAGAAGAAAAACAAACAGAAGTTTGATATCATATATGACACCTGTTTACATAGGAGATACCCAGAAAAACTGAGTAACTCCCTGCAAAGGCCCAAGTCACCGCCTTAAGTAGCATCTTCAGCTAAAGACAAAAGAAAGATGTTTGGGGGGAAGTGCAATTATAGGAGGCTTTCAAGTAGAATACAAAACCTCAAAGACTCTTAATAGGGCTAGAATCTGAAATCCACACAGGTGTAATATAGTTTCCACTGAAAATAAAATTTTACTCTATGCAGTCACCCCCATTTCTAGCAGAGATGAAGTAAGACTAATTTGTTTGCAAAATAAGTCTAGTAAGGGAAACTCCTTTGTAGGGGTGTCTCCCCCTCAGTACCTAGAAGAGAAAGATGACAAATCTCTAGAAACTCATATCAGTGGAGAAGAAGCAAACTTAAATCTGCATAACAACCAGGCTCTTATTTACTGTGCTTTCCCTGATAATGAAACTGTGCCCCCATAGGGTTAACAGAAGCTGGCACCTTAACAGAAAATCCTTGAGTGTGCCTTACAGAACAGCAGATAAGGGAACAGCTTGTTAAAAAGCCCTCTGCTTATAATCTGCCTTTACTGATTAAGCTTGCTTTAGTTATTTTTTCTGTTTTTTTCCCTTCTTTAATTGCATACCCTCCAAGCTTAGGTAATATATCATAAGACTTCTTAACCACCCCTACAGATAACGCCTCTGACGTATGGGTCACTATAGTAACGGGGGCTTAAGTTGTTTTCCAGGAACTTGGAGTTGGCTCCAGTCCAGTTCAAGCCGGCTAAAACTGGTTGGGACCATCAATCCTAAAACTGGGCCTGCGCAGGTGTCCACAAAGGACCTTTTGACATCAGAGGGCCCAAAACTCAACTTTTAGATCATGCTAAGTGCCTCCATTTTCTAACCTACATCCCATGAGTAAAAGCATGTAACTCAGGTATGCCTGCACAGAACACCGATTACCTCACCTTTTCCCTACCTCCAATCAACTTTCCCCACGCCTGCGTGCACTCTGCTTCTTTAACCTGTAAATATCTCAAGCCCCTTGCTTTTGGGGAGGCAGATCTGAGTTATTCTCCCGTCTCCTCACATGGCTGCCTTGTGAATAAACTTTTCCTCTGCTATAAACGTCAGTATCTCATCATTTGCCACGCTGAACATCAGGCAAATGAATCTGGTTGACTAACAGTAATCTCCTGCAACTTCCCCCCACCCCAAGGTCTTTTGTCTTTAGCTGAAGATAGTATTTAAGGTGGGCCATTTCAGGGAGTTACTCAGTTTCCCTGGGTATCTCCTATGTATACAAGAGGTATACATGGCATTAAACTTCTGCTTGTTTTTCTCCTGTTAATCCGTCTTTTATTACAGCAGATCTCAGCCAAGACCTTAGAAGGGTAGAGGGGAAATTATTTTTCTTCCCCTACACAGTTAAAGCCTTGTTAATATAACTAATGTTTCTAATTGTATCTTGTTACAAGAACAGATTCTTACTGAATCTATGCAAATAACTACATTGCTAGAAAACTACTCACTCAGTTTCTGAATTCTGGAGAGATCAGATAGGGAGAAAAAGTCACTGTTTCACCTTTGTTCACAAGGATATACTTTACCAAATAGCTATAAATCATAGATGGCTTAAGAGAAAAAAGTTTCCTTAAATCTGGAAAACGTAACACTAAAGAACCAGGATGTTTCAAACAAAAGGTCATAAAAAATTACAATCATCCTCATGAGTTGAGTCAGTCCCATGGAAATTAACCCTTGTTGATCTTGATCTTTTGTTAGCAGTTTTATGAATCCAGTTTTTTTATTAGAGTTCTGTAAATTCTTACCCAGTTCAGTGGTATGATGTGAAAGTTATCAGAAATCTGTACTTGTCAGAGTCCTTTCTATGAATCTCCTTGAAGATTAAGCACTTTTGCAAAATCATCAGAATAAAACAGTAACTGTCTATCAATGACAGAAGGATTTAAAATGGCCATGGTTAAAGATCTAAGGAGAGTACATTATAATGCAATTGATAAGGAAATTTGTTATTTCTGTGACACAATATTTTAAGATAATAACTAGAATTAGGACTGATAATATTATACCAAGACATATCAGAATTCTAGAACTTTCATATAATTCATACAATTTCTGGAACACTTATACTAATAACATATAAATAGAACCTAAAGAAAGTTTAAAATATCAAATAAGCCTAATTAGTTTAATATCTTATATTCTTTTTATAAGGAGAGAGAATAAATCTTTTGAGATTTTCCAGGGCCCCTTTGAGAAATTCCGAAGTTAGTTTGAGGTCAAAAAGACTTAATTTAGAATTTGATTTTGGGAAGTTAGTCAAAAATAAAAAGGTATGGACACTTGACTAAGAAGGATCGCAGAGCATTATGAAACTACTTAATTATCTAAACAAAATGACAAAAGATTTTAAAGGCAAATACAGAAGTTTACAGAGTTGTGAGCAAAACTTAGGTCTTTTAATATTGAAAAGACTTGGTTTTAAGTAATCAAAGTCCTGATGATAAAGACAACATGAAGCATAGGAAATTACTTTGGTAAGACACAAAATCCTTTCTTGCTAGGCAGATTATTTAAAAGGTAAAGAAAAGCCTTTCACAATCTCTTATCAAGAGAGACAAATAGTCCAATAGACTTTGTCCTTTTACCAGAGAAAAAGAAAACTAAGTTTTAGCTTTATATAAGTACACTATTGATACTGAAACTTACTTTTTTAAACCCTTATAATAAATTCATTCAGTTTTAGCCAGCTTGATTACACAAGGTAAGATTGTCTTCCTCATCAAGCAGTGTGATTCTTGGAATGAATACCCATAGGAATATCATGGCACATGTACAAATAAAAATAAATAAATAAAATATATGTGACATAAGATATAACTACAAATATATATGAATACATAAAGGTATTTGAATGTACAATATTCAGAGATGTAAAGTAATATACATATATACTATATAAAAAAGTAAACTGACAGAGAATATAAAACAAGATATGTATACACACAATGTAAGTATATGCATGTTAATATTAATTATTTTCTCTGGGTAGAGGAACTATAGGTAATTTATATCTTCTTTTATACTTTTCTACATTTGCAGATCTTTTCTAGTAGAAACATATAACTTCCACAATCAGAGAAAAAGTGAAAATAGTATAAGATCTTTCCATTTAAACACACACACATGCACACACACTTGACTTGAGACAGGGGAAGACTATCTAACTATATGCTGCTTCTTGTGCCACCTTACCCACCAGAAAGAGGCTGCTACTGTATCAGTCCAGCATAAGTTAGGATTAAGGCATTCCCCTCCCCAATATCAAGTCTTCTTCCCTGGCCTGGCAATTATTTCTCTCCTTCCCTCTGTCTTTGGTTAGCAGTGTTCAACTCGCAGTTCTGGGTGTGGTCACCAGATGGCGCGCCTACCTCTTCTAAATAGGTATTGTCTCCGTAAAGAGGTTTAAAGAAAAAGTTCATTTTTTACACACAGGTTACGAGTCAGTGAATTCAGTATAATTCCAATTCTGTTTGAAAAATATATATTTATAGGAAAGGATACAAGGATATACAACTGGATTCTTGCTTACTATGAGCTAGGTATCACCAGCCACAATCCATATCTCCATGCCAATCTTTTCCCCAAATTCTAGGTACATATCTAACACCTGCTGGATAGTCCCACCTGGAGAAATATATCAATCTGAAAACTCTCCCAAATGCACTAACCAACACGCATACCATACTTAGCAAGTCTAAATCAATTATTCCCTAAGCTCCCTAAGCCCCAGAAAGCTACAATCTAAATTGCAGGCAGTACGCAGACTGGGAGAACACAGAATTTGATTCAGACAAATCTGAGTTAGGGCAGAGGGTCTACATCTTATTTATATGTATAATCTTCCTCATTTGTAAAAATAATTGAGTTTAGATTATATTTCTGAATGAGGGAGGGAAGAGTCTGTGGGCATTTTGTAAGGACCCTGAACCTGATCCTTCTACCCTCTCTCAACAGGGGGCGCTCCCACTCCCATGCACTGTCTCCTGAGAGCCTATGCATCCTGCTTAGCACACGGCTCTCGCCAGGGTCCTAGACCCTCAGTGCTTTCTGCTCTGGAGTTGACCAGGCAAATAGCTTCTTAGACACGTAACGGGGATACCAGCCTTCTGTGTGGCAAGGAAGCGGTGAGGGGCCAAGAGACCTAGGTTCTGGTTGCTGGTGACCCCCCACCATCAATGCCTCCAAAAGCATCTTCACACCAACCCACAGCCTGAAGGCCCTGACCCGCAAGTCGTGGGCTAGGCCTGCAGTGCATGGGGTGTTCACACAGGAGGTGACACCCCTTTTCTCCCGAGCTGTAAGACCATGTGCCTTTGAAGCTCCCTTTACTCGAGGTCCCCTGTGTCCCTGGGCCTGGGCTGACGCAGACATTACAAGTGCTGCCCCAGGCACACACAGAGATCAAGTCACCACAGAACCATCCAAACAGGCCGGGACATGTCCGAGGCCCTTCTGGGAATCTGAGCAAGGTGAGTGGGAGAGGGATGGGTGAGGGCTTGTCTGAGGTCTAACCCCAATTTGGTGGGGGGCTCCTTCTCTGGACTCTGACAGAAGGCCAGCCCCTTCTGCTTCAGCCCCAAGTTCCCTGGTCAGGCCCAGGTCAGACATCTGGCTCAAAGACTGTCCCAACCAGTGTTTCCAGTTGGGAATCCTTGGGGCCTTATCTCCTCCCCTACAAAAGGTTGTCCAAAAGAGAAAGGGAAAAGGAAAGAGAGGCAGAGTGCTCTGACCTGCAATAGGACAGTCGTCGCCCTCCAGGTATGTATGTCCAGGACAGCCCGGCCATCAGCCGAGAAGAGTCTGGTGTCTGCTGCAGGCTGGAGCAGAGAAACCAAAGTCAGACCACCCTGGAGAGAGGTGTGGCTGGGAGGAGCCCTTCCGTGTCCTGCCCCAGCGCCACCCCTCAGAGCGCCAGGTGGCTGGATGCATCCTGTCCCATAAAACTGGCACAGGGAGAACCTGGACCTTCATCTCACTCCAGCCAGAATCCAGCCTTACCAGCATCCATCAGGCTGCCATAACCTTCAAGAATGGTCTGGAGACAAGAAGATCCCTCCCGCCCATCCGCAAATGGCATCACACAGTGAAAAAAAAAATTAAGTACATAGGACTGGCTTACCGTATTCTGGACTGATTACAAAAGGAGAACTCTGAATTTATTTCTAATGTATTTACTCATACTGGAAAGAAATCATGTAAGGCATTATAAAATGTTAATCATGGAAAATATGTCTTGCTGTTTTGTCATCTCTCAGGCTTTTATTCTCTGTATGGTCTTGCTTTGCTGCAAAAAAAATAAATTTTATGTAGTAAAATTATGAGGTTTTTATATTCTTGTTTAAAAATACAGTTGGACAAGAGTTTCACTTCTTTAATTCTGATACAATCATCTGTACTTCTATTTATGTTGTGGTTTATTCTTACTGAAACCAGGAGTATATTGTATATAGATAGCAGTGGCTCTCCAGCTTGTGTGCAAATACACAGAAAAACAGATTTAGTGGGTCTGCAGGAGACAGTTCAGATTTGGCCCATCAGGGAGGGGCTCCAAAGCAATCTGGAGCTTTGCTCCAGGAGGACTTTGGCACTTTAGCTGTGATGGGGGACAGTGGAAGGAGCAGGACCCAGGACAAGGGGCAGCTGTGCCCAGCAGACATGGCGGTATCCAAGGGAAGAGAATAGCAGGACATGAACAGAATGTGGCACTCACCTGGAATCGCACAGGATTTGTGAGCACAAACCAGACCTCCTTTGGGTACTACTCCCTGTATTTGAAGGGAATCTATAGGGGTTGGGGTCCAGCGTGTGCAAGTGGGGGAAAAATACAGCTCACACAATCTTTACCTCGTTTGGTTCCGCAGCAGCCCTGTAAGTCAAGTATGATTCCTATTTAAATGGAAAAAGAATGACCCTTAAACAAATATAATAAGTACCTGGTTTATATTTCTGCCTAACAGATTCAGAAAAAAAACATGGGATTTACTTTTCTTTTTTAAAGTTCTAACAAGTATTTATTAAGTGCTTTATAAGCTGATTGACAGTTTAAATTGCTTTACAATTTTCCCATTGGTTTTTTTGCAACATATGTAAAATGCATTCATCTTGAAAAACCGAGAAATTCAGGTGAAACAAAAATGAAAAACAAATCACCTATTATCTTACCACACAGAAACCACTGTTAAGCCTCGGAAGTATATAGTTTCAGTTTTCTTTGCATATTAATATATAAATATACATTTTTTACAAAAATGGGATACTACATATACTTTTTGAAAATTGCTTTTGTTACTTCACAATATTTAATGTACATCTTTCCATGCAAAATGGAGGAGACTCATGATTGAAAGAGGGGGACTTGCAGATGAGGGGGGCAATTTTACCCAGTTACAGGCGAAACAGCTCAAATAAAGCCACACAAAAAGTCAAAATTAGGAAGATGGGGTAAGGTATATGAGAAAATGCAAACACAGTTCAGGTGATAATACTTAAAGCCGGCAAAACTGAATTAAAGGCCAAACACATTAAATAGGGTAAGGGCGGTTCCGTCTTGCCTTCCAATGCATGATCATCAATTTGTTTCGTACCCTCTTCATCTCTTCCATCTCCTCTGCGACCTTTATCATCTCCTCGTTGCTTAAATTTCTGCCATGTATGTCCCCTCTGAACTGCGGGCGAGAGCGAGCCAGCCTTTCTTTAAAGCTGCCTTCCTCTAGCTTATGTTTGCCCACTCCGCAAGGAGGCTGCTCCATGGGAGGACGCTCCTCAAACAGGTCCTTCCTAGACAGGCGCTCCTGAGGAGGGCGCTCCTCGGACACGAGCATCTCAGGAAGGAGCTCAGGAAGGAGTTCCTCGGGAAAGAACTCCTCCTCCGAGGATTGCTCCTCCGAAGACGGCTCCTCCGTAGACGTCTTTTCGGGAGACTGCTCTTCAGCAGTCTGCTCCTCATCCGTCTTGGGCGAGCTCTGTGGCTGCTCTTCAGGCTCTTTGCAGGCTTTTTCCATGTTCAGGATGGTCTTTTTAAGCACAGTTATTCATAGGAGACAAGAAAGGCAGAGGCGAGTCAGAATACTCGGTGTCCGGACCAAAACCCCGCCCACTGGTTCCAATACCTGCCTTTCCCCGACTCTGGGCTCGGGTCCCCCAACTTACGCTGGCCGAGGGTCCCTCCGGCCCCCAACCCCCCGCCACGTCTGGTCCCCGCCCCCACCTCCTCGCCCCCTCCTTCAGAAAGCCCACCACCTTCCCGGCAGGCCTTGCCACGCAGGCCTCTCCCGCAGCGGCAGGGGCAGGGCGGGCCGGTGGTGCGGCGGCCCCGGCTCCCTCCCGCGCCCTCCCTCGCGCCCCAGCCCGGGCCGCGGCCCACCCCTTCCCCGACCTGGACCTCTCCTGGCGGCTGGCTCCTAGGCGTCCCCTCCTCGAGGTGCCCCACTGTGACCTGCAGACAGACGCCGAGACAGGGTAGGGGCGGGGAGTGGGAAGGAGGGAAGGACTGACACACACGCCCCTTTTCTGGGCAGCAGCCGCCGCCCCAACGCCGGCCCCCGTGTACCCCTCCTCCCTGCCCCATCTGCCGCTGCGTCCTCCAAGCCCCCAACCCCCACCCCACCCCGCAATGCTAGTCATTTCTTTTCAGGCGACAAGTGGAAGCGAAGGACTACTTAGAAACTATTTATAGGTGTCCGTGTTTCCCTCCCGGGGGTCCTCTCACTTCCCCACCCGACCCCCTAGACCACCATTTTCTGCACCGAAATTGGGCGCAGGGGGCGGGGCTGGGCATAGGGAAAGGCCTGGACTCTGTGCCATCTCAATCCCAGGGGTGACTGGGCAGCACTGACACTCATACCGATTTAAGAGGACGGAGGGGACTTACTTCCTTCTGCTTTTCCCCTCGACCAAAGGGCAATAGGCAGATGGTGTCTGGACAGGCAAAAAAGGACCAAGACGAGAGGGACTTGGGCAGACACAGGCTCTGGTCACGTGAGGGCCGCACGTCACCGCCGAGCTCAGATCCCCAGTTACCACTTTGACCGGCGGCCGTGCTGCAGCAACCAGCCAATATTTCCTGACCCCCAACACACCAGACGTTGTCACTCACCTTTCTTTGTTTATATTTGTCTTTTCCTGGTTGCCAGAGACGATCAGCATCCAGTCTTGAGGGTTGTTGCCTCTTCCTCTCTGCCTCCTCCGCTGATAACGCCTCTCTCCCTTATTCTCCTGTTATCAGCTACCAAGGCCCATTATTTCCCCTACAGTTCAGATCCTGAACTGAAATTTGACTGTTTCTCCTTAATGAGTCACTGTCATACGCCACCTCTTCCAGTTTTAATCCACATTTATAACTCCATCGTGTCCGTTTAGGCTCTATCAGCATGGTTATCATCTCTTGTCATTTCATGGGAGATAAACTTTCACTTTTCCATGACTTAACGATTTTCTTTGAGTCCCCAGACCTAAATCACAAATAGAAGCTCCAGTCTAAATTGATAAACATTCAGTTCTAGAACTCTAGAAAGAATAAAGTTTGTAAAGTACATACATCTAAAAAGGCTGAGTACTTTGATTTTCATAAATCAAAATACACATTTTGCATCTAAGTACAAATAGTTTAATAGTATTTATTTTCTGAAATGGGAGCATTTTTGGTGGAAAGCATGGCGTTATTATACATGTATGTATACACGTATATTTATATGACATATGTACTATGTATATATACTAGTCAGTAATTATTATTTATAATAGAAGAACAAGATTTTGCTGGGACTCTATATCTTTAACCAGCAACCTCCCGGTGTTGCTGGTTGAGGAAGTTTATATTAATTAATTAAATCAGCAAATATTTGGGTCCTGGGACTGCTAAACCCCAAAAGATAGATTCAGCACAGAGGACATTCTTATTAAACTATGCAGTAATCCAGTAATTCTATGGACCACACACGGAGCAGCAAGACTGAAGTCGTGCTAACATACTCAGTTGTTATTACGAGGATGTACTCTTGGATCTAATGGTGTTTTGTGATCTTCAGCTTCGTGTCTGCATCTCATATCAGCCTGGATGCTACTTTCTCATGCAGATGCCCTTTCTTCCATAGAGCAGACTATACCTCTCCTCTCTGTATTTTACACTTTCAGGGTGAACATCAAATCTGTGAGGATCCTGGGATGTCTAGTAAGTTTCCAAACAGAAATTCATATGTGGAATTTCCCATTTTAAATGTATTTGGTAGCTTTTCTCCAACATCTAATTTACTTTGTGTTGGGATAGCAGCAAGACAGATATTTGTTCACCTGTATATTTTTTCCATAACTTTTACTTTTCAGTTTTTCAGTGATGTGTGTCTTTTAAGCCAAATTTCACTATACCTTCTTTATTCTTTTCACCAAGGGTTGGCTTCTTCATTTGTATGGTTTCTTTCTAAGAGGAGCCCCATTCATTCATTCTTCACGTCTGTCCTCTTTTCCTTATATCCTGTGATGAAGAACTCATCCCATTGAAATTTCAGACCGTTCTAATCATTCAGTTCCCCCCCCCCCGCCCCCACTGCTTTCGTTGAGCTGGAAACTGCCTCCCAGTAATTTATACACCTTGGTCCTGGTTCTGCCCTGTGGAGTGCTACAAAACAAGTATAAAATAACAGAAGTGCCCTTTACCCTTGACAGTTTGACACTGCCAAAGTTAATGTTCCGGTTCTTTCCCCTACTCATCTGTGAGACACACTGGGCAATGTACTTAACCTTTCTGTGACTCTACTTCCTCATCTGCAAAATTGGAGACATACCTACATTACAGGATTGGTGAGAGAAATAAATGAGTCAGTATACGTAAAGGACCTGGAGTAGTGCATAGCACATAGAAAGCGTTAACTATAATAATGGTAACAATAATAGTATGATGTAGTACTAATAATACTACTAGTTATCATTCTTTTATTATTAACATTAATTGAGCATGTATGCCACACATTGTACTAAGCACTTTTAATATGCTGGCTCATATAATTCTTAAACAATTATTTTCTCACCAAGACTATTTTTTAAGGCTTAACTTCACCTCCCTAGTTATTTCAGTTATTTCCGATGTGATAATATTTGTTCAAAGTCGCTTATCATCCTGTAGGCTCCTGAATTTGTAAGTGTCTCTGAAAATACTGAATGTTCTGCCTGGTATAGAATGGAGTGATCTTACTATACCCTTCATTCTAGATAGCCATTATACATCTATAGATGCATCTGAAGATCAGAGTAGATTTTGTGGACGCCATATCACACAGTTGAATCCACTTTAAGTTCAGTCAATTGAAACTCCCAAATCCCTGTTAATGCACTTCTGTAAATCAGTTTAGTTTTAACCCAAGTGCAGAAGCTTCTGTTTTTCTGGGTTAAATGTTGTCTTGTTAGATTCACTGTCTCATTTTTTGAATCAAGATTCTGTCGTACATTAATTACAAAATATTAATTTAAAACATACCATTAGTACTAAGTGGGTGATAAATTCAGCAAGTTCAGGAAAGATCTAGGGGAGATCTCAGCCAAGAGCTCTGACTCCAGATGAAGAAATTCCTTCTCCCTGTTGGGTGTGGCAGCCAGGAGTGTGCCCTAGAATGCCAGCTCCCCTCCTTTCCTCTCTCAGTGTGACTTCTTAGGGTGAAATTACCTTCTGCTGCTGCTGCTGATAGAAGACACAATTGCCCCTGAAAGCTCCTGAACCGGTATAAATTAACCCTTGGTGAGAACTTGGTAAACATGGGTGGGCAGACAAGGGACTTATGGGGAATTAGAACCAAAAGGAAGGAATGAAGACAGAGTCTTTGTATTGGCTATAAGTCTGTGCCTGACAGTAGCTCATTTGGGATTCCCTGAGAGAAAGGGCTCTCAAGAGAGACCAAGGTGAAGGGAGTTCTGCCATGGTGACAACCATTTGTTACAAAGGAATGTGGTCTGCTTCTTGTCTGCATGTGTGTGTGACAGGGGTGGGGACAGTGAAATAATACTTCTGATGGATTTGATTTGCTGCTACTCATTTAGGGTCTGTGTGGGTTAAACCCCCACTGCTGTGAGGGTTTAAATCTAAGGAACTCTATTTTAAAGGTGAGATAAGTAAGGCTCTGGGAGATTACACATTGTTCCCATAGAAACAGATGATAGTGAGGAGCAGAGGCAGGATTTAAACCTAACAGTGCAACAGTAGAGACTGAAATTTTAACCACTTTGTAAAACTGCTACTGGACAGTAGGCTCCGACCATGTTTACCCGTAGACAGGCAGGGCAGCCCCTGGCAGCTGCCGCCATGACAACAGTGTCCGGGGGCGTGGCCTTTCTCTGGGGGAGCTAGGGAAGCCCAGCCTGCGTTTCTGGTTCAGAGATTCCTGTTCCCTGCTGAGGCTGCACTTCTGTGGCAGAAACACAGCCCCCTCCCTCTGCGCGCCTCTCCAGCACAGACTCCTTGGAGGTCTGGTTTCCCTTTGCAGGGCCTGTCTGCCTGGACGGGAGCTGAGGAGTTCTGCCCTCTCCAGCCCAGAGGTTCCCCCTGCTGCTACCGCCTCTGCATTCTTTCCTAATGACACCCGTGGCAGCAGTTTGATCTCCAGACCTGCTGCCCTGGGCGGCTCGCCTTCCCCCACCAGCGCCCCGGGAAAAGTAGCCAAGTGGGGAAGGCGGTGACAGGAGCCTCTCTTTCCTGCCTCATCCTGACTGAGCCTAGACACACACACCCTGCATATGGCCGGAGAAACGAGGAAGGGGCTCTGAGGAAAGGTGGGCTGGCAACTTAGGCTGCTGGCAAACTCTCAGGGACGGAGACGGCAGGCCTAGACCTGGGCTGAAGAGAGGCAGGACCGGGCTGTGGGCTGGGCAGGACTCGTGCTGTCACCGGCTGGAGGGCTCTGCAGCCTGGGAGCCTCTACCCTCTCCTTGCCTCTGTCTGTGTCGTCCTCCTCCCTGGAAGGTAGGGGGACGGGCTGTGGTAGAACCATGAACGGGGTCCCTTCCAGCTCTAGGATGCACAGGACAGTGAGAAGGGGCTTC
This sequence comes from Camelus dromedarius, assembly GCF_036321535.1. Classification (NCBI taxonomy): domain Eukaryota; kingdom Metazoa; phylum Chordata; class Mammalia; order Artiodactyla; family Camelidae; genus Camelus; species Camelus dromedarius. The sequence goes on along the minus strand of NC_087472.1, from coordinate 31,012,859 downwards.
TCTTAGGAACGGCATTTGGCCTGAGTTGGGGGGACGGGTGCCTCTCCAGACTGGCTGCTGCTACCTTTCCCAGAATCCAGATGAGCTCAAGCACAGAACTCTTCCCATGCTGGTCTTCCCTGCGGGCCCCCAGCATGCTCACAGCCTTACCCGCTCTTGGCCTAGGGACTCTTGAAAAGACCCAGTACATCCCTAGTCTGAGGTTTGGGGGACAGTGGTTGGGGCAGAGGTAGGTTAGGCTATGTAATTTGCAGGACCCAGTGTAAAGCCCCTTGTTCAAAAAACAAGGGAAAAAGTGCAATTAAAGATACAAAATATAAAGCTTTCCTTTTTCCTGTGGTCTCTCTTTTGACTTTCTTTTTAGTAGACTTCATTTTTTAGAACAGATTTTGACTTACAAAGAAATTGAGAAGATACTATGGAGAATTCCCACCCACCCCATACCCAGGAGCATCTTACATTAGTATGGTACATTTGTTGTAATTAGTGAATCAATATTGGTACATTGTCATTAACTAAAGTCTACGCTTTATTCAAATTTCCTTTGTTTTTACTTAATGCCCTTTTTCTACTCATGGATTCCATCTAGAATACCACACAGATTTTAGTTGCCATGTCTTATGTTGCCAGCGATTAGGTTCTTGTCTCTTTGCAGGAAGAATTCAGACAAGACACAGAGGTTACGAAAGTAAAGCGGGGATTTATTAAGGGATAGACAGTATACCCTCAAGAGGAGAGCAGGCTGGTTCAGGTGAGCAGCTTCCCTGAGTTTCTTTGGCAAGTTGTTTACATAGGGTGTGAAAATGAATGGGTGAAATATACATCGGGGAGGAAAGGGTTTGGGGTCATATCCCCTGATTTTTATTCCAGTTCCACCTTCCCGAAGGGAGGAAGGATTTTTGTCCTTATTTAGTCTGGATCAGAATTGTCATGGCGTTGGTGCATGATGGGTACTTCTAATCTGCAAGACTAACTTTATTGAAATGAGGGCATAATGAGCAAAAGGTTACATTCAGACACTGGAGATTCCTGCCTTTTCTCACCTGTCTTTGTAGGCCGCCAGGCCACTTGTCACCTCAAAATGTGTGATCACTTATCAGCCTAGAAGTTCTCTGCCCAGGGACCCCTGTTGTTTATATGATGTATGGTTTTGTATGGTTTCCTGCATTTGGCCCAGGCCCCACCTTTTTGCTCAATTCTTGCCGTTTGGTCTGTGTCCCCCTTTCTCTGCTCATAAACAGCTACCTACCTGCTCTAACACTTAGGCTCCTCTTGGCTGTGACAGTTTCTCAGACTTTCTGATTTTGATGACCTTTACAATTATGAGTACTAGTCATGTATTTGTAGAATGCCTGTCTATTGGGATTTGTCTGGTGTTTTCCTCTTGTTTAAACTGGGGTTATGGATTTTGGGGAGGAAGATCACGGAATAGAGTGCCATTTCATCACATCATATCAAGGATACCTGCTATCACTATGATTTATGATTACTAATGTTGACCTTGACATGGTGCTTTTCATTTATTATTTAATGTTCTAAGTAAAGGAAAGTTAGTTTTTAACTATTAGCATAAATTATATAGTCCATCTTTATATTGCATAATGCCAATTTTAAATGCCAGTACAAGAGCATTTGACTCATATGTAGAATCACGAAAATTGCAGTTCATGTTTTGTACCTCGTATATGCATATGCATTTACTTCTTACCAGAAGAGTGGAAATGCTGCACAAAATTGACTCAACTGTTTTTTTTTAACTTTTTTTATTGAGTTATAATCATTTTACAATGTTGTGTCAAATTCCAGTGTAGAGCACAATGTTTCAGTTATACATGAACATACGTATATTCATTGTCACATTTTTTTCGCTGTGAGCTACCATAAGATCTTGTATATATTTCCCTGTGCTATACAGTATAATCTTGTTTGTTGACTCAACTGTTTTTATATTACTTCTTGGTACTTGCACACGTGCACAGTCTACAGAGGGACTGAAAGGAAAAGGAACTGTGGGTTGCTCTATCTTTCCTTCTTTGTCATCATTTTCAATTTTAAGTGGTTGGCAAATACAGAGAAGTAACATATATCATATGATTGGGTTTCGTGATCATTTGTGTTTCTTAGATTGTGACTGTGTGTTGGGAGTAAGTTCTGAGTGGAACCAAAAGGGTGGCCTTCTTGGCTATCAGCAGTCATAGAAGATATGCGCTTACCATTTACTTGCTTTGAGTCTTGCTAAGCTCCCATTCATCAGGGGTCCACTGGAATTTTGTACTTGTGGGGCATGAGGAATGCAATGTACAAACAGGACAGCAAGAGTGGCAGTTGCACATACTGCATATCTCCTCTCCTGTCCTTTTGCCAATACCGTGCTGTCTTCATTACTACAGTTTTATGGGAAGGCTCAAAAGTCAGCTATTGTCACTCCTCTGATATTATTCTTTTTCAAGATTATTTTGACTGCTGCAGATCCTGTGCATTTCCTTACAGATTTTAGAATCAGCCTGTCAATTTTCACACCAAAAAAACCAGCTGGGATCTTATTTGGAATTATGCTGAATATCCAGATCTGGGAGAATTGCCACTTTGACAATATTGAGTCCTCTGATATGTGAACATGGTATACTTTGTCATTTTTTAGGTCTTCCATGATAACTCTCAGCAATGTATTGTAGTTTTCAGTGTACAACTCTTCATGTATTTCATAAAATTTATCCCTATTTACTTTGCATTTTTTGATGCCATTGCAAATGGTATTTAAATATTTTCATTTTGTAATAGTTTATTTCTAGTATATAAGATATATACTTAATTTTTGTATATTGACCTTTTTCTGAGGCCATACTAAATTCACTTATCATCTCCAATAACTTTTTATAGCTTCTTAGGGCATTCTATGTACATGCTTGTAATATTCCTGCAAATAAAGACAATTTTACTTCTTTTCCCATCTACCTGCTTTTTTCCCCTTGCCTTATTGCACTAACTAGGACTTCCAGTACAGTGTTAAACAGCAGTAGTGAGAACAGACATCCTTGCATTGTTTCTATCATAGGAGGAAAGGATTCAGTCTTTCACTATTAAGTATGATGACAGCTGTAGTTTTTTCATAAATGCCTTATTTCAGGCTGAGGAATTTCTTTTTTATTCATAATTTCCTAAGAGATTTTATCATAAGAGGGTATTGTTTTTTATCAAATGCCTTTTCTGTATCTATTGAAATGGTCATAATTTTTCTCCTTTAGTATATTGATGTTAGTATATTGAGTTGCATTGACTTTTGAGTGCTCAACAAACTGCATTCCTTGGAGAAATCTCACTTGGTCATTATGTATTCATTATACTTCTTATATATAGCTGGATTTAGTTTCCCAAGTTTAAAAGAATTTTTGCATTTATGTTCATGAGGTATATTGGTCTTAGATTTCTTGTAATGTTTTTGTTTAGTATCAGAGTAATTCTGGCCTCATTATATAGAGAGGAGACCTCTTCCTCTACTTTCTGAAAGAGTCAGTTTAAAATTGGTATTATTTCATCCTTGAATGTTCAATAGAATTCACTAGTGAAGACTTCTGGGCCTGGATTTTTCTTGGAAGGCTTTTAATAACAAATTAATTTTCTTTTATAGATATAGGCAGTGGCATGCTGGAACTAGCTTGTACCAGCTAATGAGAGCTGATTGTTATAATCTCTTAACAAATCTTTATTCAGTGATGTCCCATTGATAGTTTGAAATTGGCCATGGTTTATACCATAGAAATTAGATATGCTTATGAATTGGAGGCTTTATTTTGTTTTAGAGACCTAGTGGTTAAAAAAACACTCTTCTCTTCAGGTTTTTAATTTATTTTTTGAGTGAGTTTAATTTATTTTTTGAGTAATTTATTTCTGTCTTTCAGGGAATTTGACAGTTTTATATATGTTATCGAGTTTATTGATATAATGTTCATAATATTCCCATACTATCCTTTAAATGTTTGGAGTATCTGTAATGATGGCCCATTTTTTTCTTTTTTTTTTAACAGTTTCATTGAGATATGTTTCACATCATACAATTTACCCATTGAAAGTATACAGTTCAGTGGTTCTTAGTATATTCGCAGATAATGTATAACCATCATCACAGTCAGTATTAGAATATTCTCATCATCTCAGAATGAAAGCCCGTGCCCTTTAGCTATCACCTTACATCCCCATCATCTTCCCCAACCCTAGGAAACCACTCTTCTACTTCCTGTCTCTATGGATTTGCCTATTCTAGACCTTTCATATAAATGGAATCATGTAATATGTGACTGACTTCTTTCAGTTAGCAAAATGTTTTCAAGGTCCATACATGTTGTAGCATGTATTGGTACTTTATTGTTTTTTATAGCCAAATAATATTTCATCATCTGGATATACCACATTTTAAAATCCATTCATTAGTGGATGGACATTTGGATTGTTTTCACCTTTTGGCTATTATAAATAATGCTGCTATAAACATTCATATACGAGTTTTTGTGGATGTATGTGTTTGTTTCTCTTGTGTATATAACTAGGAGTGGAATTGTTGTGTCATATGATAGTTCTATGTTGAATATTTAAGAGTTATCTTGTCAGTTTCTGAAGAGATGTCCACAGAGATTCTGACAGGGATTGCGTTTAATTTGTAGATCACTTTGGGATTATTGTCATTTTAACAAAATTAAGTCTTCTGATCCATGAACATGAGATGTTTTTCCATTTTTAGATCTTTCAACAATGTTCTTAATTTTTAATGTACGATTCTTGCACTTCTTTTGTTAAATTTATCACCAAGTATTTCATTCTTTTTGATGCTACTGTAAATGGAATTGCTTTCTTAATTTCATTTTTGGATTGTTCATTGTAAGCGTATAGAAATACAATTAATTTTTGTATATTGAAATTATATCCTGCCACCTTGCTGAACACATTTGTTAGTTGTAATTTTTTTAGTAGATCCTTTAGGATTTTATATATAAAATCATATAATCTGTGAAAAAAGATAATTTTACTTCTATCTTTTCCAATCTGGATGCCTTTTATTTCTTTTCTTGCCTAGCTAACATGGCTAGAACCTCTAGCATAATGGTAATAGAAGTCAAAAGAGCAGACATCCTGGTATTGTTTCTGATCTTAAGGGGAAACATCTAATCTTTCACCAGTAAGTATGTTAGCTGTGCATTTTTCATAGATGCCTTTTGCCAGGTTGAGGACGTTGTCTTTAGTTTCTAGTGTGTTGTGTGTTTTTATCATGAAAAGAGATTGGATTTTTTAAAATGCTTTTTCTGTACGCTTTCAGATTATCATGTGGTTTTTGTGTTTTATTCTATTGATATGGTGTTGTACATTGATTGATTTTGGGATATTAAACCAACCTCACACTCCTGGAATAAATCCCACTTGCTCATGGTGTAATTCTGTTTTTCATATTTTTGTGATGGATTTACATCCGTATTTACGTGAGATATTAGTCTGTAGTTTTCTTTTCATGTGATGTCTTTGTATGGTTTTGGTAACAGGATAATACTCATAGAATAAGTGAGGAAGTATTCTCTCCTTTTCTATTTTTTGGAAAAGTCTGTGAAGAAGTAGTATTAATTCTTCTTTAAGTGTTTGGCAGAATTCAACAGTGAAGCCATCTGGAGTTGGACTTTTCCTTCTAGGTAGCTTTTTGTTTACTAATTAATTATCTTTACTTATTTTAAGTATATTCATATTTGCCATTTTGTCTGCAGTCAGTTTTGGTAGTTTGTGTCTTTCTAGGAATTTGTTCATTGCATCTAAGCTATTTAACGTATTGGCATACAATTATTCTTAGTATTCCTTCATAATCCTTTTATTTCTGTACAGTCAGCGTGAATGTACTCTCTTTCATTTCTGACTCTAGTAGTTTGAGTTTTCTTCCTTTTTTTCCTGGGTAATCGATCTATAGGTTTGTCCATTTTGTTGATATTTACAGAGAATCAGCTTATGGTTTTATTGATTTTCTCTCTTATTTTTCTATTCTCTGTTTTATTAGTTTCTGTCTAGTCTTTATTACTTCTTTCCTTCTGTCTTTTTTTTTAACATTTTTAAATTTTGTTTTGGGGGGAGGTAATTACGTTTTTATTTATTTATATTGGAGGTACTGGGGATTGAACCCAGGACCTTGTGCATGCTAGGCACACACTTTACCCCTGAGCTATACCCCCCCTTCTGTTTGTTTTAGGTTTAGTTTGCTCTGTTTTTGAGGTCCTGTGGTAAAAGTTTAGGTTATTGATTTGAGGTCTTTCTTCTTTTTAAATATAGGCATTTACAACAATACATGTCCCTCTAAGCCTTGCTTTAGCTGCATCCAGTAAGTTTTGGTATGTTGTATCTTCATTTTCATTCATCTGAGTATATTTTTAATTTCTCTTTTGATTTCTTCTTTGATCGATTGGTTATTTAGGAGTGTGCTGTTTAATTTCCATGTATTTGTGATTTTACCAAGTTTCTTTCTGTTTTTGTTTTCTACTTTCATTCCACGATAGCAGAAAACATACTTAGTATTACTTCTAATCTTTCAAATTTATCATGGTTTGCTTTACTGCCTAGCATATGGTCTGTTTTGGAGTATGTCATGTTGTTGTTGGATGGAGTATTCTATAGAGGTCTATTAGGTCTAGGTCTGGTTGGTTTATAGTGTTTTTAAAGTCTATTTTCTTTTTGATCTTCTGCTTGGTTGTTCTATCCATTATGAAAAATTGGAAGTCTCCAACTATTGTCATTGAATTGTCTACTTTTCCCTTTATTTTTGTCAATTTTTCTTCCTGTATTTGACGCTCTCTTATAAGATGGATATATGTTTATAACTGTTACATCTTCCTGATGGATTGACCCTTTTTTCATTATAAAATGTCCCTCTTTATCTCTACTAACATTTTTGTTTTAAAGTATTTTGTCTGATATTACTATAACCACTCCAGCTTTCTTGTGGTTGTTGTTGTATGATATATCTTTTTTATCCTTTTACTTTCAATCTGTGTGTATCTTTGAAGTATGTCTCTTATAGATAGCGTATTACTAGATTTTATTTTTTATATCCAGTCTGACAACTCTGCCTTTTATTGGATAGTTTAATCCATTCACATTTCTGTTAATACTGATATAGTTGGATTTACGTCTGCCATTTTACTTTTTGTTTACTCTGTGTCATATCTTTTTTTGTTCCTCTATTTCTCTTTTGCATTAAGTGAATATTTTCTAATTTTGCCTTCTAATTTCATTAATTGTTACTATATTTTTTAGTTATTTCCTTAGTGTTTGCTCTAGCATTTGCCATATACATATTAACTTACCAGAATCAGCTTCAGATTTTAACTAACTTAATGCTAGTGAGACACAGGAAAATTACTCCTATGTAACTCTATTCCTTTTCTCCCTTTTGTGATTTTTATTGTTATATATATTATACCTATACCTCTTACAAACTCAACAATACAATGTTATAATTATTACTTTATGTAAATTTATATATTTTAAACACTCAGAAGAAAGGAAAGCTAGTATATGTTCACAGCTTTTGTTATATTAAGCTTCTAATGTATCATTTCTGAATCTCTTCACTTGTTTCCTCTGGATTCAAGTTACTATTGGCAGTCATTTCTTTAGCCAAAGTAGTGTTTTAATAGTGTCCCACATTTCTCTGAAGCTCTATACATTTTTCTTCAGCCTTTTTTCTCTCTCTTGTTCAAATTGATTAATCTCTATCAGTTTACCTTCAAGTTCACTAGTCTGCCAATTTAAATCTGTTGAATTTTTCATTTCAATTATTGTACTTTTCAATTCCTGAATTTCCATTTGTTCTTTTTTAAAAAAAAAAACTCTTTATTGGCTTCACATTGTCATCATATCTTCCTTTACTTCTTTAATCATGATTTCCTTTAGTTCTGTGATCGCATGTAAAGTGGCTACTTTGAAATCTGTTAGATTTAACATCTGGTCATTCTCACAGGCAGTTTCTGTTGCCTGCTTTTTCCCCTGATATATAGGTCATACTTTCCTGTTTCTTTGCAAGTCTCATAATTATTTGTTGGAAACTGGACATTTTAGATAACAAATTGTAGCATCTCTGGGTATTGGCTCCCCCTCCCCATCTGGGGCTTGTTACTGTTATTTTCATGATTTGCTCAGAGACTAGCTGTAGTATTTTAGATAATTTAGATTATTTTTGATAATCCAGGTAGTCTCTAAACAAATAATGCCTGTGCCCACACACATAAGAGGTGTGAAACCTCTTATGTTGCTCCCCAGTGGGCACAGCTTTAGGTATGCCCACAGTCACAATGGGACGACAGCGGTTTTGGCAGGGTTAAGTCCCTGACCAAACATAGCTGTAAAACACCAGTAATTGCCTGCTAATGTTTTCAACAATGCCCTGAGGCATAAATTGTTCTGCAGACTGAAATTAGTTCTGCTCCCAGGTCTCCTCCTAGCTCTCTTTCCCAGGTTCTCTCTGTAAATGAGCTGACCTACAGTTTAGTCTATATCTCCAATGGATCTATCAGTGTCCTCTCAATTGCTTTTCACCATGAGTGGTATTATCTGACACCACTTTGACACCAAAGACAGTGTGTTTTTGAACACCACCCAGTTCTATGATTCTTCAACACCAACTGGGTATCCTACAGTTCAATTCAATTCTGACACTAACACATCACAGGTTAAAGGCTCAGTCCTATAATAATATCCCCACTTCAGACACCAGCCACAGGTGGGGTGCCCTGGCCACCTACACTTCTGCTCAGCCGACTACAAATTTGGGAGTTCCCATGACCCCCTCCTCAGTTTCAGTAATTTACTAGAACAACTCATAGAACTTAAGAAAATGCTTTAGTTACAAGTACTGGTTTATTTTAAATAATACAACTCAGGAACAGCTAAATGAGGCATAGGGGAGGGTATTGGGGGGAAGAAGTGCAGGGTTTCCATGCCCTCTCTAGGCACACCACTTTTCCAGCACATTCATGTGTTCTCCAACTTGGAAGCTTCCCAAACCCTGTCATTTAGGATAGTTTATGGTAATAATTGATTAAATCATTGGCTGTTGGTGCTTGAACTCAATCTCCAGCCCAATTAGTTCCTAACTGAATAAATGATGTACATGTATTTTTTCCCATTATGTGGGCTGTCTTTTCACTTTCTTAGTGGTATTATTTGATGCACAAGAAATTTTCATCTTGATGACTTCTAATGTATCTTATCTTTTGTCACATATGCTTTTGTTATCTTATCTACGAAAATGCTGTGAAACTCAAAGTCGTGAAGATTTACTCCTATGTTTTCTTCTAAGAGTTTTATAATTGTAGCTCTTGCACTAATACTTATGACCCATGTTGAGCTAATTTTGGTGTATGGTATGATGTAGTGGTCTAAATTCAATCTTTGGCATCTGGATATCCAATTGTTCTATCACTATTAGTTTTAAAACTATTCTTTACCCCTTTGAATTGTCTTGTTACATTTGTCCAAAATCTGTTGACCCTAAATGTGAAGGTTTACTTCTGGACTCTTAATTCTTTTCCATTGATCTATGTATCTATCCTTAAGGTAGTACCATGCTTGATTTCTGTCATTTTGTAGTAAGTTTTGAAATGAAGAAGTATGAGATATCCAGTGTTATTCTTTCTACGATTACTTTGGCTATTCTGGATCCTTTGAGTTAGAAATTGCCTTGTCATTTCCTATATAAAAGCCAGATGGGATTTTGATAGGGATTGCACTCAATCTGTAGATCAGTTAGGAAATATTGCCATTAGAACAGCATTGTTTTTCAATCCATGAACATGGGATTTATTTTTATTTATTTAGATCTTCTTTAATTTTTTCCAAAAACATTTTGTATTTTCAATTTATAAGCCTGGAATTTCTTCTGTTAAACATATCCCTAAAAATGTTTTTGTTTTTGATGTTATAAGTGGAATCATTTTCTACAGTTCACTTTCAGATAGGTAATTTTTATTGTAAAGAAATACAATTGATTTTATATATTGATATTGTATCCTGCTACAGTGTTCCACTCATGTGTTAGTTCTCATAGCTTTTTAATGAATTCCTTAGGATTTGCTATGTACAAGATTATTTTATCTTCAAACAGAGATCTTTCTACTTCTTCTGTTCCTAACTGGATGCCTATTTATTTATTTATTTATTTATTTATTTTTGCCTAATTGCCTTAGCCAGAACTTCTAGTACAACCTCTAGAAAACAGCAATGGAAGACATCCTTGTCTTGTTTCAGTTCTTAGAAGGAAAATTTTGTGTTTCACATCACAGTATGATGTCAGTTGCATGTTTTTGGTAGATTTCCTCTATCAAGTTGAGGAAGTTCCCTTGTATTCCTAGTTTGTTGAATATTTTTATCATGACAAAGTGCTGGATTTTGTCAAATGTTTTTTATGCATCTATTGAGATGATCATGTGGATTTTGGCCTTCATTATATTAAAATGGTGATTTATATTGAAATATTTTTGTGTCTTATACCAAACTTGAATTCCTGGGATAAATTCCACTTTGTCATTGTATACAATCCTTTTTATATATTGTTGGATTCAACTTGCTGGTAATTTGTTGAGGATTTTGCATCTGTATTCATAAAAATTACTGGCCTGTAGTTTTCTTACTGTACCTAGTCTTGTTATGATATCAGAGTGATACTGGTCTCATAGAGTTAATTGGGAAATATTCCCCTTCTATATTGTTTCAGTAATGAAACAAGGAAAGCATTAAACTAAGATGACTCTATGATTCAGTAGCCTATATAAACAAACCAAAACCTAAGCCAGAGTCAATTCCTGTAAATGCCTCAAGGTTAAGAAGAATAACTAATTATAAGCAGCCAACTGGGCTTTCCTAAATAATGCAACCACTTAAGCTATAGCCAATCAGATAATTTGGGGGGGGGGGCTTCACTTCCATGTCTTCTCCATAAAGTCTTTGCTGTAGGTCCTATTGGTAGAGTGCTTCTAATCACTTCCAGTCTGGCACAGCTTAATTCAAATCAATGTTTGATCAGGTAAACTCTTAAAATTTTTAATATGCTTCAATAGATGTTTTAACAGTCTTGGTGTCACAAGTAGGATCCAAAGGAGACCGCTAATGGCCCTAGGGAGCAATGAGTAATGAGCACGAGTAGGCATCTGCTGATCCCAGTGTGCTCACTGCTTTCTTGCTGGGTCTGGAGGTCATGAATAAGTCCCTGTTGGATATCAGAGCTCTACAGCTTTTGCATTATGAGCAGTCTGACTTTACTTGAGTATTTCTTTTTCGAGACCAGGTCTGCAGTTGAACTGGGTCTGACTTAAACTGGACTGGGCCAGTGTGAGGCTTCAGGTAAATAAATTTTAAGATGAAAAGATAGAAAATGGGTTTCTTCAAGTTCAGAGTCTGGGACTCCTCCATGTGAGATTCCAGCTAACTACATGTATAAAAATTACAGGCCCAGAATCGATGTTTGTTTGAACAAATGGTTTAACCTTACCAAAGATAATCTTTAATTACAGTGACCACAGTGAGAAGCTTTTAACCTAGATGAGTTCATTCATTTACAAGGTACCCTAGAGCAAAAAGGATCTTAGCCAAGCACTCAGAAGGGTAGAGAAAATTATTTTTCCTCCCCTATAATTTCTGGTGACCCAGATACTTGCTCTGGAGCCTGAAGATGGGATCCTGGGAAAACTGACAGAAGCCAGTGAAGGATAAGATTTCTTACCAAAGTCAGCTCTCCTGGATCTTGATCTGTAGTGTCTAGTTAGGGAAAAGTAAAATTTCATGATGTTTCTTTCCCAAATTCAGACTTCTGTGAGTATGCTTTTAGAGTACTCATTTGCTATTGATCATTTCCTTCCCAGGAACAACTATTGCTTTTCTGTCTGTCTCCCATTTTATGTACTGAGGACTTGGCATTCTTCCCATTGGGACACACAAGTTGTCATTGCTTGCATGTACAGGCAGCTCTACTGTTATGCTTAGGACCCCAGACAGAAATATGGGTTGCACTCCATTTGTGGCTAGTGTCCTACTGATTGTTGCCAGCTCTCAGGGGAATTGTCCAGGTCTTTCTTCCTTTTGATTATCTTTGCAAGTGGTCCTGGATCATGGGAGAACTGCATCTTTTACACTCTTTGGGAGTGCTGTTTGTGTCCATGGTTAAGCCATAAAAGGCTTATTGATTTTGGTTTGAAGTAACTTGATAGGTATGCACTTGATTGAAAGATATTTGAGAAAATGTTTCTTTAAAAGGAACTCTTTGGTCAGAAGTTTCCCAAATTGGAAGCTAATATTCAGCTTGACAGGAACATTTTTAGGCCTTCTTCCCTAAGCTAAAATGAAACTATAGATGCAGAGGGGAGAAAACAAAACAAAACATCCTAAAGTCTTTATGGATAGACTTACTAAAACATTCCAAAGACACACCGCTGTAAATCTAGAACATAGGAATCTTTTGATTTCCATCTTAATTGGTTATCTTCTCCATGATATAAAGAAGCAAACTGAAGATACTGTAGTTGATTGGGTGGGTCAGCCCCTTGATATCATTCAGGTTTCAATCGAATTCCTTGAGGAATTTAAAACAGTTCTACTTGTCTTATAAATTGAGTCTTTTGAAGAACAGAAATATGGCTCTAGAGGCAATTTAAAGCCCACCTATCCTTTTTTTACCAAATTCTAAACCTTCCCCATTCATCTCAAAAATGCTTACAGATACTATAAAAGATCAGAACATTAAAAAAAAAAAAAAACTCCTTTCTTGGAGAAAACTTACATCCTTTCTTTGTGCATTTGAGAAGTGATTTTTCTACCAGAGTCTTCTCTAGGAATTATGAACCATCTCTTTGAAATGCAAATGTCAGAGAGATAATCTTATCAGAAGGGATTAAAAAAAGCTATTTGGAAACTAGGTGAATGAAAAATGTAAAGTCTTCTCCAAAAATATTAGTAAAAAGCTTAAACCACCAGAGTGGGTAACCTTAACTTATTCCATTGGCCAGAAAAACAATTTGGATCCAACTGTTTTTTTTTATAAACCAGTAAATTTTTCATTATTGTACCTGTCTCATGGCTACAATTTAGAAATGAAAACTGTAAAAATCTTTGCTTTTGTTTGTATGTTTATGTATGTCCTATATGTGTGTTACAGATATGTGATTTTTCAACCTCCAGATGGTGTTGCCAAAATTAATTTTTAAAGAAGTCTATTTAATTGAGTTGTGGAAAAATAAGCTCTTATATAAATTAAATATTCTCTCAGAAATATAGAAACTAACCCAAATGTTTTTCAAGTTCATGTGATCTAGGATAATCTTTGGTAAATAAAAGCTAGTTAAAGTTTGTGGGTTTAATTAAAACAGGCATATCTTCAGAGTTATCAACATTAAATATAAGGCAAACATGCAACTTTTATTCTACACACATTTACTAAAAGTTATGTTATCTCTGTTACACGATTTGTTAGCAAGAGAAATAACGTAAGAAGATGGTTAGCTGTTTATTGTCTCATGAAGTTTTCATGACTAATCTAAACATAATTGTTAAGAGAAGATGAATTATATAGATGTAAGGTAAAAGTTTATATATGAACTTTTCAACAATAATTATGTTTTATGATATGTCTACTTAAAAATAGTTTCAAAAATCTGTTTGGTAATTTGAAACCTTAAAGTTGTACTAATTAATGATGGATATTCACTGAATATCTAGACCATTTTCAAATAAGTATTTTACTGTTACATTAAACTACTGAACATAGGTTTAACTACTTTTGGCTTCTTATTATAACGGAACTGAAGATATTTGGATCAATCAGCAAACGTGTTACGTTATATTGAAAAATTTACTGTGAGAAAGAATATACTTTTGGAAATTATGAAATATATTTATAAATATCCCAATCCATATAATGTTTGTATAACAGGAAGTCCACAATTGCTTATTTCTTAGTTTCACTAGAAATTAAGGTTTCTAAGGGTTAAGAATGCTAATCAATATATGTAATTAAAACTACTAGAAATAATAAGGTTGAAAGGAAACAACAGTGTACAAAACTTAGGTAAGGAAAGTAGGATGTGTGTTTTGGATAAGGAAAGGTATGAAAGACATGTTTTTGTTAAGGGAAAAGAGTAATTTTGTCCTAAAGTAGAATGAGTAGGTGTTCCAGAATGAGAAAGAGGAAAATACAGGGGAAAAAAAAACTGAACGGATAGAAAGTTTGAGGAAAAGGAATCTTGCGAAAGAAATTGTATGTGTGGTCTTAGCTGACTAAGATCAGAATGGATTTGTTTACACATTTTTAAAGAATAAGCCTTAATATCAGAAGCACACTGGTGCAAAATTAGTGTTTGGCTTTCTCTGATAAAAAGAAAAAGTCTTTTGGACTATTGGTCTGCTCTTGATAAAAGATTGTGAAATGTCTTTACCTTTTGGGTAATCTGCCTGGAAAACAAAGATTTTGTCTTACCAGAATAGTTTTTTGTGCCTCACGTTGTCTTTTTCAGCTCTTTGATTACATGGGAGAATTGAGTCTTCTCAATATGAAAAGAGCTACATTTTACTCACAATTTTGTATTTGCATTAAAAATCTTTTATTGTCACTTTGGTTAAATAGGTAAGTAAGTATTGCTTCATAGTGATCTGTGATACTGTTTAATCAAATGTTCAAACTTTTTGACATTCTTGACAACTTTCCTAAATCAAAATCTAAATGGAGTCTTTTTTACCTCAAACTATTTTTGAGATTTTCCAGAGGGTCCTTGGAAAATCTCAAAAGATTTGTCTCTCACCTTATAAAAGACAGATGTTAAAACAATTAGTTTCCAGAAATTGACACAACATTGTAAACTGACTATTCCTCAATAAAAAAAAATAGGTATATTTGGTTTGTTAAATTACATGGGAAGCATTGTCAAATAAGAAAGAATAAGCCTTCTTAGGCTATACATGGATATATGTTAAATATAGGTTTCCTAGAATTGCTTGAAGTTCACAGAAATTTGTCAATACCCTTATTGTCCAATTATTAATTATCATATGCCACAGAAATAACTAAATTTCCTTTTCAAATGAAGTCTCATCAGATCTTTAACCATGGCCATTTTAAAAATTATGTTTTCATTTATAGACAGTCATTATTTTACTCTGGTGCTTTTGCAGAATTACTTCATCTTCAGAGAGATTCAGGAAAGGGCACTGACAAGTATTCTACAATACATTTTTCTGATAACTAAGTTTGTAACACTGAACTGGGTAAGCATCTCCAGGACACTAATGGAAAAATTGGATTCAAGCAGGATAAGAGTTAACATGGGTTTAAATGAACTGATGAGGACGACTATAATTTTTATGACTTTTTGTTTAAAACAGTACTGGTTCTTTAATGTTTTATTTTCCATATTTAAAGAAATATTATCCTCTTACCTTTTAAGCTATCTGTAACTTACAGTAACTTGGTAAATTTTACCTTTGTAAACAGGATTAAAATACATATCTTTTTCTCCCTATCTGATCCCTCAGAATTTGGAAACTTTTAGTGAATTTTTTAATTTTTATGACAATAAAGTTATTTGAATACATCCAATAAAAATCTTCTCCTTATAACAGGACACAATTCAAAATACTGGTTATGTTACCAAGGCTTTGACTGGAATGTCATATTTGAGAATGATGTGCTCAATCAAATATGACCAGATAGCTTAGGGAACTAACGTTGACTTCAGGGAGCCAATAAAGCCCTTTGGAAAACCATGTGGTATCTTGCTTACAGGGTTCCCAGCCATAAGAGATGAGTAAAGGTCACTTCCTGGAAGCGCCAGTTACGCCAGGATATTTTAGGGACCTCAGGAAAAGAGGAATTCCCCCAGGTATTTCAGGTAACATCTGGCAAGTTCTTGGCTTAGCTTTCTAGTCTTGAGAGGCTTTTTAAAATCCAATCTGAGATTCCTTATGAAAAGTTCTAGCAAAGAAGACTTAAAAATATCACTGTTCTTACTGTGCTTATGTAAATAGGCTAAGTTTACTAAGACTACACTTATTTTGCAAGCAAATTAATCTTACTGTGATTATCTTTGCTAGAAATAGAAGTGATTGTAGAGATAAAAACTTATGTTTCATTAGAAAACTATAATACACTTACAGATATTAGATTCTTGTCCTGTTTTTAAATTATTTTTTGAGGCTTTGTTGTCTATCTGTAAAGTGGACTGAATCCTGAATTTTTGTAGTTTCCCTAAATATCTGGTTACAGTTTTCCAAATGAACATTTCAAACTTCCTCCCACCTTTCTGACTTGGAATCACTAAGAACAAAGTGCCCTTGATTCTTGTTGAAAGGGATCATACTAGGTCCTCCTTACTACCCAGATGGCACCAAACTTCAGGGCCTTGAAACTTGGGTCCATATATCCCAGTTAAAAAGAATTCCTCCAGACTCTTGGAACTGCACACCAACTGGAGATCTGAAATTAAAATTAATTAGGGAAGTTCCTCCCCAGAAGCAGATGACATCTTGAGGTAGATAGATCTCCCAAGATCACAGATCAAGACTTTCATCTTTAATATGAAAACTTTATTCCATTTGCCTTTTTGCTATTTGCTTTTTCTCTATGTTAATTCATGGGAAGATGATGCTCCTTAACTCTGGCAACTATTGCTAAATCTAACAATAAGGCCATAGCTGCACAATAAAAGTCCCTAGGCTTTCTTGCTATGGTGATTTTAGATAGTAGAATTCCTTTACAGTACTTTGGCTAAACAAGGAGGAATTTGTGCCATAGAAAAATACATTGTATTGTACCTGGGTTGACACCTCTGATACTGTGCAAATAAAAGGAATTAACAAATAAGCCACTTGGCTAGAACAGGTAGATGCCTCTTCAGGTACATTCTTTAACTTACTAGGTATCAACTGGTTTGGTTCATGAGGGTCCTGGCTAAGCAGCATACTTCGGTCTCTTGGTATTATCCTCCTGATAGTCATCATTACAGTCTCTCTGATGTTCTGTGTTCTCTCAGGGATCTTAAATACACGTTCACAGCCATCAGCAGTGCAGCAGGTGGTCTCACTCTTGGAGAAACAAACAAAATGAACAGCAAAAACAATTCTTCCACAATCCTGACATCATAACCTATGAGTTTCACAACAAATTTCACAAAACAAGAACATTTTAAACCTAGTAGTGACTGAGAGTGATGCTAATACCAAAAGGGAGAAATTATTAAAGTAATCAAACAAGGAGACCCTTAGATTGAAGTTACTCTAATGATTTGGTAGACTGAGTAAGCAAACTGACATCTAAACCAGAGTCAATTCCTGTAAATGTCTCAAGGTTAAGAAGAACAATCAATCACAAACAGCCAATTAGGCTTCCCAAAGAGTTGCTTAAGATATAACCAATTAAATAATTTCCTTGCCTTGCTGTCATATCACTATAAAAACCTTGCCCCTAGCTCCTGTCTATAGAATGCTCCAAACCTCTTCCAGTTTGGCACTATCCAATTTGAATTGATGTTTGTTCAAATAAACTCTTGAAATTTATCTTTTAACAATATTTTGGAAGATCTGTAAAGTGCTGGCATTTATTCTCCTCTAAACATTAGTAGATGTAAAGAAAAATCATGCTACTATATGTCTCCTCTACTCTCGATACTCTATTACAAATTACTTTACTTCTGATCCCAGATGTGTAGGTTTTCCACACATCAAGCAGGTCTACCACACTAGCTGGATGTCCTGTGTTTACTAGGAGATAACATCAGATCCCACAGCTAGAATGTTAAGTCCTACAATACTGCCCCCATCCCCACTTCAGATGCCAGTCACAAGTTCAGGTTACCTGTACCAACTGGCTATAGATTGGAGGTTCTCATCTTCCCCTCCTCAAGTTCAATAGTTTGCTAGGGCAGCTAACAGAACTCAGGAAAATATTTTACTTACTAGATTAACAGTTTATTATAAAAGAATATAACTCAGGAACAGCCAAATGGAAGAGATGTATAGGGCAAAGTATGTGAGAGGGAGTGTGGAGCTTCCATGCCTTCTCCAGGAGAGCCACTCTCCCAGCACCTTCAAGTATTTACCAACTGGGAAGCTCCCTGAACTCCATAGTTCAGGGATTTTTATGGAAATTTCATTACATAAGCATGATTGATTAAGTCATTGGCTGTTGGCAATTAACTCAACCTCCAGACCCTCTCCTCCCCTGAAGTGAGGTGAGGGGAGGCAGGGAGGAACTGAAAGTTCCACTGCTCAAATTATGGTTGGTTCCCCTGGCAATCAGCCCCCATCTTTAAGTTATATAGGGGCTTTCTAGAGGTCACCTCATTGATATAAAGCCTGATGTGGTTGAAAAGGGCTTGTTATGAATAACAAGACACTTTTATTGCTCTCATCACTTAGGAAATTCCAAGGGTTTTAGGAGCTCTGTACTAGGAATAGGACAAAATCCAAATATATATTTCTTATTATAAATCACAATATCATAGTAAAATTCACAAGTGCAGCCCTCTGGTCCTGAGATTTTCTTTGCAGAAAGTTTTTGTTTGTTTGTTTTTAATAACTAAATCCATCTCTTTACTTGTTATAGGTCTATTCAGACTTTGTATTTCTTCTCGACCCAGTTTTGGTAATTTGTATCTTTCTAGGAATGTCTATTTCATCTAGGTTATCCAATACATTATCATAAAATTGTCTGTAGTATTGACTTACAGTCCTTTTTATTTGTGTCAAGTTGGTAGCAATGTCCCCTCTTTCATTCCTGATTTTAGCAATGTGAATCTTCTCACTTTTTTCTCTTCCTTGGTCAGTGTGGTTAATGATGTGTTGTTTTTGTTATTCTTTTCAAAGAAACAAATTTTGATCTCATTGATTTTCTCAATTATTTTTGTGTTCTCCATCTCATTAATTTCTGCTCTAATCTTTATTATTTCCTTTCTTCTACTTGGTTTGTGTTTAGCTTGGTATTCTTTTCATGGTTTCTTAAGGTGGAAGATTAGGTTATTGAGATCTTTATTCTTTTTAAAATATGGGTATTTATAGCTACAATTTTTCCTTTAAGCTCTGCTTTAGCTGCATCCCGTAAGTTTTGGTATGTACTGTTTTTGTTTTCTTTAATCTCAAATTATTGTGTAATTTTCCTTTTGTTTTCTTTTTTTGACCCATTGATTATTTAGGAGTGTATTTTTAATTTCCAATATATTTATTAATTCCCAAAGTGTCCTCATGTTACGTATTTCTAATTTCATGCCATTTTGGTTGTAGAACATGTTTTGTTTGATTTAAATCCTTTTAATATTTTGAGACTTATTTTATGGCTTAATTTAATTACTGAAAAAAGTAGAACAAATTAAACCAAAGCAAACAGAGGAAGGAAATAATAAAGATTAGAGTGGAAATAAATGTAATAGAGTACAGGAATACAATAGAGACCATCAATGAAATGGAAATAGGTTCTTTAAAAAGATCAACTAAATTTCATACTCTCACTAAGAAAAAGCAAGAAGACTTTCATTACTAAAATTAGGAATAAAAGTGGGGACATCACTACTGCCCTTACAGAAATGAAAAGGATTTTAAGAAATGCTGTGAATAATTACATATTAACAAATTAGATAACCTAGAAGGAGTGGACATTTTCTAAGAAAGGTATATATACTGAAACTGATTCAGGAAGAATTATAAAATCTGAGTAGTCCTGTATCAAGTAGAGATTGAATTAGTAATCAAAAAACCTCACAAAGAAAAGCCCAGGCCCAGTCAGCTTCACTGGTTTATTCTACCAATCTTTTAAAGAAAAATTAATAACAAACATTTTATATTCTTACAAAAATAGAAGAGAGGCCGCTTCTCAATACATTGTCTGATGTTAGCATTACCCTGATACCAAACCAGATAAAAATATCACACACACACACAAAACTTGATGGATATAGACACAAAATTCCTCTATAAAATACTAGCAGAATAATTCAGCATCATATATAAAGGATGCCCTAACCAAGTGTAATTTCACCCCACGAATGCAAGGCTAGTTTGACATCTGACTACCAATCAACATGAAATGCCATATTAATACAATAAAGGGAAAATCATCTCACTAGGCAAAGAAAAAGGATTTGACAAAATGAGAACTTCCTCAACCTGATAAAGATATACTGAAATGTAACTATTACACTGTATTTCATGGTCAAAGATTTCACTTGCTTAAACTATGCAACTACAATCTATTCTAGTTTTTCTTATTTCTAAATGAAGTTTTTATAATTTTGGGTTTTACATTTTGATTTGTGAACCATTTTTAATTCATGTTTTGTATATGATGTGAGATAAGGGTATTTTTTTGTATATGAATGTCTGCTGTAGACTGAATGTTTGTGTAACCCCAAAATTCATCCAATGGGATGGTATTTGGAAGTGGGGCCTTTGGGAGGCAACTAGGTCTTGCAGGTGGAACCCTCATGAATGGGATTAGTTCCATTATAAAAGAAACCCCAGGGAGAGCTCCCTTGCCCCTTCTGCCATGTGAAGACACCTGTTTATGAACCAGGAATTGAACCCTCACCAGACACCAAATCTGCCAGCATCTTGATCATGGACTTTCCAGAATCCAGGACTGTGTGAAATCCCAGTCTGTGGTAATTTTCGTAATATCAGCTGAAAGTGATCAAGACAACATCCAATTGTTCCAGCATCATTTACTGAAAAATCTTTCTTTCTCTCCTGAATTCCTTTGGGACTTTTTTAAAAAATGAACTGACCATATATATATGGGTCTACTTTTGGACTGTTTTATTCCATTGATCTATGTGTCTATCTTTATGCCAAAACTATACAGTCTTGATTACTATAGCTTTATAGTCAGATCTAAAATCAGACAGTGAGTTTGTTCCTCCAACTTGTTCTTCATTTTCAAAATATTTTGGCTATACTATGTCCTTTGCTTTTTCATATAACTTTTAGAATCGCAGTTTGCTGAGATTTTTATTGAGACAGCATTGACTTTATAGATCAGTTTTGGAGAGAATTACCATATTAACACTGTTGAGTCTTCTAATCCATGAACATCTCTTCTAACTCAGGGCTCCTGATTCAATCATACTTTATTAAGTATATGTGTCAAGTACAGTGTGAGGGATATTAGGATGAATAAGAAAGTCTTTGGGGAAGGGAACATACTAGTGGTTTAAATAAAAATGTCTAACATTTGAGAGTTTTTTGTTTGACTTTTTAATTGAAGTATAGTTGCTGTACAATATTAAATAAGTTACAGGTGTATAATATTGTGATTCACAATTTTTAAAAGTTATATTCCATTTACAGTTGTTATAAATATTGGCCATATTCTGAGAGTTTTAATATTTTTAAGAGCATTATTACCCCTTTCAGTTGGAATTGAAATGGGAAGGGATATTTTCAGCCTGAAATTCAGTTGGATAACCCTCTCTGATTATGTGTGGACAAGTCCCTTGATTTTGTATAGTGGGCCAGCTAGGACACTTTTTAGAGAGAAAATTCACACTAAGAAAGGTATGTAAGGAGGGGAGGATATAGCTCAAGTGGTAAAGTGCATGCTTAGCATGGACAATCCTGGGTTCAATCCCCAGTACCTCCTCTAAAAATAAATAAATAAATAAACCTAATTACCTACCCACCTAAAAAGTATGTAAATTTGGATATGATTTCCCTGGGGTACTGTGGTGTGGTGTTCAGTTCAAATCACCATCCATTATCTGGTCCAAAGATTTGTCTCAGTATACAACCCTCAGTTGACCCAAAATATCAGAAGTCTTATGAAGAAACTACTCTAAGCAAACGTAAAATGAACTGAAAATGTTAATGACTGCTTTGCTAAGAACTATGTAATACCATGGAGCCCAAACAGGCCTGGGATAGTACCTCCTGGGTAGGTACAACTCTGAAGCTGGGAGAGGGGGTTTATCCACACTCCAATAGGAGTCAAATAGGGGCTGTGGCCCTTTGGGAACTACAGGAAATCAGAGTGGCTTTGCCACCATGAAGACTCCATCATATTAATAGCTGTAGGCAGTGGGTACAGGGCACAGAACAGGGGTGCTCAGCAGATATGGTAGTATCCAAAGAGGAGTAGCACCTTCGTCTCAGCTACTTGGACTTGTTCCTGGGCACAGGCGAGACCTACCTTCAGCCCTCCCCTGAGCATCTGACAAGGTCCAGGGTCCTACTACTACAAATGAGCCAGCCCAACACAGCTCACATACTCAGGACCTCATCTGATCCACTCAGCAGTTTGTAAGGCAAGTTTTAGTCCCATTTCACAGGTGACAAGACTGACCTTCAGAGCACTGGATCTGTTAAAACTGTCAAGTTGATTCCTCTAGCTATGAGTCCCAGAAGTAATGTTTCACTTATTTTACATTATTACCACAGGAATTTAAAGTGTCTTCTTTGCTTGCATAAGCTCACTGAACATTTCAATTGTTTATCATGTATTGACTTCTGGATTTTTAAAATTATGACAAATATAATCCACATCACTTAAGAAAAAGTGGAGATGAGTGAGCAAAGAAAATAAAAAGAATTACACGTGGTGGGAGCCATAGGACAGTAGAGGACAGCAGTGCCCAGTGACATGGTTACAACGAGAGGAAGAGATGGGGATGAGCACACCGCAGAGGAATGGCATGGAGGTTCCTAACCATTAGGTGATTGGGCTCATTTCTGAGTGCAGGCAAGACCTATTTTCTGGCTACCTTGCAGGAAAAAACATTGCCTATTTTTTTAGTGCACACATTTTCAGAGTTTTCTCTGTGCACAAATGCATTATACATTTATATTTTTACAAAAATGGGCTGATACTGTATATGCGGTTCTGAAAACTGTTTTTCCTTTATTGTTATTTTACAGTGTACCATGAACATCTCTTCCATGCACGTGGGCAAAAATCCCCTACTGAAACACAGAGAGCACTGTAGTTGGGTCAAAAGGCTGCTGGTAACAAGAGTGACACCCAAAGCAAAGTATCAGCTTAAGGTTAAAGCACATAGCCTGGCAAATGCCTGCCAGGGAAAGCAGGGTCAGCAACATTTTCACCGGAGGAGTCAGAATTGAAGGCCAAAGGCATTAAAGATATGGGATATCATGTAAGCCCCTTTGGCCCCTACCTCCGCCTCTCATTCCCCTGACACCCCGTTGCCCCCTTGGGGTGAAGGGATCCTGTACATCTCTTTGCATCCAATGAAAGCCACTCATTTTCTGTTTTTTCCTTAGCTCCTCCTGAGCCCGTGACATATCTCCACATTCTCTCATCATCTCCTCACTGCCCAAATGCCTTTCCTGTAAGTCCTCCTGACGGTTCTTGGGGGAATCGTCCGTCCCCCTGTCCGTTTTTCTTTTAGCTTTCCGGGGCACATAATCTTCAGCCGGGCGCTTTTCGGCAGCCCGTGGCTCACTCTCTGGCTTTGCCTGGGATTCAGGCTTGCCCTCACTGTATGGTTTTCCCTCGGCTTCAGACTTTCCCTGCTTTTCTTGCTTCCCCTTACCATATGGTGATCCCTCATCTTCTGGCCGTCCCTCATTCTGGAGCTTTCGCGCATGTTCTGACTTCCCCTCCACTTTCAGCTTTTCTTCCTCATCTGACTTCCCTTCATTTTCAGGCTCTACTTCATCTTCTGGCTTTCCCTCGCTTTCCAGCTTTCCTTCATTTTCATTGCAGAGTTTTTCCATGTTTAGATGTCGCCTCCTTTTCCTGTCCTGGGAGGGTGGGGTGCGGTGGGGAGAGGAGACAAAGAGGAGACAAGAGAGACTGAGGGCCTGGGGGTGGAATGCAGCTCCGGATAGCACTTGCATCTCGCCCTTGTCAGGGATTCCCTGACCTGGCCTGGCCTTCTTAGTGTGCCTTGTGACACACTTTACCACACCATTCCTCCTGTACATGAGAGCCAACTACTTACAGGGCAGACCCTGCCACCTTCGGTCATCCTTCAGCGTGGCAGGGAGTGTATATATTATACATAGTGGGGGGCTGGTCAATGGGGCCCTCAAATTTCTGCCCGAGCTGTGCCCTCCAAACCTGTCCCTCCAACCCCCATCCTTGTCCAGTGCCTCTCCCCCTTTCACTGACCTGCAGGGATTCTGGACTGGTTCCTCCTTTTCTAGCCTTGCAGAGTGCTGGGAACAGACAGGCAGACCTGCAGACAGACAGGAGACCGGGGCAGGGGCTGCATGGTGAGTGGACTGAGGTTTCTTTCCTTAATCCGGGCCCTCCCCATCCAACTTTTCCCTCCCCTACCTCCCCTGCATCCCAGCCGCCATTGCTTTTAAGGCCTCAGACCAGGATCCTTTCCAAACTAATCTTTCTGTCCCCCTTTCTTGACGGCAATCCGCCCCATTCCCACCCGTTTACGCGGCGGTCACTATTTCCTTATGGACACAGAGTGTGAGAGGTGGGTGATTTTTAGAATTTGTCTATGTTTCACTGTCGCACTGCGGGGGCGCAGCCCTCCCCCCCATTCAAGCTCGAAAATGGATGGAGGGCACAGAGATGGGGCGTTGAGGGGGCGGCGGGACCAGCTGCGGGGTCCTCCTTGCCCACGCCGCCCCCCGTGCCCCTCCTCACCCATCTCTGGACCCTTCCCCTCCTCCCCGGCCCCGCCCCGCCGCTCCTGGATCCTCCTGTCATCCGCCTCCACCCCCGCGCGGGCCGCCAGCAGCGCCCACCTTCGCACTGACCTGGGGGGCCCGGGCCAGGCCTGCGCCTCCTCGGGCTCGCCTAAGCCCGCTCGCCCCTCGCCCGCCGCCCGGGCAGCTCCGGGAGCTGGTTCCGCGCGGGCGACGCCAGCAGACGGCTCCAGGACCTGACCACAGGGCGGGCGGGCGCGGGGGCTGCTGCCCACGTCTGCGCCCGGCCGGTCACGTGAGCATCGCGTCACCCGAGCTCGGCACCCCCCGCCCCGCCCCCTCACCCCCGTCCCGGAGGGACCAGACAGCTGCTGACGGTGGGGAGTGGGGGTTGGAGAAGAGGGAGACAGAGTAGGAGGGAGTAGACTTCCTGATGCAGGTGCTTTACCTGGCGCATCTCAGGTCCTTGAACAGCATCCCTCTGAGATCCCCATTTTCGCCAGCTGTGACAGCTGATCACAGGGGGGTAACCGACTTCGCCAAGAGTGCTCAGCAACCGAGCCCCACAACTCGCTTTCAAGACCAGCTCTGCCTGACTGCAGAGCCCAGGTGGTTGTACCCTCCGGGAAGTTGAGCTGCCACCTTGAGTATTGGTGTTCTGGGCCTCCTGTCTTAATCCACATACTCTCTCTCCCTGCGTGGTCTCTGTTCATTTCCTTCTAAACACAAATGATTCCCATATCTACGAATCCAGGTTATTCCTTCCCCTGAGCCTCAGACCCATTTTTACTTTCCCACCAGCAATATAAGAGAGTGCTGATTTCCCCACACCTTTTTCAATGTGACATACTTTTTAATTTTCACTAATAGCATAGATGAGAAGTAGAATCTCAATTGCACTTTATTTTGCATTTATTTAATGACAATTTTTAATATCATTGTAAATTGTCTGTTCATGTCTTTTCCACATTTTTCTATTGGGCTGTTGATCCTTCTCACTTTTCAAGTATACATTTAACTATATTAGGTCTTACTCTGTTATATAAGTTGCAAATATTTACTTCCAGTTCGTTAATTGCTTTTTTACTTTTTTAATGGTGTATTTCTGCCATGCATTAAAAAATCAGTCAAATTTAGCAGACTTCTATTGCATCTAGATTTCAATTCAGAATTAAGAACTCTTTTTCTACATTGGGTCAGAGAAATTCACACGTTTTTTAGTACTCATATGGTCAACTATATTTGTCTTGAGGGCATCTGTGATAAGAAATGAAGGTTAAGGAATAAACCAGCACCAAAATGAGTTCAACCTTCAGCACATTCAAGGCACTAGGGTAACAAAAATCAAAGCCCAAGGCTCATTAAAGAGGGAAAGATTTCCTAGGAACCTCAAATGTTTCACTTTAAGGGTAACTGGAAATAAACAAAACCTTTTAGTTTGGCCTTGCAACACCTAGGTGAACTAGTAAACTTTAAGCTTTGTATGTAGATCATGGTAGGTCCAGACAGGAAGCACCCTTACAGACCTGACCAATGGAAACAAAATCTTCTCTGGAGGAAGATTTCATCATTCTTGGCCTCAAATTATTTCAACAAACAGTTGTTCAAGTACAATGCCCATACACAAAGATAACCAGGAACACAAAGAAAAAAGACATCATAGGTAAGAAGCAATAGAGACAACAGGTAATACAAACAGATCCATTAGCTTTGAATTATTTGAATTATCAGTTTACTAAACCAAAATGCTTAGTGTATTCAGATAAATAAAACCCAATCTTGAAAATTTCAACAAGGAACTAGAAAACAGAAAGAGTGGGGGAAAAAATTAATGAAAACTCCAAAACTAAAAAGTAACTTAGCTTAAATCAGAAACTCAACGGATGGCCTTAACAGCAGATTAGATGCAGCTCAAGAGAGATTTAAATTACTAGAAATTATATCCAGACAAAATTATCCATAAGGCTGCACAGGTAGACAAGAAGATGGAAAATACAGACAGGAGGGTATGATAAGGTCTAATACATATTTAATTGGAGTTCCAGAAGGAAAAGAGAAATGGAATTGTTCAGAGTCAATCTTTGAAGATAATGGCTGAGGGCTTTTCAAAACCAATGAAATACATTGTTCCATAGATCCAAGAAGTCCAACAAATCCCAAACAGGATAAGTAAAAAGAAATTCATGCACAGAATGCATGATAGTGAACTTATGACAGACAATCAAAGACAAAAGAGAAAATCATAAAAGTAGTCAGAAAAAATAGAGTATGCCTTGAAAGGAACAAAAGTTAGGCTAATTACTGGCTTCACAACAGCAATGATAAAAGCATAAAGATGGTGGAATGACATCTTTAGTGTCTTGAAAGAAAATCAGTGCTAACCAAGAAATTGATAACCAGCAAAAATACCCTTCAAAAATAAAGGTGAAATAAAACCTTTACAAATAAACAAAAACAGAGAGAGTTTTCCAGCAGCAGCCATGAACCAAGGGAAATACTAAATGCTACAGGGTATTTTTAAGATAACAGGAAAATGATCTCAAATGGAAGACTGGGGATGAAGGACTGAACAGCAATTAAAAGGTTAAATGGCTAACTATTTATATAAATTTAAATCAATACTATATAAAAACAATATCTTAATTCATATTGACAACATGAGTCAAGAGAGCTAGAGCAAAAGTATTTAAAGTTCTGGCATTATCTGGGGAGTGTGTAAAAGTATAAATTAATATTAGACTTTGGTAAGATAAAACTGTATGCTGTAACTGTCAGGTAACTATTAAGAAAGAGTAAAAGAGTGTAAAACTTCTAAGCTAATAGAGGGGCAAAAATAAGAAAATAATCAATCCTAAAGAAGAGAAAACTAACATAGATCAGATGGGACATAGAGAACTTGGTACGATGGTTTAGTTACATCTAGTATTAATACCAGTAAGTACATTAAATGTAAGTGATTTACGTGAAACAATTCAAAAACAAAGATTTTCAGACTGGAAAAAACCCAACTATATACAGTTTACAAAAGACATATCTGAAATACAAAGATACATAAAGACTGAAAGTAAAAATGTAGAAATAATATAACATGAAAACAGTAACCAAAAGAAAACCATTATAGTTAATAACAAAATAGACTTTAAAGCAAAAAGCATTACAAGACATATCATGAGTGTGAGTGTCACTTCGTGATATCTTAAAATTTGTATTATTAACTTGATCTCAAAGTAAATAAAACAAAATTTGACAGAACTACAAGGAGAAATAAATCCTCCTTCTCAGTAATAACACTCCTATCTCTGTAATTCTGTAAATAAAGTGTTGAAAGAAAAAAAAAAACACTAACCTAAAATTCCATATCCAGTGAAATAATCCTTCAAATGTGAAGAAGAAATAAAATACTTTCTCAAACAAAAACTGATGGAATTCAGCATAAACAAACCTTTCCTTCAAGAAATGTTAGAAGATTGTTGCCAGGCAGAAGAAAAATTATATAGGTCAGCAACTCAGATCTACATAAAGGAAGAGCACTGGAAATGCAATAAATGAAAGTAAAATGAAATCTTTTATTTTTATTATTCTTAATTGATGTAAAAGATAACTGTCTAAAGCAATAAAGTAACAATGTATTAAGTGATTGTAGCAAATGGATAGGTGAAATGAATGATAAGTGCTCTGTGGTAAGTCACCTGCACTACATATAAATGAAGCAGAAGAGTGTTATTTGAAAGTGGTCTTTTTTAAAAATGTAAACTCGAGGAAAATCACTGAAATTAAAATATATCTATAACTGATACACTGAGAGAAGACAAATGGAATCATGTAAAATAATTAAAACTAGAGAAGGCAGAAAGAGAACAAAGAGAAAACAGTTATAAACATGGTTGATATTAATCCAAATATATAAAAAATCATTTAAAATATGAATGGTCTAAAAACATCAATTAAAGACAAAAATTGTCAGAGTGGATCAAAAAAACCCCCAAGTATATATTGTGTACAAGAAGCTCACTTTAAATATAAAGACTGAGAGGTTAAAAGTAAAGCAATGGAGAAAGATGTATCATACTACACTAATCAAAAGGAACCTGGACAAAAAAAGAAAGCTGGAATAGCTATATAATTTCAGACAAAGCAGACTTTGGAACAGGGAAAATTGTCAGAGATGAAAAGAAGCAGTAAGCAATGATAAAGGGATCAATTCTGAGAAAAACACATAATAATCCTAAACATGTATGCACCTAACAAAAGTGCCAATGTAGATGAGGCAAGAACCGATAGAACTGAAAGGAGAAACAAACAAATCCATTATTATAGTTGCAGACTTCGATGCCCCCCCCATTCAATAAATGACAGATCAAACAGCAGAATATCAGTAGGGATACAATCAATCAGAACAGCATTATCAATCAACTTGATTTAACAGACATTTATAGAACATTCCATCCAACATCAAAACATATTTTTTTCAAACTCATATGGAACATTCACCAAGAAAGCCCATATTCTGGGCAATAAAATACACCTTAACAAATTTAAAAGAACAGAAATCACAAAAGTATGCTCTCAATAGAATTAAACTAGAAACTAATAACAGAAGGATAAATGGAAAACCCAAATATTTGGAAATTAAACAACACACTTATGAGTCAAAGAAGAATTCTCAACGGAAATGTAGAAATGCTTTGAACTAAATGAAAATACAACATATCAAAATCTTTGGGATGAAGCAAAAGCAGTGCTTAAAGGGAAATTTCTAGCTTAAACACATATATGAGAAAAGAAGAGAATTCTTCTTATTTATTTATTTTTAAATTTTATTATTATTACTTTTAAATTTTGGGGGTGGGAGGTTATTTATTTATTTTTGGAGGAGGTTTTGGGGATTGAACCCAGGACCTTGTGTATATTAATCATGTGCTCTACCACTTGAGCTATACCCTCCCCCTGAAGAGAATTCTCACATCGGTAACCTAAGCTTTCTTCTTAGGAAACTAAAGAAAGAAGAGTAATTTAAGCCTAGAGCAAGCAGAAGAAAAGAAATAACTAGAGGAGAAATCAATGAAAGTGAAAACAGGAATACAACAGAGAAAATCAACAAAACCAAAAGCTGGTTCTTTGGAAAGATAATACAATTGTTAAATCTCTAACCAGGGTAACCAAGAAAAAAGAAAGGAGACACAAATTAACAGTATCCGAAATGAAAGTGAGATTATCACTACTGATCCCATACACATTGAGAAGAGAATGAAGGGATATATGTACCAATTCCTTGAATGATGCAAAGTACTAAAGCTCATATAAGGAGTAAAAGATAGCCTGAATAGCCCTGTATCTATCAAAGAAATTGAATCAATAATTCATAACTTTCCAAAGACACAAATCACTAGGACCAAATTCTACCAAACATTTAAGGAAAAAATCATCCCAATTCTCCACAATCTCTTCCATAAAACAGAAGTAGAGAGAACACCTGACTCATTCTGTAAGACCAGTATTACCCAAATTCCAAAACCAGATAAAAGACATGACAAGAAAGGAAAACCACAGACCATTATCTCTCATCAACATCGACACAAAATCCTCAACAAAGTATCAGGAAATTGAATCTAATAATGTATAAAAATTACACACCAAACAAATGAAATTTATTCTCGATGTGCAAGGCTGATTCAATATTTGAAAATCAATATAATCCACCACATTAACAGAGTAAAGGAAAAAAGCATCTGACAAAATCCAACACCCATTCATGATAAAAGCTCTGAAACTAGGGTTAGAGGGGAACTTCCTCAATTTGATAAAGAATATCTATAAGAAGCTTACAATTAACATCATACTTAATGATTAGAAAGTGGACACTTCACCCTAAGATCAGGAACAAGGCAAGGATGTCCTTTCTCATTTCTCCCTATTAAACATCATACTAGAAGTCCCAGCTAGTGCAGTAAGACAAGAAAGGAAATTAAAAGTATATACATTGGAACAGAGGAAATAAAACTGTCTCTATTTGCAAATGACATGATTGTGTAGAAAATGCCAAAGCACTGACAAACTACTGGCCACAAAATCACAAGATGTAAAGTTAATACATAAAAGTTAATTGCTTTCCCATATACTAGCAATGAACAATTGGAATTTGATATTTTAAAATGCCATTTATAGCTGCATTCCCACAACACAGAATGTAAGAAAAAAATCTAAGTGTATCACAGATGTATGAAGCAATTTCACTGAAAGGCATGGAAGAATAAGTTGCTGACATAGGTAACTTTGGAAATAAATGAGTCTGTAAGCCTAAAGGCAAAATTTTCTCTCAATTATAAATTTATTTAAAAACATATAAGGATATACATATTTATATATTTTATATATATATATATATAGAGAGAGAGAGAGATGCATATATGCATAGGTTATTATCTATCCGTTTATCTCCTTTCTCTGAAATGCAATGATATCCCAACAGTAACCAGTATACCTACTACATAAATCTTGATTTTTAATACCATTCTCCAACCAAAGGTACCAGGGCTCCTTGGAGAAATGGCTGATTCTAGGACTTGGGCAGGAAATATGGAAGATAAGACTAGAGCATCTTGTAGTGCCAGAAAGTTAAAAAAACACACACACAAAGATTAGGGTGTGTCAAACAGATACAAGAGCCAACTGAAGGAGCTTCCAATGGCCAAAACTGGAACAATTTGAGCAATGAAAATATATAAAGTAGTATTAAATTATAATCCAAAGTATAAAATTAATATTAATGAACCCATACTGATATAAATAAATTGAATACATTAATAAATGGAGGAGAAATCAAATGTCCTATGCAGAATTTCCAATAAATTTTGGAGATACTCCATCCTCAAGAGGGTGAAACATAACACCGCATTCTTTTAAGTGTGGACTGTGCAGAGTGACTTTCTTCCAAAGAGTACAGTATGAAAATGGAGAAATAAAAGAGAAACTTTGCCATGGAGAATCCTGACAAACACTACCTCAGCCAAGTGACCAAACTTAACATCAACAGGGATAATATTGATAGTATGCACCCTTTATATGATGCCACTTTACCTCTGTGATCCTCTTCCTGAAAGCACTTAACACCTGTCTAATCACAAGAAAAAATCAAGCAAACTGAAATTGTGGTACACTATACAAAGTACCTGACTAGTACTTCGTAAGAGTGTCAAGGCATCAGAAACAGGGAAAGTCTGAGAAACTGTCACAGCCAAGAAGAGCCTAAGGATACATGACAACTAAATGTAAGGTGGTACCTGGATGGGATCCTGGAACAGAAAAAGGACATTAGGGAAAACTGAGGAAATCTGAATAAAGTATGTACTTTGGTAAATAATACATGTATCAATATTGGTTCATTGTGACAAATGCTTCCTACCAACGTAAGATGTTAATAATGGGGGATATTGGGTTTGGGGTATACAGAAACTGTGTCTCTTTGCAATAATTCTGTAAATCTACAGCTGTCCTAAAATTAAAATTTATTTTAAAAAACACTATAAGCAAATAAAAGGCTAAGAACCAGAGAGGGGAAAAATCACATAGGTAGACAGGTCTGCTGAAATGATAAGGCAGGGCTTAACAGGACTTTCCTAGGAGACAATTCCTTCTAAGAAAAAAGTGTCAGCAGACAAGAGATTAACAGGTGAGAATAGCACAGCATCTGGTCACTCAGATTTTTCTCCTGGCTCAGTCTCCAGTATGTAAATCCAGTGGAGATGGCTATATGCAAAAACACGCACAAACCAACAAAAAACTGGGAAAGTTGTGTTTTTTAAGAACTTTATAATAAATATCAAGGCCCACGTGCGAATTGAGTGCTACCCACCTGAGTTAGGGCAACTCTATTGTAGGTAGAGAATTCTCCACCCTTCTGTTGTGACAGAGTTGCTTAAGTCCATAATGGTCTCCCGCCCATCAGCAGCAGTGGGGGCCCTTACTCAGGAGGGTACAGAACCCACGAGAAGAGGCACAGTGCCTAAGAGTCGTGGCATTACCCAGGGGAGAATGGCACCCACCTCTCAGCTGTCTGGACTTATTCCTGGACACACGTAAGACCTCCCTCAGCCCTCTCCCAAACATTGGATGGGGTTCCAGTCCTGCTAGTGCAGGGAAGAGGGTAGGAGCCGGCCTAACACAGCTCACGTACTCAGTATCTCATCTGATCTTCTCCACAGCCCTGGAAGGCCAGATTTATCCCCAGTTCACAGATGATAAGACTGTCTCTTACAACAATGGATATGTAATAATTGCCAAGTTGATTCTTCCAGCTTTGAGTCCCAGAGGTAATGTGAGTTTTACTTATCATTTCATGTCCTGACAATTTTAAGTGTCTCCACTGCCTTCATATTCTTACTGAAAAGTACTTTTGATTGCTTGGTATTGTTTTCCTATTTTTTATTTCATTATTTTTATGATAAAAGTAATCTCTGTTTTTTTAAGAGAATATATACAGATGAATAAAAAACCCCAAAAAAGTCATCCACAGATAACCACTGTTAATCTTTTAGCAAACAGAGCTTTCAGAGCCTTTTCTGTACATGGATCACTAGGTAAGTATCTTTGTAGTTTTACAAAAATGGACTGATGCCATATGTATGGTTCTGCAAACTGTTTTTTTTTTTAATTTTACAATGCACCATAAACATTTTTCCATGCAATGGATGAAAATCTGCTACTGAAACAGAGGGCTGCAGTTGGATAACATGAGTGACAACTAAAGCATAGTATTAGCATAAGATTAAATAAAGCACAAGGCTTTGCAAATGCCTGCCAGGGGCATTACACAAAAGGAATGTCTTCAAAGCCCCTTTGTGGGGCCCTGCAGCCACCCCTGAGTTCCCTTGGGCCCCTGGGGTGGAAAGGGTCCTGTAAACTTTTTTGCATCCACATAAACCCCCCCAGTTTCTGTCTGGTTTTCTTCACTTCATCCTCCACCCTAGCCATCTCGTCAAATTCTCTTATCATCTCCTCATTGCTCAAATGCATATCGTGTATGGCCTCCTTGTATTCCTTGAGACACTGAGCCAGCCCCTTATTGGTTTTCCTTTTGGCCTTCCTGGGTACATCGTCCCCAGCTGGGCGCTTTCCTGCAGCCCTTGGTTCGCTGGCTGGCTTTCCTTCTTTTGCCTTTCCCTCGCTCTCTGGTTTTCCTTCTTTTGGTTTTCCCTCATTCTCTGGCTTTCCCTGGCTCACTGGCTTTCCTTCTCTTGGCTTTGCCTCACTCTCTGGCTTTTCCTTATCCTTTAGTACTTCCTTATCTTCTATCTTTCCCTTGTGATCAATCCTTCCTTTGTTTTCTAACTTTTCCTTGTCTTCCACAGTACAAGCTACTCCTGGCTTTCCCGCATCCAGTGGCTGTTCTTTGTTTTCCATCTTTCCTGGGTTCTCAGGCATTCCTTCATTTTCACTGCAGAGTTTTTCCATGTTGAGATGTCCCCTCCTTTTCCTGTCCTGGGAGTAGGGTAGGGGGGAGAGAAGACAAAGAGGAGACAAGGGAGACTGAGGGCTTGGGGGATGGAATGCAGTTCGGAATAGCAGGCGCTTCTCGCCCCTTGTCAGGAGTCCCCTGACCTGGCCCGGCCCTCCTAGTGTGCCTTCTGCCACCCTTTACCCGACCAGTCCTCCTGTACGTGAGCCAACCATTTCTCTGGCAGGCCCTGCCATGTTTCCCTACATTTGTTCAGTGTGT
This sequence comes from Camelus dromedarius, assembly GCF_036321535.1. Classification (NCBI taxonomy): domain Eukaryota; kingdom Metazoa; phylum Chordata; class Mammalia; order Artiodactyla; family Camelidae; genus Camelus; species Camelus dromedarius. Next base: position 30,978,532 of record NC_087472.1, on the reverse strand, counting down.
GTAAATGTGTTGGGAAGTGGGCAGTGGGGCCCCCACTTTTGCCCAGACTGTGCCCTCCACACTCCCCGACCCTCTGGGTCCCTGTCCAGTGCCCCTCTCTTTCACTGACCTGCGGGGATTCTGGACAGGTTCCTCCTCCTTTTCTAGCCTAGCAGAGTGCTGGGAAGAACGGACACGCAGACCTGCAGACAGACAGGAGACCGGGGCTGGGCGTCCAGTGGATGCACAGGGACTCGGGTCCCTTTCCTAAATCCCAGCCCTCCTCACCCAACGTTTCCCTCCCCCACCGCCTCCGCCCCCCGCACCCCAGCCGCCATTTCTTTTCACGCCTCGGGCACCAGACCAGGATGTTTTCCAAACTAATTTTGGATCTTTGCGTCCTTCTCCCTAGGAGGCAACTCGCCTCCCCACCCTTGAGGTCAACTTTTTACTCCACGCACGGAGTGGCAGAGAGGGGGTATTTCCACTGTCTCACTGCTGGGGCGCCCCCCAACTCACCATCTCTGACTCCAAAATGGACGGAGGGCAGAGAAGAGGAGGTGCGGAGAAAGGGGGAATGAGTACCCGGGGTGTCCGCCTTCCCCACCCTCCGCCCACTGGCCGCTGGCTCCCCCTTAGCTGTTTGCCCACCGCCATCTCTGTCCACACAGGCCAGCTCCCCTCGCTCCGGACCCCATCCCCAACCTTCTTTCTTTCCGTGCCCGTCCTCTTCCCCCATTCCAGTGTCCCGTAGGCAGCGACGACAGCCCGCACACTGACCTCAGAGAACCTGGAGCAACAATTAGAAGCTCGCAGACGGCTCCGGGTCCGACCGCAGGGAGGGAGGGAGGGAGGGCGGGCGGGTACCCGGACCGGTGCCCACATCTGCGCCCCGCGGTCACGTGAGCGTCTCGTCACCCGAGCTCCGCCCCCCGCACCCCGCCCACTAGCCGGCGTCTGCCGGCCACCCGCCACCTCCCTCGGACAGGTCCCCCCTAACCTCTCCTGGTCCTTTTGTCCGTTTCCTCTTCTTGAGAAGTTGGTCGAAGAAAGAATTTTAATAAAAACACAGCGGCTTTTTTTTTTAAATAAATGGGTTGGGCTGCTGAGGGGTGGAGTCCTGACAACAGTCAAATTCCATTGCAAGAACGTAGACCCACCAATGAATTGTATATGAACTTTAATATTGTACAAAGAGTAGAATATTGCACTTTAGGAAAAATTTCCCGTCAAAATGAAATTGTCCCTTTTTCCTGACATGGACAAACATAAATTTTCTAATCAATTAAATATTTAGATCTAAAAATGAAACTATATTTGAAGCAGAATGAAAGAACGATACTTTTTTTTAAGTGAGAGACTGAATATAGAACAGACAATGACCAAACCATATATGACGATAGAATTGTGACCCACAGCCTCTGTAGCAAGCAGTCCGAGAAGCCGAACCACAGCCTCTGCAGCAATCTTCAGGACTTGGTCAAAGAATGCCAGACCTGCTACCAACTAGAGAAATCTAAATATGCTACCCAAACCAATCACATAATATGTCCCTGCTTCTAGTTATCTGGCCTCCATCTTCCCCATGCCAACAACCTCCAATAAGAGAAAACCTGGTTTTCCCTTTTTATTCATTCTAAAGCTTTCCCAGTCCCCTGCCTGCCTTTAAATCTCTGCCAGACAGAAGTTATGGTGACTGACTCCATTGTTATAACAAACTCTGAATAACTAGCCTCTGCTTCTACATAGGGTTTTTGTGTGGAAGGACTTTCAAAATATAATAACAGAGATGAACATTTAAGGACAATGTTGATAGATTTGATTACATGAAAATGTGTATTAGATTTGTTAAGGGATTGGGGACACATGCATTCTTCTCTGCTCTTGTTGAGAGTATTGGTAAAAATTTTCTGAAGGGCAACTTTGTAAATAGTTTAAAAATAAAAATATTTGATATTTGGGCTCAGCAATTCCACTTCTAATATTTACCCATGGAGATCTTTAGTAAGATGCTAAAATATAATCTTATGTTTTAAAATGTTTTATGTTTTAAAACTTCCCATAACAATTGTTTATTATGAATTTATTCTTTGCTGGAACGGGGGCTACAGAAGTGATACTGTAGTCTTGGTTTATAATGGGAAAAATGGAACATCACTGTTGTCCTTCAGTACAGATTTAGTTACATAATCTTAATACATTTGTGTACCCCGGTTATCTTTGGATGTTTGGTTTAGAAAAATAATCCTTTTATGTTGGGTGCTCAATATGCAGTAAAAATAATTATTAACTATCCATAATCCTAAATTACTATGGGCGATGGGACACAAAGGATGATGATAGGATGTGGTATTGCTCTCTACAGAATACCACCTATGTGCCAGACACTGTGCTAGTTATCTTACCTGGTGTGGATTTCATTTATACCTGATGGAAGAACTCATACTTCAATGAAGCAGAACAATTTATAAAGCTACAATCTTAAGAATCTGGAGTTCAGACTTGGCTCTTTAAAAAAAAATATTTAACCTCTTTTAGGCCCAGGTGGTTTGCTCATTGGGGAACTGGGAGAATGGATAACAATCAAAAGACAGAGTAGCAAGTGTTGGCAAGGATATAGAGTAACACACATACAGTTTGGAAAACTGTCAATATATACAAAGGCTAAACATTCATGTATATTTTGACTCAGGAGTTGCACTCCTGGTATAGTTCAACATAAATATGTCCTTGTGTCCACCAAAAGACATGAACAAGACTGATTACTAGGCTCAAAATTTAAAGCAATGCAACTGTCCATCAACAGAAAAAGAGTGTTATAGTCCTCTAATGCATTACAGTACAGAAATGAAAATGAACCAACTACAGCCATGAACAACAACACAGAAGAAATATCACGAATATAACAGTGATACTTCCACTGTAATCCCTCCATCTTCCTTCTGCCTACAAAAACACATACCCATGGAGTCCCAAATGGGGGCAGATTTGAGGCCACAAGAAAGAATTTAGGGAGAGGGAAAAGCAGAAGCAACCCTTGGAACTCAACCTGATGTCTGATATCCCCAGCTGTTGGAGTTTGTCAAGGGAAAAACGTTATGCATTTTATGCTTATGCATTTTATTTTGAATTAACTACCCACATGGAGATTGAAGTGGGTCAAACAAATTAACACTGTACTAACTTTTATTTTAAAGTATTTCTTGTCAAGCAGATTAATGCAGAGAAGCAGAGTTTCTATAAGCCCCTGATGACAAGTTCAGACACTCAAAGGCTATTCCCATGTTTGATAGACCAGACACTGGAGTGAGATTCAGAAGATCATCTGCGTCCTGGTGTCAGTTCTGACTCAGTAGCTACGTGACCTTGGGTAATGCCCTTCACTTCTCTGTGAAGATACATCTGGGAAAAGACACTGAGTTCCTCGAAAGGATAGAATTCACCATGCCAGTCCAATTATTTTAACAAGAACAACAACTATGACTCTTATGTTTCCTTAAAGCAAAATTCCCAGTGGTGTATGACAAAATACCTGGTCAACATCATGTCCACCTAAAGTCATATAGTCCCCACCTAACTTCAATTCCCAAGAGCTGACACTGCTCACACTTACCACTGTGTAAGGAACATTTTGAAGGAAGACTTGGTTACATTCTGGACAGGTTTCAGGATTTTAGAAGAATTTCAGGACAACAGCAGAGGCTGTGAGGGTCAGGACTGGTCACGTCACAAACCCCAGAGAGACCCCAGTCAGCTTGGCAAGAACCGGATTGATAACTTGCTAGAGGGGAGTGCAGGGCTCTCACGCTCCACTCATGCCTATCAATGATACTAGATTTGTTTTTAAAGTCCCTCATTTTAAAGAGAGAGGGGAAATGGCCACTTTTCCAAGCTTCCTCTCCCACCCCACACTCATTCTCTTCTTATCCAGGAGTGACAGGCCATGATCAAAGTGGAGGAGGGTTAGGAATCAGGACCAACCCCATTTTATTGGCCCCTGTCCTGGGGGGAAGTTTTCATCTTGCCAAGTTCACGTGGTGGGTTCTATTTTGTCAGGACTATATGCTGGAAGGTGAAAAACATAAAATAAAATAACTCAATATTCAGATTGGTTGAGGAAAAGGATGGTGGGGGAGAGTCATTTTATTTCTCTTGGTCTATCACCATGGTTCATTTAATATGATTAAAAGGTGGGTCCTTCATTGCCTGAGCTAGTGGAGAAAGGGGCATGAACTGCTCTCATAGGACTCTCCCATCATCATAATAATGCATAATTGCAGGTCATTAAGTTTTGTGGTTTTTTTTAAATAGAACTTTCTTTTCTTCTTAATTTTATTTCACTTTTCCCCCTTAATGGAGGCACCGGGGATTGAACCCAGGACCTCATGCATGCCAAGCACAAGTTCTACCACTAAGCTATACCTCCCACACCCTAAGGTTTGTGTTTTTAAAAATGAAAGCTGTAGCCTGGAAAAGAATAAAAGCAAACAAATCTGAATGAAATAGAATAGTAATTTCAGAGTCTTGGAAACTTGACAAAGATATTGTTTCTTGAAAATTTTGATTTATCTAATTCTGGCCTTTTTGTTTGTTTCTGTTATATATTAAAATGAATTCAAAAAAGTTTGTGGTATTTTTATTCTGTTAACACTGTTTCTCTCTGAGTCACACTTATCATATGTTATTTACTGTAGTGAAAGCCATTTCCCTTATTTAACCTTTTTCAAAAAACACAGCATTAGAGCATGATTGTTCCTCATTCGCCCACGAGGTTAAAAATCAGATGTACTCATCGTCCCTCCCAGTCTTTAACATCAACCCAGGATTTTTTCTCTACTTACTAGGTTCATGTGTTTCAACCACCCCGCACCCTCAGCCAAATTACAGTGCATTTTAAATGTTATTTTATTAATGCTTCTGTTTATGTTCTGAATTTTCAAGTGCAAAACAGCCAAAACATACACCTACCCTAATGGATTCGATATATCAAAATCTCTTCTAACACAGTATGTATGAGACCAGTGTGCTAGAATAATTTTGGTAAAACATTTGTATGGCATAATGATAAACATTGGCATTTTGAAACAACAATTAGCATGATATAAATTAAGTGACAGCAAAATGCTTTTTGTTTGTTTGTTTTTCTGGACATGTACACAGCTCTTTCTGAAAGGAACCTTTGCTTTCCCCAAATTTTATTTTGATGTGTAAGTCAATCACATGCCTCCACCCCCTCACCCCCCCCCCCCCGGATATTTACTTGCATATGATTTTGTAGGAGTTTGTCTAGGTCTTTGCAGTAAAATCCTTTTTCAAGTCCTTTTATAAGATCTTTCTGATGTACCAGGTAATGATAAATACTAGTCCTGATGAGAAGGCTCAATTTTTGTGAATCCTGTCTCTAGTGATGGTTACTAGTATTCCATCATGAAACAAGCATCGTCATATAAGCAAGAGGATTTAAAGCATGTACAGAGATTAATTGAAGTTTCTATTTCCTTTTTTAAAGTGAATCATATTTGTATTTTACTCAGTCTGAAACATTTTTGTATGCTTGAATGGATCCTGACTTGTCTTTTTTTGTTCATCTTTTAACATACCAGATATAATTGCTAATCATTTATGTAGAAATTTTATATATCCTTGTTTATAAATGTGACCACTCAGAACACTTTTTGGCATGCTCTTTTCATATTATATTTCCTTCAAATAAAAATGTAATATTCTTCATAATCTTACACCATTTCTTTAACAGAAAAAAAAAAATACCTGTTCTGAATGGTGTTTTGGAAGCCTGGCCATTTGGGATGGTAGTTCATTGATGACCTCAATTTCTTTCATTTTTCTTAGTCTTTAAGTCCTTTTTTGGGGAAGGGAGTGGGTTTTATTTCTGTAATTTACACTTTCCACAAATCCACGTTTTATCAGTATTTTCAAATGTAGCATCATAGCTATTTGAAAGAGCTATCCTTTACACCAAATAACATTTTCTGTATTATTCCCTTTTTCTCTCTAAGGAGGTTGACTTCGATGTGTAATGTATAATTTTTTCCCCAGGCAACAGCTCTCATATTTATTCACCAAGTATACAGTTAACGGTATTTTCCTAGGATTTAAGTATTGTCAAGAGAAACTATTTGAATCTTGGTTAACATTTAAGGATATTTTACATTTTTATAAATACACATATATTTGTTTGCATTCTGTATTTGAAGATTGGTTTTGCCATTTTTCCTTTTCACAGTTCACTGAGGTTTTTGTTCAGAATTGGAGGCAATAGCTTGCTAATGAAGTCCCTTGTTTTCCAGATCTCCCCTCAGTCAGAAAGTTCCTGTTCAAGCCAGGGTGGTTTAGCCCAGGATATTCGATTCTGGGTTGGTGGACAAATGGCCCAAACGTGGCCAGCGTCATTCCTCTGGTATCACGGACCTGGGTTAAGGAGGTCAGAATCTCAAAGACCTAAAGCTGAGATTTCCACAATTTAGGTGTAGTTGATGGCGTCTCCAAAGTGCTCTCTCTATGCAGGCTACAGGAAGCTTTTAGATAGTCTGAGTATTCAGTGCCTTCTAACTGGCTCTTGCCAGGTAGAACTACCCAATCACTTTTAACTACGTGGGGCTTATTGACAGGGTTTCCTGTATTACATTTCATCCAATCAGATGTTGCCTGTATCCAAGCCCTTATTTGCATACAGGATATATAAATAGACAACGCCTGGTCCGGACCACTCTCCTCTTTCATTGTGGGATATCAGGAATCTGCGTCCACCAAGGCTGAGCATTCTTCTAAATCTATCTCTGCCAAGAAGGGCGTCATGAAAACCACTTCCAAAACAGAGAAGGGGAGGATGGAAAGAGATACCCGAGAAAGCTTTGCTCCCCCCATATCTACAATACTCTGAAACCGGTTTACCCTAATACTGGTATTTCATTAAATGATGTGTGCAGCTTATTTTCATAAGAATCTCATTAAGGGCGTTTCAGACTGTGTCTCCCTCCTGGCCCGTTCCGACAAGCGCTCCACCATCACCTCCAGAGAGATCCAGACCTCCGTGCGCCTGCTGCTGTTCCCCGGGGAGATGGGCAAGCACGCCATGTCCGAGGGCACCAAGGCTGTCATCAGGTACACCACGCGCAAATAAGCTGCCTCAGGACCGCCTGAGCATCGCAAACCAGAGGCTCATCTCAGAGCCCCCTCAGTTTTCTTAATAAGAACTGGATTCTGGTGAAGTTCGATCTACTTTATTTTTTGAAGTAAGGCGTCCTGCTAATTTTAGAACGTCTCTCTCTCTTTTTTCTTTTACAAAGAACTGAATATTATCGATTTTATTTTAATACATCTATGGTCTAATTTGTTCAAAAGAAATAGTGAGTTTTGTTCAATAATGTTGCATTATACCGGTTTACTAAAGGGTCAGCTCTTGTAGTTATTTTTCTAGGTCAACCTTTTTTTTTTTTTAGGTCAACCTTTCACAGGGTCTGTAAGATAATGTTACTTACCTTTTTCACTCTCATTTTCTCATGAATGTACGGAAAAATTTTCCAGACATACATTGTGTACCATAACGGCAGCCAGTTAAGTGCAGGAATATGTATAAGAATCCAACAGACTTCTATTAGGACAGATACTAAAGAGATTTTCAAATATTTATTAAAAATTCACATCATCTTACTTTTTTTTAGGAAATATATTTTTAATGAATTTACAATTTCAGTTTATATGAATAGATATTGTAATTTTTAATGAATTAAAATTCTTAATTTTAATGTTTAAAACAGTAAGTATTGACAGGTGTAAGCCACATAAAAATTTTAAACTGTATAATTTTTAAATCTGTAAATTGCTCTGAGACAAAAACAGCTCCAGGTATTGTTTGCAGGTAATCAGATCAACTGAAAATACTTAGCCTCTTTTTCAGAGGTTTTTCTGTGGGAGCCTATGGCCATTCTTTCTACCTTGAGGAATTTCACTTGCATATTTCTAGACAGAAGTTATTTCCCCTATTCCAAGTTGCCTAAAGCTTGCATTTATAAATAGCTATCATAGAATCAGAATCAAATAACCCAGAAGATTGTACACGTAATTTCCTTTGAAGAAGTCTTTTCCCTATAGTCCTTCCATTTTTTTAATAAATAATAATGTTAAAGAAAGATTATTCTTTTTTATTGAGGTATAATTGACATATAACATTATATTTTAGTTTCAAGTGCGCATAATGACTCAATATTTGTATATATTGTGAACTGATCACTACAATACATCTACTTAACATCTGTCAACATATATATACAGAATTTTTCTTCTGACGAGAACTTTTAAGAACTATTAGCAACTTTCAAATATGCAATAGAGTATTATTAACTATAGTCACCATGCTGTACATCACATCCCCATGATTTATTTATTTTATAATTGGAAGTTTATACTTTTGACTCCCTTCACACACTTTACCCACCTCCCACCTGCCACTTCTGGCAACCACCAATCTATTCCCTGTATCTAAGCTAGGTTTTTTTTTTGATTCTATATAAAAGTTTTTTTTGATTCTATAAAAAGTATTGTATTCGTCTTTCTCTATCTGACTTACTTCACTTAGCATAATGCCCATAAGGTTCATCCACATTGTTGCAAATGGCAAGATTTTATTCTTTTCTATAGCTGAATAATGTTCCATTATATACATATACAACATTTTCTTTATCTAGTCATCTATAAATGGATACTTAGGTCCTTTGCCCATTTTAAAATCTGGCTATTTTATGTTGTTGTTGAGTTATATGAGTTCTTTAGATATTCTGGCTGTCAACCCCTTATCAGATATATGGTTTACAAATATTTTCTCCCATTCAGTATGTTGCCTTTTCACTCTGTTGATTGTATTCTTTGCTTGATAGAAGTTTTAAAGTTTGATGTAGTCCCATTTGGCTGTTTTTGTTTTTTTTCCCCCTGTGCTTTCAGTGTCATATCCAAGAATTCATTGCCAAATCCAATGTCCTGAAAATATTCTCCTATGTATTCTTCTGGGAGTTTTGTAATTTCAAGTTTTACATTTGGGTCTTAAATCCATTTTGAGTTAATTTTAGTATATAGTTTAAGTAGAGGCCCAACTTCATTCTTTTGTATATGGATATCCAGTTTCCCCAGCACCATTTGTTGAGAAGACTATTCTTTTCCCACTGAATGTCTTGGCACCATCAAAAAAATCAATTGATCATACATATGAGGGTTTAGTTTTTGGTTCTCTATTGTATTCCCTTGGTCTACATATCTGTCTTTATGCTCATACCACATAGTTTTGATTATTGTAGCTTTGTAGTTAGTTTTGAAATCAGGAAATTTGAAGACCTCCAACTTTGTTCTTTTTCTAGATTGTTTTGTTTCATCAGGGTCCGTTGATATTCCATATGGATTTTAGGATGGATTTTTCCATTTCTGCAAAAAATACCATTGGGATTTTGATAGGGATTGCTTTGAATCTATAGATCATTTCAGGTAGTATAGACATCTTAACAATATTAAGTCTTCAAATCCATGAACACAGAATGTCCTTCCATTTATTTCTGTCTTCTTTCATTTCTTTCAGCAACATTTTGCAGGATTTTATTTTTATTGAAGAATAGTTGACTTACAATATCCTGTTAGGTTCAGGTGTACAGCAAAGTGATTCAGTTATGCATATGTGTGTGTGTGTGTGTGTGTGTGTGTGTGTGTGTGTATTTCAGGTTTTTTTCCATTATAGGTTATTACAAGATACTGAATTTAGTTCCATGTGCTATACAGTAAGTCCTTATTTATCTCTTTTATATATAGTAGTATGTATCTACTAATCCCATACTCTGAATTTATCCCTCTCCCGCATTCCCCTTCAGTAAACACAAATATGTTTTCTATGTCTGTGAATCTATTTCTGTTTTGTCAATAAATTCATTTGTGTTATTTTTTAGATTCCACATACAAGTGATATCATATGATATTTGTCTTTCTCTTTCTGACTTACTTCAATTAGTATGATAATCTCCAGGTCCATCCATGTTGCTGCAAATAACAATATTTCATTATTTATTATGGCTGAGTAATATTCAGTTATATGTAGTATATATATATATACACCACATCTTCTTTCTCCATTCATCTGTTGATGGACACTTAGGTTGCTTCCATGTCTTGGCTATTGTAAATAGTCCTGCTATGAACATTGGGGTGCATGTATCTTTTCAAATTAGAGTTTTCATCTTTTCTGGATATATGCTCAGGAGTGGGATTGCTGGATCATATGGTAACTCTATTTTTAGCTTTTAAAGAAACCTCCATACTGTACTCCATAGTGGCTGCACCAATTTACATTCCCACCAACAGTGTAGAAGGGTTCCTTTTTCTCCACACCCTCTCCAGCATTTATTATTTGTAGATTTTTTGATGATTCTGACTGGTGTAAGGTGATACCTCATTGTAGTTTTGATTTGCATTTCTCTAATAATTAGCAATGCTGAGCATCTTTTCACGTACCTGTTGGCCATCTGTATGTCTTTGGAGAAATGTCTACTTAGGTCTTCTGCCCACTTTTTGATTAGATTATTTGGGTTTTTTTTGATATTGAGCTATATGAGCTGTTTTTGTTTTGGAAATTAATCCCTTGTTGGTTGGATCATTTGTAAATATTTTCTCCTAGTCCATAGGTTGTCCTTTTGTTTTGTTTATGGTTTCTTTTGCTGTGCAAAACCCTATGAGTTTGATTAGATCCCATTTGTTTGTTTTTACTTTTATTTCTTTTGCCTTGGGAGACTAAGCTAGGAAAACATTGCTATGATTTATACTGGAGAATGTTTTGCCCATGTTCTCTTTTAGGAATTTTAAGGTGTCATGTCTTATATGTAAGTCTTTAAGCCATTTTGAGTTTATTTTTGTGTATGGTGTAAGGGAGTATTGTAATTTCATGGATTTACATGCAGCTGTCCAGCTTTCCGAATTCTGCTTGCTGAAGAGACTGTCTCTTCTTCACTGTATATTCTTGCCTCCTTTGTCGAAGATTAATTGACTATAGGTGTGTAGTTTTATTTCTGGGCTGTTGATTGTGTTCTTTTGATCCACATGACTGTTTTTATGCTGATACCATGCTGTTTTGATTACTGTAGTGTTGCAGCATTGTCTGAAGTCTGGGAGGGTTATGCCCCCAGCTTTGTTCTTTTTCCTCAGAATCTCTTTGGCAAATTTGAGTCTTTTGTGGTTCCATATAAATTTTAGGATTATTTGTTTTAGTTCTGTGAAAAATGTCATGGATAATTTGATAGGGATCACATTAAATCTATGGACTGCTTTCAGTAGCATGGCCATTTTGACAATATTAATTCTTCCAATCCAAGAACGTGGGATATATTTCCATTTCTTTGAATCATCTTCAATTTCCTTTATCAATATTTTATAGTTCTCAACACATACATCTTTCACCTACTTGGTCAGGTTTTTTCCTAGGTATTTTATTTTTTGATATGACTTTAAAAGGGATTTTTTTCACCTTCTCTTCCTGATATTACATTTTTAGTGTAAAGAAATGCAACATATTTCTGTATTAATCTTATATCTTGCTACCTTGCTGACTTTGTTTATCAGTTTTATTAGTTTTTGTGTGTAGTTTTTAATGTACAAGTGTTTTGCCTCCTTGGTTATTTATTTCTAAGTATATTGTTCTTTTTGATGCTATTGTAAATGGAAATGTTTTCATTTCCTTTTTGAATTGTTCTTTGCTGGTATATAAAAATGCAACTTGTTTTTGCATGTTCATTTTGTACCTTACAACCTTGCTGAATTAGTTTATTAATTCTAACAGTTCTTTGTGGAATCTCTAAGTTTTTCTGCATATTAGATCATGTCATTTGTAAACAGAGATAATTTTGCTTCTTCCTTTCTAATTTGGATGCTTTTAATTTGTTTTCCTTACATTATTGCTCTGGATAGAACTTCCAGTACTGTATTAAATAGAAATGGCCAAAGTGGGCATCCTTGTCTTGCTCCTGATCTTAGAGGAAAAGCTTTTAGTCTTTCACTGTTGAGTGTGGTGATAGCTGTGCATTTTTCACGTTGAACTTTTAGAAGTCTCTTATTTGCTTGTCCTGAAGCTAGGAAGGAAAGCCAAGAAATTCTCTCCACCAGAATTTACCTGCAGTATGTATAAATTGGGTGAATTCTTTTTTTTTTTTTTTAAAGTTAGCAACCTATCTCAGAGTTCCTGGCCTGCCAGTAAGTGCCCTTCCTTTCTCACCTGTAATGCTGAAGATTCTGTAAGCCAAGTATCAGGCCAGTTTTCCGTGTCGCTCCCTACCATCAGCCTTAATTCTCTAACTGTAGCTGGTCGTACTGATTAAATTGTTGATCCACCTCCCACCCCACCCCCAAAAAAGCAGAAGTCTGCAAATAAGAAAAGAGTTTATTTGGGGTCTTAGGAATTGTGATTTGTGAAACACAGATTCAGGTAAAACCAAAAAGTATTCTGGGGAAGAGACAGAATTGGACTTATAAAGGCAAAAGCCACAAGGCTGTACTCTGACACAAGAAAGGAAATATTTGTTCTTAAGGAATGGCCATCACAGGTTGATTTAGGGTAAGGGTCTGATAAGTATCTTGAGTTCTGAGCACTGGACAGATGTTCTGGATGCCTGCATTAGGATAATAAGTGGTCAGAAGATCAGATTCCATCAGGGCTGAGAGGTGCATAAGTCACACTTTCTCAGTGGCCTCCTGGCTGCATTGGTAGGAAGTTCTAGCAATACCGACTCCTTTTTTATTTTCTTTCACAAAATGAACATCATTCTCTAATATGACATTTCTGATAAGACCTTAATTGTGTAACTAAAGTTTCCAATTATATCCTTGTAGAAAGGAGGACAGATTCTTATTGAACCTGTACAAATCATAATATTGACATGAAACGTAAGAAGACCCAATGAGAGTTTGTAAGTTCTACAGAAGGCTGGGAATCAGTGAGAAAAATAGTCATTTACAAATGTTTCATTTCAGTTTACAAATGCAGCATCTACTAAATTGTTACAGGTTATGGATAGTGTAAGAAAGACATAGGGCCACATCACATATCCAGAACATGGAAGATTAAGCTGCATCAACAATATTCCGAAGAAAAACTACAGTCATCCCTCATCAGGTCATTCAGTCCTGTATAATCAGGATATTGGGTTAGTAGGCTCATGAACTCATCTGCCTGTCAACTAAAAAGCATTCTGGAAATCATGACTCAGTCCACTGATAATGGTTTTTAAATTATTGAAGCAAGAACTTTAAAGGCTGGTATCTACAAATGTACTCTTTCCAGTGTCAATAAGCTGAAATACGTAGCTCAGTCCTTTTTGGGGAAACAGCTTCTTTCTGCAGTGCCAACTCATGCCTGCCAAGGCCCTGTGCCCCCCAAACTCCCAGCCCTTAGGTGTCTGCCTGCTCCTCTTCGGAAGATAAACTCCTGACAGGTGTTGGCCTTAGCAGAATTAACTGCCCTGGGAAATGACTAGCCTCACTGTAGCTCAGGCTGACTTGTCTCAGCCCGTGTCTCCTTATCGTAATCATAAATTACATTGCCTTGCTTGTGTCAGCTCATGTCTCCATCTTACTGGAGTCCTAAATCCACTATCCTCCCATATACGAAAGCCCCTTACCTCACTGATAGCCAATCAGAAATCTGTTCCCCTATCCCTCTGTGTTCACAGCCCCTTTCTCAATAAAAGACCCTGCACGTTCACCCTCGGTGGACATGCAGGCACCTTGCCTGTGTGGCCCACTGTTGCTTATAGCAGTGTAATTATTAAATTTTTCCTTTGTTCTTAAACTCCTCTTGGTTTCTGGTAAATTCTTTTACCAACCCACGACACCAGCCCTCCACGTGTCTCCCAACACTTTCCAGCACCCTAACAATTTTGCATGTATCCACACTGGCCATATCAGCAAGGCTTGAACCACTGTTCTCAGTCTTCAAAGAATGCCGTTTGGTTTTCCCAGAGAATGAGAGCGTGGTGGGCTTCTGAACAGCTGTTACTGCTACAATATTTCTCACTTGGCCACCACCTGCCCCTGGCCATCTAGCAGGAGGTCATCAGGAAAGCTGCTTGTTTTGTTCTGGATTCTGCTGACGTGTGTCCATCTACCTCTCTCCTTTGGCAAGCAGCTATAGGCTATAAAATTTAGACGCAGCACAGCATTCACTCCTCAGACACTGGGTGTCCTATCATCCATGTTCCAGTCATCGGGGCCTCTTTTGTTTTTCCCAGTGCAAGGGACAAAGGATGGCTACTCATCCTTTTCATGTCTACGTAAATAATGCACTGTCTGAATCTAAAAAGGGCTCATTGTTTTCTTCACTAGCCAACTTGGTCATCCTATGTTTTTGTTGACATCCATCTCCACAGGAACTGGGGACAGTCCTTTCTTGAAAACACAAACTCTGGCCTGTAGTTGATTTCAGGGTCTTCAGACAAGCATCAGAGTAAAACAAAAGCTTTTTGTAGATATGATATTATGATTTATAATTTAAAAATATATTCGATCTTTGTGACACAGAGCTCCTCAAATTCTTGGAATTTCCAAAGTGAGGAGAGCAATAAAGGTATCTTTTGTTATGTCAATGAGATGACTTAGGGAGCTGCTTGGTAACCATCAAATGAGCTGGATGCCAGGGGGACCAACCCTTTGATTAAATGGTTGGAACTTTCAGTCCCTCCCCTCCCCCACCTCCAGGGAGGGGAGAGGGGCTAGAGATTGAGCTCAATCATCAATGGCCAAATGATTTAATCAATCATGCCTCTGTAATGAAGAATCTATAAAACCTCAAAGGACCAGGTTTGAAGAGCTTCTGGGTTGGTGAACATGTGGAGAGTCCAGGAGACTGGCGGGCTGGGAGAGGGCATGGAAGCTCCTTGTCCTTTTCCTCATACCTTTCCCTATGCATCTTTTCCATCTGGTTGTACTGGTTATAATAAACTGGTAATCTGGTAAGTGAAATGTTTTCCTGAGTTCTGTGAGCCACTCTAGGAAATTAACCCCGAAAGGGGGTTGTTGGAACCTTCAACCTATAACTGGTTGGTCAGAAGCACAGGTGACGACCTGGACTTGTGATTGGTGTCTGAAGTGTGTGTGTATGTGTATGTGGTGGAGGCGGCAAACTTGTGGGACTGAGAGCTTAACCTGTGGCATCTGATGCTATCTCCAGGTAGATAGTGTCAGAACTGAATTGAATTGTAGCACATCCAGCTGGTGCTGGATGATTGCTTGGTGGTGTGGAAAAAAACACTTCGGAATTGGTGTCAGAATTGGAGTTTTGGTGGGGAGGGTATAGCTCAAGTGGTAGAGTGCATGCTTAGCATGCATGAGGTGCTGGGTTCAATTCACGGTATCTCCTCTAAAAATAAATAAGTAAATAGACTTAATTACCTCTCCCCACAAAAATAAATAAATAAATAAGAATTGGAGTGGATAACAGAGGCTGTGGTTATTTATTGACAGTAATTTTCTAAAGTGAAAGAGCTGATGAGCTTACAAGAATAATGCAATTGACAAGGAAATGTTTCTGTGGCATGCAAAATAGTGATAATAAAGCCAATCCATAAAGTTCTAGACACAATGTGTATTAGGATCGTTATTACCCATATTTCAATAAAACAGTGAACATTATATCTGTTTTACAAATAATAGATAAACATAATTTTTATAAAGGAACAAATCTCAAGATATAACTTGTAATAATCCAGGGACATAATGTACATAATATGCCATGAACATATCAAGCATTCAGTAAGAATATACATCAAGGGAACATCAAATTAAGAGGTTCATTAAGTCTGCAGTATGTCCTAAACATCTGTATTTTAATAAAACTTAATAGGAAAGTCTTTACCAGTATATATACATGGACTTAACTAGGTCTCATTGTATAAATTTCAATTTTCATCACACATTTTGTTTCTGAGATTCATCTACATTTTAATTGCTGTCATTCTAGGTCATAAATTTTGCCTGGTATATTGTATGTTGCTGTATAATTGTACCATGATTTATTTATCAAGAATAATCTGCTGATGGATGTTTGAGTTGTTTTCAAATTTGTGCTATTAGAGTAGTGCAAAGGCCTTTTTTGTACAGGTCTCCTTGGGCACAGCTGCCAGGGGTTCTGGGTATGTACCTGTGGGTTCTGAGGTGTCACCAGATAGGTACAGTCCACTAGACGTGACTAAATTGCTCTGCAGAGGCGATGTGCCACGTCATAATCCAACCAGTTGAGTATGGGAGTTCCCACTGTTCTACATTGTACACCTGAAGAGGAGGCTGAGTGCCTGGTTCCAGACACAGGCCTTTGGGTCAAGCATGTGGGGACTATGATAGCAGCTCTTTCTTGTAGCATCTGTGTGACCCTGGATTAACTTAACCTCGCTGAGCCTCACTCTTATAATCTGTAAAAGGATATCCTGATACCAAGCAGAATATCTGGAGCATACAGACTGGCAGCAGTTTGTTTCTTCCCATTCCATCTTTTCCCTTCTTTAAGAGAGATTTTATTTTAACTTCAAGATCATCACTATGTGTTAGCATTTTGGAAATGTTATAAGAAGAAAAACAAATATACCCATGTACCCCCATGTAACAGATTCAGGGCTATTTCTGTAATAAAGGATACTATAGAATAAGTTGTCTAATGAAGTGGGGAGGGAGAAAAATATTTAGTCTTTCCTATTGAATGATTATGTCTGCTCTGGCCTTTTGGGGTTCAGTAGGTTCAATTCAGGCGAGTACAAGAGCTGGGAGTCTGGAACCTTGGATCACCAGAAAGATGAAGCATTTGGTGACTGTGAATTGGCAGGGAGGGACAGTGGAACAGGAGTCAGAAGTGCTGCCCAGGTCTTGTGCCTGAGCCCTCACTGTTGACAAGACCTTGGGTGAGTCCTTTCTCTCTCCTCCCCACAGCTACCAAAGAGAACTGCACCAGGGAGCCAAGTCAATGAGGGTATGATAACTAGATTCAGTACTTACCATGTTTCCAGGCACTGTGCCGTCAGCTTCACTTGCATTTCTCCCTTTGTGTCAAGCACTTATGCCCAAGTGGCTTTCATGGGGCAAAGTCCAGCATCCTAGGAAAGAGAACTGTGTTGGGGCTCTAATTTAGACGGTAAAGAGGCACAGAAATCCTCTCTGAGAAATTACATTTGAAAGGTAACTTCAAGTGTGAAAAGGAGAGAGTTAGGGTGGGAGAGACTCCCAAGCAGGAAGAGCAGCATGTGCAGAGGACCTGGGGTGGGAAGTAGCTTGGCCCTTTTGGAATGGAGTGAGGCCACCATAGCAGAGTGAGTGTGAAAGGGGGAGTGGCCCCAGATAGGGCTAGTGAAGAAGGCAGGGGCCAGGACACCCAGGGCCCTCTACACCATAGTCAGGAGTTTGCAGTTTACCTGCGGAGCTCTAGCAAAGCACCGGAGAGTTTGTAAACAGGTGTGAGCCCGCTGGCTTTTGGCAACAGGGAAGGTGTTGGACTCAGAGTAGAAATACTGCCCTTTCCTGCAAACAGAGCAGAGTAGACATGAAGAGCAGCCTGTGGATGGAAGGAGCCTCCATTGCTGAGTTGTCAGGGTGTTAACAGCACCCTGCCCTTGTTACTATGGAAACCTGATGTTGGGCTGGTGCTGCTGGTGATGAGGACCTGTGACAGGCCTTGGGCAGGTGGGTAAGACTCTGGATTCCCCACCCCAGTGAATATATTGCATGAGGTAAAGAGGGTTAAGGGGGGCAGCTAATCCTTCATGGGGTTCAGGCCAGCCTATAGGTCCTGCTAAGGGAGGACAAAAGTCACTGAGACACATCATCCCACTTCCTTTGTTCATGACAAGAGGCCCATATTCCCCCATAACATTTTCCCTTTTATAATCATACCTAGTCACGGTTCCTGATCATTTGATATTCTTAAAAGATACTGCTATTATTCACCCAGGGAAGAACATTTTCCCTTAAGGAACTGTAATTCAGAAGGAACACAGATCAGATTTATTTAAATTTTCAGCTGTATCTGCTGAATGTGATTTTATTTTTTGCATTTTTAGATCATAAACCATATGGAGCTAATTTTCATTCCTACATTAATTTTAGAAGAACAAAGATTTAGACAAATATGTTTTATGTGTTTATTGATATCATTTTTATTCTCCTCAGTACCCTCACTGCTTATCAGAATATCTTCCATATATATTGTTTCATAATGAATTATAAATATAAATAATTTATGTGTGGTTTAAAATGCCTCACAGCTGGACAAAGTGAAAGTCTCTTTTCTGATCAATATTCTCCCATCCCACTCCTCAGAGGTAACCACTGCTAGCCTGTGGTTTGTACTTTGCACACATTTTTCTATGCATATTGTAATACACATTCATAAATAGACCCTTTGGTCTACTTGTCAACTGATTTCTTTTTTAGACATGAAGTTGGAATTGCAGAATAACACTGATCTGCTACTTATGTTCTTCATTTAACAAAATGCATACTTTTAAAATAATTTTCATTAAGGTACAATTTAGAGAAAATAAAATTCATTTCTATTAGTGTACATTTCTGTAAGTCTTGAACGATACATACAGTTGTATAGCCACACCATAACCAAGATATACAAGAATTTCATTATTCCAAAAAAGTCTGTGCTTTTTGTAGTCAACCCATTCTCCTCACCTATTTGCTTTCTGACCCCCAAATTTTGATAACTGTAGGTTTTCATTTTGTATTTTCATTTTAGTTCTGTTCTATGTATTTTTGATTTCCCTGAGACTTCCTCTTTGACCCATGAACTAATTAGATATATGTTGTTCAGTTTCCAAGATCTTGGAGATTTTCCTGTCATCTTTGTATTATTGATTTCTAGAGTTTTATTCCATTATTGTCAGATAACACATTCTGTTTGGTTTCGGTTTTTAAATTTGTTAAGATTTGTTTTATGACCCAGGATATAGTCCATCTTGCTGAATGTTCCATGTGTATTTGAAAAGAGCGTGTATTCTGCTCTTGGGGTGGAGTGTTCTATAAATGTCAATTAGATCCAGTTGGTTGATGGTGCTCAGTTCTTCTGTAACCTTGATGATTTTTTTGTCTATTAATTCAGTCTATTCCTGAGAGAAGAATGTTAAAGACTCCAATGATAATTGTGGATTTGTCTAGTCCCTTTTCAGTTCTGTCAGTTTTAGTTTATGTATTTTAAGGCTCTGTTGTTAGATATAATAGATACTTTAAATTATTGTATCTTCCTGGTGAATTGACTGATCCTTTTTATCCCAGGTAATTGTATTTGCTTTCAAGTCTACATTGTCTGATAATGTAGATTGTCCCAGTTTCTACTGACCAGTGTTTGCATGGTGCATCTTCATTCATCATTTTACTCTTAAGCTACCTGTATCATTATATTTGAAGTGAGTTTCTAGTAGACAATATATAGTTGGGCCATTTTTTGTTGTTTTCTAAATCCATTCTGATAATCTAAGTCCATAGGTTTTATATAAATCCGTAAGTTCTCACAAAGGATAGAAGAAACACTGGCTTCAGACAGTTTCTGCTCCAGTCCTGTCATAAAATGTCCCTTGTGGCAGAGGAAGGAGCAAGTTGTGGGGTTTATTACTAAGAAGCTCACTTACCTTGTGGGAAATCTAAGCCACATTCTTCAATATCACCTTCAAAAGGAATAAAGTATTTTTCTTTTTATTTTTCAGATTTCTGAGTTGGTTTAGAGTCAATATGTGGAGAAGGGGTGTATTTGGGGGCCCCTTAAAGACTCAAGTGTTTTGGAGCAAGACCATTGGAATAATTTGGGAGCCAGCAAGACACAGAAAAATAGCAAGAGCTGTGGATCTACTTGTTGACCCACCCCTGAGGGCAGAGCAAACATGCTCCATAAGGCAGCTTGCTTCCAGAGCTTGGAAGGGAGACGGTCTGGGCTAAACAACCTGTTTGTTCCTCCAACCTCACTCATCAGGTGAGTGATTCTCTAGATAGAGGAGTGTGTGTATAGAGAGGTTACATGGGTTTGATTGTTAAAGTCCCTCTATGTGGAAGAAAATATCTGGCATGGAGGCTGAGAATTCCTTAGGAAAAACCAACGTATGGTTCAGTTGACCTAAGTTTCTGCCTACTAAATGACTGATATTTTAGGTCTGCCTCCCTGAAATAACTCTGAGATTTCTTTTTTTTAATTTTAAAAACATTGAATTGCCTAAATGGAACATTGTGTGGTATGTGAATTATATCTCAGTCAAGCTGCTTTTTTTTTTCTGGGAGGGGGCGGTAATCAGGTTTATCTATTTGTGTATTTTTAGAGGAAGTACTGGGGATTGAACCCAGGACCTCCTGCATGCTAAGCATGTGCTCTACCACTTGAGCTATACCCTCCCTCCTGAGATTTCTTAAATGACATTTTCACATATGTATCTAGATCATTCGGTCACATGACTATAGACATTCTTTTATTTCTCTGCCACAGATGGCTAACTGCTTAGCTTGGCTTGTGATTTTACAAATTTGCCCTGAGAAGAAGGTCCGCTCATCTCCTAGAATCCTAGGATACCTCCCTGGGTCTCTGTGTTCTGATAATACACCCCTACTCTCTCTTTAAAGCAAACATATTTCTTGACGACAGGCACATGTTTTCTCCCACCAAAGTGGACAGATTTCGCCAGTTCCCGGGGTCTCAGTCTAGTGCCTCTAATTCGTCTGTTTTCTCTAGGGGCAGCCTGAAGCGCTAAGGTGTTTTGCATTAAGTTAAAGACCCGGGGCTGGAGGAGTGTGTGGAGGTATTTATCCAGGTAAGAACCTGCCTGCGCGGGGCGGTTGCCATAGAAACGTGACGTCAATGTGGGGACTGTGGCAACCTTTTAACGGCGACAGAAGCGGGTTGGCGAGGGGAGCAGGTTTCACCCTTAGGTATGAGGGGCAGAAATGAGGGTGTGGGTCCCCGCGGTGGAGGCTGAGCCGCCCTGGGGTGTGGGGAGACAAAGGGGTCCACATCCCAGTCGCCTCTTTCCGCTTTGGGATTTGGTGCCCTGGCTGCCTCGTAGGTAGACATTGGGGTCGCCCTGGGTCCCGTGAGTGCGGTCTTCTGCTGCAGGGGTGCCCTGGAGCCACTTTACTTCTAAAGACAGAGGCGCGGGAAGTGAGACAAGTAACGACTCTCTCTGAGCCTCAGCTTCCCCCTCTGTAAAATGGGGCTAAGAATGCTTTACCCACAGGATCACTGTGAACATTGAGTGATAACACAGGAGTAAGTCCATGGCCCTGTGGTTATTGTGGGATCGTGAATGTCGTGTGAATTCAGGCCATTTCTTATTCTTTTTCAACTTTGTTGTTAGGGGATGGACAAGGAAAAGAGAAGGAAAAGGCCCTGGTGAGAAGCCCATTGTAACATCTGATTGTTAGGATCACTAACCAATCGTTTCAGTGTCATTGTCACTAACCCCGTGCCTAGCATGGTGCCAGGCACACAGTTACAGCAGTAAAGCATAGTGATTGCTGGATCTGTCTCTCCCTGTGCAGCTCCTCATGCCGGTGGCCCAGCTCATATCAGGTGTCTGAAGGAGGCAGGTTATGAGGATTTCTGTTCTGATGGCTCCTGAAGCTCCTACTCCAGGTTCAAGGGCAGCGGCTTCCAGGAGACCCCAACACTTCACATGTTTAGTGGGATATGACTCCTGATTCAAGTGAGTTCATAGATCTGAACAAAAGCATGTTGCTCCTGTGAGGTTCACAAACTAGACGCAGAGTAGCTACTTTGGTCTCATCATGAGAGAAGAGGTGTAGACGGGGACTTTCATTCCATCAGCAAGTACATGCTTTGTAGTAGCCTTGAAGCCCATCTGAGAGAAGACTTATTTAAAATTATTATTATTTATTATTATTTAAAATTATTTATTATTATTTAAAATTATTATTATTTTTAAAAAAACATTTGTTACTTTAGAGTTATCCCTAACATAATGATAGTCAGCCACATTCCCTGAAATGACCAGTTCCTCTTAAATATCATCATGATTTTCCTGGCATATTATATTTTTATTTTTGTACTTCACAAGGAAATGGATATCAAATTTCCATAAATATTTGGGTATATATATTGTAAAATTCTTTTGGTTATATGGAGCATGGACCAATTTGATACGACATAGTGTGAATCTGTTAATTCTACCAGAGCATAACTAAGAATTTTTCAGATGATTAATTGCATCAGAGAATTATGAATATATAAATATATTTCAAATACTTTATTGAGGTTATTTAAAGTATATGCTCTGTTTTGATATATGTATGCACCTGTGAATCTAGTACTACAGTCAAGATAATAAACATATCCATCACCTCAAAAATCTTCCTCCTCCCTCCTACACTGTTGGTGGGAATGTAGTTTGGTACAGCCACTATGGAGGACAGTATGGAGGTTCCTTAAAAAACTGAAAATAGACTTACCATGTGATCCACAATCCCACTCCTGGGCATATATCCAGAGAAAAATAAAATTCAAAAAGACACATACATCCCAGTGTTCATAGAAGCACTATTTACAATAGCCAAGACATGGAAACAACCCAAATGTCCATCAACAGATGACTGGATAAAGAAGATGTGGTACATATATACAATGGAACACTACTCAGCCATAAAAAAGAATAAAATAATGCCATTTGCAGCAACATGGATGGACCAGAAGATCATCATTCTAAGTGAAGTGGGCTGGAAAGAGAAAGAAAAATGCCATATAACATCACTTATATGAGGAATCTAAAAAAAAATAATAAAGACACAAATGAACTATTTATTATTTATAACTTAGATGATTGATCTCTTGAATATATATAAGCACATTTGACTGTCCTTTATGATTGGATTACCGCATTTTGTTGATTCTTATTTTGTAGTTGGCTTTATTCTTTTGATAAATAAATTTTAAAAGCTAAAGCTCTAATCTGTTCTTAGAAACAATAATCAGTACATATATGTAAACTAAAAAAGTGCAGCATATTGTATATATGTATTTACATGCAATATAATGTATATGTGCAGTTGAACTGTAATAATTCTACCTAATAAAACTGAAAAAGAAAAAAAATCTTCCTCCTGCCCCTTGGGTAGTCTGCCCACCTAGCTCTTTCCTGCCTCTCTCTCCCCACTTCACCCTATCTCATTCCCAGACAACCCCTTATCTTTCATCACTGTAGATTAGTTTTCCTTTCCTGTAATGTAGAAACATTCCATTATATGGATATACCTCAATTTGTTCCATCTATCCTCCTGTTAATAGATATTTGGGTTGTTTCCAATAGGGGACTCTTGTAAATAAACCTTCTATGCACATTTGTATATACTTCTTTGCTTGGACATACGTTTTCTCTCTCTACGTAAATACTTAGAAGAGCATTGGCTGGGTCACATAGTAGTTGTAAAATTAACTTTGTAAGAAACTGCTAAACTTTTTTTCATAAGTAGTGGAACTATTTTTCATTGCCACTAGCAGTGTATGAGATATGAGAGACTTCCATCCTCCATAACGTTACCAATACTTGGTAAGGTCAGTCTTTTTAAGTTTGGACTTTCTCAGAGGGGTGTAGTGTTTTCATTTACATTTCCCTAATGATTGATGATGTTGAGCATCTTTTCATGTGTTTATTTGGCATTTGTGTATCTTAGGTGAAGTATCTGTTCAAATCTTTTGTCCACTTATTTTTGGAGTGGACAAACTTATTGACCTTTGTGAGATTTTTTATTCTGGGTAGCAGATCTATGATTTGCAAACATTTTCTCTCAGTCATTCAGTGGCTTGTCTTTCAATTCTCCCAACAGTGTTTTTAGAAGAACCGGAGTTTTAATTTTGAGGAAATTTAGCGCATCAATTTGTTCATTTATGGTTTTGATTTTGCTTTTGATGTCATATCTAAGAAATCTTTACCTAACTTCAGGTCACAAGAATTTTCTATTGTAATTTTTCTAGGATTTTTAAATATAGGATTTTTTTAAATATAGGATTTTCTAGGATTTTCAAATATGTATAGGTCAGTGATTCTTCCTAATATCTCTTTTGGGTGACATAATTCAACCCATAATAGCCATTGAACTCCATCACTGGGGACACAACACGGTGAACAAGACAGGGCAGTATCCTTGGAGCTTTTATTCTAGTTTGGGGAAAACTGGCCATAAGCTGAGAAATAAATCAATAAGCAGGACCATTTTATATGGGAATAAATGCTTGGAACAAAATAAAATCCATTGACTAGAAAATGACAAGGACAGGAATTGTTGTAGACAGAGTTGTCATGAAGCTCTTTCTCAGGAAGTAATATATGAGCTGAGTCTCCAGTGACAAACTTTATTAAAGACACCTGAACACTTTGTAAAACTACCAAAACTGTAAGAATCTGAACTTGCATGTATTTATGAAAACTCTAGCATTTATTGAGCTGGTATTGTTTGCCTTGCACTGTTGAAAGTGTTTTCATGTATTAACTCAATTAATTCTCAAAACAACCACCCATGAGGTAAGGACGATTGTTTTCCTCATCTAACAGAAGAGGAAACTGAGGCACAGAGAGGTTCTTTCTCTCTCCCAGGGTTCAGAAAGAGCCAGCTATCCCAGTGTCTCAGCAGTAGAGTTTTAAAAGTTATGTGATTCCTAACCCTTTATCCTTGTAGAAACCAAAACACAAGGCAATATTTTTGTTTTGAACTTCTTCTATAGTCAGTACTGTATAATTGAAGTTTTGCAGATGAGGTAATCGAGTGACTGTAATGTGAAGTAAAAGTGTTCCAACTCACACCTTTTGTACGTGGAGAACTAGGGTTTAGACCTGGTCTGTCTCCAGAGCCCTCGCTACTAACCGGTGCACTTAGGAAGAAAAAAGAGACATTTGCTGGGCTGTGTCAGGCCGTGTTGGGTGATGTTAGGTGGAAACTATGCTTCAGGAGGCACTTTTGCATATACAGACCATATTTCTTTAACAAAAATGTGAAGATAATAATTATAAAAACTGAAAAGTAATAATCATTACAATTCCTATGCATTAGACAATTTGGTATTTCCCATCTTTTTCATTTTGTAGTTCTTGTGGGCTTATAGTGGCATCTCATTGTGGTTTCAAGTGTAATTTCTCTGAACTCTTAAATCTCTTTTTATGGAACAGTCCTCTTTTTTTAATCTCCATTTATTTACCTAGCATACTGGATCTTTGTCCTGTGAAAGGTTGCATTCTCGATTATGCTGATTATGTCTCTATTGTGCTGTTTATTCTGTTCCTCTGACCTATCCTATTTCATTTATATTGGTAATTAGATATAGAGGCTTGTTCAGATTCAGCTTTGGGGGAAGAGTACATAAGATGTGGTGGTGCACCTCCTGTAGCACTGCATCAGGAGCCTCGTCACGTCTGGTTGTCTCTCCTCCTGAGTCCTTCAGACTGATCCAACCAGTATGAAATTTCCCATCTGCCTTTTAACTCATGGTTTTTGTAGCCTCTTAAAGTTTATGGCCTAGATCTACATTTCATTAATGGTTGCAAAGGCTGATGTTTCAATTCCATAATTTCATCTTTTTTTAAAAAATTAAAGTATGGTCATTTTACAATGTTGTGTTAATCTCTGATGTACAGCATAGTGATTCAGATATAGATAGATGTATATATAATATATATATTCCTTTTCATATTGTTCCATTATAGACTATTACAAGTTATTGAATATAGTTCCCTGTGCAGTAGGACCTTGTTGTTTCTCTCTTTTATGTATAGTAGTTAGTTTCTGCTATTTGCAGCAACATAGATGGACGTGGAGATTGTCATACTAAGTGAAGTAAGCCAGAAAGAGAAAGAAAAATACCATAATTTCTTCTTTAGTTATTAGCTGGAATTCTTCTATAAAACAAACTTCCCCTCATCAACTACAAGGTTGCACTGAGGTCTGGTCCACACAGAAGGGAAGGATTAATGCTTAATTCTTCCACAGTATTTCTAATTTTCAAAAGAGTGAGTTGTTTCCCTGGGATCCTCCAAAGGTGAACGTTGAGTTGGTTTTGTTTGTTTTTTCTTTTTCTTTTAGAGCGTCATCATGACTCAGAAATTTATATATTTCATGTTTTAATCCACTGCAGTCATTCATATTTTTGATGTTCAAAGTGTTCTATTTTTGAACTGTGAGAGAGAGCCTTTGGGTTAGCTGTTGTGTCTTTGACATGTGTTCTGGTATGAGAGTTTGGTTCAGACTTATCTGCTACAATCCCTGCTCAGTCCTGGAATCAGCCATTTCTCCAAGGTAACCTTGTTCCTTGTGGTGGGAAATGTGTTTAATTCAAGCTGGGGACTAGAGTTGCTACTGGGTTGATCACTGTTTCTTGTCCTTTGCAGTACCTGCAGTCACTATTTATGTGTTAAATTTTTAATGAGAATATATATCATCCATCCTGGGCTGCTCCTCTGTCATCTTATGGGTTATCATTTTTATCACCTGGAGTTTTAACCTTCCAATTTTTAAAAATATAATCAATTACAATAAGTATATTAGTTTTCTCCCCTGTTCATAGATAAAAGGTGGCATATTCTACACCAGTGCTGTGCAGTAGAAATTTCTACAGAAATTAAATGCTCTATATCTGTGTGTCCAACATGCTAGCCACAGGTTATCTGTGGGTGTTAAGCACCTAAAATGTGGCTATTTTGACTAAGAAACTGAAATTTTAATTGCATTAAGTAGCTCATTTAAATTTAAGTAGCCACATGTGTCTAGTGACTATTGTATTGGACGGCAGCAGCTCTACACATTTTTCTGCACTGGGATCTTTTTACTAACAGTATATTCTGGAGATGACTCCACAGCAGTACAGAGAGGGAGTCTTCGTTGCTTCCATACCTGCATAGAACACTGGGAAGTAGATGTACTTTAGGTGATCATCCAGCTCCCCATGGGTAGACTCTGTGTTGTTTCTAGTTCTCTACTGTTATGAATTTTTCTGTAAGGAATGACCTTGTGCCTTTTTATCTTTTGCATTGTTTCTCTGGGATAGATTCTTAGATGAGTAATTACTGGTTCTAAAGGGAAATGCATATGTAATTTTACTAGATGATATTAAACCCCATCCACAGAGGTTGGACCATTTCATGTATGCTCCAGCAATGAAGGGGAAGCCCGTTTCCTCATAGACCACCCAATTAGTGAGTAGAGGTAGTTAATTTTTTTCCTTGTATCTCTTATCCTGAGTTAAGTTAAACAATTTTTACATGCTTAAGGACCTTTTTTTGGTGAAATACCTGTTAGTATCTATTGTTCCTTTTTCTTTCTTGGTGTTTTTGTTTTTTGTTTTTTCCCCTTCACTTTTTCATGAGGTCTCTACATATTAAGGATATTACCCTTTGTTACTATATAAATTCTAAATATTTTTCCCAATTTGTAATTGTTCATTTTACTTTGCTTATGTGTTTTCCTTTTGCAATATAAGTTTTAAAATGAATACGTCATCTTTTCCCTAATTCCTTCTGGATTTTTAGTCATTGTTGGAAATGGTTTCTCACCAGCTGATTATAGAGGAATTTCTGTGGATATACTTCTGTGGACTGGTGAGAGAAGAGAAAGAGATGGATTTTAAGGGGTGTCGGGCATAAGAGGAACCCAGAGGGGAGGTCCCATCTTGTGAGAAATCTGTAAAAAGCCATCCACTAAATCAAGAGACTCAGATGTTCAGATCAGGGACCTGATCTGGGCTTGTCTTTGAGGACTCTGTCTCCATGCTTTCTGTCTCCTGTGGATCTTGGTCCAGGCACCACAATTGGGAGATGGGATTCTAAATGAAGCAGAGACTCCATGTCACTCTGATGGACCCCTGAGATAACTAAATGGGAGGGACCACCCTCCTAGGGATAAGACAGCTGCAAAATCAGCCCTGAGATCTATCACACAACCTGGCCAAGAACTAAGAGAAAGTAAACCTCTAGCTTGCACCCATGAGAGAACCAAGACTGAAACCACACAAGTGTTACCTCGTCCTTTACTCTCTGTCTATCTGGGAGGGAGGTCTCGTCAGGAGAAAGTAGTAGCCTCTTAGAGCTGTGCAAGAGTGCAGAGGTATAGGTTGCAAGTTGCCTCAGTTTCCCAAGTACAACCTTTCCCCACTCAACTGCATTATTTCCTGTTCAGATGCCTGGTTTCCAGGACTCAGAGTGAAGCTTGGATTCAACTTTCTCAGAATGGAGTTCTTTTGAGGTCATGCCTCCGCACCCCATGGGGTGGGCACTAACATCCATCCATCTTACTGCCTGTGGACATCTCCAGTTATCCAGGTCTACAGATCAGGAGAGGGGAGGTTTGGGATGTAGGCGTGGAATTGGACTTACAGTGCCTGGGACACAGTAGACATCTCATTCACATTTAATAAATAAATGAGAGGTAGATGGAGGAGTAAGCAGGAAATGAAACCTACCTATATGTCCTTTCATTCTTTTTATACACATTAATTCTTCAAAGAGCATTGGGATGACACAACAAGTAATTTTTGTAATCTGCTAAAGGAAACTTTTTGTTCTTATTTCTAAAAATTATGTCTTTTTATTGGGAAAAAACAACCCATGGAAAATGAAAGATGCCTCTAAGTAGATGTGTGTGACACTACAGTGGGTCATCTATAAAATGGCAGATTGATACCCACCTCACTGTTGTGAGATCTGTTGGGAGGAGAAATGTACAAACCAGTAGAAGGTATCTGACACGTAATACTGTAAAACTCCAACAAATATATATATGCTCTCTTTTGTGCTCTCCCCCAACAAAAGAAGTGACTGAAATATGAACAACTCATAGAGATCATTTGGATTTGAAGGGGTGGAAATGGAATGCATATGTTATGAATGTTATGCCATGTGTGTTTCCTTTCAGAGCTTCTAAAACGGACACACCCATTTTCTTCGTTTCTGTGCGGCCTGAGCCATTAACAGAATCAGCAGATACTGTTTTTAGTCACTTTCTGTCTGCTGCCTTCAAAGTCTTAGATTTGCCAGTGTATCTAAACAGCTAGATCTAAACAGTGCTTCAGTGTCTCCTGGATATATGAAACTTCTTCCCCTTGTCCGGGACTAATTTCCTAGCTTCTATCACACTGTTGCTCATCTAGGCCTGTATGTCCTGAACCTCATCTGGGCCATCCTGGTAAAAGAAGACGTGATCACAGGGAGGGAGTTTCTCTGTGTCCTGACCAACACCCAAATCTCACAGTTGGTTTGGGCATGCACCCCATTTTGAACTTGAGCTCATTTTGTGTTATAAGTGCTGGGCATGTGTGTATTTTCCTTTTGTTTTATTATTTTTAGTTGGGTAAGGAAGGTACTTTAAAGGTGATTTCATTCTCACATGGTAATTACTCCTGAGGACTTGTCTGAATGATCCTGTGACTAAACTTCCCCCCTGAATCCTGCTGTTTAAACATTCTCCCCTCTCAATGCTGTGGGGCTGGGTGCTGGGTGATCTCATGCCGACCCTCACCCTTTCCCTCCCCTGTGGCGTTCACTGCTTGGCTAACTGCGTGGTTAAATCCATGAGCTTGCTCTCAGTTCAAGGGGCTTTATTTGGGTGAGAAGAGAAAGAAGCATGTTGTGAAACTACTTTCATTTCATGACCTTCACTAAAATCCTGGGAAGTGGAGACGTCCTCTGACTGCTGAACATAAGGTTTATTTTAGAGACGTGCTTGCTGTTCCTATAGGCATCTCTGATTTTCTCAACACTGCCCAAAGTGGAGTACCATGTGGTAGATTAATAAATTACAGATATTCCCCGTTTCGACACGGATCCACTTTCCTATGGGAAGGGCTATGGATATTTATTTATTCTTATTATATTTTGCACTTCCAAAACTGAGACACTTTTGTTGTAGCTAAAAATAGATAATGGACAAAAGGAAAAAATTCATTAAAACTCTTAAAAGTCTATTTCCCATGGAGAAGAACTGTCAACCTTTGACTATATTTTTTCTCCAGATATTGTACTATGCAAGTATAGCCATGCATTTTTAAGAATAACAATGAGATGAAATCCTACTTTCAGTTTTGTAAACTACTTTTTTACGACAAACACTTAATTTTTAGGTCAATCCAAGCCAATCAATATAAGCTCACATAATAATAAAAATGATCCTATAATTTCTAATGATCCATTTAGGTAGATTGATGATAAGAATCATTAATTTTTTAAAGTTTTTTTTTAGTTTTGCTTTTTCTTGTGGAGGGGAGGAGGTAATTAAGTTTATTTAATTATTTATTTAGTGGAGGTACTGGGCATTGAAGCCAGGACCTCGTGCATGCTAAGCATGTGCTCTACCACTGAGCTATACCCTCCTCTCCAAGAATCATTAATATTTATTGCTGACTCCCTCAGTGTCCAATACTGTTGTAGGTGTTAACCCTGTACTTACCCATCTTATTCTCACCATAGCCTATGAGGAGAGAAGGAGGTATTATTGCCCAACTTTTTTTTTTTTCACAGCCACCTGGTTTCACTTTATTGAAGTACATTTGATTTACAGTGTTGTGTTAGTTTCTGGTGTACAGCATAGTGATTCAATTACACATACATATATATTTCATATTCTTTTTCATTACAGGTTATTACAAGATATTGAATATAGTTCCCTGTGCTCTACAGTAGGACCTTGTTGTTTATTTGCTTGACTTTAAACATCAGGAAGTGGGGGCACAGCGAAGGCAGGGCTGGCAAATCACAAGACTAAGTGATAAGCCAATTCTGTGTGTCTTTGAGCCCCACATATATCCTGTGTCCACTAGTGCTTCTCATCTGATAAGACCCTCAGCCTCACAGTTCCTCAGGGCACAGCAAAACATATCAAACTGAGGTACGATGTCTTTTTCCCCAGTTAAATAGATAGGAATTTAAGATATTGACAGTAAGCAATATGCTTTGGAATTTGGAGAATTATATCCTATTATACGTAGAAGGGGCCCCTCCAGCATCTTACTCTTCCTGCCTGTGCCCCAAGGATGTTTCTGTTCTAAATTTAGCTCTCCTGTAGGTGGAGCAGAGATTGCTTGTGCTTGTCAGTTGTTTTATTATTTTGTATATTTACAAGAGTGGTACGTGTTTATTATAGGCAAAAATACAAAACATAGAAAAGGAAATAACAATACCCTAAACATAGCATTCACAGATAATCCCTGCTAATGTTTTCACCTGGATTTTATTTTCCAAAACGTTTTCTCATATGAGAATTTGTGTATTTATGCATGTATGGTTGTATTCATATGCTTCTGTACGAAAGGTAAGATCTCACTTTAGTTTTTTAAACTTGCTTATATCACTGTGGTGGATTGAATTATGTCCCCCAACAAGACATGTCCAAGCCTTAACTCATACCTGTGACTGTGACCTTATTTGGAAGTATGGTCCAAGCACATGTAATTAATCTCGAGATAAGTACATACAGAATTTAGGGTGGGCCTTAAACTCAATGACTGGTGTCCTTAGGAGAGAAAGGGGAGGGAGATTTCACACACACAAGGTAGAAGGCCATGTGAAAATCGAGGCAGAGATGGGGGTTTGCTGCTCTAATATGGCCCTGCCAACACCCTACTTTTAGACTTTGGTCTCCAGAAATGAAAGAGAAAAAATTTCTGTTGTTTTAAGCCATGAATTTCATGGTATTTTTTTTTTAATGGCAACCTGAGGAAACTAATACACTCAGTAACAATACACCACAAATGTCGCTGATTGTGAATAAACATCAGTATAAATGCTATTTTTTCATGGTAACTGGATAGTAATATCAATAAAGATAGGGAAAAAGAAATTAAAAATTGGCTAAAATGTATTATGTGCCAAGGGCTTTTTAGGTATGAGTTTTTCAGTGTTCCCAGCACCCAAATGAGGTAACTGCTATTGCTAATCCCCAGTTACAGATGAAAAGCTTAGCGATGGGAAGAATAAGGACTTGGCCCGGGACTGCACAGCTAGGGAGCGGGACAGCTTGGGCCTCATGCTCCCGAGCCTGGGACACTGTCAAAGCTTGATTGTTAAAGGATGGGAGCAGTCTGCACAAAGATGCATATTTTACGTTGTCATTAAAAGTAACAGTATGTTAATGTATTTATACAAAATATCTGGATCTGGTAACAAAAAGGAGGCTTGTGACCTTGGTGAGAGCACGTTCATTGCAATCATGGGGACGGAAGCTACAGTGCAGTGAGATAAGGAGTCAGTGGGAAGTGAAGACTGTTAACAGGGCATGCGGATGGTGCTTTCTGGGATTTTGATTTTGAAGGGTAGGGGAGAAAGGAAAAAAGAGACAGAAAAGACAGACAGAGAAGGCCTGTGACTGTACAGGGATGAGAGATACAAAGAGAGTTTTAACAAAAACTTCAATTCCTTGAAAGCATAACAGTTACTGTGCAGGAGCCATATCAGCTCAGATTTAACCCTTGAATTTTCCTGTATTTCCCTCTTATTTCCACTTTAGTTAATGACACGCCTCTAATGGGATAGTATGGGTTTTGAGCTCAATATATATTTAGTTCTCAGTGAATGGAAGAGTGGATAATTGTGTATCAAAGAAATGGTAGTCAGTTTTGGATTTTTGCCTCTCAGGGAGGCAGCAGATGGCTGAAACCCTGGTGTGACGTGGCTGCATGATGCAGGACCTGAGGACTCCTGCAATGGTGACTGCAGGTCAGGACCAGAATTTTCTTTAAAATATGTTAACATACAGAGCAGCCCAGGAGCAGCAGTTAGGCAAGCACCACACCTTGCTGCCCTGGTGCCATCTCGCACCAAGCTCACCAGGTGAGGCAAAGGCAAGCCTGTCTTCCCAGCGAGGGGAACTGGATTAGGATCAGCCCTCAGGTATGATGTGGAGCAGCTCTTGTGAGCTTCTGAGACACCCAAGAAACCAGAGCTCCCTCTGTCTTTGAAACTTTGAACCCAAGGCATATCAAAGAGATGTCTGCTTCCTTCATAAAGATATCTATCTTCTCATTAGGAGAAACAGCGAGGAATGACTTTTCACAGTGCCTGTCTTAGCCCTGAGGCTCAGCCAGCCCTTACTGCTGTGTCCCAGCATTTAAAGGGCCCTTGAAGTCCCACCACACACCATATACTCTGGGCAAGCTTTCTCATTCACCGCTCAGAACAGCTCTGTGACGAAGGTGTCATGAGTCCCACGTCACAGATGCCCAAGTCAGGC
The DNA here is from genome assembly GCF_036321535.1 of Camelus dromedarius. Classification (NCBI taxonomy): domain Eukaryota; kingdom Metazoa; phylum Chordata; class Mammalia; order Artiodactyla; family Camelidae; genus Camelus; species Camelus dromedarius. The sequence continues at coordinate 30,945,334 of NC_087472.1, read as the reverse complement.
TGACCAGCCTAAGTCACCTGTCGGATAAGTGGCAGGATGGGATGGGGTTCCATCCCTCTCCCTCTCTGGAGGACACAGAGCAGCCTCCTATTTGGACACTGGGCTTCCAGGCCAGGAGAAATGGTGTTCACACTCCCTGCTACTGTGGCCTCACCCTTCTGTGTGATGAAGAAGTCAGAGGAGATGAAATCCCGCCCCTGTGCCAAAAGACCTGGGTGTTGGCGACATCCATTGGCTGGTTGCTGAAGTGTTGAACTGGACTGGCGCAGAAGCATAGATGCAACAGGGGATTTAAAGGGAAGGGAAGTGCTATGTATAGAGCTACTTTAAGCAAATGCATTTTATAGTTCATCTCCTGTAATCCTAACAGCTATTCAAGATGTACATTATTCATCTTAAAGGGAGTTTAAATAAATTAGGGAAACAACTTTTTTTTTTCCCCTTCAGGATCAACAGCTAACTGTGGAATTATTCTAAGGTTTTTCACTTTTTGTCTTGAATCCTCCTGGTCTCTGAATGATTTAAACTCTAAGGGCTGCCTTATTTGCTCTTGGGGTGTTGTTCACTGTATTTTTAGAATTATGAACTGCATAGTTTTCAAGTCACAATATCACTGAGATTTAAAACACATTCTAAATGGAGAGTAAACTAAGAATTGTGTGAAAACAAGGGAGAAGTCATTTGCAAACTACCACTCAGCTACTGGGTTAGTATCCCTGGCTTGTGATACACTCTTAGTAACAAAGAGATTGGCTCACAATTTAAAGAGCAAATTCATTATGCTATAATTATAAATGAGCAGTACACATGTCGAAGTATGCCAAAACCATAAGCATTAATAAAATGCAGGTATCAATCTGGAGAAATCATATTGAGTGGAAATGACAAGATGCAAAGATGAGTAGTGTGATTCTTATTATGGAAAATACATTGGTTGTGTGCAAGTGTCCATGTCCGTGTGCCCTCACCTCAGGCACACGTCTGGAGAGGCAGCACCATTCAGTGACAACAGAGCCCTGTGCTCAGGGGGTGGGAGTCACGCCACTGAGAGAGGATGATTTCATTTTATAGATGTACTTTCATATATTGTTTGAAATACTGTATTCATGGAAAAATATTTTGATGGAAATTTGAAAGGAGAATATATTTGAACAGATTCAGAAAAGTAATGTACACATGTATTCATTACTTCAGAAAAGCATTGATTTTATTCAGTTACATGGAAAAATGAAGTAGGAAAAAGTAGAATTGAAAGTGTCTCTGCACATGTGTGTATTTCTGCCTCCTCTAGCTCTGTCACCCCAAGTCCTTACACTGCCACAGCTACAGCTTTATCTTCAGTTCAAACCAAGCTAGACTTCCAACCTCAGGTTTAGATTTCCCAGAAAATGATGGGAACAAGTGGATGGCTGCCAGTAGGTTAAAAAATTTCATAAAACTCTGGCTGAACCCATTAGACCAACATCTGAACCTCCATTCCTCCCCCTCTTGCTGACTCTCTGAGTCTGAGACTCAGTGCTGACATCCTTGATCTGGCTACCTGATGACAGCCATCTACATTTTTCTTTTTCTTTTGTAAGGAAAAGGAGTACATGTAGCAAAGGGGCATAAATGTCATCAGTTTGTTCACTAAGATAACAATTCTGTTTGGAAAATTCATGTCTTTTAACGCAGTTCCATTTGCTGTTGATCACAAATCTATATCACATGTATCTCTTGCCTCCTCATTGTTAGTTGACCTGTCCACACTCTAAAGGGGTCCCTCCCAGAGAGCTGGGCGTTCATCCTCCAGTACCCCACCTCTGAACAGGCTGTCCAGTCCTTCTAACAGCCCATGTCTGTCATCCTCTGTCCAGGACACTGGACACAGCTGTTCAGATCCCGCTCTGATGCCCCATCCTCTGTCACTCCCCTCCTCCCCTGCGCTGCCTTTCGCCCGCCCACCCGCCGGCCACTGCCCAGGTGCTGCTGCCACCTGGTGTTTCACCATGTGCAGGCCCAGAGTACATGCTTTTACAATATTCTTTTACACCTATTTTTTTAAAAGACAGAATTGTAATCATTCTGTACATAGTTTCAAAAGCTGGGTTTTTAAGGAGGGTATGGTGGATTTTTTTTTTTTTTTAGCTCCACGATGACCCTTTTTTTGCAGAGTTTTGATGATGGTGGTACATTGCTGCCACCTCGTGACAGAAGCCCAAACTGCAGCTTGAGCCTTGTGAAAGCGGAAAGGTGGGCGGGGCTGTGACCCACACCCACCAGGCAGAGCTTTCTGGAAGCCTAGGTGGAAAGGGGGCATTCCCAGGGTACAGGAATACTTAGACACTGAGAAAGTGCAGCCTCCTTCTGTGTTGAAGAGAAAGCTTTATATGAGTGGAACTGAAAGATCATTTAAAAATTTTTACTCTTTGAGACCTTTGGATAAATAGCTAGAGATCTATATTAGCCAAAATGGATCAAGGCCACTTATAATCCTTATAGTCTTCTCTCGCACTTTTATAACCATCTTTTCACATAAATATATTTCTATGATATATTTTAAGTATTTTTTAAATTTCAATTTTTTAATATTGACTGGGTATTTCCTCATATGATGCTCCTAACTGTTTCACCAGTACCCAAGTAGTGAAAATGTAGCGCTGTTACCGTATTTTCTGTTACAGACAACAGCATACTTAACACCCTTGCTCATATATATATATATCTATCTTGTATTTCTTTATAATATCTTGCAAATGTAATCTTTTATATTAATACAACATTGGAAATACTATTACTAATTTATATTCCTAACATCATTGTAAGAAAGTGCCTTTTTCTCCATACATTAGAAATAATGTGAATCATTGCTTTTCCTATAGGCAACACATCATCCCTCCTCATTGTTTTGATTATCACTTGTTTTTGCTGCTTGTCTGGAATTCCACCATAATGTTGATGAAAATAATCAAACAATCTATCATAGGAATAGAAAAGAGTTTTATTTCAGCCAAATTGAGGCCAGCACACAGCATCTAAGATAACCCTGAGGAACTGCTCCAAAGAAGCATAGTTTTCAGCACAGTTTTGTTATCTTGTCAGAACAAAGAACATTAAACAAGTCAGGGATACATTATGTCAAAGTTTCAAAAAAAAAAAAAAACAGGTCAGCACGTACACAGCGAGTCAATATGGCCTTGGCAGCTGGGAAGGGAGCCTTATCATAAAAGGAGTACCAGCAGTGGCGTCCCAGGAAGGGAGGCATTTAATCTTTAACATGGACATTCTTTTATTTTTTATTGAAGTATTGTTAATTTACAATGTTGTATTAGTTTCTGGTATACAGCATAGCGATTCAGTTATACATTTATATGTATATATATTCTTTTTCAGATTATTTTTCATTATAGGTTATTATAAGATAATGAATATAGTTCCCTGTGCTATACAGTAGGACCTTGCTGTTGTTCTATTTTATATATAGTAATATCTATAACATGGACAGTCTTTACTTCTGGTCAGTGTGCCCTTTTGTTTAATAATTAAAGCAGATGTACAATGTATGTTTGATAGGCCACAAAGAGGCTGTTTTAGCATAAAATTCAAGTTAACTCATGTATAAGCCAGAATGACTTCTCCATACCTTAGAAGGTGAAATTTTTTTTTATTACTATGGATGTGACATAATTAATTCTCACAGCCTTGCGTTACATGGAGTGTTTCTGATATTCCCTATTAACACTGTGGGTGGCATCTTTTCAGTGTCTATACACTGCTAAAGGTCACATTCCTCATGGCTATTTGCATGGTGAGCAGAGTGTGTCCTCTTTGAGTCTAGAAAACTGTATTGGGAGAATTCTAGTATTATGATAAAAGAACCTGTTTGGTGTATGAATGTGTGTGTGTGTGCGCACACGCGCACACGCACGTGCACTAACAGCCACATTTCCTTCCTGTGCTTCCTTCTGTGCCCTCATGGTGTGGCTTGGCATTTGGTCTCCCTTCTTAAATTCAAACCCAGAGGTGAAGTTAGGGAATTATCAAGATGGCAGTCTTTATAACCAAATCCTTATCATCATCCTTAATTGCATCCTGAATGTAAACTTCTAAAAGGGAAATTGTTGGTGCAAACAGGATGCAACTATATGACCCTTTGAGAAGTCCTGCCATCCTGACACCTGGAAAGGTAGTTCCAGTGTAATCTCCCCAAACTGGAGTCACATGAGACAGGCCACAGTGGAGTGGAGGAAGTAGTAATGCTGACACTATGTCACACAGGCCAGGCCCTGGCCTTTGTCGTGGACCCACTGTCAAGTCACCACCACTGTGGGAAGATGTGGAAATGATCAGACGTAAATGAAACTTCACACACAAGCACAACCTGAAGTAACATTTTTGGGGGGAAAGTGTTGCTTGGAGGAACAAAGGACATAGAGTCAGCAGGCCTGGGATACAGACACACCTTTATAGAAATTAATATTTATATAAAAAAAACACGTGACTAATGTAGAAATATGCATCTAAACTTTTGTATGGAAAAGGCTGGTTTGTTACTGTGGTAAAACAAGACCAGGACAATATCATATTTTAACAGCTTTTTTGCAATGTAATTTACAAAGTCCACACATTTTAAGGGCACAGTCCAATGATTTTTAGTAACTGTGCAGACTTGTACAACCATCACCATAATGGAGTTTTAGATGCTCCCTCAGCCCCAGAAGTCCTACTGTGCTTGAATGCAGTTAAAGCCCATGCCCATCCCCAGCCCCAGGAACCAAAGATGCTTTCTCCCCAGGGACTCGCCTATTCTGGGCATTTAATACAGTGATTGCACTTATTTTTTCAGATATTTGACTTTTTTCACTTGGCATACTGTTTTCAAGGTTCATCCATGTTGTAGCATATATCAGTGCTTCTTTTTATTGCCAAATAATACACCACATTTTCTTTATCCATTCATTAATTGGTAGACATTTGGGTTGTTTCCACTTTTGGCTTTTATGAATAATGATGCTACATACATTCATGTACAAGTGTTTATGTAGATATATGTTGCCATTTCTCTCGGTTGTGTACCTAGGAGTGGAACTGCTGGGTCATATGGTAACTCTCTGTTTAACTGCTTGAGGAACTGCCACAGTTTCCACGACCCTGACAGTCTTGAGAAGTACAGGCATAGTCTGTTCTTTTTCTTGTGATTAGACTGTGATTCTGGGTTTGGAGAAAGAATGCCACACAGTTGAAGTGCCCGTCTTGTCACATCATATCTGGGAGGATGGTATCCACGTGACATCAGTGGGTCACTGGAGATGTTACCTTCATCACTGGGTTAAGGTGGTGTTTGTCGAGTTTCTCCAGTGTATAGTAACTGTTGTGTATTCACCTACTCTGTTCTTTAGAAGTGAATCATTAAGTTTGCCCTGCCCTCAGTGGTGGGAGGCAGATTTTAGGTTCACCTCATAAAGGCCGGGGTCTACATATATTATTTAGAATAATTCACTAAAGACAATTTGTCTCCTCTCTTTCATTTCATTATTAATTCAAATATTTACATAATTTTTATATCAATATGGCTTCATTTTTTAAAAAATCTGTATTTCATTTCATTTAGAATCATTCTGTTCTTTTCTTTTCCAGTCTAGAATCTTTCATTTTTTACCAGAAATCTTTATGGTCTGTATTTATGTATCATTTGACTGATGGGAACCTCCACTGAGAGCAGCCGCTTCGCACCCTACTGCCCACTGGCCCAGACCTTCAGAAATTGCAGCCCCTGAGCTCCAGCCATTGCCTCCAAGTGTAGAAAAATTAGCTGGGCTGTGTCAATAAGAGACTTTCTGGGATGTTCAGAGTTTGTGTGGTGCTTGTCTCTTGTTGCTTGCTTGCTTTTAATCATGGATATACATGGACATGAACCCAGAGCTGCCAGTGCGCATACCTTTCCTCTCTTGCAGGAATGATGGTGACCAGTTAAAGTAACAGGTGGTGCTCTTTCTTTTTCCTCAAAAGATTTGAATGTTGAGTTATGTTGTTTTTTTTTTACTTTCAAGCACGTGTTTGATGAATAAAACCCACCATGTTAACTTGGTACAATGAAAAGTACATCACAGTTCAATGCCCAGTAAAATGGAATTGGTCCTGATTCCTTTCTTGACACTTCATCAAACTTTTTCTTTAATCATGGGCACTGATTTTTCATAATCTAAGGAGCATTTAGTGCACACGCACACATGTGAGTGTGTGTGTATGTAGTCTAGCAAAAAGAAAAGGTAAAGAAAATTCTAGATACATGGAGAGGAAATCATTCTGTTCCATCAGAACAATGCTAAGTATATTTAGAACTTAGTGAAAATGGTCTTTATAATCACAAAAACATAAAATGGCCAGCACACATACAAAATTATGCTCAATTCTACTAGTGAGGCTAATTCTTGTCAGTTCATATTTTAGAAAAAAAATCTGTGTGGTAAAAAATATATATATATAACAAAAACCTATACAGATTTTAATTATATAAAAATATTACTTAACAAAGCTAAAACTTGTCGATATGGGAAGTGCTATGGTCCGAATGTTTGTGTCCCCTCAAAATTCATATGTTGAAATCCTGACCCCCTAAGGTGATGGTATTAGGAGACGGGGCCTTTGGGTGATGAGGTCATGAGGGCGGAGCTGTCATGAAAGGGCTTAGTGCTGTTACAAAAGAGACTCCAGAGAAATTCTTCTACCATGTGGAGCTACAATGAGAAGTCTGTGACACAGAAGAGGGCATTTCCTGACCATGTTTGCGCGCTGATCTCAGACTTCCAGCTTCCAGAACTATGAGAAACAGATTTCTGTTGTTTATAAACCATGCAGTTTATGGTATTTTTGCTATAGTGGCCCGACTGGACTAAGGAAGAAATGTCTCATAAAAGAAATAAAATGGTTCCTGCTAAAAATGACAAGCCAGAGATTGAGTTAGTTATTTACAAGTGAGGAAATCCCAAAAAAGAACAAACAAGGGAATTTCAAAATGAACAAAAATGCATTATTTGGCCACACCTTGCTCTTTGTTTAATGGCTTAAAACAACAAAGATCTATCCTTTTTTAGTCCTTAAGGTCAGAAGTCCAAAAATAAGTATTACTGGACGAAAAGTAAGACGTCAGCTCGGCTGCATCCCTTCTGGAGAGTCTACGGGAGGATTCGTTTCCTCGCCTACTCCAGCTTCACGCGGGCGACTGCATGCCTAGGCTTGCGGTGCCTTCTGGCTTGAGACTTCTGGCCTCCATCTTCAAATCCAGCACAGTAGCATCTTCCAATCTTTTTCTGACTATTTCTCCTACACCTGTCTTCACATCTCTTTCTCTGACTCTCCTGCCTCCCTCTTTCCCTTGAAAGGACTATTTTTTTTAATTGTGGTAAAATATACATAACAAAATTCACCATTTTAACCAATTTTAAGTGTACAATTCAGTAGCATTAGGTTCATTTACAGTGTTGTGCAACCGCTATCTATTTCTATAACTTTTTCATCATCTGAAATAGAAACTCTGTACCTATTAAACAATAACTCCCCATTCCTCTCTTCCTGCAGTCCTTGGTAACCTCTTACACTTTCTGTCTCTGAATTTACCTATTCTAGGTACCTTACACAAGTTGAATCATTCATAGTTGTTCTTTTGTGTCTGGATTATTTCACATAGCATAATGTTTTCAACGTTCATCTGTGTTGTAGCACGTATCAGAATTTCATTCCCATTTAAGGCTGAATAATATTTCCACTGTACATGGATATCACATTTTTAAAAATCCATTCATCTTGTTGATAGACACTTGGGTTGCTTCCACCTTTTGGCTATTGTAAATAATACTGCTGTGAACATTGGTGTGCAGGTATGTGTTTGAGTCCCTGCTTTCAGTTGTTTGGGGTATAAACCCAGAAGTAGAATTGCTAGATCATACGGTAATTCTATGTTTATCTTTTTGAGGAACTGACATTATTGCTTTTCGCACAGGCTGCACCATTTTACCTTCCCACCAACAATGTTCTGGGATGTCATTGTTCATATAATTACTCAAAAATGCATTGGTCCTTCCCTCCTACCAACAAGCATGCATTGCTTTCCCACTTGGATCATACTTAAACTCCACAATACTCCTGGGTGGTCGGGAGCATTATTGTTATCCTGTTGTATAGAAGACAATGGAGGAAAGGGTAGTGACTTACCTAAAGAGTCCCAGTGATGGGGCCTGATCTCTTCGTCACTGGCTCCAGGAACTTGTCTAGCAGATTCATCATCACATGTGCATCTTAACTGTCAGCTCCTGTTTCTGGGGCTCATTGTCCACAGCCTTCTCTGATGTTTCACTGTAGAGGAGAGTAAGGGGATAAGACAGCACAGCAAATAGAGACGAAAGAGGAGAGGAAAGCACCTGAAACAGAGGGGACAGGGGTGGGGATGTGCTTGCCTGTCCCCACTCAGGTCACTGGAAGCTGTGCAGTGATGCTCTGCCCCTCCCCGAGCTCCATCACACAGCCCCCTCCACACACAGCAGTGATATTGTACATTTTGCAAAGAGTAAGAAATGTCTTTAAATGGTTTGTTTACTATGGTACAAATTCTATTTGGAAACAGAATTTCTGTTGAGCCCAAATTTACATCATTTTTATTCAGCTATCTCTTCCCTAATCAGTGTAGGTTAATGCATCCACACTGTAGAGAGGTCTCTCCCAGAGAGCAGGGCGTTCGCCCTCCATTACCCCACATCTGTACAGGCTGCCCAGTCCTTCTCACACCCCTTGTCTGTCATCCGCTGTCACTTCCCCTCCTCCCCTGCGCTGCCCTTCGCCTGCCCGCTGCTAAGGTGCTGCTGCCACCTGGTGTTTCATCGTATTCAGGTCCCGGGGTACATGTTTCTACAGTCTTCTTTTAGAACTATCGATTTTTTCGGACAGAATTAAGAATAATTCTACATAGAGGTTCATAGGCTGCCTTTTAAGGAGGGTATTGCTTTTTTCTTTCTGTTTTTTGGGGGTTTTTTGCTCCTAGCTGACCTATTTTTGTAGAGAGGTTTGATGATGGCGGTATGTTGCTGCCACCTCGTGACAGAATCCTGAACTGCAGCTTGAACATTGTGGAGCAGGAAGGTAAGGAAGGGCTGTGGCCCACACCCACCAGGCAGAGCTTTCTGGAAGCCTGGGTGGAAGGGAGTAGGGGGGATAGCCAGGGTACAGGGATATTGACAACCTCCAGACAAAGTGTAGCGTCTTTCTGTGTTAAATAGAAAGCTCTATGTAAGTAGATGTAAAATATTATTTTAATTTTTATTTTATGGGTTCATAAATTGACTGAAAGATTAATGAAACAATATAAAATAGTGATATAGAATTTTGGACTCTGACAAAAGAAGCATTACAAATCAGTGGAGATATGATAGAGGATTAATAAGTGGTATTGAAATAAATGCTGGAGAGGGTGTGCAGAAAAGGGAACCCTCCTACATTGCTAGTGGGAATGTAAATTGGTGCAACCCCTATGGAAAACAGTATGGAGGGTCCTTAACAAACTAAAAATAGAGTTGCCATATGATCCAGCAATCCCACTCCTGGGCATATATGTGAAGAAAATTCTAATTCTAAAAGATACGTGCACCCCAATGTTCATAGCAGCACTATTTACAATAGCCAAGATATGGAAGCAACCTACATGTCCACTGATAGATGACTGAATAAAGAAGATCTGGTACATATATACAATGGAATATTACTCAGCCATAAAAAGAATGAAATAATGCTATTTGCAGCAACACGGATGGACCTAGAGATCATACTAAGTGAGGTAAGTCAGAAAAAGAAAGACAAATATCATATGATATCACTTATATATGGAATCTAAAATATGATAAAAATGAACTTATTTACAAAACAGAAATGGACTCACAGACATAGAAAACAAACTTACAGTTACCAAAGGTATATGGAGGGGAGGGATAAATTAGGAGTTTGTGATTAGCAGATACAAACTACTATATATAAAATAAACAACAAAGTCCTACTGTATAGCACAGGGAACTAAATTCAATATCCTGTAATAAACCATAATGTAAAAGAATATGAAAAAAGAATATGTATGTATACGTATAACTGAATCACTTTGCTGTACACCAGAAACCAACACAACATTGTAAATCAACTATATTTCAATTGAAAAAAAAAGTGGAATTGAGATAGCTAGATAACCATAAGGTTAAAAAGGTAAGAGGGGATCCATTTTTCTATCTTACAACAGGATAAATTCCAAATGGTTCTGAATGAAATGTAAAAGAAATATCCATACAAGTATTAGAAGAAAATATAGGTGAATTCTGTAATCTGGAAGGGGAGGAAACTTTCCTAAGTATAAATTAATATCCAGGCACATTAAGGAAAAAGATTGATATATTTTACAACATAAAAATAGCAATGAAACTCTGCATGGCAAAAACATACTAGCCAGTTAAAGACACGGGGGAAAAATGTTTGCAGCTAACATCATTAACTAAGCATTAATATCTCTCCAATATAAATGCTTATCAATATAAAGACATTAAAAAACAAAACCCTATCAAAGTTAACAGAAAAAAATATATAAATTATCTTTAAACATGAAAAGTCTCCAACTTGCTTTAATTGAGAGATGCAATTAACACTACAATAATATACCATTTAAGTATTAGATCAGCAATGATCCAGATGTTTGTCAGCACAGTCAGTTAGTGAGGATGTGGAAAAACATGTCCTTTCACACCCTGCCCACAGGGATGTTCACAGGGATCATACAGTGTATAATCACTGTCATAGGCTTGATAGTCTCTGCAAAGATAGCAGGTCCTAAACCCCTGGAACAGGTAAATATTACCTTATATAAAAAAAGGTGTTTGTAGATTTGATTACATTAAGGATCTTAAAATGGGGAGGTTATTTTAGATTATCCAAATGGGCCCTAAATACAAACCCAAATGCCCTTTTAAGAGAGGAGCAGAGGGAGAGTTGACATAGACAGAAGAAGAGGAGGCAATGTTGCCAAGGATGCAGAGGCTGGACTGATGGAGCTACAAGCCAAGGAATGCAGGCAGCCAACAAAACCTGGAAGAAGAAAGGAGGCTCCCCTATCATCTCTGGAAGGAGTTAAGTCTGCCAACACCTTGATTTTGGCCCATTGAAACTACTTTTTGACTTCTAGTCTCCAGAACTATGCAAGAATATTTCTGTTGTTTAGTGACCACAAATTACAACTTTGTGGTAATTTATTATAGTAGTCATAGGAAACTAATATAGTCATTATGGTGGGGAATTTTATAGTATCTGGCAATTTTTTATATGCCTTTACTCTTTGACTCACAAATCTTATTTCCAGGAGTATCCTAAGGATATATTGGCAATGACACAAAGATTTTAGGTATAGGTATAATAATAAATATAGATACAGATATTCACTCTGGCACTATTTGAATAGCAAAAGAATGGGAACAACCTGAATATTCATCAATTGTGTGATGGATGAATAAAGTGCCAAACACACACAAAGATGTACACTAAGGTGTAAAGAATGATGAAAATTTCCACATAGGGCTGTGGAGGGATCTCTAGAATATAATGTTAAGTGACAAAGTCAATGTACATAAAGGTTTAAATGGCATGGTATGATTTACTTATATTAAAAGTAGAAGGAAAGGACTTCTATTTTGGAGACCAGAAGGAGTAGATACATTTCTCTCTATTACTACTGCAAGGTGTAGCTAAAATCTCTGGATATTATATGTAAAACAAATATAGGACTCTGAAAGGTGGAGAGAAGAAAAGGCATACTGGCTTGGGACTTTGGGACCCAAGAATGACACGCAGTGAATTCCTTTGATTTTATTTTTGCCTCATCTATCTCAGACTGGGTGCTGGAAGAGCAAGTGACCCAAAAATGCCAACAGGAAAAGACAAGAAGGACTCCATGCTCACTTGATTGTAAGCAGACAGGCACCCCTCCCCACTCTTCAGGGTGTATCAGAGAAGACTCCATGGGAGAGAGGGACTTTCACCCCCACCTGGTGGAAATGAGCGCCCCCACCATGGTGTCAGTGGGGACTACGCAGGGAGCCTGACTTCCTCCCACACCCAGTGAAAACGAGCTCCCCCCTCCCCTCCTCTCTGGTGGAAGGGAAGGGCACCTTCCCTTCTCTGGGCTGGTGTCACCAGAAGTGAGAGTGGAACTTTCCTGACCGTCCAGAGACAAGGAGGCCTCCTCCCCTCCACAGTGTCAGGGAAAGCCACAAAGAGGTCAGTGAGGAGGTGCCTGCCCACTCCTACCTGGGTGCTGTTGGTGGAGGCCCGGTGGGGAGTGAAATCCTTCTTCCACCAGGCAGTCACAAGGTGCCACTTCCCTTCCACCCCCCACACCTGCCCCATTCCCCATGTTAGAGGCTGAGTAGGGAACCTGGACTTTTTTCTTCTTTGCCATCTGTCTCTGTGGTTAGGAATGCATGCTTGGAGTCATTAACATCCGTGAAGAGAGGAGAGTGACACCTCACTAGCAAGTCTGTGGTGAGGACTAAATTCAGCCAACAAAGGGCAGAACCTATCCATTGCCCCTGCTTTTTAAAAATTGTCATAAATATTGGCTGTCTGTCCCCTGCAGATCAGAGAATTCATGTAGATCCTTTACCTGCCCTGCTCAGCTAGGGCCCCTTAACCTGGATACAGGTCAAAATCACCTTGGGGATCCTTTTCACCTTGGGGATCCTCACCTGAAACTCTTTTAATGGAAATAGGACTTCTGTATCAAAGGCCATTCAAGTTATTCAGCGGTAATAACATGGGCCTCAGAAAATGGATATGCTTATTTGGCACCATCTGTGTATGCCAGTGTCCACTGCCCCTTCATTCCTCCAACACCAGCTATTACCATCGTAGGTCTTTATTGCAAGTCTGATTGCTCATTTCCCCAGACCTAACCTATAGGAAGGGTCGTCTCAGGTGGCTGGTGATGATGGTGGTCTGAAGAGGGAAGGTGTTTTGTTTTCAGCAAAAGGGGACATATGCGCCAGGCACACAGTTACAGCAGTAAAGCATAGTGATTGCTGGATCTGTCCCTCCCTGTGCAGCTCCTCATGCTGGTGAGGATGCAGGTTCTAAGGATCTGTGTCCTGGTGGTTCCTGAAGCTTCTACTCCAAGTTCAAGGGCAGCAGCTTCCAGGAGACCCTAACACTTACATCTTTAGTTGGATATGACACCTGGTTCAAATGAGTTCATAGATCTGAACAAAAGCATGTTCCTGTGAGGTTCACAAACTAGCCTAGAAGTAGAGAAGCTACTTTGATCTCATCATGGGAAAGAGGTTTAGCAGGTGGAAATGCCATTCCATCAGCAGCTACATGCTTGCAGTAGCCCTTGAGGCCCATCTAAGAAATGCCTTTCTTTTTTTCATTGCTAAAAAGCAATGAATTGTCCAGCTGAGGAAGGAACTTACTCTGTCTTTAACAAGCATTTGCAATAAATATACCTAAATTGTTTTCACTATATAATAATCATCAGTTCCTATATATCTCTCAGATGAGTGTGGAAACATGCAGTTGTTAGCTTTTCTAGCAATTTGACATTGTAATTTAGATTGTTCTCTGCTGACCACGTTTTTTTCCATTACATAATGCAATTTTTTAAAGCGGCAGAGAATTTCCAAGTATTAGTTTAGAATGTCAGTGTGTGAGTGCAAACTTGGGTAAACAAACTTTGATATTGTAATGATTGCTTTTACCAAATCATTCTCACCTTTATGCATTCTCACCTTTATGTACACACATAAGAAATGTATAATCAAAACCAGTGCTTTCTATATTTGTCATTATACTGCTACTTCAAAGCAAAATGTCCCAAAGCACAAAAGACTAAACTCTCAATACCAGTCACCACCTTATCTACGGAACTTAGCTCAGTTGCCTTGAAGCTGCTTTGCTAGCAGGAACCGGCTACAATCTGTCTCCTTGCCGTAAAAAGCAGAGGCATGCTTTGCTCGCTTTGCTTAGTTCGAGGTCATAGATTCAGGGCTGCTTGTGCTTATGGAAAACCGTAACGCGTCCCCTGCCCTAACCGGCAGGACATGCTTCGCTCATCAGGCGTAGGTGGACAGTGCAGGCTGCCCTTGCTCACAGAAGACTGACTTAGCCCTTAGCTGGGAACAGCTGGGCTGCTTCGCACGCTTAGATGATTTCTGATCATTGTATGGAGACTCTGTGGTGGTCTGGGTTTTCATTATCAGTAACACTGAAAACCTTGTTCATGATTGTTTGAGGCTAAAAATAATTGCTTGTACTATCAATATTGTAACCTTCTCTCTAAGTATAAATCAAGATTATAATGTTTCTGTTTTTCACAAACTGAACCTGCTGACCTGCATCCCTGCACGTATACCATGCCCCTTACTCATTCCTATGACGTATTTCACTTTGACTCTTTGTTTGACTCTTCTCAATAAATACAAGAGCTTTGGAGGAGCTCGGGGAGTTGGTCTCTGGCTCCCTCTCACTCTCTTGACTTAATAAAGTCTTCAGTAATTTCGTTCTTCCGTGGTGGGACTTTTGCTGGACAAAACCCACGACGAACAGAACCCACAACTGGTGCCCTGTGTGAGGACCGCTCACACCAACGTGATCACCACTCACAGGGACAAGAACCCACATGTCAGTTACTAGAACTTAGTATTTTAAAAAATAATTATTACCCTAGAGTTTACCCTATTATAATGATACTCAGCCTCATTCCCTAAAAAAATTACTCTTAATGTGACAATGTATATATGTTCATGTATAACTGAAAAATTGTGCTCTATACTGGAATTTGACACGTTGTAAAATGATTATAAATCAATAAAAATGTTTAAAAAATTACTCTTAAATATCATTATGATTATTTTCCTAGGATGTAATTTTTTTATTTCTGCACTTCAGATGGAAATGGACATCAAGTGTCCCTAAATATCTGGATATATTTCATTGCAAATGATTATTTCTATTTTGGTTATATGTAGTATAGACCAATTTGATAATACATAGTGTAGACCTGTTAATACTATAAGAGCATAATTGTGGGAATCTTTCAACTGATCATTTACATCACAGAATTATGAAATATAAATATATTTCAAATATTTTGAGGTATGGTTAACATACACTATACTGTACATATTTAAAGTATATGCTTTAATGTTTTGATATATGTATGCACCTGTGAATCCAATACTATAGTCAGATAATGAACATATCTATCACCTCAAAAAGCTTCCTAGTGCCCCTTTGTTATCTTCCCACCTAGCTCCTGCCTCCCTCTCCACATCATCCTACCCCATTCCCAGGCAACCACTGATCTTATGTCACTATAGTTTTCTTTTTCTTTAATTTTATATGAGTGGAATCATACAGTGTGTATTTTTTGTCTGTCTTCTTTCCTTCAACCTAATTATTTCTGGATTTATCCATCTGTTGCATGCACAAATATTTCCTTCTTTTTAATGTTGACAAATATTCCATTATATGGATATAACACAATTTATTTAATCATTTACCTATTAATGGATATTTGGGTGGTTTCCAATTTGGGGTTCTTGTAAATAAAGCTACTATCAACATTTATGTATTAGTCTTTGTCTAGACATAGACCTTCTTCCTCTAGGATAAATGCTTAGGAGTGCAATGGCTGGATCATACGATAGATGTGAGATTAATGTTATAAGAACTGTTTTCCAAAGTGGTTGCACCATTTTTCATTGCCACTAGCAGTGTATGAGAGTTCCATCCTTCATAACCCTTCTAAGACTTGGTATGATCAGTCTTTTTAATTTTGGCCTTTCTCAGAGAGGTGTAGTGGTGTCTCATAGTTTTCATTTACATTTCCCCAATGACTTTGAATATTTGAGAAAAGATGATTAGCATCTTTTGTGTGCTTACTTGACATTTGTATATCTACTTTGGTGGAGTATCTATTCAAATATTTTGTCCATTTATTAGAGTACCTATTTTCTTCTTATTTACCTTTGTGAAATTTTCTACATTCTGGATATAAGACCTTTATCAGATCTATGATTTGCAAAATATTTTCTCCCAGTGATGGCTTGTGTTTTAATTCTCTCAATAGTGTCTTTGGAATAGTAGAACTTTTTAACTCTGAGGAAGTCCAGCTTATTGGTTTGTTTACTTATGGACTGTAGTTTTGGTTTTGCATCCATGAAATCTTCACCCGACCCAAGGTCACAATGATTTTCTCCTGTGTTTTCTTCCAGAAGTTTTACATTTTATATTTAGGTCTATGATCCATTTGGAGCTGACTTTTGTATATGGTGCAATACATGGATCAAAGTTTATATTTGTGCATATGAAAATCCATTTGTCCCAGCACCATCAGTTGAAAAGATTATCTTTTCTCCACTGAATTGCCATTACAACTTTGTCAAAAATCAGTTGTCTGAGTCCAGAAATAGAGTCCTTATTCTCTTCCATTGATCTACTTGTCTTCCTTGATGCCAGTAAATACCACTGTGTTGACTACTGAAGGTTTGTTATGACTCTTGAAATCAAGTAGTTTTGATCCTCCAACTTTGTTCTTCTCTTTCAGAGTTGTTTTTTAAGTCTATGTGCTTTGTACTTCAACATGAATTTTAGAATCAGCCTGTCTATTTCTTAAAAAAAATATTTGCCTGGACTTTTATTAGGTTTACACTGAATCTATAGATTAGTTTCAGTAGAATAGATGTCTCTACAACACTGAGTCTTCTGACACATGAAGATGGTATGTCTCCTGATTTGTTTAGATCTTTAATTCCTGTCAGGAATGTTTTATAGTATTCAATGTACAAACCTTGCACATATGTGGAGAGATTATTCCTAAGTATTTCATGGGTTTTGGTATTATCATGAATGACAGTATTTTTAACTGTAATTTACATGTGTTTAACTTTCACTAAACTGTCAAGCAGCCAAATGTCAAAAAGTAGCCATTGAGGAATTTTTGAAAGCTGTTGAAAGCTTAGGCTACTTACTCTAGGATAGAAAAGGTCCTTGATGTATAAACATGCACATGGTTATATCTCCATATCAGCTTTTAGAGGTTATTGGCAATGTGCTGAAACCAGGGGGAAAAAATGTCCTAGAGACAATTCTACAGTTCATCTCCATCACTAAAATAGCTTAGTACCTTTCAGCATTATGTGTGTGTTTAGAATTGAATCTGTTAAATTGTTGTATTTTTCTTTTTTTACTCCCCAGCTATTCCACCACAATGAATTCCTGAGATCTTGAGTGGGGAAAGAAGAAGGGAGCACATGTGTATGCGGGTATGTCTGCATGGATTTGCATATTGCTAAAGCTGCCAGGAATCTTCATTGTCAGGAATACTTGAGGTTAATTACTGTGTGTTTTGTCAGTCCTGCTCAGTTCCTAGCACATATTAGGAACCAAATCAGGGTAGTTTTTTTTCCCCAGCTTTCCTTGGCCAGCATGGTTACCATAGTGACTCCATGACTATGGCGGGATTTGATGCAGACTGAGCATTCATTAAGTAATCTTGCCTGAATCACTTGTTACTATGGTATTTGTCAAGTGTTGCTTTTCTATTTCTGTTATTCCTTCTAGATTTATTAGTTGGCTTTTGACTGTGTGGCAGAACTCTCCTTTCTCCCTTATGACTTATGTATTTATGGATTTATTCAAGCATTTCTATCAGTATGACTCATAGATTCCTATTTTGCTCAAAGGGATGATGATGATGATTATTATTATTATTATCATTATGTATTTTGATGCTCAAATTGTCCCAGAATTGGCCTGTCTTAGCCCCTTCAAATTGACTTCTGTGTGCATTTGATGCCTCCTTAGGATTCTTTGAGCATATACTTTGCTCTGTGAGCCTGAGTACCACTTAATATGTAGAAAGGAAGTAATGATGTCCACATCGGAGCGATGCTTTGAGGACTGAAAGAGAAAAGGTCTGAAAATAGCAACCTATCCTGTGTGGCATTGATTAGGCCCTCAAAATGTTAGTTTCCTGTTCCAACTTTGCCTTGTCAATATGGTAGTCTGGCATTAACATAATAGCATGACTACCAGAGAGGACACCTGGGTACGTAACACAAGCAGGGATAAGTCCACTTGTCCATGATGTGAGAGTTTCAGTGTCACTGCTGCATGTGGTGGAGCTAGGGGAGGGGCAAAGCATCACTGCACAGCTTCAAGTGAACTGAGTGGGGACAGGCAAGCAAATCGTCACCCCATCCTCTATGTTTCATGTGCTTTTCCTTTCCTCTCACTTTCCTCCCTATTCCATATCTGAGAAGGGTGTGGACTCTGAGCCCCAAAGCAGGAGCTGATAGAGAAGAAGCAAGTGTGATGTCGATTCTGGTAGACAGGTTCCTGGAGCAAGAGTGAAGAAATTGGGCCCCATCATAGGGACACTTTAGGTAAGTCACCACTCTTCCACCAGTCTCATCTATACAACAGGATAACATTACCCAGTCCTCTCCACCACCCAGGACTACTGTGGAGTTTACGTGTCATGCCACATGGGGAGGCCATCTGTAGTTATAGGTAGGATGAACAAAAAGTGCACTTTCCAGTAATTACATTAACAGACACACCACAGGTATCACAGAACTCTGCATGGTAGGCATTAAATTAATGATAACAAATGTCACATGTTTAGGTCAGGATCTTTCCAAATATGGTCTGTGGACCACTTTATCAAAATCATCAGGGGTGCTTATTGAAATTGCTGATTCCTGGGTTCTCCCTAGGTCTGCTGAATCAAAACCAGGCATGTTGGATGGGAAATGTCTACATTTTGAATAATTTGGTTCCAACAGTTGGTTCTAGCTCAGCCAAGTGACAAACACTGCTGTGGATTTGCAACAAGGTGTTCTTAAAAGTTGGAATTTTTTGATGTCGAAATTTTTTCAGTTTTTCCTGACACTCAGCTTTTAATATCTGTGTCTACTCCTGTGTTTCAGATAGGTAACAATTCTTTCACTTAATTCAAACTTTTTTAGTGATTTATACATGAGGCACTGAACTAGGGACAGGAGGACACAGCCCAGAGAATAAGACAGGGTCCCTGAAGCTTTCATTCTAGTCTGGGAAAACTGGTAATGAGCAGGTACATCAGTAAGTGGGGTAATTCCATATGGGGATGAGTGCTTTATACACATTAATAGAGTAGCAAATGTTGGGTAAGACATTACTATAGGTAGGGTTGTCAGTGAAGCTCTTTCTTAGGAAGTGACATCTGAGCTGAGTCCTGAACTACTTACAAGGGGATGCCAGGCCTGAGCAGGCCTTTTCATCCGCAGCCCTTCACTGTGTGGGCACCAGTTGTTCCAGGAGCAGATGATGAGCTTGGGTGGAGCCTGGCAGACAAAGTTAGGACAGGAGGTCAAAAGGGCAGAAGAAGCCAATCCAGTGACTGTAAGGGAAAGTAAAAGTAGTCACATTTACACAATTTATAAGTGGCAGATCTTGCATTTGGCCCTTGTCTGTGTCCAGAGCCCACACTCTTAACCAGTACACTTAGGAAAGAAAAAGACTTGTGTTGAGATACATCAACCCATGGTGATTGATGTTAGGCCCAGGCCATATCTATTTGGGTGAAGACTATGCTTCAGTAGCCATTTGTCCATATACAGAAGGTACTTATTTACAAAAAATGACAAGGTAATATTATTTTTAAAAAGTAGTAAGTATTACAGTTACTGTGCACTAGACAACTTGGCTGTTAAAATAATTATTTGGACTTCCATGGTGAGTTCTTTTTATCTCAGAGTACTTTTCAGGTAGGAATCACATTGCACTGTGTCTGAGGCCTCCCTGGCTCAGTGTCAAGGATGATCTGATCCACCTGATACATGAGACCAAAGGAACTGTGGTGACTTACCCAAGGTGACGAAGAGTTAGTGGGTTAAGTCTGGCTCTTGGGCCAAGTGTGTCTCCTGTCTCCCACCCAGTCTTCTGTCCATCAGACATGGCACTAGCCTTGTTCCTGTGTGTGGTGAACCACTTTTCAAGGGCTCAGTGGATATGTGCTTACCTGAGGTTAACCTGCAGGTAATATAAAAAGACACTAAGTATCTTCAAATAAAAGGAAGTGGGGTATTGATTTTCCTCTCTTTCCCCAAACTCAATTGGGAGATTAGAAAAAAAAATTCCTGAACTCATATAGCATATACTCTTTTGTGTCTGGCCCCTATCAGTGAACATATTGTGTGTGTGATTTACACTATTGTTGTATGTAGTTGTAGATTATTCATTCTTATTGGTGTACAGTATTATATGGTGTGGATATTTCACAATATATACATCTGTAATAGTGATCTGGGTATTTTCCAGCTTTTGACTTATTATGAATAATTTTGCTATGAATGATCTTGTGCATAGCTTTTGCGTAGACATTTATTTTCCTTTGTCTTGGGCACAGACCTAAGAGAGGCATTTCTACATCATAGGGTTTGCATATGTTGAGTTCAGTAGGAATTACCAAGTAGTTTTAAAAGTGGTTTTTATAGGCTATATTCCCCATCCTCGCCAACTTGCTTTTTTCCATATTTCTCTTTTTATTGTTCAGGTAAGCATGCTGTAGTATCTCACTGTGTTTTTTTTCCTTTTTTTATTGAGACACAGTCAGTTTACAATGTGTGTCAATTTCTGGTGTACAGCACAATGCCCCAGCCATATGTGAACATACATATATTCATTTTCATGTTCATTTTCATCGTAAGCTACTACAAGATATTGAATATATTTCCCTGTACTATGCAGTATAAACTTGTTTATCTATTTTATATATACCAGTCAGTATCTGCAAATCTCAAACTCCAAGTTTATCCCTTCCCCCTCAACACTGTGTTTTTAATTATAATCTCTCTGAAGTCTTAAGACTGAAGTCTTAAGTGTCTTTTATGCAAAAAAGGTCCCCTTATTTTTTTAAGCTTCCAATTATTTGCTTAAGAAATTGCATCTTTTGTCCTGTGGAGTTTGCTTTCCTGATTTTGCTGACTGTATCCTTACTATGTTCTTTATGTTCTTCTGCCTTCCTCCCCTATTTCCGTAAAAGTGGCGATTAGATTTATAGGCTTGATCCACTCCACGCATTTTGGCAAGAATGCTTCAGATGAGGTGTTGTACTGCTTATGGCCTTACACCAGGAGGCTCATTGTGTTTGGGTGTCTCTCCTGACACTAAATTGATCACTGAGTTCAGGTGTTGTCAGCCTGATTTATCCATTGTAAAATTTCCCATCTGCTTTTTATCTCATGTTTTTTTGCAGCCTCCAAGATAGTTGCCTAGATCTGCTTGTCACTAAAGGTTGTAAAAAGGTGATTTTCTAATTTTATAATTTCTTCTGCATTTATTAACCAGAATTCTTCTATAAAAGGAACTTCCCATCATCAATAGTTAGGTTATGCTGAGGTATAGTTTGCACAGGAAGGGAAGGATAAATGTTTTTAATTTTTTTGCAGTATTTCCACCCTTTAATAGAATGAGCTGTTTCCCTGGGATCCTCCAAAGGTGAGCAGTGTATTGGTTTTCTTTGTGTTTTCCTTTTCTCTTAGAATGTTATCATGACTCATAGATGCTTGTAAATTTGTCCATTGTAGTCATTATTTTACTTGATGTGAAATTGTTCTATCTTTGGCCAGTGGGAGAGCCTTCCTTTAAGTTGGCTTCTGAGTCTTTTTGACATACTTTCTGGTATAAGAGTTTGGTCCAAACACATATAGTACAATTCCTTCTGTGGAGCTGAAATCAGCCATTTCTCCAAAAGAGCCTGGACTCTTAGTGGGGTATGTGTTTAGAGGATTCAGTCTGGGGACTAGATTCATTCATTGGTCATACTTGCTACTTGATTGGTCATAAATGTTACGTCCTGATAAACCCATTATAAAACTATTGTAAGTTGAAAACACATTTAATACACCAAACCTACCAAACCTACCAAATCTAGCCTACTTTAAATAAACTCAGAGCACTTATATTAGATGTTGAGTATCTCATGTAATTTATTGAATACTGTACTGAAAATGAAAAGCAAAATGGCTTATGGGTACAGAAAGGTTGGAAAGGTATCAGTTGTTTACCCCACGATCACGTGGCTGACTGGGCGCTATGGCTCGCTTCCGCTGTCCAGCATCACAAGAGAGTGTCGTATTGCCTATCACTAGCCTGGGGAAAGATCAAAATTCAAAATTTGAAATACGGTTTCACTGAATACATATGGTGCTGTCTCATACCCTTTTGTTTCAACTTGAAGGACTCTCTTTAGCATTTCTTTAAAGGTAGGTTTAATTTTGATGAACTCCCTTAGCTTTTGTTTATCTGAGAAGGTCTTTATTTCTTCATTTTTGAAAGAAAGTTTTGTCAGATAAAGTATTCTTGGTTGGGACTTTTCATATAATTTCCCAATTTGAGAGATTTGTTGGGGTTTTTTTTTTTTCTGAATTTGTAATCTCTTGCTCCCTCTGGTGTCGGACCCTGGTACTGCGGGTTCTCTGGTCAGACAATAGGCTACAGATCCCTCATTTGTTCTCAATGGTCTCCAGGCATCCAGAGTATACTGGTTCCCCGTCAGTGCTTCCCGTCAGGTGAGACACAAACCAGTTCCTTGGGAAGCCCCTGAAGAGCCAGAATGTTGGATGTATGAATTAGTCACTCTTCACTTTTCCTCCTGAGGGAGAAGTTGCAAATTGGGCTTGGCTAACCGTGTGGTTAATCCTATGAGCCTGGTTTCCGTTCAAGGGGCTTTATTTGGGAGAGAACAGGAAGAAGCATGTTGTGAAACTATTTTCATCTCATGACCTTCACAAAAATTCTGGGAAGTGGAGACATCTTTGGACTGTGGAATGTAGGGTTTATTTGAGAGACCTCCCTGCCCTTCCTCTAGGTGTTGCAGTGTCTCTGAAGCTGCCCAGCTGGGACTGTCATGTCATGTGGTAGATTCATGAATTCCTTCTGTGATCACCTTACTACCTAATTCCCAGCTTAGGGATGTTCCTCATTCTGATGCTGAGCCACTTTCCTATGGAAAGGGCTAGGAGTATTTATTTATTCTTATTTTTTTTCACATCCAAAATCAAGACACTTTTGATATAAATAAAAATGGATAAAGCAGGAAAGGAAAAAAACATTAGAAACCCTTAAAAGTCTATTACTCATAGATAAACATTGTTATCATTTGAATATTTATTTTCAGAAATTTTACTATGCAAATATAACTGTGCAGATTTAAAGAATAGTTATGAGATGGTATCCTAGATACAGCCTTGTAAACTGCTGGTTTTTGACAAACATCATATTATGAAGGTCATTATAAGCCCATACAATAATAAAAATGGCAGTAGAAACACTAATGGTCAATTTTGGCACGATAAGAATGATTCACATTTATTGCTGATTTCCTTAGTGCCTGACACTGTTGTAAGTGCTAGACCTATACTTACTTGCTTCATCCTCACCACAACCTATGAGACTTTAAACATAAGGGAACTGAGGCTCAGCGAACGCAGGGTTAGCAAGCGGTAAGGCTTAGATTTGAACACAGGCTTGTGGCTCCTGATCCCTTCATCTAACGAGTGTATGCTACTGCCTTTCAGATGATAAGACCTTCAGCCCCACTTTCAATCAGGGTAAAGCAAAATGAAACACGGTCAGGTAACACGTTTTTTTCCTAGTTAACTAAGCAGAGATTTAAATACTGACAATAATTAATGTGGTTTGGAATTTGGGGACCTGTGTCCTGCCAGACTGAAAGGGGCTCCCCTAACATCTTATCTCCCTTCCTGTGCCTCTGGATGTTCCTGTTCTAAGAATCGAGTGGCTTTCCTGTAGGTTTCCTGCATGCTGAGAATGTTTAAATTTCTTTGCAATTTTATTATTTTGTATAATTGAAAGAGCGTGTATTATAAGGTATTTATTACAGTAAAAAAGATAGATATCTTTATGAAGGAGGCAGCCCAGGAGCAGCAGTTAGGCAAGCACCACACCTTGCTGCCCTGGTGCCATCTCGCACCAAGCTCACCAGGTGAGGCAAAGGCAAGCCTGTCTTCCCAGCGAGGGGAACTGGATTAGGATCAGCCCTCAGGTATGATGTGGAGCAGCTCTTGTGAGCTTCTGAGACACCCAAGAAACCAGAGCTCCCTCTGTCTTTGAAACTTTGAACCCAAGGCATATCAAAGAGATGTCTGCTTCCTTCATAAAGATATCTATCTTCTCATTAGGAGAAACAGTGAGGAATGACTTTTCACAGTGCCTGTCTTAGCCCTGAGGCTCAGCCAGCCCTTACTGCTGTGTCCCAGCATTTAAAGGGCCCTTGAAGTCCCACCACACACCATATACTCTGGGCAAGCTTTCTCATTCACCGCTCAGAACAGCTCTGTGACGAAGGTGTCATGAGTCCCACGTCACAGATGCCCAAGTCAGGCTGACCAGCCTAAGTCACCTGTAGGATAAGTGGCAGGATGGGATGGGGTTCCATCCCTCTCCCTCTCTGGAGGACACAGAGCAGCCTCCTATTTGGACACTGGGCTTCCAGGCCAGGAGAAATGGTGTTCACACTCCCTGCTACTGTGGCCTCACCCTTCTGTGTGATGAAGAAGTCAGAGGAGATGAAATCCCGCCCCTGTGCCAAAAGACCTGGGTGTTGGCGACATCCATTGGCTGGTTCCTGAAGAGGGGAGTTGGGCTTGGGCAGAAGCTCAGGTGTTGCCCTTGAGACAGGTGATCTGGAGGGAAGGAAGTGATACGTAAGGAAGTGTTTTAAGAAGTTGTACTTTGTTTCATCTCCTTTAACCCTAACAGCTATTCAAGTTACCCATCATTATGACCAGCATTCATACCAGGATACTGACTTTAGGGGATTTTAATTAATCATGGACACAACTTTGTTATCTCCTGATCAGCAGCTACCTCTAGAATTAAATTTTTTTCCATTTTGCCTTGAAGCCCATAGAGAAGTGTAAATGGTTCTGTTACTTTACTCACATAGTTATGGACATTTAGATTGCTTCCTATACTTTTTGTTTGTTCTTTTCTATTTCATGCAGTGCTGCAGCAAATGTCCTCTTCCCAGCTTACATGTGAAAAAATTTCTCTGCATTGCAATGCTAAACATCTTCTCTGGGACTTAATTTCAATAGTTTAAACATACTCAGAAAGTGTCAGAGAATTCTAATTTCTTACCCACCTCTAAACTGTTGTTCATAATATTTAAATTTATTTCTGTGTTCTGTTTCCTTGACTTATATCCAGAGGCCTGGTACCAGCAGAGGCCTCTTGGTCCCATCCGACTCCTCGGAGAGTCCAGATGAATTTGGGTGAGTCTCTCTTGGTTCTAGGATTTCCTGTTATTGGTTGATGATCCTAAGTTTTATTTGGCGGTGTTCAACTCTTCTCTGGAGGAGTAGGTTATCCTTGAAAGTTAGTTTCAAGAAGAGGTACCTGGGTTATCCTTAGTGAATGCCACTGGGAAGATTTTGCACAGTTTAGACACTGAGTGGTTTTATCCTCAGTTGAGAGACTGGGAATATTTTGCTCAGTTAAGAGAACACTGAGTAGAGTTGGACTGGGTAATTAGGGGGAAAACTGGCCTGTCATTTTTCCTTGAACTGACTACCTTAATAGAGTTGTCAAAATGAAGCAGAATTCTTATAACAGCCTACGGGCTATGAAGATGGGACTCTCCTCCTGGCCAGCAATGGCTTTCTCAGGTGACTAACAAACTTTCAGGAGTGGTGGAGGTGAAGACCTCATGCCATGCCACTTTCCCCACAGGGAAACCCAGTCATTTTAATTAAAATTTTCTCTGCCATGGATGTGAATAAGAACTGGCCATTCTGCGACTTGAGCACCCATGGTGGTCTTATACCACCAAAGGGAGAACCCAAGACACATAAGAGGGAGCTGAGTTGACTCTGGGTAAAAACCTAGGAACTGAGATCTCAGGCAACACATTGGCCCACCACACAATCATCACTAGTGACTTTATTCTGCGGACCTTAAAATGGGGAATAAAGCTTTCAAAATAAAAAGGAACGACAGGTTGCCAGCCTCCACCTAATAACCCAGCCAGGTTTATGTACGTCCAAAACAAAACTTGTAAGTATTTACTTAACTGGGAATTAAAGGAAATTTCGCCCTGGAAATAACTAAGTTGGGGCTCATTTATTGTGTATGCAGTTAAGTTTAAAAAAGCCAGCCTGATAAAAACATACTTTCAGAATTCTGACCTTACAGAAACAAAAGCCCTTCTAGGGAGAACTTGTATTTCTCTTCCTGTGCCTTTGAAATGTAAATATTCTACCTGATCTTTCTCTGGGCGTGTGTGTGTGTGTGTGTGTGTGTGCGCAAATATGGTGTACATTTGTCAGACAAGCAAACAGTTTGGAATTCTGAGCAATCCTTTGTCTGATTGTACCAATCTCAGGTAAATTTCTCAGGTTTTATGCCATCTTAATCTTCATTGCATCAGCCTGTACTATGAAGGCCTTTGCTTTCTGGGGGGAGTAAACTTTTAAATCTTATTTAGGTGACTCCGTCTCCTCACTCTTTTGTGGGGAAGCCTCTTCATCTTAGTGGTTTAATATATATATCATTGATGGCCAGATGATGGATCCTTTAAATTGGAGGAACTTCGAAATTGGTAAAATTTTAGAGCACTCTCATTATAAACAGCTGTTTTATTGGAGCCTATAAAAATCTGCTAAATTTAAAGGTGGAAAAATATATATCTAATGGTTAACCTGAGAACTCCTTTAGTTTAAAACAACAAGAAAAACCAGTTTGGGAAACCTTTTTGTGTTCTTGCTTTCCCCTCAATGGGTCTTACAAATGCTAATAAAAATATTAGAATAATTAATTGTTTATTATGTTGTGTAACTGGAAAAAAACTATAGAGAAAGTCTAAAGATTTTTTCTTTTCTTAACAAGGTAAAAAATAAGGCACTTATCCTAAATGGATACAAAATTTTTAGATGGTTATTTAAAATGGGCCAAATAAAACAGACAGTTTTGGATTAAAATACAAGATTTTGCTACTACACTACATAAGGTTAAATAGGGCAAAGGGACTTCCTACTGGTCCCTAACATTAAAGTCCAAGCAAGTCTGCTCTATGTACCCCAGTTTCAAATACATGTATACAGGGCTGAAAAAAATTACACTGAGATACTTGACCAACAATTGAGGTAACAGACCAATTAATCAAATTTAAAGATTGACACGGGCCTGAGTCCCTTGGTTCCAACTCCTCTTTGGGGATCCTAGAGACTTCTATATAAAATTAGATAAAATGGACAGGGGATAAAAGAAGGAACAGCTTCTAGGACTCCTAAAAATAAGATTTGTTGATTGAGTCTAATAAAAACTAAAATTAAATTTGAACAAATCAGCCACATAGTACAAAGTGGGTCCTATGCTGAAGATGTGGCAAACACCCAACTGTCACTGAGAAATTAAAAGGGTGCTGAAAAGCCTGGGAAGCTAGAATATTCCACCCCATGCCCCAGCCTTCCCAGCATCAGATTTCATCAGAATCACTTCTTAGGAATCTTCTATAGACAGGCATTTTAACTGGGTTAAGATGTTACCTCGGAGAGGTGCCAAAAAATCTAATCTGTGTTAAAAAAAAAAACTAAAATTAAAGATATGAATTGAGATAAGTTTAAAAAAATTGGTATATTTAAGTAGGCTTTATACAAGATGATTACATGTCTTTTGCTTAATTATACTATGGGATAAACATGTTTCACTGAGGAATGCTTCCCCTGCTTGGTATTATAAGACAGGACACATAAATCTGCCCCTCAGGAAATATTAATTAAACATACTAATGAAAACCAATAGGGTTACCTGAGCCATGCAATATAAAGTAAAACTGAAAACTAATATTCAGAGGCTAATATAAATAATAATAGAGATTTGCTTTGGATTTAACTTGTAAACTCAGGAAGAGGGCCCTTGTTGAATGCCTTATACAAGCTTTTGAAGGCATGATAAAATTAAACCATAAAGTTCTAGAACATAAAACTATTTAGAAATCTTCTCACTGATATAGAAAAGCAAATTAAAGAAGATAAAGTTGGACTTGGGTGTCCGTCTAGTTCTTTGAAGAACTAAAAGCAACTATCTTTGTTTTACAAATGTCTACAAATCAGAAATGTAAATACAGCAAACAATGACCTGACAGCCTAATTAGCTCAATAAAGTACAACCTGAAACCAAGGAAAATTTTTGGCATTTAAACTCAAACTGCTGGCAAGGCTTCCTCAGACTTTATCAAGGACTAATACAAATCTTTATCGTCTTTATCAAGGACTAATACAAATCTTAAAAGTCTTTTTCATAAATAGTAAGCCTTAGTGATTGGAGCAAGCAAATTCAATTTA
This sequence comes from Camelus dromedarius, assembly GCF_036321535.1. Classification (NCBI taxonomy): domain Eukaryota; kingdom Metazoa; phylum Chordata; class Mammalia; order Artiodactyla; family Camelidae; genus Camelus; species Camelus dromedarius. The sequence continues at coordinate 30,916,931 of NC_087472.1, read as the reverse complement.
TTCCAACTGTTATTTATAACTAGTAACTTTTTATTGTAATACCTAATTCATAACCAAGTTTTGAAGTGAAGCTATGAGATCTCTAGTTTTGTCTGTTTTTATGTATGAGATATCTCTATCTCTAGAAAATATAAATTTATCAAAGAGCTCTATTTAATTGACTTAGAAGCATTTATAAATTAAATATTTCTAAAATAAAAGCTGGCCAAATTGACTTTCAGGTTCACATGAACTGGGAAATATTCAATATTAAGTTAATACCTGGTATTAAGGTTACTTTAGGTTCGTTGATATAATTAATATAGACATGTCTTTAGAGTCATCAACATTAAGTATACTAGTTTTACTGTACCTAGGTTTAATAGAAGTCAAATAAGATCTTGTTATATCTGTTGCGTATTTGTCAACAACAAAAAATAATTTGGTATGATAAAAATTCTTATAAGTGCTAACTAAAAATTGGCACTTGCCATCTGCCTCTACAAGGATTGTATCACGTTGGCACTTGCCATCTAATGCTGCTTGGATTAAATCATGAGCTGCTGCAGCCACTGACTTCCAACACACCCTGAAAGGAGTTCAGGAAGGAGGTCAGGAATGAGGCACTCTGTGCTCTGGGAAAACTGGCTGAACAGGTCTTCAGATAGTTATATATTTTCAGGAGAAGATTTTATGACCCCAATTCTTGCATTTCCTCATATTTAGAAAAGCACTAAAATCATTAACGGTGACACCTGCTCCTTGTGACTAGCAGCAAGCCTCTGTCTAAACATGTGCTTGACTACAGGTATCCCCCTTCACTGAAATCAAATATAATACTGAGTTTTCTCCCTGCCTCTTTGGAACAGTTTCTCAGAGCTTTCTGGGATGCTGTCTCCCAGGCTATAGTCCTCATTTTGCCCAAATAAAATTTAACCCATAATTCTCATGTTGTGTGATTTTATTTCAGTTGACAAAAGTAAATTAAATACAAATGAGATGAGAGCTTTTGGGTAAACTCTTTAGAATTAATTATGTTTTAGGAATGTCTACTTGAACATGATCTCTAGATATTTGGTAACTTGAAATTTTAGAATTATGCTAAATTGAGTTAAATGATGGGAGTTTGTTAAATAATTAGGTCATTCCCAAATAAATAAGATATTAAAACATAAGTACTGAACATTGACTTCCCTTTACAGAAAAACTAAAGGTATTTGGGACTACTGATAAATATGTTTGGTGCCACCCTAAGAGATTTCCTATTAGAAAGCACATGATTTTAGAAATTATTGTTGGTATTTATGTTTGCCAATTACAGAATGCTAATGTGAAAGATAGTTCATAATTGCTTATTTCCTAGTTTTCACTGAAAATTAAGGATTTTAAGAGTTAAGGTTTTTAATTTAGATACATAATTAAAGCTACTACAAATAATGAAGGGTGCAAGTTTTTAGCAAAAGAAGGTATAAAGGATGAACTTGCATTTTGTTACCTAGAGTTGGTTGTTTCTAAATGGGAGAATTAAGGGATAAAATCATATGGATACAGAAAGTGATGGAAGGTTTAATGGGGAAGGAACCCTGAGAAAAGAGTCTTGTGTATAGTCAGGTTTGACTAAACTTAGATTTAATTTAAATGAATAAGTATATTCTGTTCTTAAAAGTAAGCTGATACAAGACTGGGTTTTGATTCTCTGTGTTAAGAGAGTTCCTTAGAGTGCTACTTTTCATAACATATTGTGTGAGTTTCTGTGCCTCTAAGTGATTTGTATCTGTTTTTGAAACCATTGTCACTTTGGTTGAGTAAGTATTGTTTCATAGTGACCTCATGTGTTTTAAAACCTTTTTGATATTTTTAACACTTCCCAAATATCAAATTTTAACTAAAGTTCTTAACCTCCAGTTAACTCTAGGATGCTTGCTTCAAAAGAACCCTGAGACATCTCAGAGAGGAATGTTGAACTAATTAGGCTTATTTGGTATGTTAAATTACTTGAAAAACATTGTCAAGTGATTGGAGGTGAACCTTATGTTATATTGTAGAGATAAAGGTCATTAAAATATTCCAAATTCTGTATGGAATTCCTAAAAATCTGACATGTCCTGGTATCAGTCGTAATTCTAATTATTATCTTAAAATGTTGTACGTCACAGAAATATCCAAGTTGCTTGTCAATTGCATTGTAATCAAATCTTTAATCATGCCATTTTAAGTCTTGTCATTTATAAACAATAATTATTTTGCTCTGATGCTTTTATAAAATGAAGATTTTCAAGAAGATTAATAAAAAGGAATTCATAAAAAAGTCCACAAACCTTTGATCAGCTTATGAACAAAACCATCTATTGTTGAGATAGAAAAGGCACTATGTTTTATTTATCTTTGTAGTCCACATAGCGCCTAGCATTGTACCTAATAATTTAACTCTTTCAATTTCAATAAACATTTATTGAGTATCTTCTAGGTTCTGTGGGGCCAACTGGTGCCTGCCAAGGCCCTGTGACCCCCAAACTTCCAGCCCTCAGGCATCCATCTGCTACTCTTCAGAAGATAAAGTACATCCTTTCCTGACATGTGTTTGCCCTAGCAAAATTAACTGCCCTGGGTAATGTCTAAACACACAATAAAAAACTTCCACATCAACAGGGTCTGCCTTAACCCTTTATCTCCATCTTATCGGAGTTGTAAATCCCACTATGTTGCCATACACCAAAGCCCCTTACTTCACTTATAGCCAATCAAAAATCTGTTCCCCTATCCTTTTGTGTCCACAGCCCCTTCCCTATAAAAACCCTCAGCAACTGACCCTCAGTGCTCACACAGGCACCTCTTGTCTGTGTGGCCCATTGTTGCCTATAGCAGCATATCTATTAAACTTTTTCTTTGTCTCCTAAACTTCTCTTTGTCTCTAGTAAATTCTTTTACCACCTGCAACACTGCCCACCAGCAGGTTCTAGGAATAGCACCAAATGCTGAGAATTCATAGATGACAGACATGGTCTCTACCCTTTTAGGATTTTACAGTCCAGAGGAAGAAGAAAGTATATAGATAATTTAAACATCAAGAATTATGACAGAGGTAGGCAAAGAGCAGTATTTGTACATAATGGACATACCTTACAAGGGTCAGAGAAAGGCTTCCTGGAGGAAATTTCATCTTTGCTGAATCTTGAAGGATTAGCTAACCATATTGATGGGGAGTTGGAAGAAATAGCAAGAGCAGAAACAAAAAAATAGGAAAGAATATGAATAAATTATTATGGCATGCATTATCACCATCTCCTTCTGAATTATTTAAAAATAAAATATATCCTCAGTTGTATAAAACCTATATGAAAACATCTTTATCAAAAGGATTACTAATGCTACTTTATTTTCCATATTTCCTTTAGATTCTCAGCAATAAATAGCTCTATGTTTATTTTATCTGGGCAGGTATGTACGATATTTCTTCTAAAGTGCATATCAGAAAACATGGGTTTCATATGTCATGAAAAATTGTGAAAGATTTTGAAAGGGCAAAAAAAAAAAAAGATTACTGGGTGTCTTACAGAAGCATAGGCATTGTCTAGCACTTTTTTCTTGGTTATCTGGCTCTATAGGGGTCTGAGCCTTTCATTGGATTACAAAGAGTCCTGGAAATCTTTCCTCAGTCTCCTGGTGTGGTCTGAAAGTTATCAAAGTGATGTCAGCTCAGAAGCCTATTCTTTGAAATTATGTGAAGTGCCTGGTACGATCTTTTTCCATGAGGCTCTGAGATTGTTATTCTCTGCTGATGATACAAATTCTAGCCTATAGTAGAATCTTCAGATAAGCTTTGGAGTAAAACAAGAACATTAAGAGATTTAATGTCTGCAGTTAATTTAATACTATTGCCAATTCTATCATAATAGAGAAGAATGAAATTCTGCATTGGAGTACAGTATATAAGTATTTCATAAGAGTTTTGATGAGGGTTATCCTTGAAGGTAAACCAGTATTATTGAGGGCACATTTGTCAGGAAGGGCACTGACCAATTGCCAGGGACTTCCTATAAAGCATGCAATTTCTGAAATGTTTATACTAATATTTCACTAAAACAACCTCAATTTAGGAAAGGCTGAATGTCCCTTCTGATCTGACTTTTCCTATGCAACTTTACTATAGTAACACATTAAACAAACCTAGTTATTTCCAGTATCTCTTTTATAAGGTGACAGAGCAAATCTTTGTGATTCCAGAGGCCCTCTGAGAAATCTTGGTGGTTTTATGTATAAAAGCTTTAGTTTTAGTTACATAATATAGCCTGAAAACTTTATTTCAATTGTTCTAAATTTAGAAACTGATTTTGGAAAGACAAAATTGAGTTGTCAGAGATTTGTACACTTAGATAGGATTATGAGTGATTGAGAAACAATGCTTCCCTACCTATTTAATCACGATACAAATAAAGCAATTGAAAAAATACAATGTAACACTATTGTAAGTGAAGAGTCATGTTCTATGGATGTTTTCCTCTTAAATAATCAAGGACATAGAAATGATAAATGATAGAAAATTATTCTTATAAGACACAGAATCTCTTCTATTTAGGCAGATTACACATAAGGTAAAGAATAATCTTTCATATTGTAGGTAGAAGCATTAATTACTAAATAAAGGAAGCAAGACCATCTAAACTGAGGGAATTCTTTAAACATTTTAATATATTTCACAGATTCTTTTCAGACTCAAGTATTATAAACCAAGGCAAATAAAATTCACTTTCCAAGTTTTGTCTTCTTCTTTATACTCTCTCATATTCTTTTATAGGGTCTGTGAGGTCAAATGATTTTTATAATAATATTAAGATGTTATGTGTTTTTTGACTCTCATCCTCTCATGAGTACACAGTGGAGTTTTCTAGAGGGTCTGTGATGTGTGATAATGCAATGGATTAAATGCAGAAGCAGATACAAGAATCCAGCTTTCTTCTTTAAGCCCGGATAGTAAAGAGATTTGCAAAAATGTGAAATAATGCTATTCTTTTCAGGAAATTTTTTTATGAAAAATGCAGTTATCTTCATAAAAAAAGTTCATCTAGGTTAACATACAACATGCTCATCATTGCTACTTTCCAATGAATCAACTATTTTCAAATTTTCTCATTTTTAGTCTCTAATACGGTAAATATAAAGTTATAACTAACATTATAATCCACATAAACAAAAGCTCTTTGAGGTTCTCAATAATTTTTAAGAATATAAATGTTTCTGTAAACAAAAAAATCCGCTTTAGGGAAAAAAAGCTATTATTTTTCCTTGAAAAGCAAAGCACATATAATATTGTAATTCTCTGTCACTGTTACTCCTTAAAGAGTCTCAGCCACTCATACTAATTATAACTTTTAACTAAAGTGACTAATTTCTATTTTAAAGAGAAAAGTGCAGTGTGGATATAATTGAGAACTGTCTGGCATATACAAGTTTTTCTAACAGACTAGCAGAGTTAAGAATACACATGACAAAACTTTCTATAGCCTCACAAAATCCTTATTTATAACTTCCTAAAGTGGCAAAAATGAACAAATTCATTATGCTACTCCAAGATATAGCTTCTCTATAGCATTTCAAATAAGAAGTAAAAATACATAAACTTAGAATTATGCTTAGTTTAAACCAATGTTTCCATATTCTATTTTACTTAGAACATTTCTAGCTGTGCAACAATTATCCATTAATTACTCAAGTTAATGTCAGTCCACAATTTTTAAAAAGTTGCATAAAGAGCTTGGAAATTATCTTCAGGCTCGCTGAAATAAAGCTTCTCAGAACACTGATTTAATGTAGTTGAAAAGGAATGTACATTTTTCATAATTGTAAGCATTTTTAGGAGTAATTATAGTTAATTTGATCAGTAAGCCTGTATAAGTTTAGGAAAAACACACCAAAGTAAAATAAAATGCATGCTTGTGTTATACTTAACACTGACAAAACAGAGAAAAGACTTAATTGCCCAAATTTTATATTAGCTACGTAATCTTGGGTTCTTAAAATGTTTCTGGATCAATTAATAGAAGATGTTTTATTAAAGTCTTGAGTATAGTTAAAGTATTAATGTAACAAAGTAAGAGCCATGGTACAGAAAGCCAAACTCTGACAGCAGGTGTTTGCAGCAAAGCAAGGGTTTATTTGCAGGGCTCCAAGCAAAGGAGTGGGATACAAGTCTCAGATCCACTCCACGTCTGTCTTTGAGTTAGGGATGTTTTAAAGGGCAAGAACAAAGGAACTGGAATTCATCATTGTCTTCTAACATTTCTTAATCATGGCTTCAAGAGTCAAGATGTCTCTGGTTTAGGATTCTCTGGCCAGCTAGTCCATGGCTAGGGAGTCTGTGAGCTCATCTTGCCCTCGAAAAACAACCTGAGTTTTATACCTTAATGATGATATACACAATAACAGCAATCTTAGTTCTCTTACTGGTTGATTAGTGTTCAGTTAGCACAGGATTGAGGTCAGAGGGGACAAGAAAGGGTTTGAAGTCAGAGGAGACAAGCAAGAGAATAAAGTTTTGGAGAGATTAATCATAAACTCGGTAAGGGAATTTGGTTTTAGGGATTCTGTTTCATTAGAAATTCAATTGTCTTAATTTCTGGGAATTTAAGAATATTCAGTTTATATGTGTGCTTATTCCCTGTATTAACTAATCAGAACAGTAGTCCTTCTATTTATATCTTACAGACACAACAAGAGGTCTTTCTGAATTACAGAATACTTTGAAATTTTTTTTGTTTTTATATTCCAATAAATATTCATACTTTGTTCCTCTTACTATGCACAAATTATGCTTATATTTTATTATTTAACCATGACCTTTCTACATTTATTGTTATTACGAAACTGCAGTTTCATTAATTCATGAAATTTGGTATCAAGAAAGGGGTAGCAGCATACCACTCCTCAAAAAGACAATTATTCAAGCTGCAAGATTTAAAGAAACAGTCCCTTTAAAAATAGGCTTAATAGTTTTTTTTTTTAGCCTATGTTCTAGGCCTAATTTGCTTCCAACCCTTTTCATGTTTAAAAGAATTTATTCTCATAGTTTCCCTTCTCTATGTAACCAGGCAGGGCAAAGCATAAATATTAGCTAAACTTAGATTTTAAGTAGGAAACAGAAAACATTAGAATAAGATAAAGCAGGGAAGGATCTTAATAGTGGTGGCAGGAAAAAGAAGGGGAGTCTTGAGAAATCACCAATTGTTTACTTAACTGCCTAAGTATAACTTATCTGTGGTATTTAGTCATGCTAATGTATACTTTTACAGTTCATTAGAATTTAAATTTACTGTAGATTTACATTTAAAATGGTTCAATGGATGGGTTCAATGTTGTAGACTACACCTTAGGCCTTAACGCCTGTTTTACACACAATGCTTGCTAATGGAGATAATGTTTTTCCACAGCTTCCAAGAGACTTTGTAGGGCTGTGACTTCTTAAGAACCACAGTTGGAAGAACCCGGGTTAATGAGCGATTTTTAAAAGGCACTTTTTTTTTTTTCCAGATGTCCTCAACAAATTCGAAGTAAAACCATCGCTCAAATGCATTTTGGCAAAATACGGTGGCCAATAAAGAATCCCAAACTTCTATATCATTAAAAGATCTGTGGTACCCAAGCAAGGATGCAAACACAACACTTAGGGTGTGAGACTTCATGACTATTTTTTTAAATACCATTTTTGAAAGAATTGAATTAAATTTGTCTACTCCCCACTTCCTTACTGTGAGGGTCCCATGAGCTCCTACACTTGAAGGGCTTACAACAGTGCTCGGCGCGTAGGCTAAGAGCCGCCTTCGGCTCCCTTCCCTCCCCTGGCGACACAGGCCAGGTTCCCGCTGCCCTCTGGCGGCAATGGCCAACTTCCGCCTCCCGCCCGAGCGCGGCAGCGGCAGCCCCCGTGGCCTTTGCCACGTCACATCCGGCCCTTGCGATTCGGGGTTGCGGAACCCGCGAGATGAAGAGCGTGTTTGTTACTGTAGGGACCACCAGCTTTGACGACCTCATTGCGTGTGTATCGGCGCACGACAGTCTGCAAGTGAGTGACGGAGGCGGGCGGGCGGACGGCGGCTGGGCTCGCCGCGCGGTGCTCCTCACTCGCTGCTGCCAGCCTGACTGCTAAGCTCGGTAACCTTGCTTGACCGCGGTGCTCGGGAAGAATACCCCCGCGGTTCGCTCTGGGGTGCTGCCGCCCCTCGGCCGGCTCCTCCCCGCGCCTGACTGGGCCCTCCTCTCGCTCCTCAGGGTCCTCCGCCTCCTGTTCCCGTTTCCTGCCGCCTTTTCGGGCCGCTCCTCCCCGTCCTTTCTCGGGCTCCTCCTTTCTCCTGGCTTTTCCCCTCCAATTCTCCGCCTCCGCTTCTCTGTCTTCCGGCTTCGCCCCTCCTCCCAGCAGCTCCGCCTCTCCGAGCCGGCGCGCCCACGCGCCTCCCGGGCCCGGGCTTGTCCTCGGGCCGCGCCGTCAACGCGCTCCGGCGGCTCCGGCTCGGTGCGCCGCCCTCGCCCTGCCCCGCCGCGCTCGGGCCGAGGCCGCTGCGCCTTCCTTCCACCGCAGGCGCCCGCGGGGTGCGGTATCCCCCGAGCGCGCCCTCTCCTCCGGGCTTGTGGTTCGCGCAGTCCCCAGCCGCGGGCCGCGACGAAGCTGTTACTTGGTCTCCCCTCAGTTTGCGACGCCTTTTTCAGAGTCAGCCTGATCTAGTTCTTGCAAGGCCATTTCTTTCATGACGTGGTGAGCCGAGGCGTTTAGCTTCTTTAGGGCCAGTGAGGAACCACGTCGTGGCCCAGACGAGGAAAAAGGGGCCCTTAGAAAAATAGAAAGCGGCCCCAGTTCGTTTATTTGGCAGCCCGTGCTTCGATGTGAACACCTATTTGGGGAAGGTGGGGGTCGTTGCCGTTATTGCTGTTTTTGCAGTAACCTGTTTAAAGGCCCGCTTTTTCTTTTTTTCCCGTTTCAGATAATCAAAAGCCTTGGTTACAACCGACTTGTCCTACAAATAGGTAGAGGAAAGGTGGTACCTGAACCATTCAGTACTGAGTCATTTACTCTGGATGTTTACAGGTACAAGGATTCATTGAAAGAAGACCTTCAGAAAGCAGATCTTGTTATTAGTCACGCAGGTAAAGTGTCTTAGAATCTCCCCGTTTGGTTTTTGTTAGACAGTAAGTAAGAACAGAAACTTGAACCTTTCTGATGTAAAATAAAATCACTAGGGTAACTCACTAGTCCATTTGAATATAATACTGATTTCAATGTACCAGCTGAGTATAACGATTGAGAATATTAATGGAGAGAATTTATAATTTCTGGGTGGTAGAAGGATTACCAATGAATCACTAAATTCCAGCTTTACAGTCAGAAACCCTAAACACAGAGGCAAAATAATTTATCCAGTGACATGTGTAAAGAGTTGTCAGTTGAAATTAGTATCTGGGCTTAGACAGGAATGTTCAGCCTGCTAATTGGTTGGATTGGTTGTTGACAAACTGGCTTTGAAAGGTTTTTTATATTTCTATTAAAAAGTAACTTGTCCGGTCAGTAGTGGTAGACAGCTAACAGTCTGGTGCTGGTATCCTCTACCCAAAAACGATTTGTCTGCCCACTTAATCAGTCTCCTTGCTCCCTTTTAAACTATCTAAATGATTTTAGATTTCAAAATTGACCCAAATATTGTATATATGCACGTTAGTGGAGATTTATCTTTGACTATTGTCGTGATCATACCTCATAGGCAGGCCCTTGAGGAGTGGTCAAAGTTCTTATTGGCCCTGTCACTATTGAAGGGTTGCCCTTTCTACTTACGTTTGAATAAAAGTGTAGTATGGTTTCATGTACAGTATGTTGAACTTTAGTCATGTTTGAATTCAAGGCCCATACTTAAGGCATACTACTAGAGAACAGGTTGGACACAGTGAATCATAGGTCATAATATTGTTGGCAGTGGTAATGTATTTTTCACATCAGGTTTATAACATTTATTAGAGAGCAACTGATAACCATTTTTGTCCTTTTGAATGTATAATTAAAAGGCTTGGTTTGTAGTGTTGCCAACTGTGTTTTTCATCTTTTGCGTTCCAGCTATAAAGCCTGGTGAAGCACCTTAACTTTTTTTAAACTGTGTTAACAAATTTGATATATTTTTGTAGGTGCAGGAAGCTGTTTGGAGACTCTGGAAAAAAGAAAGCCACTTGTAGTGGTTATAAATGAAAAGTTGATGAACAATCATCAGCTGGAATTGGCAAAGCAGCTTCACAAAGACGGGCATCTCTTCTACTGTACCTGCAGGTATACTGGAGACCATTATTTGACCTCTTGCCTTAATTCTGCCCTAGCTATTCTTACCCACCTACCTAACCCACCTGTATCTTTTCTTTAACCTCTTACATTCTCCCACTTAGCAAACATTTTGATTTTCTCACCTGTAAAAACCTGCTCATGTATTTGTCTTCCACTTTGTGGTCTCTGTGTTGTATTTCTTTCAGTATCTATGCTTATTTTATTGCGTGTGAATATCTGAATGTGTGTGCATGTGTGGATGGATGTTCATCTGGGTGTGCAAGTCTCTAAGAATATAATTTTAGTTCATTATTTTTCATCATTTAAGGAAGGCATATGCTTATTTTTAATTAAGGTTTTGCCTTCAGTTAATCCACTGGAATCCCTAAATTAAATTTATTTATTCATTAATTTAACTACAGCTAATATGTGGCATTGTTTTTGGTGGTGTAGATACAGTGGTAAACATGGGAAAAAGCCCCTGCTCTCATGGTGCTTATGTTCCAGTGGTGGGAGATAGACAGTAAACAGTTCATAAGTAAGCAATCAAGATAATTTCACAGGATGCAATGTGTTATGAAGAAGATAGGGCAGAGTGATGTGATAGCTGGGTTGGAGACTAACTAGAATGGTCAGGGAAGGCATGACTGGGTATATGACACTTGACCTGAGACCTGAATGAAAAGGAAGAGCCTGTGAAGCTCTGAGGCAGAAGGAACAGCAGCAATTGCAAAGACCTAAATTGGGAATGAGCTTGGAGTTTGGTGTGTTTGAGGAACAGAGGGAAGGTTAGTGTGGCAGGTAGTGAGCAAAGGAAAATATAGTGGGAAGATGAAGCTAGGTGGGGATAGGTCATATAAGAATTCTGATTTTCTTCTATGTTTAATGAGAAGCCATTGGAGCATTTTAAGCAGAGGAATTACTTTATGGTAAGGAGTATTGTTTTCTAGAAGTATATTAGAATTCAGCAAGAACTGATCAACATCACAATAGGAGGATGAAGAAAATTGCTGGTTTGTTTTCTATTATTTCTTCTTGAGACACTAGAAGCTTGCCAAAGGTCAGGTCAGTAATTCCCAATTGTTTGACTTTAAAAGCTATCCTAATCTGATGTTTTAAAAAAAGACCTCATAGAAGTATTACAAAATACATATTTTTTGTGTTATATAAATAAACTGAAATTTTAAAGTAAAAAACCTGAGAAGAAACTGGCTAGAACATAAGCATTTCTTTTAACTTTACTGCTTCTGTCTCTTAGGTGCTCAGTAAATACTTGTTCATTATTTATTGAGCACATACTGTGTGCCAGGCATTATTCTAGGCACTTGGCATACATCAAGGAACAAAACAAACATTCCTGTTGTCATTGAGAGGAGGCAGATTCATTGATTGTTTCAGGAGCAATTGTTAGTGTCCTAATCATAATGATGGAGGAGAGGGAATGTTGGCGTGGCTTTGTAATATGGAAGCTATTCTTAAAAGTTTTGTGAGTCGGGGAGAAGCTAGATAATCAAAATTATGTGGACTTCAGATAATGGGCATATCTGTCCTTGGGTAGTTGAGACTGTTAGGTGTTAACACTATTTTTAAAGAGGAATAAATGCTCATCTTCCTTGGTTAATGCAAGTCAAATTTTCCAAATACTTTTGATGAATGTTTTCATCCTAAATATTAAATCAGTTTTAATTTTATGTCAGTACATTAAAAGAGGGAAAATATTGATTTCATAAACACATCCTGATTCTTTACTCAGGCTGAAAAGGAAGCTGTAAAAGTCTCTAATTTATTATTATTATTTTTACAGTTTTAGAAATCTTTTTTTTTTTCTATTGATTTCAAGAAAGTCACACACATGAAGGCTGTAAGAAAATCAATAATGGGTTGTATTTTCATTTTAGATATATCATTTGTTTGCTCCAAATCTAGACTGGGTGGTTGTGTCTGTTCTAATTTAAGTGGGTGGTTTAATTGAATTTCTGAAGTAATAGTTTCATGTTGTGATTTGGAACCTTATTTCCAACATGCATGGTGATTGTACATTGCTTAATTATGTATGAATTTATGATAGTGAATTACTGGCAAAAAAAGTTATTTCACAGTCTTCATGCATGGTCTTAGTAGTCTCTTAGCTTATTCTTGTCTTGCAGCTGTTACTTTTGGTTTTATTTATTCTGTTTTCATAAGTTAATTTTGCTTCAAATTGTATCTGCCCAGCCCTGAGAAGTATTCCAAGGCTATATGACCACATCTTTCATGAAATAACATTTCTGAAATATTTCAGTTGACATAAAATCTCTGTTGAATTGATATTGACATGTAGTGTTCTTCGTATTGCTTTATTCTTAGTGTGTATACCTATAATATTGAAATACATTAAAATTCACATATACAGTTTGAGAAGCATCACGATATTCTTGGAAGTTATATTCAGTCATCAAGTGGGCAGCAAGTGAATTATGGAATTGTCTCCCATGTTACCTAATACTTTTCTTCTTTTGTTTTAGCACGCTTCCTGGGCTGTTACAGTCAATGGACTTATCAACACTGAAATGTTTTCCTCCTGGCCAGCCAGAAAAATTTTCTGCATTTTTGGATAAAGTTGTTGGATTACAAAAATAAACACTAAACTCTCAACACTTTAGAAACACCCCTCAAATTCAACCTTTGGAATGTGGTTAAATCAAATTATATAGCATATATTTGTAGAATAATATAAATTAATAAGCTTCCTACATCTATAGAATGTATAGAAAATTTTATGGTGTGAATATTAGCATCTGGGTCTAAATTCTAATAGTAGTTTCATAAATTACTTAAATCTTCCCCTAATCTTCATATTTTAGTAAAAGAAGTAGTGAGCGTTCACACATTTTATCCTAAAATCCCAAATGGATTTGGAATCAAAATATGAAGACTGACAAAAACCTCAAATGTAGTTAGTTTGATGTTCCTTAGAGTAAAAAAATGAAATAGTAAAAAAACTGAGTCAGTATCGTTAGCTTCATAATCGAAGGAACCAAGTTAGAAAAAAAAAAAAACCAGCAAAAATGATGGGTTCTATTCTGTGAAATAAAAAGGTCAGTCATTACCTTAAAAAGATTAGCAAGATTAACTATCAAGTCAATTGATCTGTTGTACTTGGAGAAACTACTTTTATCCTGAAGAATAGAGTGGAGTCAGTGTGTTCACTTTTTTCCTTTAAAATGTAAATAGAAAATGACAAAAATAATCTTGCCCAGTGTCAAAGCTTTATTGGTTTGAGAAGAGTAAATTAAAAAGGAGTTATACCAATAGGACTTGCTGTTATTTTTTAAGGACCTTCTCTCACAGTGGTATTGAAACATTTACCATGGCACCATAGAGGAGTTTAAGTACTTAGAAAATTAGTTTTGCAAATGAATAAGTGATCTGGTGTGTACAATGGCCTAAATATATGGTTTTGAAATTTACCACATAACTCAAGATAGATGCATTCTGAAATTCTGATTAAGATAAGTAGTTTCAAGACCTATAAAATAAACTAGATTATAAGTATTCATAGTTTTCTGGTAGAAAGTTTAGATATAATTCATAAAAATAGAGCATTTAATGTAAAGATTTATTTTCCAATGTGTTGTCCCAATTGTTAGTTATTTTGAACATCTTTCTTGGGATGCATTATATAATATTTTTGTAGATTTATTTTCCTGATTGTGTTTTACTTAGGCTAATATTAAAATAAATTCTTATTAATGGTAGAAGGTGGTGGCTGAGAAGTACTCTGGGTAGCAGGAAGAAGCCAACTTGGATTAAAATTTTGCTGAGAATAATCTAAAAAGTGAGTAATCTGCATCTGCATAGCTGAGAATTCACAGCAGTATAATCATAATTGTATATCAGTGTTAAACTAATGTTGCAGGAAAGGCCCTATTCTGATCCATACAGAGAATTTGACTTCTGGGATCTCTTTTAAATCTGTTTCTCTAGTTGAGAAAAATTGTAGCTTTAACTTTATGTTGATCACTTAGTCTTTAGTTATATCGTGAAGGGCTAACTGTAGAGAATCAGAAACAAATGAAAGAGTCTACTCAAACATTAGACAACTAAAAACCAGTATAGGACCCCAAATTTGCTTTCTTCCCACAAGAATGCATAACCCAGATTCCATCATTACATTTAGCAGAGGCTTAAGCCAGTGGTGTCAGTTGTATGTAGTGACATCTCTTAACTACACCTATGTGAAATTTATATCAGTTGTGGGATTTAAAAATCAAAGGGTATCTTAGAATCATTTTGATTTGGCAGTAATCTTCAAGATCATCTAGTCCAATCTCATTTCTCAGATGAAGAAAGCTGGGTTACAGCTTGTCTGAAATAACAGCCTTTGGCAGAGCTGCCACTAGAAGCATCTTCCAGTCCTGTGCTCTTTCTACCATACCATACTATGTGTTGTAAGCTTTTTGGTTTTTTTTACATTTGCTTAGTATTTAGTTACTTTAATCCCTTCCGAGGAAGGTTTTGTTCATTTTTAGAGTTTATTTTAGGAATTTCACAATTCATTTAGTTGTGTTTTCCTTTGGTGTGTGACAACCTTACCTTGGACTTAGAAACCAGTAATTCCTGAGTTTTTGGAATCTAGCAAAATACCACGGGTAGGATTGATACTAGATTGAAAAAAATAAAGACTAAGAAAAAGAATTGTAGATTTTTGGAACTGGTAGAGAATTTTACAAATAACCTAGTGCAAACCACTCATTTTGCAGATGAACAAAGAGGCTAAGATAAATTGCCAAGTTTATGTCTTATTGGTCCTTAAAAAAATTAATGGTAATCAAAATTCTATTTAAAACATTTGCTCAATAAAATAAAATTAGTTTTATTACTTGACAGGGCTTCAGGTTTTTGAAATCAATCAGTAAGTACAGTGTAGTTTATTTAGCAGTTTTCTGTTGAAAGGTATTTAGATTTCCAGGAATAAGGAAGTGAAAGTTTAGTGTTTTGAGAAATTCGCATCATGGATAGGTTCGGAGGTGGACAGGTCAGAAAGTTGATTGATGTTGGAGTAGATGAAAAGTGATGTGAAGTAATAGGTTGACTTTGGGAAATAAAGATTTTAGATGACTACGTGCTTATAATTTCGGAGGATAGAAAGTAAGAGCTGGAAGGATTTGATGGTAGGTAAGAGTACAGTTGAATTTGATGTGGGGTTCTGGAACATTTAAAAGTAGTCATCTCAAAGCACTATCAAGTGTCTGATTTTAGATCCCTAAGAGTACTGCTTTGTAAGCTTCTAAAGGCAAATCATGTAGACACAAAGGACAATATAAAAATGTGTACACTTTGACAGTCTGAGAAAGAGTTTTCCAAGACTAAAAAATGTCAGGAATGACCAGCAGTAATGTAGCTATTTTTCCTGGCTCTTTATCATAGTATAAACACTTAACTCCTCTGATTTGTTAACAATGTAAAATTAGAGATGACCAAAAATCTGCATAAGGTCTGAGAAATGGGATGTATGGGCAGATTATTTGAAATAGGGAACAGTATGGACTGGGTGGTTCTGATAGCTATGTAGCAACTTTCTGCTGAACATTTAGTACCATATTTTTATGGGGGAGTGGGGAATGAAAAATAACAGTTGACATCCATTGTTTTGCTTAGTATGTATCAGGTACTGTTTAAAGCATTTTATACATATGAACTCATTTACTCTTTACAATATAACTCTGTGAAATAGTTACTGTTGTTCCATTTTGCAAATGAGGAAGCTGAGCTCAGAGCATAATGTGAAACAGTTTTATGCTACTTAAGTATCCAAAAGATGGTCTGGAAATTGTAATTGAAACACTGAATTCCCAGTGTATTTCCATCAATTATGGGGACAGGAGAACCATATATATTTGAAATCAGGGGACTATTCTAAGAGATTTAGATTGTATGATAGCCGTGGGTAACCTATTTCAGTTTTTACATTGTTATTTAAAAGCATACTGATTGCCACTCATAAAACCCATGTGGAGAAACTCTCCCAGTACCTGCTCTTTGTTTTCTCTTTAAATATTTGTGTTTTAGACCCTATTTTTGGTCCTCTATATATTTTTTCTTGGTACTTTCATTATTCCTAGAATTTCTACTATTGAGTCTCCTATCTTTGTCCCCCAACTCTGATTTAAGCTCTGCATGGTGTTTCTGGGTGCCTGTTGGTCATGTCAGTCTGTTAGTTCTCTTAAGCGCCCTAAACTCCATGTGCCCCAAACTAAAATTATATTTCTTACTTTCATTCTTCTGAGATTCTTATCTCTATTAATGGTGTCACCATTTAGTCAGTCCTCCAGGCTTTAACTCTTACATCTTCAACCCTTTATATATGATTGGTTGCCAGGTACTCTTAGCTTTACTTCTGAATGTCTCAAGCCCATTTGTTTGCTTTTTTTTTTTTTTTAACAAAAATGCATAGTAAGAAACTACTTTTTGTATCAGTAAGACTAAGGACACAATTTCTGCTTTGGAGGAACTTCTATGGTATAGTTGAGGAGGAACTATGTCTTACTCATTCTTGAGTCCTCTGCCTGAAACACATTAGGCTTTCCATAAATGAGAAATGTACTTCTGTAATGTACTCTCCTCATTATCTTGATTAGGATTAGGTATTGATTCTAGGAAACACTCATCTTGCACACATTCATTTCATACCATCTTTCACTTGACTCCAGAGTATGTAGTATGTCTCTTTTTTGGAAGAAAGATGTGACCATCACATTATATGGTGACATTTGTAGGATCAAACATTTACAGGAATGACATCTCAATCCTAGTTGTATTTAAGAGTCTGTCAAAAAACAAAAACAAAACAGTAGCTATTGGGGATTTTCGGAAAAACTTAAGATGTTAAGAATCAGGTTTATTAAAAGCAGTAGCTATAGTGTTTTTCCAGGAAAGATTACATGGGGGAAAAGTTTAGGATAACCACCAAATGATGCAATTTAATTCTTTGTTAAATGAGTAATTCCTTGCATGAATATTGTAGCACAATCTTGTATAGTTCTTTCCAGTCTTTTAAGATTTTTGTAGGTGGCTAGATAAAAGATGGGCAAAAAAATCTAGCTAGCTTCAAACAGGAATGTAAAATATGTTTCTTGATGTTGATGTTCTTGAAAAATATTTTGAGGGACTTTTATACTATCATGTACCATCTATTTTGGTATTTCACTTCTAAATCTTTATTGTCTTCATGAATTTTTACTACATCTTGGTCAAAATTATTTATTATGATTGACATTCTATAATGATTTTATTTTCATGACTACTGTCTGCTCTCTAAGGCAGTAGTTCTTAAGCTTTTTTGGGTCATGGAACCTTTCAAAATATTTAAAACTATTGCTTCTCTCTCTACTCACACATAAACACATTTTGCAGTGAATTTCAGGGAATTTACAGGTACCTTGAGGCCACCCTCAGTTAAGAATCCCTAGATGGAAATCAGCTTCATTCCTTGGTCATTGTTCATTAATATTTTGGTAATAACTAGTAGACTCCTTTATAATTAAATCCCCTGATTAAATACATTTAAGTTTAATACTTTCCAGTTTTTATAATATAACCCAAATTATAAATTTTTCTCAAGTTTAAAACATGCCAAACAATACATCTTGAAACTAACCTTAATATTTTAACTCAGTATCTGTAACCCATAATGTCTTTTGTAGCACTGTTTCTAACTGATCAACTAAATGGTTTTCTTCATTCATAGTAATTATTTCAGGATATATTACTTTGGGCTGTTTGGTAAAGCAACAGTGTTGTAATTTACTCATTTATTGTCAAGTGTGCTTCTAAAGTATTTACTGAACTGATAGTCATTGTTCAAATGATGTCTATGAGAGGCCGTATATTGCATCTTTTTTACTGTTCATTTCCCCTTTTGTGCAGAACATAATGGTGGTTTCTCCATTACCAATATGAAGTGGGTGGATAATATATTCCCCAAATTTAGGGGAATATATTAAAAAATTCCTAAATTTTTGACTAAATAATTTCCTGGATCTCAGTTTTTCCATTTGTGAATTAGTAAAACTAATTTCCCTCGTAGTTGATTTCTAAGACATAAAAACAATTGTGTGGCATGTTTGAAAATAAAAAAAATGTTGAAATAATACATTTCCTCTTGGTTAGAGTTTTTGTTTCAGCAGTAGGAACAGGCTTAGAGATATTTTCCTAGAATTCACAGTATATACCCCTAAATGATACAGAAAGCAAATATTTAAATTCAATATTCAGTCTTTGGCTGGGGTTACAGAGAAAATTAAAGTTTACTTAGGTTTAAGTGAATGGGTCTGTTCAGTGTGTCAAAACAAAAGAATGTTCTAGTCTTCTACCTTTCCTCAGTCCCCTGTCTGTGGACTGATTACACACTACAAGTATCTTAACAACAACAAAAAACAACCTTAAGTATTTCTGTGTCAATGTATTTTTATACAAAGTACTATTTTCCTTTTTTAATAATGTTTACTAGAATACTATAGAATTCTATACTATAAGAATTCTTCAGGTGGAAGTAGGGAAGAGAAGTAAATGAAAGCAAGTGGCTCTTGATAATGTTTCTTCTGTTTTGTATATCTAAACAAGGATCACTACTTTGGGAAATCAGTTCTTTTTCTTGTCTTTATTGTCTCCTTCCTAAAACTTGACGAGGTTGAATAGGGACATGTGGCGAAGTTGTGTTTTAGAGCCATTGTGTCTCCTTTCCTCATAAATACTGCTTTGCTAATTTTGTTTAAATGTTCACCATGAAGTGACAGGTTCTAGTTCTAGGGTGCTGTTAAAAATATGTTTTTAAAAGTTTATCATGTTTTTCAGTAATGAAAGACCTTAAAAAAGTTCTGTAGAGTTGCAGAGCAATTTCTTTCAATTGGCCCCATGTTATTTGATACTAAAAAAATTGAAATAAATGATTTAGTATTAAGTTTTTTAAAAATACGAATTGCCTTTTCAGTAGGTTCTATCACAAGTTGTGATACACATGTGTTTATTATTTTTTCAGTTTTATTGAAATATAATTGACATGTAACATTGTTAAGGTGTATAACATAATGATTTGTATATGTAGGTAGTGAAAAGTGATTACCACAATAAGTTTAGTTAACATCCATCACCACAGATAGTTACAAACTTTGTTATCTTTAAAAATCTAGATCTGTTTATTGTATTTGGTAAGGTAAGATTTATCATTCATTTTCATGTGAGCCATTCAACCCCACAATTTGCCAGGACAATAGATTAATCCCCCTACAAGCTATTTTCATGGTTATTGTTGATCACAGATTTGACCATCTGGGAGGACAAATCTGTTATCCACAATTGAATCACAGAGAATCACAGTTCCTTAGACCTGAAAGAGAGCTTAGAGATCATGCAGCCAGCCCATCCATCTCCTTCATTTTACAGATAAGGAAACTATGTTGCAGAAAGATTAAAGTGGCATAACCAAGTTCATAATGTTCTTTTCATGGTACCATATTGTCTGTCAGAAATGAAAATAGTAACTCAAAAGCATCATTTTTTAACACCTTTATTGTGGAAAAGCATCATTTTTGTACATTTACAACTGTATACATTTGCAACTATACCCTTGTATGTCACAGATAATGTATGCTTTAAAAAAAATTCCAACCTCATTTAATTGGTTGAAACATGAAAGACTATCTTAGAATTAAAACGATTTAGTATTATGTATTGTACTACAAAGAATTTGCCTATTTCATCAGTGAAAGAAGAAACAGACAATTCTAACAGTTAAATCACATTTTCAAGTTGAAATACAATATAGAAAATAGTTATAAAATTAAAGCACATCAATTTTATGACATCAAATAATGTTAATTATTTTAAGTTATTTTAATTTTTTTCAATTTGTTTTATTCTGTACCCACAGTACAGTGCCTAAGAAGTCTTTAAGGCTATTTTTCTTTCCATTGTTTTCAGATGTCCAAGGGAGGAAATTCGTCAGGGTTGGGGAAAGCTCCTCTGGGGAGCTATATTTGAACTTTGGCTTGATTTCCAGTAGAATTTAGGTGAAATTGTTCTGGTTCTTAAACCTTTTTTTTTTTTTTTTTGACCAAAGAATAATTTCTTAGTGAACCACTTTATTTGGTAGGTAGCAGGTAACAGCACTCAATAATTAAGCACTTTCATGCTAAGTTCTTGACATGCAGTATCTTATGTAATAATTCCAACAGCCTTAGATTTAGGTCACAGAAAAATTCCTAGAGCAACATTTCTCAAACTTTGAAACAATTTGAAACCAGTAGCTATAGTGCATTAAAAAAAACTATTAGTAACTTGAATGCTAAAGTTACCTGCTTAACTTTGACTTGGCCTTTCCCAAACCTTTGTTCCCTTTATGGGAAAGGCCAGGTCAAAGTTAAACAGTTAATTTTAGCATTCCTTGGAGCCTTTAATATTGCTAATGGGCATTATGAACCTCAAATATAGTATTATAGTATGCAGCATTTCCTGAAATTCTGGCCTTGAAACTCTCCTTAGGAATACTTATTTAATAACTTGTGGAACACATTGTTCTAGAGCACTGGTTCCCATAGTGTGGTCCTAGGCCAGCAGCGTCTGCATCACCTGGGAACTTGTTAAAAATGTAAATCCTAGGGACCCACCCCAGACCTGTTGAATCAGTTTCTGGGTGTGGAGCAGTATGTGTTTTTAAAGCCTTTCACTTGAGAACCACTGTTCTAGAGGTTTACAGGATTGGAGTAGTTTCCTGTGGAAGAATAGTCAGCTAATTGGGATTTCAAGTGCAATAGATATTTCAAAGGACAGTATTAAATACTGTGAAATTGCTTTCTATTATATACAAGATGAATTCTAGTATTATCCCATGGGTCTTTTTTAAAAAGCCCTATTGTACTAATTTGGAGAACATAACTTGTACTTAACCATCTCTGAGTCTTTGTTCATATCTTTTCTTCTTTGGTATGCAGTTCTTCATAAGAATTGTGCAAGAACCCAGTTCTAGTACTATTGTCAATTGAATATGAAAACTTGGACAAGTCTTATAATTATTTGAAACTCATTTCTTCATCTGTAAAGTAAGAGGTCCCTTTTAGCTGTAATATTCTACATATGATTTATTTTCCCAATTTATTGTATTAGTCTGTTTCTTGCTCACTTTATTGAATAATTTTTAATTTAAGTTTTATCATTTCTTAAGATAATACATGTAAATATATAAAATATTAACTACAAGGCTTATAACAAGAAACAGCAGTTCTATGTCCCATTCCTCCACCTCTGATCCTGCTTCCTGTAGGTGACAATACTACATTATTTTATGTTTTATAAGTAGTATGTTCTAACTTGTTTTTTATTTTTTGAATTTAAATACCATCTATGCACTTCCTACAGTGGAAGAGAGACTTTATCTCCCTCCCTTTCTTCCACAGTAGGAAGTCTTCAGATATTATTTAAAAACATGTAGTTTTTCAGTTCTGGTGAAATCTGCTTTCAGTGTTGACATTGTTATGATAACTTAAGTACAGTATTCACATATGTGCCATATAGTAACTGTTGATTGATTACATTTCCTTTCCTATAAAACTTTTCCTCATTTTTGTTTATTTTTTTTCATCAGTGTTCTATAGAACTATTCCCAAGCTCTCCAACAGAGGTGGACCTCTTTCCTAGTATGTTTAAACATGCTAGGTTATCTATGATTTTCATTATTATTTACTCTTTGAAATGTCTGTGCTAGCGTTCTCTTTCCTTTTATCTGAACTGGTTGTTCTCTATCAAGTCCTGCTTAAATGTCTGTCCTCCTGGGATTTCCCCTTCAATCTTATCTTAAAAATTTCTTTTGCTTCTCTCTAGTGTTGAATCTTCTGTTTCCAGGACTCTGTGCCCCACCTTTTCTGTGGTTTATCGTTTTTATTTTGGTTTCAGATATCCTCCACCAGCTTTCTGACAAAGTATGGTATATTGTTTTTAATCTTTCAAGTTTGAAAATTATACTCTCATCTGATTGATAGCTTGGTATAGAATTCAAGGCTGGAAATAATTTACCCTCAAATACTAAACTTCATTGTTTTCTAGCTTCTATTTCTTTTGAGTTTATTGCTGTTCATATGTGCGATCTTTTTTATGTGACCTGTTTTTCCTCTCAGAAAGCTTTAGAATCTTTTCTTTATTCCCTGACTTCAGAAATGTTATATGCATTGCTGATCATCTTTTTTGCTTTCATTGTTCTGGCTACTTCATGGACCCTTCCAGTCTAAATATAGACACTTATATCCTGTAGCACTAGAATTTTTGTTATCATCATCACCATCATTATTCCACTCTACTTTCTTAGTCTCATTTTGGTCCTCCTGTTGGTGAGATATTGGCTTTTCTGGATTGATCCTCTAATTTTCCTGATTTTTCTCTCCAGTCTTGTCCTGTGAGCTCCTCAATTGTAAATTCTGTTCTTTCTACTGTTTTTATTTTACTTATTTTAAAATTTAAACACAGCAAAATTAGCCTTTTTCTTGTACAGTTCTATAAATTTTGACAAATGCATAGTCATGTAACCACTACCACAGTCAAGAGACAGAACACTTCTACCACACCCATAAATCCTTTCCTACCATTCTTTTGTAGTCCTTCCCTGCAAATCTAACTACTGGCAGCAGCTGATCTGTTTTTCCTTCCTATAGTTTTGTCTTTTCCAGTTTGTCATATAAATGCATTCATACAATAGGTAGCCTTTTGAATCTGTCTTCTTTCACTTAGCACAATGCATTGTGATTCATACATGTTCTTCCATGTATCCATAACTCTTTATTATTATTTTTTATTGTTGATGAGTATTCTATTGTATGGATGTACCACAGTTTGTCCATTCATCTGTTGAAGGATGTTTGGATTTTGGGGAGAATCATGATTATGAATAAGGCTGCTGTAAATATCCATGTACAGGTTTTTGTGTGAACTTAAATTTTTATTTCTCTTGGACAGATAGCCAGAAGTGGGGTTGCTGGGTCATATGGCAACTCTGTGTTTAACTTTATAAGAATCTGCTATACTATTTTTTCCGGATTGGCTGTACTATTTTATATTCCTACTAGCAACATATGAGTGTTCCAGTTGTTCTGCATCCTTGTCAACACTTAGTTTTGTCACTTTAAAAAAGTTATTTTAGTCATTCTAAGATGTATGTAGTGGTATCTCATTAAAGATATACAAATGACCAATAGGCACATGAAGAGATGCTTAACATTATTAGCCATCAGGGAAATACAAAACAAAACCATAATGAGAGAACACTTCATACTCACTAGGATGGCTATAATCTGAGAGATGGACAGTAAGTGTTGATAGGGTGTGGAGAATTGGAAACCCTCATATACTACTGATGGGAATGAAAATGGTGCAGCTGCTGTGGAAAACAGTGACAGTTCCTCAGATGGTAGCAACTCCATTCCTAGGTACTACCCAAGAGAATAGAAATGTCTTAAAAAGTTGCATGTGAATGTTCATAACAGCATTAGTCATAATAGGCAAAAGTGGAAACAACCCAAATGTCTGTCAACTGATGAATGGATACATAAAACATACTTTATACAAAGAATTAAAATATTGATACATAGGTGCACCTTGAAAACATCGGGCTAAGTGAAAAGCCAGTTACACAGGACCATATATTGCATTATTCCATTTATTTGAAATGTCCAGAATAGGCAAATAATGTAGAGACAGAAAGTAAATTAGTGGTTGCCTGGAGTTGGTGGGGATAGGAAGATTAGAGGTTGATGGTTACGGGATGTGGGGTTTCATTTTCGGGTAGTAAGAATGTTCCAAAATTGATTGTGGTGATGAATATGTACAACTCTAAATATACTAAACCATTGAAATGACCTTTTAAGTGAGTGAATTGTATGGTATGCGAACTATATTTTAAAGTACTTTTAAAAAGACCAGTTTTAAGTGTACAAGTCAGTAATTTTTAGTAAATATGCAGAGTTGTGCAAACATCACCACAAAACAGTTTTAGAATATTTTTATCCACCAGAAAGATTCTTTGTGCCTGTTTGCAGTTAATACCTATTCCCGCCCCCAACCCCAGGCAACCACTAATCTGTTTTCTCTTATAGATTTGCCTTTTTGGTGTATTTCATATAGATGGAATCATGTCTTTTGGAATCATGCCCCCTTTGCATCTGGCATCTTTAGGATCCAGTTTATCCACATCCTTGCTAACACTTGTTATTGTCTATATTATTTATCATAGTCATCCTAGTGGGTGTGTAGTGATGTCTCATTGTGGATTTAATTTGCATTTTCCTAATGACTAATGATGTTAAACGTCTTCTTACATGCTTATTATCCTTTCCTCTGTCTTTGCCCATTTTTAAATTGTATTGTTGTTTTTTTATTACTGACTTCTGAGTTCTTTTATATATTTTTAAATACAGAGTTTTTTGGGATCAGATATGTTACATAAATATATTCTCCCAGTCTGCGGCTTGTGTTTTCATTCTCTTAAGTGCCATTGGCAGAGCAAAAGTTTTAAATTTTGATAAAGTCCATTTAATCAATTTTTTATTATATCTAAGTTCTTTTTTCCTAAGTCAAGGTCTTGAAGGTTTTTTCCTATGCTTTCTTTTAAAAGCTTTGGTCTACATTTAGGTCATTGATTCATTTTGAGTTAATTGTTGTACAAGATGTGACGTATAGGTTGAGGATCATTTTTTTCTTTGCATATGGATGTCAAGTGTTCCAGCACCATTTGATAAAAGCACTGCCTTTTCTTTATTGAGCTGCTCTTGGACTCTTGTCAAAAATCAGTTGATCATATTTCTGTGCGTCTCCTTCTGTGTGTTTTCTCTGTGTGTTACTTTCCCTTTCTTCTCTTTCTCTGCCTTCCTGTCTAATTTTTCTTCTCTGTTTCCTGTTTTCTCCTATTTTCTGATTCTCTCTCCCTTCTCCCAGTTATCCCTTCCTGTGTTCCCTTTCTCAAAATGAAATGTATGGATTAATATTAACTAAACTTTTATATATCTTAATTTTATTTTAAATAGCAATAAGTATGAAGAATTTATATTTTTTACAAGTAAAAAATGCCAATAATGAATTAACTTTTCCATTATAAGTCTTAATTTTTCTTACTGAATTTGTGGTCTTAAAGAAAGGTGGTGATCCCTTTTCCCAAACTGTTTCAGAACTTATACAAAAGAAATAACTTCCCCAGTGTTTTGATTTCTTTAAAAAAGAAATTAGTCAAGGTAATTTCAAATTGGCATGCTAAAGGAAGTCATGATTTTATTTTTCTACTTTGCTTTTATTTCATTCCTAAATTATAAAATTGATTCTTGATGCTTTTGCTATAGGGGGCAGTCATGATTACTACTGGATCCACAGATACCAGAAAAACAATTTTGAAAGAAGCTCAATTTTACAGCTTCTCCAAAGCCAGCTTTCGATCTGTTGAATTTTTTTAACACTTACAAAAAGTAAGAAATAAATTGGATTTTGTCATTTAAGAGTAACACTTGACAGTGAAATCAAACCATGCAAGTGACCAATCCAATCCTGTTTTTGAACCTTACAAAATAGTTGTGTTTACTTTGATTTTCTCAGAATTCAGAGTAGTTTTTCCAGAAGTGTCCCAATAATACATTGAAACCCACCTCTCATGTCCAACCCCTCTAGTGCTGTGCCACAGCATTTTAAATTTAGCTTGTTAGAAAGTTTGTGGCTAAGATATTCCTTTTGTTCTGCTTCAGTTTAAATTTTCAGTTTCCATTTTCAAAGAAACAAACTTTATGCAATTTTTGTTTTTGTTTATGCTGTACAGTAGTTTGGAGACATTACTGAGGAATTGTATCAGTGTTTACTAGCATAACTAAAGGATTTAATTTCTGTGATCTTAGCAGAGGGTTATTTTTATCTAAATGAGAAGATTACTTAAACCTCAGACCTGAAATATCCAGATAACTGCTTTGGCACTTTGCTTGAACTGTGACTTCTGCCCCTATAGATCAAGGAAGTCCTCCTCCTCCCATTTTCTTTGGTTTTTTTTTTAAGGTAGTCTTAATACAAAAGCTTACTTAAATCAGGTTCCATTTTTTCCCCCTCTCATCTCCATGAACCTATGAAGAGAGCAGGAAACTTGGCCAGGGAATGCTTGAAAATTCGAGCAGAGCTTTTAAAGCAATGTAATGTGGGCTGGCCTGTATCATACACACCTGAGCCTTATTGCAGTCCCTTTGCAATCTCTTGCAGCAGTTGCCTTGAGTTAAGCTGTAAACTCAGCTTCCTTTTGGTCCCAAAGCTCAGCTGCTTATGCATACTTCTCTCAACCTTGGGCTGGCTGGGTTAATCCCACCCTTCCCCAACAAGTTAGCTCTGCAAGTACCTTCTCCCTCCCATGTCTCCTTCTCAAGTCAAGTTCTTTATTCCTGGGAGCATCGGCTCTTCCTCTTCTTTTCACAGGGTCCTGACTTGTCCTGGAGAAGCCAGCCCTTTGCTTCTCCTGCTCCTGAGAAGTGCCAAGATTCTGCAGCGCTGACTCCAACTGCCTTCTCATGCCTAGACTTTGGGCTGCTTTCCGGATACCTGCATAAGCAAGCCCTGTCACTGCTACCCATTCTTACCTGCACCCTGCTTTTTCCTTCTTGCCACACTTGTGTTCCTTTCTCTCCCTCCCCACCTCTACCCGCTGTGCACAATGCATAAAGGATGGAAAAAGTACTGCGGCCAGAAGTCTCTGAATGAGACATCAATGGATGAATATTTAGGCAGCTTAGGGCTGTTTCGAAAGCTGACTGCCAAGGATGCCTCTTGCCTCTTTCGGGCTATTTCGGAGCAGGTAAAAGGAAAACAAATATATCTTTCCTATACTGAGTTTTCAGAGTTTGAGACTTGGCACAGTACTGTAGCTAGAAGACCTGTAGCCCACCAAAACAAAAAAAATTTCCCTTTTCTTTTCCCCATTTAAAACATCTGGGTCTGTCGGCTACTTATGAGCTTGGTGTGTGCCTTTGCTGATTAGTACAAATATATTGCTGTGCCTTTGCTATCTTTTCTGTTTTCTAAATGCCACTTGGGAATGTAAGAGATAAAATAATGGGGTTAAAACTTTGAAATGTATCTTGATCCTTTATAAGCAGCCCCTGCCTCTAGATTTTATGCCTAGGAAAATTTATAGGCTGTTCCCATAAGTAGTAGAAAAGAGGGGCAGTACAGACTCATAACTCCACCATATCACTAAAGATGATAAAAACAGACTTTAGTAAGATCAGGTCTTAATTTCCCAATTATCTACATATGTTCTGAATAAGGGGGGACTTGAATGTCCAGTTCATAGTCTTAATTTAGAAGCTTCTATTTCAAATGACTGCTGACAGTGAGCTGGTCTTTCTCTTCTTTTTAGTTGTTTTGCAGCCAGGTCCATCACTTGGAAATCAGGAAGGCATGTGTCTCATATATGAGAGAAAATCAACAAACTTTTGAGTCTGTAAGTAGAATACATACCCAAGGGAGAGTTGTTCGTAGAGTATGTAGCAGGTAGGAAATGAATTTTGAGCGCCTACATGTGAATATTATATCATGCATTCTCCCCTCAGTAGCAAATGTTTAATTTTCAACTGACTTCCTCTTAGCTAGCATGCTTCTGGATCTCCTCCCAGAATTAGATTGTTTTGTACTCAAACTAAAAATTAAGAAACAGTTAATCTGTATCCTTCCCACTACTCTTTCCCTGGCTCAAAACCCCTAACACCCAAAATTTAGCTATGTTTTGACTGTTTTATATTATCCATATCACTGTTTTTGTAACATAGTAATCATAATACCTGAAAGGTTTGGCTACGTTAATATTTTTAAATGCATATTTAAAAATATGTACAAATGGGAACCCCCTCTGTTCTTTCTCAATTCTGTGCACAATGATCTTCAGCTAGTCAACTTGAAGAATCTTGTAAAACTGAACTGTAAGGAAGAATCTTGTAAAAACTGAACTGTAAGGAAACAAAGTAGTCCTACAGCTGTCTTCATGCTAAAAAACCTGGTAATTGGAGCTCTGCCACTAATGATTGACTTTTTAAAACAATTTCTAGAAGACATCTTAGTGTATGTTGAAGTATTTGAGTTCATGTTAACAAAAGGAGGTTTTTATCAAGGTCTAATTTGAAGTGTGCCCTTTCCTGTGGCGTGTGTGTGTGTGTGTGTGTGTGTGTGTTTAACACACCTAGCCCTTCTAGACCTATTTGTTCTCTTGTCTGTATTATAGGTATTTGCTTGCAGTTCGAGGTTTACTCTTAATTTTCTCAGCAGCTTTCAGTGAATTTTAAAACTATATGAAAGCTTCTTGATTTTAAAGCTTATTATCTTGAAGTTAATTAGTCTTCACCACACCTGGGGAAAGGATTATTTGTGAAATTACTTCAAATGCAAGACCATGGTGTAAAGCCATGCATCTCAAGTATTTTTGTGCATACAGATCACCTGGGGACATTGTTAAAAACCAAATTCGGATTCAGTAGATCTGAGCTGGAGCCCAGGATTTCTGCAGTTAAATTCCTGAGTGATGCTTGCTGTTTGTGGACCACATTTTGAGTAACAGAGATATGTGTAAAATTTTAAAACCACATGGATGAATCTCAGATTAATTATGCAGAGTGAAAGAGGCCAGACCCTCCAAAAAAGTACATACTGTATGATTTCCTTTATATAAAACTCTGGAAAATACAAACCAATCTATAGTGACAGCAGATCAGTGGTTGCTTGGGGGTCAGTGCGCTTATAGAGGGACACAAGGAAACTTATGGGGGTGATATATTC
This sequence comes from Camelus dromedarius, assembly GCF_036321535.1. NCBI lineage: Eukaryota > Metazoa > Chordata > Mammalia > Artiodactyla > Camelidae > Camelus > Camelus dromedarius. Next base: position 30,887,857 of record NC_087472.1, on the reverse strand, counting down.
ACTGTCACAATTGTTGTGATGGTTTCATGGGTGCATAGATGTGTCAAAACTTACTTGATTGTGCCATTTAAATTTCAGTTTATGTCAATTGTACATCAGAAAAGTTTAAAAAAGGGATTGAGAAAATTTAAAAATTGATTTTTTTCAATCTAGTGATATGCATGCATGAAACTAGACATATATTCCCCGAGTTTAATTGTTTTTATTGAGGTATATTTTACATACAAAAAAATTCACCATTTTAAACTTAGCATTTAAGGTGTGGCTATAATATAGTTATGCAACTGCCACTGTGGTCAAGATACAAAGCATTTTCATCACCCCCAAAAGTTCCCTGTGCTTTTTTGAAACAAATGAAATTCCCTTTAAAATGCCTCAGTTTAACTTTGTAAATGCATGTCTGCTGTCAAATTTGATATCCCTATAATTATTGTGCTTGCTTGATTTATGAAAATTACTTAAGTTGGCATTTCAAAAGAAACTCAAAGGCATACTGTTTGATGAAATGCACTGGTATGTGGATAAGCCAGGACCAATTCTAAAATACTTTAATCGTCCAACTTTTCTCCACTAAAAACTTTTATGTATGTGCAAATCTTCTTGAGGTGCTGTGCAAAGTAGTAATTTAATACCATAATTGTTCAGCTGAACAAAAACACATTGGAGGATAATATTGCAGAGTATAATCAGATTTCAGTAATGCTATGTATTTGGTTTAAGTCAAGTTTGTTTTATTTTTGAAGTATGTGGAGGGATCTTTTGAGAAATACCTGGAACGGTTGGGAGACCCCAAGGTAAGATCAAATATGGGGTTTAATCTTTTCAGGGTATTTGAAATAGTAACCTAAGTATTCATTCAGGTGTGTCACTTTAGCTAGACCCAATTTATTTATTTTCTTAAATAGCCAGCTGTGTTGAATCAGATAGTTCTTGCGAAAGTTTAGAGGCTGGCAGCTGACCTGCTGTTCTGTGTTGAATATTGAGAATTGTGCTTTAACAATTTTATCATCAATAGATTAGTGAAATAGCATACACTGCTTGGGAACAGGACAAGCCTAAGCCTTTTCACTTTAATGGGGGAGGGAGTAGTAATTAATGTTACTAAGAAATTATTTTTTTAATCAAACAATTTCCCTGATTCATAGTTATCCATTTATGTGGGAATAAGATCCATAAACTTACTCAATTAAAAATAATTTTATGTGATTAAATTAATCCCACAGTTCTGGACTTAACACACGAAATATTCTGCTAACTTCATGTCCTTACACTAATTAGATTTTTATTGTGCCTTTTAAATCTCCCATATTATTGTCCTTGTTACTTAATAGGTAAATAAGAAGGTCTTTAGGTCCATTTTTTTCAGAATAAGTTTATGTTACTAAGTAACTGTCACAGTATCCCAAGCCTCAAAGCAAATTTAAATGTTTTCTACAGATTCATTTAAAACAGTCCTAAGGATCTAAAAAAAAGTTATTGAACTTGCAGAAACTTCTGCCTCTTAACCACAGAATGTTTTTAAAAACTTGTATGTACTATTTATGTTTAGGAAAGTGCTGGCCAGCTGGAAATAAGAGCTCTTTCTCTAATTTATAAGTAAGTGGAATCTTTTCTTTTTTTTAAGAAAGTGTGTATGTGTGTAAAGTTTCTAATAGTCCTCTTAGGACTGGGAATATTTGAGATTTGATGTATTGGTATGTAAAATGAAGAGCTCATATGGCGTAATTTGGGGGTGGAGAATGTCTACATTTTTGTCCATTTGAATGGAAGAATAAAGGACTTTACTGCTAGTATTATTTCTGTAGAAAATCAGAATATTTATGTTAGAATTTTTGTATGTTTAACTGTGCCTTTTGTGCATGCATGCTAAGTAGGGCAGTATCACTTCCAAGAGGGTAGAAATTGGTTCCTGAGGACAGAAAAATATTAGCCATTACATTGGTTTATGGTCCTTCAAAGGGTCACAGTACATAAACATATGCAGTATATCTGTAGTATTAAAATTTCATAGGGAAATTAAGAAAAATCTTTTTTAAAGGCTTTTTTTGGAGGCAGTAATCGGAAAAAAATTGAGAAACACTGCTCTATTGCTTTGGAAGTTTTGGCTTGATCTTTAAAACTGCAAAAGTGGCATTTCTGAAAGCTGTAGGGTTTTGAAAAATAGCTATATAATATATACAGGTTGGAGGCTAGGAGGAATCTTGTTCATTTAAGGAGTTGGATCTGTGTAAGATTCCTTCACAATTCTTAGGATGGTGAGATGGCATATACCTTGATAGAGTCAGAACTCTCTTGTATGGGGACATGTTCAAATTAGTGTTTTGCAGTCTGCTCATTTCTCACTATATCCAGCATGAAGTAATATAGAAGAGTCATCGAGTAGGCAGCTAATCAGTTGTTGCTTTTAAATCAGGGGCCAGTTTTTCAATTAGCCTGCTTTCTGTTTTTGATGGCTCTCGGCTAAAAATGCTTTTTAAAAGTTTTTAAATGGTTAATAAGTCAAAAGAAGAGTAATATTTTGTGGCATGTGAAAATTATAAAAATAAAATTTCAAAGTCCATAAATAAAGCTTTTTTGGAACATAGTCATGTGCATTTGTTTATGCTTTGTCCATGGCTGCTTTCAGGCTACAAAGCCAAAGCTGAGTAAACCATATGGCCTGCAAAAGCTGAAATGTTTATTATCTGGTCTTTTACCCAGAAAAATTTGCCAACTCCTGCTTTAAATAAATGGAAGCTTTCAAAACTCACAAACATACATACGATTGGCAATGTCTTCTTCACTCCTCCTCCCCCCAAATTAAGATACATTTAAAAAATGCATAGGACTTTAAGGGCAGTTAGCTGTCTATGTTGAATTGATATTTATCTTCTTAAACATTTGGGTTATTTTATATGAATAAGGTAGGCAGTTTAAAAACAAATATTTGTTCTTATAACTATTTCTTGCATATACAAAATTACCTCATCTCATCCACCTTTGTTTTATACCTATGTAGTCGTGATTTCATTCTTTATCGCTATCCTGGAAAGCCTCCAACTTACATCACAGATAATGGCTATGAAGACAAGGTAAGACGATAACTGAATGTTTACTAAAATAAAAAATTGAATAATGCTGCTGGCTTACCAGGATGTTAAAAAATCATCCTTTTTTACCTAATTAATGAAAAAATTAAGTACAGTCTAAATGCCTAGCTTCTCTACCACCAGGCTTTTCATCTCCAGTTAGTCAGCCTCAGTATTGTTAGCTATCCTTCTGAACAAACCTGATCTTGTCACTTCTCTGTAATAGAAAAAAACCACCCAAAACCCTAAGTGGCTCCTCATTGACTAGAAGATTAGGGCCAGACCTTTCCAGCTTCATTGTCCTTCAGCCTTAGTATATTATGCTTCCAGATAGTCTGACTTTCATACTTTCTTTTCCTTTGTATTTCAAATGTCATTTCCTTTGAAACTTTACTAACTCTCCTGGAGGTCTTTCCTCCCTTTGTGTTCCCCTAGCATCACCCAAGTAATTATAGTGTTTATCACCTTATATTTGTTTTCATGTCTATTTCACTCATTAGTCTGAAAGTTTCTTAAGTGCAGGAACAGTGTGCTACTACTGCCTAGTAAGGTGCTTGGAAAATATTAGGAGATTGTTTTGTTGGTTGAGAACTGTCAGCAGATAAACAAATTGTTCTTCACCATACAGTTTTATTTTTCCAATTTGCTTTTTTTTTCTTGAAAAATTTTTTTTAAAGTTTTTTTAAAAAATTTTTTTGGGGGGCGGTCATTAGGTCTATTTATTTATTACTAGTTTTTTTTTTTTTTGGCAGAGGTACTGGGAATCAAACCCAAGAGCTCATGCATGTTAAGCATGCGCTCTACCATTTGAGCTATACCTTCCCCCCAACCACCATACAGTTTTTCTTCCGGAAAGTTTTTAAAGAAAGCCTATCCTGGTGATTTGATTAGTGAATATAGACTACACAATACTGGAGTTTTGTTGTGTTTCCATTCATCAGTCCATTTTAATTTTTGATGTATTTCAAGGCAAATTCAGACATTAGTATAATTCCCCCTAAACACTCATTCAAAGTTTTTAAACAAAGATATGACATAATCAGAATTGTTTGAGGAAAAGGTGTGTTAGCTATTGTATTTTAACAATTGTATATAGCATTGTCTGAGATGGGATTTAGACATTTAGATCTTTACCAGGACCCTTTAAACCTACTGTTGAGGTTTTTTTTCTCCAACATTTTATTCTGATAATTTTCATATAGAGAGACGTTATAAGACTTCTATAGTGAACATCCATATACCCACCACCTAGTTTCTATAATTATACAGCTTCATTTTCAAATGAGTCTTGTATATCTTACAGAGATATTACTGAGGTAATTAAGGGAAAAACATCACCCATTGGGATAAGAATACAAAAATGTAAGACCTTTTGAGTGTGTGCAGCCATGAGAATATCATGTATAAGTCATAATACTTATCAGCAGTTGGGTATTTGCATTGCATAGGATACTGTATATATGTCTGATTTGGGAATGTATGAAGTGAATATGTTTGTTTAAACTGAAATTTAAGCATGGAAGAGCCAGGTGGCAGCAGGGTACTTTTGTTGTGTGACATCTTGCTTTGCCTAAAACTTAGTTGTATCGGTTCAGGCTTCTAAGATTTATATTTGAATTGTTTTGAGTTTTCAAAAATGAGTTTATTAAAAGCAGTGAACATTATTAAGGAACCTTCCATAAAATATATTTTAGAGCAGATTTTCAAAGAAATAAATGCCTAATGTTCGCCTTGGTATCTTTTACTTCTTTAGCTAACTTAACTCTGCATTTTACATAGTTAGCCAGTGTCAAAGTGAATGCAGCTGGAAGCTTGCCATCTTCACTTAGCCCGTTTACTCTATCTAGAAAGAATAGAAATATATACTTACATTGGAAACAAAATAAAACTTCTATCTGGAAATGTATAGTGAAAATCCAAGTTTCCATTCATGCTCTTCAATCTCTTGTGCTTCAGAGTAAGAACTATTAAGTTTAGGTGGGTATCCCATATCACTCCCTTTGCATTTATTTATTTATTTATTTATTTATTTATTTATTTATTTATAATGGAGATGGGCTCATACTTAACATTGTTACTTGTTCTTCTCAAATACTGATCCTCATCAGTAATACAGATCTGCCTCATTTTTTCATTAGTTTACTACTTTACACCTGCCTGCCCCAAGACATACCACCCACAAGTATGTATGAGAGAATTATTATTTTATGTTGAGACACCACCAGGAACACAAAAGCCATCATGACTATTTTTGCCTCTTCCAATCAAAACAGAACTTCTTGCCACTTAAATAGAGAAATTGTATGCTCATTTTTGTTTTCTTTCCTGCTTATTTAGTCATCAGTTCTGGTTAACTGTGTTCTTTTCACTACTCCTTAACAACTGCCTCTGGTTATTAACCTTTCTTAGTTGGAGTTTCCAGTTCTTCTAGTCCAAGGCACAAAGGGCTTCTCTGCTCAAAATCTGCTCACTGTTCTTTTAGATTAATAAACTCCTCTTCAATGCAAATACCCCTTGGGATGGGTAAAACTTTGCAACTTAAACTTTATTGTGAGCTACTTTAGCTTGACACTTGCCTTCAGTACCTTGAAATGGATTATACTGATAGAATTGGAATTGTGATTTCAAAAAAAAAAAAAAAAGACTAGGAAAGAGTAATAGACCTGGGATCAGAGAACTTGTTTATTGAGATAAGTTAGCCCAGAGTAGTGTAGGAAAGTAGAAAAAAGAGAGTGCTTAGGATAATTTTCTGCCAAGGAACCTTGGTAACATCCTCTTACAGATCACAGAGAATTGTCTTTGGTACCTCAGGTTGCTGATATCAGAGACGGCTCCAAGATGAAATAGACTTAATCACTAGAGATGACATCCCTTACACAAGACATAGGTTTTTGAACAAAAATTCAAAAACATTTTGGAGCAATTATGTAAACAAATTTCATCACATGGAGCCAGGAAACATTTTTACTGAAATAATTTGGTTAGTAAGCCTGGCCTTTGAATTGTTACTTGAAAAAACTAGAGATTGAAGGAATCAGTTAAGAAATAAACTCATTTTGTAGCCATCTCAGTGCATTAATTCATTAAGAAGTCTCTTTAGCAGTATTGCTTCTATATAGCATATTGATACATTGCTATTCAATACAATAGATGACATTTTGAATAAATTGAATGAAATCCCTCCCCCCATAGTCTAAGTTTGGGGGTTGGGTGTTGGACGTATTTTCTCCATTTTCAGAAATTAAGCTGGGTCTTTTGACTTCTGTTAAGGCTTTCTATTATATTCACTCTCTCAGTTTGTAAAAGTTTCCATCTTTTGCAAATTCATAAATCAGTACTTGTTTGGAATATTAACAGGAATGTGACTAAAGCTCACAGTGTTGCCTTAATAGTGATTTTAATCTTGACATTTAAAAGTCACTTTTAAGAAAATCTCTTTATGAAATATAGCTTGCATTTATCTATATTTAGATTTTAAAAATCACTTTTCCCCAACTTTGCTGAGATATAATTGACAAATGCTGAGTGGAGTAAGTCGAACAGAAAAAGACAAATACTGTAATGTCACTTATGTTTGGAATTTAAAAATCACTTTTTTAAGAAAGCATTTAGTTTACAAGTTTCTGATTAGCAACTTAATTTCAAGTATTTCATTGTAGTGAGACATTCACTTAATTGTTCTGTGTTTTTCTTTTCTTCAGATTCTACTCTGCTATTCAAGTAATGGTCATTATGATTCAGTGTACTCAAAACAATTTCAGTCAAGTGCAGCTATTTGTCAGGGTATGTGAAGGTTTTATAAATGTTTTGAGCGTGCTTTTAGATGATTTGTTGCCAGTCTTTAAATTGAGGGACCCGCCATGAATAGCTCTCTTAAAACTTTGCTGGTATGTATTGAATTTGTTTACTGGGTTATGGCTATTTTCACATTGTTATAAAAACTCTTATTTTGACAATTGGAGTTTTGGCCATTTTTTCCTTTAGCTGTATTGTATGAAATTCTCTATAAAGATGTGTTTGTTGTGGATGAAGAAGAGTTGAAGACCGCAGTTGAATTGTTTCGAAGTGGTTCCAAGAAGAATAGGAACAATGCTGTGACTGGCAGTGAGGATGTCCATATTGACTACAGGAGTTCAACTCCGAATAGGTAATAAAGGGAAAAGGGACGTCAACTACAAGATCATCGTGTTTTTGTGCATCATTTGAAAGTGGAAGGGACTGGCAAGCTTATGACTTAGACTATTTATATATATTCAGCCCTTGGCATTCACGGAGAATTGATTCCAGGACTCTTGCAAACACCAAAATCCTCAATGTTCAAGTCCTTTATATAAAATAATGCAGTATATGCAGTCTGTCCTCTTCATATGGGTTCTGCATCCACGTATTCAACCAGTTCCAATCATGATTGGTTGAATCTATGGATGTGGAACCTACTAAAATGAAGGGGCCAACTGTATATACACTCACATGTATGTATGTATGTATGTGTGTGTGTGTGTGTGTATGTATGTATAGGGATATACATTTTTTAAAGGGGGAAGAGAAGTTTTACCAAAAAGATATGTTACATTGTGAAATACTCAGGCTTTGGGGATTCAGTCCAAGTCAAAACCAATTTAAACAAATGTTTCTTTTTCTCCTACTGATCTATCTTCTGTCACTTTTTTTATTAGTTCAGCCACAAGAATTTAAGAGGGGTAGAGGGGGAGTTTCCCCCTGCTGACACACATCTCAAGTCAGACTCCAAAATTAGTTTTTTAATTGCTAGAAGAGACTTTAGAACTATCTAATCCATGATTCTCAAACTTACATATGAATTACTCAGGGTACTTGTTAGAAAGGCAGATTTTGGGGCTTCCTTTAAAAAAATTGGAGGTCAGAGTGGGGCCAGGAATCTACTTTTCAAACAAATACACCCAAGTATACTGATACAGGTAGGCCATGGACCACACTTTAAGAACAAAACTGATCCTAAACCAGCACTATCATTTTATAGATGGTAACTGAGGTTCAGAGTGGTTGCTTGACACATACATCCAGCTAGTAGGAAAAAATCTCTCAGGCTAAAGGAGAGTTTTAGGAACTTTTGAGTGTCTGCCTTTTGTGCTTTTTAGGAGTGTACGTTGTGGCCTCTGAGGAAGCAGCTATTATTGAACAGATTTAGTCAGAAACTTTGCAGTTGAGAAAATAAAGTAGGTGTTGTATTTCTTCCTGATTCTTAGTTCTGTCTGGAAATTCAGATAGGCTTTGTGCTAATCAGGTGTTACCTTGTCTTTTGTCTTGCAGTTCTATTTCTTGGATATTTAATGCTTGCATTAAAGAATTTTTTTTGATAAGGAGAGTTTTTTAAAAAGCTTACAGTTGGTCCTCCCATTCTGGATGTGGAATTTGTGAATGTGGAAGGCTGACCATAATGGGCTTGAGAATCTGATTTGGTATCTGCCAGGGGTCCTAGACCCAACTCCCTGTGGATACCAAGGGATGACTGTATTGGGGAATGCAGCGGGTGGCAACCATATATCAAGGTAGAATTTGCTTCATTCTTCACTGCTTATCTGTCTTAAGAACTTGAGGCTGTAGTGGGGTTTGGGTTTAGCTCTGTGGTACAGTGCATGCTTAGTATGCACGTCCTGGATTCAATCCCCAGTACCTCTATTTAAATAAATAAATAAAAAGAAGTTAATGCAAAAAAAAAAAAAGAAAAGAATTTGAGGCTTAACTAGAGTAATAGGAAGCAAGGTTTATTAGTTATCTTTTGCTGCATAACAATATTTCCACAAACTTGACAGCTTAAAACAACACTCTTATCTCATAATTTATATGGGTTAGGAATCTGAGCACAGCTTAGCTGGGTCTTATGCTTAGGACCTCACAAGAATGTAATGAGAGTTTTGGCCAAGATTGAGTTCTCATCTGGAATTTTGACAGGGGAAGGATCCACTTCCCCACTCACGTGGTTCTTGGTAGTATTCAATTCCTTGCAGCTGAAGGACTGAGAATTTCAGACTTTTCCTGGCTATCAGCCAGAGGTAACCCTTTGGCCATGTTCACCAACCCCATGTGGCATGGCACATGGGGTTGGTGAACATGGCTGCTTGCTTCCTAATAGTCAGCAAGAGAGAGATCAGCAAGACAGACCCTATATTATATAATGTGGTAATATACATCTTGTCTATTGGTTAGAAGCAAACTTAAGGAGAGGGGACTCATACAAGAGTGTGACCACCACAAGGTGGGGCTCATAAGGACCATCTTAAAGTTGTGTCCCCACGGGAGGTATGTGTAGCACATATTTATAAAAAGGAAACATAAATGTAAATTTTGGGATGAAAAAGTATTTGCTTCATTTTTAGAGCTGAGCTACTTTGCCACTAGATGGTGGTATGGTCATTAAGACTTTCCTTAGCTAGTACATTTATATAAAGCTCTTTGTTCTAAATCTTTTCAATTAGGACCGAAGAGTGGGGTGCCTGCTGCAATGCTGAAAATATACCAGAAGGGTACAATCAAGGAACAGAAGAAGCAAAGGTTTGAGATTTTCTAGGGCAAAGAATTTTCATAATCTTGGCTTACAGCATCATAACTTAAACTAGTTAAGGTCAGATGGTCCATTTTGGTTATATGGAGTTGGTGGGGAAATGATGTTTTCCTTTGTGAAAGTCTTGGTCTGAAAATGTAAAATGTGGGCTTAATGTTCTCTGAATTTTTATTCTTATGAAATTGTAAATTTTTTTCAAAGTGAACTTTGAACACCTGAGAAATTTCAGAAGCTATTGTTTTCAAGTTAAAGTAATATTACAAATCCTAGAGATATTTAGTTTGTAATTGGTCTTCTGATGCTAAGGCTTCTTCTTGTTACTAAAGAGTATAATGCTTATCCCTATTCTACTCAAAGAAAATAGGTAATAATCCTGGTTGGAGAAACAGTAGGAATTTTACCATCTGTATAGGCCTAAAATCAAGCAGGCGTTGAATTTGAGACTAGCTAATTAGGGCAAATACTACGAGAACAATCTCTGTATATGCCCCAAATGCTAGTGATTTGGGATCAGTATGGACTATCATGAAATTCTAAGAAAGCAGAAGAAAAAGGTAATTCTTTTGGAAATTGTAACAGATTTTGACCAAAATGAAGTAAACTTTTGATATTTTTCCAGATGACTTTAGGGTACAGAAACACTTGAACCTCTGTAGGCATATCAAGATGAGACTTGCTCAATAGCCCTGGCTGAACCTTTAATCCTGATCTGTGTTGCATTGATTTATATGAGTTATTGGCTGCTTTAGACAGTATTTCCCTTCTGCCATCTAAAACCTTTTAGATTTTTGTATATTGTTTCTTTAGACTCCTAATTTTTAATATATACAGTAAAATTTATTGTGGCATTTATTTCTTGTTTTAATAAAGAAGGAAAGGCATATATGTACATAGTTTTAAAAAAGGAAAAAAAGAACCTTAATTCTTCCTTCGTCTTAGAAGGAAGACTTAAGCTAAGGATGGTGAGTTTGTAGCATGATTATTTTTGTTTTAGTCTCCAGAAAATCCATCAAAGATGCTCTTCCCCTATAAGGTGCTCAAAGCCCTGGATCCAGAAATCTATCGTAATGTAGAATTTGATGTTTGGTTGGACAGCAGAAAAGGTAATGAAATATTAACAGGATATTTTTGAATCCTGACAGATCCAGGAGAATAATTTTGTAAATTTCTAAAAATAAGAGATGTTTTCAAAGTACTGTTAATAATAAACATTTTTACATGTTTATGTGGTACTTTTTAGCCTGCTCAATACATGATTTAAATCCAAAGGAGGAAACTAATAGGTTTAGAAGTGGGGAGGGATCTTTCAGAGTCTGATGTTCATTTGGGACTTCAACTTGGCAAAGACTGTGTAGAGATAACTTTTAGATAACTTTGAGTACCAGAAACTTGTAAATGGAAATAAGTTCATCTTAAATTCAATGTGTTAACTGCACTCATTGATAAATGAATAGGTCAGGTATTGGCAAACTATGTATGACCTGTGAATCAAATCTGACTTGCCACCTGTATGGTCCATGAGTTAAGAATGGTTTTTGTATTTTTAAATGGCAGGAAAAAAATGAAAAGAACTGTATATTGTAACAAATGAAAATTATATAAAATTCAATTTTCAGTGTCCATAAAGTTTTACTACAGAGTTGAATAGTTACAACAGAGTCTGTATGTCCCACAAAGTTTAAAATATTTACTGTCTGGCTCTTTACAGAGAAAGTTTGCCAACCCTTGAGATAGGTAATTGTTTCTCCTTATAAGATAACTAAGTTGATCAAATTAGGTCTTAAAGTTCTGTCTTCAAAGTAGGCTTTATTGAATGTTCCATACTCAATTCCTTGAACCTTGGTAAACATAGGTATAATTAACAATCTAGAATGAGGTTAATATCTTGTAGAACACAGTAATTTATTAAAAACACAGTTGACCTTTGAACAACATGAGGGTTAGGTCCACTGACCCTCCAAGCAGTCGAAAATCCCAGTATAATTTGTAGTCAGCCCATGGTATTTATAGTTCCTCTGTATCTGCAGTTCCACATCATCAGATTCAACAAACCTCGGATCTTATAGTGCTGTAGTATCTACTATTGAAAAAAATCTACATGAGTGGATCCATGCAGTTCAAACCTGTGTTGTTCAGTGATCAACTATAGTAGGCTGCTTTGAAAAAGCTGCATAGTGCTTCTTTTTTTTTCCTTTTTTAAAAAAATTGAGGTGTGTTACTTTCAAATTGTACCTTATTGGTATTTGACTAACTCTAAGATTACAACCTCCAATTTCCATCTATTTTTGTCTTATAGCACAAAACTATTCTAGCAGGTCTTCTTAAATTAACCATAGAAGTAACCTATCAAGAGTGATAGAATGACCTGTTAGGACATTTCCCCCCCAGATTTTAGCTTATAGTGGTAGCATTGTCAAGAACACTGGTAAAAATAAATTAGAAAATTAAATGATGTAAAACAGGAAAAGAACTAGTTCAGTTGAACTTGAATCTTCATTTTCTTTTAATAGAACTTCAAAAATCTAATTATATGGAGTATGCTGGAAGACAGTACTATTTGGGAGACAAGTGTCAGGTTAGTTCCTTCTTTAAAGAATCAGTCATTTTTTTTCTGAGATTGTGGTTTTAGTCATTAATATGAGTTCAACAAAACTAATTTACAAAATACTGGGATTTTTAAAAATGTTTGTGTTGGATTTTAATTATATATAAACTTGTGAATAGATGTAAAGCTCTTTCAGCATGTGCTGCCTCTATTGAACCAGATTGGCAGTATTGATTATCAACTGCTTTAATAAGTAGATGCTGGACTCCATTTGGGGAGAAGTGGTATTTTTGTTTGGCAGAAGCCAGATCTGCCAATAGATGTGAGACTAGATGTATTCTTACTGTCCATTTCCCTCTTTCAGGTTCGCTTGGAATCAGGTGGAAGATATTATAATGCTCACATTCAGGAAGTTGGAAATGAGAACAATTCGGTAACAGTTTTCATTGAAGAATTGGCAGAAAAGTAAGAATATAATAATTTGTTGAATTACAAAAGTATTTGGCTCTTGGTGCCTTTTTGTAGTATTAAATTGAGAATTACCAGGATGCTAGTAAGAGAACCAAAGTTATATCTGGTACTGACCTAAGATGACTTATTTTGAATTGTAAAAGCATGTGCTGAAGTATGAAATCTCGGTATACCTATGTATAAGTTTCCAAATCCTAGGTGCTAGCCAGCATATTAGAATTATTAAGTACAACAGAATTATGATACAAAACTATTTATAATAGTTGGAAAGCTGATTTTCTAAGTGAACCTCTACCAATATCAAGATAGGCTAGTCCAGTCATTCTCAAACTTTGACATATCCTGGAGTTACCTGGAGAGCTCATTAAAATACAGATTGATGAGCTCCATCTCCAAAGTTTGATTGAGTAAGTTTGTGGTGGTGCCCAAGAATTTGAACTTCATAAGTTTCCAGGTGATACTAATGCTGTTGGTCTACTTTGAGAACCATTAAAGTAGGTTATGCTGCCCTAACAACCAAAAAATTCTCAGCAGCTTGAAACAAAGTTCATTTCTTGCTCATTTAGCATGTCCATAGTGGGTCGGCAAAGGGGACCCAGGCTGACAAAGGCTCTATCTAGACATATGCTGCCATGATCATAGAAAGGGAAAAAAATGAGAACATGACAAACCATATGCTGGTTCTTAAAGCATCTGCTCACATTTTATTGGCCAAAGTAAGTTACATAACTAAGCCTAAAGTCAATGGGATGAGAAGATATAATCCTGCTCCAAGGAGAGGCAACAAATATTTGTAAACTAGTTTACTACAATCTCATCCTGAACATATGTGCTACAAACAGCTGTGAAATTGTAGTAACTACTCTTAGGTTTTCTAACCCAAAAAGAAAACCTCAATGGGGAAGCTAGTGTCAACCAGTTTTAGTAGAATATACTTGAAAATGAAGCAGGAGGAGTTGGGTATCTGTATCGAATGAAACTTGTATGTGTTGCAGTGGCTTTATGATGGTATCTTTAATTTTAAGGCATGTTGTTCCACTGGCTAACTTAAAACCAGTTACCCAAGTGACACCTGTTCCTGCCTGGAATGCTATGCCCAATAGGAAAGGAAGAGGTTATCAGAAAATTTCCGGGGGCTATGTCCCAGAAATAGGTTTGTATGCTGGTTTTTATTATTTTCCCCTTCTTGTGTTTACCTACATTGTACTTTTTTTAAAGGTGTAAGTCTTGCTTTAGGGGTAGAGTTTCTCAGCTTTGGCACTACTGACATTTTGGGATGGATAATACTTTGTTGTGGGGTGCTATCCTGTGCGTTGTAGGATGCTTAGCAGCATCCTTGGCTTCTATCTACTAGATGCCAGTACCATCCTTCCCCAAGTTATGACAACCAGAAATGTCTCCAGATAATGCCAAATGTGCCCCAAAGGAGGGGAGGAAAAAATTGTCCTGGCTGAGAATTACTGTTTAGGGGACTTTGTATAAAGTTAAGTTGGAGTGGACTTTAAACTTTAAAACTTGAAGGGAAAAGATTTCTCAAAGAACTAGGAAAACACCTCATAGACACAATGAGATATTGAGATATTGGAAGAGATATTAATGGGCATAATTTCTTGGATAATAGTAACATAGGTGAGTGACTGTATGTTTTGATGACCAAAGCTGCCTATTCTAAAGGTAGTGCTGACTTGTCCATTGATACAGAAGTTACTTGCTCATTAGGCCCTTCCAAATGGAAGATCTAGTACATCCTTTGAAAGTATGGAAATTCCTTCCCTGTATTCATTTGGTTTGTCGTAAGAAAACATCTGAGAGTTTTAGATATTTGTGGGAGTGCTGTGGGAGACACTGGGTTTTTTGCTTTGGTTATGAAGCTCATTTACTTGCTTCTTTGTTTGAAAGCTATGTCGGAGATGGACATGAAGCAACGGAAGAAGATGTTCAAGAAAGTTAGAGGGAAAGAGGTTTATATGACTATGGCTTACAGCAGGGGAGACCCCCTCCTCCCGCCCAGGCTTCAGCATAGTATGCATTATGGGCATGACCCTCCAATGCACTACTCACAGACAGCGGGCAGTGTTTTGTCTAATGAACATTTTCATCCTCAACATTCATCTCAGAGACAAGGTCGGGGATATGGGATGCCCAGGTAGGTCTTAACTGACTGAATATAGTGTACATCTCTGTTGAGAGATTGGAAATAATTCCTGGGCAGAATTATGGTAGAATTTAGAAATATTTTAATAGTCTATATTTCTTTTATAATCTCTGTCTAAAGCGAGCATAAAGGATGGAACTGATGTATACTTAAATTCTTGTCAAACTTATTGAAGATTTATAGTCTCACAGTCTAGGGAAATATTGAACAGTTGAAGAGATGCTAGAAGATAGAATGTCAGCAAGCTGAGTGCCATGTATATGGCACTATATCCTTTAATAATGGATAGGCCTAATGTCAGTAGTGAGGATAGAAGAGCTCTCTATTTGGTCATTTTTAGAAAGTTAATTCTATTTAGCTACTAAGACTGACTATTGAAGCACTAGTGAGTAAAGAGTTCTGGTTTTTTTCCCCCTTTATTCTTAGGGATGCATCTCGCTTTATAAACAGGCACAACATGGTGGGCGCTAAAGTTGGTTTTTACCCTGGGCCAGGTAAAAGGTGCTGCCAGAGCTATGATAACTTCTCCTATAGATCTCGGTAAGTGAATTTTAAGCGTTGGAAGTTAGAGAAAATGTGTAAGTGTGGCTTTATTGCTGTGCATCAAATATATGGACTAAATTTTTTAAAAGTGTCAACATTGAGATGTTTGAACTGTTATTTAGAAATTAGAAACAGTTTACTACCATATTTTATCTTCTTCCCCCTTCTCATTCCCCAAACTACTTAAGTTCCTTTAGACGTAGTCACCGCCAGATGCATTGTATGAATAAGGAGTGCCAGTATAGCTTTGCTCCAGAGAGTGGACAGATGCCCAGGGGCTTGGAAGAAACTATTACCTTTTATGAAGTTGAAGAAGGGGATGAGACTGCTTACCCAGCTTTACCTGTAAGTAGGTCAAAGTTTTACTCAAAAAGCTGTTTACTTTTCTCTTTCATTTTATTTTTTTAAGTAAAGGCAATGTAGATAAATTTGAACTTTTTAACAAACAGTCAAAAAAAAGCCCTTCCTGGAAAATGTAAGTTTTCACCTTAAAGCTTCTAAAAATTGGAGAATAGAACTTTTTTTTTTAAGCTATTCTTAGAGAAGAGGGGTAGAAGTGGACAAATAATTTTGCCTGGATAGTATGGGCTAAAATTTTGTTTTCTTGATCATTATTTCCTCACGTATTTTTGATTCTAATGTAAATTTAAAATATTTATAGCTTTTTCTCTAACTATATAGGGAGGACTGCATGTGTATGTATGTATCTCTTTGGTACAGAATCATGGCGGGCCCTCCACAATGGTTCCTGCTACTTCAAGGTACTGTGCTGCAAGGCGAGCACACAGCTCAGGCAAACAGACTTTGAATTCAGAAGAGATTGATGGCCAGAGTGACAATGGTGAGTCAATTACAGTTAAATATTTTTTTTAAGGTGATTGTTGTGGCATTAGCATATCAGGGCTAAAGTTTTGGTTTAGGGGTCTTAGTCTGTTCTGGTAGCTCATTTTGAAAGAGTTATCAGTTCTTGTATCAGAGCTTACTAGGTTTTTGAAGATGTCTTGATATTTTTCAGGACAGACTTATTTCTTTAGGCCACTACCTTGTTATAACTTTCAGCTATCCACATGGGTCTTCAGTGAGTTTTGATTTGGTGAGATTTCAGTATGGAAAATACCTATTCCTTATTAGTGAGGCACTATTCATGTTGTCCTCACCATTTGTATAACTACTTGAGGCTTTTCATGTGACTATAATTTTACAAGACTGCTATGAAATAATTTCTTTGCCCAAAGAGATTTACTTGATCTATAAACATTATTATTCTATTCATTGTGTCCTAATGGCCATATACTGTACTAAGTAATTATAATTTAATGTAATACTTAATTCTATCCCTCTGAGGAATGTGATATCCTTATTTTATATATGAGGAAATTGGGTTCAAAGGGTAAATGACATGGTCAAAGTCATATCTTTGGTAAGTGTCAGAGATTTAATTTTTTATAACAGTTTTATTTAGATACAATTTACATATCATAGAACTTGCCTAAAGTGTACAATTCAATGTTTAAAGTACAGTTCAGTGGTTTTTAATATAGTCACAGAGTTACATACGTCACCACAATAAATTTTAGAACATTTTTATCACCCGAAAAAGAAACCCTGTACCCATTAGCAGCATTCCCCATTAGACTCCCCAGCACTCCCTACCCACACCGCCAGCTCTAGGCAATCACCAGTCTGCTTTCTGTCTTAATGGATTTGCCTGTTCTGGACATTTCATATAAAAGGAATCATGCAGTATGTGGTCCTTTGTGACTGGCAGAAATAAATTTTGAATTGGGATTTATCTGACTCTAAAGCCTATGTATGTGCCCTTAATAGTGTTACAGTGCTTCTCATCATGGAGTGTGCTTATTTTTACCATTTTTCTGTGAAATGATGTATGCCTACTGAAACAATTCTGGAGGTATTGGGTGGATTAAGGAGGTGTGAGGCAGTCTGAATGACTTGACTTCCTTATTTTCTTGCTACTTTCTGCTACTTATGTAGAAGAAAATAGATATTTCTAAGAATTTGATGAGAACAAAATATCTAGCACAAGAATGATCTGTGAAGAATTTGTACGTGCATGTGCTTAATTTAAGTATACATACTCTCTGCTCTTTTACTCAGCATGACCCTTTTGTCTTTTACTTTTAGCATGATTGGTACCTTCAGATGTATTGTTCACCTGTAGTGGCATATTCAAAGTAACCAAATCTTTGTTCTCACCTTAAATCCTGCTGTTTGGAAGGGTTACCTGCATGTATGCTTGATTAAGTGATGTGTTTAAGAATCAAATCCAGTTTTCACCTTTAGGGTTTTATTTTATGGAAAACTGTCTAATTGAAGGTTGACTTTCTCTGCATTTCAGTGGTGTAGCAGTCTTAAAGCAAAATACTTCAGTCCACTAAGCCATCCTCTGAGAACAAACTGATGTCAAATGTATTATTTACCTGAAACAGGCTGATAAACAGATGAGACGTGACATATTCCTTCAGTGTTCACCTAAGCAAACTATGGGTTATGCTCAGATTATTTTATAGTCACCATTTACTATATGTCAAACACCGTGCTATGTTCTTTTCACCCCCCTATGAGCTAGGTACTCTTATCCCTGTTTTATAGTGAAGAAATTTAAGCACAAACATTAAATAACCTGCCTAATGTAGTTAATCAGGATTCAAATCTAGACAGTCCTAACTGCAGAACCAGTGAACTTAATTACCATGCTGTACTGCCAGATTAAAAAAATTTGACACAGCTGGGTTTTTCACTTCTGCCTGAACTCTTAAGAACCAAGAGAATTTTCAGAGGAGAAATTTGTACTGTTTACATCCAGTCTCTGGCTTTAATATCTGATTACTAGTATGAAAGCCGAAATCACTTGTCTGAAAGATGTATATACATTTTAGTTTTGAACATATATCCATAATACTTGAGAAAAAGCAAGTGCTGGCCATCTGGCTCTGCTCAGCTAAAAAGCCCTATATAAACACACTTCTGTCTATCGTTTTTTCTAGGGGGATATCATGAAGAATATATTTATCCTTCAGGTCAGTGAGATCTAGATAAAATCTGATATTCATTGTTTATAAAATTTCAGACTATAAAATGCTCATTATTTTTACTTTGGCTGTATCCTCTAGAACCAGACTATGAAACTTCAGGTGTTTATAGCACAACTGAATCTACAGCAAACTTGGTAGGTATTTAATAGTAATGGCAAACACATACAGCTCCTTTGTAGTAGGGTACTGTTTTAAGAGCTATACATATAAATGTATTTAAATCAGAATGATCTATGAGATAATTAGGACATCATTCCCATTTTGTAGATGAAGAAATTGAGACTCCAGTCAAGTAACTTATCCAAGATAACACCCCTTTCTGGAAATTAATCCAGAGATATTCCTAATATGTGTTGATAGAAGAAATTTGAACATTGGCGGTGGTGATTTTTTAGAGGATTTTGTGATTTTTCTATCAGTACGAATAGGCCATAAATCTCAGTATTTTAACAAAAATTTACTTCTTGGTTATGCTACATGTCCAGTGGACGTCAACAGGAGGGCTCTGCTCAGGGACTTAGGCTGATGGAAGTTCCATTCATGATTGCCAAGGCAAGAAACAAAAGGTAGTGAATGGTGCACTGGCTCTTACAGCTTCTACCTGGAGATGACACATATCACTTTCTTTTCCATTTCTTTTTATTTGGCCAGAGCGTATTCTACTTGAAGACTCTAACTTATCTGTGCCTGTAAGTCAAAAAGTTGGAAATAGTTTAACAGCATTAAGGACTACAACTGTCAATGGAAACTCCCTCCCACAGGCAAAATACTTCTGCCTCAAGGGAGGCAACCCCCAAATCCCCTTCAGTGTAGTTAAACTCAGGGCCCAAGGATTCTGGGAAATGTATAATACTCTCTATTTTGGGTTCAGACGTGGTTCCTTTTGATTTGGAAGCCTAAAACCAAAGATACAAAGTTATTTACCCCCTATACACTCAATTTACAATGGTATAGCAGGGACTAAAAAAATTGCAGTAGAAATTCCCACTCAAATCCAGGAAAAATGGGAGAAACAACTACTGGCCTGTAGCAATGCTGACATCATGAAGGACTGACATTGTGAGGGCCCCCATCCTAGGCATGGGGACCGTTCCCTGGAGAGGCTCCTTTGTTCACTGTTTTCTGGGGCTCTTGATTACTCTAAGGCACTTCCTTCCTTGGCCATATTTGAAGTAGGCATTGGAGAATAATCCTTTTTGGCAGCTGAGCTTTCTCAGCTTGCTTCTTACTCATAGAAAATTAAGGGCCCAAGGGTTGTTTTATCTCAGTTGGATGGTTTTAGTTCTGCTCGTGGTTTCTTTGGCTATGTGATTAATTTACTGTGCTGCTTCTCTAATTCCTACTAGTTTCATGTACCAATAGCCATACTGACAATTTTTTTTAATAAATATACTACTTAGATTTGCTATAACTCTTTGCATTCTTATCCCTATCTCTCTCTATACTTGATTGCAAATACCTTGAGCTTATCAGGCATTGATGGAAGAGCCATACCTTTGGACGCTTTTCCATGAGTCATTTTGTCCAAGTGCAAGGATTCACTGGATGTTAGATCCTTATTTTTACTCTTGCTTTGAGATATCTGAATGCAATCATATTTTAGCAATGATTTGATTCTTCCTTTGAGGCTGAATTTTAATTGCTCTTTGTTGTTCAAAGCACTTATCAGTTTCATCTTTTACAGTTTTGGGTTGAAGCACTTGCCTCTTCAAACTCTATAAGTCCCAGTATTCAAGGATTCTGTTCCCTTTCATTCCTGCCCAAAACTACTTTTCTATACACATCTGTCTTAAAATACCTTGCTAAACTCTGCCAGCAGTAATCAAAACAAAAAACTAACATTCTGTTTTACAAACCTCTTCCCCTAAGAGCTACAAGTTCATAATCTCTTTCTCAAGTAAGGTTTTTGTTACAGCAGCACCCTACTTTTAGTTACCAATTGCTGTTTCAATTAAGCTAGGTTATGCTGCAGCAACAATCCCCCAGCAGCTTGACACAGGAGAGTTGTTCTTGCTAATGTTACAGGTTCAGTGCAGTGCAGGTTTGTAACAGGACTTTGTCCGTAAAAGTCACTCAGGGACCCAGGCTGATGGACACGTGTTTTCACAATCACATTGGCGGAACTGAAGATAGGAAAATTAAACACTGGCTCTCAATATTTCTGCTCATGTTTTATTGGACAAACAAGTCACATGGCCATACCTAACTTTAGATGAGGCCAGGAAGAGCAACCTACCATGTACCCAGAAGGAGAACTGGAATATTTGTGAAGAAGTTGAATGACTACCCTCTATTCCTTAACTGTGATTAATCTTAACTTTGACAGCTTAATGTACTAAATTCTTGTTTTTACTGTTTAGGCAGTACATCTTATGAAGGTGAAGAAAACTGATTTGTAATTCTCTTCCCCTTATTTCTCCTTCCTTTCCCTTGCCTCTGCTAGAGAAATAGTTTTTCCTTTCACTCTGTCATTACTGTTCTCATATCACAGTGCTTTTTATACCATCTCTTGATATAGCCACCCAAGTTGAGAAAGCAAGTAAAAATCTCACCTTCAGGGATGACAAGAATAGACACTTTCTGTCCCTTTAATATCACTTGTCATACATTCCTTTTTGTTCTGAACTTAGTTTATCATACATCCCCAGTAGCTTTCAATCTCTTCATGATGTGCTCCACTCCCACTCCCCAGTCACAAAATCCATACAGATTCTAATTTTTTTCACAGCATTCTGAGGGAAGAGGAGAGATGCAGGACTTAAAGATTTCCAGACACAGGGCTTTCTAAAAAACATGAACATTTATTCTTACTTATTTCCATGCCCAACTCTCAACCAAATCCTTCTTTAGAATTGTTTGGCATTCACACTGGGCCTTCTGAGCCAGGGCTAAAGTTTGCATTTGGGCAGGTCCTTTGGCTGTACTGGAAAACAAAGTTTAGAAACATGTAATCTTAGGCCCATGTTAAATTGGGCTCATCTTTGTCACAGGGTGGTTCCTCTTGTTTCCTGTGATTACTTCCCCTGAGTCCCTCTTGTATTCTTACTATTAGTACCAATTTCTGCTGCTGGTTCATTTTTCTGTCATGACAATCTGTCATGCATCATTCTGATTCTTTTAAAATCATTTTTATTTTCACAAAGACAAGGTCTTGAGCCAAAGGGGAATGGTGTTTGGATTATACTACATTCTGTTTAGATACGATGCAGCTGACCAACCAGTTATCCATCCTTGTCCCTAGCTATGTCTTTAGATGGAATGCTTTCTTTTAGTAACACTGTTGCTGACCCTACTGATTGTGAAGTTTTTAAGGCAAGAGAGGCCACTAAGAAAGTGTTTATATTACAATCCTCTGTTACACTGTAGTGTCTGCATTGGAACTAGAGTTGGATATGATCAGGGTTTCTGTAGATAGGAGATAAGAACAATCATGTACGTTAGGCACTAGAATGATACCTTTTGGAGCGTTATCGTAGTAGTCACTTCCGAATTTGAATACTTTCATGATAGATCACTTTCGCTTAATTTCAGGAGATTTTGAAACGTAGCAGATCTTTTATTGATGTGTTGTGTGGTTTCTTGATTTCCCCTTATTCAACTGTATTTCTGTATTCATTAAAGTCTCTTCAGGATAGAAGACCATGTTCTATGTCTCCTCAGGACACAGTTACCTCATACAACTACCCCCATAAGGTAATCTTTATAGTTTTATTTAGCAGTCAGTTGCAACGGTCTAAACAGAGGAAAGTGAATTTTTTGTTCTCTGTGCCCTTCATCATACTTCAGAGAAGCTGCTTATTCCTGTCTTAAGTATTATTGTACTTTCTGATGCCTGGCACAGTAATTAGTAAATTCAGTCAACAAATTGATTGAGCATCTACTGTGTTTCAGACACTGTTCTGTGTGCTGGTGTCAGACTACTCATGGTCAGTCTACTCTGAACCTCTGATATAATGAGTGAGTTAATATAAATTACCTGTCAAGTGTATGTCATTTACTGAAACTTAAACGTAAAGCTGTCCTGTAGAATGGGAAGCTGGCATCAAAAAGGTAGCTGGACTGGAATTTGACACAACATTGTAAAATGATTATAACTCAATAAAAAAATGTTAAAAAAAAAAAAAGATAGCCGAAACCGTATAAATGAATAATGAATAAGATCATCCTGGGGAAGGGATGAGATTGAGAAGAGCCTCTAGAACAGAGCCTGTGGATCACCAAATTTTAGAAAATGGGTGGAGAAGTATAGCCAAGGAGGAAGGAAAAGCGGGAAAGTATATAATTATAGGAGCCCTAGGAAGAGAATGTTTCAAGGAACAGTCAAGTATCAGTTGCAGCCAAGTGGTCAAGCAGCATAAGGACTAACACGAGTCTACTACAACTGTTACTATGGAGACCACTGTGACTTTGAATACAGTTTCTGAGGACCAGAGAGGGTAATAGCCACATTGCAGTGGGTAATAAGAAAATGGAGACTGCAGTGAGGACAGTGTGTTCAAGAAGGCTGTTATCATTTATTGAACATCTCTCTGTGCACAGCCCTGTAGTGTGTGCTGTGGCATAATCAGAAAAACAAATTGCAGTCTCATCAAGTTTTTTAAAAAAAGGAGAAAAGTACCTTTTCTGTTTAAAAAAAAGTGTGTATATGTGTGGAGAAATGTATATGTATGTAAAAATAAATATATAGTATAAATCTCTGGATAATGGTGCAAGAAACCCAGAGGTTACCTGTTTGGGGAGGGAGGAGCTAGTTAGATGAAAGACAGGGGTTGGAGGGAAACTTCATTGCATACAATTTCATACTTTAGTTTTGAATCATGTTAATGTATTACTTTTCAGGAAAATATTAAAGGAAAAAATTTAAGCTCTCAAAGTAATCTGGGGTCTTCTAAAAGAAATAACCTAATCTTCTTATATTGGGTTTACATAAAGATTGACTTCTCAGTGTTTCAGTTATCAAAATAATATTTCCTGAAATTTAGGATCAGATAAGAGACTAATATTGTATGAGAAACCAAACTTAAGAATTCTGAACTTTCTTCCACGCTTACAGGTGATGGTAAATTCCGCAGCAATTGCAGCTTCCTGTGCCAATAATGTTCCAGCTCCAGTCTTACCTAACTGTGCAGCAGCTAATCAAGCTGGTAGTACTGCTTCAGTTTCCTCACAGAATGCCATACAGCCTCTCTTTGTGTCTCCACTTACACAAGGCAGGCCAGGTAGGTTATTAGTGACTGCTTACTTTGGAAGCCTCTTTTCCTATTCACGAACATGCACATAAAACAGTTCTAGTGGTTAGATAGGATTATTTTCATCTCCAGTATTTAATTTGTTTAACCTACTTAATAAAGTATGTTCTGTAGTTGAGGAATCCATGAGATTTGAGAGCCAGGTTTTTGATTTTTTTTCTTGCAAATTTGGCTTTGATATGATTTCAGAGCTATCATTTTGCTACCCCATTAACAATTTAGAGGACTTGTACTAGTTTTTCAAACTGTAATTTTGGACACATTTTTGAACTTATCTATGAGCTTTGAGGTACTGATAGTACCGATTTGTGAAGTGATTGTGGAATTCCAATGAGTTAATTATAATTTGAAATTCTCAGCAGAATTCTGGGAAAGTGGTGGCAGCAATAGCATAGGTTTTTAGTGTGTGTCCCCAAATAAAAATGGAAATAACAAAACCAAAACCCAGGGACAATGCTTACAACAAAACTAGGTGACAGGGTATCCCCATGAACTCCAAAATTTAAGTAGGTAGGGACAAATCACCAGTCACAAGACCTGCATGCTATCAGGGTCTATGCGGGAGCAAGAAGACAAAAGCATCAGGAATGTTGTCTATAGACCTGAGAACAGAAGAACCCCAAAAGAGCTAATAAGAATTCACTGGAAAGTGGGGCAGCCAATTTGGAAGGAGCAGCTAAGACTGGGAAAGGATCTGACCTCTTCACTACTAGGTGAGTGCTTTGGGTATATGATAAAGGGACTGAAGAGCTTGGAACAGTTTGGCCCCTAAGAACTCTCAAAACTGACCTGTCAGGGCTCCTTTTTAGGATAATATTCTTCACTGGGGAGAAAGTGCTAGGAGTGGAATCATAATTGATGAGAATAAGGAAGAGAGCAGGTCCAGACTAAAGTTCAGGAGAAAAGAGACAAGGAATCCTAGAAGCAGTCATGTTTTTAAGCACTACACAAAAGCCACAGAGAGCCCTATGAAGTTAGAAGAGCTTTCTTGTATTTCACCTCATTTTAAAGTTCATGAAAAAAATTTCATATAAAAATGAACAAAAGAAAAGTACTGAGGTCAAATCATATACAAAGATGTTTTAAGGGGGAAAAAAGCAGAATAACACCCCATAGACGATAAAAACATGTCAGAAATGTGCATGCTAAATAGAACTTAAAATAACCAAACCAACAACTATCTCAAACTGAGGTAAAAACAATAAAATAATACAAAATATTGAAAAATAACAAATCAGAATTAGAAAAACTCAGATGAGTTGACTGAACTCAGGAAAGCATTAGAAATGGAAGAAAGTCATTTTGGTAATGAAAACTAAACTATAAAGAACATGATCAAATATATATGGCAAGGGAAAGATGTAAGAAAGAGGGGAAATCGAAAATGAAGAAAATGAAGAGAAGGGTTCAAAAGTGACATACTGAAGTTCGGCAAAGGATATCAGATATTAATAGAAGTTCCTGAAGAAGAAAACCAAAGTAAGGGAAAAGAATAAATACTAATAACTATAATTCAGAAATCTTTCCTGAAATTAAAACTTTAGAACTACATACTGAAACAGCACTCTGCATACCTGAGATTATTGAGCCAGAACAACCAGCGCTGGGATATTCTAGTAAAACGACTAGGCTTGAAAGAAAAAGGAAGTCTTTTGATTGTCTAAATGACAAAGCCTATGGAGTATATAAAAATAAAATGATAATCATTGAACTTTGACAGCAATGCTTCATGCTAGAAGAAAATGGAGTAACATTTAAGGTAATGAAAGAATGTGTGAACCAAAGATTTTATATCCAAACTGATTTTCAAGCTTAAAGGGTAATGTATAAGAATTCAGAGAATATTATTCACATGAGCCCTTCCTGAAGAATCTACCAAAGATACGCTGTGAAGTAAGATAATCACTCGCCGCATATGGCACTGTAAATTTTAATTAATTATGATTAAATGAAGTAAATCTTCTGTTGCTCTTTCACACTAACCACATACCAAGTGCTCAAAGCCACATGTGGCTAGTGTCTACTATATGGGACAGCAAGATACAGAATATTTCTGCTATCACAGAAAGTTGTATTAGATGGATAACAGTGTATTAGAGAATGTGTTTTGACTTTTAGACCACGAAAACAATGAGAGACATCAACATAAGACCTGATCGTAAGTGTGAAATACATAGCTACACAAAATGAGGGCTGAGAGGTTAATATACTATGTAAAAGCCTTATGTTTGGACACTGTACATATAGTATAGCTATTTCTTTTTAATGGGAGAATTGAGAGACCACGTGCTGAGCATTTTTTTTGATGCTTTTAATAATCACAGGTTCTTTTATTTAGATACTCAGATTGTTATTCTGAGATTGTAATGTTGGCTAAAACAAGTGAGTATGGGATATTAGTTTTATCCCCTGTGTCCTTGCAAACCAGGATCTCAGTATGGAAGAAAAGAAATACAGATGTACTAAAGAGGCCAAGGAAAAGCTTTTATGGCCTCATATTTGAATTGAAAGTATCAATAGGAACTTGAGGTATTTTATCTTTAAATTTGTTTATTTCCTAGCTCTGTCCACTGAAAAGGGCTAGAAATAATGATGATCCTTAGCACTCAGTTTGTGGTATTGAAATACCATTTCTCACTTTAAAAAAACCAAACACCTTTCTGGAGAAATGTTTGGTTCCAGGTCTGGGTAGGAGATGTTCAAGATGAGCCTGGGTCATCTTGTCATGCCAGATAACAGGGAAGCTATCAAAGAGTACTGGGGTCATGTCAGAAGGACTCAGGAGCCATCTTGAAGTGGTTCCTGCTGGCCAAAGATGGAAGATGGAACAGTTTGAGCTTCAACAATGATAATTACAATAGACTGGAACATATCAAATATATTAAATTTAAAAGTTCTCATGATACTTAAAAAATTGGTTCCCTTGGTATTAACAGATACAAACTACATAAAATAGATAAGCAACAAAGATTTACTGTATATAGCACAGGGAACTATATTCAGTATCTTGTAATAACCTGTAATGGAAAAATAATCTGAAAAAATATGTATAATATAAAACTGAAAAAAGTGATTCCCTTAATTGAATGATAGGAAACAAGTTCACTTTTCTTGAAAACTGGAAAATAAAGTGAAAGAATCAAGTATTTATCCTGTCTTATATGAACTGTCCTGCTGAGTAACTGAATAGTAGCGGGAAAATATTTAAGTATTCTGATCAGTGAAGAAGAAGTGGCAGAATATAATCATTGTGCAGTCATTACTGAATGTTGATGAGTATTAAACAGCAATGGCTGTGGAGATCGCAAAGATAGACATTACTTTTAGATGTATCAAAGGAGTCAACCCCAAGTCTGATCCAGTCTTCTGGATCTAGCTGCCTATTTGCAGGAAATACAAGAGCCTGTTGAAATGCACCATGAATATATAATCAGCCAACTCTAGACTGGGAAACCCCACAGGTCAAGGGTATAGATTCTTTAAAAGAAAAATTGAAATGAGAAGAATGGAGAAAGGACCAATAGGTTGAAAGAGATTCAATATATCAACTTTAAAAAACTGTCCAGGGGTGCTCATTTGGGTGACAAAACTCTTAAAACTACAAAGAAGTGATTACTATGAAAGTCAGGATAATAGTTAATTATGGTGGGAGGAAGAGGAGCATGATTGGGATGGGGTGCATGGAAATTTTCTGGAATGACTGGCAAAGTTTTCTTTAACCTGGATAGCATCCACCTGAAAATAATTCATTCGATTTGTTTTCTGTATCTGTTTTATTTATAATTTAGAAATTAAGTGCTTAATCACAGTGCCTGGAACAAAACATGCAATATATATGTTCATTAAACACCATAAACATTTTTCATTGGAAATGTTAACGTAGACCCTGGTTTTACTACTTTGTGCTAATTATAAGGGAAAACGTTAGCTGTCTGCTTCCAGCAAATGTCTGAGCTTAAGAACAAGTGACAAGTGAGTCAAGCATTGTAATGCCTCATTTATGTAGAATCATTGAAAGTTTATCCTTTAAATGCCAGATTTGTGTTTTTTATAAATATTTCTAAAAATGTATACTGCCTTCATTTTACTTTTTGTTAAGTCATTTGTGAACCTCAGTTATAACTCTACTAGGTAATGGCTGCTCTTTATCATTCCTGTCAGTCCTCTAGATGAAACAACTCATGTTTTCCATTGTTATTCTTGTGTCTATCTGGTAGCCCCATCCCATCCTTCTTTAAGTTACTTTCTATCTGCCAGGTAACTAGATGCCATGATTGATTTTATTATGAGTGTCCTCATAAGGCATTAAATCCTGTTAACTGAGGGTTTTAGTAACTGTTTTGGACTGCTTTTGCCCAGGCTAGAACTAGTGGCTCACTTGCTCGGGATGCAAGGTTTAAGGGAGTGTCAAAAAAACCCACAACGATCAAAATAAATAATACTTCAGTGAACTATTTAAAAAACAAAGATCAATGCAGAAAAATCCATGAAAAACAAAGTACCAAAATTTTAAATAAAGACAGTAACTGGGCCAGGCTTAGGGTGAGTGAGGCACTCACTTTTGGGGTCATGCAAGTGCAGGCTTGGAGCCTGTCTTTTATAATTTTGATACTTTCTGTATCATGGGTTTTTATTGTTGTTGTTGCTTTAATTTTGTGGCCCTTTAAATTTCACACCTCACTGCACCCTAGTCCCAGCCCTGCCCTTTGATCTCTAGAGAAGTCGGGTCTTATTATATATATTCATGTTGTCTTCTGAAATGTCCTGAAGCAGACTGCAGCTACATGGACAGGGGGAAATAAGCTTTTTGAATGTGTTTCATTGGTTTCCATTAATATTTTAGAAAAATTTGCTTCCATTGTCCTGGGTCCATCCCTTGAACTATACTATACCTGTTAAGCCCATAGAGCCCCGTTAAATCTTCGAATTAGGTGCTCATGCATCTCTAGGGCACCTGGGGATTTTAAAAGCTTTTTCTTATGGAGCTTATTGTAATATGCATTTTAAAAGGAAGGAGAATTCAGACAGAGTAACCTCCAAATTTCTTCTACCGTTGATTTTCTCAGGCCCATGAGAACTTACATAGCTACCTCTATGTCTAGTAGTAGGTTTTTACCTGATAATCATAAATACATTCTACTGTCTTTAGCTAATTGAACTTACTCAGTTTGCTTTTTAAAAAATGGTGTGATTTGAGTGCCAGTTTAAAAGGAGTGAGAGTGGAGCTTTGTTGAAGCCATTATTTTATAGGCAACAAATCCATAAAGTCTAAAGAGCATTTGGAGATGTTCTAAAATTACTCTTTTAAAACTGTAAAAGTAGAGATTTCTACACATAAGGCAAAACTCCAAAACAGTTATTTGAGTAAGTGTTTAAAATTTACTGTTTTAATTTAGATACAGTAAAATTCATTTTTTGGTGCCCTGGGTTTTGACAATGCATAGTTGTGTAACCACCACCACAATCATGAGAGAACAGTTTTATCACTCTAAAAGAGTTGTTTATCAAGTTTTAAATCACCCTAAGACATAGATCTCCTATTAGTATTAGCCTGTGACTGTATAAAGGATATAGATAAATGTATTGTTAGAATTTATGTTGATGAATGAAAGCAATGTGGATTACTTCTAATACTTAGCCTTAAATTCCTCTTGCTAAATTACCAAAATAACAAATTCAGCTTGTGTGGACTGTTCCTGTACTAAACTAAGCGTTCTGAAATTCTCAATTAAACCTTTACTGAACAATGAGACTAAACTTTCTATACTTCTCAGGGATAAAATTATAATGCAGGTGACACAGTGGTAAGATTTAGTGCTTGAATTTCTAAATCAGCTAAAATGTTCAATTAAACATGAAGGATTGTGTCATTCATCTTTCAAAAAATTTAATAAATTTATTTAGCATACTATGTATATATGGAGATACTTATTTTCACTAGATTGGAACCACATTGTTTCCTTTATTATCATAGAGGAATATATTGATACTTAAACATAATTGTATTTGAATTTCTTATGTCAAAAACTGTGAAGCTCCTAAATGAGTATTATTTTTAAACTATAATAACACTTATAGAAAGTTAAAGGGATAAGATAGTTGATCTAGCCTATCTGTTTTAGATTCTGTATGTCCTTAGAAATGGAACTGTCGCAATTTAGAGTTCCCTCCCTGTATTCCTCTGATGCTACCAAGTAGAAACCTTCAAATTGCTTAAATCTATAATCTATGCAATTTAGTCTCTCTTATTAGCTTCTACATCTTGTGATTTGGCAAATGGCTGAAAACATCCTTAACTTTGTAGTAAACTAGGTAAAATTTTTGCTTTCATGGTACTTTTTATGGTACCTGTTAGCTGATATTCAAAATCTTGATAATCAGACCTCTGTAGCTTCTGGTTTTTTTCCTTTTAATTTCAAGTAATTTCCTTAACTCAAAAATAACCTGTAATGAACTCCTCATTTTCAACTGACATGTCTAAGAGAATATGGGCAATTTACCTTCTAGGTTTTTGTTTTTAAGTCAAATCATAAGAATTAGAGTTGCTTGATATTGGGAACACAAAAGAAATGGAAGATGATCTATTGCTTCTAAGCTGTTACAGTTGTGCATTGCTACTTTGTTTTGTTTCTTTTTTAGTGATTGCTTCACCATCCTATCCATACCTCTCTGCTCCTATTCCTGCTGTCTCTCTACCACCACCACCACCACCTCCACCTCCTCCACCACCACCACCTCCTCCTCCTCTTGAGGTGGGAGAAGCTTCAAACTTACCACCACCACCTCCACCTTATTCCTGTGATCCAAGTGGCAGTGATCTGCCTCAAGGTAAGTAGATTTTGAGACTTCGGTGAGGGTTACTTAGGTCTGAGCATTTTTTTTTTTAAATCTTAGAGCATATCTCTCTTTGGTTGAGGACAAGGTGAGGGACCAAAAGGAAATTGACTTAAGAGCATAATGCTAGGTAAGTGACTAAGGAAAGGAGCAACTGAAAGCTGGGAATATCTTCTGCATAATCAAGGAATGGATGGTTGAGCTGACCTATGCTGCTTTTCTAGGTAGCTACACATCTGCTCTGAAGAAGATTATCAACTGGATATCTACTTTCTCAGCTATTTTTCTTGAAAAGCAGGAGTTGATAACAAATTTTTCTCCTTTTCTTAAATGACTACCCCAAGTGAATGAAATTGTTGCAATCTTGGTATTTAGGGTTCCAACTGAATTTTGAAGAATTGGAAAAGATTTTGAGGGGAGGAATTGGGGATCTGATCTGCCTTGGATTTCAAAACCATGTGTTGTTTCCTTAATTAAACTAAGGAATAGCCTTCCATTGGAAGTTCTTTGTTACCCCTCAGTTTGGCAGTGTATCTCAAAAGAAAATTGTAGTTGAAAGTTGTTTGCAGCTTATTTATACTTTTTTGTTGTTGTAACATTTCTTTGATTTTTTTCTAGTTGCTTCTTTATTCTGTTTTGGTTTTTTTCAGCTCCTAAGTTAGTTACCAAGATCTTCAACTCCGTTCTGTTCTTTTTCTCTTCCTTAAAACTTCATTATTAACTTTATGTAGATGATTCTTAAATCTGTCTAGCTTTGGCCTCTACCTACTTGCTAGACTTTTTCACTTGGCGTTCTTACTTTTATTTTAGACTTTATCTCCCTCCTTTCTTCTCTTTAGGCCATGCAAAACATTGACTCTTCTTGGTTTCCCATTTTGTTAATCTGGTATCATTTCCACCTAATTTACCCACTGTCTAAACCCTGATCCATTTACTCCTGTCCCCTCACCTACCTATCCCTGCCCAAGATTTACTCGGCACATAATGCTGATTTTGCCTTCTCCAACATTTTATTATGAGAATGTTTAAACACACATGGAATTAGAATTTTAAAATGAATAGTCATATATCCACCACCTATATTCGGTCGTTAACCTTTAACTGTACTTGGATTACTACATATGTCTCCATCCTTTCCTCCATCTGCCTCTCTGCCCATCAATTAGTCCATCTTTTTGGTGCATTTCAAAGTAAATTATAGACATCAACATTCTTCCTCATAAAACCTTCAGCATATACCTATCATTAAATAGAGTTTGGTATTTATTTTTTCTTTTGATGTGAAGCTTACATATCATGAAATGCACAAATCTTAAATATAGATTTGCTCAGTTTTCAGAAATGAGTACATGCACCTGTGTAACCCAAATCCCCATCAAGGTATAAAATATTACCATTACCCCACAAAGTTCCCTCATGCCCCTTCCCAGTCTTTCCCTACTCCCTTCTCTGCTTAGCTCCAGAGAAAACCACTGTTCTGATTTTTTTTCTGCCATAGTTTCACCTGTTTTAGAATTTCATGTAAAAATAATCATATAGAATGTACTCTTTATGGAAGGCTTCTTAAACTCAACATAATGTTTCTGAGATTCTTCCATGTTGCTGCATGTCAGTAGTCTGTTTGCTTTTATTGCTGAGTAGTGTTTCTTTTTACGGATATCCTACAGTTTGTCCATTCTCCCGTTGAGGGACACTTGGGCTATTTTCTAGTTTGGGTCTGTTATGAATAAAGCTGCTGTGAACATTCTTGTAAAAGGCTTTGCGAACATATGCTTTCATTTCCTTTGGGCAGATACCTAGAAGTGAAATTGATGGGTCATAGTAGGTGAATTGATGAGTCATAGTACATGTTTGTTTAGTTTTATAAGAAACTGCAGGTCATTTTTCCAAAGTTATACCTTATCTTCTTGTACTTTTACAAGAACTCTGGTCACTTGATTTTCTACTCCTAAGCCTTTGCTAACATGGTGATTCTACTCGAATTCTCTCTCCCTCTACTCTTCCATCTAACTTCCTATTATTTAAACCCTGTCATTTTCATGACCCCACCCCCTTAATTGCATTTCAGAGTTTTTGAGTTCTTATAGTCCTTACCTGCCACATTTTTTAACAGCTTGAAATATAATTCACATATCATACAAGACAGCCATGTAAAGTGTATAATTCAGTGCTTTTCAGTGTATTAACGTATTTGTGCAACCATCACCACTATCTAATTCCAGAACATTTTCATCACCCCAAAAAGTAACCCCATACATGTTAGCAGTTACTCCTCATTCTCCCTGGCCCTGGCAACCGCTGTTCTATTTTCTGTCTCTGTAGATTGCCTGTTCTGGATATTTCCTATAGATGGAATCTCACAATATGTTGTCTTCTGGCTGGCTTCTTTCACTTAGCATAATGTTTTCAAGGTTCATCCGTATTGTAGCATGTATCAGTATTCTTTTTGATGGCTGAAAAACATTCCATTGTGTATATATACCATATTTTATTATCTTTTTTTTAGTTGAAATATAGTCATTTCACAATGTTTATTATCTATTTATGGACATTTGGGTTGTTTCCATTCATGCTATTGTGAATAATATTGCTATGGATATTTTGTATACAAGTTTTGTTTTGTTGTATGTATATACCACAGGGTGGAATCCCATGCCATTTGTGAATTTACTTCCTGCTATTATCTTTTCACATTCTTTAGCTTGAGCATCAGGCTTTATGCTATACTCCCACCTAATAGTCAAAATACAAGCTGAGTATTTTAAAGTGACAGTAAATACATTTGTATGTGTTGAGAGTCTCCAACATAAGAAAAGGGGTTTTCTGAGAGTTTCTTAGTGGAACTCAAGTTATCTTATGTATAAGAATATACATGGATCCCAGATTAATCAGTAAAAATACATTTAGAGATATAATTAGAGTGTTAAGGCTATCCCTCTTCTCTCATCTAGTTTTTGTTCATTTATAAAATATTTTAATTAAGTTCTGTGTCTGAAGAAATTTTATCATCTTTGGATATAACTGTTTCGAGTTACCATGCTCATTGCCTCCTCTCTTTGGAGTTCCAGTGGTGGTACATTAGTCATGTTATGTAAAAACAAGGTGAATTATTTCAAACAGTGCTAAGTATCTCAGTAGGCATCACTAATCTTGGCATTTGAAGAGCATTAGTTTGTACTATGTAGTAGCTCCATTAGCTGAAGACCAATATGATTTCATATGTAGCGTATTTGTATTAAAGTATATTTTAGTCTTGAGACAAGCAAGAAAATGCCATTACTAGATTCTGCCTAAATGTTGGCAGAGTAGCATTCGTGTAACATCTGCCTAATATTAAGAATAGAAATAAAATATGTATTTGGTGATTAAACCTTGGATCAGAAAATGATATTACCTATAGTGGTAGGTAAATGGTTATTTACTATAAGGTAGAATTGAGGGTTGTATTGATGTGGGAAGACTATATTTGTTATCTACCTTAATACTCAAAGAGAAAAGCTTTTAAGTGGTAGTTTTAATTGATTATGTCATCTAGTTACTAAAATTAAAATTTTTAATTTTAGATACAAAAGTTTTGCAGTACTATTTCAATCTGGGATTGCAGGTAAGAATCCTGTAAAAATTGCTTTGATAAACTAACTCTATATTAAAAATATAACTTGTTTTGGTATTAACATAATCAGATTCTTTTTTTAAAATTTTATTTTATTGAGTTATAGTCAGTTTACAATGTGTCAAATTCCAGTGTAGAGCACAATTTTTCAGTCATACATGAACATACATATATTCCTTGTCATATTTTCGTCATGAGCTACCACAAGATCTTGTATATATTTCCCTGTGCTATACAGTATAAACTTGTTTATCTATTCTATATATACCTGTCAGTATCTACAAATCTCGAACTCCCAGTCTGTCCCTTCCCACCCTTCTCCCCTCTGGCAACCACAAGTTTGTATTCTATGTCTATGAGTCTGTTTCTGTTTTATATTCAAGTTCATTTGTCTTCTTTTTTTTTTTATTTTAGATTCCACATATGAGCGATATCATATGGTATTTTTCTCTTTCTGGCTTACTTCAGTTAGAATGACATTCTCCAGGGACATCCATGTTGCTGCAAATGGCATTATGTTGTCGTTTTTATGGCTGAATAGTATTCCATTGTATAAATATACCACAACTTCTTTATCCAGTCATCTGTTGATTTAAAACCCACGATCACTGTGAGACTTATTTCTGTCTAATATCTCTGAAGATAACATAGGTTGGGTTTTCTACTTTAGTCTACTAGTGCTTCAGTTTCTTTTATAAAATAGTTGCTGTGGCCCTCTCTCTCTCCCTCTTTGGAGACTGCCCGCACTTTGTCTATGGAGTGTGTACTTACTTCTACTCTAACCTGAGCACCCAAGCCCCAACACCTCGTGGCCTTTCTCTTGCCTTTCGATATATCTCTAAATAAGTCTACCTTTACTCAAAAAAAAAGGTTGCTGCAAGTGGGGGCTGTACATATTACAACCTTAGCATTTGTTGGCCTCCATCTTTAACATCACATGCCAACTCTTTGCTATGTTTTTCTGTCTCAAAATAACAAATGGATTATTTATCCTGCTTCCTAAAACATTTCTGTAGCTATTTCTGTATTTCATGCAAAAAGTAATTAGACTAATTCAAAGACATTTAAAAAGGTGTATTATTTTTAAAGCACTCATGTGCTCATAGATGTTTGCCAAACACTGATTTTCACCACTTCCCTAAGTGGTAGAAGGGGGAGTACTGACAGATATCTTACTATAACTGAAAGGCATCTGTGATTTCAGATAAGAACTCTTTTACTTTATTCTTGCAGGGATCATTTTCCCACTGAAATACACTTATAAGATAGCAAGATGGCATATTTCATGAAAAGAAATGATGCATCTTAAGATTTGGGAGATGATAGCAAACTTGATAGTCTCCTAAATAGTACTCAGATTAGCTCATATTTTCTAAGACACTGATTTCCCTAAAACCTTGCACATATTTCCAGAAAACTGTCTTCCTCAACTGGCACATATTTATGTATTAAGAGTAGTAGAGTGGGTTTTTGTTCTTTGAGATGATACTCCCTAAAACCAGTTTTAAGAATTTAAAGTGCTTGCCCCTTCAGTTATGTTTATTTATTATAGTCACATGTGGAAACATTGTGATTCATTCCACAAGGCTGAGGCATTTTAAAATATTCTACCTCATATTACATCATGGGAACACAAGGAAACACAGAATAGATATTCTAATATTTTCTCATATTAAAAGTAAAAGCATTCATTATAGTACATCTGGAAAATACTAATTATAAAGAACACTGAAACCACCTGTACAACCATTGTATACTTTGATATACTTCCTTACAGCTTATTTATTTTACAAAATATGGGCTATGCTATGTAATTTTGGAAACTTGTAAGTTAAACAATATGGACACTTTTTCTTTAAATATTTGACAGCATGATTTTTTTATTGCCTGTGTTGTATTCCATCATGGATATATCATAATTCATTCATCCAGTTTTCTATTATTGAATATTTAGGTTGTTAAATGTTTTTTGCCTTTAAAAATAATGCTATAAAAGACATCTTTGTATGCAGATCATTGTGTATATTTCTAACTTTCTTAGGATGCTATCTTTTAAAAGAATTCCTAGGTTCAAATAGGAGATACAGATGCTGCAAAAGATCTTAAAGTTGTAAAAAAGAATAGATTTCTTAAATGTCATATTATTTAGTTCAAAAGTCATTGCTACCCCATCTGAAAATCGTGGCCCAACTTTTTTTTTAGTGGAGAATGGTACTGCTTTAAGAAAAGGGAACAGTAAAGTGTTTGTTTTTTCCCCTTCTTGCCCAAGTGCTATCACCACAGCTACTGGCACTCCATGGTGTATGTGCCACAGATGCAGCACCAGCACCTTCATGTAGAGAATTATCCAGTCTATACTGAGCCACCTCCTCTGGTAGATCAAACCATTCCTCAGTTGTACAGTGAGGTGGGGAGACAAGATGGCACACAGTCAGAAATATCAGCAAATGGTGAGTATGTAATGAGTTTCCCTGAAAGATAGACAATTGAATTTTATTGTGTGTAATTTAATAATAGCCTTCAGATATTTCATTAGGTCCATATACTAAGCCAGCATTTCTTAAAGCATGGTATGTGGACCTCTTGGGGTCTCTGGGACCCTTTTAAGGGATCCATGAGGTTAAAAGTATTTATCATAATACACAGATTTTATTTATCTTTTACACTGCATTACATTTGCATTAAGGGTACAAAAGTCAGTGGTGGGTAGAATTGCTGGCACCTAAACACAAATCAAGACAGGGGCACCAAACTGCTAGTAATTAGTGTCTTCCTCACTGCCAAATACTCATGATCCAAAAATGCCAGTTTTATTTATTTTTTGTTTGATCAAAGACATTTCTTATTTTAGTAAATTTTTATCTTTGAATAATTATACTTAATGTTCTGTGCAACAAAATAGGAACTATTCGTAAAGCACTTTGCATACTGACGTATGATGATTAACTTTAAAGGATTTGTGAGCTTGAGTTTCGAGCTGAACTAGCTGACTTTTCATAGAACTCTATTTTTACTTGAAAGAATAATAGACCAACTATCGTTATTCAGACTTGGGAATCTGACAAACATTTTCTCAAATGAACTACATAAGCCTATCACTTCAAGAAAAACAGCTGATAGTATTTTTTGTCAAAGATAAAAATTCTAACTTTCAAATACAAGTTTTCCAAAATTCTAGTATTTATCTGCCACCGTGAGCTTGACAGCTTCCCAATACTTAATTAACTCTTCTAATAAAATAGATAGTGGAGGGCTATTAATGTGGTTTCTTACATTGTATAAATGAAATATGTCAACATTTGGGAGATCTGTATAACCCAGTGAACTAATACTTTATCAGTTACCAATGTTATGATGTTGCCTGTGCATGATTCTGTTAAAGATCTATCCAAAATACAAGATAAGACAATGGATTTTAATGTTAACAAAATATGAAAAGTTCACATTGCTACTGACCTCCAAGAAATTACCACTTACCTAGTTTTGGTGTAGAATCAAAAAATATCTACAGTTATTTGAAAAGGGTAGTTATTAAGACTTCTCTCTTTTCCAACTACATATCTGTATGAGGCCAGATTTCCTTCATATATTTAAACTAAAACAATGTATCGTAATAGGTTAAATACAGAAGCAGTTATAAGAATCCAGCAGTCTTCTTTTAAGCCACACATTAGAGATTACACAAGTGTAAAACAGTTCCACTTGTCTTACAATTTTTTTTGAAAATAGACTCATTTTTCATAAAAATTTGTACTAACATTATAGGCTTATTTTTACATGAAGTAATATTTTTAACTTTCTCAGTTTAATTCCTAACGTGGTAAATATTGGTATTTAAAACCCACATAAACAAAAGCTATTTGAGATCCTCAGTTTTTAAGAGTGTAAGGGGATCCTGAGACCAAAAAGTTTGAGATCTCCATGCCAAACCATAAGGGTAGTTGCTCTTTATGAGTTCACGGTATAATATAGATGGGGAAGCATTTTGAAGAATGGAATCTTGGACTACCCTTCTTAGAATTGACAGGACGTAGAAGAAGCGATGTGGACTAACCTAACCAAATCTGTTTTCCATTCTAGCACTGCTGCTTGATGGTTGTGATTCTGGCTAAGTTACTTAACCTCCCTAAGCCTGATTTTCTGTAAAATGGGAAATATTATATTTTATGACTTGCCAGGGTTGTTATAAGAAGTAAATAAGACCTTATATGTTTAAGTATACTGTGCCTGGTGCACGTGAGGAATGTGAATTTTCTTCCTCTCCTCTCTTTTCTTAAAGTATATTAATGGTTTGGGATTACTAGCACTATAGAATCTTATCCCTCGTGTGGTGGTGTGATGTGGCCCACGGAAATAAAAATTAAAGTATCAGTGTACCATATACCTTTTATAGAGCTATTTTTAACTGTAGTAAATACAAGACAATGGCTGTCTTAATTTCACAAAATGAACTAATCTTAAGTTATCCCAATTAACTTGAAGGGCTCTTTTTAAAAAATATATAGTCACTGTAATAAGGTAGGAACATCGTTTGTTATCACTGAAACTGATTCATGGTAGTGAAAGTGCTGTAAAATTAAAATTATGCTAGCATCATAATGACATTCAAGAGATGACACTTAAATGTTTGGTCCTAAAGAAGATGCTCTTCAGAAATTTACCTTCAAGTATAGACTAGACTGTAAAACCACCTGAGTTTTTAATTGCTTAAAGTTACACAGAATGGTTATCTGGATGGTATGTGTTAATGCTGGAAAACTATTTCATAACAGTTGTGATCAACTCTTAAAAGAACTTAATTGACTAGA
This sequence comes from Camelus dromedarius, assembly GCF_036321535.1. Taxonomy (NCBI): domain Eukaryota; kingdom Metazoa; phylum Chordata; class Mammalia; order Artiodactyla; family Camelidae; genus Camelus; species Camelus dromedarius. Next base: position 30,848,974 of record NC_087472.1, on the reverse strand, counting down.
ATGACTCCAGAGAATGTTTCTTTATGTATTTTAGTCTAAATCATCCCAGAAGGATAGCTGTCTATAGGTAGAATACATTTGACACGTTGTACACACATATGTATTTTTTTAATTAGGAAATTTTCATACAATCTTTTAGTAGCCTGTTTTAGTCACTAATGTTCATCTCTAAAGCGCTCCTGCTATAATTGCTATGATCTTTCTTATAGTTAGTGGTAAATTTCATTTTTACCTATAGGAACATCCATTTATATTGATATTTAGTTAATCTTTGTATATGACGTGTACTGTATGTGTTCTTTGTTTCAGGTACTTTTCCAAATGCTGACCCTGCCTCTGTCCCTCATGGAGCAGTCTATTATCCAGTGATGTCAGATCCCTATGGGCAGCCACCTTTGCCAGGTTTTGATTCTTGCCTTCCTATTGTGCCGGATTATCCTTATGTTGCACCCTGGCATCCAGTCAGTGCAGCATATGGTGGTTCTTCTCAAATTCATGGTGCTATGAGTCCTGGGCCACTTGGCTATATTGCTTCACCTCCCTCAGCTTCTCATTATGTACCTCAGAATATGTAAGATGCAGCAGTATTAAGTATTCTTGCACTGCCATTTTTCTTGCTGTTTTGCTTTTTAAAAAGTATTTTATGTTAGTGTTTAAGTGATTTAGATAGTTACAGTGGTTACTATTGTATTTGTCTTTAAGGTTATTTTATCTTTTGATTTAAAATAGTACTTTAAAGGAATATTACGTTGGGTTGTGAATAAGGAAATTGAGATGGATGTACAACTAGCCCCATATTGAGCATACCACATTGTAGTCAGCTGTTTTCCTGTCAGCCAGCTTGTCAACTTTGTATTAGCTGATGGTACCAATTGATAAAAGGAATAAATCATAAGAACTATTTCCTTGGTTCAGATGTCATACATCATATTAAACCATGAAAAATTGGAAAAGCTTCTACTTTTTTCTTGAAAATAAAACAACAAAACCAAGAACATTTGCTTCTGGGTAACTAACTTAATAATATTAAATGAGAGAGCTCTTCACATTTAAGAATTGTCTGAACTGAGTTGTGTTCTATGATATTAATCAGTTTCGAAGGCACATGGTGCTCTGATTTAGATTTATCCCATATGCTATCGTTTAATATTGGATTTATGTAACTTTTACTGCACAGTATTGAATTGATGTCCTTTGCACAGTTAGCAGTAAATAAAAATTAGCATTTAAAATTGCTAAAATGTGAAATTTTCTTCTCTTTTGCTTTTTCATGGCAGGGAAGAGTACCAGACTGTTGATTGTTCCAGTATGTTTCCCCCCTGGTGTTTTGGTTGCCAAAAAATGTGAATTTATAGCATGAGCTGGCGGGGTCAGTTGAAATGTTATTTAGTCTCAACACATTGCAATGCATATTACCATATCTAGTTATTTTCCCTTGAGAATGTTCCTTTAAGTTGTATTTCTGTTTTTTTTAAATCTGTTAATTCCCTTATGAAACTTTAATCTAGACTTACTTTCTCATTGTTCTATACTTCTAATAGTTGTTGAATCTTATAATTTTTGCTTTTGGATTTACCTTGTATCTCTCCAGACCTGCCTAGTCTGACTTTCTGAGACATATTTCATTAGCCTTTCTGCCTTCTCCCTTCTCCCTTTGATCTACTCAAAGACCACAAGATTTTCTGTATTGATCAGTTCTTCTCTGAGGGGTAATTCTTCATGAATGCTTTGCTCTATCTCACCTACAGACAGCTATTTTAAAAGTGTTCTTTGCCACAAAACCTATTTATATTGCCTCCTTTAAAAGTTATTTGTTCTTGTGAAGCATTCTATTCTTTCTCACCTTTAGCTACACCCCAGGCAAAAAGAACCTTTTGAGACCTCAAGACTCAAGTTACTTGAATAGCTGAAAGAACAGAGAGTGGAATCCCATTGCAAAGATGATATCCTGTCTTCGATATATTGTTCTCAAGATGATTGATAATAGTGAGTTTCAAATCAGTCAGTGTTCTAGTTAAGGCTTCTGCTTCATTAATAGACATGGAACTAGTAGTGTCTTTTTTTGCATCCTTGATTGTAAGAAGTTGCTCTGCAAATTGGCATCTGACAACTTTAGTAAAGAAAGATGGACAACAGTGCACTGATCTTTATAACAGCCTAATTCTATATTAATATGTTAGCTTCTCTGCTAACTTCCTGGGTTCTCAACTTGTGCAGCCTACAAATTGCTTTATGTTTTAAGTAAAGGTTTATTTTAGTCAAGCTTGAAACATGGAGCAATCCCTCTCCAACATTTTTTAAATATGCTAGCATTTCTGAATTATACACAACTCATGGCAAGTGATTGTCCTGTATTTTCAGCTGTCAGTAGTTCACTAATTAGCTTCTTGAGAATGTGGGTCTGGAAGTTTTGTGGTCTTGAGATAAGCATGTTTGCCTTAGGCTTCCAGTTGATTTGTTTGTATTTTAAACTTGTAGATTACTGCCTTGCCTTGATTTCCATTACTAATTAATACAGTTTAATGAGATGCTTGTTATTAAGTTAAAAACCCAAGGTCAACCTAATTGTTACCAGTTTATGGTCTGTTTAAATCATACAAGTATAGTCCACTTGTTTATGCTTTAAATTAGACTTCTAATAAGTAATCAAGAGTGTGCCCTGACCCTCCTATTGTTTTGGGAGTAGGAAGGGTGAAGGTAACCTGTAGTGCTGCAGAAGTCTGCAGTGGTTTTTGAAAGCAGCTTCCAGGTAAAAAGGAGGTGGTTTTTCTGGTAATAAAAAAACAAAACAAAGACTTAACATGTTTAATCAACCTATAGTATGAACACAGTGGTAGACTTTTTACATATTACCTCTTTTGTTGCCCTTGATGTTGCAGAAGAGATCCTGTCTTTCCTCTGCTGTTATACCCAAATTTTATCCATTTAGAATTGTTGGGTGGTAGAGGATATAAAGGCACTGTGGTTTGTTCTTTACTTTCATTCCCTTCCTGAGATAAATCTGGGAACACCAAAGGTAGAAAGTTGAATCTTTTCCATAGTGAGGAAAATCAGTTAGAATTCTTTTTTTTATGCTGCATATATTTATTCTCAAAACTGATTGTGGTTTTTTGTCTTGATTAAGAGCAGATGAAAATATTGAATCTGTTCTACTGTTGAAGTTCAAGACTTGTGAATTTAAAGCATCTTTCATTTTCTTGAAGCCTATAATCAAGACAACCTTTTAATTCACTTTGGAAATAAAAGTATAAACAAACAAATCATGTTTTTTTTATGTGAACACCAGACATTCAGAACTTAATTCAGACATAAATCTCCATAAATAATGAAATAGTCCAGTGGAGGAAGATGATGCATGAACTTAATCTAGATTTTTTCTAAATCTGGGACAAATTTAGTCCATTTTATGTGAAACCTCTTTGAAACCATTTACATTTCCATTTATAATAAAAATTCAGGAGAACTAATACAGCAAAAGACAACCCTCTTGTTTCCCCCATCTTACCTAGAATGTTAAATTTCAGTCAGAGCAGCTTGATTTAGAATTCTTGTCTTCTCTCCTGCCTCAATTATCAAAGACAGTTTCAGAAATGTGTGGGGTGCCTGGATGTGGAGAGATGTAGCTTCAGGAAAGGATGGACCTGAGTTTAGGTAACTACCTACTGTGCAACTAAAACTGCTTTAGCGTGATAAATCTGTATCACCTCAAAATAATGTGAGTTTAGGGTTTATAGATGAAAGAAGATTAGCTGCATGTTAATAACTGTTGAAGCCTGAATTCGTTATTCCATCTACTTCTATGTTTGAAATTTTTCTAATAGTAAAAGAAAAACTACCTTGGTAACTAGCCGTCTGGAGAGTAAATGTTTATGCTAGTAAGAGTTCAGGTTTTTAAACATTTTGCCTTGAATCCTGAAAATAAACATCTACGATTTTAGAGACGCTGTCACATAAGGTCCATAGGTACCCTTGTTAAGATTTCTAGGGGTTGGGGGAAACCTGTACTACAGGCAACTAATTCTTAAAATTCTGTAATTCTCAAGAATATTCACTAGCTACCTGTAAAACTAAATTATATTCAACCATGACATTTATATGTAGTTGAAACCAATTGAGGTGAGTAAACTACTTCAGGTTTTACAACTTCACTTTTTCCCTAATAATCACCACCGTTTTTAAGAACTTTTAAAAAATTGAAGTATAGTTGATTTACAATGTTATATTAGTTTCTGGTGTACAGCATAGTGATTCAGTTACAGATACAGATATATATTCTTTTTCATTTTATTCTTTTTCGTTACAAGCCACTGAATATAGTTCCCTGTGCTACACTGAACAACCTTGTTGTTTATCTGTTCTGAACATAATTTGTATCTACCAATCCCAAACTCCCTCCCCGCCCCTTCCCCTTAGTAACCATAAGTTTGTTTTCTGTCTGTGAGTCTCTTTCTGTTTTGTAAATAAGTTCATTTGTGTCATTTTTCAGGTTCATATGTAAGTGATATCATATGATGTTTGTCTTTCTTTGTCTGACTGACTTAGTATGATTATCTCTAGGTCCATCTATGTTGCTGCAAATGACATTTCATTCTTGTTTATGGCTGAGTCGTATTCCATTGTGTGTGTGTGTGTGTACACATTTCCTTTATCCATTCATCTGTTGATGGAGATTTAGGTTGTTTCCATGTCTTGGCTGTCATAAATAGTGCTGCTGTGAATATTGGGGTTCATGCATCTTTTCAAATTATAGTTTTCTTTTTTCAAGATATATGCCCAGAATTGGGTTTGCTGGATCATACGGTAACTCTATTTTTAGTTTTTTAAGGAACCTCCATGCTGTCCTCCATAGTGGCTGTACCAGTTTACATTCCCACCAACAGCGTAGGAGGGTTCCTTTTTCTCCACACCCTCTCCAGCACTTATTATTTGTAGACTTTTTTTGATGATGGCCATCCAGAACAATGTGAGGTGATACCTCACTGTAGTTTTGATATGTATTTCTCTAATAATTAGCAATGTTGAGCATGTTTTCTTGTGCCTGTTGGCCATCTATATATCTTCATTGGAGAAATGTCTATTTAGGTCTTCTGCCCATTTTTTGATTGGGTTTTTTTTTTTATATTGAGCTGTGTGAACTGCTTGTATATTTTGGAAATTAATCCCTTGTCAGTCGCTGTGTTTGCAAATATTTTCTCCCATTCCGTAGGTTGTCTTTTCATTTTGTTTACGATTTCCTTTGCTGTGAAAAAGCTTTTAAGTTTAATTAGTTCCCATTTGTTTATTTTTGTTTTTATGTCCATTCTCTAGGAGGTGGATCCAAAAGAAAACATTGCTGCAATTATATCAAAAAGTGTTCTGCGTTTATTTTCCTCTAGGAATTTTATAGTATCTGGTTTTACATTTAGGTCTTTGATCCATTTTGAATATATTTGTGTTTATAGCATTAGAGAATGTTCTCATTTCATTCTTTTACATATAGCTGTCCAGTTTTCCCAGAACCACTTATTGAAGAGACTGTCTTTTCTCCATTGTATATTCTTGCCCTCTTTGTCATAGATTAGTTGACCATAAGTACATGGGTTTGTTTCTGGACTTTCTGTCCCCTTCCATTGATCTACATGTCTGTTTTTGGGCTAGTGCCATGCTGTTTTGATTACTATAGCTTTGTAGTATAGTCTGAAATCAGGGATTCTGATTTTTCCAGCTCATTTCTTCCTCCTTAAGATTGTTTTGGCTATTCAGGCTCTTTTGTGTTTCCATACAAATTTAACAGTTCTTTTGTTCTAGTTCTGTGAAAAATACCATTAGCAGTTTGATAGGGATTGCATTGAATCTATAGATTGCTTTGGGTAATATGGTCATTTTAACAATATTGATTCTTCCAATCCAAAAACACAGTGTATCTTTCCATCTGTTTGTGTCGTCTTCAGTCTCTTTCATCAGTGTCTTACAGTTTTCCGAGTACAGGTCTTTTTGCCTCCTTAGATATGTTTATTCCTAGATATCTTTTTTCTTTTTGATGTGATGGTAAATGGGATTGCTTCCTTAATTTCTCTTTCTGATATTTCTTGTTAGTGTATAGAAATGCAATATATTTCTGTGTATTAATTCAGAATCCTGCAACTTTACTGAATTCGTTGATGAGCTCTAGTAGTTTTCTGGTAGCTTCTTTAGGATTTTCTGTGTATAGTATCATGTCGTCTGCAAACCTTGACAGTTTGCTAATTCCTTTCCAATTTGTATTCCTTTTATTTCTTTTTCTTCTCTGATTACTGTTGCTAGGACTTCCAAAACTATGTTGAATAAAAGTAGTGAGAGAGGGCATCTTTGTCTTGTTCCTGATCTTAGAGGGAATGCTTTCAGGTTTTCACCATTGAGTGTGATGTAGTTGTGGGTTTGTCATATATGGCCTTTATTGTGTTAAGGTATGCTCCCTCTATGCCCACTTTTTGGAGAGTTTTTATCAAATGGATGTTGAATTTTATCAAAAGCTTTTTCTGCATCTATAGAGATGATCATACAATTCTTATTCTTCAGTTTGTTAGTGTGGCATGTAACAGTGATTGATTTGCTGATATTGAAAAATCCTTGCATCCCTGGAATAAATCCCATTTGATCATGGTGTATGATCCTTTTAAGGTATTGTCAGAGTCAGTTTGCTAGTGTTTTGTTGAGGATTTTTGCATCTTATGTTCATCAGTAATATTGGCCTGTAATTTTCTTTTTTTGTGATATCTTTGTCTGGTTTTGGTATAAGGGTGATTGTGGCCTCATAGAATGAATTTGGAGGTATTCCTTCCTCTGCAATTTTTTGGAATAGTTTCAAAAGAAAAAGTGTTAACTCTTTAAATGTTTGGTAGAATTCACCTGTGAAGCCATCTGGTCCTGGGAAAGAATTTGTCCCTTTCTTCTAGGTTGTCCATTTTATTGGTGTGTCTTGTAATAGTATCTTATGGTCCTTCGCATTTCTCTGGTCTCAGTTGTAACTTTTCCTTTTTCATTTCTGATTTTTTTTGATTTGGGTCCTCTCCTTTTTTTAGTTGATGAGTCTGCCTAAAGGTTTATCAATTTTTGATTATCTTTTCAAAGAAGCAGCTTTTAGTTTCATTGATGTTTTCTATTTTTAGTCTCTATTTCATTTAGTTCTGCTCTGATCTTTATGATTTCTTTCCTTCTACTAACTTTATATTTTGTTTGTTCTTCTTTCTCTAGTTGCTTTAGGTGTAAGGTTAGATTGTTTATTTGAGATTTTTCTTGTTTCCTGAGGTTAGCTTGTGTCTCTATAAACTTCCCTCTTAGAACTGCTTTTGCTGATTCCCATAAGTTTTGGATCATTTTGTTTTTGTTTTCATTTGTCTGTAGGTATTTTTTGATTTCTTGATTTTTGAAAAGGTATAAAGCACCTTTTCTGACCACAGCACTCTGAGATTAAAAAATCAACTATAAGTAAAAAAAACTTCAAAAAACCCCACAAAAACATGGAGTTTTTCAGTTTTTTCAAGTTTTTGAGTTCTCTTAAGTTTACTGAGGCTTGCTTTTTGGCCCAGCATGTGATCTATTTTAGAGAAAGTTCCATGTGCACTTGAGAAGAATGTGTATTATGCTGCTTTCAGATGAACTGTTCTATAAATATCAATTAAGTCCATCTAGTCTAATGTGTCATTTAAGACCTGTGTTTTCTTATTTTTTTTTTGGTCTGGATGATCTGTCCATTTATTTAAATGTAGTGTTGAGGTCCCCCACTATTATTGTGTTACTGTCAATTTCTCCTTTTATGTCTGTTAACAGTTGCTGTATATATTGAGATGTTTCTATGTTTGGTGCATATATATTTACAATTATTATATCTTCTTCTTGGATTGATCCCTTGATCATTATATAGCGTCCTTTGTCTCTTGTAACAGTCTTTATTTTAAAGTCTATTTTGTCTGATATACATATTGCTACTCCAGCTTTCTTTTGATTTCCATTACAATAAATTACCAAATGGATAGCATATATATGGGTCTTGTTTTTGTATCCATACAACAATCACATATACATACACTGGATTTGTTTTTGTAGGTCTTTTGTTCCCCTTCCTTCTTTTGTTCTCTTGTGAATTGATGATTATCTTTAGCGTTATGTTTGGATTCCTCTTTCTTTTTTTGTGTGTATGTCTATTGTAGATTTATGGTTTGCGGTTACCATGAGGTTTTGATATAGCAGTCTGTATATACATGATCATTTTAAGTTGCTGATCTCTTAATTTCAAATGCATTTTAAATATCCTGCATTTGTATGCTCCTCCTTCACTATTACTGATTTTAATATATTTTACATCTATTTTGTGTATCCTTTAACTGTTTATTGTGGATACAGGTGATTTTACTACTTTTGTCTTTTAACTTCCCTATTAATTTGTGTGGTTGATTTCCTATCTTTATGTTTGCCTTTACTGGTGAGCTTTTCCATTTTGTAGTTTTCTTGTTTCTAGTTGTGGCCTTTTCTTTTCTGCCTAGTGAAGTTCATTTAGCATTTGTTGTAAAACTGGTTTGGTGGGGCTGAATTCTTTTAGCTTTTGCTTGTCTGTAAAGCTTTTGATTTCTCAGTCAAATCTGAACGAGAGTCTTCCTGGGTAGAGTATTCTTGATTGTAGGTTTTCCCCTTTCATCACTTTTAATATATCATGCCTCTGCTTTCTTGCCTGCAGAGTTTCTGCTGAAAAATCAGCTGATAACCTAAGGGAGTTCCTTTGTATGTTATTTGTTGCTTTTCTCTTGATACCTTTAATATTTTTCCCTTATCTTTAATTTTTGTCAGTTTGATTACCGTGTGCCTCTGTGTGCTCTTCTTTGGGTTAATCCTGTGTAGAACTCTCTACACTTCCTGAACTTGGGCAATTGTTTCCTTTCCTATGTTAGGAAAGTTTTCAGCTATTAATCTCTACAAATATTTTCTTAGGTCCTTTCTCTCTCCTCCCTCTGCGACCTCTATATTGTAAGTGTTAGTGCACTTGATATTGTCCCAGAGGTCTCTTAAACTGTCCTCATTTCTTTTCATTCTTTTTTTCTGTCCTGTGGCAGTGATTTCCTCTATTCTGCCTTCAAGCTCGCAGATCCATTCTTCTGCTTTATTTAGTCTACTATTGATTCCTTCTAGTATTTTTCATTTAAGTTACTGTAGTCTTCAGCTCTGCTTGGTTGTTCTTTATATTCTCAAACTCTTTGTTAAAAACTTCTAACTTCTCTCTCTATGCATCCATTTATCTCCAGAGTTCTTGGATCATCTTCACCCCAGTACTCTGAACTCTTTCTCAGGTAGGTTGCCTATGTCCATATCACTTAGTTCTTCTAGAGTTGTATCTTGTTCTTTCATCTGGAACATAATCTGCTGCTGCCTCATTTTATCTAAATTTCTATTTGTATTTTTATTATGTGGTGGGTTAATTAACGTTTCTTGACCTTGGAGAAGTGGCCTTCTGTAGGGGACGTCCTATGTGTTCCAGCAGTGTACTCCCTTCTCATCACCCAAGGGCCAGGAGCCAGCTAGTCCCAGGGTAGGGTCTGGCCTGCATTTGTGGATTTGGTTCCACAGGCTGTGGGGTCATAATTTTCCTGCTTCTGGTGTCTTCCCCCTGGTGAGGCTGTTTTAAAGGCTTGTGTAAGCTTCCTGGTGGTAGGGGCCTGTGCCTGCCCACTGGTGGGTGACACTGGTTCCTAGCCCTTTGGTGGGCAGGGCAGTGTCTGGGGGCATGCCTTGAGGTGGCTATGGGCTCAGGAAATCTTTAGGTAGCCTGTCTGCTGATGGCTGGAGCTGTGTTCCCACCAGTTAGTTGTTTGGCCTGAGATGCCCCAGCACTTAAGTGTACAGGCTGTTGGGTGGGGCCAGGTCTTGGTGCTAATGACCCAAGCAAGATGTCACCTTCCCGAAGAGTTTATTCAGATGAATACTCCCTGATACTCTCCAATGTCGATCACCGGCTTTTATGTCCCTGGAGTGAGCCACTGCCACCCCCCACCACTGCAAGAGACCATCTAAGATCAGCAGGCTGGTCTATCCCAAACTCCCATGAAATCACTTCTTCGACCCTTGGTCCTGGTGCACGTGAGATTTAGCATGTGCTCTTTAAGCATGAAGTCTCTCTTTCCCCTAGTCCTATGGAGCTCTTGCAGGTATACCCCACTGGCTTTCAAAGCCAAGTGCTCTCGGAGCTCCTCCTCCTGATGCCAGAACCCTAGGCTGAGGTGTCTCATGTGGGGGCTCAGAACTCTCGCTCCCATGGGAGAACCTCTGCAACATAATTATTCTCCAGGTGGGCTGCCCACCTAGGGGATATGGAACCCAATTATATTGTGAGTGTGCCTCTCCTGCTGTCCTGCTGTGGTTCCCTCTTTATGTCTCCAGTTGTAGAAGATCTTTTCTGGTAGATTCTAGTCTTTTTATCAGTGGTTGTTCAGCAGTCAGTTGTGGTGGTAGTGTATTCGTAAGAGGAAATGAGCTCAGGTTCCTTCTACTCTACCATCTTCGAATCACCACCACTTTTGAGTTTACTTCTCTCCTTATGGCTTCCAGAGGGGAGCTTGAAAACCAGGAAGTTCTTTATTGTTGAAGAGCTATTTGTGGCTCCTGCCACTGACTAAACCTTCTGTGAGGAATAGGGGGATGATTCAACAATATTGAGATTAAACTGAATCAGTTTTTATGAATTCAGGTCAATCAATAAATAAAAATGTTAAGATCTAAACATTAATGATAGTATTGATTTATTGGTGTTATATGGGTGATCAGTCCCATCACCTAATCAACTAGTGAATCTTTCCTTGCATATCTGGTGCCTTTTTCTAAATTAAATAATACAGGTTTTTCAAATCATTTGCAGAATTGTAGAAAACAATTCCACCCTAATACTAGGGTACTAAAGTTCTTAAACTGTTTTATTTCCTTGTTGATATTAGCCAGATCAAAGTGACAATTTTTATCTTGGTAAATTTCGGTTATGCAAGATAAGTTTCAGAGATCTGCTGTACAGCATTGTGTCTATAGTTAACAATACTGTATTGTACACTTAAAAATCAGTTAAGAGGATAATCTCATGGTAAGTGTTCTTATTACCACAATAAAGAAAGAAAAGTTCTACTACATGTATAGCCTTACAAAAAAGCAACCTATTTTATATTCAGTTGTTTTACTTGCTGCAGCAGTTGAGCTTTGTTTTAATTTTCTTTCATTCATTTTGCTCTGCTGAAATAGCTTCAACTACCCAAGAAGTTATTCCTCCTCCTAGCTGCTAGCTGTTTTGAAGCATGGTGTATATTTGGCTTTTGTTAATCTAGTTCTTTTCTTTTATTCAGTGCTTACTTTTTTTCCCCAACGTTTTATTTTGAAAATGTTTAAACATAAAGAAAAGTTGTAATAATTATGCAATGATCATCTGTATATCCACCAGCTATATTCTATAGTTAACATTTTACTACACTTGCCTTTTCACATATCCACCTATAAATCCTATTTTTTGATGCATTACAGAGAAAATTGCAGACTTAAGTACCCTTCACCCCTAAACATTTCAGCATGCATATTGTTAACTAGAGTTCAGTATTTGTTAAAAGTTTCTTCTTTTTTTCATTTTTAAAGGTTCTTTTCTTTTTGAGGTAAAGTTTACATGCAGTGAAATACACAAATCTTAAGTGTTTGATGCAATGAATTTTGGCAAATCACACATCTGTGAAGGCTTTTTCAAGGTTCCCTCATGCTTCTTCCCAATCCCTGCTTCCCCATCCCTGTCCCTGTCCCCTAGGCAACCACTGTTCTTCTGATTTTTCCCCCATCATAGTTTCTGTTTTTCAAGCTGTATGTAAATGAATCAGAATATATGCTCCTTTGTGTAAGACATCTTTAGCATAAGGTATTTGGGATTCATCCATGTTGTGTGTGTCAGTACTTTTTATTGCTGAGCAGCATTTCATTGTGCGGCTATGTCATTGTTTGTTTAGTCGGTCTCTTATAGATGGACACCTGGGCCATTTCCAGTTTTTAGATATGACTAAAGCTGCTATGAACACTTTTGTAGAAGTCTTTTTGTGGGCATATGTTTTTATTCCTCTTGGAATGGAATTACTGGGTCATAGGTATATGTTTAGTAAGGAAATGCAGGACATTTTCCCAAGTGATTGTACCATTTTATACTCCCGGGAAGTATTTTCACTGCATGTAAACTTTACCTCAGAAAGAAAAGAACCTTTAAAAATGAAAAAAAAAGAAACTTTGACAAATACTGAACTATAGTTAACAATATGCATGCTGAAATGTTAAGGGTTGAAGGGTACTTCAAGTCTGCAATTTTCTCTGTAATGCTTTGGAGCAGTATATCAGAGTTCCAGTTGTTTTTCATCCCCGTCAACATTTGGTGGTGTCATTCTTCTTGATTTTAGCCATTCTGGTGGGTTTGTAGTAATTGGTATCTCATTGTGGTTTTAATTTGCATTTCCGTGACTATGTTGAGCACCTTTACATGTGCTTATTTACCAGTTGTATGTATTTCTTTTTGAAATGTGTTCAAATTGTTTGTGGTTTTATTATTGAGTCATAGGAGTTCTTTGCATATGCTGGTTACATATCTTTTTCAGATATATTACTGCCTTTTTAATTGTCTTATCTAACCAATGTGTAAATGTTATACACCCAGTCATACTTAAAATAATTAGGCCGGGACTTGTGACTTATTTGGCTAAAAGTTAAGCTGTCTTGGTTTGCTAACCAGTACTCTGAAAGCCTAAAAGTTAATGTTAATGAGTAAAATAAAAGTAAGACTTCAGAATCTGACTTAATTTGGGGAAAGCTAATTGCTGAAAAGTCCATGACTGCAAAAAAAAAAAACCTTACATCAACTGATACTTGAGAAAATATCACCTAAATTTACTCAAATTATGCTTGTTTAATAATGACTCAAGTTATGTGTCTTCTCACTGACCTACACATTCAAACTGTTCTGTATAACATGTATCATATTATGGATACTAAAAAGTTTTCAGGATAAGGCCCATAAGGTCTGTCAGTGTTGTAAGCTGTAGCTTTATAGTCCCTTCATGTCCTTACCTCAAAGTTCTTTATGAGTGCTTATTAAATTTTCTAAATATTTAATATTAAGCTTTGCTTAATGGGAAATGTAAAAGTTATAATGTTATTAATATGCTTATTCTCAGTCATCTACTTTTCCAAATATATTGGACTGTGGAGGTCTCCCTTAAGTGTGTCTACTGGTTGAATTATAGTGTAAAATCCATTGTTGCTCATAAATGTTTATTAATAATAGATGGCTATAAATGATTATGTTGGAAAAGGGAGGAACAAAGCACCTTAAATCTGAGCAGCCATGCATTTCAGGGGAAAAAAAGTAAATGCTTTATTTTTGTTTATACTGAAGCTAAAAATACACAAAATCATTTTATTGTGCAAGATTCTTTTTAACACATTTAAGGATGACAGTAACTTTGCACTTCTTACAGAAAATATTTAAGTAATAGTTACTCAAGAAGGTTTTAGCTTTTAAAATAGTAGTCTGCAAAGCCAAAATACCACTTACAGAAACACATTTGGAATTTGCCCTTTCCATAATTAAGTTCAGGAGATACAATTTTAACCTTAAGTTTGATGTATACATTTTCTGTATGATGATGTGTGATTGGAGTCTCAAACTAGGCTAAGAAAGTTAGTTTTCTGTGTTTTCTAAAAGTATTCTTTATTTTCTATCAGATGTTGGCTCCAAACTACATTCATTGTTTTGAATAGGAAGAAATTTCTCTTCCTTAATTTCAGACTTCCATTTTTGAGAAGTCTTGACATAGAATCCTGTGAAGAGTTTAAATAGTGATGTTTTCTTGAATCCTACCACTGATGTGCATTCCTATGTAATAGGAAACAGGCAAAATTGCTTTCATTTGAGAAGGATGTGCTTGTTTATCCTTATCTGAACTGAAATGTCCTTGAGAAGGTCTTTGTCTTTATAGTTAAAATAAGAGAACATTTGGGTTTACTTTTACTATGTTAGAGGAGTAATTTGAACAGTTACAAACTTTAAGTTAATTTATCAAGTTGGATTGCCTTAAACATTAAGAAAACTACAGACTAATATGTTAATTCTTTGGGTTTAGGAGTTTCCTCTTGAGCTCACACAACACTCATTTTCTTGCCACTAGTTCCAATGAATCCTGTTAAACACTCAAAAATTCTCACTGCTTCTCCTGCCCAAGAATACTAAGCACAGTAATCACTCTGCTTATTGGACAGCAGGGCTACATTGCTTTGGTTGTTTAAACTGATCGCTTAATCTGTGTTGTAAAAGAAAGTCCTGCAAGATGTACAAATGGATGAATCTGTACTTTAAATAATATGGCTAGATCTTTTACAGGAAATACCTAGTGTGAACATGTGGTTTTCAAATGATCTGAAAATTCAGCTACTGCTGCCACCCTCCCATTAAGAGCCACCTCCTACTTTTGCTACCAGAGTTCCTTCTGAGTCCAAAACCCTCCCCTCAATTTTCTAGAAAGGCTGAGGCATTTCCTTCCTGGCCCTTTTTTCTGCTAACAGCCTAGTTGTCAGAGCCTCTGCATTATAAAGTGTCATTTCTTATGGATCAAATAAGGTTTGGGAAACTAACTCACCATTGGAACTTGGAATGTGTTTTACTGTTTAAACATGACTATTTGAACGGTTAAGCCATTATGATTGTTCCCAACTCAGTGGAGGTTCTATGTCTAAATGTGGTGTTCCTTAATGTTTCCTCCTTGGAAGGCTATAAACTTAATCCAGTAAGGCTGCCACTGTTCAAGCATGTTTGAAACTAGATTCTAGACTGCAAAGAGGAACAAGGACTCTTTTAAGGGTGACAGAACTTTTTACATCTTGATTTTGGAGATGGTTTTAGGGGTGTATACAACTGTGCAAACTCATTGAATTGTGCACTTTAAATGGATGCAGGTAATTGTATACAAATTATTCCTCAATAAAGTTGATAAGGAAAAAAGCGAACTCCAAAGAGCAGTTTCAGGTCACTTCACAAAACCCCACAAGAAATTGTTATTTTATAATTGTCCCTGTCAAAGTGCCTATTGTGTGACAGCACTTGAAAAATATTTTTTACAAGAAAAAGTAGAACTCAGCTTGGTCAACCAATTTTTTTAACCAAATATAGATCTAAATTAGTTTTGACTATTTCTAAGAATTTTATAGGATTATGATTTTCTAACATTGGGGATATTCAGAAGTTGTATTGTGGATTTTGAACCAAATCCCAAAAGCGGAAGTCCCCAATGGTTTGAGTAAGAGTAATGTCAGCATTTGAATATGGGCACAGCTTAAGGTGACTACTATGAAGAACAGCATTCATTTGGGCACATTAATGCTGCCATGTTTATGAAAATATCAGTCTCATTTTATAATCTCACTTTATGTTTATTCCAAATTTATGAGGCTAAAAGTATGACAGATAAAGAATCTAAATTTCTTCTATACCAGTCTCCCCTTTTACCTTTTAGTTCTCTTACGTAGTTTTGGGAAATTCATTTTATTTCTTAGGTAAAATTTGAAAAACTCAACTGTTTCAGTAATTGGTCATGTATGTATATTTATAAAAGTCAATCAATTATATTGCACGGTTTAAAATGTAACCTTACTATGGATCTGATGTGTTGACTTTAGGAATACAGTGATCACTAGGTAAGAACATGCTATGATCTGAAATTCAACCTGAATATAACTCATTAGCCTTTGAACAATGTTTTACAGTTTGTTCAGAGCTAGCTTTCATATACTGCTGCACTTCTGAATTTTGTTGAGGGAGAAAATGATGATGTTAATGTTTTAATCTAGAAACTCCTTTTTTTTTTTTAATCATGGAACTCCACCTCAATTTGGTCATCTGAAAAGTTTGACAGTGTGGTGATTTAGCCCTGTGTTATAAAGTGCTTATTCATACTGGTCCTTACTTTGAAAGCTTTTCTATCTGTTTCTTTACCATCACCATCTAAGTACCTCAAGCACTCCCCATAAAAATCCAAAGCCTCATTTTTTGTCTTGTCAGCCAAGGGTAAGTTTTAAGGGTTGTGTAAGATAAGAGAACCGTCAAGAGAGTTTCTAGGTTGGAAGGCAATCGATGGCAATGAGTATTCTGGGATATATTGAACTTTGTGGGGAAAAACATAAAATGGCCAAGCCCAGCTCAACTGTACTTGCACGTGGTTGACCACCTTAGGCTAAAATAAAAGGCACACTACCACCAAGGATAATGTCTTAGTATATATGTGTGTGCGTGTGTTGAAGTGCAGCTACTGGGATGTTAGTTGTCCTGGAACCTGCTCATCAATAAATTCAAAGGGCAAAATATTCTGAACGTTGATGAAATTGGCCTTCACACTGCAGGCCATTCTTCTTCATGTAGTCTTTTTTGGCTCTATCAAGTCATCTGGAGTTGTAAAGAAGGCTTTCCTTTTTGAGGGTGAGTGATGAGGTTAGGGCAGATGTGAGCTACAATCATGGATTTATGAAGGTTGATTACAATGGCCAGAAGTTGCAGGCTCTTTTTGTTACTACAGAAATTGCCTTTCGTTTGTGTAGCGACAGGAAGTTTCTACAGAGTTTTCACAACTTTCACATCAGGTAAGAAGCTTTTGGCAAAATGGCATTCCACTTAATTTCATATTTAAGCATTAATAATTCTTAATATGTACATGTCTGTTGACTACCACAAACACTGATGATATATCTTCAGAAAAAGAAAGACCACAACTTAGAGCCAATAAACTAACAAGGATAACATACAGATCCACTCTAGAGTGGGAATAAAACAAATACTGAGCTTAAAAATGCTAGAGCACCCTGGCCTGCTGCCTGTATAATTCCAGCAGTTAATTCCTTTGTTTCTTAATGAACATTCAACTTCTAAAAGGAAAGCTCTCTAAATTGCCTACCAGCACCTTGTCTGGACCACTATGCAGCAGATAGATGGAAATCCTAGGCCACATACCGATATAGGAATAGTAACATCCCAAGTATGCAATAAATCTGAAATATGCAGACTTACTTAATTCACCAAAATGTGTATTTTTATTTTTACAGGTAGGTTTTTTTCTTCTGACTTACAAGCTTAATTTTTTCTTCAAACCAGAAACCCCAAATCCTGAGAGCTCTCAGTATTAACAGTTGTACTACAGCAGTTCATTGCAGCAATGCCTAACTACATCCCAGGAAGTTTCTTTCCATTGAACTTTTTCCTCTTCCCCCTTTTCAAATGATTTAGTAATTACCAAAAGGGATGAAGGGCCAAGTCAGATCAATCAAATACTATTAACTCTCACTGCGCGCGTGTGTGTGTGTACACAGACAAGTTTCTAACTTTTACAAACATCCCCGAAAAGCAGTGCAAGCCAAAGCTCACATCTGTTGGAAAAAGTGATGGAAAGGGTCATTGGAGACACAGTAGAAACAACACTTTGTACTAAAGTAATGCTCACGTTGAATTGGGGTACTTGGTTCCCAATGGCTAGCTCTACGACCAACAAAGTGGATATTTGGAACAATTATCTAGATAAAACAAGCCTAAGAAACAATCTAAAATACCTATAGATTTGAGGCACAGCCACAGGGTTTGAGGTTGGGAGGAGCTGACAAGTAGGTATGGAGAGGTTATTTAAGTGATCCAAACAATCACATCAACTTATATTGGTTATGTTTATAACAAGCAATCTGTTTAGTAACACTGTTCTGGAAACTTGATTACAAAAATAATATGATCAATTTTTCTTGTGTACTTTTAAACAAGAAAAAATGTCTCCCAAACTGCAGGTACTTTTTACCTGATGATTTAACAAACCAAAGTCTGGGCCACATAAACTTTTAGTCAGAACAGTACCTGAGTCTCACCCACAAGGCAGTATGAATGTCAAATGGTTATTTATATTTTCTGGCTAAAGGATCAACTCATATTTTTCACTGAAATTCTCAATGAAATTTGCAGGGGGAGGTTTTGCACTGCCATAAGAACTATAAAGGTCTTAATGGAAACGTATTTGTTTATTTTTAAGTCATTCAAAAGGTAGAGGCTGTAGTTGTTTTTTTTTTTAATCTTTAGTCAAATTGCAGGCGGATGTTTAGATGTTTTGGACTTAGCTGAAATAGCATAAATTAGGTCACAGTGGAATGGAAAATGACTATTAGAGGCAGAAAGAACTGGAAAATTTTCAATATTTCTATGTAAGAGAACAGAAGTATGACTTGGAGCATTTATATCCCTGTAAAACTTGGTATCTTCCAAAAATGATGGCTTTGAATTTGGAATCTTTTCTTTATCTTTGTACGCTGCTAGACTTAAAGCCTGAAATGGCGAATCTATTTTAACAATGCCCATTTTCTAATATAACTGATATTTTCTTTGTGATATTTTTACCCTTACTAGTTATCAGGGAAACTTAATGTAATTAAGTAAATACAGGTGTCCAGAAGTGATAAGAAAGTCAGCTGTAACAGAGGTGAAGCATGGTATGGATACTTAAACCGTAAGTGATACTTGTACCATTTATATTTGAGTTTGGAGTACATTTTTTACTTTACATTTAAACATGGCAGTCTGAAATTTGTGCAGTTACGGCATTTTGGGCAAATGGACAAAAAGGTATCTATTGTGGCCATTCAACTTCCATATCTACATATAACAATATGTACTTAATGCTGTCATTTCTATGATCTAGAAAATTTGGGTTTATTGACTGGCTCTGTGACCTTGAGCAAGTCATTATCTTTTTCTGGGCCTTTTTTTTTTTCTATTTGTAAAATATGAGGTTGGAATCGAGTAGATCCTCACTAAGGTTCTCTATTACCTCTAACTTTTTATGTTTATAAGTTTACCCTCAAGTTGGCTTATACCTTCTTCGGGGTCAGAGGACATACTTAAGCATTTGATTTGAAATACCTTTCCTGATAGTAGCTGATCCAGTGAGTAGAGAGGTGAACACAAATCGTTTTCCCTTCCTACTTTCTGTTAGTTACAGTTAATAAAAATGTTGGTGTCACCATCATGGAACTTAGGACAATAGCTGATGGGCTTTAACAGCTAAATGGTCTCAGTCCTCAACAGAGCTAGGCCTCAGCATAGCTAGTGAAGTCTTAAGCCCAAATCACAAAGACAATAACCCTGAGAAAATCTGGAAAAGAATGTACTGCCCACGAAATATGACACTGGTTTCTTTTAGTAGTAGAGATTGGCTATTGTGATTTATACATATTCTCTCTTTAGAAGATAATTTAGAGTAAACTTTATTTTGGAGCATGGCTCTATGTCTGGCTACCCTTGTTTTCTGACAAATTGGTAAAGTAACTGCCAGAACAATTAGACCTAGGCCATCACAAGCACATGCGTTTGTGAGAAAGGTATCTTTTTCTTTTGATGAAATAAGGCCATGTATTGGTTTTTGGTGCCATCAGTATGAGTTAGGAATGTAGCCTGGGTGCTATTTATTATTCAGAGTGAATTTGACAGTTGGGAAGTTTGAGTCTAACTTTAGAAACCTTCCTTCTGGAAAGTAACCTGTTACTGATATCAGGGCCATTTATGATAGTCCCACTTAGCGAAGCAGGAGAGAAGTTGGATTTGAGTAAATGATCACTTCAGATATAATCAAGGAATTATCTTGTGACACTCTCTTGCCAAATGGCTCTTGATGCACCTTGTTCTCTTGATCACTTCTTCATGGATGTGAGCTTTGTTCTTCAACACCTCTTGTTTCCTCCTCACCCCCAGTTTGTGTCTTTTTCAGGTGGGATATTTTGACCATCAGTCACTGAAGCTAGTGCTGGAAATGGGAATCAATTCAAAGAACAGAAACTACACTGTCAAAAACTATTTTGGAGGCATATTAGCATTGTTTGAAAATACTTCATTTCACTTAGTTTTGCCAGAAAGTATACGTATGAATTTAGATGGTTTTCTGTTACTGCTGACATTTGTAAGAACAGGGTGATAACTAATTAAATCTCACTTTTTTGAGCTACACATTAATCTTCAGGACCCAGACCTTGGGCTATTTCATGTTATATGGTACAGTGTAAGTTGTAGATGTCTTTGTGCTAACTCTGGTAAAAACTACCCCTTTCAGTATGTTATTGCTCGGTGGTTACCAGGTCTGACATGATGGCCATATGCATTAGGGACTTCATTTTTTAACCTTCACCTTTGTATTCTGATGAGGCAGTCTTAAGCTGTGGAAAATTGTTTGGATGTCTAGATTCAGTTTTCTTTGAATTCTTTGAATTCAGTAGAATTTGGATCATGTTTATAGTTCCATGAATTCACTAGGGTTGTTATATATCTAACATAAGTTTACACATGCAATTCCACTGCCCCCAGTGAATATTAAAACTGCAACTTGAATCAGGTTATCTAGACCTAAAATTGTTTTATTGTTGTTTTATCAGAAAGCAATTAATTAAAATGAAGATGCTGTTTTCAGATTCCGATACCTCAACAAGATATTTTTCTGATAAAAAATATTTTCAAATCCAGGCTTTTAGAAATGCTCTTGATAGCAATGATTAAAACTATCAACAGTAGATAGGACCCTATAAATATACCAGCTAATTATTTTTTCTTGCCAATATATGAGATGTAGTGACTATTGGTTAGAGTGCAATAGAAGTTTTTAAAAACAGTACACATCCTAAATACTAATCTTGATGCTATCAAATTTTAAAATGTAGTCAGCTAACTGAAATACACAAACACAGGAAAGGAATTCACTAACTTATTAGATACGACATATACTATGGGGTAAATATTCATTGGCACACATTAGGAAGGTAACATATTTCAGAAACAAAAATTCAACAGCCCCCACAATAAGGAGAAGTAGTGTTTAGAAACAAAAACAACATGAAGGCCAGTTATACCTAGAAGCCACAAGCTGACAATTCTTTGGAGTCTATTCAGTCTCCCTTTGATGCTGTTCATTGAACCAGAATGGGCAGCGTGGAGCACTGAAGGGCAACAAAGAGAGGCAGGTTAGTTTGCCTTATCTAATAGCTGGTGGGGACTGCTGAGCTCATCTCTCAGCCCTGTGGGGAAATGGTGTGAGATCCTGAGGAAGGTCAGGAATCTGTGCGGCAGCAGCAGTAGCAAAGTGGCACCTGGAGCTTCAAGGAAGCAAGGGTAAGAAAAGCAAAGCCAAAGGGTTAAGCACCCGACTGCACCTCTGCTGATTAGGCGCAAACACCCCTTCAGTTGGTTGTGAAATGGACTTAGTGTTTATAGGTATAAAAAGGCAAATAATAGTAGTAGTAGTAGTAGTAGTAGTAGTAGTAGTAGTAGTAGTAGTAGTAGTAGTAGTAGTAGTAGTAGTAGTAATAATAATAATAATAATAATAATAATAATAATAATAATAATAATAATAATATAATAACAAGAACCAAAAATGAAGAATGTGGCTATAAAAGACAGTGAAAGTAATAGGAGTTTCACTCTCCTTTCTGGGGGCAGGGCAGTGAGGGAATCATATTCTATGTCACCTCTGAGAGCAAAGAAATTAGAAATTTTCTGAGTTCCAGAATAGGTGATAACGGCTTGACTTAGAGCCGAGTTGTAACTTGTTCTTCCTGTCCATCACCCCATTTGTGCATGAGCAGGTCACAAGCCTCTCCCCAAGTTTCAAATACATCCTCTGAGGAGTCTAAAAGTTTAGAATTTGAGGAGCAGATGCTGGATGCGCAGTGAAGAGAGCTTGAACAGGCTAGAGGGCATTCACTGCTTTGAGCAGCGCCCCGGGCTTCACCTAATTCTACCTCACTGAGGTTAATTTCACTTTGAGAACAGGCCTCTGCTTTCCCTTTCTCCATCTGAGAATATCTGATGTCCTGCCACATATAGTGCTGCTGAACGATTCCATCAGAAATGGTGTACATTGGCTCTGAACTGGGTTCAGACATATGACCATTAAACTTGGAGAATAGGAGACCCAGTTTCTTGAGAGAGGGACCCATAAAGGAGCGTTTGCTTGATGGCTCAGCTTTTGACTTCCCTTGGGCACCACCAACTCTTGGCATGGTCCTGATGAGAGGTGGCCCGTGACAGGCTTTTTTCTTGCAGCCTAAATTGAAAGAGACACTCTTGGATTTAGCCCGAGCCCCACCACTGCCATCATTGGTATCATCCCTCTGAGAGGAGAGTTCAGTGCTGCTAGTGGAAAAACTTCTCCTGGGGTGCTTCCTATTTCCCAAGAGGTCAAGCACTTCATAGCGAAAGCTGGAGATGTCTTGCTTTAATTCCTAGGGCAAGAGAGAAGACACGTTACGTTAAGAAGTTTGGCCTTTAGTTCATAACAGACACACTGGATATCCTTTAGAATGTTCCAGGTTTTGCTTCACAGCAAATCACAAAGTACATAAACTACCAGAAAAATCTCACATTACTCCCAGTACAAGAGAAACATTAACAATTCTGCGGGCAGGGCTGGCCATTGGAAAAAACGTGCAATTGGTAAAGTTGATGTCAGAACTTCCCCATTAGGAGTTCGCCGACAGACTAGCGTGTTACTAACAATTAAGGTATTAGATTAGGGTATTGACTTTCATAGGCATCTGCATATAAAAGTACTACTGAAGAGGACAAAGCTTTTAGGACTCTCAGGAATAACACTAGGGAAGTGAAATATCAGGTGATGAGACAGCTGTTTTGAGACAGGGGGCCATATTTATTCAGGTCCCTATGAAATGTCCTCTATCTCTAACCGGTTACCTAGATACTAGATTGTGCTTTTAAAAACCATCTTTTTAGAAGCTTAAATCTGATTCCCCTGCTTAACACTCTTTAGTAACTTATCACTGACCATAGACTACAGGGCTCTTCAAGGCCTGGTACCTGTCATTCTCTCCCATTTCTTCCTACTCTTTCCCCAAGTGCTCTACTGTCCACCTGTATCGACATATTCTCTCTTGCCTCTGGGCTTTTGCATGTGCTGTTCTCTGTGTCTTGAACACAGTTCTCCCCAACTCTTCTTTATCTGAACCCTCCTTCAAGCCTCAGCTTAAAGATTGCTTCCTCTGGAAAGCTTGCCCTGAATCCCCGAGTCCTAGTTGAGTGTCTGCCATCTTTGTGTCTCCATAGCACCCTGTGTTGACCCTGTTAGGATACTCAGTCATTTGTCACCTTCTGTATTATTGTGTGAGAGTAGGGATGGGCTGCTTATATCTTGCTCATGACTATGCCCCAGCATCCAGCAGAGTGTTTGGCATATAGCAGGCCCTCAATAGATGAGTTATGTCTGTGGATTAGGATAACAGCGTTCCTATGTTCCTTAGAAAATATATATGTGTTCTAGGATAGGGTTTCTCAACCAATTGACACGTTGAGGTTGGTAATTATTTGTTGTAGGGGGCTGTCCTGTGCATTGTAGGAGTTTTAACAACAACCCTGGTCTCTATTCACTAGATGCCAATAGCACACACATCCCAGTGTGACAACCAAAAATGTGTAATGGTAGGGTTTCATAAATCTTAGATTTAATAATGGATTTTCTGTCTTTATCTTGTATCTTTTAAATGAAGAAGACCTTTAAATCCCCAGGCATCTTTGCTTTGCTATCTTTCTTCTCATCATACATCCTTGCCACATCATTTAAAGCACTCAATTCTCACACTGAGAAACACCCAGAATGTTAAAAGAATGCATATTTTTATTATTCATTATTAATAAAGCTGATTTTGGTGTGACAGACCTTGGTAAAATTTCTCCATCCACCGGATGACAGACTGTTCTGTGAGAATAAGAATTGTAGCTGCGTTGCTGTATTACAGACAGTTGGAAGTTCTAGCACCAGAAACCTCAAACACTGTGAAGTTTAAATGATACTTAAGAAATGTGAAATGAGAAATTAAACCACTACATGATTAAATTACCTTAAAATTTTCTTCTGTTAATCCCTCATTTGTTTTGGAATTTCTTATCATAGCTGCCACATATCTTTTGACTAAATTCCTGATAACTTCCTGGAATTAGAAAAAAACATGAAGAGGCATTCAGTTTCCTTCTTGGGCTCCCAGTAAAATAAGAAACACACACAGGAAATAAAATTTGCCTAGACTGTCGTTGCAATGGAAATTCCTCGCAGAATCTGGCCTTTTTCTACAAAAACTCTCAGTTAAGTTCATTGGCTAAATGAATTACGTGTCCAAATTTGGTGGCAGAGTGGGCCAGTAAGATCAAATTCATCCGAAATGAAAAGTTTCCACCCAAGCATAAGGTAAACAGATTCACATTCATAGAATAATGAGAGCGGAATAATCCTTGACTGATCACAGTCAATATCCTTTCCCTTCAGGCTGGATTAAACTTTAACCCTCCTAATAAAGATGAGAATTTTTCTTCCTTTTATAAAGTTGAATTGACACAACATTGTAAACTGATTATACTTTGGTAAAAATATAGTTGAGAAAGTAATTTTTCAGTGTCACAAAGTGTTCTGATTTTGATGTCCACTAATTATGTAGTCGAGATACTTCTTAGTCAATCTACAC
Source organism: Camelus dromedarius (assembly GCF_036321535.1). NCBI lineage: Eukaryota > Metazoa > Chordata > Mammalia > Artiodactyla > Camelidae > Camelus > Camelus dromedarius. Next base: position 30,824,436 of record NC_087472.1, on the reverse strand, counting down.
TTCTCCTTTACAGGGATGGCCTCTTTTTACTTAGCCTCCTGGGAATGGTATACACATGGCCACTATGCTTTGTGTTAGTAATGGTTATGTTGATCACTACTACTTAAGGCAATATGTCAGGCACTGTGCCCAGACACACACACACACACACAATCCTATGTACATACTCACCACTCAATTCTTACAACTATACTGTGAGTTACATTTTATCATCCCTATATTACAGATGAGAAAACTGAGGCTCAGTGAGAGTAAGTGACTTGTCCAAGGTCACACACTGACCAAGAACTATTATGCTTAGTCCCTATGAAGAAGCTTTACCTGGTAATGTTGATTCTGTATCAGGCTGTCAGCATGGCGTTCCTGTAATTGAAAATGGATAGAGAGGTTACATCAGCAGTCTCCCAGCAGCACATCCACCTGAATGTATTTCTAAATATTAGGACTGGAACATGACACAGGAGCTGCTACCTGACAAACCCCCAAAGCATCTATAGTTTGGAGTGGTTTTATGATGTTTAAGACAGGGAATGTCAAGAAGGAGGGAAGGTAGAAAACAGTTTTGTTTAAAAAGAAACAATTTTTCAAAGCCTTACTGTGAAACTTCTCAGGTTGTGCCTTCTCCGTCTACCATCAGGGTCTCTTTTGGGGCAGAAGGTGTTGTTGAACCAGTTACCAAGGTATAGAAATGACTTGGGACTGGGGATGATGTTGAAAGGGGGTGGCAAGGTGCCGCCTTCGTCGAAGTAACTCATCCAGAGCTTTGTCCTTGCAAACTTCCACTCAATGTCAGCATGATCCTATGAAAGAGAGAAGTTCAAGGATTTTTGATGAGAAAATGCAAATACACCCATGACTCATTCTAAAGGTTCTATTTGCTTCTATAGAGGGCAATCTGTCAATAGCTATGAAAATTGGAATTACATTTACCCTACAACCCGGTAATCCCACAATTAGAAATTTATCTTATCAGTATACTTGCAAAAAGTTGTATGCACAGGATTGGTCACTGTAAAACTGCAGTTTATGATAGCAAAACAGTTGGCAACAATCTATCCAACAGTAGGAGACTGGTTAAATAAATGATGTCACATCTACAAAATGGCTTATAACTTAACTTAAAAATATAGTAGATCTATCAACATTTTATATATAGAAATCTGTATGTGTGTATACATTTGTCCATATATTTCTAAAACCTCTAAGTGAAAAAAGGAACATAAAGAATATCATCCAGCCTTAAAAAAGAATGAAGTATTGATACATGCTACAACATGGATGAACTTTGAAAACCTTATGCTGAGTGAAAGTATATTTATTCTGTTGAGTCTTCCAGTCCATAAACACACTGACACAATGTCATTTCTTTTATCCATGTTTTGTAATTTTCAGTGTATAAATCTTATACATGTTTTGTTAAGCTTATACCTAAATATTTTATTTTCTTTGCAACGATTTACAATGGTATGGTCTTTAAATGTTCAGTTTCCAATTGTTTATTGCTAGTATATGATTGATTTTTGTGTATTGACCTTGTATTCTGTGGCCTTGCTAAATTAATTTTTTCTAAGAAGTTTTTTTTAATAGATTCTTTAGGGTCATCTTTATACAGAATCATATCAGTTCCAAATAAAGACAGTTTTATTTCTTTCTTTCCAATCTGTACACCTTTAATGTTTTTTCTTTCCTTATTGTACTGTCTAGAATCTCCATTAAAGTGTACTGAAAGCAGATACACTTTGTTGCTGATCTTAGAAAGTCTTCAGTCTTTCACCACTGAGTTAGCTGTAGGTTTTGTGGAACAGGTTGTGGATGTTACATTCTATTTTGAGTTTGCTAAGACCTTTTTAAAAGAAAAATCATTAGTGTATGTTCAAGTTTGTCAAATGCTTTTTCTGCATCAACTGATATGATCATGGGGTTTTTCTTGTTTAGGCTCTTAATATAATGGGTTACTTTGCATTCCTGTGATAAATTCCATTTGGTGATGGTGTGTTTTTTTGTACATTGTTAGATTTGATACACTTATACTTTGTTGATGATTTCCATATCTATGTTCATGAAGGATATTGGTGTACAGTTTTTACATTTTCTTGCACTGTTTTTTTTCTGTTTTTTTGTATCAGTATAGTACATTATATATGTAATATATTTCTATATAATTAAAATTAATTTTACCAGTCTTTTTTCACTATATCCTAGTGTAGCTGATAGAAAATGTAAAATAATATATGTGGCACATATTATTTTTGTTATTACTTGTGACTTGCATAAAATTTTTATTGTACAGGATTGCTCTAGACTAAATGGTGGATTTGGTCCTGCCTAACAAAGCTTAAAAGCAAGTCTCAATAGGATCAAACTATTTCCAGAATAAAGCTCAAGAATATTTGTAACAATACAAAAATATTCAGTACCCGATAAGGTAAAATTCACAATGTTTGACATCTAATAAAAATTTATCAAACATGCTAAGAAGCAGGAAAATATGACCCACAATGAGGAGAAAAAAAATCTATCAAACAGCACCAGACATAAATCAGTTGTATTTCTATACTGTAGCAATGAACAATGAGAAATATAATTTTTTTAAAATAGTATCATTTAAAATATAAAATACTTAGGAATAAACATGACAAAAATATACATGTTATTTACATTGAAAACTACAAAGGATTATTGAGATAAATTAAAGAAGACCTAAGTAAGTATAGAGATACAGCATATTCATACATTGGAAGACTATTAAATATAGTTTGGATGTTGATTCTCTCCAAATTGATTTATAGATTTCCTACAATCTCAATTCAAATCTCAGTTAGCATTTTTGAAGAAATTAACAAGCCGCTTCTCAAATTTATATATAAATACAAAAGATGTAAAATCGTTAATTTTGAGAAAGAACAAATTGGCATGAAGATCAATGAAACAAAACAAGAAAGTCTAAAAATAAATGCAGGCATATGCATAATTGCATGCACATATGCAATTGACTTCCAAGAAAGGTGTCAAGGCGATTCAACTTGGAAACGATAATGTTTTCAACAAACTGTCTTGGAATAGTTGGCCTTACACAAGAAAAAAAAAAAAGAGAGAAAAGAACCTTGATCCTTCACACTATATACAAAAATTAACTGAAAATGAATCACAACTTAAAGGTAAGGGCTAAATCTATAAATATTTTACTACTAAACAATTTACTAATTTTTTTTCCTTTCTGCTTTCTTTGGGTTTAGTTTGCTGTTCTTTTTCTAGTTTCATAAAGGTAGAAGTTTAGGTTATTGATTTGAAATTTTACTTCCTTTTTAATATAAACATTTTCAGTCAGAAATTTCCCTCTGAGCAAATTTGATATATATGGTACTCTCCCTTCCATTCATCACAAATATTTTATTTCCCTTGTGACTTCTTTGAATCAGTGGTTATTTTGCAGTGTCTTCTCTACTATCCATTTATGTGTGAATTTCCCACATTTCATTGTGTTATTGATTTCTAATTTTTTTAATGGAAGTACTGGGGATTGAACCTAGGACCTCATGCATGCTAAGCACACACTCTACCACTGAGCTATTGGTTTCTAATTTAATTCTCTTATATTCCAAGTATGTTTTCAGAGCATACTTTTTATTATTTCAATTCTTTGAAAATTTAGTGAGACTTATTTTATGGACTAACATAAAATCTATCTTGGAGAATTTTCCATGTGCAGTTCAGAAGGATGTATATTCTGCTGTTGTTGTGTGGTGTGTTCTGTAGATAGATGACCATTAGGTCTAGTTAGTTTATAGTGTTGTTTAAGTCTACTATTTCCTTTCTGGTCATCTGTCTTGTTCTGTCCATCACTGAAAGTGGTGTAATTCTCCAAATGTTATTACTGAGTTGTCTATTTCTCCCTTCAATTTTGTCAGTTTTTGCTCCAAGTATTTTTAGCTCTGTAGTTAGTTGGAAATACATTTATAATTGTTATATCTTCATGATGGATTCACCCTTTTATCATTATAAAATGTCCTTTGTTTTCTCTAGTAATAAATTTTGTCTAAAATTCTATTTTGTCTAATATTTGTAAAGCCACTTAGCTCTCTTTTGGTTACTGTTTGCATCATATATCTTTTCCCACTCTTTTACTTGCAGTCTATTTGTATCTTTGAATCTAAAGTGTGTCTCCTGTAGACAGCATATAGTGGATTATGTGTGTTTCTTATACAGTCTGGTAATCTCTGCCTTTTAATTGGAATGTTTAATCTAGTTACATTTAAAGTAGTTACTGATAAAGTAGGATTTACATCTGATATTTTGCCATTTTCTATATGTTGCATTTCTTTTTTGTTCCTCTATTCCTCCATTATAGATTTCTTTTGTGTTAGATATATATTTTCTAACATGCCCTTTAATTCGCTTGTTTCTCTATCTATCTACCTATCCACCTATCATCTATCTTTTGATCTGTTTGTCTATCCTAGAGTTAGAATTTATAAGTGAAATGGTCATCACAGGGATAACTATTGACATATTTATTGAGTTAAAAAATGAAGTCATCCTTTTTGAGACAAAAAAAATATGTATGATTTAGCCAATTGGTTTGGGGATGATGACTGGCTTTGTCAATTAAGCTATATGACAGTTTTTTAAGAATTGCTAAATCTGAAGCTCCAAAATTTTGGTAAAATTATATTTAAAACATGTGATAAGAAAAAAGCATTTTGGTTAAGCTGTACTAAAATTGATAAAATTTATATTTTCCATTTCATGAACTTGGTTTAGTATACTGGGTTAAACAAAGTGCCTCTAAGTAAAACAGTAACTGGTATATTTAATAATTATTTGATAAGTCTTTATAAACCTTTTTTGGTTTTATCCCCAAAGTTAGTAGCTTACAGCAATAGACATTTATTATCTTACAGTTTCTGTGGGTCAGGAATCTGTGTGTGGCAAGTTGTGTGCCTCTGGCTCAAGATCTCTTACAGTGGTAAAATCCAGTTGTTGGCCAGAGCTAGGGTCTCATCTAAAAAGCCTCAGCGGAGGGAGCATTCTCTTCCAAGCTTGGTCTCATGGTTGTATGGTTGCTGACAGGCTTCAGTTTCTTGTGGTTGTTGGACTGAGGATCTCAGTCCTTGCTGGCTACTGGCCAGAGACCACTCTCAGTTCTTTCTGGAGTGAGCCTCTTCATAAGACAGCTCACAAAATGGCAGCAGGTTTCCCCCAGAGGATGTGAAAGAGAAAAGACATGGTCTTTTTATAACCTAATCTCTGAAGTAACATTACTTTTGCCACAATCTGTTTGTTAGAAGTGAGTCCCTAGGTCCAGCCCATGCTCAAGGAGAAAAGATTGCATAAAGACTCAAATAAAAGGAAATGAGGATCACTGGGGGACATCTCAGAGGCTTCCTACCACAGTATTACTTTCCTGAAACTGAGAAACTGAATGACTATAATCTTGAGTAAAATCCTTTCCTAAGTCATGTGGTCTCTAATTCTTTGCTTTCAATAAAATTTAAGGAGAACCTAATCAGGTTTTCAGGTGATAGATTGTTAAAAATACTATTTTATGAAAAAATCATTGTATGACTTTTTGGCAGTAACTCAGAAGTCAGGAAAATTGAATGATAATGGCATAATAAAACTATTCATTCACATATGCTTATTGATATGAAAAAGATTTCTTAGCACTTACTTTTATAAAATTGGAAACTAAATATATAATTGATGCTGAATCTTGTTCCTGAATATTACTCAGTATTCTGTGGATATAATAACTAGTTGGAAGCAAAGCCCCACTCATATCTTTAGGAAATGCATTTCAAATAAAAATGTATTTTATGTCTAATAGTTATCACAATTTGTATAATATTTGTGTTCTTTTGAGCAGTTTTATGCTGCTAATAATTGAATAATAACTATATTCAGAAGAAATGTTTTAACAATTATTACCTTCTGGCCACAAAAAATAAATAATTTAAATTCAATATATACTTTTGTTATTAAGAAATATAATAAGGTGATCAATAATTTAAAAAGACTTTAAAACACAACAATTTATAACATTAGGATAAAATCCTGTGGGGATATGGAATGGAAATAAGAATTCAAGGAGCGAAAGGAATGATGTTAACTCTCTGCCCTTAAAGAAGTGTTTAGCCATTTATTTTTTAAATATATGGTTACGAGTAACAAATCACTACAGTATTCAGATTTCATTGGATACATTTAAATGAATAATTGGATAGTTTTATTTTAAATGTTTAAATTTACCATATTCCAGAAATTACATTCTTTGCAACTGTTTAAACTTATGATGAAAAATCTGGATGTCAACCCAAGATTATGTAAGAGGATACATAGATTTTTTTTCCTGTACAAATTGATTAGAGGGCATGCTGCAAAAGGTTTGAATGTCCTTGATGAGACCCTGAACTAAGACACACTTATGGCTATAGTAACTATCAAAATCCTGCCTTGGGAGACAGTATTGCTGTAGACAACTTGGGTTGTAGAGGAAGACAGGAAGGAGGTAAGGGCAATATGAAACAGTGAGAGGCAGCCTGCCATTGTGAAAAGAGCAGGGGTTTTCGAGTCAAACAGATGAGGGTTTTAATCCTGTTCTGCTGCTTATTAGCTGTGTGACCTCATAGCAGTCAATCCAAATCTCTGAGTCAGTTTTCTTTAACAGTTTTCTCAACTGTTAAAATAGAGGAAAATCCCTACTACGCTGAATTGTAGGAGTCAGTGTAAAATGCCTGGGCTGCAGCCTGGTATACAGTAAGAGCTATCTAATTGTTGATGCCTTTCCCGATGTTTCTGAGCCTGTGATACCAGAAACAAACTTTAAATTTTCATTTCACTCTTTGATGGCCCAGAATAGCCAGTCTTTCATCCATGGAATGTTTCTCTGGCTCTTGAAATTCTCAATAAGTATTTCTTAAAATAAAGTGAGTCACACTTTTAAACACAGAATCTCTAGATTCTTGTCATCTCTAGACAAGTTTGAAAAGGGAGAATGATGATATAGTTCCTATGGGTATTCAACTGTTTTCTAATAAACTGGGCTAGATGTCCTGGTGTCTGGAAATGCTTGTACTGTTTTTTAAATTTTTATTTTAATTCCTGTATGAGTTCAGCTTTTGTTTGTACATGTTTTAAACAACAAACAGTTATGTTATTTAAAATAATTTTCTGAATATCTAACAATTTCAACAAAGAGAGGAAACATGCAATAGGCCAAGTTATAAACCATTATAAACCATAGGCATTTTTTTTAGCTTAGGAGGCTTTCTGTGTGCCCCCTCATTGCACCTACTCCAATCAGGTGAGGATACAATTTTGGCTAAACATCTTGAAAACAGCTCAAGGACTCCAATTGCTACCATTCCATTCCCCTTGTTGCTCAGGTGACCTCAGATTGGGACTTACTATGTCATTATTTAGCAGAGAAGTTATTGCAAATTATCCTCTCAACAGTCTTTTCCCACTTATCATGTATCAATTCATTGTCCACCTATCTATTCATTTTTAGATTCTTATGTTGAACAGCTACCGTATTCCAGGTCCTCTGCTAGATGCTGGGTGTAGAGAAATGACTGTCCACTAATGGTGGTGGGAATACCACATAGAATAAATCTGAATACAGAGGTAGCACCTGAATCCTGAAGATTGGGAAATAACAGACCACCTGGCAGGACTGGTTAAACCGTGTGAGCTGTAAGGTGATGAGTAAGATAGTTATTCATTCAGACAGTCATTCATTCAGCCAATATATAAAAACTGCCTGCTAGGTGTAAGGTGTTGGGATTGTAGCAGGGAACAATATGGACATTATAATTTAGCATATAGAGGTTATTTTATTTTCAACCCTTGATCTACTTTGAATTGCAAGATTACAGATGTGGTTTGTGTAGTTGTATTTCTCTAAAACGTCCCTAAATGTATGATGTCCAATAGATTTTCATTCTTCCACACGGAGCTAGCCTTTCACCCTATATGATAGACAAATCAGACACTGGGTTTTTAAAAATTTTCCGTGTTTGGTAATGATGCCCTTTCCTACGCTTTGCCCTACCTTCTCTACCCAACTATGACTTTTTAAAAAAATGTTTTCGAGGGGGGAGGCAATTAGGGTTTTATTTATTTATTTATTTACTTACTTATTTATTTAAATGGAGGTCCTGGGGATTGAACCCAGGCCCTTATGCATGCTCAGCACACATTCCACCACTGAGCTATCACCACCTCCCTCCCAAATATGACTTTTGAACTTTCTACAAGATCAGCCCCTGGCTGGATGCTTTTGTATAAGACACAACCTCCACGATCATAGGCTGTGGTCCTTCCTCTTTCAAATTTCCAAAATTTTCAGGACTTTTGTGCTAGCATCATGTGATCTTAACAACAGAGCCTTACAAAGATGTTCTAATTCATGTGTGTGCCCTGCGTTGCCTTTGATATTGTCAACTCCTGTAGAGCAGGTGAGGGCTTGTATTTAGCTCTTTTCTCAGTGCCAGTGTAATGTACTGGGACTGTAGAGCATACCCGCAATTGTTGTTGACTTGCTCAGATTCTGAACACATGGCCATAGCGAGGTCAGATGAACATGTCTGTTCAATTTCACATTTCTCGACAAATCCAAGCACAAGGTTATTTTTCTTTCAATCAAAGTACAAGGCCAATTTCTTACCAGCTTTTGACAAATTCTTCTGCACTCTCTCAGATCTCCTGCCAGCAGCCATCTTCTCCTAGCAAATTGGAAAGCTTTATAACATAATGCAAAGGGAGAGTGGCAGGAACAGACAGCAGAACAGAGCTAATAATAATCCTTAAGGAGAAAAGCTACTTCTAGGAGTCTCAGGCCCGATGGCAGGCTGGTTGGAGGCATATACTGAGGAGGAGTATATTCTGGCATCCTTCACTTAAACTAGTAGCTGTTTGCTTCATTTGGGTATAAGATTAGCTTTATTTTCCTATGATGGGAAAGCAATACAAATTGCTGACATACACACTCCATGTTGAGGTGAGAGAATTCATTTCCCTGCCATCTTAAACGACATCTACCTCACTTTGGACAGCTTTCTTCTGGTAAAATTCCAGGCATGCTTCTCAAATGTTGATGTGCAGCAAAAGCATATGGGGCATTTGTTAAAAATGCAGATTTCTGGACCTCACCAGATGTTATACATTGTACTACAGTTTTGCCTCAGGGCAATTTTTAAAAGATGTAAGCATTTAAAATATATCATCATTTTTGTAACTCCATTTTTGTTTGAATTCATTTAAAAAATATACAGAAATCTTCAAAATTTGGAAGTAGTCCAAGCCTCCCACAGCCTCCTGGAGACCGTGAAGTAGAGAAAGTGGCCTCAGTGAGAATTTACCATTCCCCTCCGTGCCCTCACCTCCAATTTAGTGCACGTGTGCCAACGCCTAGAGGGGAGCCAATCCCTGTCCCTAAATGGTCAGCAACCTTCATCTCTTCTCCAAGGTTGCTGGGTGGTTAGAATTTCCTTTTGTAATCATTCTGGGGTCCGCTGGGAATGACTTTGACGTTGGTTTATCTAGTTTAAAACCCTTGTGTGGTAACCTCAATCCAAGTGCACAAGCTTAGCTGTAAAACATTAGGGCCAAAAAGAGAGCCCTCCCCCAGCTTTGGCTCCCTGCCCCTCACTGCTCCCGACACTCCCTTGTACCCTAGTACTGATGCCCCCCAATAGCTCCAAACTGCAAGAGCCCCCTCACTGAGTGTTACAAACAGGTCCTTTTCCCTACTGAACACATGCAGTTGTCCAGCGAGCAGCCGTTACATCTGCCCCTCCCCTTCCCCAGGCATAAAACGGCCACTAATCCCTACCCCAATTATGTTGCTAGCTGGTTTGAAACTGCCACTCTGACCTTTCAGGGACATGGTGAGTGTTACTTGTTTAAGAAATCATTGCAGTATAGTTGGTTTACAATGTTGTGTTAGTTTCTGTTGTACAGCATAGTGATTCAGTTATACATGTTTGTGTGTGTATATATATATATTCTTTTTCATTATAGGTTATTACAAGATATTGAATATGGTTCTCTGTGCTAAACAGTAGGACCTTGTTGTTTATCTGTTTTATATATAGTAGTGTGTATCTGCTAATCCCAAACTCCTAATTTATTCCTTCACTCCCTCTCCCTTTCCCCTTTGGCAACCATAAGTTTCTTTTCTATGTCTGTGAGTCTTTCTGTTTTGTAAATAAATTCATTTGTGCCATATCTTTAGATTCCACATATCAGTGATATCATATGATATTTGTTTTCTCTGTCTGACTTACTTCACTTAGCATGATAATCTCTAGGTCCATCCATGTTGCTGCCAATGACATTATTTCATTCTTTTGTGTGGCTGAGTAGAATTACATTGTGTGTGTGTGTGTCTGTGTGTATCACATCTTTATCCAGTCATCTGTCGATGGGCATTTAGAGTTGGCTTATTCTTATCTCTCAGTTCTCAGTTCAAATATCACCTCCTCAAAGAGACCATCCCTGGGCAACCAGTTTAGAGTGGGCTCCTCTGTTACGCTGTCTCACAGGAGCCTGTCATGTTCTTTCATACCAACTGCCACAAGTCATCTTAATGGACTCGTCTCTATCTGCTTATTCTTAGTCTCTGTACTAGATGAACATTCCATTGAAGTTAGGGCCTTTGTCTTCTTCAATACCCAGTCATAGAGCCCGGTCCTAGAGCCTGGCACGGAGCAGGTATACGATAGATTTTTGTAGAAGGAATTAATTGAAGATCCAAAGGCAGACAGTAGGTGAAGGGAGCACCAGGAATATTATGTATCACTTTTCAAGCAGATCATCCAGGCATCCAAGCCTTCTGTAATAATTGGTACTGATTTTCTAACAAATGAGAAGGCCTCCCATACTTCCTGTTCTTTCACTCTGGGTGAGTCCCCATATGCCACATTTATTAAGAGCACCTCTGAGATAAATATATTTCTCATCAAGCCTTTGTGATTGACTCACAACTTTCTAGGTCTAGGTACTTCTCAAAGTTCAAACACACAGAGGGAATTGGGAAAGAGAACAGAGGAAAAAGCAAAAGCCGATGCTGAAAGAAAGGAGAATAAGAAAGAAATACAATGACCTCCCCCCTAGTTTTTACTCTTAGATCCCCACAATTTTCCTTTTTTAAACAAAAGCAGGTTTACCCTGACAGCTGAGATCATGTAATTTTGCTGTCAGATCTCAAGTATAAAGCAGAGTATTGCAGTAGCTTGTAACCCCTGATGCTCCTTTGGGGTATTCTGACTTCTGTGTTGCAGCTAAAGGCTACCTCCTGGCCCAGGCTGTCTCCCACATTGAGCTTGGGCTACAACACAGGGCTCCAGTGACTACAGCAAGAGAGAGACCTTATTAATATGAATAATATTAATCACTCAGATCTCATGTTTAGTTTCTAAACCTCAAGCTGCTCAGAAATTAAAGAACATTTGTATCACTTAGCTTTCCACTCAGCTGATTCCTGACACCCAGGACAAGAATAAAGGCAGAAGCCAAGAAGAACACATTCCTCAACAATGATCATGGGCATTTGACTCATCCACCAATATTATTTGTAGCCTATGAAGAGAACATTCAGAGACCAATCCATAGGAAGGCCAGGTTTTCCACAGGGAGCTATTCTCCCTGAGTCTCAGCTTGTGTCCAGATTGTCCAGTGATAGTCATTATTTTATGTAGCAGCTGAAGGTGCCTTTGGCTTGGGGACTGTTGCACAGACCTGATCTGTAGCAAAATTGTGATGATGGTGACATTTTCCTTCAGTGCCCCCAGTCTCTTTCTCTTATTGGCGTCCCCTCCCCAGTCTTCTTCAGGTAAATTTCCCTCACTTGCTTGGCCCCACATGAAAACCTGATCTCAGGAAGGGCTTGAATTCATTTATACTGAGTCATAAGTGACTTACTAACAGCTTAAAACATATTTGCATTATAACAGGGGACAAGGTTTTAAGGTCAGAGACTTCTCCCTGACAGTGGGAGGATGTCTATGAATCCTCTGAGATTTTATGCTAAATTTTATGCGTGTTTGCTTCATCAGATTATCAAAGCAATCCAAGAGCCAAAAAAATAAAATAAAATAAAATAAAATAAAATAAAATAAAATAAAATAAAATAAAGGGAAGTCTTAAAGAAATGAAGTGCAAATAGTGAAACTTGAAACTGTAGTCCCATGACTGTAGACCCTGCGAGAACAGGGACCACATCTGTCTTGCTCACCTGTCACCTACTGTATCCCCAGTGCCAAAAAATGTAGTATAGTACACAGTAGTCTCTCAATAAATATTTGTTAAATTCATTCATTTATCCATCCACGAGATATTTATTGTTAAGTGAAGGGATGAAAGAGAAAAGGATATCAGCCAGCAGAAGGGCAGAGGTGTTCTTTGGGTATGAAGCCCTTCCTGTCACTTGCATAGTTGGTCCTGAGTTACCCAACATACAGTTTCCATGACAACTACTGACGTTCCTGATGAACATCCAGGACAGGTGAGTCTGGAATGCAGAGAAGCAGCCCAGCCATCTGCCCTGTTTGGTTGCCCTTTAGCAAAGGGAAAGAAAACCTTCTTCCCTTTATTTGTCCTCTTCCCAGTCCCACTTGCATCTCTGTCAGTCACCGAAATCACTACCAGGCAGCAGCAGGCATCCAAAGCAGCTGCTGCTGTTGGAAGCAGAGGCTACTGCTCAGCAGAGACCTGCCAAGCATAACCGTCAGCATTTTGAGGCAAAGTGCTCTCATCCCCAGCAGATGTGGGCTCTCAGACTGCTTGCTGACAAAACCAGGATGAAGAATGACCAAGGAATCCATTTCTGTGTTGGGCCACCAGGGGGAGGGCCAGGCCCAGGCAGGACTGGAAGTCTGAAAAGTCAGCCTTTGGTGCCCCCTGCAGCGTTTGCGAAGAGAATGCTCCTCTTTCTTCGCCTGAAGCTGGAGGATGGATAGCCAGTCCATTTGTTGGTGTGGATATAATTTCAAGAGAGGCTTTCAAACATCCAAGAGATGTCTGGGAAGCAACAGGGCTGAGAGGTCCCAAGGCAGGATGTGTAAGCGGAATGAGGAGTTCCTGTCATGCAAATAAGCTTGGTAGCTCTGAACTTTTTGCCTTCGGTGGGTGTGATGAATTTAGGTGGGTTGTTTGATTGTTCCTCTGGGGAGGCTGAGAGTGTGAGGGGAAGAACTAAGGAGAAACCAGAAGTTTGAAGTCTACTGGGCAGAAAAAAAAAGAAAAAGAGCTCGTGTGTGTGTGTGTGTGTGTGTGTGTGTGTGTGTGTGTGTGTGTATTGGGGGATGGGGGGCAGGGACTCTCTGCTCTGAGAAGCAGAATAAGTCAATCTCCAGAACCAAGGAAAAGCCTCCTTAAAGGATCCCTCTGGTTGGAACCTAGGGTCTAGTCAGCGTATCAGTGAACTAAACGGAAGGGTGAAGCTGGGGAGAGTCTGAGATTGGGTGGGGGTGGGCTGCAGGGTGAGCATCAGGGCCCAGGGGGCTGGGATGCAGGAAAGGAGGAGGTTTGGCATAATTATGGCTCTGGGTCAGACAGAGCTGCCAGTGCCCTTATTAAGAATGGGCCCTTGAGCCAGTCACTTTCATACCTGTGCCTCAGTTTCCTTACCTATACAATTGAATTGGTAATAGTACCTACCTCAGGTGATTGTAAGGATTTAATGAGAAAATATACCTTAAAAGTGCTTTATATAGTGTCTGGCACATGGTAAGTGTGCATCATCAAGTGGTAGTTATTACTGATAGTTGTTCTAATGATACTAGATAGGAAGGCCTGGGATTCAGTAAAGGCTTGTCTCTATGCCAGATACTCATGGTGTTCTTATTACTGATTTCTCTAAACCTTAGGAAACTGAGAAATACCTCAGCTTGGGGCAAGAAGTGGAGGCCAGGGGCTTGTCCAGGTCAGGTCCAGGTAAGGTGAGGCAGTTAGCCCGGGGTACTGTGCTAAGCCAAGTAGACAGCAGCTCGAGGACACAGGATAGGGATGTGGGAAGCCACCAAAGCAGACCTCATTTTTAAAAATTATTTTTCTAAAGGTAGGCTCTAAACTTTGTCATCCAGCTCCTAGAGATGTGACTCCTTTCCACACTTCTCCTCCTTGCTGGGACATATTCCCCATTGGCAAGGGAGAACTTCCTTCCCATTTTAAGATATTTTCAGAGGATGGGAGGCAGAAAGGAGTGAGGCCAGCTCCTACACTCCTGCTGCCCCCAGTAAACACCTGGCCAATCCTTGCCAGTGTGTAAGATTTTTCCCTGCCAGAAATGAGATCTGAAATTCACCTCCACTTTTCTGTCTTTCCAAGTTGGACCTTCAAGGCTCGGCTCAGTTGGTACTTTCCAAATCAACCTCACAACAACCCAGTTAGATAGATACTGGTTGGGGGCGGTTAGCCAGAAAAACAAATCACTTTAAGCCTGTCAAACATAGAGGATTTAATACAGAGATTAGTCACAGGTGATGGAAGAGCTGAGCAACCGAACAAGCGGCAGTGAGGCAACTCTGAGATTAGCCGCAACAGGAAGCCCCTCTCATCCCTAGCGGTGGAGGGACAGCTGGAAGACGTGGTGAGTGGTGTTGCCCGAGCGCGGAGACCTGGGCTATCCGGTGGGAGCTAGAGCCACGATGGGGCTGCCCTGCAGAAGCTGGGGCCAAAGAGGGAGGGGATACCTGCCCCATGGGAAACATGGCTGCTGCGGGAAGTGCCACAAAAAGTGAGGTTGGGGGTGGGGATGAAACAGACTTTCTAGACTCTCTTTTTCCTACCTTCTGGTTGGTCACCCCCACCCCCCTCAAGCAAATGGCAAGGGGCTGTGGAGAATGTAGTTCCCGTGATACGGAACAGAGCAGGACGTGAACAGGGAATGGATCTGAGAGTAAGCCGCAGATGAAAAGCCTCATGATTCATCCCCTTTCTACAACGAAGTCAGATGAGACAGAAAGGGGTTAAGTTGCCCCAAACTACATGAAGTGGCAATACAGCTTTCAAATCCAGGCAGTGTGACTGCTGCTGAGCGCATGCAGTCTGTCATCACGGCTATTACATGCTCCTGTAGTAGCGCTACTGTTATTTCACTCAAATCAGACTTTTCCCTGCGGACCTTAAGCTCCCTAAAGGCAGCAACTGTGTTTTTACCTTTATATCATTTATAGCACCTAGCCCTTGTGGATTTTTCAGAACCTACCAGAAAATGTAGATTGTTGACTGAAATTGGGATTATCAGCAGGTTTTCATAGGTTCCACATTACCCCAGGGGGGCGGGTGGTGGGCACTATTAAAATATCCTCTGCCATTCCGAACATTTGTTTTCTTGTTAGTGAAGTGTAGCAATTCCTGATCAGATTCCAGACAATGGTTTGGCAACAAGGAAAAGTCCAAGCTTCACTGAGGAAAATCAGTATCTAGATGGTTCAATGGCAACCCAAAGGGAAGAGACAGTTATTAAAATTTGAAATGGCTTTGCTCCAATGTCATAGCATTTCTGCAAGTTGAATAGCTCCTTCACCTGGGAAGGGGATACACTATCCCTTAGATGACTGAGTTGGCAGGGTTTATGTTTTATTCTGTTTTCTTGAGACACAGTTCTTGAGTACTAGGAGACAGACACAGGCATACTGGATGAAGTGTCAGTGATGAAGTGTCAGTCTAAATGAAATCTATAGTCACTGAAACTGGTAGGACAAGGAGATTCATCAATTCAGAGTTGTGCTATAACTAGGGCAGGCAAGAAGGTGTGCTAGGGACCTTGTAGGGAAAGTGTGTTTCTGATGCTTCTGGGCCTCACAGTAAGTGTCTATGTGATAGGACAGTGATTCTGTGCTTGGGCCTTGGGGTTAGACTACCTCAGTTCAAATCCAGGCTCTACCACTCTCCAGCATATGGCTTTATCAGCATCCTGGGGACAATACAGTATCATGGTATAGTCCAATATTCTGGTTTTTCTCTTACCTCTCTGATTGTTCTTTCTCAGTTTCTTTGGGCGATCAATTCTGCCTTTCCAACCTCTACACAATGGAGTCCGCTGGGCCTCATTTTTGGATCTCTTCTCTTTTCTACCCATAATCACTCCCTTAGTGATCTCACCAAGTCCCATGGCTTTAAATACTATGCACATGCTGGTGACTCCCAAATCTCTGTCTCCAACCTCTCCTCTAGACTTATAGACCACTGCATACCCACCACCTCCAGTCAGATGTCTCACAGGCATTTCTAACTCTACATGTCTAAAACCCAGCTCTGGATCTCTGCCCCATCCCAAGCCTGCTCCATTCCCACTCTTCCCCAACTCAGTAAGGATAACTTAACTCTTCCAGTTACTCAAGGCCCCAAATCTTCTTGTCATCCTTGACTCCTCTCTTTTGCTCACGCCCCACATCTCCATCAGCAAAGGGATCTATTTCCAAAATAGATCTAAAATCTGACCATTTTTTGTCATGCCCATCATGACCACCCAAGTGTGAGCCACCATCAGCTCTTGTCTAGGTCAATAAAATGGTCTCATAATTTGTCTTGGTCTTTGCCCCTCCACCACTTCCATTTTTTCTCAATTAGTCACAGCAATCTTATTAAAATTCAAGTTAGATCAGGTACCTCCTCTGTTTAAAACCATCCACTGGCTCCCTATTTCATTGAGTAGAAGCCAGTCTTTGCAAAGGTCTACCAGGGCCTACATGATCTATTCATCAACCCCATTACTTCTCTGACATCATCTCCTACTTCTCTGCCCTTTGTGCTCTCCACTCCAGTCACACTGTCCTTCCTAAGGCTGAAATCAAGGTGTCAGCATAGCTGAGCTGTAATCTTGCGGCTTTGGAGAGGAATCTTTTTCAAGTTCATTTCTGGTGGCAGAATTCATTCTTTGTGGTAGTAGGACTGAGGTCCCCACTTCCTTGCAGGCTGTCAGCTGGGGCCCACTCTCATCTCCAAGAGGCTGCCCACATGTTTTACCACATGGATCCCACCATCTTCAAGCCATCAATGGCACATCAGATCCCCCTTGGGCTTCAAATCTCTGACGTCCTCTTCTGCTGCTAGCAGAAGAAAACTGTTTTTAAAGGACTCGTATGATTAGATCAGGCCCACCTGGATCACCTCCTTGGGTAGTAACCTTAATTACATCTGCAAAATCCCTTTTGCCGTGGAATGCAAGGTAATCACAAGTGTGCTATCTCATCATATTCACAGTCCTAATGACTAGGACGGGAAATCTTAGGGGAGCATTTTAGCATTGTGCCTACTACAATAATCTTCAAACTATTTGAGAAACTGAACAATCAAAAGGTATGCCAACAGTAGCGCTGGACCAGGGCATGGAGAATACCTGCTGCTCCAGGTGTTACCCTTTACTTGCTGGATTGTGAGGCAGCCTGGAAATGTCCCAGAGGGAACAGCTGGAGTGGTGGCTATTTACCAGCTGGTATGAAAATCTTTTAATATTTTCACAAGCAGATGCCATATCAGTGCATAGCAGTTGGTTATCTGCTTGGTTACAGGGTTACAAATCACAGTGTTGTGTGTGAAGTGCTGCCTTCTTCTCTGAGCTTTGAGAGTCTGAGATTGGTCCCAGATGACTGGGGGAAAGAGGGGAGACCACCTGCCCTGCCTGGCACTTCCATGATGTGCAGAGGCCCCTTCCAGCCTTGCCCGCTGTTTTTGCAGGGCCAGGGATTTTTTTTTCCTGTCTCATGTCTACATTTGCAAGTCTGTCTTTCAAAGTGGGAGAGTCCATCCATCACCTTAGCCTCCAAATGCTGCCACCCCAAGGGAGAAAACCAGTCCTATGTATACAGCCTGTCTGCAAGCCATCCAGCAGCTGTAGCTCAGTGAGGCAAGCGCTGCTGACTTGCTCTTGGCATTGAATGAACACTTCACAGCAGCCAAACAGACCGAGGGTTCTTATTAACTTGCTGAGTGAAGCTCTATCACAGGTTATCATGAGCCTCATATTTTATGAGGACCAGTCTCAGGCAACAGAAATGCCCCTTGTGGGTAAGATGGGGTAGATATAGGGCTTATGGTAAATGACTTTTGTGGGACCGGTCGTGACTTGATTATGATGGTATCCAGGGAAGCTTCACTTGATGCAACTGGGAGCGTACACATCAGGAATGGCAGTGACGAGGTAGATGTGTTTTAAAAAGTGTCACAGAGGGAAATAAGCAGCTCAAGGGAGATATAAAGATAAAGGGAGGAGAGTAAATCACTGCTAATTGAAAACGGCAGTAATGATAATATACAATATGGCCAGTTTCACCGGTTGATGCTTGGACCACAGAGCATGGGCCTGGGGTGATCCCTACTTCCCCATATCTTGAGGCTAACGATCCGCTCCTGCAGTGGCCTCTTTTGTCATAGAAATATGAGTTGCTACAGAGCCATCTGCTCACTTCACAGCAGCTCTGCATCCTGCACGGAACACTGAGTGGGAGCTCAACCCTTCAAGGAAAGGCTACTACCTGGCATTCTTGAGCCTGGTCCTAGAATATACACTGAACAGATTCACAGTGAAGCACATCAACAACTGAGTCTCTGTGTAGACTCAGTCCGCCTGGGATACCTTTTGAAGTAGGAGAGATTTGTCTTCAGTAGCCTCCTTTCTTGTATCCTTTCCTCCATACCTGGGTCTTTCTAAAAACTGCATTCACTACTGAAGTGGAGATGTTGCAAGTGGAATCAAACCTACTTGCTGGTCTTTACCATGTGAACAGATCCAAATATTTTTGGAATCAGGTTGCCCAATGTCAGGATCCTACTGGATCCAGTTCCAAATGGTAAAGACACATTAACAGAGGATCCCAAAGCAGCAGGTAGTATTCAGAATTGTTGGACATGACTCTAGTTGTGTGAGATGGCACAGACCCTACTAAGGCCATCTCCCTGCAAACCTCCCCCCACCCCCAAGCTCTCTCTCAAGTCGAGGTGTTTCCTTCAGGTGCAGTGGTAGGTGGAATTAAAGCACCACTTAACCACCAGCAGGTGGTGACAAGAGAGCTGGAGTTGAAGATTTCTACCCTTCCTAGCAAAATGTCACTGAGCTCAGTGGGAGACACCACAGCCCTGTATTAGGTGACAAGAAAACATCTCCCTTTCCACTGCCATTAGGAGCAGTCAGCTCAAGACACCCAGGGAGAAAATGACAAATGCCTCAGCATGGATATTGCCATCTTTGGTAGGGGTAGGGGGTTTGAATGATAGGCAAAGTGGTGGAAAAATAAACCCTTCAGGTTCTATGCCTTTCTCTCTTATAGAGATAGGCTAGGAGTGAGCATAGATTGTTTCAGAGTTCTTGATCTCGTTGGGTTTGAAGGAGAGAGAGAGAGAAATTGAACTATATTCCACTTCAAAAGCAACAGATTGAATTTCAAGGTAGATGGGACCTTGAGAGTCTATCCTCTTGATCTATAGACATTCAGACTCATGGAATATCAGAGCTGGCATGGATATTAAAGATCATCGAGTCAAATATAGAAATGCCCAACAGGTACATGAAAAGGTGATCAACATCACTCATCAGAGAAGTGTAAATCAAAATCACGATGAAATATTACCTCATACCTGTTAGAATGGCTATTATAAAAAAGATAAAAATTGACAAGTGGTGGTGAGGGTGTGGAGAAAAGGGACCTCTTGTGCGCTGTTGGTGGGAATGTAAATTAGTATAGCAACTATGGAAAACAGCATGGAGGTTCTTCAAAAAATTAAAAGTAGAACTACCATATGGTCCAGAAATTGCATTTCTGGGTATTTATCAGAAGGAAATGAAATCACTGTCTTGAAGAGCTATCTGCACCTCCATGTTCACTGCAACATTATTCACAATAGCCAAGACATGGAAGCAACTTAAATGTCCATTGACAGATGGATGAAGAAAATATAGCATATATACACACACACACACACACACATATATATATTATATATATATATATATACACACACACACGTATATATATAAAACTAAACATTCCACATTCACTGATACCTAACTAAACAGGACCTCAGATATCCAGAACTCCTTTGCTAATACTCCATTTCTATAAATGAGAGGTAGATCATAAGAAGATAAGCTAGATGTTTATTTTGACATCAAAAACCAGAACAGGGCTTGGATTGATCTCGTATCCTATATAACCTTGAACATTTCTAGTTTAGATTAATAATGCTACTGATTCAAATGATAACAATGGTCAAAAAAGATTCAGCATTAAACTCTACTTAAGAGCATCTCACAGTGAACTGCAGTTACTATTATATTGTTGATAAAAAAAAATAGCCACTCTCTGAGAAGTTTGTCCTTGGCAATGAACTGCTCAGTTTTGGGAGGGAGATGTCTGCAGTGAAAATGGAGATAAGGCCCTCCTGTCTAGATAGCTGGGTCAGCTCAATCAACCATGGAGATTAGTGAGGGGACATGTTGTAGCCAAACTGCTCATACCTCCTGAGCTGTTCTTACTAAGGCAAGAAAATGAATTCAGAGATTTAAACATAACTTTAACAGATAACCAGGAAGTCTTATTAACATCTTCTAAATTACTGAGATTTAATGCACTAAGAGTCCAAACTGAGGTGCCTTGGAAAGAAATAATTGAATCTAATAGCTGGGAAAGCTAACGTAAAATAACTAAGGCAGATGGACTGTTTCATTGTTTCCAGTGGGCTCCAGGCCACTGTGATCACTCCTGAAACCAAGGTGATCACCCTTCTAAAGCAAAGCTACTCACGGCAATGAGCTGGTAGGAGTTGTTCATCATGGCGATCAGCATGTTCAGCAGCACTACCAGGGAGATGACATTGTATGTCCCAAACATGGTTGCTCCCACAAACTCTGTGAACTCGTGTCTGGCTTTCACATTGGTGACATAGAGATTTAAAAGGCCAAATACAGACCAGAAGAGTGACTGAAGGGTTTCAAAGAGCCTAAAAGGGAACAAATAGTAGGTTGATTAATTATCTAGGAAGAGCCAGAAAAGAGCAAAAACGTGAGGGGACCTGCTTAATTAATAAGGAGACTGCCCAATTTGCATCCCAACAGGTAGCCTGATGATCTCACATATTTTGGTCTCTTCCCCAACACAAACCAGCCAGGTCCGTTTGTTCGTTCCCACTTCTATGTCTTACATTTTGCCTTTCCATCTGGAATACTATCTCCCTCTTCTCAATCTACACAGAGCCTATGATCTTCCAAGACTTATTTCAAGGGCTACTTCTTCCACCAAACTTTCTCCTTCATCTTCAGACCATGTGATCTACCAACTTTCTAATTACATAGAGGCAGTAAGTGCAGTGGTTAAGAATATGGTGCTCAGATTAGATTGCCCTGGGTTAAAAACTCAGCTCTGACACTTGCCAGCTAAGTGAACATGAGCAACATACCGTTTCTGATACTTACTTTGTGATTCCCACAGGGCCCAGAATGGCGCTATGCTCAATGGAAGAGCTTAGGGATTCTTGAATTAACATTTCTTTTTTTTTAAGCTCTTTTTTTTTTTTTTTTGGTGGGTGGAGGTAATAAGTTTATTTATTTATTTTTTAGTGGAGGCACTGGGGATCAAACCCAGGACCTTGTGCATGTTAAGCATGCACTCTATCACTGAGCTATACCCTCCCACCTTGAAATAACATTCCTATGAATTATTTTTAATTGTATATTAGCTAACAATTATTGAGAACTTACTGTATAAGCATAGCAGGCACTTTAACGTACATTATCATTATGACCCTTAGAAAAACTTTATTGTTACTGCTGAGGAAACAGAGGTTGAGAGATTGAAGGACTTGCCCAAGGTCACCCAGCTGTAGTGTTCAGACAGAATTCAAATCCAGGTTCTTCTGGCTTCCCCAAACCACTACATTATCCTGTATTAGATGTCTTCACAAATTACTGTTTCCTCTCATAGTCTCCACATCTGAATATGTAACTTTTGCAATGATATGGTTTTGGTGTCCAAGGTTTCTTTTGCCTCATATCCAGAAATCTGTGCATACAGCAATAAAATACAGCCAGCTTCGGAGTGGTACAAATCACCCATTTTCCAAGCATGTGGAAGAGGCACAGAAGTTAAGAAATGCTACTTTAAGAATAGATGTACATTTTCAGTTACTCAAAATGTGTTGTTTTTATAGCCCAGTATATTTTGGGAGGCTTAGGGATTTGTTCTTGGGTTCATTGTGGGGGTATGGAAAATGTTTTAAAGCTTTCCCTCTATCTGGGAGTGGTCTTACCCCAGATCTTTGCATGGCTGTCTCCTTATCATCACTGAGGCCTCAGCTTGAATGTCACTTTCTCAGAGAGGCTCCCCTTGGTCACTCTACCTAAAGTAGGTTCACCAGTTATTCTCTATCCTGTTGTCTTATTTAATTTTTTGGTAGCACTTAAATTTCCCTAAAATTCTATTATTAAGTAATGTTTTGTTTAAATGTTTATTTTCTGTTCACCCTCACTAGAAAGTAAGCTCTATGAGGGAAGAGACAGACATACAGCTACTAAGACCCTGACACATAATAGGTACTCAACAATATTTGTTAAATAAATGAACAAATACATATTACTATTCCTGTTATCATTGGATTAAGGTCTAGAAGATTCCAATCCTGTTGACAATTGTGCATTCAGCATGCTGCACAGCGGGGGTCAGTAAATTTTGATGAAGGTTGTGCTCTGCACTGGCCTGATTCTCAGGCAGCCTCCTTTTGGGCTGCCTGGACAACATGCACATGGCCCTTTTCAACCTGTTAGATGACTCCTCTTTAATCACTGTGGCTACCTTCCACTTTCTTCTCAGCATCAGATTACTTGAGATCTAGCCAAGAAGGAAGAAATCTTGTTTTCTGTTTGATGAAAGTAAGTGCCAGATGGTGAAGCATTTGAGCATCAACAGTAAGATGAGAGTCTGGACTTTGAGGGCCAGGGAACAAGAACCAGAATATGGCAAGTCAGACCTATCACAGGATCTGAATTTCCAGGAGACTCTACAAGCCAGGGCCAGGCAATACAATACATCACAGAGCCAGGCAGAGTGTCAAAAATGGGGAAGAAAAGGGGTTCAGGAACCTGGTTCTGCTAGGAAAGTCTAGCTAGGACCTGGCAGTGCCCATTTGAAGTCAGGGCAGGCAGGAGGCCAGCACTGGCACAAACAGCTAGCCCAGCAGCTGTATAACAAAAGCTAGGCGATATATGGTTCAGAAAAACACAAAGCAGCTGCAGCAAATAGGAATGGCACGGAAGCACTAGGGTCTCTGGAAGTTGAATATCCTTGAATACAGAAAGCGTTCATTAAGTGTTTGTTGATTGCAGAACAGACAACAAGGTCACAAGCCAGGGCAAGTGTGTCATCAATATGTTAACAGGGTCTTACTTCATTGGTTACTTCTCCAGAATGGATGACGTTACAGTCTTTCACCCCCAGCCCCATAACAATTAAAATGGCAATGGTTACTGCTTGAGTGTAGAGTTTACTACTAACTGTTCCAGTGACTGATACAAAATTTCCCTAAAAGGGAAAGTCCAGGCACTTAAAATCTACCCTCATCTGTGGTGATATTCTAGTCAGGGAGATCCTAAAGGTATAACTGTACAAGAGATAAGAAAAGGGGGGAAAGATTGTTCCTCAGTTTTGGTGGTTTATGGTGAGAATGCCCTAAGCATGGAACACAAAATGTCACCACATGGTCTGACCATTAAGAGAATCTGGCTTGTTGAAAGGCATGTCCAGATAAAATGAATCACTGACATTTGGGGTAGATAAGGACATTCTGGTGAGACATCTATAGAAGCTCTGTGGCTTCTAGATTCAGTTGAATTCACAGGGAAAGGGCCATTACCTAGGGGGACAATTACTTGGTGGTCAGGTCCATAATACAATCATCACAGGAATGGTAAGACTTGTCAACTAAACCCCAGAATTCTAATGCCAAAGGAATATTATTTTGACTTTAAAGGAGATGACTTTGGAGAAAATAATCAGTCCATTTTTATTTAATGGAGAGTAAACAAACATACAGAACTTGCTCATTCAAGAAGAGGCACAAGAAGATAAAAAATTCAAAAGGACTTGATATTAATTGTTGGTAAGACAAATCCACACCAGCTGGGTAAGGGGGAATTTATGCGTGTTGGGAGCCGTCGATAGATAGATCACAAAGCCAAGAGGGGCTCAGTAGAATAGAGACAGGAATTATAGTCTCTTTGACACTTGCTGAAAGTCTCATCTGTGAGATGACAAGTTAATCTTTCAAAAGGTAAAAGAAATACGAAGAAGATTTATCCCTCTGGACTTCATTCTGACCAGTGAAGAACTTGAAGATGTACTGGAAGAGAAAGGCTCCTTGGGAGACAGCAGTAATGGCAGCCTGTATTGTTCAAGCTGTGCTGATAACCCAAATGGAGCAAAGGCATGGTCATCTCTTTGGTCATCTCTACCCCTTTTGCAGTTCCCTGAACCTGCGATTTCTCATTTCACCATGCCTTTGACAAGCTTCGAAGTCTGGTTGGAATGCTTCCAGCCCACTGCCAACCTCCAGCCTCCATTTCCATCCTGTCTTCTCTGCCCAACTTTTATTTGACCTGCCAGGATCAGCTGAAACCCTACCTTTAGAAGCCTCCCCTGACTCCTTTCCTGCAAGGTGGGATTAGATGCTCCTCTTTTGTCTTCCCATAGCACCCCAGCCTCACATATCACCCTGTAGGAGCAGTAGAGGGGAGTGGCTGAGAGCAAACTTTACTTATTAACGATATGACTTTGGGAAAGTTGCATAGCCTCTTTAAACTTCAAGTTTCCTCATCTCTAAAATGGTCATTGGTAGGATAAATACTAATAGCCAACATTCATTGTGCTCTCAGTGTGTGCCAGGCACTGTGCTACATGCTTTGCATGCATTGTAATATTTGATTCTCAAAATAACCCTATAAAGTAGCTACTATTATTCTTCTATTTTTTTTTCAAATGAGAAATGGAGACACAGAGTGGTCACACAGGCAGAAAGTGGCAGAGGTAGGATTTGCACCCAGCTCTTCTGACTCTGGAGTCCAAACGCTTACCACCTTTTTCTATCACATAAAGCATTGCGTGCAACACCCTCGCACAGTACTTGGCATATAGTAAGCATTAAAAATGGCAGCTACTCTAATTGTTTACTTGTGTTCTCCCTTAGACTATGAGCTTCTTGAGTATAAGGATGCCATTACTCAGTATCCTCATTGCCTGGCACATAGGACTTGCCAAATAAATGTTGACTAAATCTATAGAAGATTACAGAAGCACGTAAATAAGGAAAGTACAAATGAGTGGCATCATCTTGTGATAACAGCAGGAGGAAGGCTATGAACTGAAATTGGGGGAAAAAGCTTAAGATACTCAATGAGGATATTAAAAACTGGTCAGAACAAAAAGAAGAGCCTTTGATGGGGACTGAGTTTGTATCCACATAAATAAGATGGGAAAATATGGGCTAAATGTTGGGTAGAGAAATCGCCACTGATTAAGTAAGAATAGGCACAAATGAATGATGATGGTCTACAAGGAGGTCCCAAGTAACCTGCTAGGTCATGGCTTTGTTCTATTTAGCTCTACATGTATTTATGATTGTTGCAACTTTACACAACTCATTTTACATAACTTTATACAATCTGTCTTACATCTGTACTCCTGGATAAAACCACAGGCTGGAACTTGTATGCCTGGATTGAAATCCTGACTCTGCCACTACTGTCTATGTGACTGGGAGCAGCCTGCTTAACTGCTTTGTACCCTAATTTCTCCATCTGTAAAATGGATAATAATAATAATAGTGCTTACCTCATAGCATGATTGTGAGGATTAAATGAGTTAATTCATGTAAAGCTCATTTTGTAATAGTGTCTGGACTCAGCACTCAGCAAATGTTATCTTTATGAGAATTATTAACCTTCCACCTACATATAGCCTTGTGTTGTTTTACATTTTTTATTGTCTTTATAGATTGTCATTCATTCTCGTATCTAGTTGTACACAGTTGCAATCATAGTATATATAATTTTTGCGTTTTTAAGAATCACACATTTTGTGTATGTATAGAGTCTTCATAAATATCATTTTAATAGGTGCACAAAAGTCCATCCGGGGAATACTAAGCCTGAATGAGAGTTTCATCAATGCTTTGGATGAGACCAGGTGGCAAGCTTCTTAGATCTTCAGATCACACAAGACAGGGAGGGACAGCTAATAGACTGGATGACAGAATCAAGATTCAGAAAGATGTCAACAGCCTGGAGCAAGGGACTGGAACTAAACAGATGAAGTGTAATAGGGATCAACGCAGAGCTTTGCTCTCTGGCAAGTGCCCAAGTACAGGAGGAGGGAGGTAGGAGAAAGGCCAAGGGTCTTTGCTGACAGCAAGTTCAAAGTGGATCAGCAGAGTGACAGAGCTGGTCAGATAATTCAACCATGCGAGGAAAGCAAAAGCAAAAGCAAAAGTGTATCTTCTAGAATTAAAGACAGAATTGCTCCCGGGCTTCATCCTTTCACTCACTCAGTTGTTCAAAGGGCATGTTGAACGCATAAAGGTGTCTAAGGCCCCTCTACAGTAGGAGCAAGGCTTACTCAGGTTGAGGAGTCTCAGTCTGGTGGGTGAGAGAGACAACAAATGACTAAAATATATTATCTATTACATTATTATCACTATTATTATTACAGGTTATCTGTTGTAATGGAGAAGGATGCTATGGGAAACACAGAAAAAGCCTGGAACAGAGAGTGGGGTTGGAGTGGGTAAAGAAAAGGCTAAATTAAAAAAGCAGGTGAGAAGGACAGGTGAGAGTTGTCCAGGCCACCAGGGGCGGTTGAGCATTCCAGGCAAAGGGAATGGCGTGTGATGTACAAAGGCCTGTAGGGCCAAGATGCCCTCCCGTAGTTGGGAAGAGCAAGACGTTGACTACGGAGGGGAGGAGTGAGAGGATGGAGAGGAAGGGTCCAGATTCCCAAGGCCCCATGTGCTAGAGGAAAGAGATGAATTTTACCCTGGAGAGGATACAGATACTAGTCAGGCATGAGGCCAGAGGGCGACAGGATAAGACTGGTATGTGGACACCTCTGTGTGGCATGTGGGAAATTGTAGGGGGGAAACAAAACTGGAAGCCAGGCAGACCAGTTAAGTGTGCAGCAGCTTTTGGAGAGAGAATTTAGGCCTGAACCAAAACAGTAGTGAGTGTGTAAAGAGGGTGGATTTAAGAGATATTTGGGAAGTAGAACTTACAGGGCTGAGTGAGAGAAAGGATGTATTGCCTGAGGGAGGAGGGAAGAGTCCTAGGTGACTCCAGAGAATCTGCCTGGTGTCATTTAATGAGATGAAGAATTAAAATGGGAACTGATTTGGGGCGGGGATCTAGAGGTAAGGAATTTAGCTGTGGACACTGTGTTTGAGAGGCCCATGGCACAGCCGGGTGTGTTCAGGAGGCATCTGGAGTTGAGGGTCGGGACCTCAGCAGGTCCAGCAAGGTAGCTTCTTGCCACTTGCACCCTTTCTCTCTTACAAGTCCCATGCCTGCAGAAGGATGCCTTCCCAACTGCTGCTCTTGACAGCGTCTGATGAAGGGCAGGTACTCCCAGTATGGAATCCCCAATAGTACTGTCACGTAGTTGTCAGCAAAGACAACGAGGTCCCCTTGAATTATGTGCCCAGAAATTTTTTTTTTCTTTTTTAAGCTGAATAGTAGCAATGACCTCTCTGGAGAATCAGAAGGAAAAGGGTGACAATGAACATATGCTATGGTTTACGTCAGGTCTGTTAACAAGCTCCTGCTTCCCCTTCTCTAAAAGCTGAGTCTTTCTGATATTCTAAGTAGCATGTATTTTAGCAGGTATGTATAAATGCCTGGGTTGAGGCATTTAAAAGAAAATGTAAATCTGAGTCAGACCTCTATGGAGGGAAAAAACCAACAGCTAGAAGGGAAGCTGAGGTAACATTATTGCTGATTTGGCCGCAGCATGACGATGCTTCTTCATATCTGACACCCCAAGATATCATTTCGTGTATGACAGGTGCCCATTCTTGTCAATTGTCCCTGCTGGGCAAGTGATGGGAGCAAAATGTCAGTTGGCAAAAGGGCTCTGAATAATCACTACAAACTTACAAGGAGGCATTTCAGAAACTTCCTCAGCAGAGTTCACATGAAAGGCTAATTGGCAGGGACCTGGCTTCCTGGAAGGCACCTTGCATTCAGGTGTTCAATTCTGTCAAATGCTTTGAAGGGAACAAACACAGTCTCCTAGCTCTCAAGTCACTACAAAATTGTTCTTTATATTGAAAATAGGTTGATGTGAGTTCTGTCTCTAGCGTAACTCAGGAGAGGACGCAGTTCCTTGTACATTTCTAGTTGGCTTAACCAAAAGAATACCATCTCTTTGTCAACCCATTTTGGCCTCTCTTTTCACATGAGTCTGGTTTCCCCCATCCAAGATTTTGCCCCAAGTTCTCGGAGGAGAGTCTCAGAGTGTAACCTCGTGGAGGGGATGGGGGCTGCAACATGGGTGACGGAGCAAGCCAACATTTTTCAAACTTGGTTCACCAGAACATCATCCTGGCCAATACACTTGGGAAAACCTCTCCCTGTGTTGTAGAGTCACGATAGAAAATGTCTGAGAAGTCCTGCAGTGAAGAAACCTTCTTAAATTTGTTTTAGAAGTTCCAAAACTCATTCTTCATAGATTTTATTTTCATGTCTATTAACATCCCTGTGAACTGTGGTTATTTGTAATCTATTTTAGGAAATGCTGTTACAGGCACATAATAATGGTAGGCAACATAGCATTGTTTTTTCCCCTCTCTATTGGGGTCAAGCAGAGCTCCCTTTTTTCCTGACCTTTGTTATTTGACACATTTCTAGAATGTCTGAGTCCATTGAACTGCCTTTGTTCATAGAGTTAAAGGAGAAAAATGTATCTTAAGGTAATGACTGAGAATCTCACACGACCTTGGGGCCATTGCTGTGATTTCCATATGACTGGCACTCTCTGGAGCAGAGGCTGGAGATGGACAAGGTAGAGGACACTGAGTCCAAAGCAAGCTCAGGAATGCTCCTGGGACCTAACATACTTGCTGACACGTGCTTATTTCCTTTCTCTTGCCTGTTGCCCCTAATAGTGATTTGCCGGAAAAGAAAGGTCATTCTAGAGGCTTGAAGGCCCTAAAGAAGTGGGTGTTGAGTTTACAAAGAAAAGGCACAGGAGTTCCATGTGTCCAGAGGCAGTGGACTCGTGGACAGAGTCATGAGCTGTCTCCTGTGTCCCAAACGGGGATGGGAGGCATTTCCAGTCACTGTTTGGTGCCTTTTGGCCCAACTGACACTTTAAATGAATCCCAGAAGTTGAGCTGACTCTAATCTAACTTTTAGCCTGTCCCCTCTCTAGCTTTCTCCTGTGAAAGGGGGCGCAGTCATCCCTGGGAGGCCCTCACAAACTTTTGCTATCAGCCCCAGGCTACACTTCACATGAGGCTATGGTATGGAGAATTTGCCCCTATCTGCACTCCTGCTTCTGTTCTTCACTGTGTGTGCTCAGGCAGTCTTACTGTTCCCATTTAGCACATCCAGTGAACACTGCTTGAAGGGCAGACTTACATGCCTTCTGTTTTACATGCTAGGTAGGGGACACGTACCCAAGGCCTAGTCCTGCAACGCAATCCGGTCAAGGAGGCATAACCACTTCAGATAAAGCCCGTTCAAACATACCAGCTCTCCTGCCGACTTTGACCTTGATTCCATCAACTCTTAATGTTCTTGCCTGTAGTCTCTACTAGGACTTTATCAACAGGTTTTGATTTTATAACACTAGGTAGGAGAAGGATTCCCCAGACAGGCCGAGTATCCATTTCCACAAAACAGCCAGGTAAAAAAGACACAACGTTTTTACATAAAGCCTGCTCCAGCATTCCAACTTTCAGTCTTATAAACGCTGATATTTTTTCTCTCAATCTCATTGCAGCCTGAGTCAGGGCTTTACCCATGGGTTCTGGTACCACAGTTCCTTGATACACAAGAAACTTCTCTTTTCCACCTTCTCATCATTTTAACTACTTCTGTGCAAAAAACTTTGGGTCCCCAGCCAGGGGTGGAGCCAAGGGACCCTGGCCATTTTGTTACTCTTTAACTTGATGAATTTGCCTAGCCACTGCTACAAGCGATTGCTGGACAGGTTTCTGGTTATAATCTCTGCCTTCCTGCTTTCTAAATTCCTCCAAACTGGGATAAATGGAATGAACTTGTTTGCAGCCCTTTAACGTTGGGGGATCAGCACAGAATCCCTTTATCCCACCCAACCTTTGGTAGTGCTATATTAAAACCTTTGTTTTAACCCCATCAATGTCCATTTTATTCATCCTGTTTCTTAATAACCATCTAAAGAATTCCACCCTGCTGGAAAGAGTCCCTTGACTCTTTCCTTTCAGTTTCCTCTTTGTTTCACTCCTATCAATATTTGCTTTATTCCTTTTATTTCTTAATAACTGTTTAAAATTTTCTACCTTTCTGCCTCTCCCCATTCCCTTGTTAATTAACCTAATGTTTTTTATTAGCATCTGTGAGATCCCTAAGGGAAAGCTGAGACAGTCAATTGGCTAAGGCTTCTGGAACTGTCCCTAGGTTTTATAGCAGTGAGGTTATATGGAGTACCCATGTGAAAGGGGCCCTTTAACCACGACATTTACCATGATGTGGGTAATAGGCATATTCAGTGAGTGAACTTCCTAGTCATCACAGAGCCAGTCCTACATGGCTTGTATACAAGCATCAGCTGCTTCATCTGTGGTGCTCTACTTGACATTCATAGCGGGAGACAGACAGCCCCTCTTTTCAGGGTAAACTTTTTTGAATGAGGAATTATTTGCCCCCTTCCCATTAATTCCATTAAAAATATGAGATGTTATCAAAATCGTTTAGAACTAACTCTTTAGATAAGTTCCCAGGAGGCCATTTGTATTTGTCTCTTTCCTCCCTCACCTATCTCTACTTCCTCTCCTAGTCACCTGTAGCAAGGGTTGATCCATAAGTGAGCTCTGCATGCATTGTCAAGTGGCAGTGACAAAGCTGTGGGCCGAAAATAGGACAAAGAAGGAGAAAGCAGGCAAAAGGCAGAAGAGGAGAGGGGGGAGTCTTACGTGGAGAAGGCATTGTTCTGTTTCTCGCATCGGATCCCTTTGCAGTTGTTTGGCTCATCGATTGCTCTGGTCTCGTAATAAAAGTAAAGCTGGTTCAATCCATTGGCAAAAGCCAGCAGTACCAGGCAGTAGATAAAGAGGAATTTGAGGATATCAAGCAACATGCGCCCCAAAGAGATCTGCAGAGGCCCTAAGTGGGAGTTGGCTGTGAACAGGGATATGAGACGCAACGAACTTAAAATGTTGGATATCGCGAAGAGAGCTTCTGCGATGAGAGTCGGGTGCCACATTTCCCATTCTTCCCTTGGACGAGAACCATTATACTGAAAGAAACAACGAGTGCACAAGATGAGAGGTACAGTGAGCATTTAGAAAACTTTCCCCTCTTTCCTCCCTTTTGCACCCAAATAAAGCCACTAGAACAGGCATCAAGCACTCATTTATAAAAGAGGACCCTGTCCCCGTGATTGGCACTATGTCTTTTTTTCTCACCCTATCAATACATGATGCTAATAAATCTCTTCTTTCCACTCCCACCCAAATATATACCCAGCACGTATATGTAGAAAAATGAATTTCGGAGCAATCATCTGGAGCAACCACCTGTGGTTTATCAACAGACATTTTCTAGCTGTGAGTTTACCAGATTGTTGGGGAGTGTCACTGAAACAGAGCCGCTGGTGTGCCCAAGGTAGTGAGGCCAAATTACTCTTTTCCCTAATGAGATTTCAAATCCGATTTACCCCCCACCCCAATCCCTCATTTCATTCTGAGCACCGTAGACAACAACTTGTAGTTACTGAAGGTCAAGGGATAGGTTCAGCCTCTTCAGTGTGCTGTGTTCACCTTGACTTCCCTGCTGACTGCAGTTTGGAGCTGATTGAGCACCCTTAGAGGGTCATTACTCAGCGTTTTTTGCTGACACTGTTTTCTCCCATACTATTACAAATGGCGTGTCAGCCTTGCAGGTAGTGAAGTTAGGGCTGTCCACATGGTGGTATCTGGATGTATTTTATTATTCCTTTGACAGCCCTGTAAGTCTGAATGTCCCTCTAGTGCAGATGAAGAACCAGAGGGTCAAAGTGAAAGAGCCAGTATTTCTGGAGTTGGCTGCCTATTTCTCAGTCTATCCTGAACTTTCAGCTCCTGGAACATTGGAGGTCTCCTTGTGGAAAGATGGCTTCGTTGGGACACCTGAGCTCCAGTTTGGGTTTTGTCCCTGAAAACTGCCTCTCTCTCTCAATTTCACCATGGAATGAGGATAATATCTACTCCTACCCCTGCACATGTTTGTGATTATGTGCCCATATGTGAAAGTCTGTGTACTCCATAAGGGGAGATGTTATAGAAATACAAGAAATTGCTTTTTACCTTCCCCAAGACAGAAGTAGATTTTGCCTGGAATTCAATCTGAAGCATATTGCCTTGAGCTCTCATCTAAATATCACAATTTCTCAGGACTAAATGTAAACAACTTTCCTGAGAAAATGTTGCACCAGGGGCCAAATTATACTGTTAGCATTTCTAAAATGTGCTTTGCTTCCAACAACTGAGGAAACTGGTAGTGTTAAAATTGTTTGTGTATATCCAGTATTCTTCACTGTCAGAGGAGTTTGGAGAAAACTTGCCACATTTGTGCTTCTGTTTCAGATAGACTCGAGGTGGCCAATTGGTTTTACATACTCTTGGCCAAATCTTGTATCTCTCCATTTTTCTTTCCAAAGAAAACATGTGCTACATCGTTGTGAGGGGTGGCTATTGCTATGCCTGTTTTATCAAGTGAAGGGACTGACATCCAGAGAGGCAGAGTGAGTTGCTTAAGATCAAACAGCAAGTTGGTGGCAGAGCCTGGACTAAAACTCAGATCTCTAAACATTCAGCTTAGCGCTATTTCTATTAAATGCTACTTCTATGATAGTTGTTATAACAGCACTTATGTTAGAGAGGCCTTTACAGGTTTTGAGGTCTATGTGAGATGAAGACTCTTTGCTGATAACAAAACAGACCTATGTTTTAAAACTAGGCATTATTAGTTGAAGCATGCATAGCTCTTAATCTAGGGGTTTCTCTCCACAGCCACAACTGTAACCACAGGGAAGTCTGCTGCCCATGGAATGGTAAGTCTGGATTTACAGAACAATCAAAGTGTGAAAGATGATTCTTGTGGCAAATCTATGCTTTACATATATATTTTTAGAGAAAGATATTATAGAATAGGATAGCAGGGAATAAACTTGGAGTTTATTTAGCATAGAGGTCAGCAAACTTTTTATGTCAAGGGCCAGAGAGTACATATTTTTTGCTTTGTGGGCTACATGGTCCCTGTTGCAACTACTCAAATATTTTCTTACAGAACTAACAGGCAATACGTATATAAATGGACGTGGCAATGGCCCAAATTTGGCCTGCAGACCATAGTTTGCTGACCCATGATAGAACACAAGTGGTTTTCAAATTGTGTTCTTTGAAGCCTGAGGATTTAGTTGAAGTATCTGGTGGCCACTGTGGAAACCAAGGAGGAGGCCAGGAAGATTCATTCCTCAATCAAATTCAGTTCTTTTAACTCCTTAATATATTGCATTCTGCCTAAGTTTTAACTTCAAGATGTGGTTCCATGGAAAAAAATGAAATGCTTGAAATCCATTGATCTAGTCCACTCTTATTTTTCAGAGGCAGTGTCTAAGGCTCAGAGAGGTAGAAGGATGGCTTATGGTAATCTAGCTCATAAATGTCAGAACAGGGATTAAATTTAGGTCTCCTGACTCTTCAGTTAGTGATATTGGGAGGCAGGTGATTTTTCTTATATTTTTTGAGCTGGAATGCAGCTTGAAAATTGGCCTTCATCCCTTTCAAACAGGAGTGAATTGCATTCTGGCAACTCAAAAGCAACATATGAAGAGGGTTGGCCAAAGGTGGGGACTCAATAGTAATAAAGATGGGGGGGTTGTGTCTTCATCCTAGTACTGGCTGAAGAAAGGACCACAACTTAGTGGGGATCAAACTTCAGATTTAGTCTGTACATATGGAGTAAGGTGGTGGTGGGGTAAATCTAGGTGGTGCTATCCTAGAAGACAAAAGGACAATTATTCTCCATTTGTGGGGTTATCCTGGGGGGACTGAGGGCCAATCTTATGAGTGTTTGTTCCTTTTGATGTGTGCCTTTTCCTTCCTGTTGTTATAGGTCACGTAAAGTGGAGAATATACACTGTTGACTAGTTTTTCACTAGTAAAAGATCTTCTTAAGGCCAGCTTATGCCACATGCCTCTGTACTGCCTAAGTACAATGGTGATCCAAAATTTTTCAAGGGGCCTGGGGGCCAGCTCTGTGTCTTTACCTCATAGAGGATGGCTGAGCCTACTTGGAGGAGTTCATTTCAGACTGGCGTGCCTCTGGGGAGAAGTGGACCAAACTGCCTAGTGACAATTTCTCATTGCAAGTCTAGTCTGCGTGCAGCAGTTTTGTAAATTCTCCCCCTTTTTTGAGAAGGACTCCAACTTCTTGGCAAATGTCTTTTTTGAGTTAATTGTTTGTCAGTTGAGGGGCATTTACTCAGCTTACTAGAGCTGATTTATCCTTACATTCTGTAGGGGGAAGTGTCTAGTCCTTGGAAGCCTTGCCAGTGAAGTTGGGCAGGTTATGTGATTAACTAATGTTGGGCATCTGTTGACACATTTTCACATCCCCAAGGGTTAATCTGATCATTTATTCTAAACTTTCCTGTTTAAGAAAAACCCACCAATTTCTAGAATGATAATTTATTATCACTCCAGTATATAAATATCACTTCCAAACGAATAACTTTTTTTTTTTAAAGGCAAACAGTATTAGTCAGCAGAGTGCCAGAATGACATGGATTTCATCCAGGCACATTAACCAGAGTTTCAAACATTTTCCTTACCAGCTTTTTCTTGTAAGGAAGTTGTAAGTATGTGTTAAACGATCACCACAAGTATAAGCATACTCTCAGGCTTCTTTCAAAAATGTTCCATGACTGCATCCAGTATTCGTGCTCCATATAACTAACTGCCAAGGTCTTAAAATTCATGCAATGTGCATATCAGGGATATAAAAAGAAACTAAATTGTTGGCAAGTTGGGGGACAGCCATATTCCCATTTCTAAAACTCCTTAATGTGGGATTTAGTGCCAAAAAGCATGACTGACTAGACAGTGTTGGAGACTGAATTGTCAGCCTTTCCTCATGTTGGAGGAGTTCAATTCACGGTAGAAGGGGCACAGCCATTCCATGGCCTGATGAGCAGCAAACCTGACCTAGGAGCTTATGATTATGTGACTACCCAGTGTGAAGTATTGGACATAAAGTTACTTTTCAGGATAATTCAGGCTATACATTATGCAGGAAAAGCATCAAGGTGGGGTGTGTGTGTGTGTGTGTGTGTGTTATTTAGATTGGTAGAGAGACATAGGTTGGGTGATAGTCAAAAAGCTGGATTCATAACAGCTTGAATGACCATCCTCATCATGGAAGTGATGAGGGAGGAAGAGACAATTAAAGATCTATGTCTTCTGCAGTGAAGTTTCCAGGGTTCTGTTACCTGTCACATAAAGAACACTTGAGGGAAGTGTGAATATTCAGTTTTGAAAAGAGACAACTCAGTGGGTTAGTGAGAGATGACTTCATATCAGAAGCACTTTATGGAGAAGGAACAGCCTTGTTCTGTTTGACCCCACAGGGAAGAAGAATTACTAATGGATGTGTCACAGGGAGAATAATATTAGAAAAATACAAAGTAGCACTTTTTAATGAAGTGACATGAGTTGAGAGAGTTTTAGAAATTCAGTGAATTTCCTGTCTCTGCTCTATGCAAGCATCAGTGGGCCATCTTCTTGGCAAGGATATTGTAGGGAGGATTTAAACACTG
This sequence comes from Camelus dromedarius, assembly GCF_036321535.1. NCBI lineage: Eukaryota > Metazoa > Chordata > Mammalia > Artiodactyla > Camelidae > Camelus > Camelus dromedarius. Next base: position 30,788,401 of record NC_087472.1, on the reverse strand, counting down.
ACTGGATGCGTGGGTGGCTTGAAGACCCTTTTACTCTCAGAGTTTCGGAAGCTAAAATCTCATTTGCAAATTGCTCCATTTTCCACTTTAAAAAAATTTTTTTTCACTTTTTATTTAAGTAGAGATACTGGGGATTGAACCCAGGACCTCCTGCATGCTAAGCACTGCACTCTACCACTGAGCTATATCCTCTCCCTTCCATTCTTCACTTTCTTTGGTTAAGTGGACTCTGCTTACAAACCATTGAAAGAACATCTGTTTATTCTTTCCCACATGGATTCGATGGTCATTAGCACTTTCCTCCTAAACTCTTCATGCTCCCAGTGCTAAAGCTTAATGTAATCAAAATCATTATTTAATAAAAATGGTGAACATTCCAAGTTACCTTGACATAGGCCACAATCTTCAAGGAAATAGTTGCCAGGTAGAGTGAGTTCATTGCAAAATCCATCAGATTCCACCAATCATGGATGTATTCAGTAAATCCACCATCCCACATTTCCTTAATCTCCCCCCAAATGAAACCTGAAGAATGGAGACAAAAGGTTTATTTCTTCCCAGGGTCAGAATAGTCATCATAGTAAGATCCCCCCCCCCCAATGAAGAAAGATGAAATCAATAAATGAATTGGACTCGGAGGGGTGAAGCCCCTAGAGACAGTAATCACTTCTTTCTTTCTATCTCACCTCCTTGTCTTGAACTCACCAAACCTGAGAGGCTTTACCTAAAGATGCCTATAGGTTATATTTTTCTGGATACTGCTCACTTTTAACACTGTTACTATAGTTACTGGAATACTGTTGCAATTTAGGGAGCCTGATTCAACCCTCTTTGCATTTTAGAGTAAGGGTAATTTAAACAAGTTAATTAAGTCAATATTATCCCAAAGTCCTTAGTTTCTACTAAGTGCTAGACGGAAAAGTTCTCAATGAGTTTTGAGGTGAGCAAGCTGGCTGTGGTCCAAATTACTGGATGTTAGAACTGAAGCTAGGCAATGGGGCCCAGAAGAATTTAGAATCCTCTTTTCTCCTTTCTCCGCTGTGTGTGTGGATTTCATGGAATTCTGCCTGATGACCTAGATGTTTCTTTAGCCTTGAAATGTGGAAAGAAGTACATGGCATGGCTGCAGTCTAAGGTAGTACATCTCAGATTTTAACATACATGTGAATCACCTGGGGATCATGTTAAAATGCAGATTCTGATTCCGTTGACCCAGGGTGAGACTGGAGATTCTGCATGTATAACAAGTTCCCAGGTGATACTGACTTTGCTGGTTTGGGGACCACAGTTTGAGCAGCAAGGACTTGGAGGATGGCAGTGCATTGGAGGGTCCAGTGCCATCACATTAATTTTGGAGACTTCTGGTAAGGCTGTTTTTACCAGGAATGGTGTGAATTTCCCCAGTTCCCCTCCTGGTTGTGAAATCAGTATTCAAATAGGCTGTGGACCCGGAAGAAGCACTGGGATTGTGTGGAGTAACTGTGAGAAAGCAGCAGATCCAAGTCCTCTCCACCCAACCCCAGGGATGGAGACAAAGACCTTGATTGGACTGATCAGCACTTGTCCTGCCCAGCTTACCCGAAGCCTGTCCTTACCAACACTTAGCTTTCCCTCTAAACCAACTGACACACAACTTCCTTGTCCTTGAAGATGTTAGGTTAGTAGAAACAAGCCCTGGGTGCACTGCCAATCTAGCTGTGAACCCTGCAATACTGAGTGACAAGTGCCTGGGGAGGAAGGAACCATATTTATGACACTCCCAACAAAGGACTACCCCATGCACAGAGGGAAGGTGCCCTAGTTCAGGGCCAGTCCAATTGCCTATTCCAGCAGTTTCTTTAGACAGGACTGGCAGGCAGTCTGGCCATAGCTCGTGGTCCCTTTGACTCACCGAGAACCCAAGGCAATATCATCCACTCTACGACAGTGGGGGGAGGCCCCTGTACATGGAGGTCTGTCCTGACGATGTGCTGAGAAGCCAGGAGGAGCATGAAGAGGAAGGTCAGATACGATGCTGTGTGGCAGATAAACTTGATAAAGGGTTTCTTGATGAACAGCCCGAGGTTGCTCCTGGGTGAGATCAGATAAGCTATAGACAGCATGGGAAACAGGAACCCAATGGTCATGCAGGTCAGAAGCTTAACCACCCAGTGTTTCCGCCGCCATCCAGGGAAGCCGTCGTACCACAGAGTGGCCAGCAACTGTTGGCAATTGGGCTGGGCGACAAACTGGGAAAAGAAGAGATCAAGTCAGGTGTCTGTGAAGTCCAAGAGGAAGTCTCCATTCATAATAGGGCTCCTAGTTTACAGCCAGCTGTATGGCCAATCCCCAGAGGAGGCCTGAAGGCCAGGTTTCCATGAATGGGTCTAACCCCAGAGACAGCTCTGCATGCCAAGCCAGGTGACTCAATCTTCCTTAGGGTTGATTACTTGTTTCATACCTTAAACAAAAATCACTCTGGCTTGTGCTTTGGCATGCCCCCTTTCCCCCCTCCCATCATGTGACAGATGGTTCCCCAAACCTGCCTCTGCATCAGAATCATCCAGGGAACATTAAAAAAAATCCCGATTCCCAGGTGACACCACAGACTGACTAAATGAGCCTCCCTGGGGAGTAGAGCCTGGACAGCTGTTTTACAAAGTTCTCCTGGGAATTTACATGCCTCTTAGCAGAGAATCATAGGGACGTTTCATTTCAAATCGTTTCACTTTTACTCATTCCTCTAGCTTACATGAGGTCATCAACCAGTGTATACTTGGGGCAAACACAAACTGGCAGCGAATAAGCTCATGCCTGTGGCTGTGGTCTGGAATGGAAATGAATTACCTTTTGGATGTTTTCTTCTTTCCCTTCTGGTTCTGAGCATCTCTTGGTGGCTACTAAAGAATCAGGTTGCTACTTTGCCACCTATTTAACACCCTCTCTAGTCTAGGCATGCAAAGAAGGAAAGACTATTTGGAGGCCAATATTATAAGATGGTATCTAGCACAGCTGGGATTCTACTTAAAGGCGATCTACAAAGTGTCAGCGATTAATAGTTAAGTGATCATCAGCACTGCAAGTCACCCTCCAGCTGCTACTTCCTGGTAAGCCACTCAACAGGGAGCTCGACTGTCAGCCATGATTTTAAATATTGCCTCTATTTGATTACTCCAGCTTCCCATGGGAAAGGTTAAACAGCTGCACCATGTAGCTTCCTAGGACAAACGAAATGAAATTCTTCCATCATTTACCTAACACTCAAGGTAAACTAGCCCAATTTTACTGTCAGTGTATGTGAAGGTCACTAGCTTCCCACCAAAACCAATCTTTACTTCCTTGAGTACATGGCTGAACTACATCTCCCAGTCTCCCTTGCAGGGAGGTGTGGCCACGTGACCAAGTTCTCAATAACTGAATGTGAGGAGAAGTGATGAGCGGCAACTCTAGGCCTGGCCTATATAAATCCCCCATGTGTGCTCCTCCATGTTCTTTCCTCCCTCTGCCTGACTGGGATGTGGTAACTTGGGATGGCCTGGGGGCTTCTGTCAGCCCAAGTCTCTCAGTGACCATGTGGAGAACAATTGTCTTGCTGACCAAGAATACCTGTCTTGGACAGTGATGTGACTGAGATAATTCTATTGTGTTTGAGCCATTATCCATTTTGGGGTCTAGCCTACCCCAAAGCAGTTTACTATTATGAAATGACAAAAAAAAAAAAGCTCTGAAGTCTTTTTATCATATGATCTCATTTTCTCCAAAGATGTTCATGATCCTCCTTATGTCCTCATATCTCCTTTTCACACATTCACACACAAAAAGACAAAATCCTATATAATCCCTTTCTACTCTTCCTGGAATTATAGCCCATGGCAAAAGCTGGGATGAAAAGGTCTTAGAAAACAGTAAAGAAAAATAGAAGGGTAAAGCAAAATATTTAGATGCCATGGGGAATGCCCTGGAAGCACACAGTCTAGTGAGGGAGACAGATCTAGAAACAGACAGTTATGAAACAGTATGGTAAGGGCATGGAAATGGATAGGAAAACAAGGCATAATGAGAGCACAAAGGTAGGGCAAATCTGGACTGCTCAGCAAAGGCTTCCTGGAGGAGGCAGTGTCTGAATGTGTAGAAGCCAGCTAGATGTATGGAAGGAGCGGGGAAGGGGCTAAACAACCAAAGCAGAGTGGGTGACATGACTAAAGGCATATAGATGTGAACAAGAGCATGGCTTGTACGAGGAGCTAGAGCAGTTCGAGGTGGCTGCAGCTTGAACTTCAAAGCTGAGAATGGCAAGAGATGAGGCTGGAGAGGTAGCAAGAGTTACAGATCAAAATGATAGTCTTTGGCCATTATAAATAGTATGACTCATTTTAAGAGCAATGGGAAGCCATCGATGATATGTTTATATATGTGAGTGTGTGTTTGAGTGTGTGTGTGTGTTTAGAGCAGCAGAGTAGCTAAGACAATAGGCACTTGAGCTAGATTGCATTGGTTTCTCTGTTCTTCAATGTCTTCATCCAAAGAATGGACTTAATAACAGCATCTACCATATAGGATTCATGTGAGGATTAAGATCAGCTACTCCATATGAAGCACTTAGAACTCTGTCTAGCATATAGTAAGGGCTCATTAAATCTTAGTTGCATATGTCGTTATGCATGTGACAGAATCAGATTTGGACATAAGAAAGATTGAGTGGAAAATGGCTTGGGGGCAGAGAGTTGCCAAAAGTAGAGGCAGGAAGACCAGTTGGAAAGTTGTTGTCGATCTTGTTCAAAATGATTGTGATTTAACTAAGGTAATGGCAGTGGAAGCAAAGAGATATGCTCAGATTCAAAATGTGGTGAGGAGGTGGAATTGGCTGGATGTGGTGATGGACGGGAAGTGAAGAGGTGAGAGAGTAAAAGGGAGGGAGGCTTCTTTTTTGGGTGGATTGGTGAGCAGTAGTACCATTAACTGAGAGTGGGAAGATTGAAGCTGGAACAAGTTTATGGAGACGCAGGCACTTTTATACCTGCTGAGTTAGATTGTGGGGTAGCTAAATGGAGATATCCAGACTGAAGTACTGATGTTACACATCAGGGGCCAGCAAACTTTTTCTGTAAAGGGCTAGACAGTAAATATTTGGGACTTCGTAGACCGTATCGTCCCTGTTGCAATGACTCAACTCAGCTGTTTCAGCACAAACTCAGCAACAGATAGTATGTAAATGAATGGATGTAGCTGCTGCCAGAATGAGATATTTGGACCACTTTGCAATGGTCTTTATGATCTCCTAGGACTTCCCCTTGTGTATCCCCAATAACTCTGACCCAAGAAATTACTCTTCCCTAGAGCAAAATGCAGATGTGAAACTTCTTTTAACAGTGGATATGACCATCCAGCCTTTATTTTCAATGTCTCTGCTCTGATTTTTCTTTTGGCTTAAGGTGCTCATTTTAAAGTTGGACAGGTTTTTATTTTCTATTTTTATATCTGACAAGAGTAGTATAGGGTGGTGTGCATTCTGGCAGAACAAACTGCAATTAGAATATTATAAAACAAACTTGTCTTAAGCCACAGTGTATTATCTAATCCAAAAACATCTGTGACCTTTGAAAGCACACTCCTAACTCCTGCTTGAATATTGAAATTCAAATTTGGCAGGTTATTTAATCAACCCCTAGTTGATTTCAAGAATGCCTCAGAGGGATTGCAGAAAAAAACAGCAGTGTGTATGTGTTGTATGTTCAATTGTGCTAAAGGCCAAACTGTAAAGAGCCTAAAGCATAGTTTTTAATTTTGATGAAGTCCATTTTATATTTTCTTTTGTTGCTTGTGCTGTTGCTGCCATATCTAAGAAACCATCATTCAGTCTAAGGTCACAAAGATTTGTGTTTTTGTCTCTGAGTTTGATAGCTTTACCTCTTATACTTAGGTCTCTGAGCCATTTTGAATTAATTTTTGCATATTGTGTGAGGAAGGGTTCCAACTTCATTTATTTGCATGTAGATATTCACTTGTGCCAGCACCATTTTTTTGAAAAGGCTACTATTTTCCTATTAAATAGTTTTGGCATCCTTGTTGAAAATCAACTCACCATAAATATAAGGGTTTATTTTTGGATTCTGAATTTGATTCCATTTGTCAATGTCTCTCCTTATGCCAGTACCACACTGTCTTGATTCCAGTAGTTCTGTAGTAAGTTTTGAAATGGAAAAGCATGAATCTTCTAAATTTGTTGTTCTTTTTCAAAGTTGTTTCAGTTATTCTGCCTCCATTGCGTTTCATACCAGTTTTATGATCTTCTTGTCAATTTATGCAAAAAAACGAACCTGAGTTTTTAATAGGGATTACATTGAACCTGTAGAACAATTTGGCGAGTTTTGCCATCTTAACAGTATTAAGTCTTCCAATTCATAAGCTTGCAATATTTTTCCATTCTTAAGGTCTTCTTTAGTTTCGTTCAACAGTGTTTTATAGTTTTCAGTGTTCGAGTCTTATACTTCTTTTGCTAAATTTATTCATTAATATTTTATTCTTTTTGATGCTTTTGTAAATGGAATTATTTTCTTAATTTCATTTTGGGGTTGTTCATCCCTAGTGTATAGAAACACAACTCATTTATTAGCCATAATAGTTTTTTGTTGATTCCTTATAATTTTCTATATACAAGAACATGTCATTAGTGAGTAAAGATGGCTTTACTTCCTCTTTCCAAACTAGATGCTTTTTATTTCTTTTTCTTACCTAATTGACATGTTTAGAATCTCCAGTACAATGATGAATACAAGTGGTAAGGGTGGACATCCTTGTCTTTTTTCTTGATTTTAGGGGGAAAGTTTTCAGTCATTTTCCATTAAGTGTGGTATTAGCTATGGGTTGTTTATAGATGGATTTCATTAGGTTGAAGAAGTTCTACTACCAGTTTTCTGAGTGTTTTTTATGATGAAAGGGTGTTGGATTTTGTCAAATACTTTTTCTATGTCAATTAGGATGATCATGTGTTTTTAACCCTTCCTTCTATTGTAATGTATTACATTGATTGATTTTATTATGTTGAACCACTCTTCCATTCCAGCTATAAATTCATGGTGTATATATAATCTTTTTTTAAAAAATTGCTGGAATCAGATTGCTTTTTGTCAGGTTTGTTGTTTGCCTCAACTCTTATCCATTACCTCAGGCAGCCTTGATGTTAAGCAATTGCTGCTGATTTTTTTCAACAAATACCCCTAGGGAAAGGTCTGTTGGTCCTGAGTCAGATCACACAAAGGCAAGCCCTGTGAATGGAACTTTTCTAAAGAGTAGCCAGACAGGCCATACAATGACAATTCTTTGGGGATGGGTCTTTTTTGGGGAGCTCCAAACTCAGCCTTTCTCTCCTCCAGTGGCTGCCAAGCTGCTCCTTTTCACAGTTACTGGGGTTTCAAAACTGTTAGTTTTCAAGGTTACTGAGGAGCTGGATAAAGGGAGATATAATAGGGCAAGTTAAAATACCACAAAACTTGCTGTTCTTGCTAAGATTCAGCAGTTTTTCTTGAATATATGCTCCCCTGTTGCAAGTCTTTGGTTAAATTCCAGAACTGTGAAAAAGTTGACTTTGAAAAATTTTCCAATGTCTTGTTGCTTTTTGAAGGAGTGGATTTTCAGAAGTTTTAACTTCACCATTCTAGAAATGCTTTCCCTCATGAATTTTTAACTTTCATGGGAAGCGATGATGTAGTTGTATGTGGGTTAGTGCAAACGACAGAGTCCTTCCCCAATTCCCTACTTAGGGGGCTTCAAAGAAACAAAATTTGAGCATTTTAAGAGTTTCTCAAAAGCCAGAAGACTGGGTGTTGCCCAGGGACTAGGAGCATGCTTTGTCTAAATTATCTTCCCAATATTTTGCTAAATGTCTGGCACAAAGTAAACAATGAATAAATGCTTGTTGGATGAGTGATTGAGAACCTTGGTGGAACACTATCTTTCCAAAGTCTTCTTTACTTAGTGTATGTAGAGGGTGAAGTCTGGTAGCTAAATCAAGTCTCTTAGGAGTTGCAACTAGGAACTATTCTTAACATAGTCAGATTAACTACCATATATTGAACTCCTATAGGGTTCCAGACACTGTCCCAGATTTTCACATGGATCAGCTCACAGTAACCCTAAAGGCAGATATTAGTATTATACCCATTTTACAGATGATGAGACTGAGCCCAAGCTCACATTCTTGGTAAGTGGTGGAGCCAGGACTGGAGCCCTAGCTTAACTGACCATAGACTAAACTGTTAAACACTGCACTCTGTCCATCCATGAATGGTATGATCTGAGGCCTTCAGAAAGCTGAATTTCCCAGTATCATCCCTTTTGGCCTTGCCACAGTGATTGAAATGCCCACATCATTTATCACTTTGGGTTAAGGCCTTGAAGGTATATTCATGTTTGTAGGAAGCGATAATATATAAAACTAGTAACTACCCTTAACAGTTTAAAGTAAGTATCTCAAATTAGCCAGTTATCGAGCAAAAGGGACCTACCTGCCAACAAGGCCCAGAAATGATGGGCTCTCCCTGGGTCTGGGTTCCTGAGTGGCAGCTAGGAAAGGGGGAAGGAGTGATACATAGCTCAGGACATGGCGGGGGACACCGAAGATCTCAGCTTCCTGGTTTAGCCCCAGGACAGATATGATTAGGACCCACCTTTTCAATCTATCTAACTCTTCTTTGTAAACCTGCTAGGGCCGTCACTGTAGTTTTTTTTCCTCTGTGATGCTTCATTTCTCCAATGCTCCCAGGCAAGGGCTGAAAATCAGTTTTTTCCTTACTGCCTAGGACTTTTGGAAAAGCCTGGCTTTTTTTCTCTTTGACACAAAGCTGCATTTTAAATAGAGGGGTGCAATAGCTCTTTGCCCCCTCCCTTCCCCACCCAAAGAATAATTCTTGAGAGAAATGATGTCAGGTTCCACTGGAAAGAGCTCACCCCTCCCCCAGACAACTAGCAAAACCGCTTTGATTTCACCTCTGCAGAGCTCTGACTTCACTCATTCAGTGCGGAGAATTATCTCCCTAGCTCCTCACCAGTCTATTGTGTGCGACTTTTGTTCCTACAGCTGTCTAAATACTCACGTGGCTTTCATGCCCGATTCACATGCTGAACCCAAGGCAGAAGAGAAATTAACTTGCTCATTGCCAAGGGGATGCAAGGTCTGCGTGATTCAGTTCAGGCATTTCCACAAGTATCTCTGTACACATGCTGTGCCTAATTCTCTGTGGCGCATGGGGAGAGGGTTGCAACAAGAGAGACTGATGGTGATTCTGCCTGCGGGATCTCATTGAGAGGCCAGCCAAACTCACGTGAAACAAGTAACAGGACAATAATGTTTGTGTTCAGACACCCGCACAAGCGGTCCAGATGGTGCAAGTGTCAGGTTCCCAGATGGTTGGCGCTCAATAGAGCAGGGAAGGCTGCTCTCCTCCAAATTGGGAGATTATTTTGCCAAGTAAGGACATGGGAAAATAACAATCCACATCCCTTCGATTTCCTGTTACCACCATTTTATGAAAAGAATGACTAAAATCTAGTCATTCAAATTGGATCCATTTAGCATTAAGAAAACTTACTACTTTGCTATGAGGCACCACAACTAGGAACTAAGGGCTTTCAGAGATGGGACAAACCAGCAGGCACTTAGAGTCATAAGGAAAGGCTGCAGAGAATTGTTAAATCAGAGAACCTCACTTCCTTTTGGAAGCCTTCCCTGATTGCCCCAGCCAGAGCAATCCCTTGTTCTTTTTTTTTAATTGAAGTATAGTCAGTTACAATGTGTCAATTTCTGGTGTACAGCATAACGTTTCAGTCATACACATACATACATATATTCGTTTTCACATTTGGCAATCCCTTGTTCTTGAGCTCAGACCACTTTGCTTCTTCCTTGTGGTACTACTTAGAGCCTGCCTCATGTGACACTTACATGCAGAACCCTTGACTCAGCCTTCTTACAATGGTAAGCTTCTGAAGGAGAGGAACAATTTTGTATGCTGTGTAACATTTCATATCCCAGAAGGCTTTGCAGGCACTTACTGTATTAAAGTGAGAAAATTCTCCTCTTTGCCTCCCTGATAAAGTATGGACCTAAATGTTCAACTGCCCAGTGGGCATTTCAAATGCATAACTGAAACGGAACTCTTTTCCCACAAAGTACCCCCAAACACACACACACCCACACCTCACAGTCTGTGTTCTCAAAGGCATTTTTCTAGTAGTAGTCATAATAGTCACAGATTAGATGTAAGCAGAACTTCCTATGTTTTGGATACTTTTAAAAGCACTTTATACATACTAAGACCAGGAGGTTGCTACTATATTTACACCCATTTTATAGATGAGAAAATTGAGACTCAGAGTGGTTAAATGGTAATAATAACAAAAACAGCAATTGACATCTGAGTGCCTACTGTGAGTCAATTAAGAGTCATGAGCTAGGAACAGACTGCCCTGGTTATTGATTGAGTCCCCACTCTGAGGAGGTATCTGAAAATGAGGGTAAGTTCCCTGGTAAGAGCAGAGGATGTGTGTGGGGGTGGTGGTGGGCCCTTGAGAAGTTAGCTAGGCTGAGGGGCAGAGAAAATAGCTAGTAGCAGTGAGCTTCTAGTGGCTGCATTAGGAACAGGCAATGGTCAGAGGAGAAAAGTCTTTCCTAACTCCCACCATCCCCCTTCTCCAGCCCCTGTTCCCTGCCATGGAGGCTGTCAGCAAGGAAAACATTAGATCAGGATCAAACAAGTCAGTCTCACACTGAGACACCTAACTGGTTATTTTCAGATAATTTTAAATCGTTGGGTGTGTACAAAAGTGCAGTAGGTGAGACTGGAAGGAAGGTCACCTTGACATATGCTTAACATTCAGAGATTTGTAAAGCAGTATCGGCCTGTGGTTCTCTGAAGTCGGTGGCAGTGAGTTATCTTTGTGTTTCCTAAAAAAGATCAGCTGACTTCAAGCTGGGGGATTTACGGCTGTAAACACTTTTTCCTTTAGTTCATTTGGAGGGAAAGAAAATCTGGAAGGTGAGAATGAGCCGCTCCCTCCCCCCACCCCAAGGGAGAAAGTGCGGCTTGGGAAGAAGATCGAGTTCTTGGCTATGGCAGGATCTGAGATAAAGGTCTTTTCTTGGTAGTTTGAAAAAGTCTACTGATCTTTGAGAACTGAGGGTCTTTGGCTCCCTCAGTGACTGGCGGCACACTGGAATAGCCCCAACTTTCTTTGCATCACATGTCAGTTCTTCAGAAAATAGTTGTGTATAAAGGTATATTTAAAAAGCCAGCCAGCAGAAACGACCCGAGATAGAAGGAGTTTTGTTGGTTTGTTTTGTAGTTGCCCATCAAGCTGGGCTCCGATGAGGAGAAAAATGCTCAAAAAGGAAATCGGTGGCAACACAAGATTTCCCGGCAGGGAGAGAAATGTTCAAAACACCTTCCTTCCCTCACCATCGCAGGAGCTTGCTGAGCTGTACTTTCAGTAAGTGGTTCCGCTTTTTACCACAGCAGCAGAAATTTGAGATGGAGAAATAGGTTTTGGCAAGGAATTTAGGCCCAGATTCTGATGGGAAGTAGCCGCTGTATTTTACATGTCGTCTCTATCTAACACAATTTGATATTCATCTGCTAAGATCACTAATCCAGGGTGAATTTTTTTTTTCTGCATAAAAGGAGACATTCGCCTGCCAGGGGGTTACTGAGCCATTCTGTACCCAGCTGGGTGTTGTGCTTAGCTGGCCAGCTTGGTTCTTGAGCTGGGCTACCAAGATCAAGGACAACACAGGTGCAGACTCACAAAATAAGTCAGCTGGCAATCATACGTCTAATTTCAAACTAGAGCTGAACTTCACTCATTTGAACTAAATGGAGGAAGGTGAAGCTAGATGCTGAAAGCTCTGTTTTAGAACAAATATTTTAAAAATATATAATCTTCTACTTGCAAGTATATACAGCAATCAGAATTAGCTAAATGGGGTTTCCTGGCAGATGCTGTAATTCTCCTGTGTTGGAGGTAATAGGCTCTGAAAGCATCCAGTGCTGTGGCATTAAGTCCAATGCAATGGCTTATTCCTGCCATGAGATGTCAGTAGAGGGTAGTGGGAGCTCACATCCTACCCAAAGAGAGGGAAGTCTTAGAAGGGGAGCCTATATTGGAAAACTTCTAACCAAGGAGGAAGCAAGTGAGCTAGCATGTCAGGGCAATTGAAGAGGGAATCCTGCAAACCCACTAAAGCCATATAAGAAGTCAGACAGGGTATGGATAGGTCAGCAGGGAGCTGTGATCCTACTGGTTTAAATCAAGAGGCTGCAAGGAGAAATACCTTGAGGAATAAAAAAATTAAAGCAGAGAGCAATAAACCATTGATCAAGCTAATGACACATGGAACAGAATGGGGGGGTGGGATGGTGGGACTATAACAGCCAAAGGGGCAACCAATTCTGATGGCATAAGTCTGGGTGCCCTGTTGGTGCCAAGCCCAGTGCCAAGAAGATGCTACAGGTCCACAGATCCAGTGTCTGTGTTCCAAAACCCTAGGAGTCAGATGTGTTTTGGAATTCTAAATGTATCAGGTTTTAGAACAGTAATATGCTTTCTGTGCCATATATTAAGTAACAGTCCCAGTGGCGTTTGAGGCAGTACCCATAATTAGGGTTGCCAAATTTATTGAATAAAAATACAAGACATTCAGTTACACTTAAATTTCAGATAAACAATGAATAATGTTTTAGTATAAGTATGTCCCAAGTATTGTAAGAGGCATACTTATACTAAAACATTATTCATTGTTTATCTTAAGTTTAAATTTAACTAGACGTCCTATATTTTATCTGGCAATACTATTATAATCAAACATATTAATTTATTAATATTTCAGCACTGAAACCTATGAATGCATAGACTCAGTGGAATAAAGACCATACGTTGCCTCGTGTAAATTCATCTCAGGTTTTGCTACCATATAAGTTTTGATAGAAAATGTATTAAACATTTTTTTCTTTTGGCTTTCAGAACTTAGTAGATTTTGGAATTGTGGGTCTATAACTGTTCAATCAATAAAATAAAACAATGGAGAGATCTATGGTGAGAGGTGTTCATGCCTTCAATATATCTAGTTCTTAAGGACCAAGGTCCCTCTTTTTGTTCAGGTCACAAGATGTGGTTAGGTACTGCAGATCCTAAAGGACTAGGGTGAATGGGAGACTAAGTCAGGTATGCCCAAGGGGTTTTCACATTTATAAGAAGGCTTGCTTGGAGGTTTCATGACATGCTATGGGCTGCCTACTTCCTTTCAAATCTTCAGCATGAAATCAGAATAAAGGATGTGGAGGAAACTTAGCCCCGAGCTATAATAAAGAACAAATTTCAAAAATATATATAGTGGACTCTGACTCTGGTTTGGCCTCTGATTTGTGGTGGGACTTGGGGCAAGTCTTTGCATTTGGGTCTTTATCTGTGCAATGGTGGTCCTGTCACCCACCCTGCCTGCCTCCTAGGGCTGCTGTGATAATCAAATGGATGATGGGTGAGAAAGTGCTTTGAAAAATTCTCAATGCCAGACAAATGAAAGATGGTATTCCTTGTACACCTTTGTTAGCTTGACAGTGCAGTGTAGGCTGTGTGCACAAAGATATTTCTAATAAGGTAGAATAGTAGCATGGCCTTTGTAGTCACGCAGACAGACCTAGGGTTCAAATTCTAGCTCCACCACTTCCTGGCTGGAAGACCTTGGGCAAGTTACTTTTTCTCTCTGGCCCTCAGTCTCCCCATCTGAAAAATGAGATTATAATAGTAATCCATGTCATAGGGTCGTTATGAAGATTAAGAGGGTTAATTCAGTGCCTGGCAACAAGAAAATAAATGTTATTATTATTTTTCATCATGGGTTATTGCGAGAATTAGATGAGGAAGCATGCAATAAATGTTAGCTATTTTCAACATTATGGCAATTTTATTATGGAGAATTGCTGCTTCTTGGATGGATAGTCTTGAAGTGACTGGATCTGTGACTTGACACAGTCCTGGCCTAGACAGTTTGCACACATCAGCACTGCTCCCACGATCAGTTCCTCTTAATGTTCTGAGGGTGTGTTCTGTCATGCCAGTTACTGACTTGGAGTTCTGGAAAGGAGACCGATGGTGGAGCCCGCAGGGTTAGGGATGGTGAGGTGGGGAGGGATAGTGCATTGGAGAAGTACATCCAATTGGAGTCAGTACAGTCCTCATTGTATAGTCAGATCCTATAAATAACAAATTCCAGAATGAAAAACTGAATTATTATGCAAGGCACATTTTAGAGGAAGAGAGACGACTTGGTAGATAAAGGAGAGAATTTTTCATTGAGAAAGATTGGCAAGTCAGGATGGCAGGCAAGATGGCTTTTTAGGGGGCTGGCTGACAAACTAAGGTATCTCAGGGGGTTCTTTAAAGCCAAGATGGAAGATTCCATAAGTACGGTTTTGGCTCAAAGCAAAAAAAGTCTCTCCAGTGGCTTTCACTAGGTGATTACTTGGGAGCAAGGCCTAGAGAGACCAATGCAGCTTGGCTCCTGTGTGCTTAATGTAACTCAGGAACAGGATGTTCTATGCTTCCCTGCCCTCCCAACCATCCCCCACACTCCTACACCTCCCCTCCCCCCACCTTCTCTCTCTTTCTCTCTCTCTTCATAAGCACATGAAGGAAACTGGGGATCCTTAATGCTTTGAGGGCTTTTAAGAAGTCATTTTCCTTCTGCCTTCAGGCAGGACCACTCAAAAACCAGTTCAATTAAGCCAGCAACATTTACTGAGCACCTACTCTGTTCCAGGCCCTATACCAGGTACTTGAACACAGGCATAACTCCAATGGTCAGAATCTCATTCCTGAAGGAAACACCTAAAAAGAAATGACCAAATCATCTCCCTGCCCTCCCTTGAAACCAGGAGACTTTCTTACTAATGACTAAGATGGGAATGTAAACTCACAAAAGAACAAGGTTTGTGTAGCTGAAGGGAGAATAAAATTAGCTGGGATCCTGAGGGAGTAATTATCGCTGCTGAGTATCGAGACTATTGGAGCCTGGTGGCTTGATTTTAAAGAGAGTGGTACCTATCCTGACCCATTTCCTTTCTCCTTCCTTCTAGGGGCCAGCTTGTGGTGGGCTTTTAATAATGACTGATTGGACAGGCTATTATGTGCCAGGTACTTTGTATTTATACATTCCTTTAATCCTTAATCCTCACGATGACTGTATGAGGGAGGTATTATTACTGTTTTACAGATGAAGAGACCGAGACACAGAGAGACTAAAGAGCTGGCCTTTAGTCTCTTGAACCCAGGTCTTGAGCCCAGATCTGTCTGTGTACATCACTGATGCTCTGACCCGGGGTCATCAAGTTACAGCCTGGAGGTCAAATGCAGTCTGTTACTTGTTTGTGTAAATAAAATTTTATTGGAATATAGTCACGCTCATTTTTCACATTGGCAGAGTTGAATATTACAACAGAGACCTATGACCTATGATGCCTACAATATTTGCAGTCTGGCCCTTTACAGAAAATGTTTGCTGACCTCCATACGACACAATCTCTTACTCTGGAGTTAGAGCTGACGTCAAACTCTGACTTGGCCATTTATTAACAGTGTGCCCTTAGACAAGTCTTTTTAATTCTCAGTTTCCTCATCTGTAAGTGGGAGTAATAATATTGCCTATCTTCTAGGTTTGTTGTGAGGATTAAATGAGATGCTGTGCAATAAAAGTTCTTAGCACAGTGTCTGGATGCCTTGCCCATAGTAAACTGTGAAAAAAATGATAGCTGGATTATTTGGCATATTAATGACAACAGACAGATGGAAGGCAGCTCTCTGCTACTCACACACCGCGAGTGTTCACTTAAATACCAAATAGCCGTATTTGTCTTATTCTTGCTGATTTTCTAGGCCTTTGGAGTGCAGAAGGAAAGACGGAAGTCTAGGGCTGGAGGTGTGGGGATCGGCAGGGCAGTGAACACAGTGATTTTGGCCTAGAGGGGAGTTGACAGCAGAGGATTTACTCTGGAACAGGTTGTTTAATGCTTTAAGCTGAAATAAGCGTAAACCATATTATATGACCAAAGTGAGGTGAGAGTGTATCTGTGTGTGTGTGAGAGAGAGAGAGAATGCCCCCAATTCTGTGGATTTTTTTCCCTTGTGTCTTCAAAATCCCTCTCCCTGTGTTACACCTGAATGAACTCTGATTCCATTCTTTGAAAATTTTGAAGTTTTCTCTTTTTTCGTACTTTAAAAATCAACTGTATTGAGGTACAATTTACAATAAAAAGCAACTATTTTAAGTGTACAGGTTAATGGCTGTAGTTTAATGAGTTCGTTTTCATCACCCTAAATTGTTCCTTTGTGCTCCTTTTATTTTTTTTTTTTGCAGTTTTCTTAAAGATTCCAGTGTGTGCTCACCTCCCCATTTTCCAAGTTCCTGTAGCAACTATAGAAAAAAATATAGAAAAAGTGACTATGCAATGTACTTCCTTGTTCTCAGTTGTGCTTGTTGGTCTCCCTGATTAGACTCTAAACTTCTGTGGGGCAGAGAAGCTTTCATCTCTCGGGTCGAGAAGCAGGGTATCGCTGCTATTAAACGATGAAGGGCTATGTAGTTGTTTGTGATGTGTGTCTGTGTGTTCCTGACTAGGGAGGTCCCTGATAGAGAAGGGAGAAAGACTTTCAGAAGCAAGGTCTTTGGGAGACAAATGAAATGTTTTAATGTTTCAGTGTCCTCTTAAGTGACAGAAAAACTAGACAAAAGAATGTGGCCAAAAAAAAAAAAAAAAAAGGCAGGGCCCCAGCTGCAGAGCGTTCTGCTGGGCAGCTACATCTCTTACTTAAGTAGATGGAAAAGGAGGTTACCTACAATGTGATGGAAATTCCTACCATTAGAGAGGGAGTGGGTTATGGCACTGCTATTTCTGACAGCCGTCTTTTTCTATTGCCTTCGTGAAGGTCAGCCTTTCACTCCCAAGGTGAATTCCTTCATAAGCAATTTACCCCTTGCAAGTGTCTGAAAGCAAACAGAGGACAGTCATGTTTTGCTGAGGGAGGGAGGGATGAGCTCTCTCTCCCCTCCGGGGAAAACATTTGGCTTCTCCTTCATCTGGCAGTTTTCACTTCTCATAATCTAAATTTGGTTCCTCCCCACCATTATTCAAATAGGATACATATTTCTTGTTACTGATATAAACATCACTCAAGCAAATTCTCCTTTTTCTCACTAGTCTGGATGGAAAGCCTATGGCTCTTGCATCGGGAGTGATTTGAGAGTTGGGCCACAGACAAGTTAAGACAGCCTCAGGGAGCAAGTGGATTCTCTCTCAGGCTATCTTAGTTTTTGCATTATATAATTTCCAGTTGATTCCATTTCAGATGAATATCAAGGCCATATGTGGTCTATACTACCTGGAGTTCCCTGGCAATACTTACTTACCTTAACTGTGGTTGTCCTATAGCTCTCTGAAAAAGTGAGATGATGCAAAACTGTAACCGACAGGCTCAGAATTCCTGGCTTCTCAAAGGTATGGTGGTTGGTTTGGTTTTGTTTTGCTTTTCCCTTTCACTTACAGCTCATATTATTACTCAGTGCATTTTAGTCTATCATAGTAACATTTCTTAGGTATTACACTGCGTAGTCATCATGCTGAATACTGGGGAACCTAGGTTTGATACTGTTCTTGGGGTTCGGCCTCCAAGCCTTCCATGTTGATGAGATGATTACCTATGCATGTTCAGATCTGTGTTTCAGAATGAGCATGATGTTGGCTGTATGGAAGATGAATTGGCAAAGGGGATGGGAATGGGATGATAGAAGGCTGGAGGTGAGGGGGTCGATGATTAGGAATCTATTGTAACTTTCCAGGTGAGGAGTGATAACGGCCTAAATTGAAGCAATGGGAGTTGAAAGGAGGTGATAGTAATGGAGATAATTTGGAGACAGAATTGACAATATTTGGTAATCAATTGCATGAAGAGGTGGAAGGAAGAGGAATTGAGGTTATCTCTGCTAATTAATGGTTTAGGGGAATCAGGAGATCAGGAGGAGGTCTGGGTTTGAGACAGATAGCAGTGAATTCATTTCAGATATGTCCTTGTTTGTCTGCTGTTGAGGGAATTCTCAGGATATTGGAATTTCAGTGCTAATACTGGGAGAGTCTTGGGCAAACCAGGATGAGTTGATCACCCTAAATTTAGGATCTGTTGGATTTGAGAAGTCTGTAGGACAGGTGGTTAGGTATGTAGGAGTGGGTGTAGAAAGCACATCAGAGTCAGAGGTGTAGTTTGGAGAGTTGCCTTTATAGAAATGATGGCTAAAACCACAGTAGTCGGTGTGAGGATTAAGGGAGAACACAGCATGAGATTATAACAACCTCAAATCCTTTGTGGAATTTTGTGTATACATACATATATATCCTTGTGGATATAAATGAATGAATAAAATAATCAACTAAGAGAAAAAAGTGAGTGAGAGAAAGACAGCGGGCCATAGTTTGAGGCCCACCTAGCTGTATAGATTGGCTGTAGAAAGAAAGGCGGAGCTCCAAAAGATTTAAAGGGAACCAGAACAGGTGATGCTTTCATAAAAGTCAAGGAGGAAGAGAATTTCAAAAACGTGAGGGTTACGGAAAGTTAATACTGAGGACAGGTGATTGGCTCTGGTGATTAGTATGTCACTGATCACCTACAAGAGAACATTTTCTGAATTAATTTACAAAACAGACATACTCACAGACATAGAAAACAAACTTATGGTTACCTGGGGGAAAGTGGGTGGGGAGGAATAAAGCGGGAGTTCAAGATTTGCAGATACATACTACTATATATAAAATAGATAAACAACAAGGTCCTACTGCACAGCATACAGAACTATATTCAATACCTTGTAATGGCTTATAATGAAACAGAATATGAAAAGGAATATATCTGTATCTATCTATATCTATATCTTTATCTATATCACTATGTTGTACCCCAGAAATTAACACAGCATTGTAAACCAACTGTATTTCAATTGAAAGAAAGAAAGAAAGAAAGAGGAGAGAACATTTTCTGTGGAGTTAGAGTCTGTGGGGTCCTGAAATTAGATTACAGAAGGCTGATTAAATTGAGAATGGAAGGAAGTATGGGCAGTGAGCATCGATTCATCTTTCTCCTAACAATGAGGGGAAGGGAAAGAGGAGTTTTCTCCATCAAACACCAACTCAAGAGCCAACTTTTCTTGAGTTTTCCTGAACGACTGCCATGCCTCCCTTCTCAAAGTTCTTATAGCACCCAGGGGCTACACATACTATGTAAGGAAAAAAATAGCTGTATGATATACTTCTTTATTTTCCAGTAGCTTCATTTGGCTTGGTTGGTCTCCCTATTAGACTCTAAGCTTCCTTAGAGCAGAGACCATGGCTTCTATCTCCCATTGTGCCCACAAGAAAGGCTTTCAAGAATATTTGCTAGTTTTTAGGATGAGAAGGATAGAGTCTCTAGGTCAGATTTTCTCAGTCTCGACACTACCCACATTTTGGGCTGGGTAAGTCTTTGTTCTGGGAGACGGTCCTGTGCATTGTCAGATGTTTTGTAGTATCCCTGGCTTATACCTACTAATTGCCAGTGGAACCTCCCTCCTCGCCTCCCATAATTGTGACAACCAAAAGTATTTCCAGATATTGCCAAGTGTCCCCTTGGGGGGATGGGCATAGAATTGACTCAGTTGAAACCCATGGCTCTAAGTGAGCTGGGTGGAGCTTATTTAAGTCCCTTGTACTTCAGCGGGGGCGATCCAAAGCCATCTCCTATTCTGAAACATGGGTGTCCAGTTCACAGACTCCAGAAAGGGATGGGTAACCTTCCTTGGTTACTTGCTTTCAGTTCTGAGACCCTTAAACTCATCCTTTTCTCTGTCTCTCCCTGGAGTGAATGAATGGCTCAGTACTCGCACTTAAACACAAAGGACCAAAACAGAGTGAACATACTTCCCTTAAGCTCCCGAATATCAAAGCAAAGCTGGAAAGATACCGAATTACAACAGTAGTTTATCATGTTTCTGCAACTGTAATGGAAGAATTTATTAGTTTGTTCACAAAGTGCAGCTAGTAGTTAATAATACTTTTCCTTTTCAAAGTGTCTTTTGAATATTATATTTTCACTCTGCCTGTAGCCTCATCCGAGACTGGCCAGAGGTTGGGGAAATCAGAGAAAGAGGGAATGTATAAAATAAAGGTACAGAAGATTTCGGTGCCCTAGCAGAGCAGAGAACCCAGGAGTCCTTGGCTCTCATTCTTTAAGTTAAACCTGAATTTGATCCCTGACACTTTTTCGTATCATCCCTATTGGGCTTGTGGTTCCAGGAAGAGATTTCTTTGTTACAGTTACAAGGAATGACTAGATATAAGTTTAGCTCAACTGGGAGCGAGGATAAAGAAAATCTGTAACATCTTGCCCTGTTCTATCACCATGTCCCAGGCTTCTGAGGTTCCTTGCTCCTGCCTTCTGAATCTTCCTACTGCTCTGTGGGAGAGTCCAACAAACCAATCAGTACATTTTAATCAAGTGTCTGATACATACTCTCAAGACACCCAAAAGCGATGTTAGTAAAAAGAGTGAGGTTGCACAAGGGGCATGTTTGTTTATTGAACTAAGCATTTTCCAAGAGTTCTTGGATTTTGGCCCCGCAACATGAGCCCCATGAGATAGGTATTATTAGTGTCCACCCACCTTTTTTTTTTTTAAGAGAAGGAAATGTGAGGCTCAGTGAGGTCAAATCACATGCTAAGGGTTTATAGCTACAAGGTGACAGAGTTGTAATTCAAACTGATCTCTACAACTCTCAAGCATGTGTTCTTATCCACTCTGCTAATATGATTCATTATCTAGTACACTTTCTCTCCATTTTTTTCAAGTGGGTTAGCTATTCCATTTTACAGAAGGAATGACTAGGGACCAGAAAGTAGAAATGACTTGCCTAGGATGGTGTGGTAATGGTGGTGGTGATGGTAAGGGTAAAGAGCAGAAGGAGAAGTTAGAAAACCATGTTTTCTTCCTTATACTGTGTGTGTTTTTTCTACCGACCATATTCTTTCTAGTTCAGAAGATAAGACACCTGTCATTCTGGGAAATAATTAACTAGAAAAAGCAGTCTGTCATTAATTGTGTGATACTGACTTTCTGAATTCTGTGGTCCTGACAAATCAAATGACGGAGCCACTTTCTTTCCCAATGGACTTGGAGGTCATTAGCTAGACTTAGCCTGCCAGCAGGTTTTGAGTGGGGAGTACATTGTGTCCCTGTAGGATTTCCAGGGAGACTGAGGAGACTAAAAAATATATACACTTTGACCAGGGAATTTGACTATAGAGTCAAGCTGCCACAAAAAATTTGCTATATCATTACTAAGTTGCTTCTGAGACAGTTTGAGGAAGGGTATGAGGAGAGATGCAGAAGCAATTGGCACTTTTCAAGATTTAACTGAGTGATGATTGAAAGTCCTGCACAACCCTCGGGGCTCCTTGGTCTTGAAGCAGGTTGATTTCCTATTCTCAACTGGACTCCCCCTATACCCCTGTGTAATGAATTTCCTCCCATCACTGGATCGAAATGAATAATCAGAGGGATGGGGCTAGTCTTTTGCTTCCAAGAGACTAAATTTTGCTTTTGCTTGATATATACAGTGTATTTACACGCAAGAATTGGCTTCTTTGTTGGCAGAATAAGGCCTATTAAGCATTAGTATTTTTTACAACCCCATGGGTTACTGTAAGTCCTTAGAGAATTTTGTTACATTGCATAAGTCATAAACCTGGTTATGTTTACCTCCTCTCAATAATTTACTATAAAAAAATCCTCATGAGGTAAACTTGTTTGTTTGTTTTCCCACAAAAGTGGTAATAGCCCAGAGGTTTTATACACTTGTAACCATCCCTTTCTTTTCAGCCATTGCCTGCACCTCCCTCCTGGAGGCCTGTCATCAGATTTTCATGCCTCCCTCCCCAATAAAACCACATTCCTGTCCCATTGTTGAGAAGCAGGCCGAACTGAGGAATAAGGACTGAGCTAATGATGAGTGATTTTAGTAAAGGAACAGGCCTTGTCAGGCACTATCCAATGAATAGGGCTCCTTACTAACTTTGCCCTGGATAGTACCTACAAATTTCATTTAGTTCATTCAGGGCTGGTACTGAGTCACCCTGTACTGAAGGGGTTAATAGAACCCTGCAGGCCTATTTTTTTTTTTAATTGAAGTATAGTCAGTTACAATGTGTCAATTTCTGGTGTGCAGCATAATGTCCCAGTCATGCATATATATACTTATATTCGTTTTCATATTCTTTTTCATTAAAGGTTATTACAAGATATTGAATATCAAAGCTATACATGTGCTTCCTGTGTTATACGGAAGAAATTAATTTTTTAATCTATTTTAATATATAGTGGTTAACATTTGCAGAACTCAAACTCCCAAATTTATCCCTTCCCACCCTCTTTCCCCTGGTAACCATAAGATTGTTTACTATGTCTGCGAGGCTGTTTCTTTTATAGATGAGTTCATTAGTGTCCTCTTCAGGCCTATTTAAGTTTAACTTAGAACTTGATAAGGATGACAAAAATGATTAGTTGAGCCAAAGAGACCTCCCAATGAGGAAAGAATCAAATATTTTATTTTACTAAAAATTGAATTATACAAATACATACTCCAAAACCAAATAACATAGCAGGGTCTTGGAACCAATTACCAATCTCTCATCACTAGGGTACTGATGAAATCATTAGACAGGAATTCAGGGTTCATACTCTGAGCTGCCTTCATCATCCTGTTCTTAAGTCATCAACTAAGGACTTCAGTATCCTTCAACAATCCAAGCCAGTATACATCAAACTGGCTACTTCTTCACATCGGGCCTGATAAGTTAACTGTGGAGAGTTCACAGGGTCTACAAGTGCTCAGAGTTCAGGCTTATGAAGCTTACGCTCCCTTTATTGCAATCGCGGTGTGTCAACTGTCCCTTTTCTTCACTGCCAATTGCACACCATAGGCAAAAGCTGTAGATGCAGCTCCTGTACTTGGGAACACTTTCATCTACATGTATTAAAAACTTATTACAAAATGTAGGCATCTCGGAAGGAGCTATACAGACTATCTTGACTGGGTCAAAAGGAAATGTACTTCTGGGTGAAGTGTTACCTAAAAGAGTATCCCCTGGTTTCTTGGGGGGTGCCAATTCGGTGGCTGCTTCTTGTGTTACACTGTAAATACATTTGGCTGCAGTGAAGCTAGAAGTAGTCTCTTCCCTGTTGCAGTGAGGATGCAGTGGGGTCATGTCTATTTCCTTTTTATGACTCAGAGGGCAGCCTGAAACTATAGGAAAACTGAGGTAATGGCAGATGCAAACTAAGGAAGGTAAAGGCTGAAAGGAGTTTATGATTGTGGTTACTCTTAGTAAAGAATAACTGGGATTTAGCCAAGCCCTAAACAATAGTAATTAAGGCAAAGCCAGTGTCTAATCAGGACCTCAGGCTAGATAAGGCCTAGCTGGGGCTTAAGCCCAGTTAAATTCTAGCCATGGCCTTAGCCTATTTGACCTAACCAGGGTGTAGACAGGTTCAAAATCTAGTTAAGGCTTAGTCAACCCAGTTAAGGACTAGTAAGCCCAGTTAAGATGTAGCCAGGGTCAGAGCCTACTTATGGACCAGTTGCCCAGTTACTAGATAACCCAGTTAAGGCCTAGCCAAGGCCTAAGCATAGTTAAGACTTGTCAGAAACTCATTAAGGTGTATCCAAGACCTAAGCCTAGTTAAAAGCTAGTTAGCTTGGTTAACACCTCATCAGAGTATTGTTAAAGCACAGCCAGTGCCATAGTCTTTAGTCAAGTTAGGGCCCAGTTAAGGCCTAGATAGGGTCTAAGCCTACTTAAGCCCAGTCATAGTCTAGTGAAGTTCTCAGAAGAGGACAAAATTTAGTCCTAGGCAGAGCTTAGTTAAGACTTAGCCAAGGCCTAAGCATAGTTAAAATGTAATCGAAGCCTAGTTAAGATCAAGTCAGAAACTCTGCCTATTTAAGTGTTAGAATTCAGTTAACGCCTAGCCATGGCCCTAGCCTAGCTTTTGTTTGTTCAGAAGTCATGTAGGGCCTAAATCTACTTCAGTTTTAGTCAGAAACTAGTTGAGGTAGAATCCAGGGCCCAGCATTTTAAAGCCTAGTTATTCAGAAGCCAGGTAGGGCCTAAAGCTACTTAAGTTTTAGTCAGAAACTAGCTGAGGTAGAATCCAGGGCCTAGGATTGTTAGAGTGTAGACAGAGCGAGTTAAGTTTCAGCCAGAGCCTAAGCCTTGTTAAGCTATAGCCAGGGCCTAAGCCTACTTAGGCCTACTCACCTTAGTTAAAAGTTTAGCCAGTGCAGTTAAGGTCTAGTCAGGCATAAGCTTAGTTAAGTCCTAGTCATAACCCATTTAGCCTAGTCAGGGACTAAGCCTACTTAACATCTATTCAGAGTCTATTTAAGGCCTGGCCAGAACTTAAGTCTAGAGAAGACATAGTCAGTCTCATTTAAGGCATAGCAAGGGACTAAGCCTTTTAAAAGCCTTTTTAGCCCAGTTAAGTCCCATAAGGGGCTAAACTTAGTTATGTTCTGGTCAGAGTATATAATTAAGGCTTAGCCAGGGCTTAAGTCTAGATGATGGCCAGTCAGAATGTAGTTGAGGCCTAGTCTTCCCAGTTGAGGCCTATTCAGTCTTTTGACTTTGTTAAAGGCTAATAAAGACTAGGGTAACCAACTCTTTCCAATTTGCCTAAGATTTTTTATATTTAGTGCTGAAAGTGCTGGGCCCTGGAAAATCCCTTGGTCCCTGGCAAACCAGATTGGTTGGTCACTCTAGACAAGGCCTTTTAAGGAAAACTTTTCTTTGCCTTGGAGTTTATAGTTTATAAAACACTATTTCAACATTATTTCATTTGACTATTCTAGTATCCATCTGAGGTAGGTATCTTCATCATCCCCAGTATACAGACAAACCCAGGTTTAGAGAAAATAAGTACCTTCCTCAATGCCATACAGTTAGTGTCAGAGGTAGAGTTTATATCTACGTTTGAATTCAAAAGCCATGCTCTTATTTTTTAAACTAAACAGGTATCTCACCATAATTAAGAGTTGTCTAAATCAGAAAAGGAATACTCACTTAAGATACTATCATCATACTATTTTCAGATCAGGAAAGTGAGTCACAGTGAGCTTAAGTGACATGCCCAAGGTAAGACAACTTTTAGACTTGAACTCAGGTTTTTCTGCCTCCAAATCTCATGTTTTGCTCCTTAAAAGTAATCTCTTTCCCCCATCCTTCCTACTGTCCCAGTGTCAAATACTTTGGTACATGTCTGTGTGGGTAAGGTTGTCCTATGGGTTTTCGTGTTTCAGTGATGCTCATGTCCGTGTATTATCTGAAGTCTATCAAGCATTTGGTAGACTATACCTGCATGGATGCTTCTGTGTTCAGCCTGAGGTTTGTATCTTGATGCTTGCTGTTTCATTAGGGTATGTTTTTTGAGCCTGGTGGCAGAACTGATTTGGTAGTAGGGTCAGGCCTCAATCTCTTGATTTGCTGTGATCAAAGGAAAAGGGCATTGAAGACAAACCAGATCTACTTAGTAATTCTCAGGAAGGTTACAGGATGCATACAGCCCTGTCATAATGACATTCTGGGGACCAGGGAAAGAGAGCAGGCCTCTCTCTCTGGTACTGTGTGTTCAGCTGCCAGAAGACACTGAGGACTTGGCTTGCCTTTTCCTGGCTGAGCCATTCCTTTTGCCTCCTGTGAGCTTACTAGGGGTGACAGGCATCTCTGTTAAAAAGCCTGTATGTAAATATAGCTGTATCTTCCACTATGTTATCCTGAGGACAAAATAGTTGCCACCCCTGCAGAATGTAGCCGCTTCTGGATTGGATGCCAATGGTAGCAGTATGCCAAGCATGAAGTATCTTGTTCCCCTCCTGCCAAGTAAACACCAGCTTCCTCTTTGGTGGTACATTTAAAGGGATAGCCTCTACTCTTCTTGTGTGGCAGAGGCCATGGGGGAGAGCTTTCAACATGGGCAGTCAGGGGCTTACATGGATGCACGGTGGAAGGGGCCACTAGGATGCACTTTCCATAGCAGATGCCTTCTTAGACTGTAATTTCCTCCGCTGCGCTCTTAAGTTGCTTTGGAGAACTGTTTGGTTTAATGAGTGATGCAAAAGAAAGGCAGAGCTGGTTAGGAAGAAACAAATGATTTATTCCACTGAGCAGCTGGTATATTCCAGTGTTGCTTGCTTTCTTGGAGAGAGCACCATTTGGGAATGGAATCATTTTCTCTGACATTAACATGGCTATTCCCACATAAACTCAGGTCTTTAGATAACTTCACATGTTTCTATCCCCCTGAGCTGGTGAAACACAGCTTCAAGGCACTGGGTTAATGGCACAAGGAGGGCATGTCTCTGTCCTAGCAAAAAAATTTGGATGGCTTTTCCTCAAACACTGAGGGCTTTACAGGATAATGTTGGAGGCTCTGGGAAGAACGCATAGAAGTAGGTTCCAGGTTCTCCCACATTCCACCTGTGTGATTCTGGGTAGATCCTTTTGCCTTCCTAGATGTCAATTTTCCTAAATGTAAATGTAGATAATAAACTCTGGGTGGCCCTACCCACATTATGTGGTAACTGTGACGATCAAATGAGATACAATGTGAAAACACTAAAGTATAGAGCACTACAAAAAATGTAAGAAGTTATTGGTCCTGTTACTCATTCAACAAATATTTATTGAGTACCTATGCCAGATACTGTTTTTATGCTTGAACAAAATAGAGGTCCCTGCCTTCATGGAGCTTACCTCTAGAGAGGGGAGTCACAGAGTAAACAATAATCATAATAAACAAGAAAACTGTGCAATATGTACAGAAGGTGATAAGTTCTAAGAAAACTGAAAGAGTAGAGCAGAATAAGGAAGACCTAGGAGTGCCGTGTTGGGAGGGGTTGGTTCAATTTTTAAAAGGGTAATAAGTGTAGCTCTCACTGAAAAGGTGAGATGTAAGGAAGGGTTTGTGGAGGTGAGGGATCTGGCCTTCAGATATCTGAGTGAAGAACATTCCAGGCAGAAGGAATAGCCAGTGCAAAGCGCCTAAAGAGGAAATGTGCCTGGTGAGTTTGGGGAATGACAGAGTCCAGAGTGGCTGGAACAGAGGGAGAGGACAGAAATAAAGTAGAAGATGACGTTGCAGATGATATCATGGGGAGGGCATGTAGGCCATTACAAGGATGTAGGTTTTACTCTGAAGGAAATGCTGAGCCCCTAGAGGAGGGGTGATGACATGATCTGACTTACATTCTAAAGGAATCACTCTGGCTGTTGTGTTAAGAAGAGACTGGAGTGAGGCAAAAGGAACCCTGTTAGAACCCTGTTGAAATAATCAAAGTGAGAGGTAGATGATGGTGGTTCACAATGACAAGTTATTAGATTTTGAATATATCTCAAAGTTAGAGTCAATAGAATATCCTGGTAGATTTGAGGAAAAAGAAAAGGATCAAAGATAAACTCAAGATTTTTTAGCCTGAGTAGTTAGGATAGAGTTGCAATCTACTTCAGATGGAGAAGGTTATAGATGGAGTAGGTTTTGGAGGGAAGACCAAGGGCCCAGTTTTGGATATATTGAGTTTTATATATCAGAAATCAATGTGAGGGCACTTAGATACACATGTACGGGATTCTAGAGAAAGCTCTGAGCTAGCTAAATATATTTGGGGTGCGTCGGCACATAAGTATAATTTACAGACTGTAAGAGATCACCAAGGAAGTGACTATAGATGAAGAAGAGGACTTGGAGAGTGATCAGTCGTGTCAAAAGCTGCTTATACGACAAGTAAGATGAGGACTGGGAGTTGGCCATTGAATTTAGTAGTGTGGAAGTCACTGATGACTTTGACAAGGGTAGTTAGGTGAAGTGGTCATTATATTTCATTAAAAGTGTTTTAGAGTAGAAACATTTAACCTGGTAATATCAGTCACAAGGGATGAGAGAGAGATTTTGCTCTTTTCGAGCAAACCTGCCTTGAGACTCTCCTGCCTCTGGCTAATATTAGAAAGGAAATCCTGTAAGGAATCCTATCAGGACACCACCATCCAGTTTTTCACTTGAGCAGTCTGCTGGTCTGGTCTGGGGAGGGCTCTTGCCAGAGAACAGGGCTGTGGCCCCCCTGTGCTTTTCTGAGCGCTAAGCACATAGGTAGTGGGATTCGTTCTTTACCATGCTTAAAATGCTAACCTTTGGCCCCTTGATGAACTTTGAAAGGTAAAGGAATGACTTCAAAGGGAAAGGAAATAACAAATTCATGCCCCAGGGCAAAACATTCTTCTTTTTAGGATATTAGGAAAAATTATTTTCTACCTCACTTCCTCCAATTTATTCTGATTATATTTATCTCTGAGGTCAAAAATAGAGAAGTTAGAAAAGAGACCATGTACTCTTATTTTTTTATTTTCATAGATCATCATTCTTAAGGTGATTTTTAATGTTCATTTAGGTTTTTGGTATCTTTTCTTTTTACTAGAATGTTCAAAGTGTAGGTGCATTTAGAACAATAGTATGTAGGTATGAGGACAATGAAATGGTTAGCCTCAAGGGGACTTGTGGCTTATGATGCACTTGGTCAGCCACCCACCACAGCTATATTGTGTTACTGCTGACATCTTAACACTCTTATTCTGCCAGTGATTTGGAGCGCCCCAGAGCATCACTAGGCAGACCACAGTGTAAGGGACAGCACAGAAGGCTGAGATACTGAAGAATCAGATTCATACCCTGTTACTAAACAGGTACGTTATCTCAGCACATCACTTAGCCTCTTTGGGTCTTCACTTCCTCAGTTGTAAAACAGGGATAATCCTTGTTGCACAGGATTGTTATAAGGATTTAAATAGGTTAACGTATGTGAAAGTACTTGAGGATATAATTAGCAGCAGGAGGAATCTATAAAACATTGGAATGAGCTACCAAGGGAGGTTATGGAATCTTACTTTGAGACCATTAAAAACAGAAGCAGTTTTCCTTTGGTGGATAAGCAGTAAGCACATTTGCAGGCAGAAGGAAGAACTTATATGACTTCAGACCTTCTTTCCAGGTGGTGAAATAAATGAATCAGGTTTCTCCTGGCAAACTAGCATTTGCCACAGAAACAGAGAGGAGGCCACTACTGGTGCTTTGTCTCACTCTTGTCAAATTTCTTAGAGGTATTCTTGAAGCTCAGTACTAAACCCGGGCTAGGATGGTAAGGGCTAACAAGTATACAAAGATGTTTGCATGATGCTCCCTTTCTCGCCCAAATGATTCATGTAGGAAGAGCTGAGGATCTGGGTGGGTTCAGGTGAAATCATTCTAGACCCGGGGTAATGGCCTTCATTATCTTGCCTCGGTGACTTTGCCGATTAGTTTCCAGGCAGAGCTGACCATCATACAAGGTTGGTTTGAACTGTGCAAGCCACTTACATGTGGAATTTTTTTCAGTAGTAAATACTACAGAACTACATGGTCTGTGGTTGGTTGAATCAGCATATGTAGAGGAACCATGGGTACGGAGGGCCAGCTATAAATTCCAAGAGGATTAACCCCGACATTGTTCAAGGGTCAACTGTGGATGTTTCCAAGGAATAGTTAGTTAATAATGCTTTGGAAGATTCATTGCTATTGTACCAAGTGGAGGGCCTTCTTCACATAGCTTGCAACGACTTGGAGGAATAAACAATGGGCAGCCTGAAGTGTAGTCAGCTTTCACCTGCCAGAGCTCAGGGCCAGAATGAGCAAGTACTTCCCATAGGAGAGTGAATTAGGCTAGGAAGATCCATTAATCCTTGAGGATTCCCTCCCTACGTGACTGGTCTTAGGTATCCCAAAAGCGTTATATGTGAACTAGAGCCACAAGCCAGTCCTGCTCCCTTACATTTTTATCCAAGTTCAAAGTCATGTTTGTTCTAACGATGAAATGAATTGTATCTCTGATACTTCCTTCTGGTTTTTGTAATGCCTGCAGCTGTCTCCCCTCCTACCTTCCAGGGATCACTAATCAGTACCCAGGATGCAGCACACACTGTTTCTTGGATCCCAGAACTTCTCCAGGATAATTACATTAGCTAGCATTTATTAAGAGCTTACTATATATCACGTACCATTCTAAACTCACGTAATTCTCACAACTGTTATCTTCATTTTACAGATGAGGAAACTGAGGCAGAGTAGTTAGCAACCTTCCAGTTAGTAAGTGAAGAAGTTGAAATTCAAATATAGGTCTATTTGACACAGACCCTACTGTTACAACCACTAGCATTGTTTTTTTTTACTGTCTCTCCCAAAGATAATACACAAACAAACAAAAACAATTTTCCTTTTTCCCTCTCAGAAAGCTGAGGGAAGGCTTGAGAATAGAATCCCTTTTCCTATTTCCTTCAATTTCTGTTTTTACTTCCCTTATTTTAGTTTTCTTTATTTTTAAAAATTGAGTTGATTTACAATGTTGTGTTAATTTCTGGTGTACAGCATAGTGATTCAGTTATACATAATATATGTATTCCTTTTCATATTCATTATAGGCTATTACAAGATATTGAATATAGTTTCCTGTGCTATACAGTAGGACCTTGTTGTTCATTTTATATATAAGTAGAAAGAGGATGAGGAGTGATAAATTGGGATTTCTAGATTTGCAGATACTATTTCCCTTATTTTAGACTCCGTACTCTGCACTGGTAATATTTAAAAGCCAAGACTCCTTCTAGAAGTATCATAGCTCTTTACAAGCTCCCTGGGGGCCTGTGGGCTTCTCACAACAGCCAAGATTCCGGGACAAATCTGTGCAGGGTCCCACTAAGTCAAGATGAGGTTGTTGTCTTCATATTTGAATAGTGTTTTGAGGGAAATATTTGTCAGTCTAGGAAAATAACCAAGAGATACATTTTTTAAAGTGGTTGTTTTTCTCCAGTGACTAAGTTGTTTTTCTGAAGGATAAGCAAGAATCTGTGATTCTCTCTGCAGCACTGAACAAATTTGGAGGAGAAGGAAGAGAAATTCAGTAGAAATTGACCATAAGGACGTTTCCTACTCCCCATTTTTTCAGTTCTGTTTTGAATTTTTCATCTATTTTCAAGAAGGGACCATGTTTAGCTCCTCAGCCACACAATCCTTTTCTTTCTTTCCTGATAAATTAAAGATGGTTCATGGGAATTTTAAATGTCAGATCCTATAATAGGCAAATGCCTTATTGCACACAGGTTTTCTTTTTAAATGTAGCTTTTTTTTTTTTTTTTTAGAGTTTAAAGGGCAGATCCTGTTGCTTTGTTCATTGTAGCCCCTCAGAGAGCTCCTGCTATGTAAAAATAATAAAATTCACCCTTTGGGGACAAGGACCTCTTGATATTTTCCTCAAGGGTGGGGAAGGCAATGAGAAGTAGTGTCTGGGGGTGTTTAAAAAAACTATGTTGAATGCATGTATCCAAATGGTACTGCAGCATAAGGAAAGGGAGCATTATAAAAAATTTTACTGTTTGTAAACAGGAAACTGATGCCTAGACTTACCAAAGGCACATTTTAATCTCTCCCACATAACTGCCTCTGTTCCCATTGGATATGAACTAATTTACCTTGCCTGATGCAGAGACACTTATCGACTATAAACATAGACCCAGAGGATTTGGATTCCTTTGCTCCTTTTCCATCCTCCTGTTAAGACACTTATTGCCAGTTTGCCAGTTACAAACATCACAAAATAGCAGGATAGGACTATCAACTGAAAGAAAAATGGGGGCTTTTGATTAGTTGTGCTGACAAAAATGTCTTAAGAGTGAGAGTAATAACAATCTATGGGGTTAAAGATTCTAGTTATCAGATAGACAGCATGGCCTATGTCCCAGCTGTCTTTCTGAGCGACTTATAAGATATGAGTTCTCGCATCTTCTGTCAATTTACAACTCTATCTAGCTATAAAGATCTCTTGCTTTCCTTAACCCTGCCATGAAGTAGGCCAAGGGACCCTTCTCTGTATCTTCAGACTTCATTCCATTTCTATTAGCTGTGATTGGCTTGCCGAACCCTGGCAAGACTCTCATCACTGTCTTGTTGTCCTTCCTGGTTTTATAGGAAAGAGACCCAAAATTAGAAAAATTAAAAATAAAATAATTTTTTGAGATACAGAATACATAAGGTGAAGTGCATAAATTTTAAGGGTATAGCTGAATGCTTTTTATTTATTTATTTATTTTTGAATGCTTTTTTTTTTATTTAAAGTGTCATTATATCAAGACAGAACATTTCCAGCATCATGGAAGGCTGCCTTACATTTCTTTTCAGTTGATAACATCCCCAACCCCCAGCTCAGAGGTAACCACTGCATTCACTTTTGTTTTACAGATTCCTTTGCCTGTTCTTAAATTTCATATAAATGGAATTATATGATATGTACTTTTATGCATCTGGTTTCTTTCAACATTCTTCTACGTGTATTTCTGTGGACATTTGTAATCTTTTATTTTATACACTGAAGAGTAGAATGACAAGGTCATTCAATAGAGGAATGTTTAGTTTTAGTAGATAGTGGCCAACAGTTCCAAGGTAGTTGTACTACTTAACACTTTCAGCAACAATGTATGAGAGTTCCAGTTGCTCCATGTTCTTCTCAATGCTTGGTATTGTTAGTTTTTTCAACTTTAGCTTTTCTAGTGGGGTTTTGTGTGTCTCGTAGTAGTTTTAATTTACATTTTCCTGATGAGCAATAGTGATGAAAATCTATTTACATGCTTGTAGGTCATTTAGGAGTTCTTGTCTGTGAAGTGCCATTCAATTCTTTGTTCTATTTTAAAAAAGGGGGATTGTCTATCTTTTTCTCATTGATTTGAAGGAGATTCAAATATATGTATATACTAGATACAAATTCTTTGTTATATATAGGTATGTGAATATTTTCTCCCAGTCTGTGGTTGGCCTTTTCACCCTCCTAAGGTGTCTTTTGATAAATGGAAGTTCTTAATTTTAATGAAATCTAATTGATCAACCTTTCATAATTAATGCTTTTGTGTTGAATAAGAACTCTTTGACTACTGAATGTCATGAAGATATTCACTTACGGTTTCATCTGGAAGATTTACTTTTTTACCTTTCATATTTAGGTCTATGGTCTATTTCAAATTCTTCTTATCATTATTATTATTATTATTTTGGTATCTGGTATAAGGTAAGGGTCATGGTTCCATTGATTTTCTGTCCTTGTGCCAGTATCATGCTGTCATATAACTGTAGCTGTATAGCTAGCCTTGATATCTGATAAAATACGCCCTCTAATTTTAAGATGTTTTGGCTATGCTAAGCCCTTTATATATCGTTATGTATTTTAGAATCACTTTGTGAAGTGCCGTTTGGGGATGGTTTTGAGCTTATTAACTCATTAGCCTTCCAATGCCCTCTCAACTTCAAAGTAAAGTAAAGTTTTGAAGGAGAGACCAGTAGTGTATTTACGGCAGTCTCTCTTCCTCCCGTGAGTTTGTCTGCAAAGTATCGCGAGACTTCGGAGATTGCGCACAGCCTTTCCCGCTCAGGCGTCAGCCTGGCCTCGTTTAACTTCAGGTGAGGAAAGCTTGCCCTGCGTTTGAGGCTTCTCAAATTTCTGACCCATTATGCTAGCCTCAAACTTTATGTGAATTTCTCATTTTCCCCAATAGCGTCCCTCTGACGTGGGGCCAAACCTAATCTTCAACTTGGGTCCAGAGTTGGCAAAAGTCTCAGTGAAGAAGGCCCGTGGTTATCAGCTGACTTAGGAAGGACTCGCTGTCGCTCTCTGAAATTTTAGTTCATCTTGTTCTTGTTTCCACAGATTGTGGCTATCTTTAAACCCATCAATTTTGTAGTTTATTATTATTATTTTTTGGTTATTGTTTTTTAGTTGTGACGCGAGCCTTTACATCCCATTTGAAAGCGGAAGTCCGGAAGACGTTTAGTAGGCATAACGGCCCTCTCGTCGTCCATCTTGGCTCTTTCACAGGTGAGGAGTTTATGAGTGGGCCAATTCAGTAGGTCAGTGGGAGGGCTGGTAAAACGGACATAACATTCCTGTCACAGATAATGGCGTTTCTTGAGGGGACCGGTCTGGCTCGCCCCATCCCTCTGCCTTGGGAGTCACAGTCAACTTGGAATTCTGTCAGTTTCCAGGGATGAGTAGTGAAATTAATGTCATCCCCAGCCCCCAAAGCTATCCGTCAGATGAGATGATGGGAATTCTCAGTTCTATTCCTGCTTATGATGAAATGTCAGCTCTGGCCTGAATAAGGCAAATTTTGCCCCTGTGGGCACCTGAATTTGTGCCCTCTAGCATAGGACTTGAGGAATCAACTGGGCTGACTTCCAATTGCGTATCTTTACTTACCATGTGACTGTGGACAGATTACTTAATTTCTCTATTCCTCAGTTTTTCCATCTGTAACTTCCCTGGCTTATCAAGAGGATTAAATGTACTAATATTAAAAAAGTACTAAAACTATAGTAGGTCTTCCATAAATGTGAGTGTTTATTGGAAGATTTACAAGCATGTCGTCCAATCTGATATATAGCTTTTGAGGCTGGGGATTACACTTGGTTACTTTTTGGGGGGGGAGTAAAATTTACATATAGTGAGATGCACACACATTAAGCTCATTGAATGAGTTTTGACAAATGCATAATCTCGTGTAACCCCAAACTCTATCTAAAACATGGTTATTATCATCAGAATGTTCTCTTAGCCTCTTCCAGTCAGTTCCCACTCCCCTAGATGCAACTGCTATTTTGATATTTCCACCATAGATCATTTTTCTAGAATTGCATATGAATGGAATTATACAACAGGCATTCTTTTGTGTCTGGCTTCTTTCATTAAGTATGTTTCTGATCTCCATCTATGTTGTTGTCTCTATCAGTAGTGGCTTTATTTTTATTGCTGATTAGTATCACGGTGTATGAATATACTACAGTTTATCCATTCTCTTTTTGATTGACACAAGGGCTGTTTACACTTTTTTTTGACCATTATGAGTAAAGCTGTTATAACCATTTGTGTAGAAGTCTTTTGGTTAACTTTCATTTCTCTTGTCTAAACACTTCAGAGTGGAATTGCTGGGGCTAGATAGGTGCTTACCTAGTTTTATAAGAAACTGCCAGACGTTTTTAAAGAGGTTGTATTACTTTACGCTCCCACCAGCAATGTGTGAGAATTCTGGTTGCTCTACATCTTTGCCAATAGTTAGTGTTGTCACTCTTTAATTTTAGCCAGTCTAGTGACTGTGTTGTGGTATCTCATTGTGATGTTACTTTGCATTTCTCTGATGACTAATAATATTGAATATGTTTTATGTACTTATTAGCTATTTATTTTTCTTTGTGGAATGTTTGTTCAACTCTTTCGCCTATTTTAAATTGGTTTATCTTTTTATTATTGAGTTGTAGGAGCTTTTTATGTATGCTGGTTCCAGGTTCTTTGTCAGATATATTTTGTGAGTATTTTCTCTCAGTGCATTGCCCGCTCATTTTATTAACCATGTGTTTTGATGAATTGGTTTAACTTTGTACCCACTGCTATCCATGCATGTTTGAAACTTGATAATATTTACTGAGTTAAAAGTTGTTCCTTTCTCCCTTCTTCCCTTCCTTCCTTTCTTTAACAATACTTACTGGTTACTTACTATGTGATAGCTTCTCTTCTATACCTTGGGGATACAGCAGAAAACAAAACAGACAAGCTTCCTAATCTCATGGCACTTACATTTTAGTCTATGTGTATATGAGGTGGTATGGGAGACAGAAAGATAAATGAATAAACAAGAAAATACGAGGTGATTAAAGGTGCTAAAATGCAAAAAATGTGCTGTATACATAATGAGAAAGGGATGATTGGGAGGCTTTTTCAGGTTGAAGGATCAGAAAGTTGAGATGTTTAAGCTGCGACAGAATGGCAAGAAGCCATTTTTGGAGGGGAGTAGGGAAGGGATTCCAGGCAGGAGGAAGAGCTAGTTAAAAAAAAAAAAAAGGTCCTTAAGGTGAGATGGGGCTAGGTGCAGACTATCCAAAATGTACCTTTAAGCAAACACCTTAGGATCAGGAGTTGGTTGCTTGGAAATGATCATAACTGGAATAAATTCTTACTCTTTCCTAGCACTACAGTACTTAGGAATTTCTCAACACCCTCCCAGCTCTCCCCATGCCCCCAGCTCCTAGGTTCCAAGATGCTTTGAAGATAGCAAATTGTGGGTTAGTTAACATGGTGGTCAGTGGCATTAAGGCTAGGTCAGGGATTTTTTTTCCCCATCAAAGGTGACCAAGTGATAGAAAAAATAAATCAAGGACTGCATAAATAATAGGTAATGACATTAGTCTTTACAAGGTAGCAACGTATGAAATGTTCTACCTCTCTGCTTTTTACCTTTAGATTGTGTAATGTAAAACTTTATAAATACAATGTCAATTTGATAAATGAACTCTAATTTAGTCCTACATTTTGCCCAGTTTAGGGAGAGATGGAATGAAAGATGATGGGAAGTGGTAGTGGGAGGTAGAGATACAGAGAGAATGAAATAGAATGAAAACTCGGAGGTGAATGAATGGAGGTGTATCGACCAAGAGGATTAACAAAAGAATCCAAGAGGGAGGTAGAAAAGCTGAGAAAACAAACTGGGTGAAAGGGGAGCCAGAAGTTGAATAGATTTTGTGTATGTTTCTATCACCCTCTTGTGCCCTTGGGCTATGGGCATCATAGTAGGTTATTGCTTCCTTTGAAAAATGTGATGGTGCTCTCTAGTACTATTCTTTTTATTGAAGTATAGTCAGTTGAAGTGTGTCAATTTCTGGTGCACAGCATAATTCTAGTACTATTTAATACATACCTTCTGGGTCTTTCTGCTGATGGGCTGATTCATGCTCTAAATTAATGCCAAATTCCTTTCATGATTTTTTCCCCATTATTTCCTTCTACCAGTCTGCTTTTTCTCTAATCCAAAAGCAGAGATCTGATATATATATATATAGAGAGTAGATAAACAACAAGTTCATACTGTATAGTGCAGGGAACTATATTCGATATCTTGAGGTAACTTACGGTGAAAAAGAATATGAAAATGAATATATGTTCATGTGTGACTGAAGCATTGTGCTGTATACCAGAAATTGACACAACATTGTAAACGGACTATGCTTCAATAAAAAATAGAGAAATTTAATATGTATATATGCCTAAGAGAACACAATACACAAAAGCAGAGATCCTCTGAGTTAATAAAATAAACTGCATGCGTCTAGTACCCATTCTCCCATGTTTCAGGTGGAAAGTTGCATCCAACCAAAATCATGTCTACTGGTTATTATGGTTCTGACCCTTATCATCAGGGTAAACCCCATGTCTCCTGTTAGGATTTTGGACAAAAAATGTGTGGTTCTGACAGGACATGCTAAGTGAAGATAGCATATAACTGAGTGGGTCAAACCATACCCTGTGGAAACCAGCAAGCTCCATGTGAAAATCACAGACCAGCTTGCTGATGATTTGCTGTGCTCCAATAAAGGTTTAAGGAGTACAGTTAGCTGGGGTAAAGCCTGTGCCTTGCTGGGCCCCACTCTGGTCAGAACTGCTCGAAACAGGGCAGTGATAGATTTGGCAGTATCCTGAAGGTGAGATGGATGCCTGCTTCCTAATACTCTCCACTAGGAAAAAAACTTGACTAAGGCTGGGGAAAGGAAACCAGCCTGGCTTTACAGGCTGGTAGCTAGAAATTTAATATGTATATATGCCTAAGAAAACAACTGGCCAAAAGTATATAGCTATGTTGATCGGTCATGGACTGGAGATAGAGTCTCTAATAAATGGAAAACTACAGACTAGGCTATTGCAGGAAAAACAATTCTGGTGAAGGGAGATATGAAAAGAAATCAATGAAATGAATTTAGCAACTCATGTAGGACATGTACCGGCTCGTCACAAATGAAAGACAGTATAATCTATTTAGAATAAAAGAGGGGACAATCTGACCCCCCCAGACTAATGCAGACTCTGTAGTCTTGGGAACTCCAAGCCTCAGCTCAGCTCCCTTGTCAGTTTAATTTAAGGTTGCAGAATGGACATGTGAAATCTCAGACCATGTGCACATGAATACTCTAGGTTAGCAGAGGAGAAAGAGTGAAAAAAAAATCTATGAATCAAATAAGTAAGCAATATATGTCAAATTACTAAAAACTTGCATCCTAAACAAACTCATTTTTAAGGAAAGTGACGGATGGTAAACTAGACAAATGTGATAGGTAGATTATATTGGGCCATTCTCTAGATTTTTAAGGTCATTTTTTTTCTTTTTCTTTTTAGGGGGGAGGTAATTAGGTTTATTTATTTATTTTTGATGAAGGACTGAACCCAGGACCTTGTGAATGCTAAGCAGGCACTCTTAACACTGAGCTATACCCTCCCCCCCATTCTCTAGATTTTTAAACAAAGAATATTACTTGAAAGAAGTATAAAATTAGGAAGAGGGTTTACAGAGCATACCAGACATGCAGATGAGAACAGTATGACCATGGCTTTGGATAAA
Source organism: Camelus dromedarius (assembly GCF_036321535.1). NCBI lineage: Eukaryota > Metazoa > Chordata > Mammalia > Artiodactyla > Camelidae > Camelus > Camelus dromedarius. The sequence goes on along the minus strand of NC_087472.1, from coordinate 30,749,807 downwards.
ATTGGGAGAACTAGCTGCTAGATATGGAATATTGGCAGTACTAGGAGATGACTGAAGAACTAATTTTATAACAGAAGTTATACAAAATTTGGAAACAGAATGAGAGACTTTTATTTACCATAATCCCCAGACTGCAGTGGCAATTGGAACCTTTAGTACTGAATTGTTAAAAACACAGAATTCAGCATCACCAGATATAAATGGCAATGAGGCAAAGGTACTAGTAAAGACAGAATGAATTGAAAGACTCTGAGTGAATGTATCTTCCTCAATAGAGATACTCAAGAAAGATAGACATTGCCTCTGCTCACTTTGTTCTCAAATCCTATAAGAAGAGGTAAAGACTATGAGAAGTGTAAAGAAGAGTATGAGTAGTAGATCCTCATAAAACCACCAAGAAAGGAGGAGCAATAGCTAGGGGTGCTCTTTCAACCTTGTCCTATAGCCAGAACCTGTAGGATGCATAAAGGCTCAAGGATACTAACTTTATATTTCTCTTTTCCATTATTAGATCTGCTTTGCTGTTTTCTCTTGGCTGTGACAATCTGTCTGATGGTCATTATAATAGCAATCACTACCAATACAAACAGGAATACCATATATACATTTTGTGGGAGGTTCACCAACTTTATCAGAAAGCACTAGAGGACCACTGGCCTCATTCTGTACTTGATCATCATCATCATATCAACAGCCTCATTTTTCAACCAAACCAACCATAGAACCTTTGCCAGCCCCATAAGATCCATTGTCACCCAGAGTCCATTTACTGTAGCTTTTTAGTAATATTTTATCTACTGAGGAGAGCATAGAGGCATGGAATCTGTGTCGATCCCTGACATTGTTGGTGGACTTGTTAATTGTGTAGCCCAGTTAGTAAGAATAGCTGAAGAGATTTTACAGTTTATTTCACAAGAACAAATGCCTTGTGTAGAGCAAAATGATAGAGCAGAACCGATAGAAACAGATGCATCTCCTTCTGAGGAAGCTTCACTACCAGACCTCGCTGCTTTCTCAGACTTAGAATCAATACTTACACCAAGAGAAGATGAAGACTTAATCTTTGATGTAGATCAAGCCATGTTAAACATAGATGAAGATCAGGCCATGTTAGATGTAGATGAATTATATGAAGGAGTACTCTCTGGTATAAACAATGACTTAAGAAATGGATAAGACCTAATTTGTCCCCACCAGCATGTGAGATCTGATAATTTCTGTTTCAAATAAAGTCTGGTTTTCCTGAATACTAGCCATAAGAGTTTTTCTCCTAGTTCTGCACAGTTTCATTATTAATCTCTTATCGAACAAGTAAGATTTGATTTATTTCCACCAGATGCTGGTCTCTTTTCTTCTTTGTATTTATTTCAAAATCTCTGACTTTAGCAATATGGTTCTTTACCTGTACTTGTTCTCCTGCTGGGATTTCTGATAACAGGCACGAACAATAGCAAAGAAAAGAAACTCCTTACATAACAATGGAATGAAGACCTAATGAACTCTAACATGTCTTGGGGCCCAATTTTACCATTCTACAATGAGTGGACACTAGAAGGGGACTATCCCCCAGGATGGCATTATAGTGAATATGTTCACATTAATAAGACAATATTGGGGCAATTTTACTTGAAAAGTTATAACTAATTACTTGTCCTTTTGGACAGAACGTGTCAGCCAAAGGATGCTATAGCAGACTAGAGGAAATAATTCTGAAAAACCAACATCTACCAGATAGTAAAACTGCAAAAAGGAAGGCTTACAGATAACTCTTGCTAGGGAGAAACCTTTGAAAAAGCTGAGGCCAATGCAGGATTGTTCCCTCAAATGCTGACCCACATCACAACTACTCTACAATATTGTTCCCCAAATGGAAATGGCAAGTTACAGCAAATAACAAGAGAAAAGCACTAGTACTAGAAGGACTAGAGAAAGCCCTAACAAAAATGATTCACCTTTGGAAAGTCAAACACTTATGGCACAGGCTTAGAGATGATAGTCCACAGTAGAAGTGGATAAAGTACACCCTCTTGGGTATAACTACATTTCTGAAGAATAACTGATAGGCTTATGATAAGAGAACCTGCTGCAACCTTGATATAGAAATCTTAACTATGGAGAACTAGGAGCAATGATGAATTTAGACAAAATGTGGACTGGTACAGCCACAGTAATTTACAAATACCAGAGGGGGAGAATGTAATAGTTGGAGGACCCTCATATCAAAACAGAGAGGGACCAAGTACACATTCAGGAAATTCACTGATAATTCTAATTGCATGCCATACAGTACCCTCACTTCCATTTGGAAGAAGAGCTACCCTTCAGATAAGCCCATGGACACTGGGGTCCTCCTTCTTAGAGAATGGCCTTTGCATCTCACAACATGGGCAACAACTAGCTAAAGACGTAAAGTGTACCATTAGACAAAATGGTGTATGAAAATTGTGAAGAAATGACAGGTAGAAGTCAATCCACACTGGTGAAAACCAGACTACCAACTCACATAATCCTAAAGCATATTATAGTCAAAGGGATTAAAAAGACATTTAATACAGATGGTTTTAGAGCTAACCAACATTACAGATGTTGCATCTAATACTAAGTGAGGTCTGCATACACAGATAATTAACTACCTTTAAAGGTAAATGAGGGGTGAGGGTATAGCTCAGTGGTAGAGCACATGCTTAGCATGCACGAGGTCCTGGGTTCAATCCCCAGTGCCTCCATTAACAAAAAGCAAACCAAACCAAAAACAAAACAAAAAAACCTAAAAAAAACAAACAATTGAACAAAGGTAAATAGGGGAAATTATAGACTATATAACTAGGTCTTAATTTGGATGAGCTGTAGCAGGAGGAACATAAGTCAGTTTAGCCACTGAATTTCAGGATAAGTTTATTTAACAAATTTAAGAAAGAGACTGCTGTATCAAGAAAAGCTACCACAGACTCTCTTTAAAAATTTTTTAAATTGAAATATAGTTGCTGTACAATGTTACATAAGTTACAGGTGTACAATATAGTGATTCTCAACTTTTAAAGATTATACTTGATTTATAGCTATTATAAAAAATTGGCTATATTCCCTGTGTTCTACAGTATATCCCTGACATTTTATACCTAATAGTTTGTACTTCTTACTCCCCTATCCCTATTGCCCCTCCCCTCTTCCTTCTCTCCACTGATAGCCACTTGTTTGTTCTCTGTATCTGTGAGTCTGTTTCTGTTGTTATATTCACTAGTTTGTTATATTTTTTAGGGACTCTTTTGAAAATAAGAATTATGGAGCTACTCTAACATATTAGTATGAGAAAGTTTCACAATAGAATTTTATGTGGAAAGATTGATAGGTTAGATAAGGATCCAGGAGACTTACAGGGGTAAACAAAGACACAAAGAGAAATAAAAGTTATATTACAAGTAACTACTGTGGCTACCAGATATAAGCCATACCAGACAGCAGATTGAGGGACTTTGCTGCTGCAGTAACTGGACAAACTGAGACTTACTTGCCCAGGATAGGTGACTCTAGATATGTACTATGTCCAAAGTTATAAATATTAGGTGTAGTGCAAAGGAACTATGCTAAATTAACCTAAATAGAGGAGTGGGAAAGCAGGAAGTAACCATTTATCCCTCCATTCCAATAGGAGCAGTTTTATAAGGAAGACTAGTGATTAGAGTTAAATAAGGAAATCTATACATGTAGTAACCAAGAAGAACAACAGAGGAACTGGATAAAAGTAAAAAGAATCTATACTTTAATTAAAGGCTTAGAAACAGTCAGGGAAGATACACACTCTCCACTAGAAATTTGGGCTTTAGGAAATTGGGCTATAATTTTGTGTCAAAATAAAACTCAAAGCATAAATACTTGGGCAAGATCAGGAAACATATCCAAGGAGAGACCATCAATCTACTGTGAATTCTATTTGGTGAGCAATTTAACTGTAAATGGACAGATCTGGTGCTTCTTAAATATGATAGATGCTGAAGGGTAGCTATTCTTCCAAGTAGAATTCTGGAATATGGACTTTATAACAATTCCACAACGGATTAATGTGAGCTTGTTAAAACTGTTAGTAGTAATGAGAGAACATAGTCAACCACACTTACTCAAGCAAATCATGAAAATACATCAAGAGAAATCTGTGAGACGAGTCCAGACATTGAAACAAGATAAAACTTGAACCAGCCTATAAAACAACTAATGGTCATCATGGTCGCTAGGTGTCAAACAGGAAGATGCTGCAATGTCATAATATGTAGACAGTCTAGCCTCTTGGCTAGATGAGTCACCTGGAAAGATTGTACTATAATTGCACCTCAGAATTATTGCAATTTTTGCTTTGTGTGATTATATGTGATTATGAATTGTTAAGATGTAACCCTGCCCCAAGCAATGGATTGTTGTGTTAAGTATGTTTGCTCTATGGAAAAGAATTAGAAATAAAGTTAATAGTGATAAGCAGTAAGTGTAGGAAGTAAGAAAATACTTAGGGAAAACAGTATGGAAATTCCTCAAAAAACTAAAAATAGAATTACCATATAATCCAGCAATCCCACTTCTGGGTATATAAATGGAGGGAACTCTAATTCAAAAAGATACATGCACCCCAATGTTCGTAGCAGCACTATATACAATAGCCAAGACATGGAAACAACCTAAATGCCCATTGACAGATGACTAGATAAAGAAGTTGTGGTATATTTACACAATGGAATACTACTCAGCCATAAAAAGAATAATGCCATTTGCAGCAACATGGATGGCCCTAGAGATTGTCATTCTAAGTGAAGTAAGCCAGAAAGAGAAAGAAAAATACCATATGATATCACTCATATGTGGAATCTGAAAAGAAAAAAAAAAGGACACTATGTGGAATCTAAAAAGAAAAAAAAAAGGACACTATGAACTCATCTACAAAACAGAAGTAGACTTGGAGGTACAGTAAACAGTCTTATGGTTACTGGGGAAAGAGGGTGGGAAGGGATAAATTTGGGAGTTTGAGATTTACAAATGTTAGCCACTATATATAAAAATAGATTTTAAAAAAGTTTCTTCTGTATAGCACAGAGAACTATGTTCAGTATCTTGTAATAACCTTTAATGAAAAAATATGAAAACAAATATATGTATGTATATGCATGACTGGGACATTGTGCTATACACCAGAAATTGACATGTTGTAACTGACTGTACTTCAGTAAAGAAAGAAAGAAAGAAAGAAAGAAAGAAAATACTTAGGAATAAGAGCTAGTAGGGAAGGTATTATCAGGAGAAAGAAGAAAAATAACAAGTTGTCAACAGTTACAGAGCTGTTTATGGTGGAAAGCCATGGTAGAGAGTTAGTTTCTAAGCACATTTATGAACCGAGCCCTGTTTTTGTCATATGAAAATTAGCCAACCGCAAGTTGTTAATATTGGTAGAAATACTTGGCTGGCAGTTGACACAGGTCACGCACTTAAAAGCCCAGTTAGAGGGAGATGGATGAACTAACCTGGCAGTCCACTGATTGGTTACCTCTGATTGGAATCTTGCGTCTCTCCTTTAGACTTTTATCTGAACTAGCCCTTTTCTGGATCTTCTTGAGAACAACACCAAAGCCAATTCTTGTATGGCATGGAGGGATCGAGAGGGGGATAGGCTCACCATTCCGAGACAGACTTAAAGGTGCGGAAACCAAGGGTGATAGGCTGGTAGATTGTAATGAATTAGGAAGCAACTAATTCTTCATCCCTGTGTGCTTTGGCTGTAAGTGTGTGGGAAGTTGTGACTGCATAGTTGCATTCTTATGTGTGACGATTGCTGCCAGTTATTAGATTATAATTGAATGTAGTCCTTATTAGCTATTGGTCCACACTATTTTATTATGTGTTTTAACAGATTTTAACTAATAAAATTTCATTCACAAATCAAAGAACTTATGGTCATCTTAAATTAGCTGATGGTGAATTTGGAGGCTACCAAGCCAGCATAAAAGAACTCTGCTCAGCAGAAGGTGGAGTATACTCAAGAGAAAATATTGTACCAGGAGTCTGAAGTTCTTCTGTCATTGTCAGATAGATAGTCCTGAACAAATCTCTGGGATATAGTCCTTCATTGTTCGTGAAATGAGTTATAATAACTTTTCTGCCTACCTTCAGTGGTAAAAAGGAACAAACAAAGTGATTCAGTTTTCAAAGCCTTGGGTTGATATATCTGACAATGGGAAATAATATATGAAATCAGGATGTTTTAGGGACATCTGAAAAATGTCTATATGAAATTCCTGAAAGTCTATGTGACATATAAAGATTATCCAATAGTTTTACACCTATTTTCTAAGAGATCAGAGATACTTCATTTCACTCCATGTCAAACTTACACTTGGAGTCAGTTTTTGTTTCATTTTTTTGAGCTATTTTTCCCACCAAGTTAAATTCTTTTTCGGAGTCTACTCAGTTTTATTAGGAATAGTAATGAAGAAAAAACAATGATGAGAAAGCAGCCTTTTAGGAAATAGTGGATTATTTTCTATTTAAGGCTAAGGTTTTGTTCCTCAGGGGTTTATGTAACTATGAACATTATTAACCCACTATTATACAACTAGATATATTTTTTACATCAAAGCTGACTATTGTGTTCTTGTATTAACAGCCATATCTTAATAGACTAGAGGTATTTAGCCATTTCCTCTAGGGCATACTTCTTATTTTTTAAGAATCCTATCCCTCCAGGCAACATTTAAAATGTGTTTTTCTTCTGACTATATAACCCTTAGCTCACCAACCAACCAAAATCAACCCCAAGAAAAAAAACCCTCTAGTTCCTGAAGTTATTTGGAAGTTATTTGTATTGACAGATACAACTATCCATCAGTCCCAAATGTCACATCTCTTCAGGGTAATAAAGAATCTTTGAAAATGATCTCCATTTATACCTCTGAAGAATGAAACTGCATTTTAGCAAGGTAAGGAAAACTACTGAACTCTTTACCCCTTGTCACAATTTCATCTTAAAGACCCTAGTACAATGCTGAAAGCATCTTGAGGTTTTTTTTTAGTTCAATGCAAGTATTCTTGTCAAGTAGACATGAGAGCCCCAGTTAGGAAATACAACTTCAGTGTTTCAGATTCCTTTGATTAAAGATGCCATTAACAAAATCTGTACTTGAAAACACATAGATACACATGCCTCTAGATTATAACAAATTCTGACAATATTGATCGCTTTTAAATAGTTTTATTCTAACTTAAACTTGGGGAAACACTGGCCTTTCTTGAAACCATTATCTTCTAAATTTTTAACGTTAGCAACTCTCTAACTTCCAGTTTGGGAAAATCAGCTGTGTTACAGCTCATTTTATAGGGAAAAGTACTGTCTGTTTTTTTTTGGCGGGGGGAGGGGAATAAAGCTTTTTAGCTCAAGGTTTAAGAGACACGGAGACATTGTCTGTTTGAAACTTTTGATGTGAGCAGGCTTATCTTTGGGTACTCTTCCCTGATGCAGGAGTCTCTGATGCTCCTCCCTTACAACACCGCCACCTATTGAGGAAATTTCCATTTGTACTGGATATGTCTGCCCAGTTGGAATCACAGCATGCTTTAAAAGAAGACTGAACAGGGTGTCAGCAGGGATGACACTAGAAAGTGAAGTGGTGTACCTGCTTTTTCCTGTTCTGAGTATAGACACTGAGAAGTAACCTTCCTATTTTTGAAGATAGAACCACATGGTACAACTGGAATTAAGCATGGAATCAAGTATGAAAAAGAAGACAGAGTTTCTCTTTTATCTCAGTTGTTCCATCCCTATCTAGAGATTGTTTTTCCTTTGAATAATTCTGGGCCTGGGAGATAATTCTTGTCTAGCCTTCTTCAGGACCTGAAGGTCATCTAGAAAAGCTGACCTTTTAAAAGATGTCTCCAATTTGTTTAGGGACTTGCAACATGCAACCTTCAAACTGAATGTTTTCCACCAGACACTGGAGTGTGATTGACTTAAGATCTTAATATATTTTTCATCTTGATGAGTAAGCACACATAAACTATAGGTTTCCAAGGAATTTGAGGAATTTTATCTAACATAGAAAACCTGAGTTCACTTGCTATAAGTATAATAGAATGATAAAGTTAGCTTTCATTTGTTTATTTGTATCCAAAGAAAAGATTGGTTTGCCTAATTCCATCACATCCTACATCAGGAGAGTTTGTATGATGAAAATTAGAGATCAAATGTATTGTATAATGTGATAAATTATCAAGATAGTGACTTTTTTATCCTTGTGGCCTTAAGCGCTGTGTGTATGTTTCACTTTTTAAATGACTAGATTGCAGATATTTATTGAACAAACTTATCAGTCTGCTTCCTCAGATCAGGAGCTTCTGAGAATGAAGTGCTCAAAGATACCTGAATTATTAGAACCTCAGTAGCTCACAGGACTGTGTTTCTTATCCAAACACACTAAACTTGATTAGATTTATTCCTAGGTATTTTATTACTTTGGGTGCTATTTTAAAGGGGATTGTTTCTTTACTTTCTTTTCCTATTGATTCATCTTTAGTGTAAAGAAATGCAACTGATTTTTGTACGTTAATCTTATAACCTGCTACCTTGCTGAATTCCTCGATTAGTTCTAGTAGTTTTTGTGTGGACCTTTTAGGGTTTTCTATATATAGTATCATGTCATCTGCATTTAGTGACACTTTTACCTCTTCTTTTCCAATTTGGCTCCCTTTTATTTCTCTCTCTTGCCTGATTGCTGTGGCTAGGACTTCCAAGACTGTGTTGAATAGGAGAGATGATAGTGGGCAGCCTTGTCTTGTCCCAGATTTTAGTGGGAAGCTTTTGAGTTTTTCACCATTGAGTACTATGCTCATTGTAGGTTTGTCATATACAGCTTTTATTATGTTGAGATATGTTCCCTCTATGACCACTTTGGTGAGAGTTTTTATCATAAACGGGTGTTGAATTTTATCAAATGCTTTTTCTGCATCTATTGAGATGATCATGTGGTTTTTGTCCTTTCTCTTGTTGATGTGATGTATTACATTGGTTTGTGTATGTTGAACCACCCTTGTGTCCCTGGGATGAACCCCACTTGATCATGATATATAATCTTTTACATGTGCTGTTGGATTCTATTTGCTAATATTTTGGTAAGGATTTTTGCATCTATGTTTCTCAGTGATATTGGTCTGTAATTCTCTTTTTTTGGTAGTGTCTTTGCCTGGTTTTGGTATCAGAGTGATAGTGTCTTATAGGATGAGTTTGGGAGTATGACAAAAACACCCCCAAAATAAGGATGATTTGTTTGAGGTGAGAGTGTTTGGTCTTAAAATAGACATGTGAATTTCAGTAGAGAGCAATTAGAGACTATAATCATTTGAGACTCAATGGAACCACACATTTAAAAAAACTACAATTCACAAGCTGGGAAGGATTACAGAGTTCATTAGTGGAAACAAAGCCACAATTCAAAAGAGATTTATAGATTTTGATGGGTAGAAATCATGTTTTAAATTTTGGGAACAGTGCCTTTGGAGTGCAAACCTTAAGGTATATCTGAATTCTCAAGCCTGCCCTGCTAATTCATGCAGCTTAGTTTTAAGAGAAACTAAACTAAAATTTATCTGTGGCCATTGTTAAGATAACTTATCTTGGAAAATGTGGAGCTAAATATATAAATCCTAAAATAATTCTGAGGTCTCTGGCCATGGGACTAAACTTTGGGCCATATTTGAGTTTATGTGACTCTATGAAGGTATATTCTTTTCCATGAAATTATTGTCATTGAAGTTGAGAGTCACTCACTGTCCTTGCTGCATTTACTGCAAAACTGGAGTTGGAGTTTGAAGTGCTCTGACTGAAACAGTTCAGTCTAATAAATTCCCAAAGTTCTCATTGATTTGATTCCCAATGATAAGTGAGTGCCACCAGGCCTAAAATTGTTGATCTTTGTATAAATACAGCACTTTTTGGATTACTTTTGTATTCCGGCTGAATACTATAATTTTAATAGTCAAAAGATGCTGCTTTTCCAGTGTTATGGATTAAAAATAATGCAGTCTGCAAAATATGAAACTCTAATTGTGTGGGCTCACTATTGAAAGAAGAATTCAACACCCAAAACTTGTGCATCTTCAAAAAATGACTCCTAGTGGTCATGACTTCACAACAACATGAATGTACTTAATGGCACTGAACTGTAAATTTTAAAAATGGTGAAAATGGTAAATTTCATGTTATGTATATTTTACCACAATAAGACAAATGATCCTTTCCACTTGGATGTACACAGCAAATAGAACCTGAGAACAATTTTGGAATCTCTGATGCTTAATTGAGAGAGCAAAAAGAAATATAACCCTTTGCCACATTGAGGTTGGTAAAATGATAGTTGAGAAATATATCGTATGAATGTATAGGAACATGGAAGTATTCTGTAATAACAGTAATAAGATAAATTATGAAATAAGGGGCATGGGGACAAAGTTTCAGAAAAGTAAAAGGGCTAAAACATGAGGGAAAAATGATGAGATTAATGAGGACTGGAGGGCAGTGAATGTAGAACCCACGGGTGATTTCATGGTCATATGCTAAACAGATTCCCATGAGAGTGAGGAAGTCATCACAATGGTTTCCAAATGGAACAGTAACTAAAATTGGCAAATGAAGGTTATATGAGCAGAAGGGGTCAAGTGATAAAGTAGTTGGGAGATAATCTACCAATACAAAATTGATGAAATATTGTAGTGAAACTGTTTGAAAATAAATGCTTTGTCAATTTTCAGGGGGATGAGGGCCTAAAATTATGAAGTTTATCTACTATCTGGTGAGGTAAGGAATGCAAACTTTAGTTATATTATGCAATATATGTTCCCATTTTTTAACCTTTCTATTCCCATTAATCATTTTGTCATCTGGAAGCAATTCATATTCTAAAACTACTTGTGATTTTTTTCCTTATAGTATAACAATTTATATAAAATGAAAAACACACTGAAATTGGAATATACATCATTAATGGAAATATACACCCATATAAAAGTAAAGAAAAGTCAATTAGACCTTACAGCAGACTACTTAACACAACAGCTACTACACATCAATAGCAGGGTGGCGAGAGGGAAGCAGGTTGAGGGAGGGGATGGCTGTTGCTATATCTATTACCTACAACTTTAGTACACAGAATCAGATCATACACCATGTGTCCCCTGGGTGTAACGATGAAAATGAATAATAATAGCAGCTAATATTTATTAAATGCCTAATTTATGCTGAATCTTGTCTTATGCATGAATGTATTACTTGCTTTATTTTATTGAAACGTTATATTTCTCCAGGGAGGTAAGTCCTCCTGTTATCATCCCTATTTTTCAGAAGAGAAAAGCGATGTTGAGTAATTTCAGGCTTTATGAAATACCTTAAAGCAAGTAGTTGCAAAAACAGGATAAGGAGATTCAGGGGTGGGTCTATCCATTTACTATTTCCCCCAATACAGTCCTTTCAGTCTCCATGTTGCTCTTTTGTCATGTTTTATCCCCTTTGAGGTTGCCTCAGTACTCATTTTTTGCCTTATTTCAATGGTATGTGGTGTATGGCTCAGTGGTAGAGCACGTTCTTAGCATGCATGAGGTCCTAGATTCAATCCCTGGTAACTCCATTTAAAAAATGGGGATAGTAAAAAAAAAAAGGGCATAGTATTTTTTTTCTTGTCTGAGAGAAAGGGAGCAGGGGAGCACATATGTGATTTGCCTCAGAGCCTGGACCTGTGAAGGGATGGCACTGTTAGTTGCCCTTCAGACAGCAAGCACTGCTGGGTTCAGCCTGTTTGAATCTGACCTCAGGTAGCATTGGAAGAGAGCTAGAAATGGACATTAAAGTACTTCCTGGGCCATGCATTGTACACTAGCATATTCTCACTTATTTTCATAGTAATCCTATGAAGTGGAGGAAATTTTGTCATCTCCATTTTATGAGAAAACTAATGTCCTGAAATTTGAAGGACTTTCTTCAGGCCATCCAGCTTAAGTCCATTTCCATCCTCAGTTTTTCTGGCTCCAAAGTCCTTGCTCTTTCTACCATGCTTCCTCCTTAAAGAGCTGAAATAAGGCCTGTTAGAAAGGCTCCCCACAATTATTTGATAAGATGGCATAGAACAGCACTGGCTAAACTGTAAATATAGCCGAGCTGGACAGCAAAAGCCTCTTCTGCTGTGATCTGCTTGAACTGACCTCCCTTAAAAAGGTGAACCCTAATGGTTTGAAGTCACACCATCACAGATGTTGCTCTGGCCTTCTACAGAACCACACGCCCTGAGTGTGACTCTATTTTTTAGAGGCATATCTCAGCTTTCCTGCAGAGGGGCTGCCAATGACTTAGTTCTGTCAACAACTACCAGCGTCCAGATAGCAAGCCCCCTGTGATCACTAGCGCCATGGCCCCAGTATATCGGGTAGGGTCCTTTTTATGTGTTCTCAGAAGTGCTTCCTGAGAGACCTTAGGTTAGTTTGTAATTATATATTCACTAATGTGATCATTGGCTTACAGTTCACCTTGTAAGCTCCATGAAGGCAGGGTCATGCTTGTTTTCTGTATCCCAAACTCCTAGAACAGTGCCAAATAAGCATTTGTTGAATGAATGAGTGTTTTCCCATCATAGAATCAGATTTTTCCCTACTTATCTGGCCATCAAGAAAAAATATGCAGAGGTTGTATGTGCCTTGGTTAAATGGACCTAACTGTTTTTGAGGCCTATCTAACCATTTGTTTGGTGGAGGGCTAAGTGGGAGAAAAATGCTGACTCTTGCTCTGCCGTTCTGGACTCTGGAGGTCTTAAGCTTCCCAGAAAATAGAGGAGTTCAGCTTACCTCTTTCTGGTGGTATTTGATTGCCACCTTCAGCTTGGCCAGGTCATGATACTTCTGAGGGTCAAGCTCTTCACTGTGGTCATCTCGGTGGTTGAGAATGATCTCCAGTTCCCGGGAGCTCCGAGCCTGGTCCAGCAGGTCTTTGGCAAAGAGCTTGCACTGCTGAGAGAGCTCCTCATACTCAGCCTTGAACTCATTCTCCACCTTGCTGAGCTCCTTGAGCTCCCAGCCCAGGCGGAAGGCAGTTAGGATGGGGTCCTCACTTGATAAGGCAATGAGTGAGGGGCTTGCCAGAGCTTTATAGATGTTCAACCGGGAGCGGGAGTGGCGCAGGCTGTCTACCTCTGAACTGGACACACACTCCACACAGTTGCAGCGGATCTGGTGGGGCCGTGGGATGGTGACTCGTTTTTGGACAAGCAATTTGATGATTTCGTAGTTGTTGGTGTGGGCAGCCAGCATGATGGGAGTGATGTCTGGTGTGAACTCAGAGAACTGGGTGTCCATCATCAGAGTGGGGACCTTGGTACAAGAAAATGAAAAAACCACATGAAAGGGCAAGATTAAAGCTTGGAGAGAGAGGGAACATGGGGCCCATCAAATGTTAGTGATTCAGGAATTGAAGTCACCAATTTTTTGTCAATTCTCCTCCTTCTCATAATAGCTAGTTGGGAAATGCTTGCTGTAGGTCAGACATACAGCACTTTACATGGATTTACTCATTTAATCACCACAACAACTGTGTCAGGTAAATATTCTCTCCACATGAGGAGGCTGAGGCTCACAGAGGTTAAAGAACATACCTAAGGTTACTCAGCTTTTAGGCACAGAGCCAAGATTCAAACACAGGCAGTATGGCTCCAGAGCTTGGCCTTACAGTGCACAACCCAGCATGCCTGGTTCTGTCTGAGGCACAATGGGTGTGGTACAGAGAAGTGAAGGACATTTTTTTCCTGACTCTCTGGAGTTTGGCTGGGTAGATCAGACTTACATAAAATTGGTAAGTAGGAGTACATAGTAGTATGTGTTCGGTTCTGAATGAGCAGTTGAGACTGCAGGAATATTTGTTTGAAAGGCTAAAGGCAACCAGTAATCTCAAAGACCATGCCACTAAATCAAGCCCTGGGAGTTGAGGAGAAGACACTCCCAAATTGTACCCTGACTTTGTATGTAGGTGGAACTTCAGGGGACCAAAAACCAAGGCTAGACAGTGTTCCTCCAACTTCCTATAGATCCCAGCAAGGTAGAGAGAATCTGTTATTGTCAGGAAAAATTACTCTGTAAATGAGGACCTCTAGGCTTGGGGGAGAAGTTGCCAGTAGAAAAAAAGACCTTTGATAAAATTGGTATGTCCATGATGTGATGCTTGGTGTAAATGGCAGCTGTAGGTGAAAGGTGTGGGGTTCTTTGTGTATTCAGGAGCATATAATTCTGGGGAAATGTGCAGAACCTGATCAGTGAATTAAAAAAACTTTCAATTTTGAAATGTGTCTTTTGGGACCCAGTCTGTTCTTAGTCTAATAGGAAAACCAAGGCAGCACACTAGACCCAACATGAGAGTCTCAGTGTGATAGAATCTGGAGCTAGAGAATGAGGAGGACTGGAATAGTCAGACGAATCTTCATGGAGATGTGGAACTGGGGATTCAAAGCATCGATAGGATTCCAGGAGACTGTGAAATATTGATCTTAATACATTTAAAAGAAACAGTTCCAAATACTCATTTTAACTGAGGAGACCAGAGCATGAATAATGGAGATTCTCACAGAATAGACAAATATTGTTCTAATCGATAGTGTCTTTTTATTCTTAAAAATTATTTTGGAAGCCCACAGTTGCTGGCGAACTGACAGAAGGATGAGTTACAGTTTTCATTATCTTTCCTCCTTCCCACCTTGGATGAAGGATTCCCAAACAGGGAAGTGGCCAGAAAACAGGGAATGGCAGAAAGGTGGAGGGGAAAGAGGTGGAGAAGTTTGAAAGAAATCTATTTCCTTCATGGGATGACTGCATCAGCCTCTGAGTAGTTGAGAGTTGGCTGCACATTGGTCATCAACTGCTTGGCTGGAGCAGCAAGTAAACACTGTTAAACATTTAGAGGGAGCAGCTACAAACAAGACAGCAGGAAGTGAGCTACTGGCTCATAAAGTAAATTGGACACAGGAAAGAATAATCTCAGAAATTAACATAAGCCTCCAGGCTAGGGAAGAAGTAGGTCTGAGTGGGCCTGGTAATGAACATAAACACAACAACTGGCAGAAAGCCTGCAGTTGGGAGAGATGGCAAGTGAGTGATGTCTGCCTAGGAAGAAAGGAGCTCAGATCTGGGAATCTGCTGGGAGCATCTCTTAACCTCTGTCATGACCTAGAGGCGGGAGGCAGGAGAGGGTGGAGGGAAGATGGCCTGCAGCACAGGATTCCCTGGGTTAGACTGGAGGTACCTGCCTGCACCCTGCCATGACGCTCTTCCTGTCCATTCTCTCTTCCAAGTTCCTTGCTCTTTCTTTCTACTTTTCTTACTCTTTTTTCTTTCTTTCCCACTATGTCAATGCTGACAGGCCTGTCCAAAGTGCACAGTGCTACTTGTGGCTGTTGTTGAGCCCCACTTGTGTCATGGGGCTGAAAGGTTGCTGTCTATGCCTAGAATATGAGATGCTTTCTGGAGCCATTTGGTTCTGTTGTCTTTGACTTGATGCTCAACAAAGAGCCTCTGAGTCTCCATTTATCTTTCTGGGTACATGACACCAGAGAGGAAATCTTCTCAAAAGAAACTGGTCTGAAGTGGCCAACCATGTTCTCCCACCCAGGCTGCCTGTGGTCCTCCAGTCAGCTTTCTCATTCACAGATTGCCACACCCACCTGGTTCATTGCTCTCTGTATGTATATCTTCATGGGACACCCCCCCTCCATGTGGAATAGTCTCTATTTCTCTAGCAGTGAAGGTCCATTGTAAGCCCTGGCTTCTTCCATAGCTCCTCCTCTTAACTCAACCCCATCCCTTACTGCCTGCCCAGATGTTGCGGGCACTAGTTTACATCCAAGATCTCCCTCTTCTGATGCAGCCTTATGTTATTCTCTAACTACTTCACAGATGTATTTCTTTCTTCCCCAATAAGGTTGTGAGCTCTTTGAAGGCAAAGCTGTCTTAGTCTGCTCTTGTTTTCCCCATAGCATCTAGCACAGTGCTAGACACACAGCAGGCACTCAGCAAAAAGGAATTGTTTCTTATTCTCAAATTGAGAAACTGACTCTTGTTTACAAACCTAGCTCCCACAATTGGAGTCAATGTGAGCTAATGTCCTTGGGTCTTTCTTTTCCAGGTCTGGCTGAGAAAGCAGACATTCTAAGTCTCTAAGGAAAGTTAGCAGACAGGCTCTAGAGGGAATACCCCGAGGTCACCAAAACCTAGGACAGTCCCAGCTTGTCATTTCCACAATTCTGTTGCTTCAAGATGGAGACTCTGATCCAAAAACTATAGATTTCTACTCCTCTTCCCCCTCTGCTGCTTCTTCTCATCCTGCTGCTCTTCCTTTCCTAGACTGTGCGGGGACCATGGACTCTCATCAGGACAGCCACACTAAAGAGAGAGAGATTCTGTAAGAAGGGTCAGAGGTTTCTGTTAATAATCAGAACTTTGTGTCAACAAAGGGGCCAAACGGACAACAGGTAACAAATAAAAGTGAAGTGGGGATGCATATGCATAATTTGGATGAGTGAATGGTATGAACTGGTGAACAGCTGAGCACATACCCTCTCAAAGAGGGCATCTGCTGCTCAGTTCCTTGTTATAAAACTGTTATAAGCATGAATGAGGACGCAGTGTTGTAATTTTTCAAGAGAAGTCAGAAATCTGGATTTGGGGATAGAATTTCTTAAAGTCTTAAATGTTGGCTCAGACAACAAAGATAGAGTGCAGGCCAAACAAAATGTGTATATGAGGCAATTTAGGCTTGAGTGAACCAGTTTGTGACTTTTAAGCTAGCATGTAAGTTGTGAGACTAAAGAGGGAGGGGAGAGGAAGCTGGACATTTAGACAGGGGTGAGATGTTGAAAGTCCTCAGATGCCATGAGAAAGAACTTAACATGATCTATTGGTCATAGGGAGCCACTGAAGTTTTAATCAGGAGAGTGGCATGGTTGAATAAGTGTTTTACAAAGATCAGTTTGGCCATACTGTGGGGAATTGGCAGTGGTAAATGTGCTGATAAATGTTTAACAAGCAGCTTTCCATTTAAAAAAAATCTGGATTTGTAGTGTTTGCCAATTTCTGCGGTGTAAATACTCCTACTGTGGCCAATTTCAAGCTACCAATATGATATCAGGGAACACAGAGTTGGGAAGAAAAGCACACAACCAGTTCTTACCAGCTGGTGAAAGCCCACTCCAGCACACCATTGGATAAGTTTCAGAGGGGTAAGACTAGTAAGAAGATATGAATAGTCCAGGTGAAAAGATGACGAGATCTTAAACTAGACAATGATTCTAGAGATAGAAAAGAACAGATTTAAGACATTCATTGGATGTATAAGCTAGTACTGGAGGGAGAAAAATCAAGGATGTCAGGTTTCTGTATCACAGAATGGTGGGGTCACCAACTGAGCTAGAATATAAGAGGTTTAATTACAGTTCAATTTTGGACATGTTGAGTTTGGAGTACCTATTGGGACAGTAGCAGGGAATTGTTATAACTCTAGCATGAATGTTGAAGGGAAAAGGTCAGGGCTGTAAATGTAGATGTGAGAGTCTTCAGCCTATAATAATGGTTGAAGCCAGGAAAGTGTATGGGGTCAGCCTCTGCCCACCCTGGTGCTCCCACAGCTGGGCCCATTGATCAAACCTCAAGAACTCAGCCCTGTCCAGTTTCCAGAGCAACCGAGGCTTGAGGTAGGAAGCACTCCAGTGACCAACCTCAGCCTCCTCCATTCTGAATTCCAATCACTGAGGCTCTGCATTAGGGTTCTTTCTCTTTTTGGATAGTTTCTGAATACCAGCTTCGTTCCTACCTGTGCCCTAGTTTGTAAAACAAGATTTCTTCCTAGATCCCTAGTCTTGAGTTTCTGTTCATATAATTAGCCTAATAGCCCAGGTCTAGTATATTTTCTGCATTATCCATGCCTTTGATTGTCTTTGAGTTATTTTACAACTCTGCAAAGTGTAATGAAACTGTTTCTTGCCTGGCAAAATGAAATTGATTTGTGCATCTATATGCAAATTTCTTTGCATTTATTTGTAAATTTCTTTCAGTATTCCCTATGGCCTATATCAGGGCTTAGCAAACTTTTTCAGTAAAAAGCCAGATGGTAAATAAGTTAGGCTTTGTGGACCTTACAACTCTGCCACTGTAGCAAGAAAGCAGCCGAAGGCAATATGTAAATGAATGGGTGTGGATGTCCTCCATAAAATTTATTCACAAAAGCAAGTGACAAGCTCGATTTGGCTTGCAGGTCATAGTTTACAGACTTCTGGCCTCCTGGTTTCCACACTAATTAATGAGTTAAATAAAATCTTAGACATATGTTCACTTGTGTTAACTTTAAATTTGTATGAGAATCATGATTTAACTTTTTTTATTTTTAAATTATCCTTTAACAGCCATTTTGTGTTCAGATTGAGGTCAGGTGAAAAATTGAATTTTATTCTTTTCTTATCAAGTTTTACCTTCGCTTTGAACTCCAAAATTATACTGAATGATCTTGAGCTTCCCATTAAAAATCATATTTTTTAAAAGGCAAAAAAGGGTGCAGTGTTGGGAGAGATCAGGGAAGGAAACCAACACAACAAGAAATTAGATTTGGTTCATATTATCTACAACTGTACTTTAAAGAAACCTGATGCATGAACTGACTTGATTGAATTTTTACATTTGCAATGATGTGGTCTTAGGGCAGGGCCACTAAAGAAGTTAACATCGCCTGCTTCTCCCTGGGGCTTTGCATTCAGGCCTTTATGAGTTTGCTCCTGGATCTGCCCTAGGTCTCCCTGTTGAAAAGCTAGCATTATATTCTAGGATCCTATTGGATTAATGAGCACAGGACAGAGTCACTCGCAGTACAGTGAACAGAGTGAGCTAAAGTCAGCTTCTTCGTATGTTCAGCTAAATTCCATTGCCAGAGGACACAACAGAGGAACAGATGATACTCCACTTTCCCCACTCCCAAGACTGGCTAGAGCTTTTTCAAGATTATTGTTCTCAAGAGGCCTAAATGATACATTCATTTCCATTAACCTCATCACTGGACCCAATCTGCTAATTGGAATTTTTCTGAATCTTATTGTTACCAGCTTTAGGCAGGTGCCCTTGCTGGAGTTTATCACAGGCTTCTGAAATTAAACCCCCCATTTGTAATTAATGGGCAGACCTTTATCAGGAGCCACCACTTTCATACCCACAATGCCGTCTGGTCATAGGCTGAACCTCTCCTATTGGCACTTCCTCACACAGCTGGCCTGATAGCATCATGTTGGAAATGAATCTCCCATCTTGTGCCAGGGTTTAGTGAAATTGCAATACCTCTTTTCCACCTGCTGGGTCTCCTCCTCCCCATCCTAACCTGCCAGATAAAAATCAATGTTCAATCTTTTTCAGCAGTCCAAGGGATTGTTGGAAATGAAATTTCATTTCTCTGTATTACTCAGAAATGAAGAACACTAGCATCTAATCACGTCACATTACCAGCTGCCCACTCTGCCATACCTACAAGGTTGTGAGCGACTTTGGAGCAGCCACTGGTGTCAGATGGGAAATAATTTGTTTCCTAGACTCTGGCAAAAACAGAACCATCATAATTAGAATTTGCTGGATCATCTCAGCTGATTTCAAGACCAAAGTGTATATAATTTAGATGGGAAGACTAAAATGGACAAAAGTTATTTGGGGCAATGTCACAGAACCCACCTGATGTTTAAAAAGGTCAATAATTATATGTAAAAATAAATAAGGTATGTAGTAATGGCCAAAATTAGCTGAGATAAATATAATACTAATGGCTACTGGTTACTGAGCACTTTCCCTATGCTAGGCGCCATGCTGGAGTATCTTATTTAGTCATCACCATGGCTCTACCCTATAGGCATGATAATTCTCCCCATGTTATACCCTAGGAAGCTCAGCCATAGGGAAGCTAAATGCCTGGTCTAAGGTCACTTTGCTAGGAAGTAGAGTGGCCAGAACTTAAGCCCAGGCAGTTTGGCACCAAAACCTATACTGTTAGCCACTATACTACTTCACCCTCAACCAGCAAAAGACCAACCATTTGATTTATTACATCAACAAACCTACAACCCCAACATTGAATATTCAGATATATCAGATTGCAGGTTTTATTGGATATTAATTAACCTCATCAACTAATGTTCTGTCTTAAACCCAGATAAATATTATATAGTATTGCTCAAGATTTGGGAGTCCACAAAACCATTCTTGATTTCTCATTAGATGGGCACTCTTAATTTTTCAAAAGACAGGAGCTAAGTCTATGAAAAGATAATACATGGCTAACTCCATAGGTTGTGAGAGTTTATAATTTCAGAGTTCTAATAGTAGGAAACCTAGAAAGGCATTTTTCTCAAATCTAGATTGTCACAAAGAATTAAGTGAACCATTCCATACATTTTCCTTTGCAAAATATTGGTTATAATGAACGGCAGGGCCATCGACTCCAAAAGTAAGGTGAGTGTTTGGATGGATATTAGGAACAAAGGAAGAGGTAAGAGAAACCAAGGTAGGAAAGGGGATACATTATGGGTGGCTTTTAGGGAGCCAGTCCTCTGTCAAGGCATTCTTTGTACAGTTATGGCATTTCCCAAGAAATTGTAAAAATGAGGCAATGAATTGAAAAACAAGTAAACCAGAAGATATGGGTTATTATGGAGATGGGAAAAATGTCAGAAGTGAAGGTCTCCAGGTCTCGTGTCTCTAGGACTTCACGGAGGTGGACCCCAATGTGCCAGTGAGTGTAATTAGCTTTGCAGGTAGCCCTCTGGTGGAGCTTAAAACATGCAGCTCTTTAGGAAAACCATTGTTCTTGTTCATTTTTTATAGGTCATCATGTGATTTTTAAATTAAATTTCTCTTATAGATTGCTTTACTGGAGAGAGGACGCCGCCAAACTGATTTAGAGTTTTCCTTGTCATTGCTTGTCACGTGACTAGTGGGAATTTGATAAAGATTTCTGGAAAGGGCTGAGAACCCAGATGCAGAAACCTTGGTGATCCAACCAGGGCATAGGAGCATGTGAGGGCCCGGGTAACCAGATTGACACCTACTTTATCATAGGATTCAATACAAATAAATGTTTATTATTTTGTAATTTTTCCAGTGTGTATTGATCTTGATAGGTGCACATTTGCCAGCAGAATAAAACCAGATTGAACAAAAAGAGGAGCTGAGAACCTCTGTTTTATTTTAAGTAGTTCATAGCCATACAATTGAAAAGTATGTTCATTGCCATAAAATTAAAAATTGGTAGGTATTACCAGGAGCCCCAGTTTAGGCCTAGAAGAGCTTGAGTGATAAAAATTAAGCTCAGTTTGTTCTCCGAGTGTAAAGAAAAGTTATAAAAGCATAATTCTGACCATTATTCTCAAAAGCTGTGTGGGATAAGCCTGAATAAAGAAAATGACCTGAAGTCAGCTAGTGGTAGGTAAGAGGCCTTTTAAAAAGGTATAAAGAAAACCAGAGCAGAAATCAAGAAGCAGAATTCATGTTAAATAATGTCAAGCGTCCTCCCTTTGCCAATCAAGATTTTCATTTCATGCTCCATACACATGCCAAATGACGTTTTAAAGTTGCTCAGTTCATATGCAGGCATCCGACAGAAGGGTTATATGATTGGAGGACAAGGCTTGAGAGAGGAGACTGTGTCACATTCATGAAGCCATTCTTCAGCCCCACCTGCCTGCTTCTCTCAGGGATACACACCTTGAGGCAAGCTAGGCAGCTGGCACTGGCTTCCAGCAGTAGACTACTACTGCTCAACAGCTATTTAAAATGTGGGCATGGTCCCTGAGGAGGGAGGAAGTTAATTTTTCTTTTTTCTCTTTAAAACATTTTTTTAACTTGAATTTTATTTTTTATTGAAGTATAGTCGATTTACAATGTTTCAGGTGTACAGCAAAGTGCTTCAATTATACATATACATACATATATATACATATGCATGTTTAGATTCTTTTCCAATATAGCTTATTACAAGAAATTGAATATAGTTCCCTCTGCTATATAGTAGGTCCTTGTTGTTTATCTGCTTTATATATAGTAGTTTGTATCTGTTCATCCCCAACCCCTAATTTATCTATCCTCCCCTTTCCCCTTTGGTAATCATAGTTTTTTTTCTGTGTCTGTGGATCTGTTTCTGGTTTGTAAATAAAATTTGTATCTTTGTTTAGATTTCACATATAAATGATATCATATATTTGTCTTTCTCTGTCTGACTTTTTAAAAAATAATTAAGCTTTTTTTTTTTTTGATGGAGGTACTAGGGATAGAACCCAGGATCTTTCTACCACTGAACTGTACCTCTAGGCTACCCCGGAAGTTAATTTTTCTTTACATGACTATCCTTGATCTTTTCAGCAAAGGAAACATTATAAGTCATCAGCTATCTTCCATTTCCCAAATCTCCAGATAGAGGTGAAGCATCTATCTGCAGGATTGAATTTTGTATATCTGGCCCAGCTGATTGCTGCTACATGGAGGCATTTGGTGTCTAGTTAGACAAAGCACAGTGAAAAGTAGGGGACCATTATGTAGACTATTTATACTTTCCCCAAGCTCTAAGTTAGGAGAAGAAAAATTAGTTTATGATCTGAATTATCCAGTTTTCCTTTCTATAATGAACATAGTAGATTTTCAGCTTTTTCCCTGAAGTCAGTACATGAGAAAATGTACCTAAACTGCAGCATGGAGAAATTCAGGAGACCTAAAATATAAGCTCTAGTCCAATGACTGTCTCAGGCCCACGGGCCTTACAGCCCAGATTTCTGTCTCTGAGGCACAAGAGGAGGTTTTGGGGGAGAGCATGAATTCCTTCCATGCTATCAATTTCACAGAAGCATGGCCCCTAATATTCCTGGCCCTTCTAAATAATTTCTTATGGTTTTAGAAGCTGTAAACATAACTAAATTCAATCTGTTTTGAGAAAACCTTTATTCTTTACACCATATCACTTTTTGGGGTAATGAGGTCAGCCATTTTATTACACTCTGTGGAAATCGTAATCTATCATTCATCTCGAAACTTTGGTAGGTTCAAAGGCTCTCTTCTGATATCCTAGCAATTGGTGAGCTAGACCCAGTTTTCCTTCTGCATAGCCTCCATCATCTTAGAGATTTCTCTTCTTTGCAGTTTTCAAGATTGAAGAATTGTTGTTTTTTAAAACTCTGTCCCTCATATGGAAAGGAACAATTTCCTTCCAGGTAACCTGAAGGGAGTAAACTGGGGGTAGTGTAACCATTTCACTGATTTCTTCAGGGAGGTTAGATACTATCTGTATTTGGAGGCTTTTAAGAGCAGAATAGATGCTTCCTTGTCTGAGATTGTTTAAGAATCCCTCCTGGGCAGAGTTTCTCAACATTTTGGGGATCAGATAATTCTTTGTTGTGGGGGCTGTCCCGTGCATTGTAGGATGTTTAGCAGCATCCCAGGTCTCTATCCACTGGATGCTGGTATCAGCTCTCCCTTCCCCCAGGTTTCACAACCAAAAATGTCCCCGGACATTGCCAGGTGTCCTCTGGGGGCACAGTTGCCCTAGTTGGGAACCCTTGCTCTAGGGTATGAGGCTTGCTTGGCAGTGGGCTGACTGGAGCAGGGAGAGACAGAGCTAGCTAGAATTAGTCATGCCAGTCTTAGGCTTGTCTTCTATTCCAATCTACCTGAAGATTGCAACCCACTCCCATCAGCACAGTGGCCACCTGGGACTGTGATTCTCCGTGTCTGGAAGGGAAGGAGTGGGAATGCCCCTCCACTCCCCAGGATGGTTTATCACTATTTAATTTTTAGTGGGCTATTAATTTTGAAAAACTCTAACAGTGTGTTGTATATTATGATAACCATTATCCACATTCATCTATTTTAATTAAAATTAAATAATACTTTAAAAATTCAATTCCTCAGTCACCCTGCCTACATTACTACTCACTAGCCGTATGATGGCTACCTTATTGGACAGTGTAGATAGAAAACAATTCCATCATGGCAAAAAGTTCTATTGGAGAGTGCTGCTCTAGAAGGTTGATAACCATGGACAAGAAGAGGCCCACTGAAGCAATCTAGAAATGCCTTAGCAATGGGAAATAGCTAACATTTACCTAATACTTTAAAACATGATAGGAAATTTGCTAAGCACTTGACATTTGTTATCTCATTTATGAGGTAGGAATTGCCACTATTTATATTTTGTAGATAAAAAATTGATGCTCAGAAAGGTAAAGAAATCTGTCTAAGCTTACACAGCTACCAAATGGAGGAGCCAGGACTTTGATCCAAGCAGTTTGGAGCCAGATCTTGGGTTGTTAACAAGCATGCACTACGGACTCAAGGTGGTCAGGTGGAATGATGGCTGTTTGGTATCTGAAGCAGTTCAGACATGCTGGTAGTGGATAGGGAGAGGTTTCTCAGTATGTGGGTGGAACATGGTACCTGGAGAATGTGGATGTACACAGAGGTCTAGGAAGCAGGTGATTGGTGGAGGTCTGGCAACATGAATGGGGCTCTTGGGCAGGATATAAGACAGGGACTCAGTTACTGGAATTACTCGAGGGTATCTCAGCCTTGGCACTCTTGACATTTTGGCCCAGATAATTTTTGTTGTGGGGGAATGTGCTATTCACTGTAGGATATTTAGCATTACTACTCGCCTCTACTCCCTTTATGCAAGTAGCATCCCCTCCAGAAGTGTGACAGCCAAAAATATCTCTAGACATTGCCAAATAGCCCCCCTGGGGAGCAAAACTGCCTGCAGTTTAGAACCATTAAAGTAGAATGTAAAGCAGAGGCTTGGTTACATGGCAACAAGGCAAGGGCTCAGACAGAGCTATCAAATTACAAGATTCAGAGGGGAACAGCAGCTTGGGTGACTGGATCCTAAAGTGCTGATCTGCTGGCCTTTAGTTTTAAGAGTCCCCATGACTAGGAACAGGATTAGTCCCAGAGCCTGTACCGCATGGGAATGAAGGGTCTTCGTCTGGGGGTGGTGGTACTGAAGGGCTACAGTGGCAGGAAATGGGGCAGGTCATTATGGAGATCACGTTTCCATGGCATGGTGCTATTTTGCTACTATCTTCAGCCCCACTGAAAAGGAGTCAAGGCACATTCATCTCATGGAAGTAATGCAGTTAGTTCCCTTGGTTATCATCAGAATGGAAACTCCATGAGTTATGGATATTCTAGGCAAGCATGAGATAAACCTACAGTGACCATTTATGGCAGGAAACGTTTTATTGGTTGGTACTGCTGGGGGCACTTTGGGGGAATTTTGTATTTAGATTCTTTCTTCTTGAACTCTTTACCCGGAATTTCTGAGTGGCTTCACCCAGAAACACCTGTGCAGCAAGGAGCCCCTCACTCTGCAGCAGGGCTTGGCTAGAGTTGGGAAGCCTTTGAGAAAAGAAACTTGAGCCTGGACAATGCCAAGAAGCTCAAGTTCAACTAGCACAGGCATCTCAGCAGGACTCTTTCTTCTTTAGCAGAAAAACAGGGGCCATGACAGCGTACACTGTAATGTGCAGTTAATTTTTCAGTATTCAATGGCTAGGATTATATTACTGGGTCATAAGACTAAACAGGTCATATTTTAAAAGTAGCTTAAATCATTTTGTGATTGAACCTATACCTATTATGTTGACATCATCAATTGCAAGCAAGTTTTTTTTTTTCCAAACATAGGCTTTGACAAGCAAAGTTTACCAATATCCATATAATGTAGCACATTTACTTATATAGTTTCCCTCTATTGCATTTTGAGAGGAAAAACGTGGGAAAGATGTCTCCCCCACCCAACCATAATTTCTTCCTCTTTCAGACATTACTTTTAATTGTATTGCTTTGAACTGGCAGCTGCATTGTCAATAGTTCCTTCTGGGTGGGGGTGGGGAATGCCTTTTGTTCTTGTCAGAACAGACCCAAGTTTTAAAGGAAAGGAGCAAGAGCTTGATTGCCTCTGGTTGGAGATGGGAGAAGGGAGGGCTACTATGAGTTTGTAATCCTGCTGTTACTGCCTCTTGTCTGTCTTTCTTTCAGTCTGCTCGCAGGCAGAGAGTGTGGGCTGCTGTCTTCCCTAGAGAACAGTAAGCTAGGTGCTGATCACTGCTGAATTAGGAAAACATAAGCTGTCTTGTCCTTATTTCCCTAAAGTCAAATGTGCCCCAAATCTGAAACTTGGAAAAGTGAAGACATGTTCAACGTAAGGATGACCTTTGACTTGCAAAACATTTACCTCTCTTTGAAAGACAGATGTAACCAGACACCTTATAGCATCAATGAAGTCTTTCACTCTGTAGCACCTTTTCAGGAATTCAGGCCAGTGTTGATGGAAAGGACGTCTTAGAAGGGACAGGGTTTCAAATTAAATATACTACTGCTTGATTTTCTCCTTTAGTTTCAGTCAATAGGGGATAAGAATCTCAAAGAATGATGAAAAGTTGCAAGAGTGGTAGTGACTGAGGCTCCCAAATGCTTGATTATTCCACCCCCAGTTTCTGATAGCGGAGGAAACAGTTCCCAGCTGGCCCCATAGACGCAGGGGGATTGTTTGCCTATTGTCAGAAAAGAGCAGCAAAGGTGATCAGGTATGCAAGGAGGAGGCTTAGCTTCCAGCAAACTCTTCTTCAGCTGTGGTCTCATAATACCATTCATTCGTAAACTTGAGACTCCCCGGAGGCTACAGACATACATTTGAGAATTTGGAGCAACTGACACTTGCACAGAATTGTTTTGGGACTTCTTTCATACCTTGCCAAGGTTCTGTTCCATCAAATTAACGGTGTGTGTGTGTGTGTTTAACTCTTTCAGAGGCTACACTTGGATTGCTTGCAGTGACAGAAGAATGGACTAGATTGTCATGTTTCATTTAATCCTGATGAGTGTATGATTAAGTGGACCACAGCCAAACAGATATCCACCAGAACTCCAGAGGTTTTATTCTAGAAATGCATTGACGGCATCACTAGCTGTGGAGTTATTAGTGAACTCCCCTGTGGTTTTTATATATACTGGGGCTTTGTATTCTTGCCTCTCTGCTAAACCAATTATGTGTCAGGCACAGTACCTACTTAATGTGGGCTTGTAAAATAGTTTTAGAATAATTTCAAGACATTGTTCATTTCCTTGCAGCATCCCTATGAGATTATTTAGTACTATCCCTTTGCTTTTCAATAGTAAGAAGTTAAACTAGGAAGAGGTTGAGTAATTTGCTTACATTAACAGTTGAGGACTGGAGTCAACATGAGAACTCCACTCTCAGACTTTGTTCATCAGATCATGCTCCACAGCTGACAGACACCTTGCAAAATCTTGGGGTAGGAAGAGACCTTGGAGATGACATAGTCCAGACTTATAATAGATGTTTAACCCCTTTGGCAACACTCCTGCCCGATGGCCACTCTGCCTCTGCTCAAAAATTTCCTGTGGTGATACGCCATTCTATTTCTCTCTATTGCTGAGATTGTGGTTTTGAAATTGGGTGGCCACATTTCTTTCTTCCCCATCAAACACTCCTCAGCACCTATGGGCTTCTCTCTCTAGTGTGGAATTCTTTATTAAGGATGCTTTGCTAAGTGGTGACGAGGCTCACAGGAGGCTGTGAGGATGCAGTCCTTCCTATTTCTTGACTCCATCTTTGTGGCAGCAGCAGTGGTGGTGACAGTTGATTCAGTAGCCAACATGCAGTACTTTGTCTGTGTCCATGGGCTACACACCCTGGAGCTGACTGGCCAGGAGACAGTTGTCCAGATGAAGGCTCATGGAGCCTCAGTGGAGGGCATCGCCCTGGAAGATCAAGTGGTGCTCCTGGCAGGCACGCTTATGGAGGAGGCGGCTACCCTTGGCCAGTGTGGGGTGGAGGCCTTGACCACTCTGTAAGTAGCTGGCCATATTCTTGGAGAGAAAGTCCATCATACCCTGTCCTGTGCTGGGAAAGTGAGATGTCAGACTCCCAAAGTGGCCAAAAAGTAGAAAAAGGAGGGGCAGAGAGAGGAGGAAGAGACGGTGATGGGCTGGGTCAAGTGGCAGATGTAATACAACTGACACTTCATCAATGTTGTACCCACCTTTGGCAAGAAGAAGGATGCCAGTGCTAACTTGTAAATCCTTTATGGTACTGTGATACTTTCTAATAAAGCCACTGGTCCAATCAAAATGCTTTCCTATCATATAATTCATTACCTCTATGTATAAGGTGGCTCCTCCCTCATCTGACCAACTTATGGATGCTGAGCTCAAGGATCTTTGAGGAAATATTTGAATCAGTCTGATTCAAATTTTGAATCAGTCTGATTCAAAAGAAGCAGCTCAGGATTGAGAGTGCTAGCTCAGTGTTCTTATTAGATCATACTCCTCTATCTGGCTGCTGGCTTGGGTTCTTCAGTCTCAAAGACCAAAGGGTATGGAAATGAAACGTTTAGTTGAATCAATAAATTCCTTGTAGGTAGTTTAAATGAAAAAGTAGTGGGAATGACCAAAGAACGATCTCCAGTTAAAGAGAGCTTAGCTCACTTGAAGAGCTCCCCTCAAATAAGATCTATGGCATTTTCTCCCAAGTAAGTTCCAGGATCCAGAGAACACTTTCCATTCTAATCAAAAAAGCTTAGCACTGATGGCAGAATATGCAAGCCCACCTTGTTCAGCTTCCTGGTTTACAAATGGGAATCAGCTAATTTAGAAATCATGTCTCTGATTAAAATGATGGAGACTTTAAAACTGGAAGAAAAAAATCAGGTTCTCAATAGGGAAGGCAGAAAAATAAAGACACCAGCACCAAGCCAGGGCTCACCACTGTTTTCCCCCTCAGTAGTTCAGGGGAAGACTATTTGGCTAGCAAAAGCTATGAATTATGACCACATAATAACAACCAAGGGCTGTTGGTTACAAACTAAATAGGTTTGGTTTTTAGATACAAATGTGTTTTGTTTCTAGAGGACATATTTTAATGCTCTCCTGCCTATACTGCAGTAATCAGGAGTCAAAGATATTGTCACTTAGACACTCATGTGGCCTTCCTACCCTGGATCTCTCGATCCCTGCCATCTAGCAAGAGATGCTTGCTTCATGGGGTGGATATAAGTCTTTTGAGTCACCTTGGATCAGAAACCATGCCTTGGCTTTTGTTTAGAGCAAATATCAGTCCCTTAAAATAGCAAATATTTGATTGAAAGGTTTATCTATCTTTAGTATGTCTTTCCTCTTTACAAAGAGCTGAAGTAGAGGAAATTGTTTAGTCTATAAGATGTAAGATTTAGGTTAGATGCAAGGAAGACAGTTCAGAATGGGTGACCCCAGGATGTCACAGAATTCACTGTGAGTGGCTTTCAAGACAGAACTTAATTTTAATGTAGTGAAAGTGACAGCTGGAAGTCAGAAGTTGGCTCTGCCATAAAAGACACTCCGTTGAGTGTGGAAAGTCACTTCCCCTTTGTGAGTCTCACTGACCCCAGGGGAGGAGGTGGACTAGACAGTCTATCCAGGTCTGACATTCTATGAGTTTCACTTATTCAAAAAACCATTTATGTGTGACAGCATGGCTGGACCTTGAGGGCATTATGCTAAGTGAAATAAGTGAGATGGAGAAAGACAAATACTGGACAATATCACTTATTTGTGGAATTTGGAAAAAAATACCCAACCCAAACTCGTAATACAGATGATAGATTGGTGGTTGCTAGAGATGGGGTAGGGGGTTAGGGGAAATGAGTGAAAGAAGTCAAAAGGTACAAACTTCTAGGTATAAAATAAATAACTCCTGGGGATATAATATACAGCATGGTGATTATAGTTAGTAATATTGTATCAAATATTAGAAAGTTGTGTTGAGAATAGGTCTTAAAAGTTTTCATCACAAGAAAAAAATTGTAACTATCTATGGTGGTGATGGATGTTAACTAGACAAACTCTGGTGATCATTTTGCAATATATACAAATACCAAATCATCATGTTGTGCACCTGAAACTAAGACACTGTTATAAGTCAATTATGCCTCAATAAAAAAAATTATAAGGTATCTGCCATGTTCCAAAAGCTGTTCTGAGAATTCAGAAGTGAATAAAATAGGCAAAGTCCCTTCTCTAGAGAGGTGACACAGGCAACAAACATATATGTCAGGTGATGATAAGAGCTACGAATAATCTTGAAGCAGGCAAGCAGGTGGGGGGCAATGGGGAGGTGCTGTTTTTCTGTAGGGAGATCAAGGAAGATCTGCCCGATAGCTAGCACTGGGGCAGATATCTAAGGGAAGGATGGGAGCCAGCCATGCAGCTAGTTGGATGAGGAACATTTCAGGCAAAGGCCCTGAGGCTAGATCACTCCTGTAAGAGGTGAGTGTGGCTGGAGCAATTGAGTGAGGGGGGAGTGGTAGGAGATGAGAGGAAAGAGCAGGAGGCCAGGTCATACAGGGTCTTGGAGGCATTGGAAAGGGCTTTGGAGGGCTTTGGGTAGAGTGACATAGTCTGACTTATGTTTTAAAAGGGTGACTCAGGCTGCTGGAGAAATACTAGATTATGTGGGGCTGAGAGGGAAAGCAGGGAGGCCAGTTAGCAGGCTACTAAATCATCTAGGTAAGAGGTAATGGCGGCTTTGACGAGGGTGAAGTGGTAGTGGTGGTGAGAGGTGGTCAGATTCTAGGGTAGTCTGAAAAGATTCAAGATCTGAAGGCTTTTGTCATGGACATCTCATGGTTTCCTTTCTTCTTTGAGCCCTTTATAGACATTATGAGTCTATTTTTTTTCTTTCCTTTTTTTTCTAGATTCCACATATGAGTGATATCATATGGTATTTTTCTTTCTCTTTCTGGCTTACTTCACTTAGAATGACAATCTCTAGGGCCATCCATGTTGCTGCAAATGGCATTATTCTTTTTATGGCTGAGTAGTATTCTATTGTATAAATATACCACAACTTCTTTATCCAGTCATCTGTTGATGAACATTTAGGCTGCTTCCATGTTTTGGCTATTGTAAATAGTGCTGCTATGAACATTAGGGTGCATGTATCTTTTAGAATTAGAGTTCCTTCCAGATACATACCCAGAAGTGGGATTGCTGGATTATATGGTAATTCTGTTTTTAGTTTTTTGAGGAATCTCCATACTGTTTTCCATAGGCTGTGCCATACTGCATTTCCACCAGCAGTGTAGGAGGGTTCCCTTTTCTCCATACCCTCTCCAGCATTTATCATTCATGGACTTTAGAATGGTGGCCATTCTGACTGGTGTGAGGTGGTATTCATTTTAATTTTGATTTGCATTTCTCTGATAATTAGTGATATTGAGCATTTTTTCATGTGCCTATTGACCAGTTGTATGTCTTCATTGGAGAATTGATTGTTTAGGTCTTCTGCCCATTTTTGGATTGGGTTGTATTAAGTTGTATGAGCTGGTTGTATATTCTGGAGATTAAGCCCTTGTCAGTTGAATCATTTGCAGATATTTTATCCCATTCTTTAGGTTGTCTTTTTGTTTTGCTTATAGTTTCCTTTGCTGTGCAAAAGCTTATTAGTTTAATTAGGTCCCATTTGTTTATTTTTGCTTTTATTTCTAGTGCCTAGGTAGACCGCCCTAGGAGAACATTGCTAAGATTTATGTCAGATAATGTTTTGCCTATGTTTTCTTCTAAGAGGTATATAGTGTCACTTAATCCTGTCAGAAGTAACAAAGTGTGCATTTATCAGCAGGTCCCCGAATCCAGGATGACCCTCACTAAGGTGGCTCTCCTGACTCCAGAGACTTTCTGCTGATACAAGAAACCACTTCCCTTGTCCTGTCTTGTCTGTTGGCTTCACTATCCTTTCAAGCCCAAGGCTGGATTTATCAGTGACAATTCAACATGATTTGAGGGGCCGTTAACCAGCCGCCTTTTCTTAAACTATCAACCCTGCATTTGTATTTTGAATTTTATTCTGTAGGGAATAAGGAGCAACTGTGGTGGTTTGAGTGATGTGATCAGAACCCATGCTCCCACATATACAGCACGTTCTTATCTCCCACAGCATTCAATTTTGACTTATTGTTTATATGTTTGCCTCCTCACCTCAATTAAGTTATTCAAAGGGACTTGGTAACCAACTGGGTGTGGGTGGCTGAAGGAGAGATTGAAGATGAAGACATCTACAAGGTTTTAAATCTAGACAACTGGGAGAATAACTGGAAGGGTGAAGGTGCCATCACTTGAGAAAGGGTACACTGGGTGAGGAAGAGGATTTAGAGGGCAAAATGAGGCTGGCACAGGATTAAGAACACAGACTCTGCTGCCAGACTGCCTAGGTTTGAATCCCAGTTCGTCCACTTACTAGCTATATGAACTTGGGGAAGTCATTTAACCTCTTTGTGCCTTGATGTCCCCATTTGTAAGAATGGATAAGAGTATTATCCTGCATCATCTGATTGTGAGTATTGAATAAGTTAATGTATGTTATGTACTTAGAATGGTGCCTGGCACATAGTAAGTGCTACATTAGTGTTTGCTGTTTTTGCTATTCAACATAGGGAATTTAAATGTTTGGGATACATTTTAAATATATTCAGAAATTTGGAAAAACAATTATGGATCTCATGATAGATACTGGGCTACAAAAGGAAAAGTAACAGAACTCTGGGCAGCACCAATATTGAAGAGAGAAAAAGATAAGGATTTCAAAAAAGAATCAAAGAGGCAGTGGTCAGAGAGGGAGGAGGAATCAGGTAGGCATGATATCATGGAAACTAAGACAGTTGTCAACCAATGAGATTAAAATGGGACACAAACATTGGACCTATGAGTATGGGGAGGGGTTGGAAGACACGAAGAAGATAGATAAAAGGAGGGAGAGTCAAAGATCAATATGACCAGCTCCTCATAGTATTTGGTGAGAGGTGGCCCTGTCCAAAAGGCCCCTGGGTGATCAGTGGGTCTAGCTTCTTTCTTTCATCCCAGTTCAGTCCTCTCTGCCCCAGCTGCCAATCAGAGGATCAGTAACAACCAGCTGGGGTAGTGGGGACTGTTTAGCAAGGTCCCAACTAAGGAGTGTCTCAGCCAATGGCCATAGACTCATTTCCCTTTACTCCAACTAGGATCAGAGGAAAAAACAAGGAGGGCAGATGAACACAGGAACCCAAGAACTGCTGTTTCTGATAAGACTCAGGGCTCACCTGGCCCAATGTCCTGAGTCTGAGTCAGGTATCTGGGGACTTCCTCCATGAGGTTCATCTCATGAGGGTAACAAGAATCCCAGGCATTGATTTCATCACCAACTGTTCACTCCCATGCCCACTCTGAACTGGCCACCGTCATTCCCACTACCCACATCATTGCTCATTCACTTCCTTCTGACAAGTGTGCCATCCCCTTCTGTCTTCCTTTCCAGCTTAAAGCCTGTTTCTTTTCTGAAATGTTCCTCCCCTGAAACCTCTTTGTCTATTTGTATCCAGAGTGGCCTCCCATATTGTCCACATCACACATTCTGGATAATGTAACATACATTTTGTTGCACTGTTCTATTTCTGTCCGATGTTTGTTGTTGACATATGGAAAGGAATCAATACAAGACAGTGTTTGGTGCTCTGGGATAGGACAGCTGGGTGAAGAGATGGAAGGAGAGCACTGAGTTTTGCACTATTTCACACTTGAACTGAGTTTGCAACAAGAGCCGTAAGTTAAAAAAAAAAAACAAACAGTAACAATGAGGAGCCTGGGGTGAAAAGGAGACAGAAGATAGCTGTCCTCGGGATAACTGTACATGGGAGGTGAAGGAGGAAGGGGTGATATTACACACAGATGAGATACACCTGCCTAGGGACAGAGAAGAATAGGAAACTCCCTAATGGTATGTATGTATGTGGGTGAGCACTATAGACCACCATGAGCATCAGGCTACAGGAAGGAAGCCCTGAGTTGATGGTAACCCTGAAAGGGGGAGGGTGTCAGTCATGGCTAAAAAACCTTATGTGTTTTTATTTAGTGACTTGCTTTTAAGATTATCTCAGAGCCTCTTCCTTGTGAAGTATCATGCAGCTAGCTCCCTTGGTCTAGTTGAGACCAAGTTTAAATAATTATGTTTTTTCTTTCTGAAAGGCAAACATCACTATCCTAAGTCTTTTATGTCCCTTGGAACACAGAAGGCCATGCCCAATGAGAGGGGTAGACTGGTTGGATATCATGTGTGTGTCTGCTCTCCCCACAAGACTATACATTTCTCAAGGGCACTTGCTGTATCTTTCAATTTTATCATCAGGCATATGATTAGTACTCAAAAATACTTAGAAAATGGAATAGAACTAAAGAGAATGAATCATTTGCTGGAACTCCATCATGAATGAGTTGTTTTGGATAGACACTATGTGTACCTGCTTTGTTTATTTTCAGCTGTGTTGTAAATGTTACTGCTTCTGATGATTCCTCAGCAGCAGAGCAGTGTAGTAGAAATAGTGGCTTGGGAGACAGGCAGCATTTGTGCCAGCTTGGGCTCAGCTGAGTGACCCTGGACATGTCATTTCAGACCAAATGATCTCTAAACTCTATAATTCTGCTTTGTGAGTGAAGTGGGCCAGCTCTTCATAAAGTCAGCACAGATACATGAGAAGAGAGAATTCACTTCATCACTTTGGCCAATATGATGCCGTGCATTCATTCTGACTTTTTCTTCCAATGAAGTGGCTGATTTATTTTCTTGACTTTGACAAAACTCATGTTTTTGGCCTAGAACTTTGACTTTGGAATGAGAATCATAGAATTAATGCTATTACTTAGATTATTATAGAGATAAATATCTACTGTTACATTTGGCAATTCAGGTAACAAAAAATTAACATTTTGTATTAATTCTAATGATATGAGTATCATATATTGACTGCTATATGACACACATTGTGCCAAATATTGAAAAGTAATTCTCATTTAAATCTCACAGCAACCTATGATGTAGGTAGTATCATTAACCCCCTTATACAGAAAAGGAAACTGATGCTTAATCAGGGTGAACAATTTTCCTGAGGTCATACAATCTGAACTCTTAGCCACTAGGTGCTAGTTGGTGCTTAATACATATCTAGAAATGAATAGATGAGATTATCTGGCAGGAAATATCAGCATGGCTTCAACTAGTAGGAGTGGAAGTAGTATTAGCTCCCACCTGTTGAGTATTTGCCATGCGTCAGGCACTATTCTAAGCAATATACATGGATTATTTCATTTCATTCTCACTGTAACTCTGTGGAGTAGGCTCTGTTAATTGTCCACATTTACAGATGAAGAAGCTGAGGTTTGGAGAGACTGACTTGCCCAAGGAAGCACATCTACCAAAACTACTAAGACTCCGAAGTCTATGTTCTATATACCTCTCCAGGCTGCCTGTAAAGAGCAGGGTCACTTTTGCGATTCTCTCCTTTCATTTCTGCTCCCATGTTGAGAGTTGGAGATTTAGGGCCTAGAATCTTTAGGCCCCCTCTCTGTGCACCAGTCACCTTTACCCAGGCCCTCAGTGTCCCCCTCCAACTTGTGCAATTTCTCCCTGATACCAGGGGTCAGATAGGGGAAGGGGTAAATGGAGTGCCTTGTTGCTGATTTTCTACAATCTCAACACAAACACTTATCAGTGTTGTTGAGACTTAATCTCGCTAGCTCATCTGTGAGACCAATTTTAATTTGGAGCCATCTGCCACAGACAAATGAGTAATTATGGCAGAGCCCAGAGGGGCGGGCCATGGGGAGAAGGCTGGCTTAGCCTCTTTCCGCCTGCCTGCATTGACGCAAGTGACCAAGAAAGAAAATTACTTGGGTGGGCTGTTGATGCAGAGGCCAGCAGTTCTACCTCCCTGTTGCTCAAATCCTTCAACTCCAGTGAACGAGTAGGGATGATTTTGAGGTCATACAGCTTGCCTGGCAGCAGAAGGGAAACTATTGTCAGTCACAAAGGCCAGGCAGAAGGAGGTAATCTGTGAGCTGGGCCAGCTCGCTCGCCAGCCTCTCCCTCTTACTGTACTGGCAGTCCCTTGTGGTGAGTGTCACTTGCCAGCTGGTCTCTCCACACAATATGACAGGCTAAGCCAAACTGATGGAGTGAAACTGAAAATAATAGTCACTGACCTCTGTCTAGTATTAATTTTTTTCAAAAGACTTAAACATATCTTTATCTTATTTCTTCCTTATAACAGGCCCCTATGTTGGGTAGGGGTGGGTGTTATTAGCTTCATTTTAAAGATGAGGAAATTGAGCTGTAAGGGGATTCTATAACCAGACATGTGCAAAAGACCTTATGAGTTGCCCAAGACCAGCACCTCAAACTCTGAATTAGAGTCATTCTGTCTTCTAGGCCAGTGGTTTCCCTGTTATGCTTGCTCCTCAGGGCCAGGGAGCTGTGGGAGCGTGTGTGTGTGTGTGTGTGAACAAGTGGGGCTTTGGGCTCTGACCTGCACTTAAACGAGGGCCGCTCTGCTTGGGTCTGTTTTATGTCTGGGCAGGATTTCATTTAATAAAATGCTCTGCTACTGAAAAATGTTTGAAAACCACTTGCCTAGACTAGTGTTTCTCATAGAGAGTGTAGTGGGTTGAATTGTGTCTTCTCAAAAGACATGTTCAAGTCTTAACACCCAGTACCTGTGAATGTGATCTTATTTGGAAAAATGGTCTTTGTAGATGTAATCAAGTTAAAATGAGGTAGTCGTGGATTACGCTGGGCCCCAAATCAAATGACTGGTGTCTTTACAAGAGAGAGGAGAGGGAGATTTGGACACAGACACGCAGAGGAAAGACACAGAGGAGAAGTCTTTGTAGTGATGGAGGCAGGGACTGGAGTGACGCAACTATAAGCTGAGGCGTGGGACAGATTCTGTCTTAGAGACTCCGGAAGGAACCAGGCCTGCCAACACCTGCATTTTGGACCTCTGACCTCTTGAACTGTGACAGAGTATGTTTCTTTTATTTTAAGCCACCCAGTTTGTGGTAATTTGCTATGGCAACCTTAGGAAACTAATACAGAGAGGCACATAGACTTCTTACCTAGAAATGGGTGTGTGTGTGGGGGGGTGGGCTTATTATAATGTTGATTCTAGGCCCCAAACCCAAGATTCTGATTTTGTAGGTATGCAGTGGGGCTCAGGAGTCTGCAGTTTGACAAGTTCTCCATATGCACAAAGCTTGATTTTTGAGCTGGTTTTGATCATAGACAGACACAAGACTCCTCTCCGGATTGTAGCTGGATTTGCTCTCCCTGCTAACAAGATTTCGAGAGTCAGTGGGCCAAAGGGAGGAGGCTTGATAGACAAGAAATAGGCTGGTATTAAACTTTCTGTACTCCCAAAATTCTGAAATCTGAGAGTTATTTTAGAGTTTTTACCCCAAGGAATCACAAATTCCTCAGGTTGCCAATATCTATGCCTAAGGAAATAGGCCATAGTGGTTAGGGAGTGGATGCTGCCAAGAGGGTTAGTTTTCTGGAGTAGCAAGAAGACCACAGAATAACACATGCACAAGAAGACAACAGAATAAGAACATACACACAGACACACATACATGCACAGTCTTCTACTTGTCTGTGCAGGAAATTCTACCTGATAGAATTCTAGCTGATAGAGCACCACCACTTTTACTTTAAGATTTGGTCCCTATTAAAAATGCAGGTGTCACAAATGAACTTATTTACACAACAGAAACAGACTCACAGACATAGAAAACAAACTTATGGTTACCAGTGGGGGAAGGGGGTGGGATGGGGTAAATTGGGAGTTTGAGATTTGCAGATATTAACTACTATATATAAAATAGATAAACAAGTTTCTCCTGTATAGTACAGGGAACTATATTCAATACCTTGTAATGGTGTATAATGAAAAAGAATATGAAAAGGAATATATGTATGTATGTGTATGACTGAAACATTATGCTGTACACCAGCAATTGACACAACATTGTAAACTGACTATACTTCAATAAAAAATGCAGGTCTCCATGTGAGTGATACTTGAAGCCAGTGTCAGCCATTTATGCCCAGCCTTTGGTCTTTATCTGAGAGCAGTTTTGATAGGTTAGAAGAGGGAGAAGAGCACTATGTGCTGGTGTAAGGGTGGAGCAGAGGGGGTCTTGTTGTCAGCCTGAAGCCAAATTCCTTG
Source organism: Camelus dromedarius (assembly GCF_036321535.1). Lineage (NCBI taxonomy): Eukaryota > Metazoa > Chordata > Mammalia > Artiodactyla > Camelidae > Camelus > Camelus dromedarius. The sequence continues at coordinate 30,711,672 of NC_087472.1, read as the reverse complement.
CTCAGTAAAGAGGGTACTAGTTTATCCACCCAAGACTGATGGAGATCAGCTGTGCCCATTCCTTTGGTGAGATGGGGGAAGGCCTCCATGAGAAAGGACAGGTGTTTGAATTCTGTGTGTGGGAAGAGTGCCTTCCCAAAAGTAGCCTACCCAGCTGGACCCCAGGTCCTTCAGGAGTCCTGTGTTTGCTCACATCCCTGACTGCTCCCAGGTAAATAAATCTTGTTTCTATCTCCTAGAAAGGCAGAGCTCTGTGGCAGCCTGTTGTTATAGTTACTGATACATGACTTATCGCTGCAATTGTCAGAGCAATGGAAGAAAATTAAATTTAGTAGTGGCTGGTTGGGAGGGGGTGTTGGGAGAGAGAGGAGCAAGGGAAGAGAAGGCTGCTGAAGAGACCTGGGGTTGGAGCCTATGGCTTTGTGGGCTTATATATATGGTATGAAATTTGAGTTATGGACAGATGAGGTTTATATTGGCAGTGTCTGAAGGGATCTTGATAAAAGACAGCCTGTCCCAAATTGCTTCACCCAGGTTTCATATGCCTGACTTTCCACCATTAGTGGTTCATTCCTGTGAGTTAAACACTACTTTTCTCCAGGGGAGGTCATACCTTAGATTGTGCTTTAGAGTGAGTTTACCCAGTGCCTTTCTTCCTCAGGGTTTGCCAGAGCACTGGGGAAAGATGGGGGAAATGGGGGACATCAAATAAAGACTTGGCCTGCTTTCAAAACTCAGATAGGGCTGGTGTTGCTAGTCCCCTCTTTGGAAACTCCTCTGTGCTTTCCCTGCTTTTAAAACTGTTATGAAGCTAAATTGGATTGAATATGGAAGTCCAGTATGTCTTGTTCAATCAGCTAGCAATGTGATTTCTGGGAGATAGACTTAACTCCGTCATGTTCACCAGCAAGTATTTATATATCGCCCATCATATACTAGGCAGTGGGTTAGGTACTGATGGGGGATGCATGGAAACAGATGGGCATTAGATTATGCCTCACATTTAAGAAACAATCTAGTTACAGAGACCAGACATTCACACAAGTAAGGCTGAACAATAGTCCATGGTAGTATGTGATTGGTGTCAAGTGAGTGATAGAGCCAAAGGCTACATAATATCAGAGGTGGCCAAGATCATCATGGAGCAGAGTAGCCATGTAGCCTTAGTTCAGATTAGTACATTAAATCACTCACTTAGCAGGGCTCTAGGGAAATGGGGCTCAGAACAAATCAGTTTTGATGGGGTGGTGATACAGACTGAATAGGGAACATGCTCACACTTCTCTGCTTTGCTATGTTTCCAAATTCTGTAGGCCTATCCTTTCCAGAGAGGTCATCCATCCTCCACTGAGCTACCCTGTCTCAAAACTTCAGTGGTGGAAGTTCTAAGGCTTAACCCAGACTGCCAGAGAAGCAGTAGAGCCTAGTGGTTAAGAGGGTGGGTTTAAGAGCTAGGCTGCCTGGCTCTGACATTTATTGTGATCTTGAACCATTGACTTAACCTTCCTGTGACTCAGTTTGTCTCACTGGTGGAAGGGGGACAATAATAATAATACTGTCTGCCTAACAGAGTAGCTGGGAGGATTAAGTTTTGTAAGATGCTTAGCACAGCACAGTTGCATACTATTCATTCATAAAATAAATATTTATTGAGGGCCTGTGCTATGGCAGGCACTTTCCCAGTGCTGGGAGACAGCACTAAAGAAGAGAGATAAGGTCCCTTCTCTGCACCGTGTTAAATGCTGATTCAGACCCTTTATTCAAGGGACTTTTAATCTAGTATCTTGCTTTATGCTCTGTCAATTCCAATTCCTAGTCTGTGAGTTATCAGTTAGCTTATTTTCCTTCCTTTTTGTTTAACTAGGCAAGTATTAAAGCTGTGAATTCCCTTTGTACCCAGCTTTGGTCATGTCCCATAAGATCTGATGTTGAGTGTTTTCATTATCAGTATTTTCTAAGCATTTTACAATTTTGGTTTTTACTTGTATTATTTCTACTTTGCAGTGTATTATGATATTCCATGTTTGATGATTTTGTATTTACTCTGTTCCTACTATGTGCCCCTACTATACTCCAAAGGAAGAGAGACCATGAAGAGACCTGTCTGACTTGAGGGGTTTAGACAAGACTACGAGGAGACAGTTCTGGGAAAGGCCATTAATGAAGGGTTTTGGGTGCTAGGCTTCAGGCGCTGGTTTCTCTTCTAATGAGGAGACCTACGAGTCACTGAAAGATGGACAGGAATGATGGGATTGTTATGCTTTTCTGGGAGGAATAAGCCAGTATCATTGTTCAGAATGGCTTGAGAGAAAGAAAGAGGCTAGAGGCAGGGAGTTGAGACAGAATTTTTCATGTTAGTCTAGGATAGTGATTCTGAAATCTGAGTGGGCATCAGACTTCCCTGGAGGGCTTGCTAAGACACAGCTTGCAGGGCCCCAGCCTCAGAGTGCCTGATTCAGTCAGTGTGTGCTGGGGCCTGAGACTTTTGCACTTGCATTTTTTAATAAGTTCCCCTAGTGATGCTCATGCTTCTGGTCCAGGAACCACACTTGGAGAATCACTCATCTAGGAGAGAGGTGATGAGAACCAGAGGTGGAGTGATGGGAGCTGGGCTAGAGAGGAAAGAAAGGATGTAACAGATTTTGAGAAGGAAGAAGTCACAGGGCTTAGAGCTTGAACATGGAGACAAGGGAGAGAAAGGACTGAAAGATGACTCCAGAGTATTAAACCTAGGTGCCTTGGAGGGTAGGAGAATCACAGAGACAAAAACCCAAACATCTAGGGGTGGAATGCAGTCACATGACCAGAACTGGAGAAATATGGAAGTCCCTGTATCCATCTGCATCTGCACTGTGGCCCTCAAGTTTGAAGGCCTCCTGTCCTTCGAGAGAGCTGGTGAGAAGGAGAAATCTCAGGCCTGTGTTTGGTTTCTCCTTCTCTAGAATGTAACCTTTGAGAAGAGGAAGGAAATGAAGATATAGAGCAGGGGTTAGGGAGGGTAGAAAGAGCTTGCATATTCTGGAAACAGAGATCACACTTTTGACTTGTTAAGTATTAAATTTATATAGGCAAATACTAATAAGGAAAAGGCAAATGGGTAAAACTCAGTGTGGGCCATGCAGGCCAGCTCTAGGATGCTGCCTGAGATTACTGATGCTATTTTTTGAGAGCAGAGCATTGCCATGATAGGGCCTCTCAACTCCAGCCTACCTAACCTTCCTCCATTTCAAGCCTTCTGACTTGGTGCTCTGTTGTCCCTGGCTATTTCCCAGGGTGCAGGGACTCCTTACCTGCTTCTCTCCACTGGGCCGCCTGTAGCTGAGCAGAAGCTCCACAGCGCCTACCACTTCCTTGCGGATGGCGTAGAGCAATGCATCGCCTACATACACGCTGTGGTTCAGGAGTAGTTCCATGATCTCCAAGTTCTCATTCTCAATGGCAATGAGCAGGGCGCTCCGGCCCAGTGGATCCATGCAGTTGATGTTGACATTGTAGTAGATCTCGGCCTCTTGTAGGGCCTGCTTCACGGTGGCGTAGTCCCCCTTCTCCACAGCATTGAGGAAAGCTTTCTCCTCGGCAGACAGCTCCGTTTCAGCCCTCACGATTTGCAGGGGGATGCGATCTCTGTATGGTGAGTAGTTGACCTTTTTGTAGTACAATTGGGCCATGGTTTATAGCAATTTAGAAACCTGAATGAGGAGAGAGGGGGAGACCAAAAGTATTCTTAGATACCTGAAGGTCTCAAGTGGCCAGTTTTGGAGCAACTTGGAAAATCCTAAACTGTTCTTTTTTCCAAGTTTTTTTTTTAAATGGAGGTACTGGGGATTGAACCCAGGACCTCTTGCATGCTAAGCAGGCACTCTACCATTGAACTATTACCCTCCCCCAAATCCTAAGCTATTTTAAAGACCCAATCTTTCTCCTTTTGCAAAGGGGTATAGCAGAAAAAGCCCAGAACTTTGGGGTCAGAAAGACCTGGCTTCAAATCTTGGCTTTACCAGCTTTGTGACCTTCAAGAAGTTACTCAAGCCTACTGTGCTTCAGTTTATTGTTATTAAGTTTATCAATATTAATAACATTAATAGCAGTAATGATTTAGTGACTGCTTACTGTGTACTGGGCCCTGTGCTAAAGACTAATTCCTACCTCATAAAGCTCTTGTGAAAGTTGAATGAGATTATAACTGATCAAAGCAACTGGCACAGAGTAAACCTCTTGAGACATGGCACTAGTTAGTTTCCTCCTTCCCTTCTGCCATCTGAAAATATGCTTGATAATACTTCTGATTGATGATGCAAAGTTGGAGCTCATCTTTGGCCAATTTCCTTTGGACCCTGGGCTGGGGGCCCTGTGCTAATTGGTAGGATTGCATTTGCAGCTTCCCCAGATGCAGATCCTGGAATGAAAGCTTGTTTTAGGACTAACTGAAACCCTCACTGGGGAGGGGGTATTGAGTCCAACAGACTAAAGCCAGGTACCTCCTCTTATATTCACTCATGATTTTTTTCCTCCACCAAATGAAAGACCTGACAGATCTGAGAATCTCTTTGATTCAATTCTGAGAAGTGAATGATCTGTTTTATAGGCCATACATCTAAAGCCCAGATTTTAATAGAAGTGATTTCAAAGCAAAACCTATTATTGAGTTCCTATAATATGTTTAACTTTCTTTGGGAGACCAAGAATAAAAGACAATCAGTCTTTGCCTTTAATTGTGTAGAATGAATCACAGTATAGAGCTCTTGCCATTGTTTACAGATTAGATTCATGAACATTCCTCGTTGACTCCTTGTACTAGCCCAGTGAGATAGGAATGGTTATCCTCCCCAGGGGAGAAGATGAGGTGCAGACCCATTAGGTGATTGACTCCCCTTTCCCTCCCACACCTGCGACCTCCAGGACCCTCTGGAGGCTGAGTTTGAATGAACCCATTTGAGTGTCTTTCATTACTGAACTGTTTCACCAGCAAAAAGAAATGGAAATGTGATAAAGAGCCTCTTGTCTCATCTCCTAGATATAAGAGGAGATGAAGACATGAAGCTTCCATAAACATTTGCCTTACTCTTCCAGGTAATTACATCTCTGCTTTGGCAGAGTGAGATGCATATATTATACCAAGTGGCATTTGCAATTCATGTGCTTGTGATTTTCTGGGAAGTTAGTATTTGAAGTTTAGTGTTGCCTCTTGCCCTGAACAGGCCCAAATGACAAATTTCTCTCCACGTCCAAATCTTAGGAAAGCAGGGTGCTGCTTGGCTGTCTTGAGAAGCGCTGATATTTTCTTGTGCTACTTTCAAGTAACTCAGCAGTGACTAAAGGAAAGTGGCATTTAGGGAAAGCATTTGTCACTAAACAGCAAATGACTTTAATAATGCTAATTGCCGAATGACGCCCTGTCTCCATTATAAAGAAAAAAGAGAGGAGAAAGAAGAGATACTGTGATCTCCTGAAAAGAGACTCAATAGCCCAATTCAGTTTGTATGTATTTAAGTAATCAATATGCACACAGTGGAGGCCTTCAGTGTGCCTATCACCATGCTAGTCACTTTTGGAACAGAAGAAAGAAAAGTTCGCTGCCTTCATCATCTCTCACCTGGACTGTTCCACATCCTTATAATTAATCATCCTGACTTTATTGTCTCCCCCTGCAGATTGTCTTCCACATCACCCCCAAGTTATCCTGTGAAACACAAATCTAATCCCATTTCACTCTTCTTGATTAGTTTCCTGATAATCTTGTGATGAAGTCAATACTTCTTTCTGAAATCTACTTGATCTTGGCTTGTGTTCACCTCTCCATCACCTTAAACCACTCTCTCACCCTCATCTACTATTCTTTAGCCCTGTCGAGCTTCTTTTGATCCTTCCAACATGCCAAGCTTACCCCCACTTCAAGACATTTGATCACCTCCTGGAACACTTCTCCAGCTCTTTTCATCTTTTAAACCTCAATAAATTGTCACCTCTTCAGAGAAGTCCTCACTAACCATCCTCTATAAAGTAGTTTCTTCATATTCTTCTCTCCATTGTATCCTTTCCTCTTCCTTCCTAATGCTCACCAGAATTTCTAGTTACATATTTCTCTGTCTTCCTGGGTAATCGTCTGTTCTGGCCAATTCGCTTTAAACCTGAAGTGCAGGGGTTGCATCTGCCCTGTTTTCCTAGCACTGGCACCTAGTCAATTTCCTGGCACACTCTGGATGCTCGATATATATTTGATGAATGAATGACTAAACCTTCTATGATATTTTCTCATCTCTCTCCATCTCACCCTAAGTTCTAGCCACACTGAGCTGTGTTCTCTGAGTTGCCGTTTGCGCATGGCTTCATCCAATTTCCTCCACTTAACAAACTCCTCTCCACTTCAGCACGTTGCTCATAGGTCCCATTCTGTGTGAAGCCTTCCTCTAACACCCTTAGAAAGTTAGCCAATCTCCCTCTGAGTTCCCCACTGGCACTTAGACCACATTTCTCCAATGTCATTCAACTGCATGTTTGTCTTCCTGCCATTCGGGTAGGAGTACCTTGATTCCTGCCTTCTTAGCACTTACACAGGGTCTGGAATGTGATGAGTGCTCAGCAAATCGATATTTAATGAGTAAATACAGTCTAGCTGAGGAGGTTGGCAGTCACAGAATGAAGTGCTAAATTATGTGGTACTGATTGGATGCTTTGGGATTTCAGAAAGGGCTCTGTGAGGCTGGAAGACTCAGGGAAGGTTTCATGGAGAAGGTAGCTCTTAACCAGTCCTTGGAGGATGAATTTAGTGTGAAAATGGGAGGGTAGTTCAGGTACTGCACAGTGCAAGAACAAAGATGGTGAGATTGATCATAGTCTAGTTGGGAGACAGTGCTGGGGGGCATAGTTTTTAGGCTATAATGGGATACAGGTATTAGAGGGAAACTAAAATTACAAAGCAATAGCCCAAACCCTCAGTTTCCATATCTAAAAATGATCTTAAACCCTTGCTGCCCATTTGCCCCTTAAGGGGCTACCATGGAAGAAAAGGCTAGATATCTTTTCAGATGGTGTCATTGGTGGTGCTGGGCTAAGCAGTATTGCTCCAGGAAGGTCTGTGCCCACTTTCTCAAGGTACGGCTGGGGGGTTATCTGAAGACAAATGTATCTCAGGGGAGGGTGAGAACAAAGGGAACTAACTCAATTGGTGCCCTATTGTGTGCTGGACACTATGCCAGGAGCTGGTGCAATACAATAATTATTATAGTTTTGGATAATTTGTCTCAGGCACTGTGCCAAGTACTGGGGCAGCACTAATACTACTACCTGCTTCTAATAGTAACAATGATGAAAGCAGCAAGCAGGACCATTCACTGAGCTCTCACCATGTGCCGGATGTGTGGGTTATAGTAGCAAAGACAGAAGACAGTAAAAATCACAGCAAATTTGAGACTTGAAGTAAGTATAATTGGGTGATATAAAGTCACTTCAGCATCTAAGGTTACTTTTTATCTCCTGCATTTGAAATTAATCCAGTCTGTTGCGTTTCCAGTGGGCTGTGTTATGAGAAGCCTCATGGTACTCGCCTGTAGAGAGAAAAAAATATCTCTACCAGAGGTTTGCCTGAGATTGTACTATTAGAGAGTCACTTCTTTGCTTTAAGGCACTACATCTCTATAACTACCCCTGGAAGGAATAATAAATCACATGGCCAACAGCTAGTAACACCTTAACGTGGATTCCTTGATTGGGAAAGTGGCTGTGGTCTTGGGAGTAAAGAGATGTATGTTTAGAAGGACATGGAAGATGTGATGGAGGGGAAAGGAGAGGCCTGGTGTCAGCCTTGGAAATCTCTTTTATGTATCCATACCCACCTCTACACTACACACTGAGAGTGATGTAAAATGGGTTCCCCATGTTGTCTGTTTACATGGAGGCTTATATGTATGTCTAACGACTTGCCTAGTGTCCTGTCCCCTGCCAGTCCCCACAGTTGGTGCCATTTGACCTTCACAGCTTTAGCTCCAAGCTCTGAGACCAATCCTTTCTTCACATGGTTGCTGTTAGTTCTACTTTGCCATTATCCTGGGAATAAGTAATTCATGATGGAGTTTCTGGCATCTCTTGAAGATGTATTATTGGGAAGGTTCCTTTCCATCACCCTTTACCTTTATACTTGGCAGATTGCATTCAGCTGCCATTAACCTAAGCCAGGAGGTGAGGTTGGCCTTCCCATCATTATGCGCCAGCCTTGAGGTGCATTCTTAACTAAATGAGATGAAAGCAGCCAGCACTGCATGCCATTCTACAAGTGAACCCCACTCCCAGTGTAGTCCCCCAAGCATGAAAGATTAGGAATGGTCTAACAGGCTGCCTCAGGGGGCTTATCATGTTCCCGCTTTTCTGTGCTGCTAGCCAGAGGAGTTTGTCTAATGGGATCTGTGACATTTGTGGGTTTAAATGATGAGACTTAAAGAGCTGAATCAATGGGCTGGGCAGAAGGCCAGGACACAAAGTGGTCTAGCCAAATCCCAGCCCAGATCATTACCCAGCTCAGGACTTTGTGAGGAGGAAAGCCTGGCTTTCCACCTAAGTAAAAAATAATAGTGCCTTTGGAGGGGCATGGTATCTGTGTGTGGCTTGCTCTCTGTGCCATGAAGATTGAAATTGAATGGTGAAACCCTTGTGATCTCTCACCCTTATCCAAGCTTATCTGTGTACTTGTCCATCTCTTCAGATCCCGTTAAGGAAAGTGGATTTAATCTGATAAACTTGTACAATCTCAAGTGTGAATGGTGGATTATAAGCACATTCAGTGAATGTGTACCAGGCACTGTGATAGCTGATGATAACAACTGAGTGTCTTAAAGCCATATCTCATCTAGGAAAAAGTGACATTTGAACAGGAACCTTGAATGCCCAATCCAAGGAGAGACTAAAGTGGAAATTTCATGTAGATAGGCACGGAAGTGGGCTGGGCAGAGGAAGCTTGTGTGTGTGTGCCTGTGTGTGTAGATTCTGAGAACATTTTGACTCCTTTAAGAGGACCACTTTGAGAACTTCCTAATTTTAATGTAGTAACACTAGTCTTCCCCAGGAAGGGAAAGGTCCAAATCTTGAGCCTCCTGCAAGAGACCTCGAAGGTCATCTAGAATAATCCCCTGTCCAGTGAAAAAGCCCCCTTGACAACATCCTTGATAAGTGATTGTTCAGTTAATGAGCACCTCCACTGATGAGAAACTCAACACTTTCTCACCTTCATGGTGAGCGCTGACCTTCAGCAACTGCTTCTCTATATTCAGCTGAAATCACCTGGCTACAAATTCTATTCCATGGCCCCAGTTCTGCTCTCTAGAGCAGCATGGAGCAAAGCCCTCCTTTCTTCTACATGACAAGCCTTCGCATGTTTGATTTCAGCTCTTATGTCTCTCTCTGCTGAGGAGTCTCCTCGTGTCTAGAATGTTGAGCATCTTAGTGGTCTGCTTCTATTTATACCATACTTGGTTTTTCTATGCTGCTCAGAAATGGACACAGTTCTCTAGAATGGTCAGGCCAACACAGATTAGACTGTGGCTTTTTTTTTTCTTCATTTCTCATTCAGCAATGCTTTGCTGAGGTCAAGACACCACAACATCTTGTTTCAGAAGGCACTTTAGGACCATCCTATGTAGTGGTGTATTTGCAGTATTATGTTTTTCATTTGTACAAATCTCATCAATCCAATAATTTTATTAATTTATAAATAATAATAAATTAACATTAAGCACTTATCATTGGCCAGATACTGTGTGCTAAATGCTTCACATGCATTATTTAAATTATTCCTTATTTTCAGACAGTTTCCATTATCTCCTACCTCACAGATAAGGAGCCTGAGACACGGAGAGGTTAAGTAATTTGCTTAAGTTCACATAGCTAGTAGCTAGTAAGTGGTGGGAATGGGATTAGAGCCAAGCTTCTAGAGTCTACATTCTGAACTTCTTCAATGAAGGTAGATTCTTTTGTATGCTCAATAATGCCTACAATAGTGCTAAGAATAGTAGATAGTCCATGTTTCAATTTGATACTGGTTATACACCCAGTATTTGTCATGCCCAGAACACTTAGCAGGAGGGAATACAAATATATATGTATATGTATATATAAATGACTTAGCCCTTGCCTTCAAACATTTCCAAGTCTAGAGGGAGACAGAAAAATGAAAATAAGGTAAATACACTACAGTGTGATAAGGATTCTAATATATAGTAGGGAAACAAAGGAGGAAGTGTTCAACTCTACCTGAGGAGGTAATTGAAGAGAAAGTAATATTTGAGATATGTCTTAAAGGGTTGGTAAGAGTTTGTTGGACAGCAGTGTAGAGTGGTCATTCTAGATGGACACAGCAGGTGGTCAGGTGTAGGTATATAAAACACAATGGTATTTTAAGAGAACATTGGCTTTCTTTCTGTTCTTCAAACCTCTCACGCGTGTGGCCACCTTGGGAACTTTGTACATGTGGTTCACTGTCCATAATCTTCTTCTACTAGATCTTCAGTTTCCTTCTTACCATGAAGATTTCAGATCAGATGTCATTTCCTCACTAAGCCTCCCAAGACCACCTTTTCTAGTGGAGCAACCCCCTTCATGTCACCCTCTGTCTCATGATTCTGACTTGATTTTCTTGAAAAGCTTATCATTATTTGAAATGATCATATTTTTATTTATTATTTTAACATCTAGCTCTCCCAAATAAAATGTAAACTCCATAATAGCAAGAACCCTATCTGTCATGTTTACTACTCTGTACCCAGAGCCTGGCACATAGTAGGCTCTCAATAGATATGTATTAAATTACTGCATGAAATTGTAGTGGGGATAGAGATGGGGAATGTTCTATCAGTAGCACTCTGATTTTGCTTGTGTATTTAACCTCCTCCCTCTATGCAGCCATGTGCTAAGGCAAGAAGCCCCTCCTTCACCTCAAGGAAGAATCTTAATTAGTCTCAGACTAAGTTAACATTGGTAATTCCATTTCTTTGGGTTGTGATTGACCTAGATTTGAGCATGTGATGCAGTTCTGGCCAATGAGATGTGCTAGAGGGCTTCTGGGACAAGTGTCTTTGTTCTTAAAAAGAGATGTAAGAAAAGATGTATTTCCAAATTTTTCCTCTGAATGTTGTCATCTGCATGTGATACCAAAGACTTTGGTAGCCATCTTGGGACTATGAAGAGAGCCAACCTAAAAGTTGCAGCCTCCTTGTTAAAGAAGGCATAAATTACGTCCTTTATGATGTATTTGAGCCATTGAATTAACCAATCTGGGAGCTGCTCAACCTCTAGACTTCCAGTGGTGTGAGATGAAAACTCATTTTGTTAACCCACTTTTAAGCATACTTTTCTGTTACAGGAAGCTGAAGACATCCTAAGTGATAGCATTTTCTGGAAAATTACCAAATTAAACCACAAACAAATAGAAAACTTGGCCGATTAATAATCATAGAGGAAATTAAAATAGTTTGAAATATCTACCAATTAAAAGTCATTCAGCTCAAGTGGTTTCACAGTTGTATATAGAACTTAAAAATGCAAATGGTTATCTTGATATTAAAACTATTTTCATATTATAGAAAGAGAAGGAACACTCCTCAATTAATTCTGTAGAGCTAGCATAATCTTAATTCTAAAACCTGATAATGAGATTCCAAAATAAAAACTATAGACTAATTTCAACCATGAAAATGATTCTAAAAATTCTAAATAAAATATTAGCAAGTGAAAACCAGAAATGAATTTGAATAATAATACATTATGACCAAGTGGAACTTGTCCTAAGAATAAGGTTCAATATGAGGAAATTTTCAATACAATTAATAAATAAGTCAGCCACTTGAAAGAAAACATGATTATATAAATAGAAGAAAAAAATTATTGGAATGTAACTCATCACCTATTTCTTTAAAAAACTAAGTAAAATTTGAACAGAAGTGAAATACCTCTACACAAAAGACTATTTACCTCAAATCAAGAATAAATATTATAATAAATTGTGAAACACTGGACCCATTGCCATTAAAATCGAGAACAAGACAGGAATGCCATTATCAGCACCGTTATTCAATTTTAAGGTTCTGACTAATGTAATAAGAGGACATGAAAATGCTATAAATATTTAACAGAAGAGACAAAATTACCTTTATATGCAGATAATAGAATTGTATGATAGAACACCCAAGAAGCTAAGAAAATTTATTAGAACTAACAAGAGACTTTGGTAAAGTAACAGAATGCAAGGAAAAATATACAACTGTCAATAGCTTAACAATTTATATCAGTAATAATCATCACTCAGAAATTAAAAAGAAAAAAATTCAATTCACAATAATGACAACATCTGAAGATACCCAGGAATACATTTACCTTGAAAGGAACAGGATCCATGTAAAATAAGTTGTTAAAGAGGATAAAAGACTAAAGAGAATAAGGAAGTACACTATGTTGCTGAATAGAAAGCCTCAACCTAATAAAAATATTTCTTCTCAAATCAAGATATAAATTACAAAAAGTATCCCATTTGAGTTTTATATGGACCTAGGCAAACAAAGTTAAATGAAAGGGTAAATGTGTAAAAACTTTCCACAAAAATTTTGATTAAGGAAAAAAGGACATTTTAAAAATTGGCAGAGTAGGGAACTTCAAAAACCCATCTCTCCACTAATGCAATGATTAACCTAGCAAAACCAATCAGAATCAACTTTTTCTGAACTCTGGAATCTAATAAAAACTGACAATAATCAGAGTAATGAAGAAAGAAGCTACTAAATTTTGGTAAGAGAGTTTTGTGGCATTTTTACTGAACTGCTTACTATCCTCCACTTCTTAGCCTCGAGATAGCCATGGGGGCAGTGAGTGACTCATACTCTTAGTGAGGCTTACTGGTGCTATGAGGTGGACAATATAGATTTTGTCCTCAAAGAACTGTGATTGTATGTTTTGACTGGTGAATACATATGCATCAAATTGCTGTATGAAAAAGAGGAATCAGCTCCAAGGATTGCCTTTGTTTTATCCACCTTGGAATTTTCTTAGAGTTGGAGCAGCCACCCCCAGTGTTTGCCAAATGCTGAACAGCACATTTGAGCAGGTAGAAGAAAGAATCAGTAAAACTGGGTAAGTAAATTGAAATTATTCAGTCTGAGGAGCAGAAAATAAGAAAGAATGAAGAGAAATGAATAGCACATCAGAGGTATGTGAGACACTGTCAAGTGTACCAACAGATGTATAATGGGAGTCTCAGAAGGAGAGGAGAAAGAGAAAGTGGTAGAAAGTATATTTGAGGAAACTATGGACAAATACTTTCAAAATTTGAGGAAATACGTGAATCTACATATCCAAGAAGGTCAACAAACTCCAAGAAGTCTAAACTCAAAGAGATTGCACACCAAGACACATTATAATCAAACTGTCAAAAGACAAAGAGTGAATCTAGAAAGCAGTGAGACAAGGAACTTGTCACAGACAAGGGCTCCTCAATAAAAATTAACAGCTAATTTCATTTCAGAAACCATGGAGGTCAGAAGGCAGTGGGGTGATATATTTAAAGTATTGAAAGAAAAAAAAATCTCTCAATCATAATTCTATAGCCTGCAAAACTACTATTTAAAAATGAAGGTGAACTTAAGACATTCCCAGGTAAACAGATGCTGAGGGAATTCATTGCCAGTAAACCTACCCTACAAGAAATGCTAAAGGGTGTCCTTCAGGCTAGACAGTAATTCAAACTCATATGAAGAAATAAAGAACACTGGTAAAGGTAACTACATAGCTAAATATAAAAGCCAGTATTATTGTACTTTTGGTTTGTAAGTTTTATTTTTTTCTGTGTGACTTAAAAGATAAATGCACAGAACAAAAATGATAATTCTGTGTTAATGAGCACAGAATATACAGTGATGTAAGTTGTGACAATAACAACATAGAGGGGGAAAGATGGAGCTACATAGGAAAATAATTTTTATACTATTAAATCTAAGTTATTATTAATTCAAAATAGTTTGCTATACACTGAAGATGTTAATTGTAATCCCCAGGGTAACCATTGAGAAAATACCTAGAAAAACATATATAGAATAAAGAAATGAGAAATGAATCAAAGTGATACACTACAAAAAATAAAACACAAGAGAAGGCCATAATGAAGGAATTGAGGAACAAAAAATATATGACATATGGAAAACAAATAGCAAAATGGCAGAAGTAAATCCAGTAATTATAGTTTGAAGGATTTGGGTGAGGGCAATGGAGATAATGATGCCCCATTTTGATATGCTGGTGTTTGAGGGGTTTTTTATTTTTATTTATTTATTTATTTTTTGATGTCAGGAAGGAGAGATCCAGTCAGCATGTGGAGTGTAGCTTAGAGATCTTGTGATATAGAATTGGGAGTTATCTGCATATTGATCAAAGGTTCTCAACCCTGGCTGCACATTAGAATCACCTGAGGAGCTTTTAAAAACTACTCATGCTTGGCTCACAGAACCTCCCCTCCCCACAAGCACATTGACATTTAAAAATCGCTCCCTAGGTGAATGTAACATGCAGCCAAGATTGAGTACCATCATTATAAGTGATAATTAGAGCTGTTAGGAGTGGATGTGATTATCAGGGAGAGTGCAAAGAGATCAGGGGAACTACTTAGAGTGATGAAAGGTCTAAGTCTCCACTGTCCAGTACATTAGCCACTAGCCACATGTGGCTCTTTAAATTTAGATGAATTAAAATGAAGCAAAGATTCAGTTCTGCAATTGCACTAGGCACATTTCAAGCATGTGATAACCACAGATGATTCGTGGCTACCATACTGGACAGCACAGATACAGAACATTTGCATCATTACAGAAAGTTCTATTGGGTAGTGCTGGATGACCCAAATCTCTCTTCCACTTGTAAAATGCCTGTAATATGGAGAATTCTTCCAAATTCAGAGCAGAAATATACAGTATCTATGTTAAAATATGGGTACTTTCATTTGCATAATGCATTTTCATGGCTATGAACCCATGGTGTTTTTATTTTTTGTAAGGTCTTCAACTCTTTATCCACTTCACTTTGAAGTCCAGGCAAGTTATGTAGAACTGCTGGCAGCTGGAATAAATCAATGCTTCTCATTTTCTCTAGAGTGAAGACATGAGTAAAAAATATATATTTGTTTCCCTTAAGTCACTCAGCTGCATGGAGGAGTTTAAATATGTTGCTCAACACTCATTATCATGTTGTCCGCATGATGTTCCTTGAAGTAGTCAAGGGGAAGTCAGAATGGGATGACATTGATTATAGCAAATAATAAGCAGTATAATTGGTTAAAAGTCTTGCATCTGATTATTAGTCTTGGGGTTGGCTTTTATCTCAGATCCCATAGGCCCGTTGGCCATGAGAAATGAGCGTCTATCCTCTTTCTGTTACCTCTTCACGTTGGAATCTAAGTGGCAATGTTCACACAGGAGCTTATTGGTCAAACCCTCCTTAAATGGGGAAGAGGGACTTTAAGGTTTTTTTTAATGCTAACAATTAGGGAATCTGGGTAAAGAGTACACAGGAATTCTTCTATGTGGCTGAAATGTTTTAAAATAAAAATTGAAAAAGTTTATTTAAACCAGCAAATCATGAAATTTCATAAAAAAAACAATGTGTCTTAAAATAAAGAAAAAATATGCAGTCTTTCCCCCCTGCCCATGCGTTTTAAATGAGTTCATCCTGTATAAACATTTTCTTTCTAGTTTTCTTTGGTTAATATTTTGTAAGAATTCCCACACATCATTATCTGTAATAACACTTTTTAAATTTCCTGCCCTTCCTGCCATCATTTTCCCTTGTGGGGAAGTGGCTGTGCTAGGTGAGATTGAGACAGTATTATGTTTCATACCATCATATGTTAAAATAGCATGTTAATTGTTTAATCTTCATTGGGTCAGATCAGGTATACCATAATGTCCTTAACTAGTCTCCAGTTTGGGAATATTTAGGCTTTGTTCCATTTATCTCCACTGTTACAAATAAAGCCGTGATAGACGTTTTTGTACATAAAGATTTTTATGTATATTCAAGGTTACTTGCTCAGCTTCTCAGAAGTCAAATTATTGGGTCAAAAACCAGGAGCATTTTAAAAGATACATAGTGCTGAACTTCTTTCTAAAATTGTTTTATTAATTTATCAGCAGTGGCTTTCTAAAGGGGAAGAAAACATCAGAGAGCCCTGGAAACAGAAATGGACCTCAATTTTCTTATGTATAATGTATAATTGATGGCCCAAATCCCCGTCCCTCTCAGATATTCTAAGATTCTCACACATTGTAACAAGTGGGTAATGTGTCATGAATGAAGTCCATTTTGGATGTTTCAACAGATGTTACTTCATCTTGGGAGGAAGAAGTTTGGGGAACCCTTCAACTGATGGTTTGGCACTCTCAATAGTAACAGACATGAAGAGCTATATAAACATTTGTCCATCTCTGTGTTTCAGAGCAGGACTATTAAATGGGCTCAAATTTTACCTGTTAGTTTTTTCTATCTTAAAGAAGCAAGGAGATCAGTGACTTGAGTATAGCTGGCACTAACTAAAATTGTAAAGGTCAAGATTAGCTGGAATTAGTGCCAGGTGGCTAGGAAAAGCGTGTAGGAGAGGTAGAACCTGAGATGGATCTTGAAGGCTGGGGAGGATTTAGATAGGCAGATGTGGGAGTTGGGAGAACACCTCTGTTATATATGGAGTGGGGATGGAAGCCAAATGTGGGGTTGGCACTGTCTTAGGTATGGTGGTATTTGGGAAGAGAAAGAAGTATGTAGGAGTAGGTAAGCTGGGCCTGGTTGTTGGAGGATACTGAATATCTGGTTGAGAAGCTAGGGCTTGATCTTATAGGCATGGGGAGTCACTCTAGGCTCTTAAACGGAATGTGATCAAGAAAGCTGTATGTTATAAGGTGACTTCTATGGATGTACAAATGGTAAATCAGAGTAGGAAAGAATGGGACTCTCCACCAGATAATGGAGTTCCATGTAGATTGCTGGCAGTTAAATGGAGAAGAGAAAAATTTTAGAGTTATTTCAAGGGGAGGAAAAAACAGTACTCAGTAATGGATAGACTATAGGAGGGGAGGTATAGAAAGAAACTTAAGATGATATCCAAGTTTCAGCCTGAGTGACTAGAAAAGTGGTAGTGCTGCTATCTGTGCGACTGAGAAAGGCTCTTCACGAGGCTGGTTACCAGGACCCTGATATTTTCACAGTAAACTGAGTTTCTATCAAACAGATCCTGTTTCTTCATGACTTCCATTTTACTTCGAAGATGCTTATTTTACCTTCTTCTTGGTCTTCGCCTGGCACTGGCTCTTAACATTTTAACTTTGTTTCTCTCTCCCAGAGGGTTCTGCCAAGTAATGATCTTAAATGCTTAAATGCATTCAAGAAGTTCTGCTGAGTATTCCCTTATAATGCAATCTCCTTCAGTGTGGCTGTTTTGTAACTCTCTTTTTTGTGTATTGGGATCTGTCAAACCAGGTCACCCTTGTTACTGAGAGGGCTTTACTTTTGTACAGAACATATTTCCTGCAAAGTTCATGCCTTTCCCAACATACAAGATTAGGACTTGAAATTTTACAGTAGTATGGTTTCAAAACAAAATAAAAATTTGTCAGGGGACTTAACTGGAAATAATGATACATACCTCTATGTGTACAATGGTGCAGTTTAAAGAATAGTGTCCTGGGAATTAGGAGATCTGGATTCTAGTCTCAGTTCTTCCATTAATTTGAAGTATGAGCGTGAACAATTCTTCTTTGTGTCTCTTTCCCTTTTTGTGAAATGATGGAGATAAAAAAGTTGATTGCTAAGATCAATGCCAGCCATAAATCAACTATTTATTAAAACAATAAGTGTTTACATAGTATTAGCAACATTTATGATACTTAGAGACCACCAGGTTAGATATAGCACCAAGCAAGGGACACATTTATCAGTTAGCCATGTGTTTACTCCATAAAGACAGGCTAACGGGATGATTCAGGCTAAAAGAAACAAAGTTTGAGAAAGTTACTGGCTTGGGCTGTTTTTATAGATGAAATAAACTAGATAATCCAGATTGAATCACCTCTCCCTTTGACACTGAGGTCAGTTCAACATTATATGCCTGTACACCTAAGGTAGAATAGAATAGAACCCAAAGATGGGGTTGGTATGATTTTCTGCAGTCTGTGCCCAAAGCCTCTTGAGTGCTGATTCCCAGAAATAGCAGTCATACTGCTCAGAGCTATCCTAATGAATCCTCGTGATCCCCATCATAAGGGGAACCAGCCCAAAATCTTTCCTCTAATAGAGATTCCAAAGAGTATGTTGTTAGAAGAGGGTGTTCCTCCATTGTGCCCCTTCCAAGAAGTAAGAGTATTACCAGAGTATCTCTTTTGCCTATTAATGATCCCCTATGGCTTTGTCATCCACAACTTAACCTTAGTGCTCCTCAGATCTGGACAGCAGATCCCCTGGAGTCAGGATGCTCTCTGTGAACCCTATAAAATATTGCTATAAATTTAATCTAAATTCTTTAAGCATTTGCGTCCATTACCTCAATATGCTCTGACCACCATGTGAATAAAGGGGCATACTAACACATGCAAAAGCTCTGCTCAGTAAATTTTTCATCTCTTGGCTTAATTTAAGCCCTGTTCTCTCATGCTGTCTGTTCTCCCAGCTACCCATCCTATCCATACCTTGCTCTCAGCATCAAATGCAGATCTGAACTGTGTTCTTCTTGGCTGAAAACTTTGGCTTTTTTTTTTTTTCAGAACCTTCTGCCTCTAAGATTGCCTCAGGTTATAGTTGCCTTATCTTGCATCTCCTGCCCTTTCCCCCACCACTTTCCCTAGTGGTGAAGTGGCTCTTACAGGTAGGATTGAGACAGTGTGTTTCATACCATCATATGACTACAGGGAATGTTTACTAGCAGGTTAAAGTGCATACATAAGTATGTGACCACAAACAGGTAAAAGCAAGCCACTGATGGCACCTAATCTGCTTTTCCTAGGTGTTCTTTTGCTACAGGTTCATTTGTTTTGTTGTCTGCTAGGAGTCACTAAAGGATTTAAAAGAAAATTGTGACTGAAAAACCTGAAATTGAGAAAATTCTCCCCATGAATTAAATTGTTTCTGCAAATCAATAAATGACTGCCACAGATGGATTTTGGTAGCAGAACACCTTGAGGCAACCTAAAGAACACCAGTGATTTGCAAAACAATGTGTGATGTATAACAGTTGATCAGAACACTTATTAAGGGTTATTTATATAACTAGTCATCCTGTACTGTTTCGTATAGTAAGCAGTCTGTAAGTTATGTTTACAACTTACTGTGCAGTGTGAGATTTTTATTTATCCTCAGATTTCTTCTATTACTGGTAGCCTGATTAAAAAGGTCCCTCTTGGCCACTGTCTCTCCCAGATGAAATGTGTCTCTGAGTCAGGAGGCTTTTAAGCTCTCACTTTAGTTTAATGGTCCCTGATATCTATCTAGGGCTTTATGATTACAAAATTCTTTTACATACATCATCCCATTCAGTTCTTTCAGTTATTCTTGCCTATCTAACAGAACTATTATCTTTTACCTTTTTAAATAGATGAATATTTTCCAGACTCACAGAAATTAATAATTTGCTCCAAGGCCCAAGGGTTAGTAAGTGGCAGAGTCAGGATTATAACCCAAGTCTTCTGACTTCATGTTCCAGGCTTTTCCTACATGTTGGTCCATTCAGAGTAAAATGGAGAAGTGAAGAAATGCTTAATGAAATATATTGATTAAAGCAAAAGTTTTCATGTGAACTTTACCTCTTCAAAGTCTCTGCAGAGAAATCAGCTGATAACCTTATGAGGATTCCTTGTATACGACTCTGTCTTTCTCTTGCTGATTTTATAATTCTCTCTTTAACTTTTGCCATTTTAATTATGATATATCTTGGTGTGAGTCCATTTTGGTTCATCGTGTTTGGAACCCTCTGTGTTTCCTGTACCTGGATATCTGTTTCCTTTTTCAGGTTTGTGAAGTTTTCAGCCATAATTTCCTCAAATACAGTTTTTGATCTCCTTCTCGCTCTCTTCTCCTTTGGGAACCCTATAATGTGAATGTCAGTATGCTCACAGATCTCTTAAACTGTTTTTTTTTTTTTAAATTGAAGTACCATCAGTTACAATCTATCAATTTCTGATGTATAGCACAATGTCCCAGTCATGCATATACATACATATATTTGTTTTCATATTCTTTTCTCTTGAACTGTTTTTATTGGTTAAAATTTGTTTTTCTTTTTACTGTTCTGACTGGATGACTTCCATCATTCTAATTTTCTATCTTCCAGATCACTTATGTATTCATCTGTTATCACTTAGTCTGTTATTCATTCTTTCTAGTGTGTTTTTTATTTCAGTTAAAATTTAATTCTTTATTTCTGATTGGGTCTTTTTTATATTTTCTAGTTCCTTGTTAAAATTCTCACTGTGTTAATCTATTCTTTTTCCTAATTCATTAACATTCACATTACCAATGCTTTCAACTCTTTAACAGGTAAATTGTTTAATTCTGTTTCATTATTTATATTTTCAGGAGTTTTCTCTTGCTTTTTCATTTAAGAGCAGTTCACCTGTCTTTTCATTTTGCTTCACTTTCTCTGCCTCTATGAATTTAGGTGAAACAGTTTCCCATTGTGGTCCTGAAGTGGTGTTCTTATGTGAGAGCATCCCTTTGCAGCCTGTGAGTGTCCAGTGCCTTTGGTGGGAGAGCTGGATTTGACGTGGACACAAGTCACATCTTTCCTCAGGGTGTGCTGGCAGCTACCTCCTTGGTAGGTGGTGGAGCCAGAGATGCTGGAGCTGGATGTGAGGAAGGACTTCCTCTCTGTTCAGTGGTTGTTACTACTCTGTCACAGGTGGGGGCAGGGCCTGATACCAAGTTTCTGAAACAGAAACCATGAGGGTCAGGCCCACATTGTCTTTGTTCCCTTTAAGCATGTGTCCTCTCCCATCAATGGGACCCTTGCCCTAAAGAAGGGGGAGTGCTGAAGCGTGGGGTGCCTGTGTGAGTTCTCAGCTCACGTTGGCTGGAGACAGAGATCCAATCTGTCTCTGATGTGCTGCCTGTGCAGTCTCCCCCACTTTCCTCCCTTGTTCTGCTCAGATACAGCCTCAGGTACAAGTCCCGCTTGTTCTTCATAGCTGATCACTGTCCCTGGCCTTTGCTGCCCCTGCCCTGTTGTGGAGTTGCACCGTAGGGTGAGCGGGGCCCACGTGGACTCTCAGTGTACATCAGCGCATGAGCTGTGGTAGAGCAGCCGCCATCAAAGTTCTGGGCTGCTTCTGATGTGCTGCTTGAGTAAGTGCCAACAGTGACCACTGCTGTCCCACCCAGGGACTTGGTCACCTCTGTGTCCACAGCCTAGTTTTCTCCCTGTGGCAGCCCTAGATCCAGCGCTGCAGTGTGACATAGAGTAAGCAGAGCTATAGTGTTGGTTTGGCTCAGGCTAAGGTGTGTGCTGAGGCCATTGCGGGAAACCTAGCAGCCACTACAGCAGTCCCTTCTCCACCCTCTCGACTTTGCTTTGGGGGTAAGCCAGTGTATGCACTCCTCATGAGCAGAATCCAGGCTTCCGTTAGCCTTTCTGTCATTCCCCACGGTCCTCCAGCCAGCCGAGGGGCTTGTCTTGCCCAGTCTGTAGCTTTCACTGCTCACTTCCCAGGGTGGCTCTTTTCCCATGAATTTTCCCTTTTCCTCTGAGTCCTCTCCCAGGGGCACAGGTCCCAAATGGGTTGCTCTTCTCTTCCTACCTGATAACATGTGGATCTTTCTTATAGCTTTGGTTGTACAGGGGTGTTTCTGCCAGTTCCCAGTTAGTTTTCAGTGAGAATAGTTCCACATGTAGATGTATTTTTGACATGTTCAAGTGGGGAAAGTGAGGTCCATGTCCTCTTACTCTGCCATCTGGATTGATTCCTCAGTCTTAGCACTCTTCTTCCTCAAATGTGTTAAAAAGATTGCATACAATTTACATATTTATTAATGTGCTATTATACATCAATCATTTATAATTTTGTTTTTTAATCCTAAGTAAAATTATTATTTTGGACTTAAGTAAAAATGACAATTTCATTAAGAACTTGGTCAATGATAGCAAATTAATTTTTCCTTATTTTTCTCTGCTTTCTCATTATAGTATTCCTTTTTCCCCAATTACATGAATTTCTGTCCTAGATTTTTTATATTATGGCATGGCTACTGTTGTAAGAGTATTATATTTTATTCTGTAGGGGTATTTTAAACCTTTGAAGTTTATGGACGGTTTTGTTGTCATTTTCTTCTTTCAATTTCTTTCCCTTAATAAAAGAATGTTCTTGAGGGGATGGGTAAGACAGAATGGTCATCAGCTATTACAGTGTTCCCTGCTAGTAGGTAGTCAGTCACTGGCTGGTCTTTTAGCATTTAAAAACTCAGTCCCACATGCAGATATACTGGAGCTGACCTGAAAGACTTGAAAGACTGAAAAAGGATGTTTTGAGGAGGTGTATTTCTACTTTCTCTTTTTTATTTCCCTCCCAAATCTACCCCCCACTTTCTGTGCCAAACAGAGACTATGGGCCAATGACACAGGGCCTTTTTCTCACCTAGCTGCCTGATATTCATAAAGGTATTAGCTGCTTAAATGACTTAAAGTATTACCACTCACAGGAAATACCTTGCCATTTAAAAAAGGGATTCTTAGAAATTGAAGACTTCAAGAGCTATACTAATGAATTTTTAATGATGGAATTTTGAAGATAGCTATTTTTGTTTTTTTAACAGAAAAAGGTGGTCAAATGCTGGTTTTATATATTTGTTAGGGTGGCCTAAAACCCTTGGTGAGCAGACAGCATGTATCCCTGTCCCTTGGTAGATGAATTCTGCTCCTTGCATACTGCTTTATAGCGATGCTTTCACAGTGATTCTTATCTCCAGAGGTAGAGGCAGTAGTGTGCTGCAGATGGCTCATACTATCTCACTAGAGCTGACTGTTGAATTTTCAGGAATTTTTAAGCTGCTTTTTAGATATAGTTATTATTAAAAGTTAAATTATATTTAAATTATGAAATTATGTTTAAAACAAAGTAATACTTAAAATCCACCACTTCCTAATTATTTTACTGTAATCTCTGCTCTTGGTGATATTTATATTTTATCTCTATGGTAGAAATGTTACACATTAGTAGTTTAAAATTGGCCATAGTGAGGGTATTTACACCACCACACAAATTGGCAAAATGCTATAAATCAGGGTTGGATTTATTGTTTTGCTGATGGTCTAAACTTAAAGATATGATGGAGAGCCAATTATACTTCAAAAAACTGGGGAAAAAAGAAATGATGGAGAAAATGTTAATAATGCAGATTAAACTTGAAAGTATGTCATGTAGGGACATGTGCTTCTGGCCAAAATGGAATAACAGGGACTGAATTTAACCTTCTACTTGAAGCAACCAAAAGTTGAGATGAAACATGTGACACAATGGTTTTCAGGAATCTGGACATCAGTCAATGAAGGACAGTTATCTCTGAAGATAGGAAACAATTGAGAGAATTTTATGATTATCTGAACTTACTGCTTTTAGAGAGTTTCCAGGCCATAGTATAGGGAGAGGGAACTTAGGCAGAGCCTGGTGGACTTCCTGTGATGAGGAGACAAGAGCTAAGGGTACAGGGAAACCAGGGCAGCTAGAGGTCACAGGATAGAGTATTGAGAGAGAGTTCCACAGAGAGAGGACTCCAAATATCCGCATAGGGTTCCCCATAGGTTTTAAGGAGAACCACTCAATAGCACATATATTTAAGAAGATAATTCAAGGCTGGAGAAAGAACCACCTGAAGGATTGATAAAACATTACCCAGTGCTCACACAGAAAGGGGAATAGATCCTACTGCTACTAGCTGGAATGGAAACCTTCATACATTATGTGGCACTGGGGAGAAAAGTCTTACCTTGGTAGTGAGAAATAATTAGCCCCAGACTAAGCAAATCTCTGGTACTATATAACAAAATTTAAAAGCAAGACTAGAAAGGATCATTCTATTTCTGAGTATCCTACCTGTGTCCCTAACAAATCTGAAGAATATTTATAGGAATATGAAAATAACTAGCATGGGAGAAGCACTTCTGGCATGATGGTGTAAGAACTTCTGAAAATATGATCCTCTAAAAAATCAATGAGAACACTGGCAATGTTAAAAATGATATTTTCAGAGCTCTATAAATTAATCAAAGGATTGCAACAACTTGAGGAGCATTTATTCCAGAAAAACAGCTAAATATCGATAGGAACAGAGAGAATTTTACTTGCTCTAGTCTCACTGCCCACTCTCCAGATTTATGGTAGCCTTAAAAACCTGCAACCTCAGAACAACACGGACTAAACAAATCAACAGCCTAGTAGCCATTACAGATGACAGAACAGGTTTGGAGCTCACCAAATACCTACCCCCAGAGAACTGTCCCTATTTGCTCTGCCTGGCAAATCTCTGGAAAAGCTCCATTCTCAGGGTTTGTCTTTCTTTGACTTTACTTCAGAGCTTTCTCAGTGAGGAAAGCCCTATCCCCAGGCTGTCAAAAAAAAATCAGCTGCAATTGTTTAACATTATAGTCTCCTGAGGTATTTGGGGCAAACAAAAGACTGATCAGAAACTCAAAAGGAAAATATAGGGAATGAAATGTCCATAGTGGACTTTGAAGATCTCTGAAAATTTCCTTGGAATCTAAAAGGAGATGCATATATTCAGTGCTGTGTGTATGCCCAGAAAAGACCTGAGAAAGACCTGACCTTGAGGCTCTGTACAATCAGGAAGTAAAGGTTAAGGCATAATTGTTAACTGTCTTCCAGGGCTTTGAAAGCTTTTCCCAACACACACAGAGCCCCTTGGAAAAAGCTGGGAGAATTAGTAGTTCAAAGCATTAGGGAAACTACTGTCTAATTATTAATTGACCACCAAGCTAAGCCAAGACTTCAGTGGCCACACACACCATAGAATACAGAGTTTACAGAATTAGTACAGGAAATTCACTAAATAAACAGCAGCAACAAAAAGAACAACAACAAACAACAGCAACAAATGCTAGATAAGAGAGTAATTAAATTCCCACAGCTGCCAGAAAATATTATTTGAAATGTCTTGTTTTCAGCAAAAATTTCTAGATACACATAGAAATAGGACAGTATGGTCCATATACAGGAAAATAGTCAATAGAAAATGTCTCAAAGGAAGCCTCAGAGTTGGACTACTGGACAAAGACTTTAGGTCAGCTATTATAAACATGTTAAATAAACTAAAGGAAACCATATCTAAAGAATTAAAGGAAAGTGTGAGAACACTGTCTTACCAAACAATGAGTATCAACAAAGAGATAGAAATGATTAAAAACCTCAGAATTTTGAAATGAAAAATACAATAACTGAAATGGAAAATCCACTAAAAGACTTAACAGCATATTTTGAGCTGATCAAATAAGAATCAGTGAACTTGAAGATAGGTCAATTGAAATTATCCAGTATGGAGAACAGAAAGAAAACAAAAAAGGTGGAAAAGTGAATAGAGCCTCAGAGACTTGTGTGACACCATCAACTGCACCAATACATTCATAATGATAACCTGAGAGAGAGAAGAGAGACAGAAAGGGACAGATGGAATATTTAAAAATAATGACCAAAAATTTAACACATTTCATGGGAAAGCATTTTCTACAAGGTCCTGAAAGAAAAAGACTGTCAACAAAGAATTCTGTATCCAGCAAAACTATTCTTCAAAAATGACGGTGATATGAAGACATTCCCAGATGAACAAAGACTGATTAAACTTGCCCTACAAGAAATAATAAAGGGATTCATTCAGGCTAAAATAAAAGGATACTACACAGTAACTCGAACGTTATGAAAAAAATAGACCACCAGTAAAGGAACTATAGAGGGAAATTAAAAAGACAGTATAAATATATGTTGGTTGTAACTCTTTTCTTCTCCTTTTTGATTTAAGATACAACTTCATAAGTTGATAATCATAAAAATATGTCCGTGGGCTGATAACATATATGTATGTAATTTGTTTGATAAGAATAGCCGAAAGGAGATTGGAGGGAACAAAAGTATACTGTAAGAAAGTTTATATTACTGTTGAAATTAAGTTGCTACTAATCCACATTAATTGTTCTTTGGTTGCGATGTAAACCATGTGTCTCTGGTAAATTAATTTTTGAGAAGGATGTCAAGACCATAGGTAGAATAGTCTTTTTAATAAATAGTGTTGGGACAACTGGAAAATTAAAAAAAAAACCCAAAATGAATCAAAGACCTAAATGAAAGAGCTAAAGCCATAAAACTTGTAGAATAAAAAATAGGGGTAAATCTACATAGCCTCAAATTTGGCAAAGGACTGTTACATAAGCAACAGCAGGAAAAATAGATAAATTAGACTTTGTCAAAGTTGAAAACTTCTGTGCTTCAAAGGTTGCTACCAAGGAAGTGAAAAGATAACCTACAGAATGGGAGAAATATTTGCAAATCATATATCTGATAAGGGATTTGTATCTAGACTATATAGAATTTATAACCTATAAAAAGACTAATAACCTATTTAAAAATGAGCAAGAGACTTAAATAGTCATTTCTCCAAAGAGGACATACAAATGCCAATAATCACATGAATAGATGATCAACATCATTACTCATCAAGAAATGCAAATCAAAACAACGAGATACCACTTCCCACCCCGTATGATGGGTATAATCAGAAAGTAAGATAACAAGTATATTTGAGGATGTGGAAAAATCAGAACCTTCATACACTGCTGTTGGGAATGGAAAATGGAGCAGCCACTTTGGAAAATAGTCTGACAGTTCCCCAAATGGTTAAAAATAGAGTTACCATATGATCTAGCAGTTTTACTCCTAGGTATATACTTAAGAGAAATAAAAACATATGTTCACACAAAAACTTGTACACGAATGTTCATAGCAGCATTATTTATCATAGCTGAAATGTGGAAACCACCTACATGTCTATCAACTAATGAGTGGATAAACAAAATATGGTTATATCCATACTATGAAATATTATTTGGCCATAAAATGAATGAAGTACTGTTACATTCAACAACATGGATGAACCTGGAAAACATTATGCCAAGTGAAAGAACTCAGTAAAAAATACCACATAATATATGATTTCTTTTTAATGAAAAGTTCAGAGTAGGCAGATCTACAGAGCCAGAAAGTAGATTAATGGTTGCTTAGGGCTGAGAGAGATGGGGGACTTAGCAGATGATAGCTAAAGGGTATGTGTTTGCTTTTTGAGGTGAAGAAAATGTTCTAAAATTTACTATAGTGATGGTTGCATATATTTGTGAATATATTAAAAAACAGTGAATTGAATAAGTGGGCAATTTATATGCATACCATATATGAATTATATCTCAATAAAGCTGCTTTAAGATACAAGTTAAGTATAGACATGGAAGATATAAAAAGAAGCAAATTGAACTTCCAGAGATGAGAAGGACAGTATCTTAGGTAAGTAGTACACTGTGTAAGATAAGTGGTGAAGAAAAGAGATTTGATGAAGAAAACATTCGTTAACTTGAATACAGAGCAATAGAACTATCCAAACTAAGACTCTCATCAATGAGCCTGGACAGCCAACTTTTGAGAAATTCCTCTGCCCCTCACTTAAGATGTGGATTCTAGAGCAGAGGGTATAACTCAGTGGTAGAGTGCATACTTAGCACACATGAGGTCCTGGGTTCAATCCCCACTACCTCCACCTAAAAAAAAAATCTAATTGTCCCCCCCAAAAAACAAAATAAAAATTTAATAAAAGATGTAGATTTTAGGTTCCAGTTGTGCTAAAATCTACCTTAGTCAAATCCTGTAACTTCTCTGAGCCTCAATTCTCTTTCTATAAAGAAGACTTGTAAATGTCCATCAAGAGGGAAGTAGATAAAGAAAATGAAGTACTTTCATACAATGGAATACTGAACTGCAGTTAAGAGGAATGATGTAGATCTCAAAACAATACTGAGTGAAGAAAGCCAGGTGCATACCATATGATACCTTTTAAACAAACTAAAACACACAAAAATAATACTACTTGTTTTTATGTATGTAGAAGTATCAAAAATGGTCTGAAAGGAAAATCAGCAAACTAATAATAGTTCTTACCTCAAAGAGGGAAGGGAGGGCATAAGGAGGTGTCCCAGATTTGGGAGGAGGTCATCAGCTTTACCTGTAATGGTCTGTTCTAAATTAAAAAATTTTTAATTTCTAATTTTTAATATTTACTGAGTAATTTTGTGAAATAAAAATACTTTTTTAAAAAATGAAGAGGGTTAGACTAGGTTTTCCCTAAGGTCCATTTGAACTCTAAAATTCTATGGCTCTGGGAGAAGGGTACAGCTCAGTGGTAGAGCACCTGCTTAGCATGCACGAAGTCCTGGGTTCAATCCCCAGTACCTCTATTAAAAAAACTACCCCCCAACAAACAAACAAACAAACAAACAAAATTCTGTGGCTCTAAGATGAAAGGACGAATTCAGTAGTGGAAGGTGGCAACAGTCTCTCAAAATTCTCTTCACACTTTTCTCTGGGATAAATGGTTTATATTAAAATGGCCCTGAGACAGGGAGATGAATAAGATGAGCTCCAGGAGCCCACTTTGGCTAAAATTTCCCCTGAGAGATCAGAGGAGACCACCTTTAAGATCTATTCCAATGCTGAATGTCTGTGAAAACAAGTGAAGATGAACTCAGGTCTCTTAAATGATTCATTGCTTTCTGGCCTTCTGCATAAACTATGTCCTGCCTTTAATGTAGAAGTTGAGGACCAGAAGTGCTTGACTACCAGATGGGCTGCTACAGAGAGGTAAGATTGTCTTAGATATTTCCCACCATGGAATTCGTCTACTTTTTGACAGGAAAATCAAGGGAAAATGTTTTCCCTGCAGAATTTCCTTCCCTTGCTTCCTTTTTCTTTTATGATAACTGTTGTTGCTAATAGAAGCTGCTCTAAGCAGAATTTCTCTATCTTTGATGAGTAGACAAGGGCTTGTCTGAAATTAAAAAAGCCAGACATCCGATTGCCACTTACTGTGGTAAAAAGACAAAACTAATTGGCAACTACTCTCTCACCCCCACAAGCTGTCTGTCTCTTTCCTCTTTCCTTTCTTGTGTCTCTGTCTCTTCCAAGTCAGCAATGCAGGACTGTTAGGTACCTTCAGCCCTGAACACTGGGGGTGCCCTCTTTCCCTCTGTGCCCACTGAGTTTGCTGCACTCATTCCTGCCTCTAACCCAAGAGTCATCCCAGTGACTAGATGCATTTGAAATGCTTTCTCCTTCTCTGGGCCTATTCCCAGCTACTCCTTCAAAAAGCCTTTCCTGACCATCTCAGTGCATAGTGACCTCTCTTCCCTGTACTCCCATGGCATACCAACTGTACCATATAGATAAATTCTTATGTTACACTGTTTTGAATTATCTCACCACTTAAACAATATTAATCTTCTTTCCTCATCATCCCATTTAGTAAACAGGGCCGGGAATTGGATGGATGGGTGACAGTGCCCAAGGGCAGTGGTTTATTAGGGTCCAGATGTTCACACAATCCTTCATTTACTCCCAGTTTTTTCTTTCCATTTAGAGTGAAAATGTTAGGTTAATGTGTGGGTGGAGGACAAACATGAGCAAATGAGCAAAGCTGATAGACAAATCGATTTGATAAAGAAGAGCCCTTCAGGGCTCCTGTGCATCATTTTCTAAGAAGTTGGCGGCAATCTATCACTTCTACATCCATTCGTCAAATAAATAGGTTGAGTAGGTTTTATTAAAAAAACGAATTTAACTGCTGACTGGCTCTGCTACCTTTGTCATAGCCTGGGAACTTCTCTACTGGGTAAATTAGAAATTTTTTAAAAGCTTATAAATACCAAACTTATTTTTTCCTAATACATGGAAGCCCAAAAGGATACCTAGGATTTTCATCTACATGATGAATAATCTGCATCTTTTGTGTTTAAAAAAGAAGAAATCAGTCAGCCCAGCTGATTTCTTAGATTAGCTTTCTAATTCAGAGAATTTATCATCACTCTTCTTAGTATAGTTGGCCTGGATGTCAGCCTGAAGTTGAAGTTGAGCATTGAGAATCCCAAGTCACAGATCAGTGAATTGTGACACTAACCAAATGAACCTGGTGTATTAGGGACAGAGATAGTATGATCACTGAGCAAGCAGAGCCTTTCCTAAGTTACTGCTTTGAACATTGAAAAAATAAGTTGTGCTTGGGAATGGGGTTGGGGACAGATAGAAGTAGGAATGAGGACTTACCAAAAGACATGGAACCTTCAGGGGGTGATGGATATATTCACTATCTTGGTTGTGGCGATGGTTTCACATGTACATACATATGTTAAAACTAATCAAATTGTACACTTTAAATATGTGGAGTTTATTGTATTTCAATTATACTTCAGTAAAGCTGTTAAAATAATTCAAAGATATAAATTTTTAAAAATTGCATTCACTCACTGAGACAAATTCTCATAGTGCATAATTTCCATCTTGACCACTATGGCTAATAAAACTGGCTTTGAAGTTGGAGAGACCTGTAGTTTTGTCATTTATGAGCTGAGTGACCTTGGGGAGTTTTTTAAAAAAACTTCTCTGAGTCTCAGTTTCCCATCTGAAAAATACAGATTGTAATGAGAACACTTAATTCATACTTTCAGGATTAAGTGAGATAATGCATGGAAAACACAGGACAGTGTTGAGCACTAATTAAACCTGAAAGAAATGACAATCATTATTTTACCTATGGATGTGATATATTAATCTTCTCTTGAGTGAAATCATACAAAATGACCAGCAGATTCCTAAAGCAGTTTATTGATTGAAGTCAATCTGCTAGCTTTATTAGATACTCACTTGTGGGCAGATCCCCATAACTGAAACTGCTGGGAAGTAAAAAGTTCAGCAAATCAGAGCCTCAGTGAGCTGATAAAATGAATGGGAGAGATGGGACACATGTTTGAATGAGATTGAACCATAGCATGTACAGAAATATACAGAGAAGTCCTGATTTAACTAGTAGAATCAATGCAAGTAGTAGTGAGTGGAAGATCTGGGCAGGGCTTGCTGGGGGAGTGTAGGAGCAGGGTTCACCTGACTGGGGAACAGTGTGGGCTTTGCAGCCAAACAGATGGAATTTTGAGTCCCACCCTTACCTCTTAGCTGGGAGAGGCTGGGTGAGTCACCAAGCCTTTCTGATCCTCAGTTTTGTACATGGATATACTAATATCTTCTTCTTTAGGGTTATTGTAAAGATTAGATGAAGTAATGCATTTTTAGCACTTGGCACAGAGTCTACAATATAGTAAGCATTCAACAAAAATGTGAGCAGTTTCTATCATTAGATCTCCAAATCCCAGGGTTCTTTTTCACTTTGGTTCCCACACATTTCTTTCTATCATATTGATGGGATTCCACAGAAGAATCTTAGGGCAATTTCACTAACCAAAACTCTCCTGATTTGCCTGGCAGTATGTCAGGTTCTCAGCAGGCCTGATGATTTCTGCCGTTTTGAATTCCACTTAACCATTCTAGCGGGTAATTAGAGCTAACACTTACATGGTGCTATGACACAGTATTTTGTGTCAAACAATACAGGATATTTTAGACAGTACTCATTTCTCCAGATCTTGCTGTGCATGGGTGTATTCATCAGCTTGGATTTCCAGAACAAAATACCATAGACTGGGTGGCTTAAACCACATTTATTTTCTCACGTTTCTGGAAGCTGGAAGTCCAAGATCAAGGTGCTTGCTAATTCAGTTCCTGGTGAGGGTTCTTTCCTTGGTTTGTAGGCAGCCACCTTCTCATTGGGTCCTTCCATGATGGAGAGAGGAAGCAAGCTCTCTGGTATCTTCTCTTAGAAGGACACCAGTCCTATCATGAGGACTCCACCTTCATGACCTTATCTAATCCTAATCACCTCCCAAAGGCCTCATTTTCAAATATCATCACATTGTGGGTTAGGGCTTCAATATATGAATTTGGGGAGGGGACACAATTCAGTCTATAACATCAGACTGCCAATTTTTGTTCAGAATCAAGTAAATGGAAAAAGCATTCTTGCAGTTTTTCAGGACAAAATTTTGAGTCATCTGGCAGTTAGGATTCCTGGTTTGCACCCAGGTGGTCCAGCTTTGACTCTACTGACCTGGTGGAGAGGCAGTAGCATGTAATGTTTTGAATTCAGACTCTTGAGCAGCACTTCCTGAGCTTGAAACACAGCTTTGCTACTAACCAGCTGTGAGACATCAAAAAACTTAATTATCCTCTCTGTGACTCAGTTTCCTCATCTGCAGAATGGAGATAATACTATACAAACATACCTTATTGGATTGTGGTGAGGATTAAATGAGTTAACAAAGGGCAAGGAGAGTGTAGCTCAGTGGTAGAACATGTGCTTGGCATGCACGAGGTCCTGGGTTCAATCCCCAGTACCTCCATTTAAAAACAAACAAACAAACAAACAAACCTAATTACCTACCCCCCACACCAGGAGAAAAAAGGGAAGACCTTAGAGCTTAGGAAGTGCTTCAGAGAACGGTAACTGTTCTTATTCATTAGCAGCCTCCACGAAGGTAGGGACTTTTGTTTGTTTTGTTCACTGCCATGTCTTAAGCACACAGAACAGTACCTGGTATGTAGAAGGTGCTCAGTAAATATTTGTTGAATAAAGGAATGAATGTTTAATTCCTTTCTTTCACACCTCATATTCAACCCATCAGTTCTACTTTCAAAATATATCTACAATATGACCAGTTTTCATGGCCTTCTCTGCTGCCATCTGGCCAATACCTTCCATTTCCTTTCACCTGAATGATCACAACAGCATTCTAACTGGCCTCACTATTTCTTTCTTTACCCTCCAAACCTACCTCCTCATTCCTTGCCCAGAATCTTTTATTCAAACAGCACTCAAAGTGATCCTTTTTAAAAAAAATTTTAAGATTTATTTTATTTTTTGTTTTTCTAATTGAAGTGCAGTCGATTACAATGTATCAATTTCTGGTGTACAGCACAGTGTCCCAGTCTTGCATATACACACATATATTCATTTTCATATTCTTTTTCCATTAAAGGTTATTATGAGATATTGAGCATAGTTTCCTGTGCTATACAAAAGAAACTTTTTTAAAATCTATTTTTATATATAGTGGCTAACATTTATAAGTATCAAACTCCCCAATTTATCCCCACCCACCTCCTTTCCCCAGTAACCATAAGATTGTTTACTAAGTCTGAGAGTCTATTTCTGTTTTGTAGGTGAGTTCTTAGTGTCCTTTTTTTTTTTAAAGTTTCCACATATGAGTGATATCATATGGTATTTTTCTTTGTCTTTCTGGCTTACTTCACTTAGAATGATGATCTCTAGGTCCATCCATGTTGCTGCAAATGGCATTATTTTATTCTTTTTTATGGCAGAGTAGTATTCCACTGTATCAACCCTAGCCCTTTTTATTTTATTTTATTTTTTTTATTGAGTTATAGTCAGTTTACAATGTGTCAATTTCCAGTGTAGAGCACAATTTTTAAGTTATACATGAACATGCATATATTCATTGTCACATTCTTTTTCACTGTGAGCTACCACAAGATCTTATATATATTTCCCTGTGCTATACAGTATAATCTTGTTTATCTATTCTACATATGCCTGTCAGTATCCACATATTTTGAACTCCCAGTCTGTCCCTTCCCACCCCCCTCACCCCTGGCAACCACAAGTTTGTACTCTATGTCTATGAGTCTGTTTCTCTTTTGTATTTATGTTCATTTTCTTTTTCTTTTTTTAAAAATTCCACATATGAGCGATCTCATATGGTATTTTTGTTTCTTTTTCTGGCTTACTTCACTTAGAATGACATTCTTCAGGGACATCTATGTTGCTGCAAATGGCATTATGTTGTCAGTTTTTATGGCTGAATAGTATTCCATTTTATAAATATACCACCTCTTCTTTATCCAGTCATCTGTTGATGGACAGTTAGGCTATTTCCATTATCATTACCTGACATATTTATTATTTGTTTATTAGTTATTGTCTATCTCACCTCACCAAAATGTCATCTCTATCAGGGCAGGGACATGGGCTATTTTGTGCTACATCACCAGTGCCTGGACAGCACCTGGAATATTTTGATTCCTCAATAATTTTTTGTTGAATGAATGAATAAATGCTCTTTAGAAAGTAATGACCCTCACTAGAGTCTTCTTAATCTAAGGAAAAGATTATATTCTATGATAACCTCATTCCAGGACCAGCTATATTTAACTTTGATTACCAGAGAGTGGTAAAAATACATTTTCCTTGATAAAATCAGTTTGATAGGAAAATATAGGAAAACATGGGGTTCCTAGGATGGGGAATATTAGCAGAAGCCTTTGGGGAGGAAATTTTGGAGGGGCAGTGGTCTTATTGTGGAATCACTCTGTGCTATGGGCCTAGTTAAAACCTTGCCAGGCTGACTTGGTGAGTACTAAGGGTCAGCTCCCTTTGGCTGCATTTAAAAATCGTCTGTTCTGTTATTTTTATAAAATAACATCTTTCAAAATGCTCAAATTGCTAACAGTGTTTTCTCAAAAAAATACATTTTTTTGGCAGGGAAGGATGGAAGCAAGGGAAGGGAAAAGTAGACATTTATATAACTCTGCATTATTAATTTATTTTTTACATAGAGCAAGAATTATCTTTTTAAATAAGAATGCCTTCCCTATTCTGACTTTTTTTTCCCTTTGGGGGTGAAGCCTCTGAAAATAACAATTGATGACAACTCTTCCTATTTTAAAAAATTGATGACATTCTAACTTAACAAAAAACATTATAGTGGGCAAGTGACAGGAAAATTAAAAGAAAAAAACTAAAAGCTATTGACAAGTTTATTGAAGCTTTGGATTATTTAGGTTTGTTGTAGCTCCAAGTGAAATGTTTGATTCAGAGATCTTTGCCTGGGGCTGTGAATTTGTGCTCTGGAGAGGAGGGGATTTAAAAATTAGGGAGACTCTGATTTTCCCATCTGTGTTAAATCCATTTATCAGATGAGTCACAATGAGCTTTGGGAGCAGGGGGAGAAAGCTCTTTGCTTTTACAAAGCACAAGTCCACCAGAACTCTCTGAACTGCTTCTTGCACACAATGGCTAACAGTCAGGGAGCAGTGCTGAGCTGCAAGAATGAACGATTCAGGGCAGAGGCTTCAACTTCTTTGGTTTTGACCCAAATTGTAACTAT
Organism: Camelus dromedarius; assembly: GCF_036321535.1. Classification (NCBI taxonomy): domain Eukaryota; kingdom Metazoa; phylum Chordata; class Mammalia; order Artiodactyla; family Camelidae; genus Camelus; species Camelus dromedarius. Next base: position 30,676,349 of record NC_087472.1, on the reverse strand, counting down.
TGGGAAGGAGGGGCAAGGAGGTTACCCAGAACTCAGGCTTGGGGGTGAGGATGGGGAAAGCGAGTAGGGGCCAACTGTTTTCTAAACCTGACCTCACCTGAATGCTACTTCCTAGATGGCCGGGAAATGTCCTTGAGTAGTAGATACTTGTATCTACTGTCCCAGTAGTGATACTGTAATGCAGATGACACTTCCCCTGCACCCAGCAAGACTCCCAGGGTGAGACCCTTTGTGCCTTGTGTCGGCACTTTCTCCACTGATTGGCACCACGTTCCTTGGGCCCAGTACCTATAAAATGTTTATCTGCTCCTCTCAGCAGCTCCTTTCCCATTGTACACCTGTCTATACCTCCTGATCTTTCTTTCTGATTGCCTGGACTATGAATTAAAAAGACAGACAAATCAATCCAAACCGCTTAGATCTGAAGCAGCCTGTTACCTTGATTTTCACTGCAGAGCTCACTAGAGAGTTGAGGTATAAGTGGCTCCACCATTTGTAGTACCATGTTTCAAGACTCTTAGACTCTTGACAGGGTGTTTTTCAAATTTTCCCAAAATTGGACAGGTACTCTGCATGTCTTGAAAACATCAAAAAGTGAGCATGCTTTAACCACTCCTTCATTTGTCTTAATGTAATTAGATTTGGGAGCCAGCAATTAATCAGAATGTCTATGCTTAGCATTTTCAAAGCAGGAAGAAATTAGAAACAGAACCACGTGACTCCATTCAAATATGCTTGAATGCAAGCAGAATAGTTAAAGAGAAGAACCTTTCTACTATTTCCAGTACCTCTTCCCACCCCAAAGAGTTCAGTGGGAGTCAGTTGTTCTAAGACCTCTGAAAGCAGAGGATGTTGATAGCTGCTCCCTTTCCCTTAGAACTTGAGTAAAACTAGGGACTAATTATATGGGTATTCATTTCAGAGAGAGGGTGTGTGTGCCTACTACTAGTCAGGCAAGCACTGCGCAAGGAGCTGGGTATACAATGGTGAGCAAAAACAGATGTGATGCCTGCTTTCTTGGAGCTTCTGATCTCCTGGGTAAGACAGACATTAATCAAATCATTCCATAAATGGGTATATAATTATAAACTGAGATAAATACTCTGAAGGAAAGAAACACAGTTCTAAGGAAATGTACTCTATAACAGAGAGTTAATTAAGGCCTGCCTGAAGATATAGTGCTTAAACTAAGATTTGAAGAGTCAGTCGAAATTAAGTGAATGATCCTGAAAAAAATTGTATTCCGATAGAAAGAACAGCAGGCTCAAGGTGATGTGGAGGACTTGAAATGAGGACAGGGTGGCTGGAATCCAGAGAGCAAGGGAGTGGTTGGAGATGAAACCAGAGAGTTTGATGGGGGTGTTTCTCAATGGAGGTGTCATTGGCTTCATGGCAGGACAAATCTACATGGAGTGGGGGGGGGGTGCTAGTTTGCATATACAAGCTTGTAGGAAGTTTAGCCTCTCTGGTCCCTGCACACTAAATGTCAAACTGCCCCCTTGACCAATCTGAAAAGGCTACCGACTATATAATTCCAAATATATGGCATTCTGGAAAAGGCAAAACTATGAAGAAAATAAAAAGACCAGTGGTTGCCAGAAGTTAGTAGGGAGGGAGAGATAAATCAATGGGACAAAAGAGATTTTTTTTGGCAGTGAAACTACTCTGCGTGATACTATAATGGTAGATACATGTTGTTATGTATTTGTCCAAATCTGTAGAATGTACAACACCAAGGGTGAACCCTAATGTAAACTATAGACTATGTTTGATTATGATGTGTCAGTGTAGGTTCATCAATTATAAAAATATACCACTCTTGTGGGGGATGTTGGTAATAGGGGAGTCTGTGCATCAGTGAGACTATATGGGAAATCTCTATACCTTTTACTGAATTTTTCTGTGAACCTAAAACTACTCTAAAAATAAAGTCTATTTTGGGGGGGGGAGAAGACCTAAATAGACATTTCTCCAAAGAAGACATACAGGTGGCCAACAGGCACATGAAAATATGCCCCACATCACTAATTATTACAGAAATGAAAATCAAAACTACAATGAAGTATCACCTCACACCAGTCAGAATGGCCATATCAAAAAGTCTGTAAATAATAAATGCTGGAGAATGTGAAGTAAAGGGAACCCTCTCACACTGTTGGAGGGAATGTAAATTGGTACAGCCACTATGGAAAGTAGTCTGGCGGTTCCTTAAAAAAACTAAAAATAGAGTTACCGTATGATCCAGTAATCCCACTCTTGGGAATATATCTGGAAAAGAAAAAAATTTAATTCGAAAAGATACGTGCACCCTAATGTTCGTAGCAGCACTATTTACAATAGCGAAGACTTGGAAACAATGTAAATGTCCATCAACAGATGAGTGGATAAAGAAGATGTGATGTATATTGCATATATATATATATATATATGCAATGGAATATTACTCATCCATAACGAAGAATGAAATACTGCCATTTGTAGCAATATGGATGGACCTAGAGATATACTGAGTGAAGTAAGTCAAAGACAAATATCATATCACTTATATGTGGAATCTAAACAAAATGATACAAATGAACTTATTTACAAAACAGAAACAGACTTACAAAGAAAACAAATTTATGGTTACCAAAGGGGAAAGTGGGGGAGGGATAAATTAGGAATTTCAGTTTAACAGATACACACTACTATATATAAAATAGATAAACAACAAGGTCCTACTGTATAGCACAAGGATCTATATCCAATATCTTGTTATAACCTATAATGGAAAAGAATCTGAAGCTGTACACCTGAAACTAACATGATATTGTAAATCAATTTTAGTTTAAAAAAATTAAGTCTATTTTTTTAAAAGCAAAGGAGGACCAGAAGGACCTGTCAGAATACTGAAGGTAGGAAATGAAGATCTGATTCAGATACACTCTTGGAATTAAAGAGAAGAAAGTCAGTCCCTTAAAAAAAAAAGATTATTCTGCCTGCAATGCAAAAAATGGAGGGTCTGCCTCAGAGACCCTCCCTGATAAGGTTGTTGTTAGAATGCAAAGGCTGCAGAGGGTGGCAGAGGGGATAATTGGGCAAGATCTCACCATATTTTAATAGTAAAGTTTTAATGCATTTGTAATAGCAACTATTTATTGAGTGCTTAATATATGTCAGGTGTGTGGTATGTGATTTGCATACGCTAGTTTATTTTATTCTTTGTAATAACCCTGCAGAGTATGCATGATGTCTCTATATTACAGATGAGAAAATGTAGCATCAGAGAAGTTTAGTGACTTTCCCAGTGTTACACAGCAGATAAGTGGTGGACCCAGGAGTCCATAAGACCTTTTTGACCCCTAGAGCCCATGCCCTCAATCACAATGCTGTATCTAGATGTTTCATTATTAGCAGAGCATCTTAGCAGAGTACAGAGACCAAAGAGCATATGAGGAGGGTAGAAAAGTCTGGCTGGAGCACAAAAATCTTGGTTATGAAGGACTTTGAAGAGCTGGTGACCAGTGTGAAAACCCTAAGTGTTTGGGATAGGAGGATGGGAGTCAGAAGACAGTGAAGAGAGATGGGAAGATGCTGAAGACAAACCTGTTCCCTTAACATTTGCCAGGGACGTATCCTGCTAGTGTCATTTCTTTCCAGAACTACACTGTCAATTTGAAAGACACCTTTTGGAAATTTAAGAAGGGGAGAGAAGCCTCTCCCAAGTCATACAGTAAAACTGAAGACTTTGGGGCTTACACTATGCATTCAAAGAATGGAGCTATCCTAATGTGACTCAAGTTCAGTTTGTAGAAGCTGCCCACACACCTAGGCTTCCTTTACATGTTAGAGTAAATGGCTTCATTCAAGGCATATTTCCAGGGCTCTTTCAGTGTGAAATGCAGCACTAAGCACTGTAAAGGATACAAACATGACCACAATAGAAACCTATCTTTAATGGCTTTATAGTCTAATGGGGAAAACAGATATACAACCAAGTATAATCAACAGAGGCATAGATAAAACACTTGGGAGTGGAGAGCAGCAATGCTTGCTTTCACTTGGGAAAGTGGGGTAAGAAAAGGCTTTGTAAGTGAAGGCAGCATTTGAGTTGGCCAGGCCTGAAAGGTAAGATTTTTCTAGGTCAGTGGTTCTCGAAATTGTAGTCTTTTGTCCAGCAGCATCAGCATCCCTTGGGAACTTGTTAGCAATTCAAATCTCAGACCCACCTTGGACTTACTAAATCAGACACCCTGGGGGTGAAGCCCACAGTCTGTTTTAACAAGCCCTCACATCTGAGAAACACTGCTTTAGGCAAAGAAGGGGAGGCATTCCAGGTCAAGAAAACAGTGTGAGCAAAATTTCAATGTGATTAATCTAGGTGGTGCCTCTGTAGACTGTTAAGAACCAGGTGTGGCTCTAGGGTAGAGTGCATGCTTGGGGTGGCAAGAAAGCCAGTAGGGGGTCAAACTCGGGGGGAGCTCTTAGATTTTGTATTCTAAGTAGTAAATGACATTGAGGCATTCAAGGAGAAGAAAGACACGGGAACCAGGAGATTGGTCAAGAGGCTACTACTCTTGTCCAGTGCAGTGTTTCTCTGCTCTGGCTTCATATTAGAATCACTCAGGGAACTTGTCAATATCACTAATGCCAGGGCCCCTCTCCCAGACCTTCAGATTCATTTGGTCTTGAGGGTGGCCCAACATCAGTATATTTCAGAAGTTCCACAGGTGATTCTCAAGCACATCCAGGGTTGTGGAGTTGTAGTCCTTTTTTTTTTTGAAACTTTTTTTTTTTATTGAGTTATAGTCATTTTACAATGTTGTGTCAATTTCCAGTGTAGAGCACAATCTTTCAGTTATACATGAACATGCATATATTCATTGTCACATTTTCTTTTCACTGTGAGCTACCACAAGATGCGGAGCCGTGTTCTAAGAGGAGGATAAAGCACACCTGGAGGTGGATGGGAAGGAACAGGGAGGGCCACTGCTGGAAACTGTTCTCACTGCAGCTAGGCTGTGGCAAAGGACCCAAGCAGAAGACCCGAGCTAGGCTCTTATTCTTCATATAGGACTACTTTGTGAATGACTTCAGCAGCTTAGGATGAAACTTTGCTACAAAACTGGAGTTGATCTGATTTGATTCAGGGAACTTTCCCACAGCTATTTTATGCAGATGCCCAGAGAAAGTTCATCCACAAACTTTGTGTATCCACTCAAGGTTCACCATGGGGTTTTCCAGGGAAATGGATAGGCCTTGGCATGGGGAAGGACTGGTACTCAAAGCCCGAATACCAGTTCCCAGAAGCCTTCGCTGGCAAATGTGCTGCTTCCCCTCCATTCCTGCCTCTGCAGCTTCTGCTGGACCATCAGGTAGTTCCCACACTAGTGGAGGGAGAAGTAGGGGGAAGCTCAGCAGCATGCAAATTATGATGATCTACAACCAGAGTAGGGCAGTTGAGGTGAAGAGGGAAGTAGAGGGATGTGGCGGGTCACTGTGAGATAACTGAAATCCAGCCAGCAAAGTGACTAATTAGGCTGGAACAAAGTCATGGTGACTTCTAGAGCCACTCAGCTCTGTAATAATTACAACAACAAATAACACCATTAGTAGCTAATATTTATTGAGAGTTTATTAGGGGCCAGGCACTGGGCTTAGCAGTTTGTTTCTATTGTCTCATTTAATTCTGACACTGACCTTATAAGACAGGCACTGTTGGTATTCCCTCTTTACAGATGAAGATACTGAGGTTCAGAGAGGTTAAGACATTTGCCCAAAGTCGCACAGCCAGTAAGTAAAGAACCAGGACCCTAAGCCAGGTCTGCCTGACTCCAAAATACGAGCTGTTAACCATCATGCTGTAGTTAGTTAGTTAATGGTAAAACCATCCCTAATTCAGGATTGAGTGGAATTTGTATGAAATATGAGGAAGTTTACACAGAAGCCAGATAACAGAAAGCCAGGCTGAGGAGATTGGGTGTGATTCTAGACGAACTAGAGAGCCATTAGAGACGTTAGGGTATTATTAGTGGTATTAGCAAAAAAAAAAAAAAAAAAAAAAAAGCTCTGGGAATAAATATGTGTAAGATGGGTCTAATTGGGGAGGGACAGGCAGGACTGGCTCCACAATTTGCGGGTCCTTTGCCAAATGAATATGCACAGGCCTTTGTTCAAAAATTATAAAACTTTCAAGATGGTGACAGCAGATTGTTAAACCAAGTGTGAGTCCCTGTGGGAGAGTGCACAGATAGCAGGCCCATGAGGCCAGCCGTGGAGACAGGAAGATGGTCAAGAAGGTGTTGAGGGGCAGAAGGGGTGGGGTGCAGATAAAGTCTGGGACTGGGGTGGGGGTGTTGGGGCTAGTAAGAACATGATGGGTGCAGGCCTCATTGGCAAGTAGAACCAACACAATTTCATGAATGCTTCTCTCTCTTTCACCTCCCATATTCAGTGACAAGTCTGGATGACTGAATGGAAGGATCGGAAGGATCAGGAAGGGGAGCTCATTTGAGAGAGAAATTGATAGACTTGCTTTGGAAACCTATGCAGTTCCACCTGAATGCTTGGTGTTTAGATGAGTATGGATGTTATTAATTCACACTAGATGCCGTTCTCTAAGGGGCTTGGTTTCTTGCTTAGCCATGAAGCTATGTCTTGCTTCCATCCTGAGAGAGATTTAAGTTGATTCCTGAGTGCTAGAGGCAGGCAAAGTAAAATCTCCTCTGATCTGCTTTCTTTGGACTAGAAAGGAAGTTCTTACATGGGTTAGAGTTAGAGGGTACACACCATTAACTTCTCCTTCCTTCCATGCCTAAGAGTCTGTGTGGAACCTGAAGCTCACTCCAGGTACAAGGGGGATGAGGCAGTGTAACAGATTCATTACCTTGATATACAGTGTCCCCTATATTCTCAGTACTTTCTTGGCCCTGTTGCCCCTAATCTGCCCCTTAGGAACAGAGGCACTCTAGGTGATCCTGGTCCAAGATGGAAGCCTTTGAATGGCTCCATAGCAGGTAGCCTTGCTCTCCGACCAAGTCATTCTGACAAAGGGATAGTCTGGACCCATACAAATGAGAGACGTTTCAGTCCCAGTGTAGCCTGGCAGGTCTACTTGTCAACCAGTGCTCTGGCATCTCCATATTAAAGAACCAAGATGGAGGAGTCCATTCAACATGGCCTAACCATCTGGGTGGTACAGAGACCCAAGGGGAGAAGAATTTCATCAGATAGCCCCTCCATGTCCTACTGTTCATTCCCTGCCTGCCTCCTGTCTCATGAAGTGTCCAGCAAATGGTACTCTACAAAGAAAGTAGGCCCTCCACTCCGTCCAAGGTGAAGCCCACCAAGCACATGCTCATATGTGAGTTATCCTGGTGAGGAGGGCCTGGATTGGACATAAGTGAGGAGATGGGTGTCTTGGTAGATGATGTGAGTGGCAGTGGCCCACCTCCTCCCTGATCCCCAACCTGCTGGGTCCTTTGCTTGCCGAGGAACTCAGAATCCTTCATACATACTTCCTTACTGAGAGATAAAAGATCCTTTTACATGGACCCCATTGTATTTTAGAAACAGAGAAAGTGGCTTTGGGGATAGACAAAGTCTTTGCCACTTAGTAGCAAATTTGCCACTTAGTAGCTGTGTGACCTTTAACAGTTACTTAGCTTCTTGGAGCCTCCATTTTCTTATTCAAAAAAAGAACTACTTAATAAAGTTACTGTGAAGATTAAATGAGTTAGTATGTGTAAAATGCTTATAACAGTGTCTGGCGCATATCAGATGTTTGCTAGAAGGGAGATTTATTGTAACCTTCATGATAGAAGCTGAGTGGTTAGGGTCTGTGGACTGTGCAGCCACCACAAGCTGAGAATCTGGGTTGTAAGCTGTCCCAGGGGATCTGCCTGTTGCTGCCACAGTCAGTAACTTTGGCTCATTCAGACCATTGAAGGGCTTTCTTGTCTGTCTGGATGCTTTGCTGTCACTTTGTTCTCTCAAATGAAGCCAAAAGGTGGGCGAGCTGGGGACAGGCTTCCTGACTGGTGTCACAGCCACAGTGGGGGCCATTTTGAGTTTGGACTTCCACTCACCAGAGGCCTCATTCATCAATGCAGGAGTCTCTGCCCATGAAGTTTGACTTGGAGTTGGTTTAAGAAGTCTGATCAGGGAGCCAAACCAGCGCAGAGATAATGACTGTCTTCAATGTAGTCTTATTCGTCCTTGTGGAGCCTTACCCCCTCACTGGTACTCAGTATTTTTACATGAAATCCTGGCTACGTGGGGATCCTCCTCATGGTCATTCTCAGGCCTATCGCTCCTGGGCAACTGTGCCAGCCATAGACATTTCCAAAACTCCCTCCTCATCTTCACAACTTGCCTATTCTGAGAGTAAAACTCTCAGGACCCTGCTTTGACTATGGTAACATGCTTTGGGCCTGGGTGTTAATGATCAATGACGACTGTATTGTCCCTGTCAAGTCTGATTCACAATTCGGGAAGGGCCTTGGATGCTTCGGAAGAGGAAGAAAAGTGTGAACTCTGACTCAGCAGGGCAAGGGGGAGACATTTTAGAGCAGATGTCTTTAGTGTTCCCCAAATTCAAGCCCTAGTGCAAGTGGCTGTACCTCTAAGTAAGACCTCTGGCCTGCCCTCTTCCCCCATTTACCCCTTAGAAAGGCCTTACTTCAAGAGGCGTGATGTTCTAGTAGTTCAGAGAATAGGCTCTGGAGTCAGACTGCCTGGTCAAATCCCAGCTCTCCTACTTAGCAGCTCTGTGCCCTAGGGCAAATCAGAGCATCTCTCTGCGCCTCAGGTTCCTCATCTGTAAAATGGGTTTTTAATCATGATACAGATTTTACAGGGTTGTTAAAGGAATAATAGATGAGGTACTATGTATATAGTTCCAGAACAGCACCTGGCACGTGATGAGTGCTACATAAATGTTTGTAAAATAAATATGGAACCAGAGATGTCTGGCAGCCAAACTTCCTGCCAGGGAGAGGGCCAGCCAGGCAGACACCCACTACCATCAGGGGAGAGCATGTTGAGTGTTGAGTGTCCAGGTTGGAAACAGAGTGGCCTTAGTCCTCTATGGCAGGGATGTGCCTCCCTCCCCAACCTGACATGGGTATAAGACAGGCTAAGGAGGGTAGGGAAAACAATGTCTGATTCTGTCATCAGCTGAGGCACGGCTGCCTTTGGGAAACCTCCACCTGGGAAAGTGCCTCCAATTTTTCCTTCGATGTAGCGGCCCTTAATCCCCTTGGCTGACTTTGTGGCTTCCAGGACCAAGTGACCTAAATGACTGGTGTCTGAACAAGTCAGAATGTATCTAATCTGGTGGGTGTGAAACCTAGCAGCCACTCAAGGAAGGTGGAAGTGGCAGGGCTCTGCGGGGTATGTATATATTTTTATAACGAAAATGTTACAGGCATCATGATGATGGCGAGTTGGAAAGAGTCATCTGCTGCTGCTGCCTCTTCTCAATAGAGATTGGCTTTATGAAACAGCCTGTTTCCGTCAGTCAAAGGCTCATGGCATCTCAGGGAGCAAAGCCTGTTGCCCATGTCAACCTCACTTTGGCTGTGGTGAGCTCCTTTGCCTGGAACAGGGGAGCTACTCAATGCAGTCTCCAGCACGCCAGGGCTTCTCCAGCGGGGACTCAGTGCGCTACTGGTCTCCTATCTGGCAGGAAGAGAGTGGGGCCGGGTGGGTGGTATTTTGAAAAAAGGAAGGTAGTGTTTTGAAAAAGCAATTCAGAAAGTGTAGGGATCTCAGTAAGTCACTCAGCCAAAGAAGAGAGTTCATTGGCTGCCTCTAGGGCCACCAACTCTGCACCCCCTGCACTGCGCACTTTGAATTCTATCCAATTTAGCACTTGGTTAAACATCTGGGGATTGCTATTGTTTTCCTGTGCAAATCAATCATTTCTGCACAGTATCAGACTTACATGAAATAAGGCACAGGCTCACCTATTAGGTTGAATCATATAACTTTGGTGGGTTTATTAGTAAAATGTTTAAATGTTGCAATTTTATGCGATTCCACCGGCCATTTCTTGGCTCTGCCTCCCAGTACCCTCTAAAGAGCTCCGTATGTAGCAGGTACTTGCCAAACCTGTTTTTTGTTTGATTAAATTGCAGGCAGCCAGGATCTCACAACTCCCTTTACTTTCACATGCAAAGGTAATTCAGGATAATATCTTCTCTTATTGATTGAGCCCTTAAGATTGTGCTGGGTTCTAAACTGGGCCCTTTACATAGTCCACTGTCCAATTTAATCCAGAGAAGAACCTTATTAAGTGCATGTTATTGCCTCCTTTTCACAGATGTCTGTGGCTCAGAGATGTTAAATGGGCTGTCTGCATTCACACAGGTACCATGGAGTAGGGATTTGCACCCAGGGCTGGTGTCTTTCCATTGCCCTAGTGCTTGTCACTATTTTCCTTCTTTCCTGATGATCTGTTTTCCTTACCCGTTTGTTTTATTTTTCGTCTTCCAATGTTTAAGGACAATTGAGGGGTTCACCCCGCCCTGCAATCCTAATGAGCACAGTAGCTTTCTTCACTCATTTGTGCATAATGTTTCCCAGCTACTCCAAACAGCTTCCTACCAGCAAGAGAGACTGCCGTGTACTACTCAGACAATGCAAGGTCTAATTATGCAATGGGTCAGGACAGTGTTTAATCAGGTGGCTGCTTACCACACGCTAATGAGTAGACCACCTCCTATAGTGGTAGTAGTAGTGGTGGTGATGGTAGTGATAGTGGTAGTAGTAGTAGTAGTTATTTACTGACTATTGGAAATTGATCAGTATATAGGCTACAGAATTCTGTATTCTGAGGTTACCAAAGATTTGTGTGCTTTTATGGCTATATCTTTATAGAAATGGTCCGGGTCACTAAACTCTCTCAGTATTGAAGTGCAGATCTTTAAACAAAATAATTCAGATGTCAACAGAGCCCTTGGAGATCTTGTAATCAGAATCCCTCTCCTCCATTTCATAGCTGAGAAAACTGAGGCTGAAGTGGGCAATGCTCCAGGTCAAAAGGCTAGTTTAAAGGCAGAGCTGGGACCCAAATTCAGATACGTCTGACTTCTGCTCCCTTCACAATACCCTGCCTCCTTTAGCACTGTTAGCCTTGGTTTACAGGTACCTAGATAAATATTTATTGAGCATCTCCTATGTGCCAGATTTTGAATCAGAGATGTTAGGTGACTTCTGTGGGGTCACACTGCAAGCACAGGTCAGGGTTTAGAAGCCCTCTCTCAGGTTTTCTGCCAGCCACATTGCCACCTCTCATTGCTAACCCTACACCTCTCTGCATTGTCCAGTGCAGTTCTGAGGAGGGTGTAATGGAGGGCTAGATAGGCAGGCTCCTTGGTGAATACTTACTGATGTGAAAAAAAGGCAAAATCGACTCTTCCTTTGAGGATGAGCTGAATGACCCTACTAGAGATGTGCTTCTTGAGCATGCATCAGGGTTACCTGGAGAGCCTATGAAAGCACAAATTGTAGGGCCCCACCCCCGGAGTTTCGGATTTAGTAGGACTGGGGGTGGGGCCTGAGAATTAACATTTCTAACAAGTTCTAGGAACCACAGATTGAGAATCCCTGTTCTAGTCTATAAAATGGGTATGCTGACCCTTGACTTCATTCTTCCCTAAGGTTACCTGAGTCATCTCAAAGTTTTAAGTAAGAATGGTTTTGGACGTACTACCTCAGTTTTCTCCATCATTTTGAATGTGTGGAAGCAGCTTCCAAATCTTACCTGCCATGATGCTTTTTCAGAGCATTCTAGAAGACATTGGAAGAAGTATGAGGTCATTTAGTCTAGCCTTCTGCATCTAAGCTGGGATGTGGCTAAACCAATCCAAATATATATATTTGGCTCCTCCCACTTCTTTTGTTCATTTATTCCTTGAATGATTATGATGAGCACCTTCTCCGTTTGGTCCTGTGAACAAATCATCTCTTTGTCTTAATTCCTCCCCTTGGATGCTCCACGGTGGTCACTCCCAGGGTTTCCCTCCTCAGGGCTGTGTGTGCCTGGTGCCTAGTGTAGTGCTTGGTGCATAGCAGCACTCAACGTGCATCAGCTTCTTTGCCTACAAACTGGTAATATCTCCCTGTTACACATGCTCCATCCAGGCATCTCCCTGCACCAAACCAGGGCATTTACCAGGAGATAACTGAAAAATGAAAGTCCTCCAGATGACATCCTACCATAGACTTCTAAGGATGATGGTTCTCAGCCTTGGTTGCACATTAAAAATACCTGGCTAGCTTTTAAAACATTCTAATACCTGGGCCCCACATCAGACCATCTGAGTCCACACCTCTGCAGGTAGGGCCCAGGCATCAGTATTTTTAGAGCTCTCCAGATAGTTCTGATGTGCCTCCAAGGCTGAGAACCTCTATTAAAACCAAAGTCACTTTTTCCTTTATTCTACCTTCTTGCCTGTTAAAGCAGAGTTTCTCTAACTATGGGCTTTACTTTAGAAGGGAGTCAGTAAAGCAGTGGTTCTGAAACATTAGTGGGCATCAGAATCACCTGGGTCACACATACTTCTGGCCTCACTCCGAATTTCTGTTTCATAGCACTGGGTGGGGCCGGAGAATCTGGATTTCTAATAAGTTCCCAGGTGGTGTGGATGCTACTGGTTCAGGGATGACACTTTGCAAACCACTGCTTTTCAGAGAAGGGACACAATCCTCTTCATCTAGTACCCCTTAAAAGACAGGTGTGTGTGTGTGTGTGTGTGTGTGTGTGTGTGTGTGTGTTTTACCTTCAATCTCCGTGACAATTTTCCAGCACTGTAAGGGTGTGCACACTCACACAGCTGTGTTGGGGAGAGTGGTATTGAAGTGACCAAGTGGCCATTTGCAAAGACAAGTGAAACAAATGGACTACATTAGGGAAACTAAGCAAATGTTCTCTGGGGTAATGGGAGGCAGCCAGCAGCTGAGGAAAGAGTTAAATTATTGGGCTGTTTATCTTGATTCTGTCTCTGTAGGGCTCGATATCTTTGCCTCCATCTCCACCTGCCATAATTAGAACTGTCTGCTACCATTTAAAGAAAAACAGGTTCACTGTTAAAGCACAAGGGCAAATTAGAGATCACAGGCACCAAGAAAGCAGAACAAAACAAATCATAAGCCATTCCTAATCCAGGGCAGCAGACCAGAATGAAGACTGTTTTGGGTTTTCGAATATCACAGTCAGCTTTAGCTAACACTGCCCAGTGCTTGCAAGCTTAATAATGCACCACAAAGATGGGGGGTGGGGGAGCTAGCTAGGGATGATGAAGTTGGGATGGAATTGGTTAGTCATTCTGTTGGCTCAGAATGACTGGCAATGCAGCTCCTGCATTTGCCATCCATCCATTCCCTTTTCTCTACTGGATCAAAGACAAGAACAGGGGCGATAAATTAGTCCAGCAGCCCCGAGACACCAATTACATTATACCTTGCAGAGAAGCACCTCTGGGAGGTTAGAGTGTGTGTGTGTGTGTGTGTGTCCCAACAATAACAATATTATTAGATAGTCAGTCTTTCTTACTAATTTTTCTCTTGTACAGCCCAGAGTAGGAATGAGTTGGCATAAATGCTGGTCTAGCTAGGGGTACTCGGAAATCAGAGTTGTCAGGTCAGTCCTGATACCTCTTCTCTTCCTAGCCCCACATCTTACCACCATGAGGAACAGGATGCTCTCCATCCTCTCAGGTCCCTTCCTTCAGAATGACCACAAGCTCAGATTCTTGAGACCTTGGTCCAAACTAACCATGTCTTTCTCAGGACTAAGCTTGTGCTGTGTGTGCAATGTGTATCTGTGTGTGTGTGTATAGAGAGAGGTGAAGATGTACTTCAGCTTGTTGACCATCAAAATTCAGACTCCTTGGATTTAAATCCCAACTGTACATTCTGTTAGCTGCATTGCCTTGAATAAATCACTTCACCACTCTATGACTCAGTTCTTGTCTGGAAACAAGGGATAACAAAAAAGCCTAAATAGAGAGTTGTGAGAGTTAAAAAATAATCCATGTAAAAGCACTTAGCTTGGCACATGAGGACTTAATACATGTCAGCTGTTGTTATCATTATCATTACTTTTATGAAGGAAAAGAGACTTTTCGGGCAAGCAGAGAAGCCCACAGTGGTTGGCAACATAATGTAAATGTCTAGGGAACTGTCAAACCACCATTTTGGGGACCCAGGATATCCTTCTCCTTGGGTGACTGCCATTAACACTATGGCCAAATTAAGCTGACTATTTAACAGAGTCCGAAGTGTAGGATACTCTTGGGAAAAGGGGTTTAGAGAGTAACGTTTCCAAGCAGATTTGTTTACAAGTGACCCTAAGTAGGTGGAGGCAGAGCAGACACAGTGGATCAGCAGACAGTGAGCCTAATCCAATGAGGGGAGGGTGGGGATTGGGCCTTTCCTCTTCCCTCCCCATCCACACCCCAGCAATGTCTGAAATACACACAGTTCTCTGGGAAGGGCCCACTTTCCTCCCTCTGGCCTTTAAACATACTCATCCTTCTTTCACTGCCAGTCCTTTGCTTATGCTATTCCCTCATCCTGGAACACCCTTTTAGCCACCATTAACCTGGTTAGCATTATTAAGCATTCCTTGTTTTCCCCCTTACCCAATTCAGTGCTTGGCCTTCATGTTTCCAAAACCTAACAAATTGTCACAGTGTATCACAGTATCAAGTAGATGTGCTGTCAAGTACAGTAGCCACAAGCCACATGTGGTGATAGAGCACTTGAAATGTGGCCAGTCAGAAATATGTTGTAACTGTAAAATACATATCAGCATTTGAAGACATAGCAAAAAAAAAAAAAAAGTAAAATACTTCATTAATAATTCTGTATATTGATTACACATTGAAATATTTTGGATACACTGGGTTAAATAAAATATATTAAAATATTTCATCTGTTTTTATTTGCTTTACTAAAGGTGGATATTAGAAAATTTAAGATAAGCGTGGTTCACTTTATACTTCTGTTGGACCACCCTGCACTAGACTGTCGCATGAGGGCAGATACCTTGTCTGTTTTGCTTACTGTGATGTCCCCACTGCCTACCATAGAGTAGTTCTCCCTAAATATTACTAAATAACCAAATGAAGGAATTGATATTATATCTGGGTTTGCATTGAACCCTGGAACTTTGGCTAGAAAGTGTATGGGATTATCTTGGATTTATTTTTCCATTCCTCTGGGTGACTAGGTATTTAATTCACATTACTGGATTTTATGTCTTTAATTTCACTAATGACAGGAAGTTGTAGCTATAGATAAGTGATGTAATGTTGTTCCACTTACAGATTTATTATCTGTAGATTCTTTTCATGTCTGTTCAGAGAAGTGATGTGGAAAAGGGGAAATAATTCACAAGTGAAGGGAAATTTAAAGCAAAAAAAAGTGGACAGGCAAACAGGAGCCAAGACTGTGTGGCTAAAAGGACCTGTATTAGTATTATATTACTGTATTAAAAATTACTACAAACTTAATGGCTGAAAACAACATAAATTTATTATCTCACAGTTTTTGTGAGTCAAAAGCCTGGGCACAGCATGCCTGGATTCTCTGCTCAGGGTCTCACCGCACTGAAATCAAGCTGTTCAGTCAGGGCTGCATTTCTCATCTGGGCTCAGGGCCTCTTCTAATTTCATTCAAGTTGTTGGAAGAATTTGATTTTCTTCTAGCTGTTGTTGGCTAGGGACTGCTCTCAGTTCCTTGCCATGTGGCCCCCAAAGGCAGTTCCCAAGATGAATGTTTGCTTTCTTCCAAGCCAGCTGGAGCATCTCTCTCTGACTTCTCATCAGGCAGAGAAAACTCCCTGCTTTTAAAGGGCTCATGCAATTAAGTCAGCAGCATGCAGATAATCATCCTATCTTAAGGTCAGCTGATTTGGGACCTTAGTTACATCTACAAATACCTTCATAGCAGCACCTAGATTAGTGTTTTATTGAATAACTGGGAGAAGGTGTGTATGCACCAATAACCGGGAATTCTGGGAGCCCATCTTAGAATTCCGCCTACCGCAAGACCTCAGACAAGATCCTCCATTGTTTCAGTGAGAGTGAAATTGTGAGTAGAAACTTTGAGTCTGTAGAAGAAGCCAATCCCTTTAGAGATGGAGAAGACCTATTTAGGAAGTGGCCACAGGACTTGTGAAAGGGACTCTGAAGTAAAGAAATGTCGGCGCTGGAAGGCATGTTAAAGATGAAATAACCCTCCTGTTTTACAGTTGAGGATACAGAGGGCCACAGAGTGGAAGCTTTTTGGGAGTGGTCATTGCAGCCATCTCGTGATCTTTCTGTAGAAATCTGTTGGCTGTTGGAAGGGCTGGCTGGTGGAACATCTGAAATCTGGTAAGATTAAAATGTATCTTCAAAACTAACTGTCTCACTTTTCCCACGACTGCTTGTACTCTGAAACAACTTATGGCCTAAAAACACTTTATTCTTTGGGTTTTAGAAAAAAATAAGTTTCCTTTGCATATAACAATGAAGTCATCCTCTTATCCATATCTAACACTTGAATGTACTGGTTGTTACATCATGAATTGTGCTGAATTTCCCGATTTTCAGATGTATATTTTTCTTTAAACCAGTTGATTAAGAGATGGGGAACTTGGGCAAAGAAGTGGCTTTATTTCTTCTTCAGGACAGAGTACAGTGACGGAGTTACTTGGGAACAGACTTTTAAGAGGAGGGATTTAGAAGCCCTGGGCCACTGAGGGCCAGAAGTCTTGACAGCTTTGATGGAAGTAATCTTTGAGCCTCAAAGTGCTCTGTTTGGATCCCCCCCACCCACCAAATGATCTGATGAGGAACACAGAAGGGAATGCAACACCTTAGAATCTCAAAGGAACATTACCTGAGCGGCATTCTTGGGCACAAATTTTAAAAATGCACAGTTTGTTCCTTCAGTGCTGACAGTACATTATCAGTGTGATGAGATGAGCAAGTATTATTTTTGCAAAGGCAGAAAAAACCAAAAATGGAGTCTCTGGGGCCTGACTTTGTCAATTACTGAATTTAAAGGTATAGCTGCCTCCTTCATTTCTTACCTTTGGATTTCGGCTGAAGCCTGATTCAGATCCCTGTCACATCAGCTTAGGTTATTTACTGAAAATGTTTTCTTCTCATTGTTCATGTTTCCAGGGGTTCAGGCATGGAGGATAATTTTTCTACTGCAAAATAATCAATAACCTGACTGCAGCTGAGTTTCCCCACTCATAACAGTAGTCAATTCTCAACTCTTCTGGGGATGTTTATGTAGTTGCCTGATGCTTCAGGCTACTTGCTTGATGACTTCCATTTGCTTCTGGCCTTTAGGGTCTTTATCCTCCTTATTACCACCTTCACCACAAGGTCACAAGAGGATAGAAGGAACTGGCAGAAAATCAGTTTACTTTCTTTTTGTTGGAAGCTTTAAGGAAAGGACTGGTAGGAGTTGGGATAGAAACACATTTGATTCTACTGGCCTGTAGGGAATTATGTCACCTATCCCTTTCTCTTGTTCTCCTGTCTGTCCCAACTGTACATATAATTGAGAACTGACTTGTTTGGTGGTCCAGGAAACCTTTTGGATTTGCAATATTAAGTGGTGTCCACCATGCCAACCCATTCAGTAAGTGTGATAGGCGGGTAAAAAACAACAGAAGCAAACAAACAAAAAACAACACTGAAAAGCCTCCAGATGATTAGGATAGGTGCTTCTATCTAATTAATTCCTCATAGCCAAGTCAAAACTGTAATTTTTTTCTCCACCAACCAATGGTAAAGTAGAATATTCATAAATTTCACCATTCATACAGATATGTGAGACTGCTCTTCTGTTTTTGCATTAATCTCTAGTGTGAAACTACCCAGACCTCAGATTTCTCAATCCCAAACTGAGTAGTGATCGAGAAGTGCAGACTCTCAGTCACATGCTAGTGAATGTGACTATCCTCCTGTCACCTCTTGGTGTCTCCATGCAAATGTGAAATCTAAAGGGAATAAGAGCTACTGAACAGTCAAAATGATTGAAAATACCTGCTCCTAGGACTAAGGCTACTGTGTATGCTGTGTTTGTGACCATGTTTCAAGCATATAGGGGGATTAATAAAGAAAAGATTCCCTGATAAGAACATTAGAGGACAAGGGCCATGGAGTCAAAGGAACAATTTTTGTATTTTTAAAGAGCTGCTTACTGGCTTATTGACCTTGGGTAAGTCATGGACACATCTGGCTTGGAAAACTGAAGTCTAGGAAGGTTATAAATACCTATTCTGCGTCTACCAAAGGGCTGTTGTGAGAAATAAGTGAAATAATTATGTGCGTGTGTCTAGCCAAGTGCCTGGCACTTAATGGGCATTCAGTAAATGTTTGTAGATTCTGAATGATGTCCCTAAGTGATCTAGCTTCATGAGTAGAGCATAGGTATACATTTTGGAGTAGACAGAAGTCCAAGGAATAGTGAGGGAAGATACTGTATTTATAATGTAAGAATTGGATGTACTAAGCCACATTCAGATTTCCACTTATCCTCTGTCACATTTGATGGAGAATAGTACTTTTCTAGGTCTCAGATACTCCATTAAACCATTCAAGTACAGGCAGGGAAGAAAGAGCTTTTGGTTACAGTGAAAAGCTGATTCTTCACGTGTGTATGAGGAAAGATCAAAAGTCCTAGTTACCAGGCCCTCCAAACAGCACACTAGGAAGTTTACAAGAAGACAAGTTTTTTGAGAGGGGATTTTTGTGTGGTTTTCCCACTGCTGTCTATCTAGTGCCTAGAAAAATGCCCGGCACGTAGTAGGAACTCAATACATGTGTTGAATGGATGAATAAGTGCTCTCATTCATCATTCAGGATAGGAAATTGTAACCAATAATTATATATTGTTTTGTATTATAATTGCCATAGAGTGGGAGTGTGGAATCTAGATAAGACATGGAGGTAAGAGAAAGAGAAGTTTACAGTAGTCTCCAAATTCCAACCACAAAAACAAAATTAGATTGGTAAGGCCTTCCAACTTGGCTCAAGTTTTCAGGAAAAGATAAAAGAAGTATTAATTGCCATGGGATTTACTGGAAGTAATATTTTACTGGAGAAAGGTTAACTATGGATTTTATCAACAGCAAGACTAGCATTTTCTACCTTCTTATTGTTGAACATTTGTGTAGTCTGATTCCAATACAGCAAAGCCCTCTATTAAACTCATCCTTGGGAGTTGAGGAAGCTTTGTTCCAAATAGGACTTAGTTACTTTAAAATTCTTTCACTGTCTCCTTTCTTCTTGGCCTTCTCTTTGCAGTTCTACCTATCACTGAAATATGTTCCCAACCTTCAGCTGCTGGTGGGTTACTGATATTCCTTGGCAGATCCTTCTGACAAAGATCCAGATTCTGTGACGTGCAGCCATGTTGGTACTAAAATGGCCAGGTCCTGGTGAGCAGGTCCTAGGGCCTGTGGAACAGTCTAAGAGGCTTCCTGTCAAAGACAGAAGTTGTCTGGTTTCTTCTTGTCTCTGGATCTTTAGCCTCTGCTATTCTGGACTCTACTCTTTCCTTGGACTTACCCTGCCATCTAGCTTCTGGAGTTTTCTATTGATTACTTGTCTGGCTTCAGTATATTATTTTATTATGACCTTCGGTTTCCATAAACTCCCTGAAACTGGACTATTTTCTTGACATGTTTCTATATTCTGGTTCTATAATCTACCTTCATCTACAGCTATAGTTTCATGTTTTTCTGTAGGTCATAGCTTCTTTGCCTGATGTTCCTTGATGCTCCAAACACTGCCTAAGCCCCAACAGAGGGGAAAATGCAAGATAGGACCAGTTCAAATAAAAGACAATTTGCAAAGGGATTAAGGGCAATTCCAACTAATAATTTTACATCTTTCCCATATTTATAGAGCTAGGGACATGGTTTCCTCAATCCCTAGGAATCTCTCCCATAGAAATTCTGATCTTGGAAGCTTCATTCAGTCTAGAAATTCTTAAAGATAAACTTTACTTTCTTGGAGATGCTGGTCCATCTGAGCAGAATGAGAGAGGACTAATGAATCCCCAAGTCCCATTTCCCCTGGCCTGCTGTGATGGTTAATTTTGTGTCAACTTGACTGGGTCTTGGATACCCAGGTATTTGGTCAAATATTTCTCTGAGTGTGTCTGTTAGGTTATTTTTGTGGGTTTTTTTATGAGAGTATTTTTGAATGAGTTTAACATTTGAGTTGGTAGACTGAGTAAAACAGATTGCCCTTTATAATCTGAGTAACCCATATCAAATCAGTTGAAGGCTTGAATAGAATAAAAAGGCTGACCCTCCCCTGAGTAAGAGTACTCCTCCTGCCCAACTTACTGAGTTGGACATAGGTCTTTACCTGCGTTTAGACTTAAACTGAAACATTGGCTCTTCTTGTGTCTCAAGACTGTCCAGGTTTTGGACTAGTATTTATATCATTGGCTCTTCTTCTCAGACCTTTGGACTTGGACTGGAACTATACCATTGGCTCTCTTAGGTTTCCAGCTTGCTGACTCACCCTGCAGATCTTGGGACTTGTCACCCTCCATAATCACATGAGCCAATTCCTTATAATCAATCTCTCTCTCTCAATACACACACACACACACACACACACACACACACACACACACACACACACACACACACACACACATATACACATCCTACTATCTTACTGTTTTTGTTTTTATAATATACCTGCCCTTCCACATTGGCTGCTCCATGAAGAACAAGAGAAAAGATGGAGGAAAGTTTTAAGCAGTTTTATTTTATTTGAGAATATATTTCAAATCAGGGTGATTCTGGAGAAAGGAAGCCTTGCTAAGAATTAAGAGACTAAAGTTGTAATCCTGACTCAGTAATAATTGTGGCATGGTTTTAAATAAGTCATATCCCCTGTATTACTCCCATTTTATAGTAAGATAAACTGTTGTAATGAATACTCACTATATACCTGTACCATGGTTATGCTATATAAAGTCAAGCAACTCAATCATTGTTAATGAGCTACTGCCCCAGTTTTTTTTTTTACTTTTAACCAAGATCAGTTTATTGTAATCTTCTCTGATGTGAATAATATCAAAGGCAACATGAATCCCTTGCTTCCTTTTGTGTCTTTTAAATAGAAATAGAGATAAAATGTCTTCCAGGAAGAATGGTTTTTGTGATCATGACAATTCAACAGAATTATGTGTAGGAAATGGGTACCCAGATATTATGAAAACATCTAGTCACACATAATCAAAAAGCCCTGTAAATTACAGTATTTCAGTGTATGGGATAAGACTTGATATTTTATTTCCAAGCTTGCTGTTGGAGACAAAAGCAAGAATTAACTGATCATGCCAACTGCTGAAGCTACAGCTTTTCAGAGCTCATATCAAAGCTGAATCCAAGAATCCTCCAGTACTGACACCATTATGAAAGGGTCAGTAGGAAAAGATGTTGTCAGAATAGGAATCAAAAAGTTTTTGTGAGCAGGAGACGTAGGTCCACAAGGAATGGCTGGAAAAATGTTCTCGATGCATCAGTGTCCCTGCACCTCTACTCAGACTGCACCTCTGCCAGGACACCCTCCTTCTTCCAACTCTTGAAACCCTCCCCACAGGCCATTACCTCGTTTAAGTCCAACCTCCCCTAGAAAGCAGTCCTTATCCACCAAAGCCCCCTGTGATTGTGCCCACCCATGTCATTTTTCTCCAGCACTTAATTTGACACTTGACAGCAGCAGAAATATCATAGGGTAGTATGTATTCTCCTTTCTTCAACACTTCATGACTTGGCTAAACACTTGTAGAAAAACCTTGGATGGATTGCTGGACCCATCTGGACCTCCAGTTCTTCATCTTTGAAATGAAAAATTTGGATCCAAGCTGTGGTTGTTAGTCTTTCTTTTAGTTATGGAAACCTTTCTAAATCTGTAGAATTTCAGTATACAAAATTGGGGCAAAAAGGGAGTTTCCTTAAAAAACAAGACTGTGGATCTAGAGTCTTCTGGATGCAAAAAAATCCCCCTAAACCCCCTTCTTAATGTCAACTTGAGGCCCTTATGTGGAACCCTGAAAGCTCTATGAAGGTGTGTGAAAACCACTGAACTAGATGGTCTCTAAAGACCCTTTCCAGCCTCTGTATATGCTTCTATGTACATGTGTGGGGTCTTGGCTAGACTGCAAACTTCTTGAGGGCAGCAATCATGTATGACATGGGGTTTCTAGATTTTATATTACCTGTGGAGAAAAGGTGCTACATTAAGATAATGTGGGTCAAGGAGGAGGATGAACTCCCCTGGAGGCATTTAGTCTTCTGTTCAATAGTCTAAAGGAGTTTTTGCCTATTTCCTAGACGAGGGAGATGGAGGCAATGTTATCACATTCTGTCCTTGAACTTGAGACTTTGAATTTGCTCTTTAACCTTCCCTGTTTTGGCCTCCTAGAAGCTCTACCCTTGGTAGTATTGGTAGATTGCTTGATTTACTAGGTAAAGATGATTCAAGTCTCCTTGGAATCACATCTAACTGACACGATTTGAGAGATAGGCCTTGTCTCCGTTAGAAGAGGAGTGTATGTGTATGTGCACATGTGCATACATATTTGTGAAGCTTTGCAAGTCCTGTTGTGTCTTATCTTTCAAAGCACAGGGATCAAAGGTTAACTAAGTAGGTTTAAAAATAGAAAATGCTCTCAGCCCTGAAAGTAGACTATGTTGGTATTTCAGACTAAATAACAAAATTCTCTTTTCTAGGTCCCCTTTTATGATTGTTTAAAAATCATTCCATACCAAAGAATTCATCATCATATCTCTGAATATAGGTTGATTCATTACATCAACATAGTGACTATTATATACCCATGTTATTTGCATACTCTATTTATTCTCTGCATATAAATTACAGAGGCTTACTTTCAGAGAGAATACATCTTAGAAAAAACCAACAAGGAAGTATATGTGATCTCTATCCTAGGTTCTGGGCTTAAGTCATTATAACATTAAATAAACTAGTTGACCACTTGAAGTTTCTCAAATAGCCACATGTCCATGACTCTTCTTACTAGCAAAGGTTGTGATTTGTCCTTCAGCTTTAGTGATTAGTTGCATGTGAGTGTAAAAGTGTAAGGGATACTCAAGCCTACACTTATTCCCTGTATGCAAACATAGGCCCAGAAAGATGGTGTGTTAGTGGAAAAGCTGGGGCTGAACTCAGTGCTTCTAGCTTTTAATTTGTTGTACTTTCCACCGACAAAAACTTCTTGTCTCTCAACTTTTAAATTGAGCCAGATTGATAGGGACCTACATAACCTAACATAGGGGACCCTTAAATGATTATTTGAAAGAAAAGAAAGGTAGAGATAATGATTCATTTTCAACGACAGCCTCATCTTTAAAAGGAGTCCCTTTCTGTAAAATAGGGTAGAATTTTACGTGCTGGGAAGAGGAAGGGAATGAACATTTATGGATTATTGATTATGTGCTCGGCATTGTGCTAAGCACTTCACACGTATTATCTTGTGTAGTACACATAACACTCTTACAGGGTAAGTATTATTAATTCTAAATAAGAACTCCAAACTTCAGAAAAGGAAAGTGACTTGTGTAAGGTCCATAGCTAGTGAGTGGGAGATCTGGGAATTGAATCAATACGAATTTATACCCACATTCTTGTCAGTAGCTATAACATTCTGAATCCCTGGAGCCTCCTGAGGATAAGAGAACTATTACTCTCCATGTTCAAATGATTTCATTGTCATTCATCCATTAGCCCAGCTGTCCTTTGTTTGTGGGATGTGGATACCTTTGTTTTCTTATGGGGCCAATAGGAAAGACAAGGATTCTGGGGTGAAATTGTCCAGAAGCCTCTTTCTGTCATTCTGCTGATTTCTCAAGGAATTGGCTTTTATCCCTCCTCCTGCACAATTTTTCGCCAGGTGAAAAAGCATAGGTTTGAATACTCTCCTTTATTACCTGACACAAGTGTTTTTGGTACCTTTTGTAATTGTAGTTTTGGTTTATTATCCTTCTTCATCAACCAACTCTAATTTCTTTTAATGGAAGGAAAATGAAGTGGGAGTAAGAAGGCATCTATAATTTGGTTGAAGAAAAGTAACTAGCATCAAGTACCTACTATGTGCCAGGTGTTGTGCTGGGTATTTTGTATCTATCTCACTTAATCTTCACAACAATCTTTTAGAGTTATATATTCACATTTAAGAGAAGGGAAAACATGTTTGAAATGGCAGAGTAAATAACACGAGATCATCTGACTATTAAGAGGCAGAGTTGGGATTTGAACTCAGGTCTATTTTACTCTAAAATCTATTCTATATCAGGTCTATTCTATAATACTCAATCTTCACTTAAAACACAGTTACTGTCTTCTACAAGTGTCTGGACAAGCTAAGAAATCTCAGTCTTGCTCAGTTATCTCTCAATCCTGGCTTTCCCTCTCCAAAGGTTTCCCTACAGTAGAATAAACACTATCTACCATCTTCTCCAGAAAGAAAAAATGCAGAAAGCACAGTTCCCTGGAACATGGACTTGAAGAATTATTTCCTGTTTCTTCCTGTCCCTGCCTTGGATAAAAAGTCTGAATATACCTCTCCTGCTTCTAGTCAAATCAAGGACTGGCAACTGGGAATGTCATTTTGGCTACGAGTCAGATGGTGTTTTTATTGTCATTTTAACTGTGAGCGTTTCCTACAACCTCCTGTTTCCAATTCCTGCACCTGCTAATTGGCTAATTTTGTTTTCAGTTTGCGAAAGCTTGTGTATTCTTAATTATGTTAATAGGGGTAAACTATTTAGAAGATTAACATTTAAAACATGTACTGAGCACCAACAAAGTTTAAAAATATTTATTGAGCTAAAATTTACATAACATAAAATTAACCGTTTTAAAGTGAGCAATTCCGTGGCATTTAACACATTCACGATATTGAGCAACTTATACATTAATCTAGTTCTGTAACACTTCCATGACTACTGAGTAAATCCGCTAATCCATGAAGTAATTTCTCCTCATTCGCATCCCCCAACTCCACCCCAGCCCCTGGCAAACACCAATCTGCATTCTATCTCAATGAATTTACCTATTCTGGATATTTCATACATATGGAGTCCCCCTTTTTTTCCCCTCTAGTCTTGTCTCTTTCACTTAGCATAATGTTTTCAATTCATCCACATTGTAGCATTAATAAGTACTTCATTGCTTTTTTATGGACAAATGATATTCTATTGTATGTATATACCATAATTTCTCTATCCATAAAATCTATTGATGGACATTTGAGCTGTTTCCACCTACTGACTATTGTGAATAATGCTGCTATGAACATGTGTGTACATATACTTGCTTTGGGACCTTCTTTCAATTATTTTGGGTATATACCTAAGAATGGAATTCAGGTATGTATTGCCATTCTACTCTCTTTAATTTTTCAAGGAACCGCCAAACCATTTTCCAAAATGGCTTAACCATTTTACATTCTCATCAGCAATGTACAAGAGTTCCAATTTCTCTACATCTTTGTCGATGTTAGTGATTCTCCTTTTTATATTATAAGACATCCTAGTGGCTGTGAATCCCTCATTGTGGTTTTGAATTTCATTTCCCTAATGACTTGATGTTAAGCATCTTTTCATGTGCTTGTTGGCCATTTATTTATCTTCCTTGGAGAAATGTGTATTCAAGACCTTTGGTCCTTTGCTCATTAATTGAGTTTTTATCTTTTTGTTGTTGACTTGCAAAAGTTCTTTATATATTCTGGATACAAAGCCCTTATTAGATGTATGATTTATAAACACTTTCCCTAATTCTGTAGATTATCTTTTAAATTTTTTAATATTGGCCTTTGATGACATATGTCTTTAAATTTGATGAAGTCCAATATCCATTTTTTTCTTTTATTGCTTATATTTTTTCTCATATCTAAGAAACCATTGTGAAAGTCAAGGTCATGAAGATCTACCCCTGTTATTGTATAAATTTTTATGGTTTTAGGCCTTATGCTTAGGTTGTTGATCTATGTTGAGTTAATTTTTATATGTGGTATGAAATAAAGTTCCAACTTCATTCTTTTTCATGTGGATGTCTAGTTGTCCCAGCAACATTTGTTGAAAAGACTATTCTTTTTCCATTGAATGTCCTTGGTATCATGTCAAAAATCAATTGGCCATAGATGGTTTATTTATTTATTAATTTATTTGTTCATTTTTGATAATTAAGGCAAATAATTTATTGTGGAGGGTTATAATATATGTACCAGTATGAAAATTCTATGTTAACATATGAAAATAATACCACAAAAAAGGGCCAGAGTATAAATGGAATTGTACTGCTGCAAAATACTTATTTTATCCATGAAGTAGTACAACATTTTTTAATTTACTTTTTTCCATTTTTATTGACATATAGGTGATTTACAATGTTTATTAGTTTCAGGTGTACAACGCAGTAGTTCAATATTTTTACAGATTATATTCCATCTAAAGTTATTATAAAATTTTGGCTATATTCCTTGTGCTGTACATTACATCCTTGTGTCTTATCTATTTTATACCTAGTAGTTTGAACCTCATAATCCCTTTCCCCTATCTTGATGCTCCTCTCACCACTCTCCCCACTGGTAACCACTAGTTTGTTCTCTGTATCTATGAGTCAGTTTCTGTTATATTCATTCATTGGTTTTATTTTTTAGATTCCACATATAAATGAAACACAGTATTTGTCTTTCTCTGTCTCACTTAGTTCACTAAGCATAATATACTCCATGTGCATACATGTTGCAAATAGCAATATTTCATTCATTTTTATGGCTAAGTAATATTCCATTATATATGTGTATGTATATGTGTGTGTGTGTGTGTGTGTGTGTGTATAATATCACATCTTCTTTATCCATTAACCTATTGATAGACACTTAGGTAGCTTCCATATCTTGGCTATTGTAAATAATGCTGCTATGAACATCAGATTGCATGTATGTTTTCATTTTCTTCAGGTACATACCCAGGAGTGGAATTGTTGGATCATGTCATAGTTTTATTTTTTAATTTCTTGAGGAACTTCCGTACTATTTTCCACAGTGGTTGCACTAATTTACATTCCCACCAACAGTGTACAAGGGTTCCCTTTTCTCTACATCCTCGCCAACTTTTGTTATTTGTGTGCTTTTTGATGATAGCCATTCTGACAAATGTGAGGTAATACCTCACTGAGGTTTTAATTTGCATTTCTCTGATGATTAGCAATGGTGAGCATCATTTCATGTGCCTATTGGCCATCTGTACATCTTCTTTGGAAAAATGTCTTTTCAGGTCTTTTGCCCATTTTTAAAACAGGCTGTTTGTTTTTTTGACATTGAGTTGTATGCGATCTTTATATATTTTTGATATTAACCCCTTATCAGATATATCATTTGGAAATACCTTCTTGTTCAGTAGATTGTCTTTTATTTTGTTGATGGTTTCCTTCACTATGCAAAGCTTTTAAGTCTAACTAGGTCCCATTTGTTTACTTTTTGCTTTTGTTTCCCTTGCCTGAGGCAAACAGATCCGAAAAAACTGGTAAGACATGTCAGAGTGTACTGCCTATGTTTTCTTCAAGGAATTTTATGGATTCCAGTCTTACATTTAGGTCATTAATCCATTTTGAGTTTACTTCTGTGTATGGTATGAGAAAATGTTCTAATTTCATTCTTTTACAGGTAGCTGTCCAGTTTTCTCAACACTGCATATTTGAAGAAACTGTCTTTGTATATTTTTGCATCCTTTGTCATAGATTAATTGGTTACATGTGAGAGGGTTTATTTCTGGGTACTCTATTTTGTTTCCCTGATCTATGTGTCTGTTTTTGTGCCAGTATCATAGTGTTTTGATTACTGTAGCTTTACAGCTTTATAGTATAATCAGAAGTCAGTGAGCATGATGCCTCCAGCTTTGTTCTTTTTTTTCTCAAGATTGCTTTGGCTATTCTCAGTCTTTTGTAGTTCCTTACAAATTTTAGTATTATTTGTTATAGTTCTGTGAAAAATGTTATGAGTATTTTAATAGAGATTGCATTAAATTTGTAGATTGATTTGAGTAGTATAGACATTTTAACAATATTAATCTTTCTAATCCATGAGCATGGGATATCCTTCCATTTATATGTATCATCTTCAATTTCATTCATCAGTGTCTTACGGTTTTCAGTATATATCTTTCACTTTCTTGGTTACATTTATTCCTAGATATTTTATTCTTTTGACCACTATAGTAAATGGAATTATTTTTCTAATTTTCTTTTTGGATTCCTCATTGCTGGTGTATAGAAACACAACTGATTTTTGTATGTTGATTTTGTATACTGAAATTTTGCTGAATTTGTCTACTAGCTTTTTCTGCATCAATTGAGATGATAATGTGGTTTTTCTCCTTCTTTCTTTTAATGCTATGTTTTACATTGATGGATTTTCTTATGTTGAACAATTCTTGTATTTCTGGGATAAATTCCACCTGGTCATAGTATGTAATCCTTTTAATTTGGTGTTGTAGTCAATTTGCTAGTATTTTGTTGAGGATTTTTGCATGTATAAGATACATTGTTCTATAAGATATATTGTTCATAAGACATTTATTCTATAGTGTTTTTCTTTCTTTATCAGGGTAATGCTAGCCTCATACAATAAGTTAGGGAGTTTTCTCTCCTCTTTTTTTGGGGGGGGGAGTTTAAATTCTTGCTAATTACTTTCTAAATGTGTGGCAGAATTCACCAGTGAAGTCTTCAGGTCCTGAATTTTTCTTTGCTGAGATCTTTTACTTTGTTTTATTACAGATTAAATGCATTTACTGTTCAGAATTTCTATTTCTTCTTCAGTCAGTTTTGGTAATTTGTAAGTTTCTAGAAATTTGTCCATTTCATCCAGGTCATCTAATTTGCTGTGACATAGTTCATGGCATTGTCTCATAATCCCTGTTATTTCTTTAAGGTCAGTAGTAATATCTCCCATTTTCATTTCTGATTTTAGTTCTTTGCATTTTCTCTCACTTTTTCTTTGTAAGTTTACCTAAAGATTTGTCAGTATTGTTGATCTTTTCAAAGAACCAACTTTTGAGTTCTTTGATTCTATTATTTTTCTGTTCTCTATTTTGTTTATTTGTACTCTAATCATTACTATTTCCTCTTTGTTTATCCCTAGTCATTATTATTTCCTTTTCTCTGCTCGATATGCATTTACTTTGCTCTTATTTTTCTAGTTCTTTAAGGCATAAAACTATGTTTTGATTTGAGCCTTTTGTTTCTTTTTTTTTTTTTTCAAATGTAGGAGCTTACAACTATGAATTTCTCTCTTTAACAATGGACTCCCTCAGGGGTGGTTTCTGTCTACTTCCTTTCCCCAGTGAATGGTCCATACTTTCCTGTTTCTTCATATGCCTTGTGACTTTTTGTTGAAAAACTGGGCATTGAATATTATAATGTTATGTATCTCTGAAAATCAAATTATTCCCCTTCTCCAGGATGTGCTCTTTTTGATTGTGGAAGGCCATAGTTGTCCATTTGTGTGTTTAAAATTAAAAAAAAATTCATACACTTTTGAAAGGTTACTTTCCATTTACAGTTATTGTAAAATATTAGCTATATCCTTCATGTTGTACAATACATCCTTGAGCCTATCTTTCACCCAATAGTTGCACCTTCCACTCCACCAATCCTATATTTCCCCTCTGCCCTACACTGGTAACTCACAGATATAGAGTATAGTTTGTACTCTATATGTATGAGTCTGCTTCTTTTTTGTTATATTCACTAGGGTCCATTTGTTTAATGACTTTTCCAAACTATTTTTGTAAAGACTGTATTCTGTGTCATGTGTGTTCAGTACAGTCTCTGTTCCTTTAGCTAGTATTCAACTAATGTTTTGACAGAGGTTTCCTTGAACTCCAGAATACATACACACACATACCCCAATATTTTTAAAGAGCCAAAAATCCACCTTTCCCAGTCTTTGAAGACTGGTCCTGTGCTAGGACACTCCTTCAAAACTTAGCTAGACTGTTTATAGCTCTAGCTTAGCCTTCATTTCCTGCTTGCACTGAGCTCAGGGATCAGCCAGAGGTGAAAGCCTAGGGTCTTTAAGGTCTTGTCTGAACATGTGTCCTACCTTCAGAATGTGTATGGCTTTCTAAATTCCCCAGTATACATAGGTGCTTTGGAATGTACTACTTTCAAAAAAAATCTCCCCAAATATCCTTTCAGGCTTTCAACAGTCTATTGTTTGTCACAACCATAATCTTTTGCCCCAGGTGAGTGCAAGTTTTTCATTTGCCTTAAGATGTTTTTGAGCTAAGTCCACCATTTTTCTGCCCTGAGTGATTTCTGAGTTAGGTGAAACAGCGACAAGTGCCTTGCATCAGTCATTCAGGGAACGCCTAGACACTTTAGAACAAATAAACACAGTAAGTCTCAGATAATGTCTGCTTTGCTCCCTCTAGAACCAGGGACTAGGGTCTCACAACAAGGTATGGAAGTTGCTGTCTTCAAAACCACTGCTGAGCTGGGGAGGGGGTGGGGCAAGATCAAGTGAAAAAGCCACATAGTTTTCCTACCATGTGGAAGTTGATTTTCTGTCTTGGTTTCTGTAAATCATTGACTGTTTTCCCGATTTCTGACAAAGTTGATTGTGACTATTTCTGCTTTCTCAATGTTTTCAATGTTTCTAAGGAGGCACAGGAGTTTGAGACTGCCTATCCCAACATTTTGCTTATGTCACTCTCAGCAACAAAGTTTCACCTGGGCCACCTGAATCCAGGACTTTTTCTGGAAAGCTTGGCTTAAGAAGGCTATAACTTGTGCCCACAACAGATACTTTTTTCCTGAGATCTTAAAAAGAACCCTGGTTTCCGCATGCCTTCCCCACATAGGACTCCTTGCTTAGACTTAGGCCTAGTGGATACACATGGGCACTTGAATGTTGATGGGTGGTGGGAATCTTTTCCCACCATACTAGGTAATACCTCTGGTATCTTGGTTTACCTTATTGATCTTCTCTCAGTCCATACTTAACACTTTTTGCAGTTCACTTACCTTTCCTAGTCTGGACTCCTTAACACTGAAGTCCCAGATCCACTCAAAGGCTACTCATGTTGCTTCTCTAACTCCTCTTCCCCACCACTGCCATCACAAAGTAAGCAAAAAATGTTAATCAGATTTGTTCTATCTGGCTTGCACTGGCTACTTCCTCTGGAATCATCAGTTTATTTTTTGGGAAATTCATGACAGTTTTTTTAACCATCTTGACCTTATCTCCCCCCCCCCCCACTAAATCTTCCCTGCAGCATTGCTCTCCCTTAGAGGTACTTTTTAAGTCCTTACAGCTAAGCCATACAATATCCTCTTTATCTCAATTCTCGCTCCCTCTGCTCTGAGCCCATTGTTCTTACCCTTTTCCAAAATCTCTGAACTATACCTTATAAACATAGGTAGCTTCTGTTTCTTTAGCATTTTCAAAAAATGTAGGTTGTGGGCCTGTCAGATAAATTGTCAAAGTTGCAGTTGCTGCAGATGAAATGGAAACTAAGTGCTGAGTATACAGATGAGAAATCACACTAATTGCCTTGTAATCCAATTGGATGAACATTCTACTGCAAAGATGCATTGTGGGTAATTTTCTATTACTTTTTGGGGGGTATTTATATTTGCACCAGATTTTTTACTGGAAATTC
The DNA here is from genome assembly GCF_036321535.1 of Camelus dromedarius. Taxonomy (NCBI): domain Eukaryota; kingdom Metazoa; phylum Chordata; class Mammalia; order Artiodactyla; family Camelidae; genus Camelus; species Camelus dromedarius. The sequence continues at coordinate 30,644,641 of NC_087472.1, read as the reverse complement.
ACTGCTAATATAGGAATGAGGATACTTTATGACCCCTTAGAAGCATATAAAATGTATAATTAAAAATAAAGATCCCCCTTTCTTCCAAGAGTTGAAAAACTTGGCAAAACCAGAAACATGTACTTTTCCACTGCAAAAAGGAGTATAAGTTGCAGAATCATCATCTTCTTTCACCAAGAGGTGACCAAGGCTATAAAAGATGAGATCAGAATGATGTAGAGTGAAACCTCAACAACACATGGAGCTCTTAAAAAAGGAATCTTTCTGGATAGCAGAGTTTTCTGAAGTTCAAATTTACCTCTTTGCTTTCCCAGTAATTTTTAATTTAAACATTTTGGATAAAACATTTTCTAAAATGCATTGCACACTTCCTTGCCTCCTTAAGCATAATATATTGAATATAATTTCATCTTTTCTTAATGACTCAGGGTCCATGCTATGATTTTCAGCTTCTCATTGTACTGTATTCACTGATGCCCTCAGGGCCTATTACAGACTATAAGAATGTTTGCTCCAACACCAAATGTTCCCAGCCTGCAGAGAGTTATTTTGTCAGCTTTTTGCTAGTTTTTTTTCTCTCTCTCCCCTTGCTATAAGTATTCTCTTGTCTTTGTTTTAACATCCACTGTCTAGCATTTGACATGATGTTGCTAACCTTTGGTAGGATTGGAAATAAAATATCCAAACTTGGTTAGAGTTATATGTAAAATACAAGTGTATAGATTCTAAATCAAGTCCTGTCTAGGCTCACCTTGAGGGAAGCACATGCATTAAAATGCAGGGGTATGATGCTCAGATACCCTCTTGGCTTTGTTCCTGGTTCTTAGTTATGTTATAGGTAAGTGATGTTGCTGAGGTTATAAGGTGAGTTTGGGAAAGGTGAAGGGTCACTTTTTACAGTAATGCTCAAGTTACTACAAAGCCAGAGATAGTTGACAGTGTGCTTCTTGTTCCACTTTACTGTTCTAAAATGATACCCCTATTATTGCACCTTTCAGAGAAATAAATTTAAGCCATAGCTTTAGGTAGCTGAGGTCCATAATTTAAGCATATCATTGGGTTGTACCTCATTCCTGCAACCTCAGTTTCTGATCTCATGAGCACCTTATAACTCATGCCTGGGACTCTGAAGGCTTTCACATATATGTCCTGCAGATTGGGGAGTTAAGGTAGACAGCAAGTGTCAGGGTAGAGCCCCTTTTATCATTTATTTTTACTTTTGCATGAAAAGAGAAACTTTTGGTTTGAACATTGCAGCAGAGATTTTCTAACTCGGTAAATCCTCGTTGGCAGCTTAGACGAAAAATACACCTTTTACTATCTCTTAAGGAATAATTGTGATAGGAGTTTTCACTTATGTTTGTAGTGAAAAAAAAAAAACCGTGCAGATCCTTTCGACAAAGCCGAGGGAGTCGTTAAGTTCTTTTATCTATCCCAAAGCTGTAGGGAGCCTCTATTACTGTCATGCAGAGCCTAAAATCAACTGGAAAAAACAGGGACAATGAAAACAGAAGATCTGTGCTGAATCGCATTTGGTAAGGAGTATTCAGATGTTAGTAAGTCCTGTGTCTGCCACATAATTCAATCAGTGACTTATTTTATCCCACCTCTAGACACAAATCATTTTTTATGAAAAATAAAAATAGCCCAATGTGACCTTGGCATTCACCTGAGCACTGAGTATCTTGGAGGAAAGGCAAGCACAGGCAGGTCTTTCACTAAGGTATCTGCTCATGTACTGCTTCTCTAATTGCAGTCCTTCATGGGGGAACAGATGGCCACTAATTAAGGAGGCTCTCCAAATAAGAGACCCCAATGTACTGAACTTTCTTGTGCTCTACACCTAGCAGATGCTCAGTCTAACTAGTCTCAGTTATGGTATTCAGGGTTATAGGGGCCTTCCCTTTTGGGTAGGAGATACAGAACATAGAGGCAGCCCAGAAAAGATGGCACATCACATAAATAAATCCTTACTACCCAGTAATGCATCAATTGAGGAACCATCAGCACCCAGCTCTTTTGTATGTCTTCCAATGTAGTAAGAATTGATATGTACACTTATGACCCTGAGGCCCTTTGGTTTCCCAGTTTTCTACCAAATCATCAAAGGAAGCTTAATTTGTATTCAGTGTAACCACTGTGCTAAATGTTTAAAAAAATCAGTTTCAGCTAATTCAGAACTTCTTTATTAGCTAGACTCTTTGATGAGCTAGAGCAACCCATTTCCAGACTTGGACAGGTAATTCGGTTTTCATTAAGTAGATGGCTAGTTAAGATCATACACTTAAAGAACAAACTGATAAATCTGCATATCACACACGGAAAAGTTCAATGACATTGGTCACTTGGAATGTGATCCTTTCTTGCCTTTTCCAGACATACTTTAGGGAGATCAACTGATACGCAATGAAGAGGACAATGATGGGGAATTACATTATTAGTCTGCTTGTGTGCAGCTGCAAAAAGTTGTGACACATACTATGGTAACAGAAAAAGGAAATAGGAAAACTGTGGTTGAGACTTGGGTTCTGGGTTCCAGACTCAGCTCGTCCATTAAATACCCACATAACTCACAACTCAGTTTACTTATTGCAAAATTATGATGTCTACCTTTACCTAGCTCACAGGCTTATGAAAAGATCTTACTTTAGGCTTCCCAAGCTAAACAAGGATTCAAGTGTAAGTAGTTTGTTGAGGGTAGAAGAAAAAGGTAGTGAAACAAGGAAGGGAAGAAAGCAGGGATTAAAGGTAGCACTAGCTACCACAGTGAGTGACTGGGGCTTAAGCCTTAGGCAGGGGGAAAATCTGGGAAGCAGGGTAAGACATCTGCTTTCGAGTTAACCTACCTGAGGGGTGAGGCGACACCAACTCCGATCAGTCTTTGGTCGAGGACCATTAATACCTCAGCACGTACAACCTGACACACAGGTTGACAAAGTGTGCTTTGATGTCCAGAGAAAGTTCTCAGTGAAAGAAATGCAGGTACTGGCAGTAGGAAGTTGGGGTAGCATGCTCTGAAGTGGTAAGAGTTAAGACGTAGAGGCATGATGTCATCTGCTACATTTGGTAAATGGGTATAAGTGAATGTATTTTGTAGAAATAAAAGTTCTTAATAATTAAAAGCATTGGAATTACAGTTATCTGTTAATACCCATGAAACTGATGACAAAAAGCCATATGGATGGAAAATTGGAAATGATTATAATAATAACATTTATTGAACACTTACTATGTGTTGGATACCATGTTATGTTTTAAATACATTGATTCATTTAAACCTCTTTATGAGCTAAATATTGTTACCTCCATCTTATAACACTGAAGTTCAGACAGCTGACATAACTTGCTCAAGTTCATAAAGCTAATAAATTGCAGACCTGAGATTTGAATCCTGGCAGTCTAACTGTTCAGTCCATACTCCTAAAACCTACAACCCTGGGGATAAGGGGTGGACCAGCCTCTTTGGTGACCTTGAAGAGTCCGTCTCTTTAATTTTTCATTTATAACCAACTGCCTCAGCTGGTAAAGAGGATTTAAGATATCTTGCTGGGGTTTTGTTGGCTGGTTTCTGGACCAGTGCCTTGAAAGTGACAGGAATCTCTGATCTATTTTTTACAGGTTATATTGCATATAGCTCTGTAGTAGGAAAGAAATCAACATGTTTTATGAAGATGACTCTCCTTATTGAGGAAAGATATTTTATAGCTTGACTCTTTCCCTCATTCCCAATGGTCTTAGTCAAGCTGGTCAATTTGGAAAATATTTTTTGTTTCACCTGTCACTTTATGGACAATGGGGTGATTACTCAAATGCAATCAAATAAACTAAGCTTAATTTGCATGTCTCAATCCAGTTGGGAGACGTGGCACGGGGAAGCCAGAGTGTTAAGAATTCGAAAATAATTCTCTATGTGCAGCCTATGATAAAGTTGACAGATGCTCAATGCAGATATGACAAGTCCATATCTTATCTTAAAATTGTCTTCTGCAAGGACTTTGGTGTAAGCCTTCTTACTGGTGCCCGTGAAATGACACTGTTGCAGTCAAGTTTCCTGAACGATGTGACAGTCATTAAATGCACAATCTGTGGGAAAGGGAGATAAATGGCATTGAACATTTGGAGGAAAAATAAAAGGTTGGACCTGGGTACTCTGATGTTATTGATGGGCTGTGCTCAATTGCTTCAAAAGGCAGGAATCCTTTTCCTTTAACTCTCTTCCTCCATTTGAGACCACATCTTAAATTGTCTCTTGTCTGCATGCATCTGTAATCCTCTGAAACTAACCATACCAAACGGAACTCACCATCCTTCTCCAACTCTTTTTGGGCTGCTATTAGTGCTGATGGCTTTTTGTTCCTTCTCCTTGGCTTACCTCCTCAAGGTCATGGTCTCTCCCTTTTCTGCTCTTCTCATGGATTGACCCTTACTCACACCCTGCTTCTCTTCTATAACTAATCCTAACTACAGACCTTCTCTAATCTAAGACTTCACCATTACTGCAGGAGCCCAGTCTGCATACTGGGACAGCAAAAAATATAAGCCGATCATTTTTTTCTAAACTCTCTGCCTTTAAGATCATACATGGTATAACTTGGTTATATTTCTCTGTCCTAATTTTTGCTCCATCCAGGCAAGTCCCTATTCTGACCTGAAATCCTACCAGGTTCTTGCCTCTGCCTTTGTGAGCCTGATTCCTTCTACCTGAACTATTCTTGCTTCTTGTACATGCTCATGTAAAACCTATCCATCCTCTAAGTTCTCCTTCATGAATCCTCCCTGTTTACCATAATCTACTATACTTCATACTAGCTGCCATCACCCTTTTGAATAGGAACTTATGTACACATTATATTTATATTACAGATACACTTCATTTAGGAATCTCATCTCACCTGAATTGTAAACCTCTTGATACAGGAACTGTGGCTTATATTTCTCCTGAGTTCTCACAATGCCTAGCAGAGTGACAAGTCTAGACAGTCTCATCTTTAAAGCTGGTGACAATCTGGACGTTGTTTATTACAGTGTACCAGTATATCTGCGATGCAACCATTGAATATCTCTTTATAAAATATACTTAAATGTGTGGGTGTTTTGGTTGGTTGTTTTGGTGTGAGCTTGAGAAAAAGGAACCCATTGGTGGCAGAAAGTACTGTGTGGATGTTGGAGGTAGTTAGAGATTTGCTAAGGAACTCATCACATGTAAATTTTAAGTTAAACTAAGCCAGCAGTTAGTTACCATTGGAAATATCTGTTAGAAGGAGTGATGTTGCTTTCTGTCATAGACTGAATATTTGTGTCTCCCTCCCCCAAATATTGAAACCTAATGCCCAATATGACAGTATTAGGAAGTGAGAAGTTTGGGAGGTCATTAGGTCATGACAGTGAAGCCCTCATGAATGGGAATAGTGCTCTTATAAAAGAGACTCCATAGAGCTGCCTAGCCACTTCTGCCATGTGAGGGCACAGTGAATATCTATGGATGTCTTCTTGAATGTCTATGAAGCAGGAAGTGGGTCTTTACCAGACACTGAATCTGCTGATGCCTTGATCTTGGATTTCCCAGGCTCCAGAACTGTGAAAAATAAATATTTGTTGTTTATAAGCTACCCATCTATGGTATTTTGTTATAGCAACCCTAACGGCCTAAGGCAGTATACTTTTAAGACTAGAATGAAAATTTACCTCATTCTTATAGCAACAAAATCTATGGGGTTCTGTGCTTTCAGTAATAACACTGATTTTCTGCTGAGAAGTAGAAAAGATAGATAGGAAACTCAAAAGGAGAAACTGTCTTGGCAACTCTTCTCATTCAAGAAGTCCTTTCCCTGAAATCTTAGAGAGAAACTGGGGAAAAATAAAAGCTTTTACCACTTGAGAAAAAGAGCCCATGGCTCTTTTGTTGGTAAGGCAAAGAGAAATCCTGAAGCCATGTACTAGTCAGGAAGGAAATCTGATTTAAAAATAAAGATGTAGAGTGAAGTAGAATGGGGAATTCTAATTATTTCTGAGAATAAGACCAAGCTTTAGTTAAACTGTAGTTGATAATAGGGATTATTTTGAAAGACAACAAATTAAATATATTTCGTTTTCTTTACATGGTTTTGGGTGCCTGATTGTTAAACATATTTGAACATATTACTTAAAATAAGATAGACTATTGAAACAAAATATTCTTTCTAAAATGTGAAGTCCTAGAAATTCAGTTTTTGTTGTAGTCTAAGGTAAGCACACCTAACCATTTAAATTTGATCATTCAAACCACTTACCCAAGGGACTTACTGCCACCTGTTGTTCATGTATCTGAATTACATGAAAAGTGCCTGAAGGGTGTTTTAAGTCTTTTGAGGGTTGATTAAACATTTAAAGTGACATTTGCCACCTATATTAGCATCTCAGTAGCTATGGGTCATAACTTTATGAGACATCCAGATATGTAATTCTTACATGAGAGATAATATTTCGAAGAGGCAATTATGATAAAAGGAAGAAGGCTTAGATTGTATCTGACTTGGGAAAGTCACTTTGCAAACCTCAGTTTCTTCATCTATAAAATGAAATTATGAAAATGATTGCCCTTTCATACAGAGGTATTGTGAGAATCCAGCTGGAGACTCTTGTGTGAAAAAGTTTTGTAGAATTGTATATAGCATATGCCTAGTCAGTGCTGCCTATGTGAAATGCTGAAGAGCAGGTGAAACACAATATTGTCATGGGGAACATATTTTAATATTAATATTTTAATATTTAATGAATATTAAAAGGCTACAGTTTGCCTTCTTCTCATACCAGGTTAAATCTCCTTTTGTTCCTCTTGTGCTGCTCCAATATCTTGGGAGATTCTTTGTGTTTGCCTACCCCCAAGTCCCTCAGCATGATGTGAGATTTTTCCAGAATCCTCCCTAGCCTAGAAACTCCACCTTCTAACCCCTCATGATTATACAAACTCCTCAATGGCTTTCACTTTGTTTTCTGGAGGAAGGGGAAATAGGTCTCTATCCTTCTGGGCCATAGTTAATTAAAAAGAGGAGTTAGGAGCCCTAGGTTCTTGCCCCACCTCTGCCAGTCTCTCACTCTGCAACCTCTTAGAAGTGATTTAACTTCTTTACACCAGTATTTCCTCATCTATAAAATGGAAATAATCGTTACCTGCTTCACAAGGATGGTATGGTAGGCTGACAAAATCCTCCCCACTACTCCAAAACAAACAAACAAACAAAAAACCATGTCCTAATCGCTGTAACCTGTGAATGTCACCTTATATGGCCAAAAACCAGAAAACAACAACAGCAAAAAAAAAAAAAAAAAAAAAGTCTTTCAGATGTGATCAAATTAAGGATTTTAAGAGGCGGAAATTTTCCTGGATTATTTGGTTCAATAACTCAGTGCAATCATACATATCCTTATAAAAGGGAGAAAGAGGGAGATTTAATAATGGAGAGAAAAGGAAGAGGTAATGTGACCACAGAGGCAGAAATTGGAGGGATGTGGTTCGAAGTTGAGGGATTCTGGCAGCCACCAGAAGCTGGAAGAGTCAAGAAACAGAAGATTCTCCCCTAGACCCTCTGGAGGGAGTGTAGCCCTGTGAACACCTTAATTTTGGCCCAGTGATGTTAACTTCAGACTTCTGGTTTCCAAAACTGAGAGAATAAATTTCCATTGTTTTAAACCACCAAGTATGTGGTAATTTGTAAGAGCAGGTACAGTAAACTAATACAGGTGGTATGAAGATTAAAGGCTCCTGATGTATGGAAAATAACCAAAAAACGTTAAACTGAACTCAAAGTCACAGATGTGGACAATATGTAGTGCCATACATTTGTAAGAAGTAGTCATCATAATTTGATTTTGGGTCCCCTAATTGTAGGCCTTCAGGAATTCATCTTTAGTGAGTGAAAATATTGCTCTAATAATGTTGAGTTGTTTAAAGTCAATAGAGGCAGTTGAGAAAATATAGGTAGGAGGGAGTTAACTAGCCACATTATTTATGTGAACCCTGGAGTGGTGTTCTCTGTATTTATACTGATTTGATCCATTAGGCTTGGAAAATATAGTCTGTGTGGTTTCCCAAGAGTTAACATCCAGGATCTCTAACTGCCCTTATTTCTAGGGCAGTGGTTCTCAACTGGAGCGATTTGGCCTCCCCTCTCCAGGGAACATTGGTGATATATCTCTATATATTTTTGGTTGTTGTCACAATTTGAGTGGGAGAAGCTACTGGCATTGAGTGGGTGGAGGCCAGGGATGGTGCTAAACATCTTCCAATGTACAGGATAGCCCCACAACAAATACTTATCTGGCCAAAACATCAAGAGTGCTGCATTTGAGAAATTCTCCTCTAGGGAGAGGGAAAACTAGTAGCAGCCTCTTTCCCTCTGTTTTTTTTGGATGTATTTCTTCTGGATTAGAAAAGAGGATTTTAAAACAGAGTTAGTGGGCTAGTGAGCTCATCAGACCCCTTCTCTAGATGGCTCCCTTGGCTTAGAGCCAGTAGAAGGAGAAGTTTTGGAGCTCTCTGCAAAGCTCTTACTGCAATGAGCAGTTCTGGGAAGAGGAGCTGAGCCAGAGCCTGGAGTTTCCCTCCATACCAGGGCTTGGATCAGTAGCTTAATTCCTAACCCCCTGCAGGTGGTCATACTCTCACAGTCACTAGAGCCCCCCATCTATTATTTAGAATCAGAATGTTTGTTTATGGGCTTAGACAAAATGGATCTGGCATTTCTGTTGCACTGCAGTAAAAGGTTAGAGCTTACATAAGCCAGATAAATGCAAAGTCAGGGTGACTCTATTTTATGTATCACAGCACCATAGAGCTGCAAATCCTTGGGGCACACTTTAGTAATCCAAGGAAGCCATGGCTGTACCGCCTAGAAAAGGGAAACGATGCATGCAATTTAGAGAAATAACACAGATAATGAGAGCTGTGCAGAACCTTGGCATCTCTCCCATCTGGAATTTACCTCTGTTGTGGCGCAGTCTGTAAAGGAGTTTCGGCAGGACCAAGTTGGATGGACCAACTGTGTCCACCTCTCTTTCCACTTTTATCTCCCCTATCCTAACCAGAATTTACTTATATTATCATTATTCCATTTTTCCTGATCTTCAAGAGTTCAAAAAAAAGGACAAGCCAGATCTTTCCTTGGCTATCCAACTCACTTTGACAGGGAATTGCTCCACCAGACAGTTAGCTTTGCAAGGGCAGGGATCCTTATCTCATTTCCTTATTGACTCTTTAGTACCTAACGTGGTGTCTACTGCATAGTAGGTAATGAAAAAATATTTGTTGCATAAATGGATGAATGAACTCTCTTCTCAAGCCTTTTTTTCCCTGCAACTGAGGCCCACATTCTCTGCTTTGTGTCTTTGATGGAGCGACTGGTCCTATATCCATTCACAAATATCCATCGAGTATCCTCTTGAAAGTGATTTTTAAACTTAATCATACATCAGAATCATGTAGACGGCTTGTTAAAACACAGATGCCTGGGACCCAACCTCAGAGTTTCTTATTTAGTTGGTCTTGGGTCAGACTTGAGAATTTACATTTCTGACAAGTTCCCAGGTGATATCAGTGGACTTAGAAGTTTCCAGAAGGGGCATACTTTGAGAAAAACAGCCCTCGGTTTATGCTTTGGTTCTGTGTAGCAGATATGATCTAGTCACAGCTGAGAACACAGTGCTATTGACTAGCTCTTCTGGTGGTGAGGAAACAGCATGAAGGAAAAAGAAGTGTTCAACCTTACAAATAATTTTAAATTGTTAATTGAAAAATAATAACACTGCCCCCAGTAGATGAGTAGAGAAAAAGGAGACTACGCCACATGAGCAAGAGAGTGGATATTGTATATTTTACTTGTGGGAGTCTTTGGTGCAGAGACCTCAGCTTTATTGTTTCTTCCTTAGAGAAGCCTTCCATGCTTGACTAATCCAAAGAAAGATTTTTCTTTTCCTTCATAGTGTTTGATATTTTATAAATCTCTATAAATATTTATTAATGTTTTTACTGGTTTAATGCCTGCTGTCCCTCCTATACTACCAATCCCTGGAGGGTGGGGTCCATATCTATTTTATTCATTGCTCTATCTCTAGCACCTAGCACTGTGTCTGGCACCTAGTAGGACCTCAATTAATATCTGTTGTCAGGGCTGTTTGTAGTTGAGGGAAGTTGTAAACAATTTAAATGGCCAGCCATAAGTGTTTGCTTAAAAAAGAGGGTCCATCCAGTCAATGGACTATTTGGCATGCACTAAATATATTGTAGAAATGTATCTATTGACGTGTAATGATGCCAAGAAATATGGGGGATGATGAAAGCAGGTTTCAAAACAGCAATCTGGCATAATTTTGGGAAAAAAAGATTTCTCGTTGACTCTAAGATGCCATGATTTTAAGACATGTCCTCTGTATGATAACCCTAACCATGTTTGTGAGGGAAGCACTACCACATCAACTGTGAACATCCATTGGAAGACACAGCCCAATCCTGGAAACACCAGCATATGGAATAAAACACATAATAGAATCTAATATGCATAGAAGAGGGTCTGGAACAATATAAACCAAGATATCAACACTAGTTTTTTGTTTTTCCCGGATGGGTAGTTATCGCTATTTCTTGGTATTTTGATTTTTTTCTTCTTTTTGCTAATTTACAGTATCTGACCTTTTTGTAATGAGCATAGTTAAATTTGCAATGAAAAGAAACCTCTTTTAAAGACACTCTGCTTATCCTTCCCTCCTTGGAGATTAATCAGAGGCAAGACGATACCCTCACCCCTGCCTCCTGTCCTGGCAGTGGAGTGCTTAGCATCATGTGCCCAGTGACTCTGGGTCATTACTAAGCTGAAGGACTCTTTCTGCCTCCAGCCTTGGTGCATTAAAAAGAAACAGAGGGTTTGAAATGTCTTAACCTGCTTTTGAATCCTTGCTCTGCTGAGTAACCTTGGAAGATGTACATAACCTTGCTGTTTTCCATTTGTAAAATGGGGATGGCCTAATAAACCTAAACAAACCTCAGTTGTTTAGAAATGGCATGGTGCATGTGAGACCTCTTTGCAACTGTAAACTGCTCTTCATATGTGAATCGCTATTATTTGTGCACATACAGCAGCTGCATTTCGTCTTGCCTGAATAATGCCAAGTACCAAGGGACTGCCTTATATTAATGACATTCTGGAATGCCTTTTTTTCCTGATTTGGGTTAGAAATTATGCCTTTTTATATGGTGTGTAATCTATGAAAATATTGAATTATTCTGTTGTATACCTGAAACTAATATTATAAGTCAAGTATACCTCAATAAATAAAAAAGAATAAATAACATACAAGGGATCTTGGAAAAACAAATCAAAAAGAATGATGCCTTTTTATGCCCTCCACCCCTCCTGTAAAAATCCATCTGGAAGGACCACCAACCGCAGGGATCACGAAAGCAGGGACTGAGAGAGAGAGAGAGCAAGCGAGTGTGAGAGCGAGCATACATTATGGGCTAGAAAATATTTTCAATTGTGAATATAGCATATTTTGGGTTGAAATATGAATGTACAGAGAGGCTGTCTGGATATACGACTTGTTTTAGCAATTCAGATCATTCCAAAGAACTTGAGATGCTGTGGGCACGATGGTGGGAGTGTTCCAGTCAAATAGGTTTGACAAAAGAAAACAAAGCAAAATACCACATGATTTACTACCAGAGTACTCTCAGAAATTCACAACATACATTAGAACACTTAAGGCTCTGAAAAGCCTTTAATGTAAAGATGCCTGTTTACCTTTGTTTATCCCAGCATTTCCCAGACAGATTTGACTTTTCCCCTTGTAACACTTGTTAACATTCTGGATGAACACATGACGGGCAGTATTGCTTTAGGTGATCTCCCATTATAATACAATGTAAAAGATAAAGTAATAATTAATGCCCTGGTTCCCACTCTCATGGATGCCAATATTGGTTTGATGAAAACAAAAACAAATAACTGGGTCTGAGCAAATATATGTGTGCGACTTGAGGCAGAGGGAAAGGAAGGACCATGTGAATGTATTTGTACATCGTACTGAAAAATCTGTGGAATTTTTGATAAGAACATCTATTTCAGATATTTATACATGGGAAAACTGGGGCTCAGAGATGAAAAGTCACTTGCTTCACACCAACATGTCTCCCACCTTCCAAGTGCCAGTTTAGTTTTCCCTACTCTGCCATGTTGTTTTCTGACATTCCCAGGTAGAGGAGAAAAGGGTTAAAGAAAGAGTAAAAGAAACATTTTTTTCCACGTTTGACAGCACTTCATAGGGTAAAAAAAGAGTTTGTCACTTGTTATTTCATTTGAGTCTCAGAGAGCCCCTGCGAGGAAGCAGGACAGGGGTTACTATTACTATGTACAGATTCCTAAGTGGGTCAAAAATCAGAATAAGTTAACTGAGGTGCCTAAGGTACCATAGTTAGTAACAGGCCTAGGACAAGAACCCAAGTGTGCTGCTTATTCTGTCTGCCACCCCAACACATATATCCCATATCCATTCTCTGCCTTGCTCTGTGCCTTCAGAGATTAATTCCAGCAGAATATATAGCTGGTTTCCAGCTGGGATCAGCCAATGGGAGGTTCCTGCAGAATATTGAAGGGTGGGAAGTGATGGAGCTCAGGATATTCCTTCTCTGCTGCTTCTGTGCTTTGGTGCCATTTCCTTGGTCCCATGACTCCAGCTTCTGCCAGGTAGCTCCCCCTTCAAGATTTTAGTTCTCATTATTTCCTCTTATTCCTTCACCTCTAGGGGTGACAATGGAGTCCTGGTGTTGCCAGTCTCTGGGTGCTTCATCATCCCTTTGTCCATTCTCTTTACTAGAATTTCTTGGAATATCTGGGGTGAATTCTATTTCCTGTCTGATACAGTGTGTCTTTTCAACTCAGCATCCACTGCTTTCCCTTTCACCTTCTGCCTCAGTAATGTGGGAGCACAGATTAGAGATATTTTCCAAAGCAGTGTTCATCTGCTCCAAAGTTGATAGAAATAGACACAGAAACTGAACACTCATGAGAAAGTATGGTTTTGCATTACTCCATCTGATCTGGAGCCAGTTTTGCCAGGGAACCATTTTTTAAAAATTGTAGTAAAATACATGTAACATAAAATTTACCATCTTAACTATTTTTCGGTGTACCATTCAGTAGTGTTAAGTACATTCACCTTGTTGCAACCAATCTCCAGAATTCTTTTCATCTTGAAAAACCAAAACTCTATACCCATTAAACAATAATGCCCCATTTCCCCCTCCCCCAGCCCCTGGCAACTATCATTTTACTTTCTCCTCCATGAATCTGACCACTCTAGGTACCTATTATAAGTGGAATCATCCAGTATTTGTCCTTTTGTGTCTGGCTCATCTCACTTAGCATAATGTCCTCAAAGTTCTTCCATGTTATAGTATGTGTCAGAATTTCCTTTCTTTTTAAGGCTGAATAATATTCTGTTGTATGTATACACCACGTTTTGTTTACACATTTATCTATTGATGGACATTTGGGTTGTTTCCACCTTTTGGCTATTATGAATCATGTTGCTACAAACATGGATGAACAAGTATCTTTTTGATAGCCTGCTTTCAGTTCTTTTGGGTATATTCCCAGAAGTGGAATTGCTGTGTCATATGGTAATTCTATTTTTAATTTTAATTTTTTGAGGAGCCTTCATATTGTTTTCCATAGTGGCTGCATCATTTTACATTCCAATCAACATTGTACAAGGATTCCAATTTCTCTACATCCTTTCCAATACTTGTTATGTATGTATGTATGTATTTATTTGATAATGGCCATCCTAATGGGTGTGAGGTGTTAACTCATAGTGATTTTGATTAACATTTTTCTAATAATTAGTGATGTTGAGCATCTTTTCATGTACTTGTTGGTCATTTGATTATCTTTGTAGAAATGGCTCTTCAAATCCTTTGTTCAATTTTTAATATAATTGCTTGTTTATTTTTGTCCTTGAGTTGTAGAAGTTCTGTATTTATTCTGTATATTAGTCCTTTATCAGATATATGATTTGCAAATATATTCTCCCATGCTGTAGACTGCCTTTTCACTGTTTATTGTATCTTTTAGATGCACAGAAGTTTTAAAATTTGATGTAATCTGGTTTATTTCTTTTTTACTTTTGTTGCCTGTGCATTTTAGTGGCAAGAAATCATTGCCAAATAGAATACCATGAAGTTTTCCATGTTTTCTTCTAAGAATTTTACAGTTTTAGCTCCTACATTTTTAGATCTTTGACCTACTTTGAGTTAATTTTTGTATATAGTATAAAGGTAAGGTTTCAGCTTTATTTTTTGCATGTTGATATTGAGTTTTTCCAGCACCATTTATTGACTGTCCTTTTCCCATTGAATGGTCTTGACAGCCTTGTCAAAAATCATTTGAGCATATATATGAAGGTTTATTTCTGGGTTTTCTATTCTATTCAGTTGGTCTATGTCTTTATGTGCCAGGGAAACTTTTATATAAAAGAGAGTTCTAAAGTTTTTTTCTTTTTTTAGTATAGAGGTGGCTCCCCTCACCCACTGAGGTATGGGGCTGAAGGGTGAGGTAGCAGTAGCATAATCAGGGTAGGAATCAGGTAGAAATACCAAGCAATGTGAAGAAAACCTATAAGCTGATGGCAACATTAATAGTATACTGAAGGAGAAAACAGTCTAACTGGAGAAACGAAATGGTCAGCTTTACAAAGAAGCTCACTAATAAGTACAAATCCTTTAATAGTTCAAATTCCGGGAGCTGACAGTTAAATCAGCTTTCGAAATTTGGTTTGCATTTTCCTGTAGAAAGAAGGCATATATACTGTCTTTCTTCTAAAGCCAGTTCATAAAAGACAATTTAACCCAGGATATGTCTGAAATAGTGGCTGTTGATAATGAAAAATACAGTAGGCTGGAATACCATTTTACTCTTTGAGAGACAATGAATGGAGATAATATTTTGTTTAATATATGTTGAAAGGTGGTCCTGGAGTAGAAACAAATTTAGTTCAAGGATCAAAGAGGAGATTGGTGAAGACTTGGAAAGTCTGAAGGAATTTCCCAGACTGTGGAACAGAGTGGTAAGGGAAGGACTTTGAGGGCAGATAAGTCTGCTTCTTTCTGTTTCTTTCTAGCTTCTATGACTTAGATTCTTTGAGCTTTGATTTCCTCATCTATAAAATCGTAACAGCAGTACCTGTGTTTTGGGGGATATAGTGATGATTAAATGTAATTCCATATGCTTAGCCCTTTTCACAGTACTTGATCCGTAGAAAGTCCTTAATAAATGCTGTTCTCTTACATTTAAAGAACTTTGGAGGTTAATGGCACCAGTTCTGATGCTGGTGTTTCAATAGCATCATCCCCTGATGCCATTATTTAAAGTTATTAGAGGAATGACTAGCTAGAGCTGTAGGAGTGACTGATGGGGAGGTTTTTTTTTCCCTGTTATAGCAGATCAAGAGCTGGCCTAGGAAGGAGATACAGGAAGGGGTGGAAGAAAGGGTGTGTGAGTGTATGAATTTCCTGGTATGACTAACACTAAGTGGAGGAAAATTGGGTGTACTTTAAGTGCACACTTTCCCTGAGGTTGGAGAAAGGGGGTGCCGGGGAGGGGACGTGGCACCAGGTATCTCTTTCAATAGACAGAGTACTCTCTAAATATGAGAATGGGTAATGTCAATAAAACTGTTTTTAAGTAATCCATTAGCTCACATATATCAAATTAGCTCACATGTATCTAACTTATAATGTATCTAATTGTTGTATTAGTTACAATTTTATGCAAATCTTAATAAAGCAGATCTGGCCTGGCTGCTGTTTGGTAGGTAACACTGAGTAAACAGTTTAGGTGGATACATGCACTTAAAAAGTATTACAAGTTCCACATTCTTCAAACTTGATCTTTTCTTTCATTCATTGGAATGTTTAATTGATCTAAAGTAGGTGAGGTTTGACTGTGGTACACAGAGATTACAAAAGCTTGACGTGATATCAGACTACAGAGTTAGCAGGGTAGAGGGGAGAAGAATATGGAGAATATTCTGGAGGCAATGTGTTTTGAGATGGGCCTTGAAGAGAATAATGGGGGATGAATCATCAAGGGAGAAGAACAGCATGTTAAATAATGATAATGGGAGATGTAGTTTGGTTGAAGAGGGCAAGAAAGTATCATAGCCCAGCAAGATGAGGTGGGTGGAGTGAGGGTGCTAGAGGATGGACTAAGGTGCCCAGATTTAACTCAGTAGGCAACAGGGAGCCACTATGCAATATTGCAATAGAGAGTGACAGGATGTGGATAAAAATACCATATAATGATGGTCATGGCCATAATTCACATTGGTGATTCCCAAACCTAGCTTGAAAAATACAGATGCCCAGGTGGCATCCCCAGAGATTCAAGGGGTGGGTATGAGAGAGGTGGGCATAATTTAGTGGTGACATGTGAGATGGGTGAGGACCATGGCCAGAACTAGGGATCAAAACCCAGAAACCTGCTTATCTCCAAAGTCTGTGAACACAACCACCACTGTTTTTGACAGTTCTCTTTTGACTGTCGCCTCCTTCTGGGCTGCTTTCTCTCTCCATCTCCTTGAATATTCTGCCCATTATTCAAGGCCTAGCTCAGATGTAGCTTCTCCTGAGAAGCCCTCCCTGGTCCATGTCTTCTTCCCAACTGTGACCTCTCCTGTGGGTACTATGAGACAGATTGTGAGATCATAGGACTAGGTTTCTGAAGAGAATTGGAGGAACACAGCTAGTCACAGGCCATGAATAATTAGGGAAGGATATGAAGGGCAGTATGGAAGTTATAGAACAAGAAGAGGTTGATGATGTCATCCTCACTCCATTTATTCTTCACATTACTGAAACGTACTGGAGTTTGTGTGTGTCTGCTTATGTGGAATTACAGATCATATTGCCTAGTTTTAAATAACCTAATACAAAAAGAGAAAATAGTTTAAATTTTTTTCCTGCAGATAAACCAGGGATTGAGGAGAAACATACTGTACACACAAGAGAACAATAAGAAAATGGCAGAACTAATGCCATTCTGCTCCTAGAAGGTTCTGCTCCTAGAATAAGCTTGTTGTCATCCACATCACCAAATCAAAACAGCAACAATCTAATTAACAAACTGATAAGAAGTGGGCCAAAAAATGTGCCCAAAGTCTTTGTGAAGTATCTTTTTTGGGGCTTACAACAGTCATTAATACCAAGAATTGAAATTACTGAATTTAGAATTGGAATTTCAGATTACCATATAATGAAGAATTGAACTTAGGTTTAACAAATGAAATTTATTAAATGACATTACTCTCTCTAAAAACATTATTTTATTATTACTTTTTTTAGTGAAAGCAAAAAGATTTTGGAGCATATTTATAAATTATTTTAAAGTATGGTTAATTTCACCTTTTGCATACTTTCAGATTTCTTTTTTGTGTTTGTTTTATAATGTATACAATGTATTAGTAGAGTAGCACATTTAATTATAAATATTTATGTAAATATTTATTGAAAACCATTGCATTAAGCAACTACATATTTGCAGTGAGGAGAAAGGGGAAAGGGTACTACCTATTGAAAGGGCTTTATCTGCCCAGAGACACAGAAGGGACAACCACTGAATTGAGCCTATTTTAGGATTGGGAGAAGGTTCAAGAATATTGGAGCATGGGGTGGTGGTACAGCAGGGAGTAGCAGTGATATCTGCAAGAGGTGGGAGCCACGGAGATGGGGCTGATGCCAGTCCGTACTGAGCCTTTGTATACATTTTAGAAAAAAAAAAGTACACCTTCCTCCAAGCAGATGCAGCCCCATGCCGGGGTCCCATAGCTTGGTAAGTCTGTGTACTATGTCAAGTTGAGCCCCCATTCACCCCACGAGTGGGCACTCCTGTGCAGTACATAATCTGCACAACTGTATACAGTGGACCTGCATGAGAATACTTAATAAGTGGTAGATTCACTTAAAGAGCCTCCCCAAAGTAATTCTGATGACCAGCCAAAGTTATGAACTGCTGGCCTACATAATACCATGTTTACTTATTCTATAAACTTTGTAGAATTCTTGAGAAATACATTTTAAAACCTGGTCTATAATTCTGACATCTCATTAAACTTGCCTTTGCACCAATGAATTTGATTTAGGGAATATTTATAACCAGTGATCTAGCTGTGTGACCCTGGTTTAATCACTTTCCTTCTTGGAGCCTCAATTTCTTCAGTTATAAAATGAAAGGAGTTGAACTACATGATCTACAAGGTCCTTTCCAGCCATAGTGCCGTATGTTCAATGCATTTTGCTGCTTATGGATGTCTGAAAATTCTCTGCCAGGCAGCCTGTGCAGCTACATCTTACTGGCTGATTTTGGCTCGTTTTCCTGAGAGGGTTGAAGGCATATGTTCACTCTAACTCTGTTTTTAGAGAGGGGCCAATTTTACCATTAACTGCACTGTCTTCCTCTTGCCAGTGTCTAGCAGGCATCTCTAAAGTGGGGTTGCAGTACAGACAGCATTTACAGCCAACCAGAGTGGCAACGACAATTGTTGGATTATTCTTCATGTAATTGTATTCTTAATTGA
Organism: Camelus dromedarius; assembly: GCF_036321535.1. NCBI lineage: Eukaryota > Metazoa > Chordata > Mammalia > Artiodactyla > Camelidae > Camelus > Camelus dromedarius. The sequence continues at coordinate 30,626,041 of NC_087472.1, read as the reverse complement.
ATACCATATTTACTCATATACCTTGTAAATTATTCAAAAAGCTTCTTTCCTGCCTTTTCTTTTCCTCTAGTAGATAGCTGTGAAACCAAAGGTCAAACTTCAACAATCTGAAGGCTTGATCAGAGCAGATGAAGATCTGTGAATAGTGGTTTTTGAATCTTTTCGTTTTCAGTCACAGAGCTTCATTAGATCTCCTTTAGATGGCTCTGCCCAAACTCTCAGAAGAGTTTCAGCTTTAGCTGACAAGCAATAAATCCTAATTGGATGGCACAAAATACAGTGGGAGAAATGGTGTTTTCTCAAAATCAGGGCAAACAAACCAAGTAAGTTTGGTCCTCCCATCAATGACTGATTTAATAGAGACTTATAGCCGATTATTAACTAGTTACATGACCTTGGACAAATGACTTCCACTCTCTAAGCCTCGTTTCCTTACTTGTAAAATAAGTTCATTTGGGTTCAAGGAGCCCAAGAAATGTACAGAGCACTATTAGAGGAATTTTTTCGCTTCTCCTTTTATTATTATTCCTAGAGACAGAAACATGAACCTCCCTTCAGGTAGTTTAGGTTTCATATAATTCAGCCTTTTCCCTGAACTACTAAACGTAGTCACCTTATTTCAAAAACAGAAATATGTGCCAAGAGTTTCACAGCTTTTATTAGTTCCACATTCCTGTGTACCTAACCACCTTGCCAGAAATATAATTCTCTCCAGCTACAATTAACGCTCATTTCCAGTCAATTACTAACTTGTCCATCATTGAGACCCCAAATGGCTAATCAACTTTTTGAGTTGGATTCAGGGAGCTAGTGATTGGTTAAGCCAGTGGTTTTTAAGCAAATTCTCTTAGAGGACAAATGAATCACTTGGCAGTGACTCCTGTCTGCCATTTCTCTAGTCCCTGGCCTATCTTCTTTCTGTGCCCCAGGCAGTGTCTTTGTGAGAGCAGGAGGGGCTGTGATCACAAACTGTTTCCTTCAGGTTCAGAGAGGTGAAGTGACTTCTCCAGAGCTCCTACTCAGTGGAGAAGGAACGATACTGGAATTTCCTCTTCCAGCTTGGAGCTGATCTCCTAGACTGGATTTCTCAGAGCAATCTTACCCTACCATTCAGCACAATAATAAGCCAGGATGGAAAGCAAGCCAATGCAGTAATTTTAGTCTTTCTCCCTACTAGCTGGTCTAGGTAATTCCATTGACCAGTGATAGGTTTGATAGAGAACAAAAGGAAAATATTCATGAAATAACACATTGCCCTCAGATGCTTGCTACTTTCACTGCTAAAGGGTGATCTCTACTGTCCTCTAGCAGCTGGTGTGAGCAGATGAACTAGGGGCAGAAGCCTTTGGTTCCACATTTCTGGTCTCATGGAGTTAAGGCAGCGTGGAAAGGATCACTCCATAGTCTTGGGAGACTCTCTTCAGAGGACCTGAGACATAGATAGGATATCATTCCCTTATACCAAGATTTAAGGTAAAAAGAAACATCAGCTGATCTTGAATAAAAGTTGTTGTGTTACCAAAAATGCTTGAAAAAACTATGATATAGTCCCACCACCTCATTTTAAGATAAGTCAACTAAGATCTAGAGAGAAGACACAACTTGTTTAAGATCTCTTCAAACCTTCACATATTCAGTACTGATTTCAGTTCTTACTCTTAATAGCTTTAATAGAATAGAATAGCATATTCATAATAGCTGATCTATTTGAGCATTCATCACATGTTCTATGTGCTTTATGTTGGATCCCCATAGCAACACTGTAGGGTAGATATTATTATCATCCCCATTTTATAGATGAAGTAACTAGGAACAGAGAAATTAAGCAAATTGCCCAAGGCCTCACAGATAGCCTTAGAGTTGGCATTAGAACCCAGAGTCTGACTCCAGGGTCTATGAGCTTAACCAGTACACATTCTGCCTCTCAAACACAAAGAGGAGGATTACCAAAATAATCTTCATCACACTTTCTCCATCCTATCAATCCCCTGCTCAAAACCCACTTCGGGTTCTGATGGCAACAGTACTGAATCTCAACTAGCATCACTGCTGTGTGAGGAATTCCAACCATGGTGAAATGAGAGCCCCAACTCACCAACCACACCTTTCATTACCACTCGTGGACTCCACCATCTCGCAAACCTCCTTTGCCTTTCTGGGTGGTTATTTAGCATTACTAAAATGTGTTTGGTACTATTCTATGCACAATGCCTGGAATGGTCTCTGTCCCCTGAGAAACTTTATATCTAAAGTGTCTCTGTAGCTGCCATGGGCAGCACAGCTTTGGGTCACACACTATTATTTCATTTGCTACAGTCTCCACCACATGATGCGGTTCCATTTCTAGACCTGTTCAAATTAGTGATGTAAGACCCATTTAAAGACCATGATTCAGAGGATGCATGCAGTGGACAAGGTAGCTCTCTGGAGCTTCTGAGATATCTCTTGCTGCAGTTTAAAGTATGGAAGGTTAAGAAGGTGAGAAAAGAGAGCCCAACAGCCAAGCCAGTGATTTTCTGCTAACTCAACAACTCCATGTCCATCCCTACCATCAGAAACTCAGCCTACAGTGTATTTCTTGGAGTTTTCACCTGTGTTGATCTCAGAACAGGACCAAGCTAGGGCATCAGCTCCATACTCTGAGATGCCAGAGTAGGTCTCCCAGAGAATAGCTAGGGACAATGTTAATGGTGAATGAAAGAAATGCCATGGAAATGTTTCAGTTGAAGGAGAACCATGCAAAAATTTTGTTCTGGAGGATAGAATCGGTGAGTGGTATTAAGGTATGAAAAAATTGATTTTTATTGAACCTTATTTAGAATCTGATCATTAGAATCTGATCCTTAAGGAGTTCTGGTTGATTTGCAATGCGAAGTACAATATAACCAAATGTTCTATTTGAAAGACACTGAGGACTCATCAAGCCCATCCCACTTCCCTTCTAGTCCTAACCAGGGGCAGAAAATGAGGTGTCCAAAAGTTGACTCCGAAACTTAGAAATCTGTGTTTGGCCAGTGTGTGGTTTTAACACGTTTTGAATTTAAGTCCTTTGGGTTGAGCATCTCCTTCCTGATCACCCCAGTTTTCACCACTCCCAATTGTCTTGTAGCCAACCATTCCACAGTTATGTTGTCTGCCTGGCCCCTGAAGACATTTAAATTTACAGCCCCTGCCAAACTACTTCAGAGTGATGAAATTAGATACTGTATAGGGAGGGGTGTCAACCCAGAGCCATATGCAGCTATTCAGAATTTGAAACAAAAGGAAATAAGAGACATTATTCTTACAAGGTTGTGAATAATACTAGGAATATGTCTTTTGAAGTATTTAAGATCTAACATTTTCCAATGTTGGTATGCTGAGGATTTTCCCATCAGTGTAATATATTTAGCATAATAAATTACTTGGATATTAATACCTTTGAAATGAAGAACCTTATCTGAGGCCCTGTGTCAAAGACATTGGTGCTTTGTGACTCTTGTTTTTAGTTGAATTGATCACCCTAGATTAGCTCAGTGGCTCTCCACTGGGGTAGCATATAAATATATCAGAACTTCCTAGGGCAAGTTCCCACAACAAATCACTCTGTGCAATGAGATGTGTTGCTGATTGGAGGATGTTGTTTGTATGAATGGTGTAGGGATTTTTTTAAAAAAGGTTGAGAATCACTGACAGCCTATTTTGAAAGGCTTCCCAAGAAAGAATGAGTTTGTTAGCCACAGTTTGCTTTCTCTCTGAACTCATGCCTCTGTAGTTCCCCCGTGAAGTGGGGAAGATAAAACCCATTTTTCTTGGTTTTCTTATTTTGTGGACTCAGACAAAAATGGCTGATGACTTAATCTTGGTTTCCCTTGAACTCTCCAACAATTAACCATTTCCCAGACCTTCGTGTTCTGTTTCCTCCTTAGAAACTTCCTTCCCCTGGTGAGGAAAAACTTCCTGGGTTGGCTCCATCCTGATTTGTGTCCGATTCAGCTTGTAAGCTGTTGAAGCTACTCTACGACTGTTCATTAATTAAGCACCCACAGGGTTTCTTGGACTGTATCAAGCAATGTCTGCTACTACGGCCAAGTTCAATTTTGATCAAATCTGTGCTGAAGGCTACAGGGCAGGTGGGAAAACAGAGAAAACAGTTGACAGGAGGTATCTTCATTTTCTATTGAAAACCAGTGCTCAACTCTGTCAGATTCTAAGCCCGAAGGAAATACTTGGGGCTAGTCCCTGGATATGAGAGCAGGCTTGTTTCATTGGGAGGTCAGGCACAAGGTGAGACTAACGGAGAATGCCAAGACATGTCAGAGGAGAAGTATTGAGGGGGGAAAACAGAGGATTATGTTAGTCTTCAGATCTGAGATGGATGTATGACCTGAAATCAGAGCTGAAGCAAAAGAAGAGGAACTGAGTAAGGCAGAGTGGGTCAGGAAGCCAGCTCCCAAGAGTCTCTGGCATTTGGTTTGGGGTTAGGACTGTGGTCCCACACTCACCAGCTTAATCTGAGTCTTCCAGGGAGGCCAGGGAAGAATAACCTTTACCAAGGCAGCTAATACATGTTTTTTTTCCCTGTCTCCTTCTTGCACACCTACATAAACACACTCTAATGTTCAAAACCTGAGTGTGCACGTGTGTGTGTATGGATACACGTGTGTGCATGAAAGGGCTCTAGTGGTGGTTGGGAACCCAGTAGGGAGGAAAGAGTGGGAGAGGGAGCGAAAGAGAGCAAAGGAAAAAGTCCGGAAGTGGGTTCTTCTGGCCCTGGCCTACCTCTCTGCTGTTTCTTTACACTAATCCCCAATCTGTAAGGAAGCCTCAAATGAACTCCTAACTGGAAGTTACTGAGAGTTTTGAATTAGTTCTCCTGACTAAAACCAGGAACAGTTTATTCCAATGATATCATGGTTTGATTTGCCTTTATATGTTATAGTCATCTTTCTCTTTCTCCAATATAATGTAGGCTTCGTTGTATCTCCAGGCCATGCCATTTAATCAGCAAAATGTTATTTCCTTCTCGACTTGGAATTCAATTGTATGGTGGTTGAGATAACCAACTTATTTTACTTTTGCCCTACTTCATTTCGACTGCTTCGATGCTGCTTGACAGTGACTCTCTATCAGAGCAATAAGATTTCTGACTGTAAATATGCTGTTAAAAATAATTGAAAAAATATTTATTGCCTTCCTATCATATGCAAGGCAATGTGTTATTTGCAGGGTGTGGAGTGAAGGTTTGATAGAAAGTAATATAGAACCAAGTCCCTGCTTTCAAGGAGCTTAATCTACTTGGGAAGCAAACATGTTTAGACAGAAATCTACGGTTAATAAACATAAGGGGATCATTTAGAAGGGCAGTTGTGAAATTCAGTTTCCATTTTAAACTTTTTATTTTTTAATTCAAGTATAGTCGATTTACAATGTGTTAATTTCTGGTGTACAGCATAGTGATTCAGTTTTCTATATATATACACACACACATATATATATATATATATTCCTTTTCATATTCTTTTTCATTATAGGCCATTACAAGGTATTAAATATAATTCCCTGTGCTATACAGTGGGACCTTATTGTTTATCTATTTTACATATAATAATTAGTTTGCTTTTTTATTCTTAAAATTATTTTATTTTTATTTTCTTATTTACAGTTGTGAAATTTAGACACTACTCTATGAACTCAGAGGAGGGAGAGATCATCAAAGACTAGGAAGGCTTTTAAAGTCTAAAGTCTTTGAATGTCTGGCATATATGAGACATGCAGTATATATTTGTTGAGTGAGGTAGAATTTGAGCTAGATCTTGAAGGATGGGTAATATTTAGAGAGGTAGTCAAGAATATAGAGGAATTTAATTGATTAAATTTATAAAAATTATAAATTTATAAAATTTTATAAAAATTTAATTGATTGAATACATGGTATAGGCAAATGTAGGGGAAGCATAGGGTATGCAAGTAGCAGTTTTTCTAGAGTAAAGAGTTTATGGAAGGAGATAACACTGAAAGTGTGGTCAGGGCCAGATAATGGAAGACTTGGCATGCACGAGAAAGGAGTTTGAGCTTTATCCTTTATGTAGCAGGGAACCACTCAAGGTTTTGAGCAAAGGGTAATATCAAGGGAGGATGAATCTGGTGACAGTGTGCAGGATGGATTGACAGGGAGACTGGAGGCAGTTGACCCAGCCAGGAGGCTACTGCAGTAGTCTGCACAGGAAATGATAAGGGCTGTAACTAGGGTAATAGTAGTGGGGAAGATGCAGTAAGATCTGCAGTAACAACATGTAGAAGATAAATGACAGGACTTAGTGACTTGATTTCATGATGTGGGGCAAAGGAAAGGTAGAAGATAAAATGACTCAGACCTTTAGTCCAGGAGACTGAAGAATGGTGGTGGCATTACCAGAAATGTTTTCTCTGCCTAGAAGTTGTTTACAGATGTCTTAGGCTAGTTTACAAAAGGTCTCAGGGAGCTATTTTTGTTGGCTGGTTAAGTCCATTTCATTTCATTGTATCTTGGGACTCTGGGGCTTGAAGAGACCTAGAGATTCTAGACTGGCATATTTGAACTCTGGACTGTAGGCAGGACCAAACCAAATTATGACAGATTAATTCCACTGTATCCTGATTCGCCTCTCTATTTCATTCAGATTGCAAGTCTGTTGGTTCTATCTAGGCTTACCTTTTATAGGTAATCCAGTTTGGGGCTGAATAACTCTTATTCATTGGCATGTCTTCTTCCTTCCTCACCTGTGCAGCACTGTCTTTACTTGTTATAAGCACATGTCCTCATGATCATTTTTGGCTTTTGAAAACTATGGACAGCTCAGGGAGTGATGTGTGCTGCTTTTTTTATGCAACTGAAGGCACCAGTCCTAGAAAACTAATGGTGCCTTAATTTTATTTTATTAGTTTAAATAAAGGAGCCCTTCTACCTGAAGGGCAGGCAGAGAGGCAAAGGGAGATTGATTTTTTTCCCCTTTCCTCACAGGAGCTTGGGTTTAGTAGTGTATGCTTGAATGAATTCCTTGAAGCAAAAGAGATACTGCAGGAAGATATATGAAAGATTAAAAGAATAATGTCAGGTAGTATATAAAAATGTACTTAGCATTTTCAGTGCTTACTTATGCCAAAGCCATTTATAAAAATTTAGGCTGTCTACAAGCAGCACACTCCCCACTCCACCCCAAACACACAAACACTCCAAAATAACAAAGCTCTATGATCACTTCTTTCGTACATAGGAAATTAAATGGAGGTAAAGTAAAATATCATTTTTGATTGGAACAATGATGGATTGGAAAGTAGAGTCCAAGGATCTTGGTGCTTGAAATTACAATATATTTTGCTTATAATATATTTTATTTTATTTTTTATTGAAGTATGCTCAGTTACAATGTATCAATTTCTGATCCTTTATAATATATTTTAAAGGACTTTTTCATATTCCTTAGTTCATTTGATTCTCAAAGCTTTCTTGTGAGGTAGATCAGCTAGATAGCATTATTTCCCAAGCAACAGAGAGGATAAATTACTCAACGTCACCAGGCAATTTAGCATCAGTGCCCTTTCTCTTGCCTCTTTCTTCTTCGTTTTCCTCAGAAGAGAAAAGGCTATTGCCAATCTTGGCTGTAGGCCTCTAGTCAATGAGGCCTCAGGGGCATGGGACATTTGGAAGAGATGAAGTCTATTCTGCAGTAAAGATACCATGGAGCTGCTGTCCACGGTGGCAGCCCCATACACCTCAGAGAGCTAGCTTTGGAAATCGGAAATCACCCAGGGTCTCTGGCTCAGCTCTCTTGTCTCTATTCTGGTTCAGAATAGGAGCCAACCCTCTGCCTTGTCCATATCAGTGATTGATTTTCCTTAAGCATCTAAAAATGTTGTATGGGAATAATCACCCTACTGAAAAGTTTAGATAATGAGGTCATAGGAAGGCAAAGCCAATTCTTTTTATCTGAAGACCTAGAGAGTTCCCTTTCAACATAGGATGGATCAAGTCATGGACTGGGTGATTTTAAAAAGATCAGCCTCATTCACACACACAGTTTCCATGACTGATTTGTACAGCAGTGAATAGCAAATCTGATTTCCTTCTACCTCCCTCTCCTGAGCTTGTGTCAAACTACCTACTGAGCATCACCACTGGTATGTGATCTCTCTACACAGACCTCAAAATCAACAGATCTAATCACAAATTCATCATCACTCCCATCTTAATCTAACACACACATTTTCTATTTGGCAACACCATCTATCCAGTTTCCCAGGCCAGGAAACTGGGAGTCATCCTTGAACCCCCCTTTTCCATTATTCTCCCACATCCCATCACTAAGCGCTATCAGTACAGTCTCTAAAATGTCTCTTATCTCCATTCCCTTCTCTCTGTTCCTATAGCTATTGTCTGGGTTTGGGACTTGGCCGTCACTCGATTGGACTATTGTAACTTTTGTTTTGTGGTCTCCCTGACTTTATGCTCTCCTCTGCCTTTCACTCAATGATTATGAGATTTCTGTAACACAAATCCAGTCTCTCCCCTACTTAAAAGTTTGCTCATGGTTTTACTCTGACTGCAGGTTCAAGTTTGAATTGATCAGTAGACTCCTACCTAGCTATCCCAAGGTATCTTCTGCTGCTCCCAGTCACATAGCCTGGACTCCAGCCACAGACTGACTACCTGTCCCCTGCACACCTCTGACTTTCCTCATGCTTTTCTCTTCTCCTGGGATGCTTCCACCGGATGCCTGTTCTCTGCTTGTGAATACCTACTTCTCTTTCAAGTCGCAGCTCAAATGTTACCTCCCCTCACTATAGCTCTCCCTGACTCCCTCAGGCAGAACCAAACACTCCTGCTTCTGTGCTTTCACAGAGTTGTCTATAACACGGTCCATACATTGATTTTTTTTGGGGGGGGGAGGATAATTAGATCTATCTATCTATCTAATCTGTCTATTTTAATGGAGGTACTGGGGATTGAACCCAGGACCTCTTGGATGCTAAGTGGGCACTCTACCACTGAACTAATCCCCCCACCCCCGGCCATACATTGAAAATAGCTCCTGTCTCAAGATACGGCAAGTGTTTTCCACAAATAAAACAGGTTTGTGGGTAAGGAGATAGGTCTTATCCATGTCTCCTCCATCCTAAACATTTGCATAGTATTCGACGCTTAGTCGGTATTCAGTGAATACTCACTGAATATGTATTTCATGAATAACTCCATTTAATCATTCAGCTCCTATGTTAGGCCCTGGAAATTTGGCAGTGACCGAGCCAGGCCTGGCCCTGGCCCTGATGGAGCCCACCATCAATGCATAGACTAGTGGGCGAGACCCACAAATAACTGTCAAGATTCCAATAAAACATAGCAGACATACAGCCTGAATTTCAGCTGTCAGGAAGCATCATACAGAGGCTGTTAAGAGCATGGTCTCTTCTCTGGAATTGGGCTAGCCTGGGTTCAAATCCTGGCTTCACCATTTACTAGTTGTGTTGCTTTTGGCAATCTATCTGATGTTCATATGTTCTCTTTTCCTCATCTGTAAAATAGGCATTATTATGGTCTTCCAATTATAGGGCTATTATGAAGAGTATATGAGTTAATATTTGTAAAACATAGTGTCTGGCATCTATCAAGTGTTTAATAAATTAAACAAAATCTAGTAGAGAGTACATGGAAGCTTGCACTGCTTAGTTTGAGGGATGCTGTGGCCGGCCTTGTTCCTTCCTTACCAGCTTTGATTTTTCCTCTGTAAATAACCTTCCCCATTCTTGTCACCTAAAAGGTGCAGGGCTTATTTGGGAGAAGAAAAGAGGCAGGTATGGTGGGAATGCCACTGCCGGGTGGAGAACGTTGCACTCTGCTCTTTAGTTCCCTACCTCACACACCTGGGAGCTCCGGGCCTTGCTCAGGGCCATCACTTCTGTCTGGCTGGGACTCAGTCATGGGGCCCTGACCAGTGGGCCTTAGGTACCTCTCTAGCCTATCACCAGTCTCATCTCTCTTCATCCCTCATTGGGGGTTGCTCTTAGCCCATCCCTGCCTGCTCTCCTCACAGGGAAGACTGTGGTACCCCTGGGACTTGCAGGCAGACATGTTGCAGGGCCCTCAACAACCTCTGGCCAAGTGGGGTCCTGGGCCCCAGCTATTCGTTCCCTTGTCATCTCTCAGCCTCTGATCCCAGTAGTGTCAGGAAAGGGAAAGAGAGAGAGAAAAAATAGCTAGTAGCCTCAGTAAGTATTTATATATTGCTTTATTTATTTCCTGAGACAACTGTTTTGCCCTCTCGCCAGAAGGTGTGTGTCTGCCAACTCAGATTTGGCAGGCCAATTATGTCACTGCTTTAATGACTCCAGAGCCATATCCCTGAGAGGTCATCCTAATTGTTTCTGCCCCCCAGCTTGTGCCCGGGATGTTATGTCTGTCTAGAGATTGCAGCTGGTCAGAGGCCAGACATGTAGCCTCAAGCACCTTGCCCTCTGCCTGTTGCCCACCTCCTCTGCTCTGGGATCAGAGCTCTAAAGACCTACTGCCAGCCCCAGGGAGAGCTAGTCAACTCTTCCCTTTTGCCAGAGACGGGGAGAGAGATGGAGTCGGAGGTGAGGCATGGCAGGTGCATGATATGCTCCACTTAATGGCAGAGGGACTGTGGAATGCCGGGTGCATCTCACCTGGTCATTAGCTGTCAAGGTCAATGTACCCTTGAGCCTCCCTTGGGAAGTTCACTGGGTGCCTTTAGTTGCTGGAGTCCTAATGATCCCTTTTATCTGGACCGAGATTTATAAACATATTCATACACATTTTTTCTTCTTAGTCATAAAACAATCTGGTAAGATATGGTATTATCATCCCATTTTGTAGGAGAAAAAACTGAGACTTAGGTTAAGGAATCTGCTCGTAATATGGGAACCCTGAGTTTTGCATTTCAAGCCCATGCTTTTTTTAAAAAAAAACATTCCAGGGATGTCTCTTTAGGCCTCCCTGTCCCTCCACCCCAAGAAAGGGAACAGATGAGCTGCTTTATCAGCCTACCCTTCTTGTGCCCCTCTCTGTTCATGTCTTCTCTGCTGTGTCCGGTGCCCTCTAGCTGTGCAGGAGGCCTGAGCAGTGTCCTATACTTTAAATCTTCCTCTTTCCCCCCTCCCAGAGAATAAAAGAGCTGAAGGATCTGATTCTGATTGTTGAGCTGATGACTGATCCTTGGTAACAGTCCTTGTATACAGGTACATCTTTTGAATAAGGACTGAGGCTTAAAGGAACAATGCTCACCTGATGGAGGTTCAGGCGCCAAGGGCTGGTAGTGGGGAGAGGAAAGTATTTCAAGTGTGAAGCTAGCTGGAGCCCTCCATTTTCACATACTGCTCAGTTGCTACAAGAGCTCAGAAAAGGATGTGAGGTTCCCACTTCTGACATCTGCCTGAAAGGGGCTCAGTCGGTGCTGCTGCCTTTCTGGCTGGTGAGCAGCAGGGAAGCACTCAGATCAGCAGAGTCTCCGCTGCTGGGACCAGATGGGACCCTCTTGTCTGCGTAGAGGACCAACTGCTCCTGGAGAATATAAGTGGGAAGAGCCCTGGGTTGGGAGTAGAGGGTCTTGAGTTCTCAACCCTGGGTTTGGTATTGCTTCATTGGGTAAATGCCTTTACCTCTCAGCTCTCTTTTTTCTGTCTGTAAAAATGAGGTGACACTCATTCAGACAGAAAAATAGCATCTGGATTTTACTGTATGCTTTTCACAGTTTCTTGTTTGATCGGTAAGTCTGCTTTAAACTGGGGATGAGGAAGCAGGCTCAGGGAGGTATGTAACTCGCTCAAGGTCTTATGACCGGTAAGTGGCATAGCCAAGATTCAGGCTTAATTTTGTTGGAAGTCATGCTTCAAGATGTTTATATGTTAAATGGGGATGATGATGATGATGATGGTGGTGGTGGTGGTGGTGGTGGTGGTGGTGGTGGTGGTGGTGGTGGTGGTGGTGGCGGCGGCGGCGGCGGCGGCGGTGGCAGTTAATCAATGCTTATAAGCCAGGCTCTAAGCACTGTTATTTAACCCTCACAACCACTCCATAAGAACATTACTATTATATCCTCATTTTACAAATGCTAAAAGCTGAGGCTCAGAGAGGTGCAGGAGGTTTTACGTCTTGCTTAAGATCACACTAATGGTAAGGAGCAGAGCTGGTGCTTCAGTCTAGAACTCCTGACTCCTGGGGTGATGCTCTTCACACAGCACCTGTCTGCTTAAAAGGCTAGATGAGAAAGTGCGTTGGGAATGTGCAGGGCTATCATTGAAGGCAATCTGTCCATCTCCATCATTTTATCAGACTCACCTGTGTGCTTGGCAGCCTGGAAGGGGAAGACACATTTGTCTGGGTCCTGGGCCAGAAGATCAGGACAGGATGGGGAAATGCCTTTGGGAGCCCCACTTTATCCAGCAGCAGGCTCGAGCTCTCTGAAGTAGTGTGGTGCAGAATCTGCAGAACTACCCTATCGTAGTGTCTGCTGAGCTGCACATTTCAGGGGGGCTTAGTGGGCATCTGTTTGGAGCATGAATTGTTCCATTTCTTCCTTGCCACCTTGACCCCTAACTTACGCATTTGTTCCCTGCATCTCTGCCCCCCTCAGGCTACTAAGGACATATGTCCCCTTCCTCTACCCCTTCTCTGTCTTTAGTTTGCCCAGACAGGAGTTGGCCTGTTAGCCCTATCACTTTACTTCTGAAGTCTTGAGGAAACGAAACTTAACATATGATCTGTTGTAACATTTAATTTGGATCAATGCCAGAACACCATAAAGCTCGCATCCTGCCTCTCAAGAATTAAAAGGGATTTTATGGCTAGGCTCATGGAGTCCTGATAGGTCCTCAAGCCATCTCCAGCACTAGCCCCCACCCTTCAGCAGTATCATTCTCTCCATAGAAGTCACACTCTCTGTTCCTCCTCAGAGTTTCGAGCACACCATCTGTCTATTATCGCGTTGCAAAGAGATTTCAGGGAAAGAAATCTAGAAGTGTCTGGGAAGGCTGTACCATTGCCCAAATTCGATAGTACACTAAGCAGGATAAAGATAAGCAAGCTGCGGACCAGAATGTGGTTCCAAGGACAGGCTGGTGTGGGATCACCTGGCTGCCAGTGGTTGTGTCGCATTCTCCAAGTCTTTCAACACGTCTGCGAGTCCTGATCAAACTCCAGCCTCCCTTTCCTAGATTTCTTCTCTCAGGCTTTTCAGTACCTCTAGAGAAAGTTTCATGACTGTGCAGACTGGGGCCACCAAGTTCTGATTTTCCAAGTCACTTTTGAATCACCCAGGTCAACTTCCTTTTGAAAGTCCCACCGTCAGGGATCCATCCTGGCCTTCTGCCTCTGCCTCACAACAGAAAAGCCTGTCTCCTCCCTCACAGAAGAAAGGATTTTTTGAGCTATGAATTTCCTCCACTCCATGTCAAATCTTCTGTTTTGGTCCCACTTTTATTTTAATTTTTTTTGAGGTGTTCCCACTCCTTTCTAAGGTTGATCTCTCCACCTCTGCTCTTGATCCTCAACCTCCTACCTCCTCGGTGTTATTCCATTTCTTTTCTCCCAGGTACTCGGTCTTCCTCACTCAACTCTCCCCTTCTCAGCCCTTGAATGTGTTTGCGTTTCTCCATCAAAAAGAAAAATTCCCCCCCACAAGCTATTTCCTTCCCCATTCTCAACTCTACTGTGAAGATTATCAAAAGCAGAGTTTCCATTTGTTTAGTTTTCATCTCCAATTCCTTTTGCCACCCATTACAGTTTGGCTTCTGTCTCCAGGACTCATTTCTGCCACATGAGAATATTAACAGCAGCTAACATTTACTCAGTTCTTACTATGAACCACACACTGTGTTGGGTACTTCATACAAATTGTCTTATTTGATCCTCACACAACCTGATGAGGTAAGTACTATTATAATCTTCATTTTACAGACAATGGTGGTTAGACTTGTTCAAGGTCACATAGCCTAGTGAGTGGGGAGCTGGGATTTGAACAGAGAGCAATTTGACATGAGAGCCCATACTCTTAACTCAGGGCCCCACTGAATTGTAAAGGCCTGGATAGTAAAGGTTTTAGGTTTTATGTGCTGAATAGTCTGTGGTGGTACTGCTCAGCTCTGCCATTGCGGTTGGAAAGCAGCCATAGAGGATATATAAATGAAAGAGAATAACTGTGTTCCAATAAAACTTTATTTATGGAAATTTTATTTATGAAATTGAGTTTCATATAATTTTAACATGTCATGAAATCTTCTTCTTTTGACTGTTTTCCCCAGGCGTTTAAAAATGTGAAAACCATTTTTAGCTTGCAGTCCGTACAAAAACAAATGGTAGGCCAGATGTGGTCATGGTTGTGGTCTGCTGACCTCTGCTCTAGCAATTCCATTCATCGATGTTCCTCAAATTGTCAAATCCAATGGCTCCAACTCTTAATGCTGATGATACACACCCCTGTTCTTCCCCCGCCACCCATGATTTTGAAGGCAACACTCACTTCCTGTTTTTCATCTACCTTTATGGTCTCTTAGCGTCTTCTGAAAACTTCTTTTCTCCCACCTACCTCTCAAATGTTGGCATTCTCAAGGATCAATAGTTGACTTACTTGTTTACTCTGTTAGAGTTACTGATTCTACTTCTGTCATCAACACCTGCTGTTAATCTAGTAACTCAAGAGCATGTGCTTTGGCATTTTACTTGGATGGGTTTAAATCCTGGCTCCAATAGATGCTATTGGTGTCAACTCATAGGGTTGTTGTGAAGGTTAAATGATTTATTATTTGGAAAACTCTTGCAACCATGACTTTAGTATAGCATATACTTAATAAAATAGTTGTCATCATCATTGTTATTATTGTGCTATTAGGGGATGTTGATTTCCTAATCTGTACCTCCAGCTCAGACTTCTATTTTGAGTCCTATATCCACATATCTAACTGCCCATTTTACAGCTGTACTTGGATGTCCACTGGCACCTTGACCTCAATATGTCCCAAACCTAACTCATCATCTCTCTCCCACCTCCAAATCCCCTCATCCTAACCTGCTCTTTTCCCTCCATCATTCTTTATTCTTGTAAACAGCAATATTGCCCACTCAGTTAACAGAAAACTGGGAGTCTAGTTTCATGTTAGGAAAAAAAAGCATGAAACATCCAGCTTTAAAGTGAAGATGAGACTGAACATTTTCAATCCCTCCTCTGTTGGGACTGGAGATTAACTCTGTAGTTAATTTGAAAATTTTTCCTTTCTTCCCTTTCCTAATCTTCTCCCCTTCACTCCTGTCAGATTTATCTCCTCTCTCTCCCTTAAACTTTATGTGCCCATTTCTAACTCCTTGCCTTTGATCACATGATTCCCCTCATCTGAAATGCATCCCCCCAGTGTGTCTCCAAATGTCATCCATCCTTCAGGGGCTAAAACACCCATGAAACCCTCCTGACCTCTCTAGTCAACCAAATCAAGTATATTTTGGAACCAAGAGCTTATATTTTTAAATTGAATGTCATTATTACATATTTCATAGTTTACAATGTCACAAGTCTCAGTGTCATAGTGTTTTAACTAGATTATAAGCATCCTAAGTTCACAAAGCATGGAATATTCTTCCTGTGAATTCTCCATGGTGCTTTGCACAATTCTCCTTTTGCCTTCTCTCTCTCTCTCTCTCTGGCTCCTCTCCCTCCAATAAACATGGACCACAAGATTCTACTTTATCTGCTTTTCTCCCTCTTCTGACTTTCTTCCTTAGAGAGTTAAAATCTATTTTTAGAGATAAAATTTTTTTATACATGTCTGTGACTTCCCAAATTTTCTTCTCATTTCCTAGCCTCTCTCTTGAGCTCCATTTCCACATCTCAGATTTCTTGGTGGACATTTTCAAGAGGATGCCTTGCTTACCTTCAAACTTGATACTCTTATCAAAATCTCAACTCATCATCTTCCCATCTCTGCCCACCTTCACATTTCCTTATAGCATCATTATTCTCTGTTATGTGGATAAAACTTGCAGTTGTCTTTGACTACCTCCATCACATATATACAGCAATTCACCGTAACATATCTACTGTTCCTTTATGGTGTCTTTCATACCCCATCCTTTCGAGGCTCACTACTATAGTAACAGCAACAATAATAAAAACTATAACCATTAACACAGATCTAGTGCTTTCTATGGCAAGGTACTGGGCTAAGTGTTTTAAATGTATTAACTCATTTAATCCCCACAGCATTTCCATGAAGTAGGTATTCTCAGTATCCTCTTATCATAGGTGAGAAAACTAAGGCTCAGTGTGGCAGAGCTAGAATCACACCAAAATGGATTTGGACCCAGATTCTGTATTTCTGCACAGTGCTACTTACACCTCATGCCTAGATTTCTGTAACTGCTTCCTAACTGGTATGCCTATCCTTCCCACATACCATTTCCAGAATAATCATCCCCAAACATTGCTATCACTATTTCATTTCTTATCTCAAAATTCACTGTGATCTCCCTTTTCAGCCATGAGATTAAATGAGATCCAGTTACAGCCTAACATATAATGCCCTCCACAGTCTTAGCACAACCTAATTTCCCAGCTCTGTCTCTTAGATGTAACTAAATATATGTCCATGAATGGATTAAACCACAGTGCCCTACTCAGCCATACCACGATTTCACTTCATCCAGTTCACTCTTGATCATTTTGTGAGCTCCTAGAGGGAAAGGATGGGCATGCATGTTTGTACCCTACAGTGCCTTCCACCTAGTCCACAATCAGTAAATATTTGTCAAGTGATTGATAGTAGGGCTCAGTTAATACTTGGAAGAATAATTGTTTAATTACCACTTAATACTCTCCTCTTCCTTTCCTCTGCATTGGCCCTCCCGTTTTTCTCTTCCTTGGTGTAAATATCCTACAACAAATGTGAAAATCCTCTTTTCTGCAATCCTAGGAAAACCTTTACCTATACATCACCACTTCATCAGCTCTTTCCTTGGTTTATCCCCAAACATACCTTCCTATTAATCTTTATTTATTGCTTGGTGTTTATTAGACTAAATGATACCAATCTAGGAGAAGTTTCTGGGGATGACCACTGTGTGAAGATGACAGCACAGTTTACAGCACCAAGTTCTCAGGTGGCTCTTGAGGTAAAATATTTTATGTAGGCTGCAGACTTTCAGGCTATGTTCAGCACTGGTCAGGGCCCCTGAGCCATTGTATCCAAAAGATGGCAATGGAAGTGACAACTGTGAAGCTCAGTACCAGATCCAGATGTCATAAATCTCCAAGTGTTCTTGTATTACAGAGAAAGTGTTCTCATTTTTATTGGATTTTAAAGTTTTTCTTTGGATCCTTGCTGCTTTCTGGGCATTCTCACAGACTAGGTACCACAATGCTAAAGGATAGTGTGGAATTTCCTAATATCTCAAGAAGATTCAGGTTTTTATATTTAGGCAGAGATTCACTTATTTACAAGAATTGTTTATAACATCTGGTTAATGGGTTCAATAATTCAAAGCAACATTTATCAAACTTTTTGACAATAACCCACAGCAAAAAAAAAATGTTTACAGTGGACCCAACATACACACAGATGTGCACATGGACACACACACACTCACCACACATTCACACCCACAGACTCACACATACATTACTGAACAAAAGTTTCATGAAACAATGTTTACTCTTACTACATGTGATTCATGTTTTTCTCTTTTAATCTATTTTATTTAAAAATAGTGATGAAGTACTAAACTGATTTCACAGTACGTTAATGAATCACTGCCCACATTTTGAAAAACGCTGCTTTAAAGGATGGAAACAAATAAAACAAGGATGATAAGCTGTTCTGTTTTGTGCTACTGGAAGGCAAGTATATATTGCGTGCAACTGATATTCTGGGAAGAAGCAACTATTAAGTTACAACGTCCATAGCAGGGATAACAGAAATAATTAACTGTGGTATATTGATTTTGTTATCAGGTTTACCCAATTATTTGTTTAAACCAAACTTGTCATCTTTTGTTTTGTGTGCCTGTTGATATATTACATGCTACCCAACTATGGAGTAGCGTGTTTCAATGTCTACATGTTGTTTTGCAAGTTAGATGGAAAGCTGTGTCAATTTTTCAAAGATCATTTATAAATAAGATGTTGGGTTTGTTTATACTAAAATATCATCTTACTACTATTTGGAATAATAACTATATTTCATGAATTGGTTATGTTTTTTCCCCATTGTGCACTGTGGACATTGCTTTCCTTTCTCTCTCTCTCCCACCCTCTCCTCTCCTGTTTGTTCTTCCTGGAATTCCAAGATTCTGTAGTGTTTAGATAAAATTGGTAGGGTATATAACAATATTGAGGCAGTAGGGTTATATGATGTACATAGTATTCAGGTGAGCACCACGGGCCCAAAGGGACTATAAAGCATTTTAGAAAGTGGGTGTAGTCACCAGTTGCTTGGATAACTAATTGGCTCAAAGATTTGTCCCTTAACACAAGTGTTAGTTCTTCCAAAGTTGCACAGTATTGAGAATGCAGCAAAAGGACAAAAGGGATTTGAGCTGTAGCTTGAGAGGCTTTATTATTTAAAAATCTTCCTAAATATCAATTCATAGTTTCTTGTATTTTCATTCTGAAATTCTAGAGGGGAAAAAATAAATGGGGGAAGGGTAGTGGCAACCAAGTGGATGGGAAAGAGTGGAGGCAAGACTTTTCATTGAATATCCTTTTATATATTTTGAATTTTGAGCAATGGATACAAATTACCTATTCAAAAATTTAAATAAAAAAGAGAAAACACAAAGCAAAATAACAGCAAGGACAACAAAAGTGACTATTAAAAGTGCTTTTTGATAATGAGGAATCAGTATAGTGTAAGCCAAGGGGAAAATGAAAGATTTGGAAGAAGAGACATTTCTGTTCCCATCCTGCCTCCATCATTTACTAGCTATACAATATCAGGAATGCTACTTAACTTGCCTGATCCTGTTTCCTCATCTGTTAAATGGGAATAATAATACCTATCATTTAGAGATTGTTCTGAGGATTGTTTAAGATAGTGTGTTTGTAGCACTCAACACACAGAAGATGATGGAATGCAGGATGATGGCCTGTAAATAAGTCAGCCCATCCCCAGAACCTGTGACTGTGTTAGGTTGCATGGCGAAAGGGATCTTTAAGATGGAATTAAGGTTGCTAACTGGATGACCTTAACATAGGACGATTATCCGGATGATCCAGGCAAGCCCAGTGTAATCAACTGGGCTCTTAAAAGTAGAAGAAGGCAAAATAGTCAGAGATGGATTCAAAGGAAGAAGAGGCAGGAGAGATTCAAATTGTGAGAAGGATTCAACCTGCCCTGGTTGGCTTTGAATTTGGAGGAATGGGGCCACAGACGAAGGAATGTGGGTGGCCTCAAGAAACTAGGAATGGCCTTCAATTGACAGCCAGTAAAGAAATTGGGACTTCAGTCCTACAACCACAGGGAAGTGAATTATGCCAACAACCTGAATAAGCAAGGAAATAGATTCTCCCTTAGAACCTCCTGAAGAGAATGCGGTCCTACTGACACCTTGATATTAGCCCAGTGATCCCTGTGTCAGACTTCTCACCTACAGAACCATAACAATAATAAATTTGTGCTGTTTTAAACTGCTAAATTTGTGATTATTTGTTATGGCCACAATAGAAAACTAATACAAAGATTTTCAATAATTGATAGCAATTCCAATTGCTAATTTAGGATGATCACAGAAATCTTAGAAATTAATGATCTTTATTGTCTATTATAAGATTATTGAGGCCACGCTAATCTGATTCTCTTGAAAATCAGTGGATGTTGGACAACCTCAGTTCCAGTAGAAGCTGAAGGTCTCAAATCTCAAACCAAAGGATGAGGACCCAAAAGTGGAGGTGTCTATCTCTGTCTTTGCAATCAAGCTGCCCAGCCATCAATAAGTTTTTAGAGAATCAAGTACTTAGTGACTTTATAGAATTTATTGGAATTTATGGAATTATTGGAATATATAGGTACTATACCTGTCATATTTTACAGGTTGGAAAATTGAGCAGGTAGGAAGCACTATGGGCTTGGGGGAGGTAGGAGACACTCATGTTTTTCACCCGTAAAATAGTGGTTGGTATTTACCTAAGTCATTAAATTATAAAATGAACACGTTAGTTAATTCATTTGAGCTTTAGTTTCATCTGTAAAATATTTTTGGTACCATACCTTTCCATGGAGTTGTGAGTGCCTAAATGAGATACTGCATGTAAAATGCTTGGCACATAACTAAGTACTCTTTAGGTGTTAACTGTTGTTGAGTTGACTTATGTAAGATGTGTTGTATTTCTTATACAACATCAAGTCATTACTTTCTGGGGGAAAAATCATTGCATCATAGCTACAGATTTATGTATAATATTTTTGTCCCCTTTGTAGACTCAGATTAAAAAATACTTATTGAGTTTCTCTGCTATGCCTTTACCTGCATTATTTCTTTTACCCAAATCGTCTCACATCCATCCTATGAAATAGGGGCTATTTTTCACCAATTTTATAGATGGTCAGGCCAGAAATTCAGTAATGTTTAGTTCTGCCCCCTAGGATCCATTTCAGCCTTGATTTTTTTCACAGTTGCTCCATTGAAGGACGTGTGTCTGTATGTGCATGAATTTGCTTGGTGTATATGTATATGCAAAAATGCAAAAGTAACCTCACTACTAACTTTCTAACTTGGTAATTTTGAGACATGCCATATAGAATAAGGCTGCTTCTGATTTCAGTCTTAGTCTATGAAGTGATTTCACCAGGGACACCTGTAATTCTTTCTGCATATTTGTTTGGGGGCCTCCATTCTGTTCAAATATATTTTACTTTGTGTGCCTTTCTTGGTATTCTATCTGTGAAAAGCCAATGTGATTTGTACCAATTAGAAATAAATGCATGTGCCTCAAGACTTCACATCCAGTGGTTAGTTTTCTAGCAAGCTAAAATTATTGGCCAAATCTTATTAATTATAATAATATCTTCTGTGTATTGATTGTTCACAGCATGCCAGTGTCTTAGAATGTCTTATTTAATCGTCACAACAGCTCAGTGTCAGTGGGTACTGTTATTAATCCCTTTATACTGCTGAGGAATCAGAGACAAAGTGCCTTGTACAAGTTTACACAGCTAGTTATTTGTGGGCAGAACCAGAATTTGAACTAAGGTCTGTGTGAGCCTCCAAACACAGGTAAACAGTAAAATTCTATGGTCTGGCTTCCTTTGCATCAACTCTTTTGCCCACACTTAAGGCTTTTACACTGAATACCAAGAGAAGTGGACCTGGGGGAAGTTTATATTTTAATTTTTTTAAATTATAAGCTATATGAATTGGCCCTATATGCCCAGGAGGTAATTGTTTATTTTCAAATGACTTTCCAATGCTTTTGGGGATAAGCTCTAGCCAGTGCCTCAAACTTTAGCTTGCAAAAAAATCATTGGGTATATATTTAAAGATCGGATTCTAATTCAGTAGGGCCGAGGAAGGGTCTAAGGTTCTGCATTTATATATAGCTCCCAGGGGAAGGGGTGGGGACCACATTTATAGTAGCAAGGCCTTAGCCCACTCCACCCTAGCATCGCTTTCCTATCCTTGTGACATCCTCCCTATGATGTGGAAGTTCTTCATATCATCTTTCTGGGCTGGAATAGACATATTTGCATCAGCCTATTTTCTCAGATCCTAAAAGAAACTAGGGTGGAATTAATGGAAACCAGGCATCAGGGCTCAAGAATGGAGGCAGGAAACGACACCCTCCCTGCAAACCTTCCTTCTTCTCATGATCTACGATAAAAACCATCTGTCTTGTCTTTTCTATTTCCTTTGTTTTATGCTTTCAGGAAGTGTTATGTATCTACGTGTGTGTATGCATGTGCATTTATGGGTACTGATTCTGAGGCTGCATATACAAAGCCTGAATAATACTGGATCCCACCAGCTTCCATTCCTCAAAACTAAGAGGGAGCACCAGAGACTGGGTGTTTTAGATGCCTTTTTTGTTGGTGGTGTGAGCCAGATCAGTAAGATAAACATGAACAGCGAAATCTTTGTCATGTTTAATTCTGCCCTCCACCTGAATATACCAGCTGTAGGCATCTTCCATGTTTTCTTAGCTTAGTAAGATAGGAGTGAGTCAGTGAGTGAGTGTGTGTGTGTGTGTTGGGGGCAGGTGGTGGGTGAGAAGGCAAGTCACAAAGATAGGGCAATAAACATGTAAGTATGAACATGTAAATATAAACATGGAATGGAAGTACAGGTCTGTGATCTTGGTAAACTAGGCTTTTGTTTCCTCTTAATTTCTTGGAAAGATCTCCAGAGAGCTTTAGGAAATGTATTCAGTACTAGCAAGGCAGTCCTGATTTCTGGTTTTGGTTCTGTCACTAGCTGGTTGTAGGATTTGGGGAAGTCATTTCTACTCTCTGGGGCTCAATTTCTTTATAAGACAAATGAGGACATTGGACTCTGCCAAAACCCCTACTTGTTTCTCACCATCAGCTATTTCCTTGCCTTTGCTAAGATGAAAAGCTGGGGCAATTGCACTGGCTACCACCATCAACTCCACAGTAAACAATGGAGAACCAAACCTAGGGAACTTGCAAAGTTCCCTTGACCCAGTGAACTGCAATTTTTGCCTTGCCCCACCAGCTTTTATTGCTTTTCAAAAAAATCATCTGTTCTTGCTCAGTTGAGTATGATGTACGTGTTTGTTTAAGAGACCACAGCTGAGTCATTCAGGACTCATTCTTTGCTGTTGGGATGGGTTGGTTGGTCTCACTGGACAAAGGGCTTGATAGACCCACCAACAGAAGGAAAGCTATGTGAGTTGAGAAAGGATGACACTCTGGAAACCTCAGTTACTAAGCTCTGGACTCCATGACTAGCCTCAGCTCAGCCCTGATCTGTAGTCAATTAGCTACAACTTCTGCCTAGAATGAAGCATCATTTCTGTCTGTGGGCTGCAAACTTTGTCATACCCCTCCCTGAAAACCTGGAAAACAATGAGGCCAGATTAGGTTGGTGGCATCTTGTGGCACACTGGGGAGAAAGGTCCTGCTCCTCACATTCCCCACCAGCTCACAGGAGGCTTCTGAACGGCTTTGTGAACTGAGCTGAAAACAAGAACCTTTGGCAGAAGTAAAGAAGGCAGAAATGTTTTGGTCCCTGAGTGATGGCGCCATAGCAAAAGACAAATTAGAATATTTGGAAGCAGGCTGGAGGGCAATCACATGATACATTTGAGATATCCATTCGATAATTAAGCACCTGAATGGCTCGTAGATTGGAATTTAATGTGCTAAGGAGTG
Organism: Camelus dromedarius; assembly: GCF_036321535.1. NCBI lineage: Eukaryota > Metazoa > Chordata > Mammalia > Artiodactyla > Camelidae > Camelus > Camelus dromedarius. Next base: position 30,602,698 of record NC_087472.1, on the reverse strand, counting down.
AAATGAGATGGCAAAAGTGAAAATGTACTCCAACGCTCTCCATTATCGGGTTCTAAGGATTTCTTTCACTGTTGACACAGTGTTTACAAGGCAAATTGTAGGCAATTGTAAGGTGCTTCAGTTAATCAATTTCCTGGACTAATTCCATCCCCAGCCAAAGCAGAAGAAAGCAAACACCTGGATGGTTTTCTTTCCGTGTTTCAAAACATCTTCACGTTCTGTCCTATCTTCTGTCCCATCCTCTTCCTCCCCACTGCATTTCTAATTTTCTGGCCCAGCCTCCTCTAAGCACTGTGGTTCTGTGCATTGTTCTGGCTTCGGTTGTTAATTCTAGGAAGAATGGAATCATCAGATCTCTAGAGCTCTTATAGCTGGTAGAAATGGCAGATATTATCTGGTCCAGGTCTCTTTGTTGGGGCACATCCTAAAGCCAGGTAAACCTGGGTCAACACAGCTGAGGACTGTATGGGTTCTGGACCACTGCACCGCCCACCTCCTTGTCCCCTGAGGCACCATGGATCAGGACCCACTGTGGCAGTCAGATATTCACATCACCAAGAACAGAGCAGAGACCTACACCTTAGGCTTCATCCGTGTTGACACTGTCAGTTATTCTCCAAGTATGAAGCTGCTGGTTCTTTCCTACCTGTCTGCAACCTGGTCTTTGCTATTTATGGGAAAGTGTAATTTTAACCTAAGAAGATATTTGCTTACAGTTGCCTAAAAAAGTAACAGAACAGGCACCTTTTCAGATCCTTCTTGAGTAATTCTTGTTCTGTTCTGTCTCTCACAGGGAGCATTAGAACAAATTGCCTGATGCAACATAAACAGTTCTACTTAATGCAAAATCCATTTCTCTCATTTGCTGAGTTGGAAAGAGGTAATTCATTGTATTCCAGTAACATAATAATAAATAGAAAGTTTAACAGAAGAGCCTGGGTGCTTTGGAAGCACAAGTTCAAATACTCCCATCTTGGCTACAATAGCACAGAGCCCAGATTATATAGAATTGATCTGAGTCCTTGAAAACATACACACACACACACCATATATACTACAACTTTATGAAAGCAGAGTGTCTCTCATTCTCTCTCTCTCTCTCTTTCTCTTTCTCTCTATCTCTCTAGTAAAACTTCATGAAAGCAGCATCTTCCAGGGAGCAAAACACAAATTTCAAGTTTTTCCTTCAACCTTGCAGACAGAGCTTGACCCTGTGGGTTTTCTTTATCCCAGGCTAAACATTTGCTTTGAAACGAACTTGGTACTATGTGAATATATTTCTATGCCTTTTGATTTAGAATAAGCAGATGTTAAAGACTGGGTGAAAGGTATCCTTTAATATCATTTATATTTCAGCTTTTTACAAGTCTATATGAAAGGAGACATGATATAAATCATCTATACAACACCCAAAAAATGCCTTAGACCGACAGTAGACAATTATGAATGCTGATACATAAACTTGCCATATTTGCTAAATGCCATGAGGATAAGTACATAGCCCCATGTCAGCGTAGTAAATATTTCTCACTTGAAGCCAGGGCTGACGAGCACAATCTCTAAAGGGAGTGTTATTGATTAGTCGGTGTTTCTTCTACTCATATAATAAACTTGGGTAAAGTTCAGAGATCCTGTCTTCCAGACTGGTTTCCAGGCTCCAGGCTTTTCATGAGGGACTGATAACCCTGGTAGCCATCACCACATACCTGACTATGGCCAGAAGACCCCAGGTTGGCAATGGGGGAAAAGCATTTTTCCCAGTTCCATTCTTAGAGACCTGGAAAAAGATTCGGATCTGTGAATACAGCTCAGTACAGTGTGTGTGAGTGTGTGTGTGTGTGTGTGTGTGTGTGTGAGTGTGTGTGTGTGTGTGTGTGTGTGTGTGTGTGTGTGTGGTGTGGATAAGATGAAGACGGTTTGTCCAAGTCAGCTTGTGTGTTTGTGGAGAGAGTTGTATCCACTTTGGAACATAGATCTGAGTGATGTCTTCCCCTTTGTATTTCCTAGTTTCTTTACGGAAGCCAGGAAAATGAATCTAGCCATTTCGTAAGTTTGAAGGATACAAGACAGCAAGAAGGTGAATGGGGGGCTCTGGTCCCTGAGCCCTCATGAGCTCACCCTGGCTCCTGGCGTCTTAAAGTGGCTTTCAGCAAAAGGGCCAGTGTCCTTATTCCCAAGCCCGTCTCCCAGGCCAATTTTGATCTCTGATCTTAGATCACTGTCCCAGGGTTAGGGCAAAGCTCTGGTTTAGGAGAACATCTCGTGTGAAAAGGATGTTTTTTGGTCAGTGCCAAGAACCACCTTGCCCTAACACCTCTAGGGTCCCACCGTATCTCTCACCCTGTGCCCCAAAACAATCTGTTGCTGGTTTTGCTCTGCTCCCCACCACCCCAGCTCATAACCATCTAGCGCTTCTCAGCCCTCCGCCTACCGACACCTTCACTCAACCCGCACCTCGCTGTCCCTTGGCAGCGCTCTGAGCAGCAAAGCAGAGGGCTCGGGGCCGCTTGTCCACTTACCCCGGGGCCAAGTGGTTTGTTCGGATCTGCGTCGTCTGGCGTCCGCAAGCCAAGGAGCACAGTGTCGCCGCCTTACCGGTTCTCTTGTGGCGCGCCAACAGCAGCCGCCTGGGACAGCCAGGGGCCTCCAGGCTGCCGGCTGGTGGGCGGATGAGCAAAGGGAAAGGGGCGGGATGTAACGAGGCACACGAGCGCAAGTGCTTGCTCCTATCTTGGTTTCTCCCTTCGCTTCTCAGTCAGTCCCAAACTTCCCTGTGGCCGGCCCTCTCTCCTCACCTTTCGCCTTCCTCAGCACCCCGAAACTCTTTGCTCTACCCGCGCCCCTGCCTGTCCCCGCTTGCTTCTCCCGGTTCTCTGACCCAACCTGTGCCCCTTCAGACGCACGCACCCCCTTCACGCAGCCAGCCACACAATAAGGGCAAGGGAAGAAACTGACACAGGGAAACTGACAGGAGTAGCTGACACGGGAGTCTGAGGGAGAGAGGAAGAGAAGAGACAGGGAGAAACAGACACGGAGAGACCAGCATTCACACTTACGTGCACAAACACACACTCAAGCTCCAGCCGCTAGGTAGCAGCTGGCAGGAGCCCCGGTCACCCCTACAAATCATTCTAGACTAGAGATTTCTGTCCCCTTCTGCTGCCGCTTCTGGAAAATGCTATACAACGAGCGGGAGAGAAAAGCAAAGAGGAGTGGGGAGGGGAAAATCGAGGAGGCGCGCTCCCTGTCTTCTCCCCACCCCTAGCTCCAAAAATGTCCAACCCTGAGCTCTTCCTTTTCCCTTTTATCTGCTCCGGCCTCCCTCTGCTCCTTTTCTCTTTCTCCTTTCCTTTGGGTGGCTGCAAGCTGGTAGAACCCGTCTCGGTTGTGATGTGTGTGAGTGTGTGTGAGTGTGTGTGTGCGCGCACGCGCGCGTGTGTGTGCGAAAGGAGAGAGAGAGAGATGGGGGAGAGACGCGCGGTAGGCAAAAGCACCTCTCACCTCCCCCAGCCTGGGCAGGGTGCCTCACACACTCAGAGCTCAAGGCAGGGGCGGGCAGGGCGGGGCGGGGGAGACGGGGAGGGGGGAGGGAAAGGAGAGAGAGGACGGGGCAGCCTGCAGGGGCAACAGTTCCTGCCGTCTTTGCAGCTCGGTAGCCAGGGGTGGAAGGAAGCCGAAGCCGAGACCCCAAGTCAGCCCCCGGTGCCCTGTCCCACCGTCTCATCTCTTCCCCCCTCGGTACGGAATTTTATGTTTCATTCGTTTGGTCTCCCCGGGCCTCTTCCTCCCTTGGGTGGTGGCAGAGACTGGGGTGCTGAGCGCGGGTTTGGGTAGAGTGGACCAGAGCACTAGCTTGCAGAGTCTCTCTTTGCCCCTTGTCCTGAGTGCCCTGCTTTGGACAGTGACCCCCACCCACCCCTCTCAGCCCAGGCTTTGAGCTGGTGGTGGCGGGGCTGCGCAGGCAGCCATGGGCCATCCCGGGGGAAGGGGAGCTGAGCCCTCGAGGAGTGCCGGTGAGCAGCGGGCGGACTGCAGGACAGCGGGACTGACCACGGGACCCTGATACTCCGGGGTCTGACCTGGGGGTCTTCTTGGTCGGCTTCAACCCCTGACTTGTCTAGTGTAACTCAGGGCAGGTAGCCCGGGAGTTCAACCCAACGGGAGCACAGCCCAATTCTCCCATCCTTGCCCTTCTCACCCTTAGGGTCGGTCTTCTGAGATCCAACCTAGATTGAAGGGGCGGGGCGGGGGCGCGGGTGTGGGGGATGGATAGTGGTGTTGTAGGATGAGGCAGTAAGTTGCTTAGTGGTGGCAGTGGCGTCAGTGTGTATGTGTGTGGGGCGGGGTCAGTGTCACCGTCACCGGACACTTCGGACACTTCGATCTTTGCGCCTTGGTGTCACGTGAGGCACCTCCGCACCCCCACCTCTCTCCCTGTACTGTGGCACCCAGAACGCCGACCCTCCTGAACCTCCTGGAAAGGACTAAATGGCCCCACCCCCACCACAAGCCTGAGACTTCTACCTGCAACCTGCAGGCACTTAGGTCCGCTAGCTGGCAGCATCTCCTGGCCCGGCCACAAAGCCCCAAAGCTCAGCTTTGTCTTTATCTACCTCATTACCTCTCTCCAGAAAGAAGGGTTAGAGGCTCTGCCATTCTGGATGCTGGGCCGGTACCTGAAACCCTGCCCAGTCTCAGAACAACTCGGTGCTCAGAGAAGGTTCTGCTGTGCTTCCCGCTGTCGCCTTCACCCCCTGACTGAGCACACTGTGAGCTTGAGCTGGGCTCCAAGAACCGTCTGCCCTGCCTAACTGGCGGAGTGTTCCCATTGCTCTGCTGGTGAAGCTGGTGTAATTAGGTTTAGTGGGCGCCCTAGCAACTCTCCTAGGCTACCCTGAGAGAGTCCCTTGGGGCACTAAGCAAGACAAGTTTTTCTGTTGTCCTCGGTCCCCTTAGCCCCGAAATAGCCCAGTATTCTGGAGAGTATTAAGCTTTTGTGTGAGAGCAAGGCACTGGAGAAAAAGTATTGCTTTAGGGGATGAAGAGTTTGTGTTTGTGTGTGGGGAGGGGAGGGGTGAGGGTGGAGCCTCCCCTTCCATACTCTTTAAACATTTTAAGAAGTGTTTCTAAAGATTGGCCAATGATGTAGATTAAAAAAAAATCACTCAGTTCTGGAACCTTGCTGCCTTTCTTCCATTCAAACATAGTTTTACTGTGGCCAGCCACCTCGAGTGTACAGCCTCTCAAACAGAAGAGGTCTATGTTATGATTAAGTGGGTTCCTCCTTTGGCATGAGGAGTGAGGAGGAAATATGACTCTGGACAATACATTAGGGCATATCCTTTTCTCTGACCAAGCTACAGTTCAGGGGAAGCTTTTACTTCAAGCCTAGGATGCAACCAGGAGTAGTGGCCCGGGAGAAGGAAAGAAAGCCCTATTCTTGTGAGCTGTCTCCTTTGAAGGCCCTATATATACAGTACAGTGTCTTTAACAGAGGGGTATTGTGGGTGTTTTTGAATTTGGGTACTTTCTCAGTGGATTGTGGTTAAGACCCATTTTTTTCTATCTGCTCCTGTCTGCCCTACCCTGTTAACCTCTTCAGGAGTTCAAGGATATACAAAGGAAAACCCTTTCCAAAGTTAAAAGCACCATGCAAATGTCAGATATTACTATATGAATTCCAGGACAAACTTACTGAAGGTTCTCCTAGTACAGTTAAGAAGCTGACTTGAGTAGGTGCCTAAGCTTGCCTAGGTTGCTTGTCAGCCTTGAGGGCTGGGGACTCATCTTCTCTGTGGATATGGAAATATTCAGGTTTTCTACTTGGTGGCTGAGAGTGTATGTTTGTTTGAACTCTCCTGGGGCAGATTGCAACCAGAGGCCACATCTGCAAAAGTGGTTCAAAGCCAAAAATGGAAGAGACTATGGATAATTTAAGCCCAGATCTATCTGGTTTCTAGGCAAGCTTTACTCACATGGCCTGACCTATTCAAACACCATCCAGATATGACTGTCAAAATGCAGTTGAGACTGAAACATTCAAGGGCTCTCTCCTCTGCTCTTCTTACAGCCTTGACCAGAGTAGTAAGTGGGATCTGTAGACAGGAGTTTAGTGTAATAGGCAAAGACAGACTGATAGGAGGAAGCCAGAGAGTAAAGGTGTTTTCTTTTCCCCGTTAAGAAGAGCTTCTCAACCTGGGCACTACTGACATTTGGGGCCAGATGATTTCTTATTGTGGGGGCTGTCCTGTGTGTTATAGGATACTTAACAACATCCCTGGACTCTTTACTAGATGTCGGTAACACCCACCCCCATCTTGTGACAACCAAAAATGTCTCCAGACATTGCCAAATGTCTCCTACAGGGCAAAATCACCCTCCCCATTGAGAACTACTGCCATTTAAGGTAGTGTCACATTTCAAAGATCGTATTTTACCTTAATTTTACCCACATGGGCTTGTCCAGATCTTGTATGGAACACAATCTCAGGAAATATGGAATATTTTGTATATGAAATAAGAAACAACATAAAAAGGAGTCCTTACAAATAAATAAATTTGGACAAATGATTGACTTCATCATTATAATCATTGCTACCCTCATCACCATCTAACTTTTATTGAGCACTCACTCTCAGTAGGGTGTTAATTATAGCAAAGATCTATAAGGCATAATTCTAGCCTTCAATACATTAAGAAACTATTGAATTTTTCATCCCCAAAGGGGAAGGTTTACAGATTTTCATGGATAACCAGCTTCTGGATTGAATCCAGCCTGGCTTTCTACCTCTTCTATTTCCCTTTTGTTCCCAAACATTGACGTATTTTTTAAGGTTCTGCCTTAGGGATTGCCCTTTTGTCTTGTTAATTACCATAGGTCGGTCTACCTTCAGTTTTTTGTGTGTGCGACTTCCCTCTATAAGGCATTTATGCCATAACAATGTATCCAGCATCGAAATGACCACAACATCAAAAGGCTTTAACAAATTGAGCATTTTGAAGGCAAGTTTTTATCTTCTGTCAACTGAAAAAAAATGCACATCCTAAAAGTTGAGAATTATGTTTTGTTTGGCAGACTTTCTGAGGACTCAAGCTGGATAGCTCAACCTCAGAGATCTCTTGAGGGACTGCTCTAAAGAGATAAAGGAGGATCCAGGATATATAGGGGTTTTTGCAACAAAGGCCAGGTAGCTGGAACATCGAAAGTTTACTGTTAATGAAAGAAAACTAGACATCTTAAGTTAAGGAATTTAGCACTTTTCTATGCATGGGAAGACCACAAGGGTCTGGGCTCATTGAAATCATTCCTTTGATTCGCACTTTAGCTATCTAGGGGCAGTATCCTGTTCTTTCCCATCCCCTCAGGGTGCACCATTGAGGGTGGCTGCAGTGGCTGAAGGCTTGCAGAGGGCAGCCCATTTGTCTCCATTCTGAGTTCCCTCAGGGCTCACCGTTGGGGCAGCGGTAGTGGTCAATGGCTTGAAGGTATCCTTTGTTTGCTGATATGGCAGGCAGCAACATTCACAGTACAAAGGAAGGGACTTCTAGTTACCTGCTTGTAAGAGACATACTCAACAATGGCAAAGGAAATAGGATGGAATGGAATGTAAGAAGAGATGATTCTTAAAATATAGCAGAGTGTTGAAAAAATGTCTCTGTGTGGTTGTGGATTTTAATGCTCAGTGGTATTTCTGCCCCAGGAAGTCAAACAACACTAATGTGAGTTGTGGGATCCTGATCAGGGATTCAGCAAAGGAAAATGCAGGAGGAAGTGTGGAGTATCTGTTCAAAAACAGCTAAATAAGCTCCTGCCTTAGAAAATAAGTTTCCAATGAGCCAGACTTACATCAGTGTCACTTACTTTGAATTACTACTAATCCAATACCATATATATATATATATATATATATATATATATATATATATATATATATATATATATATATATATATATATCAACATGCCACTTGTAAAGACCAGTGCGGGAACCAACCATCAGTACACTTTTTTTTTATACATCTTGTACACTCATAAATTAGGATTCTCTTGCCAAGACTAATTATTTAAATAAAGTTTTGTCTGAATTGGAACCATGAGTGGCTGTTAGTAATTGAAAACATGTTTCACATTTCAGAAGTATGTTTAAATTCTTAGATCACAACAGGATCCCTGTAATCAAGGCATCAGGCCTTAAATAGTGATTAATCTTAATAAGAGAAGTATAAACAGAGCCACACATCACGGGTTAGCTAAGGACTTTTCTGTGCTTACCATTAATAGGAATACAAATGAGGCTGGCCCTGGGCAAATTTATTAAGTGGGATTTCAGAGTCACAGAACATTAGAGAACATTGGGCCAGTGAGAAGGGCCTTGCTTGAGGTTCCATTATAGTTAGTGACAGAGACAAGTCTTGCTGCTCTGTGACTGACTCTGTGGCCGCAGGAAGGAAGCTTTAGTCTTTTTTTCTGCCTATTCCTTTCTCAGCTTATTAAAAGTCTGCCCTCCTGGAATGATACTGTCTGCCCTAACCAAAACACCAGTGTGTTCCCTCTCCCGGGAGTAGTTCTGTCTTTAGCCTTTTTTCCAGCATGAGGGGACAGGTATTTCTTTGGAATAAAGACTTCCTGAGGCCCCTGAAATCACCCCAATTGTAGGTTAGGCCTTGTAAGTCTCTGGAGGCTGTTTCTCCAGCCTTTTCAAGAATGGGCAATTTTTTTTTTATTTCAGGGAGGGCTTGGTACGAAAATAAAATTTTGAGTGTTTTTCTGGAGGGTTTGTTGGTGTGAAGGAGTATCTCATGAATTGTACTTTATTCTTGATCAATGACACAAGTCCTTATGCATGGAGTAATGAGAGCCTAGCTATGGAAAGTCTTTGGAGAGTGGGTTGTGCTAGAGAGTGTAGGCTTTAGAGTCAGATAGACCTGGGTTTGGATTCCAGCTCCATGTATTATTAGTTGTGGAAATTAAGTTATGTTAACTTTGGTTTGCTCATCCATAAAATGGGGATAATGAGTTGTTTAGTGGGTTTAACTGGATAATACATAAGCTTAGCATAGAGCCTAGTCTATAGCAGTAGCTCAACAATTGCAAATTTCCCTTCTTTTCCCTTTCTGCCTTTTTTGTCCTGAGGTGATACATATAACATAAAATTAGCCTTCTTAAACTGTACAATTCAGTGGCATTTAATATATTCACATGTTATGCAGCCTTCATCTCAATCTAGTTCCAAAACATTGTCATCACCACAAAAAGAGACCCTTGTCCCCATTAATCAGTCACCTTGCATTCCTTCCTCCCCTAGCCACTGACAGTAGTTAATTTGCTTTCTGCCTTTATGGATTCAGCTATTCTAGACATTTCAGGTAAATGGAATCATACAATATGTAACCTTTTGTGTCTGGCTTGTTCACTTAGCATAATGTTTTCAAGGTTTATCCATATTCTAGCATGTATAGGTACTTCGCCCCTTTTTATGACTAAATATATCCATATGGATATATTATTGTCTTAGTTCAGGCTGTTACAATGGAATACCATAAATTGAGTGGCTTAAACAGTAAGTGTTTATTTGTCATAGTGTCGAGGTTGGGATTTCCAAGATCGAGATGCCAGCAGAGTATATGTCTGGTGAGGACCCTCTTGGTTTGCAGATGGCTGTCTTCTTGCTGTGTCCTCATAAAGCAAACGGGGAGGAGGGAATGAAGAGGGAGAAAGTGAGCAAGCATTAATCCCGCCATCAGGGCCCCACTCTCATGACCTCATCTAAACCTAATTACCTCCCAAAGGCTCTATCTCCAAATACTGTTACCCTGGGGGTGAATTTTGGCGGTGGAGGGGGGGATACAAAATTCAGTCCATAGCAACCACATTTTGTTTTATCTATTCATCAAGTGACATTTAGTTGTTTCTACCTTTTGGCTGTTATGAATAATGCTTTTCTGAACTTTTGTGTACAAGTATTTGTTTGAATACTTGTATTCAATTATTTTGGGTACATACCTAGAAGTGGAATTGCTAAGTTATATAGTAATGCTGTTTAACTGTCTGAGGAACCACCAAACTGTTTTTCACAGTGGCTGCACCATTTTATATTCCCACCAATAGCCTACAGTGGTTCTAAATTCTCCACATCATTGCCAATACTTGTTATTTTCCATTTTTTGCATTACAGCCATCCTAGTGGATGTGAAGTGGTGTCTTATTTGGATTTTGATTTGAATTTTCCTAATGATTAGTGATGTTGAACATCTTTGCCTGTGTGTGTGTGTGGGCTAATGTGTATCTTTTTTGGAGAAATGTCTATTTAAGTCCTTTGCCCATTTTAAAATTGAGTCAATTTTCTATTATTTGTAGGGTTGTAAGATTTCTTTATGTATTCTGGATACTAGACTTATCAAATATATGATTTGCAAATATTTTATCTCATCCTGGAGGTTGATTTTTTACTGTCTTGGTAGTATCCTCTGATGCACAAAAGGCTTTAATTTTGGTGAACTCCAATTTATCTGTTTTTCATTATTGTTGTTGCTTCTGTTTTTGGTGTCATATTTAAGAAACTATCACATACTTCAAGGTCATGAAGATTGCCCCTATGTTTTATTCTAAATGGTTTATAGTTTTTAGCTCTTATATGAGGTCTTTGATTCTTTTTGTGTTAATTTTTATTATATGAGATGGGGGCCCAACTTCATTCTTTTGCATGTGGATATCTAGTTGTCCCAGCATCGTTTGTTGAAGAGACTGTTTTTTCTCTATTGGATTGTCTTGCACCCTGTCAAAAATCAATTTGCCATAAATGTGTGGATTTATTTCTAGACCCTCAATTCTATTCCACTGGTATAATTTGTCTGTGCCTATACCACACTCTTTTGATTGCTATAGCTTTGTATCAAGTTTTGAAATAGGAAAGTATGAGGCTTTAAATATTGTTCTTTTTCAAGGTTAATTTGACTATTCAGGGTGCTCAAGTGGCACATAAATTTCCATTTCCATTTCTTCAAAAAAGGCCAGCATTTCCATTTCCTCAAAAAAGGCCATTAAGATTTTGGGGTTTTTTTGACTTTTTTTATTGAGTTATAGTCATTTTACAATGTTGTGTCAAATTCCAGTGTAGAGCACAATTTTTCAGTTATACATGAACATACATACATTCATTGTCACATTCTCTTTCGCTGTGAGCCACCACAAGATCTTGTATATATTTCCCTGTGCTACACAGTACAATCTTGTTTATCTATTCTACATTTTGAAATCCCAGTCTGTCCCTTCCCAACCCCTGTCCCCCTGACAACCCCAAGTTTGTATTCTATGTCTATGAGTCTGTTTCTGTTTTTTTTTTTTTTTAAGATTCCACATATGAGCGATCTCATATGGTATTTTTCTTTCTCTATCTGGCTTACTTCACTTAGAATGACATTCTCCAGGAACATCCATGTTGCTGCAAATGGCATTATGTTGTCGCTTTTTATTGCTGAATAGTACTCCATTGTATAAATATACCACATCTTCTTTATCCAGCCATCTGTTGATGGACATTTAGGCTGTTTCCATGTCTTGGCTATTGTAAATATGCTGCTATGAACATAGGGGTGCAGGTGTCATTTTGGAGTAGGGTTCCTTCTGTATATATGCCCAGGAGTGGGATTCCTGGGTCATATGGTAAGTCTATTCCTAGTCTTTTGAGGAATCTCCATACTGTTAAGGCCATTAGGATTTTCATAGTAATATATTTAACGTATAGATCACTTTAGGGAGTATTTCCATCTAAACAATATTGTCTTCCAATCTATGACACATGATGTCTTTCTATTCATTTAGGTTTTCTTTTTTTTTTTTTTTACAATTTATTTTTTTATTTTTATTTTTTGAGATTTTTTTGGGGGAGGGAGGTAAGTAGGTTTGTTTGTTTGTTTGTTTATTTGTTTATTTACAGAAGAGGTACTGGGAAATGAACCCAGGACCTTGTGCATGCTATGCAAGCGCTCTACCACTTGAGCTATACCCTCCCTCTCATTTAGGTTTTCTTTAATTTCCTTAAGGAGTGTTTTATAGTTTTCAGTGTGTAAGTCTTATACCTCCTTGGTTAAATTTATTCCTAAGTATTTTCATCTTTTTGATGCTATTGAAAATTAGATTGTTTTCTTAATTTTATTTTTTTATTGCTAATTCCTAATGTATAGAAATGCAAACTATTTTTGCATCTTGATCTTGTATAACCTGCAACTTGTCTGATTCATCCATTGGACTTAATAGTTGTTTTGTGTATTCTTTAGGATTTTTTCTGTATATATGTCATCTGTGAATAGAGATATAGTTCTACTTCTTCCTTTCCAATTTGGATGCTTTGAATTTCTTTTTCTTGCATGATATGTTCTAGGAAGTGAAAGAAAATAAAAGGAACTGTCATATAGATCCCAAGGAGAAAGAGTGGCAAGAATAGTCAGGGACTAGATTATGCAGTTATGTGAAATAATGTGAGGACCTGTTGCCATGCTAGGGACTTTGAATTTCATCCTATGAAACATAAAAAGCCATTGAAGGAGAATTGCACAACCAGCAATTCATGTTAGAAGGATCACTCTGTCTATGGAGAATGGGTTAGAAGGGAAGAAGACTAGAAGCAGGGAGATGAGCTAGGAGAGTATTGAAATAATATAGGAAAGTGGTGGCCTAGAATAAAGTAGTCACTGTCAGGATGTAGAAAAGAGGACAGAACCATGAGATAGTTAAGAAATATAATTAACAAGACTTAGTGATGGCTTGACTGTGATTGATGAGGAAGAGAGATGTGTCAAAGAAAACTTCCAAGTTTCTGGCTTGAACAAGTAGGTAAATAGTGATACCATTTTACTGAAATGGGGAAACTGAAGAATATGAATGTTGATGGGAAGAATATGAGTTCAGGTAGGATAGGAAGAGTATAAGATGCCTGTGAGTTATCCAAAGGGAGATGTTAGAGAGAGTTGATCATATAAATCTGGAGATCAAAAGAGGTCAAGGTCAGTGGCAAGATTTGGAAGTTGTCAACATGTAGATAATATTTAAAAATATGTGGTTGAATGATATCATCTAGGGAGAGAATGTAAATAGAAGAGGGCAGGGGATTGAGCTATGGTTCTCCAAAATTTATACATCAGGAAGTGAAGTAAAGGCCATCAAAGAAGATTGAAAATACTAGAGATAAAGGAGAAATATAAAACTAGTGAAGAATAGTATGATAGTCTAAACATTTGAGGATGGTGGCCAAGGGATAAGTATTTCAAGAGGGAGTAATAACATTAACTGATGCTGCTGAGAAGGATGAAAAATGAGTAGTGTGGTTAATGGCATGATAGTCATGGATTCCCTGAGTTTAGTCAGAATGCACTGGACTGGAGAGTGAGAGAGACATGAAGAAATGGAAACATTCTGGAAAACTTGTTCAAGATATTTGGCAGAAAAGAGGAAATGAATGGAGAGACTAATTGGTGGCACATGTAGGGTCAAGTGAGATTGGGTTTCTTTTTATTTTTAAGATGGAAAAGTCTTTGAGATGTTTACATACTGACAAGGAAGGACAAATAGAAAAGGAAGGTAGGAGAAAGAAGATAATCAATATGGTGGGGGTCCCCTAAAAGGGGGCAGGATTAGTCTTAAAGAGGAGGGGGACATCTTTTTCATTGTAACATGAATGAAGAAACAAAAGTATCAGTGTGAATTCAAACAAGTTTCTAGATTTCATAGTATAAAGGTGTGGCTATTTTGTTCTGGCGCTTTCATATTTGGAATAGGAGGAAATGAGACCATTTGTCGAAAGGGAAAACTTAAGGTATGAGAGCTTAGAGGTTTAAGGAGAGTGGAGAAAATAATTTTGAAAAATGGGAGATCCAGCTAAGTAAGTAACTTAGAATTACCAGGCAGTGTTGAGAGCAGGTTGGTGGTTTTCTAACACTGCTTAGCAGACTGAGTGCAGATGTGGAGAAGGGAGGTGGTTAACTTATCCAGGGTTTTGCCAAGCGGGTGTGATAGACGTTCAGTGGATCCAGAGAGCTAGAGGATGGGTCACTGAATCTATGCTTGATGCAGAGAGACGTGAAGGCAGGCAGAGGCTATGGAGAGGGTAAAAATAGAGGGTTCAGTGGACAGTTGGTCCCAATGAGGTTGAAGAACTTCATTTTACTGAGAATGATCGCATGTGTGCAGCAGCAGGATAGGAATTTGTGGTAAGAGAGTGGGTTCAGAAATTGTAATTTTAGAGAACAAGCAGTTTCTGATACTGACATATCAGGCGTGTGGCTGTGAAAGTAGATGGCTGAAGTATAAGTGGAGGAGGAGAAGATAATTGGAAATAGAACTGAAGGGTCACGATGTTAGTTAGATCATTCATAGAGACATGGATGTCACCCAAGGTAATGGCAGGAGTTGGTGTGTAGAGAAAGTTGAGAACCTGAAGTTTTTAAAAAAATTTTTAATAATTTTGTTCTCTTTTTTTAATGAGGGGAAGGTAATTGAGTTTATTTATTTATATTTGGAGGAGGTACTGAAGATTGAACCCAGGGCCTCGTGCATGCTAAGCATGCCCTCTACAGCTTAAGCTATACCCTCTCCCCAAGAATCTAAAGTTTTAAATAAATGACAGGATGGAGATGGTGGTGGAGGAGTGGTGATAAAGTGACTGGGAAGTTGGTGTATGGTAAGAATGGTTAGAAGGCTATTGAGCCGAATGGTATGAGCTTTAAAGTAGCAGGGCTTATCTGGAAACTGGAGCCAGACTGCTGATTCCGCCATGGGGTGACGTTTGTCAAGTTACTTAACCTCTGTGCCTCAGTTTTTATCTGTAAAGTGGGTATAATAATAGTACCTACCTCATAGGCTTGTTAAGAAGATCAAATAAGTTAATAGCTGAAGAATATTTAGAACAGCACCTGGTCCATAGTAATGCTATTGTACTGTCCTTCTTTACAGAAGGCTAGGTGCCCATCTCTGATTATATTCAGAAGTAAGATCTCAATCAAGTATAGACATCCCATTTGTTGGCTTGAGGGTTTTTTTTCCTGTCATTTGTGGCTTATTTTCACCAGGGCTATACTGAGTATATCTGCAGTGAGGTTCTTAGACTCACCCAGGTCATCAGCATGGAAGCCATGCCTTCTGAATCCCAATTTGTTGAGAAAGAGACTTATGGGAAACATATAAACTGTATCCTCAAAGGCTGTATCAGTAATGATGACATTAGACTTCTTATAAGCAGAGTGACCTGGAGGAGCTTCATCAACACTTTTAGAGTCACTTTAAACAATGTGGTGTAACCACTCCCAGTAGCCGTTTCCCTGTTTGGAAACCACAGCCAACCCCACAGTATGAGAACCTTGCATTGCATAGCAAAGAAAGGATGTTGAATAGGGAGGTTAACAGGGTGGATGATTTCTGCGTGTTTTCTGTTTTCCCTCTTTTTCCCAATAAGTGCCTAGTGCTGAAAATGCACTTTTTATACCCCCCTCTATCAAAATGTATTCTTTGGAAAAGATCTGATAAAATGATTATTAGTACTTATGGCCCATCCTAGAGACACATTTTTAACAATGTTCAATGCCTTAAGCCAAAAGTGGAAAAGTAGAATTTTAGGTATTAGTGAGCTGGGAAGGACCAGGAACCTTCTCTTCAATCTGGCCTTGACCATTGGCCTCTTTTTTGAGCCATACACTGTGCTAGAGCCTAGATCTGAATAAGACAATTTCTGGTTTCAAGAAGCTTATCTATAGGTGGGAAATAGACACTGTAAAACATAATTACAACATGATTACTGCTGTATCAGTGGTGTGGGCAAAATGGGAATCGAGAAAGGGTGACAAATTCCTAACTCTGTCTGTGGGACTCAGGGAAGACTTCATTGGAAGAGGTGATATTTTAACTCGGACTTGAAGGATGAATGAGTGTGCTGGAGAAAGGATATAGGGAAGATATTCTATGCAGAGAGAACAACATGTGCAAAAATATGGATCCAGAAAAGGATTTACTAAGAGCATATTTTCTAGTGGTGTGGGAACTCTACCACAGCTAAAGCATAGAAGGTGTGTGGGGAAGGTGTGGCAGGAGGTGAAGTGGAAGAGGGTGTGTGTTAGATTGCCAAGGAAGTTTTATACTGTACTAAGGAGTTTGGCACTGGAGAATCAACAGAGGTTTTTAGAAGCAAAGTGGATATGTGATCAAATATGTTTGTTTTTGTTTCTCAGAGAATGGGATTGGTAGCTTTATGGAGGATGAGGGAGAGACTAAAGGGACGTGGAGCTAAGAAGCTGTTGGAATAGTCCAAGAAACACAATGAGCATGTGAACTAAAGCAGTGTCTGTGATAGAGAGGATTGAAGAGACAGTTTTGAAATAAGGTTCATAGGGTTTGGTAACTAATTAGAAATACAGAGTGAGGCGGAAAGAAGAGTGAAGAATTATAGGAAGGCTGATTGTGTAGATAGTAACCAAAATGAGGTAAACTGGAAGAAGCAGGCTTAAGAGGAATAAACTTAATTCAATTTTGAGGTGGCTGTGGGACAATCAGGTAAGTAGTCAGAAATACAGCTCTGGGCTCCAGGAAGAAAACAGTATCCTGTAAAACAAAAGTGAAATTTCCCAGAAAGATAAAGTATAGTGAAAATTGAAAATAGGCCACAGGAATTTAGCAATAAAAGAAACTTAGCAAGAATGGTTTTAGTGTTGTCGTGGGAACCGAAATAAGACTGCATTGATGTGAAGTTTAAATGAGAAAAGTTAGAAACAAAGAGTAAAAAAATAGAGTAAAATTAGTATCAAATGAACTAAACTAAAAAAGCAAGGCATGGAGTATTAATTAGGGGAAAAGGACATTATCCTTTATTGACAAAAGCTGCAATCTACAATAAACATATGAGTCATGAACTTTTATACACCAGTTAATGTAACATGGTGGTTTATAAAAGCAAAGTGTTACAAGGAGAAATTGACAAAAGTATAATCCTAATGGGATGCATTAACATACCTGTATTAGTTAGAGTTAGTTTTGGCTGCATGCAAGGAAAAACTTAGAATAACAAGGGCTTAAACTGGATAGAAGCTTGTTTATCCCTTATGGAAAAGAAATCTGGATGTAGATATTCCAGGGCTTATGTCTTGCTGTTCTCTCATCATTAGGGTATTTGCCTCATAGTCCAAAGTGGCTTCTTGATTCCAGCTATCTTATCTACATTCCATGTAGGAGAAAGGGAGAATAGGAGCTGCCCCCACCATTCAGATTTATCTCAGGTATATTATAGTAGCCAGAACTTAGATGAGTGCTGTGAGGGAGGCTGGAAAATGTGGTCTTCTCTTGAGTGGCAATATGCCCAACTAAAATTCAGGCAGGCCTCTGTTACAAGAAGGGGAGGAATGGATGTTGGGTTGGCAAGTAGCTGCCTCTGCTTTGTAATTGTCTCACTCTTTAACAGATCAAATAGGTGAAAAGGAAAGAGAACCAATAAATTAAATAATAGAATTAAAAAGGTTGACCCTATAAATAGATCTGTATCTACAATTTTGTGCCCTACACAGAGCACATGTTTTTACTACATGCTCATGAAACATTTACAAAAAATATTTTCATGTTGAAGACCACAAAGGAAACCTCAGTGTATTACCAAAAGCAAGAGTGGTTGAGGCCATAATCTCATATTATCTGATCACAACTCAATGTACCTAGATATTAAAAAGCAAAAATAAATAAATAAAATCAAACCAACAGATCATTAAAAAAGCACTTACTCTAATATATAACTTTGGAATCAAAGATTAAAATCAAAACTTCAATTATATATTAGTTATATAATAATGATGAATGTAACATACCAACAATTTAGAGAACACACCCAACCCTTTATTCAAAGGAAAATTCACATAATTTTTTGTCAAACAAGAAAGGAAAAAGATAAATCACGAAGCTAGAAAAGAAAAAAATAAAAGTAAGTTAGAAAAGTATGAGTAATTTATTATTATAGATGAAAGAAGAAACAAGACAGAAAACAGAAACCCAGGAAAACTGATAAGTAAATCTAAAAAGCCAGATTTTGAAATGACACATAAGTGACAAATCCCTGGCAAGAGTAATCAAGAATATAAAAGGGAAAAAAAGGAAAAAGAAAAAGAAAATACAACAGTAGAAATGCTATGTAGTGGGTTGAAGAGTGTCATTCCTCCAAAAAAAATTCACGTCCACTGGAACATCAGAATGTGACCTTACTGAAAATAGGGTCTTTGCAAATGTAATTAAGATGAAGTCATACTGGATTAGCACAAGCCCTAAATTCAATGACTGGTGGAACACACAGAAGAGGGGACACACTGACATACAGAGTGCCTGGTGAGCACACAGAAAAACACCGAGAGACACAGGGAAGAAGGCCATGTGAAGCTGGAGTTAAGCTGACATAAGCCAAGGAGTATCAGGAGCCCCTAGAAGCTGGAAGAGGCAGGGAAGGATTCTCCCCTTAGAAACTTTGGAGACAGTAGGACCCTCTAGACGCATTAATTTTTACAATCTGGCTTCCAAAACTATGAGAGAGTAAATTGCAATTGTTTTAAGTTACCGAGTTTGTGCTACTTTGTTATGTTAGCCCTAAGAAAATAATATGCATAGAAGCTTAAAACTTGAGAGCTAAGTAGATGATAGGGACTATTCTAAGTGTTTTACATTTTTACACAGGTTAACTAATTTCATCCATACGACACCTAGTGAGGTAGGTGCTGTTTTACAAATCAAAATACTGAGAGTTTAAGTAATTTACCCAAGTAAAGTATTCAAATCCAGATAGATTTCAGAACCTGTGGTCTAAGTCAGTACAGTTAACTTTCTTTCAGGCATAATATGGACATAGTAGGTTGAGCGAGAGAGAGGGAGGGCGAGGGAAAGGGAGAGAGAAATGAGAATTGTATATATATTTGAAATTTGAAGTGGGGGGTGGTAGAGTGCATGCCTAGCATGTACGAGGTCCTGGGTTCAATCCCCAGTATCCCCACTATAAGCAAACAGACAAACAAACGTGAGTACCTCCTCCCCACCAAAAAAAAAAAAAAAGATATATATCTGTATGTCTATATCTATATCTAAATTTGAAATCCTGGGCGAAATTACAAAAATTAACCCAAGAAGAGTGGAAAGTTAATATCCATGGAAAACATCATCAAATAACTATCAAGTTTTCCATGACAAACCAGATAACAAAGCAAATAAACAAAAACCAAACAGAATTAATACCACATTGAGTTCCATAGGTGAGTTCTTTCAAACACTGAAGAAAGCATTTGTGGAAGGCAATTTGACCAAGTATTTTAAAAGTTTAAAAACATTTATAGGCTTTAAATGAGAAATTCTACTTCCAGTAATTTATGCCAAGGAAATAATAATATAAATCTACAATGTTTAATATATAGGTACATCAATTATAATCATAATATTGCTTGTCATTTGTAAACAACCTAAGTGTATAATAGTAGAGGATTAGCTATGCAAATTGTGGTTTATCTTTAAAATATAACACAATTATTAAGAATAATAATGTAGGGCTTATAGTTATGGACATGGAAATATGTCCTTTAAAAAAATTTCCCCAGCTGTATTGAGGTATGACTGACAAGTGAAAATTAAATATATTTAGGTTGTACAACATGATTTTTTTAATGTGTACAATGTGATGATTCAATATATAAACATTGTGAAATGATTACCACAATCAAGTTAATTAAAACTTTCATCATTTCATATACTACCATTTTTTTGTGTATGGAGAGAAAAATTTAAGATCTGCTCTCAGCAAATTTCAAGTATACAATACAATATTATTAACTGTAATCACCATGATGTACAGTAGACACCCAGAACTCGTTCATCTTATAACTGAACGTTTGTATCCTTTGACCAACATTAAAACCTACCCCCACCCCTCCCCAAAGCCCTTGGAAACCAGCATCCTATTCTCTGGTTTTATGAGTTTGACTTTTTTAGATTCCATATATAAGATCTACCGTCTATTTATCTTTCTGTGTCTGGCTTATTTTACTTGGTATAATGTCCTCCAGGCTCAACCGTGTTTTCCAAATGTCAGGATTTCCTTCTTTTTATGGCTGAATAATACTGCATTTGTGTATATGTATCATATTTTCTTTATTCATTCATCCTTTGGCAGATGTTTAAGATTTTCATATCTTGGGTATTGTGAATGACACTACAATGAACATGAGAGTCAGATACCTCTTCAAGACAGTGATTTCATCTTCTTTGGATATGTACTCAGAAGTGGGATTGCTGGATCATATGGTAGTTCTATTTTTAAAATTTAAAGGAAACTCCGTACTGTTTTCTATGATTGTACCTATTTATAGACCCACCAAAAATGTACAAGGGCTCTCTTTTCTCCATACCTTCGCCAACATTTATTGCTTGTTTTTTGATGATAGACATCCTAACAGGTGTGAAGTGATATTTCATTGTGGCTTTGATTTGCATTTCCCTGATAATTAGTGATGTTGGCACCATGTTGGCCATTTGTATGTCTTCTTTGGGAAATTGTCTATTGGAGTCATTTGCCCATGTTTAAATCAGGTTATTTGGTTTTTTTTCCCTATTAAACTGTATGAATTCCTTATATTTTGGATATTAAGCATTATTAGATATATGGTTTGCAAATATTTTCTCCCATTCTGTAGGCTTCCATTTCATTATTTATTGCTTCCTTGGTTGTACAGAAGCTTTTTAGTTTGATGTAATTCCACTCATTGATTTTTGCTTGTGTTGCCTGTGCTTTTGGTGTCATGTCCAAAAAATAATTGCCAAGAGCAGTGTCTAGGAGCTTTCCCCCTATATTTTCATTCTTCTAGGGATTTTATTGTTTCAGGTCTTACAGTTACAACTTTAATCCATGTGAAGTCAATTTTTGTGTATGGTGTAAGATGAGGTCACATTTCATTCTTTACATGTGGATATTCAGTTTTCCTGATACCATTTATTGAACAGACTATTATTTCCCCATTGTGTATTCTTGGCAGCCTTGTTAATGGTTAATTGATCATATATATGTGGGTTTATTTCTGAGGTCTCTATCCTATACCATTAGTCTGTGTCTGTTTTTATGGCAGTGCCATACTGTTTTGATGACTGTAGCTTTGAAATATAGTTTCAAATCAGTACATGTGATGCCTCCAGCTTTGTGCTTCTTTCTCAGGATTTCTTTGGCTGTTCCATATCTTTTGTGATTCTATAAGAATTTTATGATTGTGTTTTATTTTTTGTGAAAAAATGCCATTGAAATTTTGATAAGGGATAGCACTGAATCTGTATATAGCTTAGGGTAGTATGAACATTTTCACAATGTTAATTCTTTCAATCCATGAACACAGAATATCCTTCCTTTTATTTGTGTCTTCTTGAACTTTTTTCATCACTGTATTATAGTTTTCAGTGTATAGTTCTTTCACTTCCTTGATTAAATTTATTTCTAAGTATTTTAATCTTTTTGATGCCACTGTAGATGGAGTTGTTTTCTTCATTTATTTTTAGATAGTTTGTTAGTATATAGAACAACAACTAATTTTTGTATATTGATTTTGTATCCTGCAACATTACCAAATTAATTTATTACTTCTAACAGTTTTTTGATGGAGTCTTTAGATTTTCTATATTTAAGATCATGTTACTGCAAATTGAGACAATTAAACTTTTTTATTTTCTGATTTGGATGCCTTTTATTTCTTTTTCTTCCCTACTTGCTCTAGCTAGGACTTCCTAGCTCTGTATCTATGAATTCAACCAACCATGGATTGTATAGTACTATAGTACTTACTATTGAAAAATATTGAAGTGTAAGTGGATCTGCACAGTTCAAACTCACATTGTTCAAGGGTCAACTGTATATTCTTGAGAGAAGCTGGTTCCAGAACACTATTGTATTAATTATCTATTGCTGTATAATAAACTACACCAAAATTTAGCAGTTTCAAACAATAAGCATTATTATATCATATAGCTTTTGAGTGTCAGGAATCTAGGGGTGGCTCTCCTGGGTGGTTCTGAGTCAGAGTCCCTCAATCATTCACTAACAAGATGTTGGCCAGGGCTATGGTCTTAACAAGGCTTGACTGGGGTTGAAGAATTCACTTCCAAATTTACTTACGTGGTTTTTGGCATGCCTCAGTGCTTCCCTGGGTGTTGGACAGAGAGGCCTCTTTTACTTACCGTATGAGCAAACTAGTAGTCTGCCTGAGTGTCATGATGACAGTTGACTTCTAAAACAAGTGATTCAGAAGAGAGTGGAAACAGAGACAAAGAAGGAGGCCACAGTCTTTTGTAACCTAATCTCAGAAATGTCATACCATCACTTCTGTCATCTGATATTTGTCACACAGACCAACTCTGTTAATGTGGGAGGGAACTACACAAGAATGTGAATACCAGGAGGTGGGAATCATTGGGGACCATCTTGGAGGCTGGCTCCAGCAACAAATATGCTCAACAAATATGCATATGTTTGTGTACAGGGAGATGCGGAGGAAAAATATAGACATCAAGGTACCAAGAATGTTCATCTCTGGGTGATACAATTATGGGTATTTTTAAAATATATTTTTGGTTTTTATCTGTTTTCCAATTTTTTATAGGGAACATAATTATTGATGTTTGATAAAATCAGACACCAATCAATATATTTTATTAAAGGAATGAATGGGAGTTGAGGTAATAAAGTATGTATAGACTATTCCTTCAACAAGTTTGGTTAATCAAAGTAAGGTAGAGCCGTAAGAGTTTAGTTTTAGAATTAGGCATAATTGAGGAATATGGGTTATTTTTTTAAAACAGGAAATATGTTTTTAGACTGAGAAGAAGAAGCTGGAGGAGAGGTTAGGGTCAGAGGCACAGGAGAGAGAAGGGACTATTGATGGAGCTCTAGTGAATGTGGGAAGGAGTGCACTGGAGTGTAGAGATGGAGGTCATTGTCATAATCACAGTGAATGATAATGGAAGTATAGATATGTGAAGGAGTTTGCTTTGGACAAGATGCATTAGCTTTGGATAAGAAGAATTAACCTTGAATTGGAGTGGGGGAACATGGACTTTTGAAATATGAGAGGAGGAAAAGATGGGTGCCGTTATTAGA
Organism: Camelus dromedarius; assembly: GCF_036321535.1. Lineage (NCBI taxonomy): Eukaryota > Metazoa > Chordata > Mammalia > Artiodactyla > Camelidae > Camelus > Camelus dromedarius. The sequence continues at coordinate 30,579,567 of NC_087472.1, read as the reverse complement.
AATTAAAGTATTAAGACAGGAAATTCAGTGGAGTTCACACTTAATGGTACCTTTTATTTCTCTGATAAAGGCAGCAAGACATTCTGCTGAATTTGACTATGTTAGGGTAAAAGGCCTGGAGAGGGTTGTGCAAGCTTGAAACATCTGTTGTTTGGAATGAGAAAGCACCAATCAGGAGAAAGGATTGTAAAGAAAGCTTGAGAGCCCAGATGATAATATCTGTGTTCTCCTGTGTCACCTTTAAACACAAAGAATGGCATTACCAGCTCTAATGTGTAATAATGTTCATCTGTTGATCATTAAAATATTTGCTGCCTTTCATCTTAAAGAAAAATGTTTCTCTACCCACAACACTTCTGACACCAAATATATGACTTCTCTGACATTAACCAATTTTCCAACTCTCTGGACATTAAGTGGGTATCTTACAATTTAACTCAATTATGAGTTTTAAATTAATCAATTCTAATTACCCAAAGTAGTGTCAGACTTTATATGTTTAAGAGTTCAGTTCCATAAGAATGCCTTCACTTCATATGCCATTGGCAAATAATGTACCTTCTGTTTGACTTGGCTATAAAGTTGGAGGTTCCCACACAACCCTCCTCAGATTTGATAATTTGCTATAATAGCTCACAATACTCAGGGAAATATTTATTTACATTTACTGGTTTATTATAAAGGATACAGATAGACAGCCAAATGAAGAGGTATATAGGGTGAGATCTAGAAGGGTCCTGAGTGCAAGAGCTTCTGTCTCCAGGAGAGTTCACCACACTCCTGGCACGTGGATGTGTTCACCAACCTGGAAGCTCTCCAAACCCCATATTTTAGATATTTTTATGGAGACGTCATCATGTAAGCATGATCAATTATTAACTCAATCTCCATTCACTCTCCCCTCCCAAAAGGATGAGGATGAAGCTGAAAGTTCCAAGTTTCTAATCACGGCTTGGTCTTTCTGGTGACCAGTCGCCCTTCTGAAATTATCTGGGAGCCCATGAGGAATCTCCTCATTAGAACAAAAAATGTTCCCATCACCCAGGAAATTCAAAGAAATTTAGGAGCTCTTTGTAAGATGCTCCTATCACCTCTATCAGTCAGGAAATTACAAGTTTCAGGAGCTCTGTATCAGAAACAGGGGCCAGAGACCAAATATATATTTCTCATTATGTCACACATGTTATTGGTCAGCCTCTGACATAGTTTATATCTCTTTAAAAATAATGAGTTATAGTATCCAGTCTTACATTTGATTCTTTAATCCATTTTGAGTTTATTTTTGTGGATGGTGTTAGAGAATGTTCTAGTTTTATTCTTTTACATGTTGTGCAATTTTCCCAGCACCACTTGTTGAAGAGACTCTTTTCTCCATTGTATATTCTTGCCTCCTTTGTCATAGATTAACTGACTATAAGTGTGTGGGTTTGTTCCTGGGCTTTCTATCCTGTGCCATTGCTCTACATTTCTGTGTTTGTGCCAGGACCATTTTTTGGATTATTGTAGCTTTGTAGTATAGTCTGAAGTCAGTGAGTGTGATTCCTCCAGCTCCCTTCTTTTTTCTCAGGATACATGCATCCCAATGTTCGTAGCAGCACTATTTACAATAGCTAAGACATGGAAGCAACTTAAATGCCTGTCAACTGATAAACAGATACAGGAGATGTGGTATAACATACACACACACACACACACACACACACACACACACACATATATAATAGAATATTACTCAACCACAAAACATAATGAAATAATGCAATTTGCAGCAACATGGATGTATCTAGAGATTATTGTACTAAGTGAAGTAAATCAGAGAAAGACAAATGTTATATGACATCATTTATATTTGAAATCTAAAAAAAATGATACAAAGGTCTATTTACAAAACAGAAATAGACTCATAGACATAGAAAACAAATTTATGGTTACCAAAGGGGAATGGGGGAGAGGGATAAATTAGGAGCTTGGGATTAACAGATATACACTACTATGTAGAATAGATAAACAAGACCTTCTATATAGCACAGGGAATATAGTTCAATAATAACCTATAACAGAAGGGAATCTGAAAAAGAATATATATATATATATATATATATATATTTTTTTTTTTTTGATGGGACTAGGGTTTGGAGATGGAGGGGCCAGAGCCAGAGCTAGGTGTGAGCTGGGGTTTCTCCTACGCTCAGTGGCTATTACTGCCCTATCAGGGACAGGTTCAGGAGGTCCCAAGATGCTGAAGCAGAATCCCTGGGAGTCCAGGTCGAGCTTGTTTCATTTCCTCTAAGTGTGCTTTCTCCCCTTTCCTAGACACAGCATCTTTACCCTCGAGGTGGTCAGCACTGGATTAAGAGTGGGACAGAGCAGGCACTTGGTGTAGGCTTTGGCATGTATTAGGACAATCCCAGCATACAAGTCAGAGTTCATTAACAGCTGTCCTTTCCCCATTTGGATGCCACACTGGGTCAGAGCTGATTCTGTCCCCCGTCCCCTCACCCAAGTGTGCGTACTCTCATCAGCAGTGGCAGCCTTCTCTATATGTGGAGCTGCTCAGTAGCTAGAGGTGCTTGACTGGGCACTTGGCATGGGCTGGGCCATGTGCTGGGATGGTCGTGGGAAACTGGCCAGAGTCCTGGGCAGTTTCAATATACTTTCTCCTCCTTGTTCCCTGGAGTTAGCAAGCATGTGTGCAGTCTTCACATGTGGAGTCTAGGTTTCTTATAGCCATCCTGTGAGTCCCACTGCTTTTCAAAGCAGCTAATGGGACTAATCTTCCCCATGTAAGACCCCAGGGTTGGGGTGCCCAATATGTGGTTCAAAATGCTTATTCCCCAGGAAGATTCTCCGAGCCTGTGTAATCCACCTTCTCTTCTCTGTCCCTGCCTATGGGCACAGGTCCTGACCTGATCAATTCTCTTCCCCTCCTACCTGACTTCATGTGTATCTTTTTTTTTTAGCCTTAGTTGTATAAGAGTCTTCTGCCAGTCTCCAGTTTATTTTCAGTGAGAATTGCTCCACATGTAGATGTAATTTTGGTGTGTTCGTGGGGGGAGTTGAGCTTAGTGTCTTCCTACTCTGCTATCTTGATCTCTTCCCTCAACAGTTCTATCTACAGACTCAAAACAACCCAAATCAAGTTGCTGCTATGATTTTTTTGGGGGGGTATTACAAGCTGATTCTCAATTTTACATGGAAATATAAAGAATCTAGATTAGCCAAAACAACTTCAAAAAAGAACAAAGTTGGAGGACTTGCACTAGCTGATTTTCAAATCTTACTTTAATGCTACAGTGATCAAAACAGTGTGGTATTGGCATAAAGATAGATAACTAGATTGATTTTTGTCAGCATCCATGAAACTGTGGCAGGCCAACTTGTCAGCCTGCAAGTAGGGTAAAATCTTAGACACTTCACAGTTCTTGATGCATGGGCTTTCAATGTTATTTGTAATGGTATATTTCTTAAACTGTGCTGTAAGTACATGGATGCTCATTTAATATTTATCCTTTATATCATGCATATACATTATGTTATTTTGTATGCTGTATTTAATAAAAGTTAAAAATACTGAAATGACTTAGAAAAACTCAGTAAATCCATATCACTAGAAATGTTGCTATCAATCTAAGTGGGGTTATGACAACTATAAATAGTTAGGGATAAGATCGCAGAATCTGGAAGGATTCCTTAGTTATTATGCATTATAACTGTTGGTTTTTGCTCCATGTTAATGGGACTAAAACTAAAAATCATTGATGATAGTTATGGGTAAGTTTTATAAAAGAAAAATGATAATGTAGGCCTTGGTCCTACATCAACATATTAAAAAATGAGTGTACATTTATGCTTTAAATTAAAACAAAATATCTAAGGTATACATATAATTTTTAAAATTATTTTTCTGCTCTAAAGGAGATTTTTAAATTAGTCAACCCTCTATCTGTCTCTATTACTTTGGTTGGAAGGTTTGTTCCATATTTTAATTAATTAACATAGCAAATAAGTCCTTGGGTAAATATTGCTTGGATGTTTGGCTTTTCATTTAAGTAAAAGTTTAAGAGCTTGGGAAGAACTTAAAATCTCCATGTCACCCAAGAACTTCTTTGCAGCTCTGAGTACAGCAGGAAGTCTGACATTGATTTTGCCTGAGTGAGCCATTCAAGAGGCTGGGATATGTTTAGAGATAATTGCATATTTATATATGAGATTTCAGGTGACGATGCAGTAAGTCAATAATGAGATCTAGTATTCCTTGAAATTTGACTTAACAAATGCCTTTTATTTTCCATTGACTATTCATGTCTTAGAATCTTTCAAGTTTGTTAATGTTTCCCTATTTTCTGACAGGTGGATAGCAGAGAAGACAGATACAGAGTGAGAGAAAGAGGGATATTAAAGACAGGAAAGTAGAAAGAAATTGAAAAATAATGAGTGAGAAGAAAGAAAGAGACAATGAAGGAAATAAAAGGAAAATAAAAGATATAACAGCACAGAGAGAAAAATAAGTAGATGAAATTAAAAAAGTCCAGGAGTAGGAAGACTATGACTATGATGATAACAGTGAATTCTCATAAGAATTTCTACTCTTTATTATGCTTTATTTTCCAGGCATTTTACCTTATACCATTTAAACTATATAACAATATTATGAAGTAGCTCCTATTATTCCCACTTTATAAGTGAGTTAACAGAGGCTTGAAGAAGTTAAGTAACTTGCCCCAGAAGCCAGGTCTGTTTGTCTCTGAAATGACTTCTTTTTCCACTGTATTAGGCTACCTCTCTATGATACTGAAACAAATTAAAAGGCAAAAGCTTACACTCAACACTTTTATTTCTCTTCATTACCTTTCCTCATGCTTCCCATAAGATAAGCAGGCAGGCAGGAAAATAAAGCCCTAGTCTCAGTTTTCACTTTTACTAGAGCTTTCAGGTCACGGGCAGCTTACCTCCCTCTGATCTCACAAAGGGCTTAATGCCCAGTTCAGTCATAAAACTTGGTCCAAACCACCGTTTCCTAACCTTTTGGGGATTGTGAACTCCTTTGAGATTCTGAAGAAACCTAGACTCACTCTCCAGAAATATGCACATACATGCAAAATTTTATGTAACAATTCAAACATTTTATAGGCCCCTTAAAAATTCTGAGGTTTGTGTCTGAGATGAAAATATTAGGATCTAGAACTGAGAACAAAATGACAGTGAAATCTGAGACAGAGAGTGAGCACTAAGCCTAGCACCCTGGTTCTGACAGACCTTTGATGGGTACTTTACAAAGGCAGAGTTGCATGTGGTTGTCGTCTCTTCCATTTTAAGGCATATTCCTATGAAATATTTGATGCAAGAAGCTTAAGCTTAAATTCCTACTTAGACTCCTACTGATTTGCGCTAAGAAAAAAATCCCATCATAGCATTAAATTTTTTGTACACTCCAGTGCCCACTGGTGGTCAAGGAAAAATATTTCGTCTTGAGTATTTGGATGTTGGAGATGGCTATTACTTCCTGGAGGAGGAAAGCTCACTCTGAATTTCAGAATAGGGTCTTCTCTCTAGACATTGCTTACTTTCAATTTTGATTTTTCAAAACTCATATATTCCACTAAAATTTTGGTGAGAACTTTTTGGAATTTATGGTAAAGTAGTGGCGTATAGGAAAGAATGCTAGACAAAGAGTCACAACCTGTCACTAACTTGCTGTGTTACTGTTACCAAAGATAAAGCATGTTCCTTTTGTGTCCTCAGTATTTTCATCTGTAACATGAAGGAATTGTACTATTGTCAGAGCTTTTTGAACCCCTAAAATTTTTTTTTAGTAGTAAAAAGTTTTTCAGTTGAAATCTTGTGCAGAATGTGAATATATAAACAAATAAAAGTGGAGCTGCTGTGATCAAAAAAGTAGATAGTGATAGTGAGAGGCCAGACTCCCTCCCACCTTTTCATTCTCCCTCCACATGACCAACATATCTGTGAAACACTTCCGCAGACTATAGTTTGAAAACAGTTGATCTAGAGAGCAACAGCATGTAATGGTCAAGAGCGGGTTCTTTGGAGTCAAACGTATTTGGGTTCTAGTGTGGGCTTCACCACTTAATAGCTCTGTGCCCTTGGGCAAACCACTTAACCTCTCTATGCCTCAATTTCTGTGTCTAAGTGAGAATGATAAATAGCTCTTACCTCATAGAGTAGTTGTGAAGATTTAAAGAGTAGTGATTAGTCCAGTGCCTGGCACATGGTAAGTGCTCAATAAATGTTTGATTTTATTATTTTATTGATCAACATGATTTTAAAGAAAGGCATGGCTCGTGAAGAATTAGGTCATCCAACTTTCCCATTCTGCTCTCTTGCTCAATAACTCCTTCCTTCCTATTCTGTGCTAGAGCTGATGTAACTAGATTAGTAAGCAGGACATCCCAATCTCTCTAATGTTTTAGCTATACTATAATAGCTATAATAAATAGATACAGTGAAAAATTAGTCATATAGCAGATGAATTGTACCTGTGATTTTCTGTTTTTTTCTTTTTAGTTGTGGAGTGCTTTTGTTTTTTTCAAATGAAATACTGCTCTAAAATTCAGTATATAGCAGATAAGAATGGAACTACTCTAATTGAAGCAGAATGGAAGAGGAAACATTACCTCATATGTCTTCTCAATCCCTACACCACCACCTCCCTTATATATACATATACTCTGGAGAACTCAGAGGAACTCCAGTGCTCCATGGAGCAGTGTTTGAAAACCATTGGATGGACCACTAAGACCCTTCTGAATCTTAGGTTCTGTTTAACTAATTTATTTCAGACTTACACATACAATTTGAGATTTTTCATATTCCCATATTTCAAGGAAAGTACAGATCCTAGACAAGGATATCTCACCAGTACATATCATTTTTACAACCAATGAATGGGAAAGTTAGTGCTCCCTGTCCTTCTACTGTGATCCACCTTGAGTCTATCTACTCTGAACTCTCATAGTACTTAAAAAATAGTTTGAGATTTGCAGATACTAAGTACTATATATAAAATAGATAAACAACAAGGTCCAATTGTATAGCACAGGGAACTATATTCAATATCTTGTAGTAAACTATAATGAAAAAGAATATGAAAATGAATATATGTATGTATATGTTTGAACTCTTATGCTGTACATGAGAAATTGACACAACATTGTAAATTGACTATACTTCAGTAAAATTAAAAAATGGGTTTATGGGGGTATATGTGGCATACAATAAACTGTACATATTTAAAGTGTACAATTTAATATGTTTTCACATATGTCTACACCTGAGAAACCATTACTACCATAAAGATAGTGAACATATCCATCATCCCCCAAAGTTTCAACAAGCCTCTTTGGAATCCCTTCCCAGCCCCAGGAAATGGCTTTTTGGTCAATATACAGTAGTTTACATTTCCTAAATTTTTATGTAGATGAAATCATACAATATGTACTCTTTTTCTTTTTGGTCTGACTTCTTTAACTCAACATAATTATTTTGAGATACATCTAAATGTTGTATATAGCAACAATTTATTACTTTTCATTTATGAGCAGTATTTCATTATATGGCTATAATCACAGTTTGTTAACCCATTCATGTGGCTGGACAGTTGAGTCATTTCCACTATTTAACTATTACAAAAATAGTTGTTATGAGTATTTATATGGTTTTTATATGGACACATGCTCGGATTTCTCTTAGATTCATACCTGGGAGTAAAATGGCTGAATCATATCATAGTTGCATATTTAACTTTTAACACTTTAAGAAATTCAAAAGAGGTCTTAACAGTCAAATTTCCAACAACATTGTATTGGAGTTGCAATTGTTTGAAATCCTCACCAACACTTAGTAAGGTGAATCTTTTTAATTTTAAACATTCTAATATATGTGAAATTGTATTTTACAGTTTTACTCTACATTCATCTAGTGATTAATGATATTGAGCATCTTTTCTTGTGCTTATTGATCACTTGTGTATTATCTTTGTTGAAGTACCTATTCAATTTTTATTTGTCCATTTAAAAAATTGAGTCAGTGTTTTCCTTATTATTGAGTTTTGAAGGTCATTTATCAAATATGCTTTGCAACAATTTTCTGCCAGTCTGTAGCTTATCTTTTCATTCCCTTACCAGTATCTTTTAAAGAAGGAGAGTTATAATTTTGATGAAATCCAATTTATCAATTGTTTTGTGTGGATTGTCCTTTTGATATTGTGTCCAAGAAATCTTTGCCCAACCCATGATCACAAAAACGTTCTCCTATGCTATTTCTAAAAGTTTTAAAGTTTAAAATTTTACATTTAAGTCTGTGACCCATTTTGAGTTAATAATTGTGTATGGTGTAGGTTAAGGATTGATGTTCTTTTTGGGTTTTGCATGTGGATATCTAATTTTTTGAATACCATTTACTGGAAATACTATCATTTCTTCATTGAACTGCTCTTGAACTTTTGTCAAAAATCATTTGAACATATATGTGTGGGTCTTGGTTCCCTATTTTGCTCCATTGACCCGTTTATGCATTCTTACATGAACCACACTGTCTTGATTACTTTATAATTACACAGTGTTTGTCCTCCAACTTTGTTCTTTTTTTTTTCCCTAAAGTTGCTTTGTTATTCTAGGTTATTTTCATTTGCATATTAACTTTAGAATCAGCTCTATCTACAATAAATATTGCAAGAATTTTCCAACTATTTAAAAAATACTTTAAAGCTTATTAAAAGAACTGAAAAAATAGCTCATAATATGCCCATTTATACTTTGCCCAGGTTCTCTTAATGTTAATATCTTAACTATGATACAATGATCCATACTAAGAAATTAACATGAGTACAATACTATTAACTACAGACTTTATTCAGATTTATCCTGTTTTCTACTAATATCCATTTATTGTTTCATAGCCAAACCAGGCTATCACATTGCATTTAGTTGTCATTCCAATTTGTGGTAGTTCCTCAGACTGTCTTGTCTCTTACGGCCTTGACACTTTTGAAGAGTACTTCTCAAGTATTTTGTTGAATGCCCCTCAATGTGAGTTTGAACAAAATTTTCTCATTATTAGACCGAGGTAGTAAATTTGGGGAAAGAATACCACGAAGGTGAAGTGCTTTTCTCATCACACAATATCAGGGGTTGCATGATATCAAAATGACTTATCATTGGTAATGCTAACCTTGATCACTTGTGTAAGGTGGTGTCTGATAGGTTTCTCCACTGAAAAGTACTATTCTTCTGTTTCCATACTTTGTTCATTAAAAGGAAGTCATTAAGTCCAGTCAACACTCAAGGAGAGAGGAATTAAGCTCCTTCCATCTCCAGAGGGGAAGGGTATCAAAAAATTGTGGGCATATGTTAAAACTAACACAGTAATTAATAAATAATTTTGGAAAATATACTTGGAGGCTATATAAATATCTTGTTTCTCCTCAAAGTTTTACTCACTAATTTCAGCATTTATCAGTGGATTTTGCTTACAGAAATTGTTACTGTGGTGTTATAGTAGTTATTTTCTATTTCTGTCATCCCTTTCACATTTATTAATTTAAATTATCCAGTAAGGGAGAGTTGTTACTTCTCTCCTATTTACTTATTCAATCATTTATTTGTTTGTCTGGACTCATAGATATTTATTTATTCTTTGGGTTATAATCCAGCACTGTCATTACTTAGCTTGTTGCTCAGATTGATCAAATTTTGGCCATTGGAAGCTCTTTCAGATCAGCCCCTGTGTCCTTTTGACATGCCCCTATCTTTAGTTTTTCTAAGCATTTCTTTACTTTTTTGGCACTATAAGATGATCCAGGCACCTTGTGTTTTCCCTCTCTCAGCCCTAAAATCAGACACTTCTCTACAGACCTGGTTTCTTTGATTGGAGAATATTAGAAATGAATATGGGCTCTCGGTGTGCTCATTGCTAAGTGGGTGTTACTGCTTCTAGTTCCTCTGAGCAGAGTTAGGGAATGTGTGTCTGTGTACTAACCCATTTAAAAACTTTTGCATACAGTAAAATTCACTCTTTGTGATGTACAGTTCTGTGAAGTTTGACAAGTACATGTATGTATCCACCACCACTGTATGATATAGAACAGTCATAGCCCAGTGTTGTGTCTTTGTAGTAAATTCCTTCTCCACACCTGCAATCTCATACTGGGGTTTCAATTGTGATTGTATGTATTCTGTAGATCAATTTAGGGAGAATCAACATGTAAATATTGAGTCTTCTAACCCATATACACAGTATATGTTTCTATTTATTTAGGTCTTTGTTTTATCTCAGTAATGTTTTACAGTTTTTAGTATATAGCTTTTACACGTATATTGTCAGATTTATCCCTAAGTATTTAATGTTTTGATGCTTTTGCAAATGGTATTTCTACTTTTATTTCAACTTCTGAGTGTTCACTTTTTTTTTGTGGGGGGAGGTAATTAGGTTTGCTTATTTATTTTTTTTAATGGGGGTACTGGGGATTGAACCCAGGACCTCGTGCATGCTAGTCATGCACTCTGCCACTGAGCTATACCCTCCTGCCTGAGTGTTCATTTTTAATCTATAAAAAGATAATTTCTATATTGATATTTTATTTGCAATCTTCCTAAGCCACACATTTGTTCTAGTTGCTTTTTTGTAGGTTCCACTGAAATTTCTGCATAATCATGTCATTCACAAATAAAAGATGGTTTTGCATCTTTCTTTCCAATCTTGGTAACTTCTATTGTATTTTCTTTTCTAATTGTACTTAGTAAAACCTCCAGTACAATGTTTAAAAGAAGCAGAGAGTGTGAATTAGCTTTTCTTATTCCTGATCTCAGGGAAAAAGCATCAGTCTTTTATTATTATGATGTTAGCTGTTAAGTTTTACATTGATGTCCTTATTAGGTTGAGGAGTTGGGTGTCGAATGAAGTAAATGCACACTTAAAAGTTGAGAGTTATGTTTTATTCAGTGGACATTTCTGAGGACTCAAACCCCTTCGAGCCCAGGATGACAGCCTCTCAGATTGCTCTGAGGGACTGCTCCAAAAGGTAGGGGAGGAGCCAGGATATATAGGACTTTTACAACAAAGACCAGGTAGTCGGAACATTAAATATTACTGTTAAAGAAAACCAGACATCTCAAATTAAAGAATGTAGCGCTTTTCTGTGTATGGGAAGCAGCAAACATTTGGGCTCATTGAAATCATTCCTTTGACAAGCACCTAGCTATGCAGGGCCAGTATCCTGTCCTTTCTGATTCTGAGTCCCCTCAGAGTGCACTATCGGTGGCTGCAGACGCCGGGCTGCCTGCTCGCCTTCACTGTGGGGGGTGGTGGCAGTGGCTGATGACTTGATGGCTTCAGCATTCTTAATTTACTGATATGGCTTGTAGTGTTTTTTGTTCACATGGGGTAGTTTTCCTTTTATTCTGAACTTGTTGAGACTTTTCCTCAGTAATAGATGATGAAATTTTGGGGGTTTTTTTGCATTGATTAAGGTGATCGAAATTTGTGGAGTATTTCTTGAAGATAGCATACAGTTGGGTCTTGTTATTATATCCAATCTGACAATCTCTGTCTTTTAATTGATATGTTTAGAAAATCTACATTTAATGTGATTATTTATATGGCTATGTTTAAACCTCTCCTCTTACCATTTGTTTTTCGTTTGTCACATGTATTCTTTGTTCCCTTTCTGGTCTTTTTTTTTTTTTGGCTTGCTTTTGGATTACTTGAAATTTTAAAATTCAATTTAATCTCCTTTATTGGCTTATTGATTTTAACTCTTTGTTTTGTAATTTTATTAGTTTCTCCAGGTTTATAGGCTACATCTTTAATTACAGTCTATTTTCAAGTGGTATAATACTTCCTGTATAGTGTAGGAACCTTACAATAGTTTACTTCCATTTCTCTCCTCCAAGCCTTAGTGCTATTGTTGGCATGCATTTTACTTTTACACATGTAACAGATCTCACAATAAATTATTTTTGTTTAAATAATTAATTATCTTTTAAAGAATTAAAATAGGTGAAAAATTCTTTTGTATTTACTCATGTGTACCATTTTTGGTGCCCTTTAATTCTTTTCTTTTTTAAAAAATTAAAGTATAGTTGATTTACAATGTTATGTCCATTTCTGATGTATGGCAAAGTGATTCAGATATATGTATATACTTTTTCAGATTCTTTTTCATTATAGTTTATTACAAGATATTGAATATAATTTCCTGCGCTATACAGTAAGACTTGTTACCTATTTTATATACAGTAGGTTGTGTCTGCTGATCCTCAACTCCTAATTTATCCCCCACTTTCCCTTTTGATAAGCATAAGTCTGTTCTCTATGTCTGTGAGTCTGTTTCTGTTTTGTAAATAAGTTTTTTTGTATCTTTTTTTTTTAGATTCCACATATAAGTGATACCATATTATGTTTGTCTTCCTCTGTCTGACTTACTTCACTTAGTATGATCATCTCCAGGTCCATCCATGTTGCTGCAGATGGCATTATTTTATTCTTTTTTATGGCTGAGCAGTATTCCATCATATCTATATACCACAGTTTCTTTATCTAGTCATCTGTCGATAGACATTCAGGTTGCTTCCATGTCTTGGCTATTGTATATAGTGCTGCTGTGAACATTGGGGTGCATGTGTCTTTTTGAATTAGTTTTCTCCAGATATATGCCCAGGAGTGGGATTGCTGGATCATATAGTAAGTCTATTTTTAGTTTTTTGAGGAATCTCCATACTGTTTTGCATAATGGCTGCACTAAACTGCATTCCCACCAACAGTGTAAGTGTTCCCTTTTCTCCACAGCCTTTCTAGTATTTATCGTTCGTGGACTTTTGAATGATGGCCATTCTGACTGGTGTGAGATGATACCTCATTGTAGTTTTTGGTTCAATGCTCATGTTTAACTCACTAACATCTTTTCTTGGGGTGAGAGTCCTACAAAAACAGTTTCACCTTTTGTGCTTCAGTTCAATTTGGATTCAAAGTATGTCTTTTTGCTTCTTGTAGCTCCAGCTGTTTAACTCTGTTACAGTCAGAGTGGGTTCACTTTTATTAATATGTCCTGAGGAGGGCTTGTTAAACACATCACTGGGCCCCACCCCCTGGAGTTTCTGGTCTCATAGATCGAAGTGGGACTGCATAATTTGCCTTTCTAACAAATTTCTGGGTGATAATGTTGCTGCAGGTCTAGTGACCACATTTTGAGAACCACAGAGTTAAGAAAAACAGACTTAGGCTGCCTTCCTAAGATTTGGATCAGCTAAAAATGGTTCTCAAACCTGACTGCACATTGGAATCACCTGGGAAGCTTAAACAACATACTAGTGCCTGGAACTTGCTCCAGTTAATTAAATCAGAATCGCTGGGAGTGATGCCTAGGTGTGTCTTAATATCCACAGGTGATTTCAGTATTGCAGCCTACTATGCTACAAAGTCCAGGCCAAATTCCCTTCTATTCCTCCACTTCTTCTCTCCAGTGTAGCTAAATAATGAATGGAGATAAACTCCTTGCACTTATTACTTCTTCCATTGGACAACTTCTCTCATTGTACAGTGTTGCCTAGGGACAATCCTGCTTTTTAATCCCAACTTTGACCTATTTTCAAGGCTCCTGATGCTGGCTTGGAGTGATTTTGCACATTAGCATGCTCTTCCCCTCCTTCCCTGTGTCTATGGTTTTACAAATCAGTATCTTTCTATAGCAATAAGCCATTCATCATCAGAAATATTATCCTGAAGGGCTCTGTGCAGGAGCTCTTCTCCTGTACAATGTTTGCAACAGGTGATGTTTTAGCCTCTTTATTTATAGCATCCTCCTTAATTGGAATGCGTCAAGAAAGTGACAGTAGTTTGAATATCTTAATAATTGTACGTTCATCATGACCATAGTTAGGAACAGTACTTTTGATCATGATGGATTCTTTCTCATTAAAATATTGTAGACTGGAAAAAATCACTGTTTTGCTATGAAAATAAGACTTTCAGAGACTTATGTTGATGCTTAATTCACCTGTCAGGGTTGGGTGGGGTGAAAGCAGTTTCTTCCCAGACTCACTATGGTCTTTCCTAAAGTGTGGACTTCGTTTGGGAAGGGGACTTCACAGAGGCAGGCAGGGGATGTTGGGACCCAGTCAAATGGAGTGTCTAATCAGATTTCTCTTTTCATTCATGTCCTCAACAAATATTTGCTGTGGGCCTACTGTGACAGGCACTCTTCAGTGCTGGGGATAGAGCAGTGGAAAAGGTAAAGTTCCTGCCTCATGAAAATGGCATTGTTTTGGCTAGTGTGTGTATGTGTAAGACATTTTAAAATGTGAACAAGTGAAAAATAGTATATATATGCATGTACAATTTCAAATAGTGATAAATGCTATGAAGGAAAGAAGTGAGATAGAAAGTGGGAGTGAGGGCAGGGCTATGCTGGGTTACCCAGGGATGTCCAATGACAAGTCATTGCAGGAAATTTTAACAGAGGAATTACATTATCTGAATAATGATTTTAAAATGATCACCTTGGCTGCTGCATAGAGAATGGTCTATAAGGCAGCAAGAGTGAATGAAGGGAGATCAGATCAGATGTTTTTGCAGTAATTTCAGCCAAAGATAGTGGTAGCTTAGCCTAAGCTTTTAGCAATGCAGGGTTGAAAAGTGGGTGAATTTATGAATATCATGAATTTTAGAGGCATAACCAAGAGGACTTGCTGATGGATTGGATATGGGATGGGAGGCAAAGAAAGGAGGTTCTTGGGCTTTGGTCTGAACAACTGGGAGGATCTGGGGGGCATTCACTGAAATGGGGAACAGTGGGAGGAGGAACAAATCTGGGAGGAAAATCAAGAATCTTATTTTAGACATATTTACTTTGAGATATCTGAATTGAAATGGAGATGCTGGATTGGTATCATGGCTCTGGAGCCCAGGGGAGAGAGGTCTGAGCTGGAGAGTAAATGTGTGAGTCATCAACAGACAGAGGGAATTTAAAGCCCTGGGCCTGAATGAGTTGCCCTAGGGGCTGAGTGTAGAAGAGAGAAAAGAAGAGATCTGAAGCCTGAGGCTGAGGCTGTCTAAAGGTTAATGATCAAGGAAATGAGGAGGAAGCAGAGGAGACTAAGAAGGAGAAGCTAGTGAGGTTGGAGGACAAACCCAGTGAGTGAGTGCCTTTCCCAGAGACTCTAATGGAAAAAAAGTGAATCCTGGAGGGAAGAGTGGTCACCTGTGTCAAATCACACTAACCAGGGCCTGTCCTGAGCCAGTGCGATGTAGAGACCAGAATGCTGATTTGCAAAACAGGAAGCTTTAATTTTAATAACTGGAACTGACTGGATCATCATCATCATCATCATCATCATCATCATCATCATCATCATCATCATAGTAGTAATCAATATTTTTCTTCTATCTGGTATGTTTCAGGTTCTGGCCGAAGTATTTGAATGCATTATCTCAATGAGTCCTCAAAGCAACCATATAGGTATGCATTATTATCATTCCCATTTCACAGATGGAGGAACTGAAGCTCATAGAGGTTAAAATTATTTGCTCAGTGTCACACAGTGTCATCTGGGATGAATTATTTTCCTTCTTTGAGCCTCAGTTTCCCTCATCTGTAAAATTCTTTTCAGCCACAGAACCCTCATCTCAAGCAAAAGCAGATGCAGAAACTCAATATATTAAACAGCAGAGTGGCAGTGTTTCAAGCAAGGGTGTAGGGTCTGTGGCCCCATACACTGGACTTTAACCGCCAACCCCGTATTCTCTGCCTTGTGGTTCACAAATCACTCAACTGGATGGATTCTATTCTTTGGCTTTTGAAACTCTAGTAGAACTCAGATTCTCACCTGTCCCCCTTATGACCAAGGGCTGGCATTACAGGTTTATTAGTCAGCATTTGGAAATTCTTCTGTGGCTCTGGACTGCATACCGGGGAGTCATCAGTATGTGTGGGATGAAGTCATGACCACTTGCACTTCAGTGAACTGGCCATGATGTAAACTCTTCATTGCCCCCATTTTGAAGAAAACGTCTGAATGATTAAGTCCTAACACCATACCTTTAAAAAATTGGGTGTTACATAAGTGGTTGATTTTTAAAAAGAATTGAATGGTTCTTTGTTATCTCTTTAGGAAAACTTTTCTCTGCATCCTCTAATAAAAGTTAGCCTTCCCCTCTCTATGTGTTCCTTGCCTACCCCCCCCCCCCACAGTCTTTGCCACAGGGTGCGGTCATTTATCACCTGATTTCATCTCTCTCTCCCTTGCTAGATGGAATCACATTCACCTTTCTGTCCTTGGCACCTAGCACAGAGCCTGGCCACTGTGCTCATCTAACATCCACTGAATGAATAACAAACTCTCATTTTTGGGAAAGAGTGGCTCTAAGAAGGGGAGGAGAATTGTCTGGCAGGGGAACCTTGTGCCTTCTGCTCATTTGGTGTTCAGGAATGTTTTGTTTCAGGAAATTGCTCTGTACAGTGATACAGGCTTGGAATTCCTTATAGCCTATTTAGCATGCCGTAAACGAGGAGGAGTGCACGTGTTCCATGTCTCCCAGTGTGATCAGACTGCTATGTGACGATTACAGTACAAAATTCTGGCTTTAGTCTTCCAACTCCAGGTCTGCTAATGGAAATGAAATACAGTCAGGGAAATATAGGCAACAGCCTGCAAGGGAGATTAACATTTGTTGTGATGTGCTGCAGGGGGCGGGACAGGGCAGCAATTTAATTCCTGTCAGTGCAGAGGCCTTTTGTAGTTGGGAAAAGAAAATACTCACTACAAATGCCAAGTAATTGCAAGTCTGAGGATTTTGACCTGTTTGTTAGAATGCTAACTTTGAATCAAGGTACAGTCCCTCCCTTGAACTACAGCAGGATGGTAGCGCAGAACGAACAGTCTCTCCGTGCTATTGACCTGGGTTGGAAAACCAGTTCTGTATATTTCTAGTCATGTGACTTTTGGCAAGTTACTCAATTTCTTTGAGTCTTAGCTTCCTCTCCTATAGAATAGGGAGAATGATATAGACTTTGATAAGTTTGTGTGAGGATTTTAAATGGTTATATAAAGGGCCTGGCACATGATAAATTCTCAATCTATAGTAGCTTAAAAAATTAAACTAGTTTTACCTGTGCCAGAAATGGTCCTTGCCTCTCATCCTGTTGATGTGTCTTGTCTGCTAAGCACCCCAGGTGGGCAGTGAGTAATGATGGCACCTCTGAGGGCAGGTAGGGAAGGCAGTCTCCCTGCTTTAAGTATCTCAGTAACAGGTATTTAATAAGTGCCTGCTAGGAGTGAGGTGCTTTTCTAGGTGCTAGGGATCCAAGACAGACAAAAATCCTCTCTTTCATGGAGTTTACAATCTTTTTGAGGGAGGAAGACCATAGAAAAATAAGCAAAATATGTCATGTATGTTAGATAGTGCTAAGTACCAGAACGAAAAATAAAACAGGAGGAGGTGATAAGAAGTATTAAAAAGTATCCTAAGTGACATGGTTTCCATTTTAGACAGAGAAACCAGAGAAAGAATCACTGAGAAGGTGACATTGTGTAAAGGGCTGGAGAAACACAAATATCTGGGGAAGAGCATTCTAGGCAGAGGGTACAGAACAAGCACACCAGCCCTCAAGCAGAAGAGTGGCTGATGTGTGCACAGGGCAGCAAAGGGGCCAAGAAGAACAGGAGTAGGAAATGAGGCCAGAGAGGTAACTGGGAGCTGGAGGGCAGATGGGAGGGCTTTGTGCTTTGCCTTTTACTCAGTCTGAGATGGGAAGCCGTGGAGCATTTAGAAGGGTCTCTGGTTACTGTGTGAGGCTTTGAGTTCTGTGAGGGGGCAAAAGTAGGGGGAGGGTATCAATTTGGGAGGTTATCACCCATTTTACCTACTGGCATCAGCAAAGAAGGTGGTAGAAATAAAAAGTTTTCTTGAGTGGAGGACCCTGGCCTGACAGTCAGTCTGAAAAACTCATCCCTTGAGAATGTAGCTGTGAAGCATTAAAAGGGAGGGGAGAAATGTATCAAAGCCCCAACTGATTTCACAATTTTCCTGTATCTGGTTTTTCCTGGCCACGGTGTGTGGGGAGGTCTCACCGACCTCAAGGCATTGCCTCAGCTCAGCTGTCACGGTCACCGTGACAACAGCCTCATCTTGGGTCTCACTCTGGCTCTGGAAAAAGGCCCAAACTCATGGTGAAATGCCAAACTGCAAATACCTCCTCCTTGGTATGTCTCTTTTTCATCATGTTTTTTTCCTCTCTCTCTCAGATTTAATCTTAGGCTTTTGCCATGCACTCATCATCAGCTTCCTTAGTATAAACAGCTGGGTGTCTGAGAGATCTGGGAAGTTTGTTCCATATGTCATTTCCTCTTGGAATGAGGAAATCTTGGGTGACACGCTCTGTAAGGTTCAAGACTTTCATATTGTCAGTTTTCTGAAATTACGTTTACTTTGAATATCTAGAAATATGAACATGGGGCTATTTCTAAGTTTCCTGTCATTCAAGAAGTGGTCTGGGTACTCATGGCAGGCTGTCACATCCTGCCTGTTGCTGAATTGAACCCAGAGGCAGGGAACAAACACAATGGCAAATTTAGCAAATAAGTAAATAGGCTCCAAGAAGGATGAGAGAGGGTAATGTTCTTAGCCATCAGGTGGCCATAATGAGGGAAAAGCCAAGGTCAAATGATGTGATTGTGTCAGGGCTAATCTGTTGATTTCCACTGCCTTAATGAGCCACTGCTTGCCTCCCAGCGCAGTGTTGAGTGCAAAAACGTCTGACATGAATCAGGCTGTTTGATTACATGCTACCATGATGCTGGGCTCATCCTCTGCCTCCGGCTCTTCTAATACAACATTGCTAATATACTTAGCCCTTTTCAGGTCATTTTCACATATGTCTCCTTTCATGATTGTGGGGCGGGCAGGGCAGGAATTATTATGCCTATTTTCAGATGAGGAAATTGAGATCCAGAAGAGGGGGAGGCTCTTGCCTGTATCCAAAGAGCAGACCCGTACCTTGAATCAAGTGTTTATTGCTCCTTCCTAAACATGAATCACAGTGCCTGTCACAGACTTATTAACCAGACTATATTAAGTGCCTATTTATACCGGATGCTGTGTGAGACATGAAACAAATACACAGACTTGTTTTCTCTAAACCTTTGTTCTCTATATGCAAAGGGAATACATATGACAAATAAGAGCACAGGGATAAAACAAATACCAAATTTGGTGGCATCAAATTTGTGTTGAAGTATGGGTACTGTAGGGTAGAAAGAATGGTGAGTTTGTAGATATGATCTGAGTGACAGCTAGGGTGATGAGCCATCCCAGTTTCCCTGGGACTGAGAGGGTTCCTGGGACACAGGACTTTCAGGGCTGAAAGCAGGAAAGACCTAGGCAAACCAGGACAAGTTTGTCACCCTGGATAACCAAGCTTTCCTGGGGGCAAAATATGGAAACTGAAGGATGTCATGGAAGGAGCATTGGACTTGAAGTTCAAAATCTAGGTTAAAATCCTGATTCTGTCATGTATCAGCTGTGTAACCTGGGAAATGTCATTGCTTCTCTCTAGGTCACCGCTTACTCATGTGGAAAATGGTGATATTAATAGTACCCATCTCCCAGAGTAGTGAGCATGAAATGAAATAATCCAACTAGGTAAAAATGCTAAATGGGCTGACTGTACAAATGTAAGGTTTTATTTCATGGTGGCTCCAAAGAAAACTCAAGAAAACAATGAGAGCAAGTTTTATGCTTATTCTCATGCATCTGCTCTATATATGAAAATAAACTTTCAGTGAGCCTTGAGTGATTTGAAGAGCCAAGTCATTCAGCAAAATTGTCAAGTCTAAAACAAACTGAGACTGTACTACATGTCGGCTTCTTTCGTCGATCTGGAGAATAGAACATTAACAGTTTTAGATGGTACTTATCTTTTCTCCTGTACCAAACCAAATGGGAGAAAGCATCCTTCTCCCACTTCCTTCTGTTCACCAATTTCCTCAAAATCTGTGGTCAGACACCATATGAATAGTGATATCACAGTGTCAAAACTGGAAAGTAAAATATTCATGTTAACTGGAGATTTACTTTCCTGTATGCCCCTACTTCTGTTGCTGGTAGATGTAACGAGTGTTCCAGGTTCTTGTCCCATCCCAGAAAGAATTCAGAGATAAGACGTAGTGGTTAAAAAGTGAAGTAAAAATTTATTAAAGGATGGATAGTACACTCTGAAGGGAAGAGTGGGCAGGCTCAGTTGAGCCGCTGCCCTGAGTTTCTTTGACAAGTCGGTTACATAGGGTATAGAAATGAATGGGTGGAATATTCATTAGGGAGGGAAGGTTCTGGGGGGGGTCATATTTCCTGATTTTCATCCCAACTCCACCTTCCCAAAGGAAGGAGGAATTTTTGTCCTTATTTAGTCTGGATCAGAAGTGTCATGGCATCGGTGCATGATGGGTACTTCTAATCTGCAAGGCTAATTTTATTGAAATGAGGACATAATGAGCAGAACGTTACATTCGGACACTGGAGATTCCTGCCTTTTCTCACCTTTCTTTGTTGGCCTCTGGGCCATTTATCACCCCAAAGGTGTGACCACTTAGCCCAGAGATTTCTGCTTTTCTTTCTCTTCCCAGAGGCCCCTGGTGCTTACGTGATGTGTGGTTTCCTGCATTTGGTCCGTGGCCCTCCTTTCTGCCCAGTTCCTGCCATTTGTTTTATGTCCCCCTTTCTCTGCTCATATCTAGCCATCTGCCTGCTCTAACACTTCTACTTCAAATCTTCAAATAGTGTTTTTGAGGGAGTTACCCATTTTTTAAAACTGCACACCCTGCATCGGCATTGGGATAGTGTAGCTAAGACAAAAGATGATTTCACATCTATAAAAGTCTTCTCATTTGTTCATTTACTCATTCAACTCATATTTATTGCGAGTCTACCGGGTCCCCATCAGTGCACTTGGGTGCTAGCAGTGCAAGTAGTGAACAAGGCATACCAAGTCCTTGACCCTCATCAGCTTTCATTCTAATGGAAGGAAGCAGATGTTAAACATCTTTTAAAAAATAAATACATGATAATTACACATGTTGAATAGTGCTATGAAAGAAAAGGGCAGGTAGCTTTGACAAAGAATAATGGGCATTTTAATTTAGATTGAAGTGCTTGGCAGTGACACTTACATTTCAAGGTCTCATCTGACTTTGGAATAGAAATGAAGTATGTGGTTAATACAGATTTTTTCTTTTTACTTAAATTGCCAATGAGAAACTCAACTTGGGAGCTTTGATACAGAGCTCTCCACTCATCATTCTGCTCGTTGTTTACTCAACAAATATTTATTGAGTACCTACTGTGTGTTAGGCATTGTGCTAGGTGCTGGGATAAGGTACAGGGAACAAGTGCCTTCCTGGAACTTATGGTCTAGTGGGGGGAGAAAATAAATGTCAGGTGGTGAGATATACTAAGAAAAATAAAACAGAGTAAAGGGTAAAGAGAAAGAAGTGGAGGTTAGTCACTGTTCCACTGTTTTAAATAAAGTAGTCAGGAAAGACCTTTGTGATAAAGTGATATTTGAGTAGAGACCTGAAGAAAGCGAGGGAGCTCGCTTTGGTGGTTTCTAGTAGAAGATCATTTCTAGATAGAGGAAACAACCAGTGCACAGGATATGAGGCTGGAGTGTGCTTGTGTGTTTGAGGAACAATGAGGAGGCCAGAGTGGCTGGAGCAGCATGAGAGAGGAGGAGGATGGCAAATGATGTCAGAACAATAGTGAGATCGATGGTGGGGGATGTATGGGGTAAGTGGATGCAATCCTGTAAACCTTGTCTGTTGCAAGGAGTTTGGTTTTTATTTATCTGCTTGAAAGAAAGGATGGTGATTCTTTAAGAAAATACTATCTCTAAAACTTGGCAGGACCATTCTACTGTCCCTATGAAGCAAAGGATATGTGCACTGCCCGGGAAGCTACAATGATGCTAGGCCAATACTAAGTAAGTCACCCATGTTTTTGAAGCTGTCAGAATATAGGTGGATAGCTTTTCTTAGAAATGGAAATTCCAATTTGGTACATGAAAAATAATATAAAGACCATGAGATGGGAAGAATTCTGAGTGTGGACAGTATCTTGACCTATGAGTAAAAAAATCTTGGGGCCAAGGATGAGGTCCTTAACTAGATTTATTAATCAGATAGCATTTTTCAAGTTGGACTTTGAGGTTTCTTCATTTCTGGAAGGAGCAGACAGAATGGAGAAGGCCGGTATAGTCTTGAAGAGATTAAGGACATGGGCAGAGACCTAGGCACTGGAGGCCCTTTTAGCTATTCCAACCAGTTGCTCCTGTTGAAATGAGTTGTCCCCCACCCCACCTACCCAGACATAGCCACTTTTCTTTTACCTCTCTCTTCCCCTTGAATCTGCTGAAATTCAAAAGGCAAGACATACAAATGTTAAGTAGTGACAGCCTCCCAAACAGTGATGATTAACCTTTTTAGAGTAAAAGATCCCATGAGAATCTGATGAAAGCTATGAAATATCTTTTCAAAAAGTTCTATGGACATATGAGTATGAATTTTTGCTTGTTTCCATAGGCTCATGGGCCCCCCGATAACCAGCCATGGGTATTCTAGGGGAACATGGGATTCAGGTTAAATAACTCTGTGCTAAGAGATCAACCAGGGCTTTTACTTCAATAAAAGTAAAGGTGGGACATAGAGTATTATATGAGGAAACAGTTGGGAACCATTAATCTAATAGCATTCATTGAGGTTATTTTCCCACCTACCCATTTTCTCTGGACTCCAAAAAGCACTCTTTGTTTCTGGTCCTCTCAGTGCTGACCATCTGGTTTACCCCAGGGAGTCAGAGGGACGTCAGGCAGGGACTTCTGAGTATCCCTCTGCCTCCTCACCCTTCCATGGGAAAGGATTCTTGCCACATTGTCTGAAATAAAGTCAGGAAGAAGAGGAGCAGTCAGGGTACATTAAGGAGTCCAAATCTCCTTTCATTTTTAATTCTTCCAAAAGGAAGAATGTCATTTTCACCAGGTTAAGGCATACAAGACAGCCCTAGGCTGGCTGTGAATGCTAATGTCAGTGCATGGTCTCACAAAGATTTGTCCCATTGGGGATATTTTTCTTTGTCTAGAAGCTTCCTTTTTGTGCATGATTTTTAAGCCTCTCAGCAAATATTCAATGGAGGAATCTCAGGGCTGAGCCAAAGGCAATTATGAAGCACTTACAGAGTTGGAGACTGACAAGTGGTAATTATTTGGAGATGCTTGTTTTCCTTTCTTCTTCATCACCCTCTCCAACCCCAGCCCACAACCTGGTGTGGACTGTCTGTTCAGTTTATCTGGGCTCATTACCAAAGTTTGCCTTTATCACTTCTGCATTGTACAGAGAAATATGAGTAATGAAGCTATTTCTGCTACTTCCCCAGCACTGAACTTAGTTAGACGTCTGATGATTTCATGCCAATGCTGAATGTCTTTTCACTATTTCCTTTCATTAGGCACTGGGAAAAGCAAGAAACAGATTTGATGGTGTTCAGTATGCCCTATATGGTCCCCTGGAAGCAAAATGAGTTTTATTCATTTCTACAGTCTCACCTTTTGTCCCCCACAGCAAGGCAGGTGTTCATGCTGCTTTAATCCATTCAGAGCAATGACTAATCAAACTATTTTGCAGCAATTCTGTTCCAAGCCCTGACCCCATAGATCCTCTGATCACAAAATCTCCATGTTAACATCCGTGCAGGTTTACAAATGGAATACTGGAGGGATACAAAGGAGATGGAAGTAGACCCTGTGGGTCAACACAATTCTTACTGTGCTTGTTGTGCATTTGACTAAATCCATAAAACAAAACACCATTTGGGAGGGGGTTGTTCTTTCTGTCAGATTTCTAGGCTTCCAAGGACCAGTCAGAAACAAGGGGACAAAGTTATAATGCCTTGTTCAGAGCACTTTCTTTTTAATTTGGAATGAGAATGCTATCTTCAGACTGGGTCTCAGAAGAACAAACACACCAGAAAAGGCCATAGTTGCCCCTAACAGCTTTGCAGGATAGAATACTGTGGTCTTGAGGCCTGGGGTAGAGGGTTCTAATTTTTGCCCAATGTCCTGCAATTTGGAATGTGCTGAAAAAAAAATCACTTCATTCTTGGCTTCAAGTTTTACTGATTGATGGCTACCATAAATTTGGAGTGGACTTTGAAAGTCATTTAGGAACTGTAGGTGGAAATTTGTATAATTGGGAACTTGGAGAAGAAAAATTACTCCTCACCTGACTGTAATCTCTTAAAGGGTAGACCTGTGTCCATTTATGTTCACTGTTGTATCTCCAGGGCCTAGTATAACACCTGACCTCTGATAGCTTTCTATTACATATTTATTGAATGAATAACTGGCTTACTGTCCTGGTAGCAACTTGACCTTATCTCCTCTCCTATAGGGCCACACAAGCATTTAAGGAAGAAAGCTATTACTCTGTAGATGAACCCAGCTAGGTAGCAGTCTTGTTAAAGAAGGTTGGAGGAAATAGCCTCTGCCCCTTTCCATGTCCTGTAAACTTTCTGAAGTCTTTTCCTAGTGGATTTATACTACTTTTATCTCCACTAGAGAGTTAAAAATCAGTAAAAACAGGAATTTGGTTCTTTACTGTATTTTTCTTCAGTAAAGTTCATGGTCCTTTTAAACTGTTTGAGGTAGATTCTTCGAAGTATTACTGGCTTTAAGAAAGATACCTTAGGAAGTTGGATTAACTTATTCATGTCCTTAGAGATCCTGAAAGATCTTATGAAACAGCCTACAAAACATTGCCCTGTCTTCCAAAAGCATTCGATTGCTTCCAAAGTACTTAATTTATAGTCAGGTGTAAAAAATTGTTTATGTATCTGAAGTCTAGACCATGGAAAAGATCAAATAAACAGATTTCTTTGGCATTTTCTACCACCTACTTTGATGAGAAAAAGGAAGAAAACCAACATAAAGAATTGATTTTTTTTTTAAAGCAACATAGAAGGACTGGTTAGGACTTGGTGCATATTCAGCCCAAGTTTCTAAGACCAGTTATATCTCTAGTACTGTATGATGAGAAATCATATTCTCCATGGGGATATTAAAGCTATAAACAAGGTTCAAGCACTGAAAAAAAAAGATTATTCTCACTGGAATAGATTTTCTGTTTTTCAAGTTGTTATGTCCTGATTATTTGAAAAATGGCAATTTATGTAAAGTAGAAAGAGCTGATAAATTTTAGTTGCTCAGAGTGATCAATTAAGAAATATGCCATTTCTCCAATCAAACTGAATAAATGAAACTTGATTGTTGAGATATTTCTGTAATGGTTTTTATATTTTGATTTATTTAATAATCAGGTTTCTTTTCCCTCTGAGATAATTTGCCTGCAAGTATTTTGATTATGGACTCAAGATCCAAACAATCAGGCTTTCTGTAGGCTAATATAATAACAGAAAAATAATATAATTTTCCATACAAGTATTCATTTCCATAAAAATAAAGCTCTAATGCTTGTGTTTGGCTGTTTGAATATAGGGTGACATAGTCCTAAAGCATACATTTTTAAATAAAAAATATAGAGAGACAATTAAGTACCATACTTTCAAGTTTTTCTTTTTTTCTTTGACTTTCATTTTGATTATGATGTGTTGTTACAAATCCAGAACTATCAGAATTAAAACCACCAAATCATTAGGTAGTATTTAGTGTTCATTGTCCATATAAGAACAGCTCATGAACTGGAAGCTTCCAAATTCAAAGACTGATATGAAGGTAAGGGCATGACATTACTGTATTGCTTATAAAATGAAAATGACAAAGTTATTTAACCTTGGTTATTACAGTGGGGGTTTCTAGATGGCAAGGAATTGATTGAAAGTGACTATCTTACACCATTTTTAGGAAGATGACTTACTTTTATTTTATGATTGTCAGAGGCATTTATGAAAAGTAGCCCAAGTTAAATTTCATTTATGTGACTTAAATGGTTTTGTCTTCTCAGGGAATTTTCAAGTTCAGTCTCCATTTTGTATTTAGTTTTAACACTGTCTAGCTATGGATCTCTTTAAGTTTATCCTACCCAGAATTCATTGAGCTTCTTGTATGTGAAGATTAAGGTTGTTCATTAAGTTAGCAAAGTTTTAGCCATTACTTCTTCAAATATTCTTTCTACCCCTTTTTCTTTCTCCTCTCCTAGAACTCCTATTAGGTATATTTTGGTATACTTAATAATGTCCACAGGTCTCTTAGGCTCTGTTCACTTTTCTTTATTCTCTTCTCTTTTTGTTCCTCAGACTAGATCATCTCAATTTATCTACCTATCAGGTTGCTGATGCCTTCTCAGATCTGATGTTGAACTCCTCTAGTGAATGTGTCATTTCAATTACTGTACCTTTAAATTTCAGAATTTCTATTTGGTTATTTTTATAATTTTTAACTTTTTATTGATGTTCAGTTTCATAAGGCATCATTCTCATACTTTCTTTTAGTTCTCTAGATATGGTCTTTAGTTTTTAAAAACATGTTTAAAATAGCTAATTTAAAGTCTTTGTTTAGTAGATTCAACATCTGCGCTTCCTCAGGGACAATTTTTACTAACTGTTTCTTTTCCTGTGAATGGGTTATAATTTCTTGTTTCTTTGCATATGTTGGAATTTTGGGGGGGGGGGGTTTGTGTTGTAAATTTTGTTGAAAATTGGACATTTAAAATAATGTGTCAAGTTTGGATATTAGATTCCCACTGCCCTAGGGTTTATTGTTGCCATTTGTTTTTGTTGTGGCCATGTTGTTTTTGTTTGCTTATTTAATGACTTTGCCGGATTAACTCTCTAAAGTCTATATTCTTTGTCATGTATAGTTACTGAAGTCTCTGGTTTCCTTAGTGGTCAGCTAATTGTTGGACAAAGATTTTCTTAAATTATTTGAACCAAAAAGTCTTTCAGCCTTTGCAAAGGGTCTCTGTGCCATTGTTGGGGCATGCCTTCAGCCCTCCAGCACTTTATAACTCTGCCTTACCCTTTAGCTCCTGTTTGTAAATGCAGAGCCTCAAGGTCAGCCAGAGGTGAGAGAATCAAGCCTTGTTAAGTCTTTTTTTGGGAAAGCACACAGTCCTACCCATTTGCATGACTTTTTAGATGTTGGAGCTTTGCAAACCCCCTTATATGCATCTCATTCCCTAGTTTTTCCTTATAAGTTTTCAGGTTACCTTCTTATTTGCCCCAAGTTTTATTGCTATCTTAGGCAGATATGATATTAAACAGTTGCCACGGATTGTTTTCAAAACTCCAAGGAAAAGGCTGTTCACACTGAGAAATGTCTGAGTTAGGTCAAATAAATACCAGCACTGTGAATTGGGGTTTTAATGAAACTGCAAGACAGGTCAAATAATGACAATTCTGCAAATAGTAATTTGGGGAAGCTTCAAAACCATTCTGCCCTTAAATGTGGCTACTAGGCTGCTGGTTTTTATCATGATTGTGAGGCTGTTGGTTTTTAAGGTTACTGTTCAGCTGGGAGGTGGGGGTTGTGAACAGAGCAAATAAAACACCACAAAGCTCACTGTTCTTTCCAAGATTCAACCGTCTTTCTTGAATAAACGTTGGTCAAATTGTTGAAAGTCTCTAATCAGATTTCCAGAGTTCTAAAAAAGTTGATTTTACCAGTGTTCTCACTGATTTTATGAAGGAGTAGCTTTTTGGAGGTCCTTACTCTGCATTCTCACTGATGTCATTCCCCTAGGGACCATAATTACTAATCCTGTTATTAATATTTGGTCAGTATGTCTATATTTTTAAGTTCAGACTTCAGCAAAATGTATCTTTTGACTTATTCTGGATGACTTTGGGAGTTTTAGGCCAAATTTCCAGCAGTTTAGCATCTCATTTTGCTTACAAGATTTAGTGGCTATTGGTCATTGGGTTTGCCATTGGGTTTCAGTCCACGAAATCTGGCTATTGTCCTCCTTTAAAGCTTTTAAAGCCTATTCTGAAGTAATTTTTTGGTGGTTTAAGCTGCCTTGTTTTGAGACTTTCTTTTAGTCTGTTTAACTTTTCCTGAGGAAAGAGACAGCAATGTCACCCTCCCTGAAACAACAAAAAAATACTCCAGGAGAATTTTTTCCGTTGAGTTATTTTGTATATCACCTGTGACTTGCAAGTCAAAGAGCTAAATTATTTAAATATCAAGTAACATAAATAAAAGGAAAGATACTTTGAGTCATTCAATCAAAATGGCATGGTTAGTTCATGCTTGGAGAGTCCTTTCTTTTCTAACACATAGCAACGATAGATAAAACATAGAGGAGATACAGAATACACAGCTATACTCAAGATAAACATCTTCATGGATAGGAAAATGGGCAGAAACACAAAAAACTAAAAGCAAGGTTAGTATCACATGTCTGTTGCACTCCTGATTTAGATGTAGGCAGAAGTGGATGGGTGTTCAACTATTTTGAAATAGTGGAGACTGAAAGTGCTTCATTGGAGAATGCAGAACTAGAACTAGGCTTGCTACTCAGAATCAGGGGCTGATATTAGTCTTTTCTGTATTGAGGGTGGGTGGGGGTTAGACTTTTCTGCATTTAAAGAAATTTGAAAACAGCTTGAGGTTATGACTTGTGTAAAGCTGTATACTAAGGAGGTGGGAGGAAGCAGACACATCTTAGCATATAGGACTTGAGCAAAATCCATAACTAGCTCAACAATTATATCTGCAATATCACCAATATCTTATCAGGGTAGAGATCTAAGTCACCTGGTTCTGAACTGCAGGGTGAAGGTGGGCATTTTTGTGAGCAAAGGCAATTTAAAAATGTACTAGAGAGAGAGGGTTGATGAAAGAAAAAAACTGATCTCACTCAAGTTGAGCCTGCAAACTAATATTCCACAACTAAGGAAAAATGAGTCTAAGGAAGGTAAATAATAAAATCAGGAAATGAATTGATTGCAGACTGAATAAAAATAACAAATCAAAAAATGATATTAAAATGATTGTTTAAAATTGTCAAATATACATAAAGATATCCATTAAAAGAAAACTAGACCAGGTATAAATTAAACAGAAACACATGCAATTAGAGATCTTGGAAATGAAAAAAATACAGAGATTGAAATTAAAAAGCTAAATAAATGAAATAAGTTCTAGGCTGCAAATAGTATCAGAAAGCAGATTTCCACTCAAAGGGCTGAAGAAAGTATCAATCTAGAGTTGTGCAACCAGATAAACTACCATTAATGAGTGAGGTTCAAATAAAGACATTTTGTGATATAAAAAGACTAAGAGAATTTACTACTTACAAAACCTTTTGAAAAGAACTACGTAATCACAAACCATGCAAGTATGAGTGGAGTGAAATATTTGAACTGTTGGAGGAAAAAGAACCCCAACAAACTAGAGTTCTGTATTCTGTGAAATTATGCTTCAAAAGTAAAGAAGAAATATTTTCTCTGACATATAAAAATCAAGAGAACTTAGAGCCAGTAGCCCTATCTTGCAAGAAATGTTAAAGAAATTTCTTTAGAAAGAAAATAATACAGGTCAGAAACTCAGATCTGCATAAAGGAAAAACATTGAAGAAGGAATAAGTGAAGGTAAAATAAAAACTTTATTTTTGCATTTTAATTGATCTAACAAAAAATTTCAAAATAATAAAAGCAACAAAGTATTTGATTATGTATGCTTATGAATATATCTGTATATGTGTGTATGTATATGCTTATGTATGCTTATATATAAGAGAAATGAATGACAGGGATGATACAAGAGAAGTAAGGGAAAAATTAGGATTATTTTCCTACTATAAAGTGCTCACATTACCAGTGAAATGGTACAGAGTTATTTAAAAGTGGACTTGTATATTGTAGACACTAGAGTAAACACTAAAAAAAAATTATAACTGGTATGTTAAGGAAGGAGACAGAATGGAATCATATAAAATGTTCAATTAAAACCTCAGAAGGTAAAACAGAGCAGAAGACAAAAATAAGAACAAAGAACAAAGGCAACAAATAGACCGTAATATAACTATGACATAAATTAAACTATATCAATAATCATTTTGAATGTCAATGGTCTAAATTTAGTAATCAAAAGATAGAGATTGTCAGAGTGGATAAAAAGCACACCCTCTTATAATGCTGTCTAAAAAAACCCCTTACTTTAAGTATAAGGACATATAGAATAAAAGTAGATGAATGGAAAAAAGATATACCTCACTGATACTAATCAAAAGAAAGCAGGAGTAGCTATAATAATTTCACCACAGACTTCAAAGCAAGGCAAATTATCAAGGATAAAGAGGAGCATTACATAATGATAAAGTGATCAATTCTCTAAAAAGACATAATAAACCTTAATGTGTATGCACCTAACAAAAGAACATCAAAAAACATGAGACAAAAACTGCTAGAGCTGCAAGAAGAAATAGGTTAATATACAATTATAGTTAGTGACTTCAGTGCCCCTTTATCAGAAATGGACAGAGCCAGTGGGGAGAAAATCATTAGGGAAATAGTTGAATTTAACCATACCATCAACTAATTGGATATAATGGACATCTATAGACTACTTTGTCCAACAACAGCAGGATGTACATTCTTCTCAAGCTCACATTGAAGCATTCAGCAAGATAGGCCATATTCTGGGCCATAAAACACAACTAAATAAATGACAAAGAATAGAAATCATACAATGTCTGCTCTTAGACTGCAGTGGAATTAAACAAGAGATCAACAACAGAAAGATACTCAGAAAATCCCCAAATACATGGAGATGAAACAACACACTTAAAAATAACACATGGGTCAAAGAAGAAAACTGAAAAGAAATTAAGAAATAATTTTAGCTAAATAAAATTGAAAACACAACTTATCAACATCTGTGGGATTCAGTGAAAACAATGCTTAGAGGGAAATAGCATTGAATGCATATATTAGAAAAGGAGAAAGAGTTAAAATCAAATATGTAAGCTTCCACCTTTGGAATTAATTTGCTTTTTTTCTAATTTCCTAAGTAAGCAGAAGAAAAGAAATAATAAAAATTTGAGCAGAAAAAACAATTAAAAATTTTTAAATAGTGAAAATCAATAAAACCAAAAACTGGTTCTTTTTGACTGTATCATTAAAATCAAGAAACCTCTAGGCAAACTAACTAGAAAAAAAATATGATAAAAATGAGTAATAGCAGAAATGAAAGAGGGGACATCACTAGAGATCCCATGGACATTAAAAGGATAGTAAAAGAATACTCTGAATAAATCTATACACATAAATTTGATAACCTAGATGAAATGGACCTATTCCTTGAAAGGCACAATCTGCCAAAACTCACACAAGAAGAAATAGATCATCTACATAGGTCTCTATCTATTAAAGGAATTGAGGCAATAATTATCATGTTCCAAAACATGAAATACCACGTCCAGATGAATTTACTGTGAATTCTATGAAACGTTTAAGGAAGAAATTATACCAGTTCTCTACAATCTCTTTCAGAAGATAGGAGCAGAGGGAATACTTCCTAACTCATTCTGTGAGGCCAGCATTACCCTGATACCAAAACCAGACAAAGACATTTTAAGAAAAGAAAACTACAGATCAATATCTCTCATAAATATACATGTAAATATTCTCAACAAGGTATTAGCAAGTTCAATCAAATAATGTATAAGAAGAATTACATGCCACAGCGAAGTAGGGTTTATCCCAGGTATGCAAGGCTGGTTGAACATTCAGAAATCAATGTAGTCTGTCACATCAACAGGCTAAAGAAGAAAAGTCACATCATCAACAGATGCAGAAAGAGTCTTTGTCAAAATCCAACACCCTATGCATGACTGGGACATTATGCTGTATACCAGAAATTGACACATTATAACTGACTATACTTCAATAAAAAAAAAATTCGTTCATTCATGATACCCATTCATGATAAAAACTCTCAGTAAATTAGGAATAGAGGAGAACTTCCTCAATTTGATATAGAATGTCTACAAAAAAGCGTATAAATATATTAATACTTGATGAGAAAATTGAAGGTTTCCCATTAAGATCAGGAGCAATGCAGGTATACCCCTCTCACAACTGCTTTTCAACATCATCCTGGAAGTCCTAGCTAATAAAATAAAACAATAAACAGAAATGAAAGCTATACAGATTGGAAAGGAAGAAATAAAATTCTCTTTGTTCATAGATGACATAATTATCTATGTAGAAAATCTAAAAGAGTAAACAAAAAAAAAATCCTGGAAAAAATAAGTTACTATAGCAAAGTTGCAATATGCAAGGTTAATATACAAAAGTTAATCATGTTCCTATGTAATGCAATTAAGAAGTGGAATTTGGAATTAAAAACACAGTATCATTTACATTAGCATTCCCCCCAAATGTGAAAAACTTAGGTATAAATCTAACAAAATATGTACAAGATTTATATGAGGGAAGGTACAAAACTCTGATGAATGGAATCAAAGAAATAAATAAATGGAGAGAGATTCCATGTTCATGAAGTCAATGCAATTCAATGCAATTACAATAAAAATCCTAGTAAGGTATTTTGTGGATATTGACAAACTGATTATAAAGTTTATAAGGAGAGAGAAAAACCCAGAATAGCCAACATAATATTGAAGAACACCATTGGAGAACTGACACTACCTGAATTCAAGACTAATATAGAGCTACATTCATCAAAATGATATGTTTTGGCAAAAGAATAAACAAATAGATAAATGGAACTGAACAGGGAACCCAGAAATAGAGGCACATAAATATAGTCAACTGATCTTTGACAAAGAAACTAAAGCAATACAATGAAGGAAAGATAGTCTTTTCCACAGATGTCACTGGAACTATAGGACATCCACATAAAAAATGGATCTGGACATAGATCTTATACCCTTCACAAAAATTAACTCAAAATGGATCACATACCTTAATGTAAAATGCAAAACTATAAAATCCTTGAAGGTAACATAGGAGAAAACCTAGATGGCCTAGGATTGGTGATATCATTTTATATACAACACCAAAGCAAATAAAATCCAACAATGAGACAAGATCAGTTTGTCTAAAGACACAAACCAAAGGACCAATAATACAATCCATGAAAGAAATAATTGATAAGCTTGACTTCATTAAAATTAAAATTCCTACTCTGCGAAAGACACTATCAAGAGAATAAAAAGACAAGGTGCAGACTTAGAGAAAATATTTGCAGAAGACATGTCTGATAAAGGACTTCTACCCAAAATACATAAAGAGCTCTCAAAACTTAACAATACGAAAACAACCCAATTAAAAAAGGTACCCAAGACCTTAAAGACCTCACCAGAGAAGATATATAGATGGTAAATAGGCAGTTGAAAAGAGATTCTACTTCATGTGTCATCAGAGAAATGCAAATTAAAACAGTAAGATATCACTACTCATTTTAAGACTCTTTGGAGAACAGTTTTAGGTTCAGAGAAAAATTGAGAGGAAGGCACAGAGATTCCCCCATATACTCCTCTGCCACCACACATGCACAGCCTCTCTCATTATCAACACCCCTGACCAGACTGGTACATTTATTACAATCGATGAACCTACATTAATTGACACATCCTTATCACTCAAAGTTCATAGTTTACATCAAGGTTCACGCTTGGTGAATGCCCCAAATTCAGAATACTGACAACTCAAAACACTGGTGAGAATGTGGAGCAACAGGAACTCTCATTCACTGCTTGAGGGAATGAAAAATGGTGCAGCCACTTTGGTAGACAGTTTGGTAGTTTATTGCAGAACTAAACATAGTCTTACCACATTATCCAGCAATTACACTCCTTGGTATTTATCCAATCAAAAATTATACCCACACATAAACCTGCACACTATGTGTATAGCAGCTTTATTTATTAATAATTGTCAAGAACTTGGAAGCAACTAAGATGTCCTTCAGTAAGTGAATGGATAAAGAAACTACGGTACATCCAGACAGTGGAATATTATTTAGCACTACAAAGAAATGAATTATCAAACTATGAGAAGATATGGAGAAAACTTAAATGCACATTACTAATTTAAAGATGTTGATCTGAAAAGTTTTCACTCTATAAGATTTCAAGCATATGACATTCTGGAAAAGGCAAAATTATGGAGACAGTAAAAAGATCAGTGGTTGCTAAGAGTTAGTGGGGAAGGAGGGATGAATAAGCAAAGCACAGAGGATATTTAAGGCAGTGAAAATATTCTGTATTATACTATAATCATGGGCATATAGCATACATTTGTCCCATAGAAATATACAAAACCAAGCGTGAACCTTGATGTAAACTATGAACTTTGAGTGATAAGGATTTGTCAATTAATGTAGGTTCATCAATTGTAATAAATGTACCACTCTGGTCAGGGTGTCGATAATGAGAGAGGCTGTGCATGTGTGGTGGCAGAGGAGAATATGGGGGAATCTCTGTGCCTTCCTCTCAATTTTTCTCTGAACCTAAAACTGTTCTCCAAAAAGTTAAAATACACACAGAAAAGAACTACTGAAGGCTGTATTTTAACAAAAAGCGAGTGAACCCAGAAGGAAGGAGTGGAGTACAAGAAATAATGGTGAGGACAGAAATAATAAAACATGCTGAATATTTAACTATAAACTGTATAAAATCATGGTATTCATGCACTTATAACAGATGATAGAACTGAAATTCTAGAAAGCAATCACAAGAAACATGTGAATACTCAATGTTACTGAGCACACTAAGGCTTTGCCTTGCTTGAGAGGATGACAGAGGTTCTGGATAACTTCAGACTTTGTTAGAGAAGTCTGTAGTTCATGCTGGTTAAAAATTTAAAGATACTCACCAAAAAATAAATAAAACACAATTTACAACTAGCAGGGGGAAAATGTAATAAAGGAAATTTTGTCAGCTCAACAAAAAAGTAGGAATGGACAAAAACGAAAGCCAAATTTTAAAAGTTTGGTAAATTAAAAAAAAAAAAAGATGGCAGAAGCAGGTAAAAATAAATCACAATTGATGTAAATTAAACAAAATTTTTATAAGACAGGACCCATCAGATTGGATTAAAAATAACAAAATACAGCTGTATACACATTATGAGACACATCTAAGAGAAAAACAGAGAATGAAAATAAAGGAATAAAGAAAAAACAAATGAGGCAATTAATGGGAAAAGAAAAGGTGGTGTGACAAAATTAATATCAGACAAAAATAGAATTTAAGCCAAACAGCATTAATGGTGATAAAGAAGATTACCATCTAATAATAAAGAGAACAGTATATTTTACAGATAAACTGTTACTACTACTAAGAAAGTTCAGCAAGTTGTCTAGATACAAGACAAGTATTAAAAAATCGAGGGCATACTTATACAGCAGCAATTAAATTTAGAAAAATATGATGGAAAAAGACCCACTCATAAAAGTAACACTCTAAGATTATAAAACATTTAATGAAGGAAATAAAAGTAATCCTGAAGAAAAAGATACAAATATACTCTTTTAGTAACCAGAAGACTTGGCATCATATAAAGACTTGACTAGGTAAAGCAAAACGACAGTTTTTATATGGATGAATATATAACCTCAGGGCAGGGAAGGATTTCAAAACATGACATCAGAAGAACAAACCATAAAGAAAACTATTGATAAATGCATTAAAATGAAATCTGTGCATCAGAAGACAGTTCAGAGAATGAGATATTTGTAGTGCATTCAGCTGGCAAATGATCCAGAATATACTAGGAATAGATGCGCATATGTAAGAAAAAGGCTAACAGTCCAATTAGAAAAATTGGAAATGTATAAGCAGGCAGTTCACAGAATATAAGCCTGAATGGTCAGAAAACATTCCCATCTTCACTAGTTGGAAGGGAAATGCAAATTAAAACAGTCAGGTAACACTCACCTATCCCACTGGCACATTTTAAAAAATCTGACTATTAACAAATATTGTTGTGAATATGGGGAAAGTGATACTAAGGGAGTGCAAATTGGCACAGACATTTTTGCTGAGCGATTTGCTCAGGTTTTGTCAAATTGAAGATGTTTATTGTCGTATGATGTTACTATTAGTGAAAGCCTGCTTCTTCCTCACTTCTGCCATTGCCTTCCACACTGAAGGAGTCCCATTGGTGTAGCACTTTTGGACTCTCTCTGCCCCTTCACTCACTTCTCCCCAGGACAGAAGTAAATGATTTTTATTGGTGAGTTTGTAGGGAGGAACTGAATCTGTGGAGCCCAGCTCTTCCATCTTTCCTTCCTCTTGGGAGGCTAGGGTGAGCCTGAGCACTGTTCTCCTGTACTCCTCTGTGTTTAAGTTTTACTGTCCGGTGGTGCTTGTGACTTGAGTGGGAATAAATCTGGGTTTAGAATGAGGAAGTATACCTGGCCACAGAGGGAAACACATTCTCTAATGTCAGCTTTATTTGTTAATAATAATCTTCCTTTACTCTTAAAATGAATTTAAAAAAAACCCAGACTTCTCAATAGATAACCTGAGTGAGGAAGGGAGATGCTATTTATTGGAATCTCCTCCAAACCCAAGATTCATCGCTCTACTTGTATGCCTGTGCACTAGAGAAACAATCACACGCGTACACAAAGGGACATTTACAAGAATATTTATGGCTACTGTGTTTGTAAGAGTGAATGAGAAACTACCTAAATTCCTCTCCATGGAAGAATGGATAAATTCAGTGAAGTAGACCTATATATACCAAAATATCACAAAACATTTGCAGTGAAAATAAGTCTGTATAAGGATGATATGTACTGTGTGAGACCATTTACAAAAAAAAAAGTTTAAAACACATAAAATGATACCATATACTGTACAAACACATAGAGGAGAAGTATGAAGGAATCTTTTTGAATGACCATACCACTTTAAGAGCATGGTCCCCTCTTGTGAGGTCACATAGGCATGAAGTAAGATTGGGGAAGCAGACAAAGAGAATTTCAACTGTCTCTTTAAAGCTGTTTGTGTGCGTGTGTGTGTTTTAAAGATCCAGAGCAGGAAAGCTGGCAGGGTGTTAAGTTTGTTAGATCTGGGTGGTGGGTATATGGCTGTCTGTTATGTTGTTTTCCATATTTTTCTCTATGCTTTAATTATTTAATAACAAAAAAGATATCCCAGAATATTAGCTTAAGATATGGACCTCAATTTCTCAGTGAAAATATTTTAATGATATCTTTTAACCCTAAATGTAAGAACATGGAGCTATTGAATGAGCTTATTTTCTCCCTTTGTGTTTTTGTTTTGTTTTTAAAGTGAAGCGTAAAATATATCCCTTCCTTCCTCTGGGCCTGAATTTCCTCATTCATAAATCAAGGGAGGTTGGGGCTGAATGATCTCTAAGTACAGTTCTTTGCAGTTCTCACTCTGATGTTCTGTGACATTAGGATGTTTTCTCCACGGCAGATAATGAGAGAAAGGGAAAAGTTACATAGTGGCAGTCTAAGGCTTATGATTGTTGGGAAAACCTATCATCTCCCCCACTCCATCCTAGGCTTTTTAACTGTCCTACTCTTGCTTCTCTCGTCTCCACCTTCTGTTGGATCAGTATCTTAGCTGGTCCAGTACAGCTGGGTACTGGCAGACCAGTGCCCTGCATTGGCTTATGCACCAATGACCTTACACGCGTGTACCAGCAAATGCTGAGCTCCTCAAACAAGCAGTACACGGCTGGCAATCTTTTTCTGTTTATCCAGGGAGGGCTGCTCAGATGCAGCACAGAAAGCCTCAACGCTCATGCCCTCCTGTGCTGCTTCCTGAGCTGCTGTCCCTCTTGTCTCTGACTCTTCCCAGATCTTCAGTTACTTGTTTTTGATTAATTTGAAGCCTTGGCCCTGGTCCTCCTGTAGAATGCAGACCCTGCTCCCACCCATGCACTTCAGCCCCAGTGTGGCGCTGTAAAAACTGACCTTTGCCGGGCTCCTCTGCTGAGGTCTTGCCTTTAGCCTATTCCATCTGGATCCGTGGAACCCTATTAACAGCCGTGGGCCCTGCCCTCTCTGCCTGTGATTCTACTGCTCTTGTGACCTCTCTTGCCTTTACCACACTGGCCTGGCCCCACCTTCCCTGACCCATTGCTTCGAAAGGCAGCCCTGAATGGCAGTTTGAGTATCACAGGGCTCCAGCCTCCAGCACTGAAAGGAAACTGCCTGCCTGCCTTTGATGAAACAAGGCGTCATAGCAATCTCAGCCTAGACCAGAAACTCTTTTAAATGAGCAAAGATCTTTTAAAGAATAAGCCATTTTTTATAAATACTTAATAGGCACCTAATGTGATTTTTAAAATAACCTTTTTAAAATATAAAAGTTGTGTTTATTATATAAAATGTAGAATACAGACAAGTAAAATGAAGGTAATAAAAAGTACTTGCAATTCCATCACTGAGAGATGACTGCTTACACGTTGGTGCATATCCTTTTTGGTCTTCTCTTTTCATATATATATGTGTATATATATATAAAATTATATATATATGTGTGTATATACATGTACACACACATATACATATATATACATACATACACATGCATACACGTGCAGACACGGAATTAGAACTTTTTTTTCAAAACATGATCAGATTGTATATGATGTTTTACCATTTAATGATATATACTGGGTATCTTTCCCTGTCATTATATATTCTTCTGTAACATTTTTCATGGCTGCATAGTATCTATTATAGATTTACTAAGATATAATTTAACCATTCCTAGATCATTATGCATCTTAACTGCAGTTATTTTGCCATTATAAATAATTATATAATTAATCTCTCTGTGGCTAAATCTTTGTGTCCTTATCTGATAACTTCCTGAGAGTCAGTTCCTAGAAATGAAAACACTGGGTCAAAGAAAATGCATACTTGGAAGGCCTTTGAAATGTATAACCTGGCTGGCTTTCAAAAAGTTTGCACAAGTATACAATCTAACCAGCATATAAGAGAAAGTCTATTTCTGGGACTCTTGTCACACTGGGTATTAACCTATCTTTTAAATCTTTAATAATTTGTTTAAAAAATTACTATTTCATTCTTACTTTAATTTGCATTCTTTGATGATCATTGAGATTTTTATTTTACCATATGGTTCTTGGCCACATACTTTCTTTTCTGTGAATCGCCTTTTTGTGTCCTCTGCTCACGTTTCTATTAGTGTGTTTGTCTTTGTCACATTGATTTGTAACATCTTCTAATGAGATTTTTTTAAAGTAGAGATATGAAGTGGCTTCACTGCAACTGTCATAGGCAATTTTAGTTATAGGTAGAAATAGAATCTTCTGCTCATTTATTATTTCAGCATCATTGTAAGTCAGGACTGGAGCCCAGAGGTGGCATAGACATGTTTGGGAGCATGAAAGTAAGTCCCGGAGAGGTTCAGTGGCTTACCCAGCATCACTGTCAAGTTTAGTGGCTGATCAGAGATGTGATACCCAGCTTCCCAAATACAGTCATATTAAGTTACTAATCCCATGTTCCAAAGAGATCCAGAAGGGAAATAGTGAGAATACCTCTCTTGGTACCAATGTACTTAGATTTAAATAAATCCAGAAGCACAGTTTTACATGGGCTATTTAATAATTGACTGGGCGAAGTAAGGCAAACATTTTCTCACTACATTAATTTTATCACTTTATTCCTCATCACACAAACCTCTGGTGGCTCTCCATTGTCTCCAGGCACATCCAGACTCCCCAGCTTGGCATCTGACACCCTTAATAATCTGCTTCTGTTCAGCTCCATGCCCTTCTCTCTCCCCAAATACACTCCATTCAGATTGGTCTCCCTGGTGATCCCACATGTGCCATTCTCTGTAGCATCCCTGTGGCACCGCCTGTTCTCCACATCTGCAATGCTGTTCCTCTTTCCCTTTTTTGTACCTATGAAAATACATCCTGTCCTCCAGAGTCCAGATAGAGAACCGTGGAGACTTCCATGGAGACTTCCCATCTCAGCTTTTATGTATATAGGTTTCCTTCTCACATGTCGTAAAGCCTGACTACATACTCTGTTGATTTACTGTATTCTTTCCTGTACTATCCTGTCTCTTAAAGCTGCTTGTGATTTTGTCTTATGTGTCTTGAGCAGAAGTTACATATCTTGAGGGGGGAGGAGGAGTGTGTGTGGGACAGAATCTGAATACACCTTGCCTATTGGTATGGAAGAATCTGGAACACAGGCTTTTAAATTGGTAAGTACTAATTGGTATTTGTGGAGTTGACCATTTCATTGAAACATATGTTAAGCACTTATAGTGTGCCTCTACTTGGCTAAGTGCTGAAAGGTTTGTGCCTTTAAGGAAGTCACAGTCCTACTGGGGGAGGTAGACCCAGGTTCTAAACCTATCTCGCCCAACAACTTAGTAGTTTACATTGGAAGTGTCATATAATCATTTCATTCATTCATTCCACGAGCCTTTCCCTGTGTGTCAGGCAGTGTGCTTGGTACTGGAAATAACAGAGATGAATGAGGTCAGTCTCTGCCTCCGAAAGCATATATGCGCACAGCTCCCGATGACACCGTGTGAGAAGTGCCGTAGTTACAGTATGTGCAAAGTGCTACGGGAGCAGGAGCAGGACGTAAGGTCTCACTGAAGGGCTTCCCTGGTGGCAAGCACCATCTATGTAAAAGCTTTCAGCTTAGGTAGGGGTGGGGCACGAAGGCAGGGAGTTTAAGGGAGGGCTTTGAAGAAGGTGGACATTTGAACTGGATAAGTTGGTTACTGACTTAGAGGGTAGAGGGAGAGAGAAAGTACGACTGTTCAGAATATGTTACAGGAACTGAGGGGTGTGTGTCTATGTATGTCATGTGATGTACATTGAGAGGGGGTGAGAGTGGGAGGAGAGCTCTTCCTCCTAAGAGTTAGGTTAGGTTACAGAGAGCTTTGAATGCCATGCTAAGGCATTTGAGGAAAGTGACAAAGGTTTGCAATGTTAACTGTGTGGAAGGAGAAAGGAAATGGAAAATAGGGGTGAATGAGAAAGCAGGTTCTCTTTAAGAAATTTTAAATCAAGAGGAACTACCTCTTATACGTGCGTCTGTGGTGTGTGTATGTAAAGGAGCTAGGTAAACTGTAAAATCTTGCAGGTGTATTGTCCTTGCTGTTGCTTAAGTGGAGACTAGGTGGTCTCCAGAATCTCTCCAGGATTGTTCAGCACATCATCAGTTCTTAACATGTTAACAGCAAGAATTCGTTCCTTTGGGAAAAGCACTCCCCTTTCTCTTCTATCCCCTCTGCAAAATACAAAAACCTCCAGGAGAGTAGACACATTAATGCAATTTTTATTTCTGTTTTTTTCCTGGGGGTTGGAGTAGCAGGGAACAGCATGAGAGGAGAGAGCCCTGGAGAGCAGAGAATATAGAACTGTTCTGCCGTAAAAGTAGAAATGGACAGGCAGCAGCTCAGACACACGTACTGAGACCATAGCAACTTGAATTTGTTGAGCACCTACTATTTGCCAGGAACTGTGCTAAGTGTATATATCTTATCTTATCCTTAAAATCACACACACATACACACACATACACATAGTGCAAAGTGAGTATGAACAGTATTCCGATTTTACAGATGAAGAAACTCAGCCACATAGAAGGGTTGAGTCACTTGCTCAGGGCACAGTTCTGGCTTGAATCCAGAACTCTGACTCTGAAGCTTATTTTCAGCAACAACAGATACATTATAACCCCCAAATAATTTTCTTTGAAGGAGATGTCATATTGAAATTGCAGTCATTTATTCTGGGGACCTTTCATCAACAAGTACTTACTGACCTTCCCCTATGTTCCAAAACAGTGCTAGGCACTATAGAAATTGATGGTCTAATAGGAGAGATAAGACCAATCCATGTGAAATAGTAGAAGGACTCTAGGACAGGGATGTTGGACATGTGGCTTGTATGTCTTCACTCTACTCCTGTGCCCATCACTTGATATCCTTAGACTATCACTTCATTCATTCCCATTAAGCCTGGACTGAGATTCAGAATCTTTCTCAACACAGATCTCCGATCACAACTAATTCGAGTTGGTGTGCAAGAAACCTGTTTTAGTTTCCTTTTCTAGGAGGACAGAGGCACAGAGTTCCTGAGGGACCAGAGCTGTGAGAAAGAGTAGGCTGATTGGGAAGGAGCAGGTACACTTGCGGAGATGATTGTGAATGAAAGTGCAGAAATGAGAAAGAGCCTGTGAAGCTCTTCGCAAGTTAGTATGGACGTCACCCAGGTGTAGAGTGGCTAGACTTGATGTTCCTGGCAGTAAATGTGTTAGATCTTGATGACTTTAACAGAGAAATAACATGCTGAAACAGTGTCTTAAGGGATAGCAGGCTGGCATAATGAATTAGAGTTGGATTGGCCTAGAGTTAGGAACATAGGTCTCGCAAATGTGGAAGGAAAAAGTGACAAGATTTACTAACTGGATAAGGATAAGGAAGAGTCATCTGTGGGAGAAAAGGGTGACCAGGTGTTCTGGTGTAAATCAGTTATCCTGGCATAATCTTTAATAGCTCCCCTTTCATCCTCAAGTATCCTGGTTTGGGTGATAAATTTTCTGGCCACCATGGTTTTGAGCCTAGAGAACTAGGAGAATGGAGTCCAATGACAGACATAGAAACCTAAGGGAAGGTGACTTTTGTGTGATCTGGGAAGGTTATGATGACTTGATATCCTGAATCTGAGGGGACAGTGAGATATGCCCAGTAGAATGGACCCAAGAGCCAAAGACAACCCTCCAGCCTCTGACTTTCCTCATGTAAGTCCCAACAGAAACTAAAATCCACATTGTTGCTTCACTTGCCAAGGCTCATCCTTGCCTGGTCTCTTTACTCTCAATTGCAAATTCCTGGTCTCCTCTTCATGTTCACTTAATAGTTTTCATGGAGAGAAAGCAGGTTCTAAAGAGAAGACAGGTGTAAACCAAGTAGCCAAGCAGCAAATCTGAGACTTCTGTCTCCTACATCCAATCACTTACTGATTATGTAATTGATGACTATTATGAGCCCACCATCATGCTAGTCACTATTGGAGAAAACAAAATAAGCAGAAGACAAGCTCCTCAATTTCAATCATTTTAAATCTTGTTAATACAATCTTATAATACAATCATCTTTTAATCCATTCAATCGATTTTTACATTTTAGATTTAGAGAGTAAATGCAAATTGTAAGCGTGACATTTTTGTTGTCATCTAAAGC
Source organism: Camelus dromedarius (assembly GCF_036321535.1). Taxonomy (NCBI): domain Eukaryota; kingdom Metazoa; phylum Chordata; class Mammalia; order Artiodactyla; family Camelidae; genus Camelus; species Camelus dromedarius. The sequence goes on along the minus strand of NC_087472.1, from coordinate 30,536,350 downwards.
TTGAAAATTTGAATATTAAAAAGGGTTATCGACCCCTCTAAATGTGACCCTGCAACTGGAATACTCTGACATTAGGTAGTTAATATACATCTTGATTCATTGGTCTACAGTATTTGAACAACAGTCATTCTCTGAGGCCCAATTACATCTATTATTGGTTCTAGCTTTCTTTTACAGTATCTATATCTATGTCTTAACTGTAGCTTTAGATCTTAAAATAGTTAAACATAAAGCAAATGAGTACGTAATTTTTCAGAGCAAGCTTTGAAGGAACTCAGCATGTAGATACAATATGGCACCTTTCTCTTTAATCCTTAACCATAATTAGTTACAGTTTACCCTAAAGTTTTCCCCAGACACAGAATAGATTTAGAAACTATCCTGAGTTCTTACAAGTTAATTCACATGAAGGATTGTTGTATTTCAGTGCTGGGATCTTATAACAGTTGAATTTCAAAAACCATTTTAGAGTTTTACAGCTGCCAGCTAGAGTTCTTCAGCCTAAGGAACCATCACACAGCTTGTTTTCAAGTGTATTCACTGTACATTTCACCTTTCATGTCTCTCTTTCTTATGGATGGAAGAAGACAGAGCAAGGGAGAGTCTGGTTGGTGTTGCTCAGAGAACCATCAGGCATTGTGCTTGCCAGGACTACTATGCCAGGTTGCTCTTCCTTCTTCCTTTTTTATTTTAAGGAAAAATCTATTCTGATGTCCCCTTGCCTTTCTGGTCAATGACTACCTTTTTCCCACATACAAACCATGACTTGCCAGAGAGATGCCCTTATAACCAGCAACGTTTATAACTGGCTTCAACAGGATAGATTTTTAGAAGTAACTTGCATTTCTTCTAATTAAACATAATTACATTTGCTGTTTACAAAAGAGGATTTTGAAAATAAATTTTAGACAGTTGTATCATGGGATCTATTGGTGTATGGTCCATGGTTAGCCAAATCAACCTGGTATAACAATAACAATAACAAAAATCAGCAATTAAACTGCACAAAACATTTGTTTCACTTTGAGTCAGTCATGACTGAAGAAAATCTTTGTGAGTCAAAAACTGGCCTCCAATGAGGCATGTTTTCTACTAGTAACATCTAGGAAAACTTTCCTTTCCATTTTTTCGCTCTTCTCATTGGTAGCTTGGTAAATTGGTTTTAGGTATATGGATGTTGTAGGGGCAGAGCTTGCACGAGTGGTTATAAAGCTCACAAAAACTGTGAGATACCCTTTTACAGTTGAGAAGATGTTAGCCTTGAGCGTTTTCCCACTAAGGAAAAGAGAAATGGTTTGCCTGACATCATTAGTGATAGAATTTGGTTTAGAACGTCCTGCTTATGGTATTTTCCATTACACTATATTTCCTAGCAGTCTTCCCCTGCCCTGATTAAACTGAAATAGTTCTTCAGATAAAATTAAATGGGAGAGGGTAAACCTCAATGCAAAAAGTGACTTTAGCACTAAAACACTAGGAGACTTTTATTATGGTTAATTGTCATTGACCCCCATCTCAGAAATTCATGGGTTCACTTCATCTCTTTTGCCATCGAAAGTAGACCAGCCTCCCCTAAATGCAGTTTATTCAGGAATTCCTACTGCTGATTTGTTTTCTCCAATTTTGCTCACTATTTTCTGCTCTGGAGGATCCTAAGGAGATAGTTTCATCTTGAAAAGTCAGGAGAATTTATTACTATTATTGTCATACCAGGGAAAGGAGATGAATTTATTTAGCAGTGTCTGAAAATAGAATTGCCTCAACGTTGACGCCTGCTGCTGATGCTAAATGATGCATACTAAGCACCTGGCATACACTTTGCACTTCTCTTCATTTATCTGTTCTTCATATTCTGGTACTTTAAGATTCATGGAGCACATTTTCACTGTGTTCTACTCTTGGTTGGGAGCCAGGCAGTAGATGTCACTGATTATTTGTTGAGCATCCATACTACGTGGGGAACTGTACAAAGCACAGCACGGGATTGTAGAAAGAATGTAAGTGTAGAATCCAGCCAGAAATCCTGCATTTGAATGTTAGTCCTGGGAAGCTCCTAACTTGTGACCTTGGGCAAATTACTTAATTTTCCTGAGATTCACTGTCCTTAAGTCTAAAATGGGAGTAACAGTAGCAGTCCTGTATTGCTCAGAGGGTTGATGTCAGGTTCCAAGGTGTTATTGCTCGGGTTAGAGTTCTATAAAGTGCAGCTTGTCTCTGCATGCTGCAAGCCAAGGACAGCCCTTTCCATAGCTATAGCAGGCAGCATCCTCCTTGCTTCAAGAAGTACCTCCCAATACTTCTACCATGGAACCCTTGAGGCCTACATTTCTATTACTTGATGGTAAAAGCTTTCATTGCACAACCAGAGTTCTGCTTCAAATGGTGGTCACATCTGGAGTGAGAAGTATGTGCATGAACTTTGTGGAGTCAGACCCATTCAGTTACTAACTGTGATCTTGGAAAAGATGTGTAACCTCTCTGAGCTTCCATTTCTTCAACTGTAAAATGGAAATGAATAATAGTATCAACTGTCATAGGGTTGCTGGGAGGTTTGTGATGAAGTCTGCAAAATACCTGGCAGATAGTAGGCTCAGTAAATGGTAGTTTTTCTGTGGGGGGAGGTAATTAGGTATTTATATATTTATAGGGAGGTACTGGAGATTGAACCCAGGACCTCATGCATGCTAAGCACATGCTCTACCACTGAGCTCTACCCTCCTCCCTCAATGGTAGTTTCTTTTGAAAACAGAGGAGTAGGGTAGGTGTCCATGATGCTCTCCCACTCTGAAGTTTTAATCTGTTGTCTTAAGGCTGGCAGGAATTGCATGAACCTGTGGGAATGTGGCAACTAGTTTCCTCTCTCTGTAATCAGGGGGAGATAGTTTGATGAAGGACAAAAAAAAAACCCCAAAAACAATGTACATTCTTTTGAAACCTCAGCTATACCTCATTAGTAAAATTGGGCTAATTTTATAGTTGAGGAAACTGAGGTTCAGAGGATGGGAAGTGAGCTGATTATTAAGTGGTAGAGCTGGGACTAAACCCAGACAGTCTAATCCCAAAGCCTGTGTGATTTCCACTGATGCCAAGCAACATCACGTGGCTCGTTTCATATTTCTTGTGGCAGGTGATGGGGCGAGGGGTGCATGGTAGACTCTCCATGCAGGCATCTGAGCCTCTGACCTCTAGGTCTGTTTCCTAAAGAGGATGCTTCTTGAAAATGGTAGTTTCACCTTAGCTGTCCCTCCCTCCATAACCATCCTACTGAAGCTCCCAATGACTGCTGAGCTTTTGGCTGAGGGGGAAAATAAAACCTCTCGTCTGGAATAAAGTATTAGGTAAATCAAATCTCCCTGCTCTAGTCAGTTGCTAAGACCATGGAGGAATGGGATAGTAGGGAAGTCCTGTTTCTCTCTGGCTTCCCCTCACACCTGCCAGCCTTTGACTGCTCACAGGTGACCCAGCAGGGCGTGGAGAGAGCATGTCACTGTGGTAGTGCTACTGGCTGTGTCTGGTGCCTCAAGGGGACTGGGTCTCACTGTCCTTAGCTATTCAAATTCAAGAACCTGTCTGTAATCTGCTTCTAGCTTGCCCTTTGCTGTGAGTGTAGAACCTGTAAACTCTGATTCTGGCCTGTTTCCTGGCTTCCTATTTGTTTCCTTATATCTGCCACTCAAACGCTCTCCCTCCTGACTCACCTTAGGGTGCCTTCCTCATTTCCCGACCATGGCTATTCGGGTATAGGACATCTCATAGTCTAGGCCTCCAGAAAAGAGCAAGACCTACTTCTTTCTCCTGCGTGACCTTCTACGAGTCTTGTAAACAACTTTGGCTCCAGCTAGGTTCCCCTGCCTATTTCCAGGCCATGTCCATTCCTGTGCCTGGCATTGTCCATGCTGTTTCTCTGTCTCTCCCCATTACCCACAGCGGGAGTACTTTCTCTCTGACTGTCTAATTCCATTGCACTCTTTGTTCAGTTCCCTGATCACATACCACCTCATGTATCGTGACTGTCCTTCATACCGGGATCATGGAGATTGTCCCCATTTCAGATAATCAGAGCCCATATAGTGTATTTCCATCATTCCAAGATGCACCATTGATTTTTAAAAACAACTTTTCAGGAAATAAAATGAAACAGTGAAGCACTACATGAAATGTACACAGCAGCTGTAAGACAGCTTTCATTTTCAGAGCCATTAAAATGTCAAAAGAAATACACAGGTATCTTGAGAAAATATGGCATCTGGACCAATCTTATCCAACACTTGTTTATAGATTGGGTGAACTATCCTGTCTCCTGCCAATGAGTCTTGTCTCCCCAACTAAGTGGTCCATCCACTGGAGGGAAGGGCTTCTGATTTCTTATTTTTAAATCTTCCCTCCAGATCCACCTCCACTCTTCCCTCTTGCCCGGGCACACAGTAGGTCCTCAGCAAATCCTTGTGGAATTAGATTGATTGAATCCAATCAGCTTGAATCATCTGTCTCCTGCTGGGCCAAGACCAGTATGAAGTCTTATTTCCTGCAGACAGAGCTCACTGGCTTAAATCTATTTTATTTTTAGTATTGTTGACTCTATTTTCTGTACTTTTCGTTGCTTTGGCTTTATGTTGATATCGCTCCTTCTCCACAGTTAGTAACAACCAAGAAAGGCCTTGCAGAGAAGTCTGAATGAGCTGTCACTGTAACTATTTCCTTTCTTGGCCTTTAGATGCTCTTCCAGCCCCAAGATGGCTGGGTCCTGCATGTGTGTTATCAGGGGCCACCTAAGGTTTCCTTCCCAGCCAGCATTGTAGCTTTTTGCTTTCTACTCAAATGCCATTAGTGGAGAACATATTCTTTAGAAATGGAACATATGTTCATTAAAATCAATTCATACAGAAAAATACAGCACTCTTCAGGAGGACAGAGATTAAGCCTATTTGCAACCTGAAGACTAATTGACTTGTTGAAATCTCCTCCATCCAAAGGATCAACCCTTTCTTAAAAGCTCTAAAGAGTAATTAATAATAGTGTTCTTGACAAAAGTGTGATTAGTAATGGCTTACAGACCCATATTATTCAGCAATCTCTTTCAGAGGCTCTGTCCAACAAAAACATTCCAAGTGCCAGTGTAGCTGCTGGGTTCACTAATTGGGAATATAAAGATGGGGCACAGTATGTTCTTTAGGTATTTAATTTTTTCAGTTCCATTTCTCACTTCTTATAAAAGACCATGTTCTTGAATGACCTGACTTGGCAGGAGGAAGGAGAGTGGTCATTGTGCAGTAGATGACCATTTTTTTGTACCTTGGCAACTACCAAAGGGACAAATTCCAGTGAGCTCAGATGAATGAAAAGGCAGGGAAGGGGTAAGGGATTCATTTTCAGGACCTGCTGAAGACAACATCCAGCTAAGTGCCTTTTTGAAGATCTCAAGTATCAGGGTGACCATGACTGCAGGGTAGAGGAGGTGAGTAAGTAGGGATAAAGATGGATGTCTGAAGAAAAAAACTGCCTGGAGAACCTGAGAAGGAACACTTAACTTGGATTCATTGCAGCCGTACTTGAAAGTGCTGTGTTTCCTAGAGGGACAAGATGGTACTATGTTTACAAGCAAAGACCCAGGAGTCAGGCTGGTTCTACCACTTACTAGCTGAGCTACCTGAGTGAGTGTGTGCTTCACTTTATCTGTAAAAAGGGATAGTAAAAGTACCTACCTCAGTGAGGTTGTGTAAAGATTAAATGAGTTGATATATGCGAAGTATTAAGGACAGGGCCTGATGCACAGTGCTACGTAAGTAATTTTGATTATGTTTTTTGGTTTAGGATGATTTTCTGTGTCCATTCCCCTTCTGCCATGGCTGCCCATCTTCTGCTTTTGTCTTGGCAGGTATTCCCTACTCTGTTCTCTTACTTGATTTCTTCTGTTTTAAAGTTAAACGCATTGAAAGCCTCTTATCTATGGGTACCTGACAGGAAGCAATGAGATGAGACAAAAGCATCCTTTAAAGCAAAAAAAAAATATATCACAGACAATGAGTTTGCAGGTGCAGTAGGTCAGACTGGCTTGAGCCGAATCATGTGTCCACTTAGAAAGTGACAGATCATTATGGTCAGTGACAAAAAGGGCAGATTTCCATTGTTAGATTTATGTCTAATAAGATGTATCTTCCAGTGACATGCTTGGGGACGCTGTTAGGTTTATTAAATCTTTGAGATCCCAGGGACAGGAAAAATAGGAGACTTAAAGCAAGATAGGAGTAAACAGTGGCACAGCAGAGTGTGTTAGAGTTTGGATAAGTTTCCTCCTTGGGAATAAGGTTCCTCATTCTACTTAATTGGCTTCATCTGTTGCTTTTTCCTGACCTCTAGAGGCATAAAAGCTAAGCAGTCTGACCCTGAATTTAAAAGTGTCTGTTTGTTGTTGTTTTTGTTGTTTTTTTGGTTTTTGGTTTTTGGTTTTTTTTGTTTTTTTTTTTCAGAAACCACCTCATGTTTATATCACTGATACCCTCCTTTTAGAATGCTTTTTTGATTTTTAAAGAATATTTATTGAATGTCTGCTACATCTGCTACTTTTTCTTTTGATCATTATAATAACCTGTAGCACACTGGTTATCCTTGTTTTATAGGGAAACTGAGTTTAAGTGAGGTTTGGATATATCCATGGTCAGAAACTACTTTATTTGTTGTAGTAGAATTTTCCAAAATGAAAATAGCTTTATTGCTATTATTTTTTCATTGTAGGAAAAATGCATACACAATTTTAAAATAAATGAGAATATACGGAAAGGCCTAAAGAAATGAAGAAAAAAAACCCACTGTCAACATTTTGGTATATAGCCTTCCAAGACTGTTTCCCTTTTTCTGTATATATTTATTTCTCCATCACTTCATTTGTATTTGGGGAATCCCCAAGATATTTGTTCATATCTAATTAGGGCTGATCTGACTGACACAAGTACTGGAGAAAGGTTCACCTGTTTGCCAATAAGCATATTTCTGTTTGTGCCATCTATCTTGTATGCTAAGCAAAAGATTTATCAAGAGAGTTGGAATTGTTCTAAAAGGCCAGACTCCAGTTTATCTTGAATGCCATCAGTTCCATTCACTCTGGGTTCACTCTGCTTCTCCTCCACACTTCCTTTCATACCGTACTCTCCCAAGTCTCCTGAAAGGCATCCCGAATCTTTGATAGCAGACCAGGAGAGAAGAAGGGGTTGCACACTGGGTTTCGGACATAAAATCTTTGGTGGTCAGAATGTCAGCTTTATCATCTTCAAGGTCAGTGCTTTCTGAACGCCTGCAATGGCTGTGGCATAAGTAGAAAATATTTCTATAAAACCCTGGTATAAAAAGATGAGAGTTATAGCTCCCAGAGGCATTCAGCTGGGACCTTGACGCTGAGGGGTCAATATATCATCAATACATAGGCCAACCTGTAACTCATCTGCAGTACACCAGAGAGCTGGGGCAGACTGACTAGGAAACACTGCTAGTTAACAGCATTCTCCCCAACTCTCCTCACATCACTCTCCTAGTTCTATCTCTTTTGAACTCTCCTGGTTCCAACTTCCTTGTGGCTTCTGGCAGATGTTCTATCAGATAACAATTGGCCTACAGACTGTAATTAGATTGCTGGTGACAGTGTTTTGGCTCCAAGAAAGAAGAGTGAGTAGGTAACAGGTGCTGCCAGAACAGGAAGGAGCCTGAGAAATCCCTACTGCCCCTACAGAAACATCAGGCAATCACATCAGGTATTCTAGGGAAGCACCTGATCCAAAAATAATTTTTAAAAGTCTATTGCTTTTCCAGTGTTTCACTTTTAGGAACAAGTGATGGTGGAGAATTATAGAGAATCTGGAAGGCTGTCTAGTGTAATGGTTAAGAGTGTGGTGCTCCAATCACTTTTTCTATAAAGGGCCAGATAGAAAATATTTTAGGCTTTGTGGGCCAAAGGTTCTCTGTCATGACTAAACAACTCTGTCTTTGTAGTCCAAAAGCAACCACAGACCATACTTAAACAAATGGAAGTAGCTAGGTGTTCCAATAAAACTTTATTTAACAGAAAAAGGCAACAGATTTGGCCTGCAGGGCTGTAGTTTGCAATGTCTAGAATATTCCATGTATTTGGCACACTTTGATTTAGTAACCCTAACATGCTACTTGATAATACAGGTTTGCCATTCTTAATAGGGTTGGAGGCAGGGAATTCATTCAGTGTGTCAGCCTGAATGCTCGACCATAATGCAAGTTCATGCCTGAGCAGGCCTCTGCCATTGTGTTCATCATGGAGTCCTACTGAATTCTTGGTGATTTATTCTCCTTGCTGCATTTTCAGAAACTCTGATTAGTAACTTTGGAGTCTCTGGGAAAATGGTCATCAGATTCCTTTTTGTCCACCTAATCTCTACTTGGCACCTGGTGGTGTTTTCTTTCTTTTCCTTCATGCTTTAACATTATCTGAAAGATGTTCTTCCCCTTGCAATGTCCTTTTTGATTTTCCTGTTTAGCCAAGCTCCCATTGACTGCACCGTGCAGTGCAGACTAACCAGGATTTGCAGTAAGAAAAAAAAGAGCCCTGAGTGAGCAGCTTTCCCTTAATGAGCTTGGCCTAGGTGTGGCCTCCTGATTAGATCTCCTCAGGTTGTACCAGAAATCCATCTGTTAAATGACATGTGTGATCCTAGATTGGACCCTGAAACAGTAAAAGGACATTAGTGAAAAAACTGGTGAAATCCAGTAGTTTAGTTAATTGGAATACAGAATGTTAATTTTTCACCTTTGACAAATGTACTTTGATTATATAAGATATTGACATTAGGGGAAACCGAGTGAAGAGTATATGGGAACTTCCTGTACTGTCTCTGCAACTTTTCTGTGAATCTCAAATTAGTCCAAAATACATAGTTTATTTTTTTAAAAACTGCCTGCCTAACTGATCTCTTACCCTCACCCCTCATACTTCATTGCTAGATATCATGACAATCTCATCTGTGACAGCATGTGCAAAGTTCAGCTCCCCCCACCCAACCCCAACTCCCACATTGCTTCACTGTGACATAACACACACCAAGGACAGTTCCAGACTAGATGGGAATACAGTGCTATCATATTTCTCTCTTCTGGCTACATACCTCTTTGAAAATAGATCTTTATCATAGTGGGAGCAAAAGAGTGTGAAGAGTCTCTTGAATTATCAATAGAAAAAAGAATCCTTTTGAGTTCTTGACCTAGTGGACATAGCTATAACAGTTAGCTGGCAAAGAAAAAAGTGGTTAGGGATTGATCCCTCCTTAAGGAACAGATTCTCAGAATTCAGTGTTTTCTAAACTCTTTTTCGAGGATTGCCTACCCAGTAAGCTAGTGGAAGAGGGGCCCAGATGAAGTGACAGGAGGCTAAAAAGTTCCCCAGTTTCTGTTGCCTTCTAATGAATTCGGCCCAGAGTTCTTCACTCGTGTGACCTAGGCCTAGGGCATTAAAGCTTTCCCTATTAAAATGAAAATGTCGCCTAGGAGGAGTTTAAGTCAAGGAAAGCTAAACAGAGCCTGGATAAAATACGAGGACCTACAGGGGAGCTGTGGTAGGTAGTTATGTTTCTGCTTCATATGTTTTGGTCAAAAGCATTTTAAGTACCCACATATACAGTAACATAAAAAATAACTTTAAGGAAAAATGAATAAATGAGTAGTTTTATGGTTAGTCCCTTTTATATGTAAAAATGCTTTGATTTAGCTATTTTCTTCCCTGGGTTAAATGTAGGTCCAGCTCACCATATATATGTCAGGTAGGGCAAGCAAAGGATTGATGCCTTAGGAACAGGAAAATTAGATTGATGCAGAAGATCTGAGACATGGAGATTGAAGCCCAAAGAGTCAGATAAGGTGAAAAGGACCAGGCAGGTATCACTCATTCATTAGTTAATTAAACACATTTTTGGGTGTTCAACTATGAACCAGTCACTATTCTAGGCACTGAGGGAAAATAGACGAAATTCACTATCTTCATAGAGCTTATATAGATTGTAATCAAACAAATTTTTAATGTGTTAAGAAGTAGTAAGTGCTATGAAAGTTTTAAAAAGCAGTGTAAGGGAATAGTGATGATGAGAGGTGGGGGTGCCATCCCGGAACTAGATGAGCATGATTTAGAGGCTGGAAAATCCAATGTAGCAGCAAACCAGCACTAGTGAACAAGAGACGCTAGAGACAAATGCTAACGCTAGGGCAGAAACATGGCTCGTTATTTTGGTTTATTCTTTGTTGGATGCAGCAGACTTCAGTCCACAGGTATTGATCAGAATCCTACAGGAGTCTAAAGAAGAGGGGCATATCTTGCCTCTGATTGCAGATGGGGTAGAGTTCTATATATGGTCATTAAAATGTCTCTTTTTGGGGGGAAAACATTTGGAAACATTCCTTCTTTCCTGATAGCCTACAACTTGGATTAAATGGGTGGGTTGGAGTAAAATCAGAAATGGAGGAGATTCCAAAACAAAGTGGAAAATCTTAAAATTGAAATTGAAGTCTCAGCCCTGGAGACTTAACATCTAAACACAATTCTTAAAAAACAAAGAGATGTGAGAATACCTAACACAGTACTTGATGTGAAATCTGTGCTTGGTAGATACTTGAATGTGTGAGTGAATGAATTGAACAAATGCCACAACAAAAGGAAAAACTGGAAGCAAAAAGATAAAAAAAATGGCTTCCTGTGATATGAGATAGATTTTTTTCTCCAAACATAAATTCCCACTGTGGATTTTGCATCTTGAAATAGGACCATTTACAAGCAGTTAATTAAACCTCTTTTTTTTATCTTAAAAACCATTCCATGCTAATTAAATGAGGTCAGTTCATTTCTCTCACTTAAAGAACTAGTTAATGTACCTTATGGACTTGTAGGTCAAAACACTGTGATCTCATTGCATCCACATAATTTCAGGCCCTTGGTGTTCATGGACCTAAGACCAATCTCTTAATCACCTCATTCTCTTTACAGATAAGAGGAAGAATTTCTTCCCCTAGTTTTTCAGTTACCCAATTCAGCTGCTTTAGAGCATAATGTTAAATCTGTAGCTGTTATCTCTCTTTCTTCATTTGAGAAATGGCTGTTTAAATTATAACCTTTGCCCTGGTACTTGAACTGCTTGTTTACTTAAAACTCTATCATTTTAAAATTTAATTAGAAAAATGTATTCAGTTCAAATTGCAGAACAACAAACATAACTGAACAGGACAAGTATTTTATCTTTCTTGACTCCCACATATCAAAAAAACACAAAGATTTGAATCCAGACTCTTCAAAGTGGAATTTCTAATGCCCTTACTCCCACTTTCTCCCAAGAGAAAAGAGCAAATCAATTCTAGTTCATGTTTTCCTTCCTGGCCAAGGCAGAAAGTATTCATCATTCTCTGGGCAGAAGGTCATGTGGTTTCCTTGAATCATGCTTTGCTTTCACATTCAGTTATTTGATAAAAGTTTCCCTGGAGACTTTTTGGATGAAGAGATCACCTTTCCAGAATAAATGTGTTCATCTTTTTATTGCAACACAAGAATTCATTTGAGATCTTGATGAGAGAAATGGCTTATAGCCTATAGCCAGTGACTGCAAGACTGGTTTATCAGGCATTCCTTCTTTCTCTTCAGGAGATCCAGCAAAACTACCTAAATGTTAGTTAGTCTTGTTTTCTATTAAGAGTCTGCAAATAATCATCCAGGAATCCCATGCTCATTACCCAAGTGCTTTCTTAACTGAGCTGAAAACCTGGACAGACTCTAATTTCATAGGCCAGTGGTTATAGACTCCTAGAACTAGAAGAAATCTTAGAGATTATACAGTCCAACCATACCATCTTAGAAAGGGGAAACAGGCTCAGAGCAGGATAGTTATGTGCACAGAGTTATAAAACAAATCAGTGGTAGAGCTACGATTATCAGGTAGTTAGTTCCCTTGATTCCCGATCTAATGCACTTGGTACTATCCTCTCATCGGTGTTCAGCACTGCAAACATCTTCTGCATGGTTATGCTCCTGGTAGGCTAGTTTCTCTGTTGTGCAGTAGACAACCACTCTATCCCAACCGTGGTGTGTAGAGAAGGGAAGCACTCCTGTCTTTTCTTCACCTTTGCCCAGATTTAGTCAGGTTAGGCCTTTCCTTCTGCATCAGCTGTTTTGTTAACAATATATATTTTTTCTCAGCAGATGGATATCTTGGATTGATAAGTAAACAGGGATATTTGCATAATCTCATTCAGGCACCTTTGTTACGTGCTGTCATAGAATTGTGTTCTTTTTCTCACAGTACTTGCTTACCTCTGTGTGCATAATTTCAAACTGAGGTTTGAGAGGTAGATCACATGGTGGTTAATCGTACACACACTCTAAAGCCAAACTGCTTGGGTTCAAAGCTGGGCTTTCCCATTTGTTAATTGTTTGACTTTGGGCAAGATGCTTAATTTCCCTGTGTTTTAGTAAGTATCCTCATCTTTATGATAGGAATAAGAGTGGTACTCACCTCAGTCTCAATAAAAGTTCAATCAGAGAAGCAGAACCACTAGAGGTGATAGAGAATAAGGGATTTTGTTATAAGGATTAGACACGAGACCATTATGAGAGCTAATTATTTCCTTAAGGCTCATTTCAGCATTTGATGTTGAGCCTAAAGTCACCAGAGAAAGTGGGGGAACAAAGACAAATTGGAACGTAAGAGGACATAATTGATCCCACAAGGACAATCTAGAACCTATGCCTGTCTTTCACCACCTCCAGCCTTGGTGATATGAGTGGCCTGCAGGAGAAGCTGGTACTCTACACCACGGAGCTGCACGTGTACCTGGTCTAGAAGCCAGAGGAGCTGAAGGAGGACATCCTGTGGAGCTGGAGGAGCTACAGGTCTGCTTCCTGTTCCATGCCAATGAGGTAGGACAGTAGATTAGCAACTATGATTGTGAACTAAAACAGCACCTGGTCCCACAGTGACCTTCAGAGTTTTAAAAATGTTTGCATCTTCACTTTCACCTTTCAAAAGTTATGTGCAGATTCTTTTCACGACTAACCCTAAATTGGAACCACACAGGGATGTAATTCTGGAAAGCATAGCTCTAGATTATAACTAATTTGACATAATACAAAGCCACCATGCAGTGCCTGGCATATCACAAGCACTAACTAGACATTAGCTCTTATACTCACTAGAGTGGTTCTTTGATTAGTGTTTTTCTCTTCAACTAGATTGCAAGTGCCATGAGAGTAGAGAATGTGTATGTTTTTGTGTACCATTGTATCCTACTACATAGGACGGATGTATGATGGGAACTCATTAAATATTTGTTGAATGAATAGAAAGGCAGACTGAAAGAAAACAATTTGGAGAAACTGTAACAGTTTGCAAAACAATCTATCAGCAAATATTATGATGTTATGGGCAAATATAAATAGATGTATAAGGTCTGGTCTCTGGTATAACTTGCATTCAAGGGATAGGGAATTGGAGGTTGAGGTGGCAGGAACCTCAGTAGCACAAAGAAGTTTGAATAGGGGAGGGCAGTGTTAGCAGAACTGGTCTGCATATTAGTGTAACCCACCTAAGCAGAATATTTTCCATTTGTTCCTCTAGATACAGTTCTTACCCTCTGCACTCCACTCTTTGCCCAAGGAGGCCAACCTTTATGGGTATATCAGCTAGATTATTTTGCCTTTTGACTTCTCAGTTGAGTTCAGCCAATGGAAGACAGCAACAGAAGATGGGAGGAGATGGAGATCAAGATATTTATTCCTCAGGGTTGATATTGATGTCAGTGGCTGAATTCCTTCCTCAAAGACCACACTTTGTTGGAGAGTGGTCTAATCTACAGTCACAGCTGTAGGTCTCTCTAAGTTCTAGTAACTGCTCCCTTTACTTGTCCCTTTAAGCCTAGAGGTGGTAAAAGCTCCACTGCTATTGCTAACTTTAGGGTGCCTCACCATTCTTTGTTGGTTTCTCTTAACCTTTCCCACACCATTTAAATAGCTCCTTCATTAAACTCTTCTTAATTACCCTTCTGGATTTACCTTATGTTTCCTTCTGTAACCCTTACTGAAACACGATCAGTCCAATATAATACTCAAATGAATATACTGAGGTTTGTGAGGCCTGAGAGCAACAGGGTCTAGATGATAATGCTCAAAACCTGGTCTAGGGTAGCATCCTGGTTCTCAATTATGGTAGTAAGACCCCAACTATAGCTGAGTGTGCCATGATACAGAACCAGCTTCCAGAGAAGAAACTGATTAGGTCTAGGCAGACAGACAAGGTAGCCTTTGCTCTTACCCAGAAACTGAGGAAGAAGCTCAGTCTTCTAGACTAAATCATGATGAGGTAATGAGCAGACATATCATAGGAACGTGAGTCCAAGGGTCACTCTAGGCTCATGGGATACCATACATGGGGTGAAACAACTAAGGCCAATTCGGCCTACTGGAGGAGATAAAGCTCCCAATACACTTCCAACCATGGTTAGGATTTGTGGGGTAATCAAGCAGGCCTGGACTTGCAAGTAAATGGCTTCAAAGACTAAAGAAGGAGGAGAGGTCAGCTGAGGTCAAATTGTGGAGGGCATTAAGTGCCAAACAAAGGAGTTTGGATTTGAAACTGTAGGAAATAATGAGCCATTGATAACTTTTTAGCACTTAATGTCAGTGACCTTTGGTAAGTCATTTGGTATGTTAATGATTTAGGGATGTTTTTACTGCCAGTATAGAGAAAAACCGATGATGATCATGATGATGATGACAGCATTTACCATTTACTGAGCCTGTACTAGGTGTCAGGCACATGCGCAACCTTATACACAATATCTTATTTAATATTCAAAATAATTCTTGTATAGTCAGAATTGTTATTATCTTTATTTTAAATATGAAATAACCGAGGCTCAAAAAAGGTTAAACATTTTGCTCAAAGTGCTAGAGTTAGAGTTGAGCCTAGGACTGAATGGCTCCAAACTCTGTGCTCATAATCTCTGTAATAGACCATCCCCGTTTCCCATTCTGTTGTCTTCTCCTCATCTCTAGTCTACCTATGGCCTTTTTGTTTTGAAGTTGGCATTGTCCCCTCAGCAATATTAGAAAAGGATACCAATTTACCAGCTTTATTCATACGCACCAAATACTACCTTCTTTCTCAGGCAGATACTGGGCTCTCTGCCAAAGTAATGGCCCTGATAGAAATCTTCGTCCAGTCCTTCTACATTTGGACAGCAGATGATGAGAAAGGAGAGTCTGGAAACTTTGAAGCTGACTTTGGCGTTGCCCTTTACAGTTTCCCTGAGGAGGTCTTAGAATGAGTCATCAACTTTCCTGGCTGCATTTACTGATCCCTGGAGAGGAAGTGTTATCTAGCCCTGGGATTGGATGTTTATGAACCTTAGCTTCGAGCGATTCCAAAGCTTTGGGAAGATACCTTGTGCCTTTGGAATAGACAAGAAACTTATCTTCAGAAAAAACTAAACCCTTGTTAGCATGGGATGTTCAATTATCTTCTCCCCACTTTCATATACCCACTTGTTATTTTTAAGTAAATGTCTGAGTAAGAAAGGCCCTTAAGGATCTAGTCCAACCTCTTCAGCTTACATGTGGAGAAACCGAGGCCCATAGAGCAGAAACGACTTGCCCGTGGTCACATAGTAAGCTAATGTTAGAACCAGGACTAGAGCCTGTGTCTCCTGGCTTCTTGATCAGTTGCTTAATTCCTGATTCTTTTTACTGTCTATTCATGGTTTATTTATTTTTTTTTACAGCTAGTGTGTAAGCTTCTAAAGAGAGTAACCCATTCTATATTTCTTTGTGTGTTTATGAAATGCTTAAAGGTAGTTGGCATACAGTGGGTTCTCTGTAAATATTTGTCGATTAAACTTTTTTTTCTTCAGTTGACCATAGTTGGAGCAAAAAAAGACTCTTGCAGGTTTGGGGCACTGGGTCAGTTTAAAACCATCTTTCTCATTTTAATTTCAACTCGATCCAGTGGAAAGGCCAGTTCAATCTTTTCACTTACCAAAGGCCTATCAAAGAGGCTCAGCTCCCCCAAAGGACATTGTCTAATCCTAATCCTTAGAAAACTCCCTGGGGATAAAACTTCCTAACAAAGCTTGATTTCAATTCTTTCTTTTAGAGCTAAGAGTTGGTAAATTCTCATTGGAGAATCATTCTCATAGATTATATGCCACAAGATCCTCTCCTCATTCTTCCCTTTATGTGGGAAATTCATAAATTTTATTAACACTTTATAACCCAATTTCTCTGTCTTCTCTCATCAAAGTTCATAATTAGATAGGATATCAGTGTGTTTCTTTCTTCCTGGGGATAGCAAGTCTGAAAGTGGTTTAGAAGCAGTGCCAGAGGCATTGGAAATGAAATATCTGTCTCATGGGAGGACCTCTCTTCCCTTTTTGAGTTCAACTTCCTGCATGTGGTTAGTCCCTCTGTTACAGTTATCGATGGGTGACTCAGTGCTATGGCTATACAGTCCATGCATTAATTTTCAGGCCAGACTCCTAAGCTAGAGCATCATAACCCACCTTCCAGCAAAACAGAGAAATCCCTTTCCCCATACTCTTAAGACTGTGCTGGGGGAGACCACCTGGAGCAGGCTAAACAAAATGCCATCATGCCCATTCCCTCGATTGGGCAGGAGAGGTTTTTGGAAGGTAAGGATACTACATGATGATGAACTAGTGGGTGGAAAATAGCAAAAAACAACAACAACAACAACAAAAAAAAAAGTGAAGTGTAGACTTTGTGCTCTACTGATTGATGTTTCTGCCTCCTTCTAACCTGTACTTAGTCTCTAAGTGCTCCATCCTGGCCTGTTCTATTAGAAGATTGCATGTGTCCTTTCCTAATACTTCCTTCTCATCAAAATAGTCTTGATCTCTGACATATTCCCATTAGAAGCCATATGGGTGCTGTGGAAAGAGCAATGGACTTGGAGTCAGCATATCTAGATTCTTCATTAACTTTAAAGACTGATAAAATATATGGCTGCTGGGAACCCTTTCCTTGCCTTCTACTCTCTCCCCTTCCCCTCACCATTCTTGGCATCTGTGGCTTTCCTGGAATTCTAGGGTATCGTAGAGAAAAGCCTAGACCAGTTCTGCTTGAAATAACTTAAGAAATGTTCATTTTATGCATGCTGTCACCATGGGATTAGGCATCAAAATATCTTAAGCACAAATCAAAGTAGAACCCTTTTGCTGCATTTTACAAAGGTAATTTTCCCTTCATCATTGTTTAAGATATTTTAGGATCTCCTTCCACTTCAGCTCCCTTCTCCTGTCAACAGAGAAGAAGGGTATAGGCATTTTGAAAGACCAATGGGAGGCGTAAACCTGCAAATGTGACCTTCACCTTCAGTTCAGACATGCTGTCCTCAGTGATCTCACCAAGTGATTTTTGGCATCTTGTGGCATAGAACTGCCTCTCATTGCACTGGAAACTCTCAAAAGGTGCTGAGTTCTCCAAAGATTTTGGTACTATGGATATTGCTTAGCTTCATATGTGTCTTCCCAAGTATTCAGCATAAATTGATAAGAACTCAAAATGGCACTAATCTTACCAATCAGACGGGGGAAGAGAAATGAGAAACTAGATTGTTGGTGAACAGCCACATCTATGAATAAGAAAATACAGAGTGCTTGAAAATTAGAAACATACCCTTCAGGGAGAAAAAGAAGAAAGGAAACAGTCATCAAGGTAGGCCAACTGTGGGTTGCAACATCTTAAACTTTGGCTAGTATAACTTATCCTCATTCTGCTAGCAAACAATAATTATTATTATGATAATAGTAGAATATACTCAATAATCACTATAAATCAGGCCTTATGTCAGGGGAATTATATTTTTATTCTTATTCCTAGAAACAACCCTATGAGGTATCTACTACTGTCACTATTTTATACTTGAGGAAACAAAATTAGACACAGAAGGAGTTTAAATAATTTGTCAAAAATCATACATAAATCTGCTATATGGGACAACTTGGATTTTTTTATTTTTAAATTCACATGTAATTCACATACAGTAAAAGTCACCATTTTAAGGTGTACAACAACTCAGTGCCTTTCAGTATGTTCACAATGTTGTGCAACCATTACCATTATCTAATTCCAGAATATATTTATGAAGCCCAAAAGAAATCTCATACCCATTAAGAAGTCACTCCCTATTTTTCTCTGCCTCCAACCCCTAGTAACCCATAGTCTGCTTTTTAAAAAATTATTGGATTATAGTTGATTTACAATATTGTGTTTCAGGCATACAGCATAGTGTTTCAGTATTTTTTTCTGATTATATTCCATTACTTATTACAGGATATTGAATATAATTCCCTGCACTATACAGTAAATCCTTGTTGCTTATCCATTTTATATATAGTAATTTATATCTTCTAATTTGTCCCTCCCCCCTCCATTCTCCCCTTTGGTAACCATAAGTTTCTTTTCTATGTCTATTAGTCTGTTTCTGCTTTGTGTATAAATTCATTTGTATTGTTTTTTAGATTCCACATATAAGTGATATCATACAGTATTTATCTTTTTCTGTCTAACTTACTTCACTAAGTATAATATTCCCTAGGTCCATCCATATTGCTGTGAGTGACAAGATTTCATTCTTTTTTTATGGCTGAGTAATATTCCATTGTGTGCGTGTATCTGTATATGTGTGTATCACATCTTCTTAAACCAATCATATATTGATGGGCACTTGGGTTGTTTCCATGTCTTGGCTATTGCAAATAGTACTGCTGTGAAGATTGGGGTTCATGCATCTTTTTGAATTAGAGTTTTCATTGTTTTCCAAATATATGCCCAGGAGTTGGATTGCTGGATCGTGTGGTAACTCTATTTTTATTTTTTTAAGGAACCTCCATACTGTTTTCCATAGTGGCTGCACCAGTTTACATTCCCAACAACAGTGTGTGTGAGTTTCCTTTTCTCCACATTCTCTCCAGCATTTATTATCTGTAGACTTTTTGATGGCCATTCTGACCGATGTGAGGTGATACCTCGTGGTAGTTTTGATTTGCATTTCTCTAGTTATTTGTGATGCTGAACATCTTTTCAGGTGCCTATTGGCCATCTGTATGTCTTCTTTGGAAAAATGTCAATTTAGGTCTGCCGCTCATGTTTTGATTGGATTTTTTTTTTATATTGAGTTGTATGAGCTGTTTGTATATTTCAGGCATTAGCACTTGTAGGTCATATTATTTGTGAATACTTCCTTCCATTCTATAGGTTGTCTTTGTCAACGGTTTCCTTTGCTCTGCACGAGCTTTTAAGTTTAATTAGGTCCCATTTGTTTATTTCTGCTTTTATTTCTTTTGCCTGGGGAGGCTGATCTAAGAAAATATTGCTACCATGTATGTCAGAGAATATTTTGCCTATGTTCTCTTCTAGGAGTTATATGATGCCTTCTTATATTTAGGTCTTTAAGAAATTTTGCGTTTATTTTTTATATGGTATGAAGGAGTGGTCTAATACATTAATTTACTTGTAGCTTCCAGCTTTCCCAACACAACTTGTTGAAGAGACTGTCTTTTCTCCATTGTGTATTCCTGCCTGTTTTGTCAAAGATGAATTGATGAAAGGCGTGTGGGTTTATTTCTGGGCTCTCCATTCTGTTCCATTGATGTATATATCTATTTTTGTGCCATTACCATGCTGTTTTGATTACTGTGGATTTGTAGTATAGTCTGAAGTCTAGAAGGGTTATACCTCCAGCTTTGTTCTTTTTCCTCAGGATTGCTTTGAAACTCTGGGTCTTTTGTGGTTCCATAGCAACTTTATGATTATTTGTTCTAGTTCTGTGAGAAATGTCAGGGATAATTTGATAGGGATTGCATTAAATCTGTACATTGCTTTGGGTGGTATTATTTCTTCCAATCCAAGAGAACAGGATATCTTTCTATTTCTTTGAATCATCTTCAATTTCCTTTATCAATCTTTTATAGTTTTCAGCATATAGCTCTTTCACCTCCTTGGTTAAGTTTATTCCTAGGTATTTTTTTTTTTGACACAGTTTTAAACAGGAAGGCTTTTTGACTTTCTCTTTCTGATATTTCATTGCTAGTATAAACAAATGCAACAGATTTGGATATATTAATTAGTTCTAACAACTTTTGTGAGGAAACTTTAGGGTTCTCTATATAGAGTAGCATGTCATCTGCAAATAGTGACAGTTTTACATCTTCCTTTCCAATTTGGATAATTTTTATTTTTTTTCTCTTGTCTGATTGCTGTGGCTAGGACTTCCAGTACTATGTTGAATATAAGTGTTAAGAATGGATATCCTTGTCTTTTTCCTGAGTTTAGCAGGAAGACTTTCAGCTTTTCACTAGTAAGTATTATTATATTCTCACCAAGACTTGTTATTGTCTGTCTTTTTGATTATAGTGTATCTGGTGGTTATTGCAGTGGAATCTCACTGTGCTTTGATTTGTATTTTACTAATGACTAATAATGTTAAGCATCTTCTCATGTATGCCTTGGCCATTGGTATATCTTATTAGGGGAAATATCTATTCAAATATTTTGACCATTTTAAAAATTAGGTTTTTTTAAAAAAAATATTGAGTTACAAGAGTACTTTATATACTCTGGATATTAGGCCCTTATCAGATATATGATTTGCTAGTATCTTCTCCCATTCTTTGCATTTTTAAACTTTTCTTTTTCTATTCTTTGAAGCACAAAAGTTTTAAAATTTTATTAAGTACAACTTATTTTTTCTTTGATTGCTTGTGCTTTTGGTGTCATATCTAAGAAGCCATACTAATGCAAGATCACAAAGATTTACACCTATGTTTTCTTCTAATTATTTTATGGTTTTAGCTCTTATATTCGAGTCGTTGATCCAGTTTGAATTAATTTTATAAATAGTGTGAGGTAGGAGTCCCCCATTAAGTTTCTTTGTATGTGGATATCCATTAGTGCCAGCAACTTTAAGATTATTTATCCCTAATCAAATTGTTCTGGCATCATTTACATTTAATTTAATTACTGATAAGGTAGATTTATGTCTGATGTTTTGCCGTTTATTTTCTGTATGTTTTATGTCTTTTTTTATTCATCGGTTCCTTCAGTACTGACTTCTTTTGTGTTTAGTAGATACTTTCTGGTGTACCATTTTCATTCTTTGTAGTTTGTTTTGTGTTATTTTCTTAGTGGTTGACTTGGGAACAGTCATTAACACTTTAATTGTAACAATCTATTTCAGATTAATACCAAGTTAATTTCAATAGTATACAAAACTTTATTTATCCATGGCTTTGTGCCCCCCTCTGTTATACTGGTATTGTCACAAATTACAGTTTTAAGCATTGTGTCCTCAAGAGCATAGATTTATAATTGCTTTATGTGCTTAATTGCCATCTGTATATCCTCTTCATTAAAATATATCTTCATATAATTTGTGCATGTTTTAATTGTTTTATTCCTGTTAATTTGGGGATTTCTTTATATATTCTAGATACTAGCCCTTTATCAGATATGTATGTTTCAAACATTTTATCTCCATTTGTAGCTTATCTTTTCATCCTCTGAACAGTGTCTTTAACAGAGAAGTTTTTAGTTTTGATGATTTCAAATTAATTGATATTTCCTTTTATGAATTATATCTTTAGTATTAAGTCTAAGAACTTTTTATCTACTTCTAAATCCTGAAGTTTTAATCTTTTGTTTCTGTATCATTTCAGATTTTACATTGAAATCAGTGATCCATTTTGAATTTTTTTTTTTTTTGGTGTAAGGTGTGCATGAGATTTTGGTCAAGTTTTTTTGTTTGTTTGTTTGTATGTTTTTGCCTATCATCGTCAAATTGCTCCATTACCATTTGTTGGAAAAGCTATCTTTCCTCCACTGAATTCTTTTGCATCTTTGTAAAAAAAAATCATTTGGGCATATTTGGGATCTATTTTTGGATTCTCTACTATGTTTCATTAATTTATGTGTCTCTATGCTAATACAGTGCTGTCTTGCTTGTTATTGCTGTGTAGTAATTCTTGAATTCAGGTAGATTGATTCTTACCACTTTTCTCTGATTCTTATTACTTTGCTATTCTTTTTAAAAATTGCTTTAGCTACTCTACTTTCTTTGCCTTTCCATAAAAATTTAGGATAATTTTGTCCATATCTACAAGACATCTTGCTGACATTTTGATAGGAATTTAATAGGAATTAAACCCATATATTAATCTAGGGAGAATTCACATCTTTTTACTGTGTTGAACTATTGTTCTTCCAGTCCATGAACATGGTATATCTCTTCATTTATTTTGACGTTCTTTGACTTCCTTCATCAGTTATGTAGTTTTCAGCATACAAGTCATACATGTTTTATTAGATTAAACCTAAGTAATTCATATTTTGCACAAATTGTATTTTTAATTTATTGTCCAAATTTTCATCACTAGTATAAAGAAACACAATTTTTAATGTTTATTTTGTATCCTGCATTCTTACTGAACTCATTTAATAGTTCTAGACAATCCTTTATAGATTTTGTAGATTCCTTGGGATTTTCTATGTAGACAATCATGTCATTTGCAAAGAAAGACAATTGTGTTTCTTTCTTTACTATTTGTGTGTGTTTTATTTACTTTTCTTGCTTTTATATACTGACTAGAACTTCCAGCACTGTATTAAATACAAGTAATATGATCATAAATCCTTGACTTGTTCTCCGTCTGGGGAATAAAAATTCAATCTTTCACCATTAATTATAATATTAGCTATAGCTGTTTTGCAGATTCTCTTTGTCAAGTTGAGGAAGTTCCTTTCTATGCCTATTTTTCTGAGAGATTTTGTCACAAAGGGTGTTCAATTTTTTTCAAATGCTTTTTCTGAATCATTGATAGGGTTATCTGATTACTCTTCATTATCCTGCTAATGTGATGGATTATATTACATGTCTTTTGAATATTGAACCAATCTTGAATTCCTGGAAGAAACCCCACTGGGTCATCATTTATAATTCATTTCATATATTGCTGAATTCTAATTGCTAATATGTTATAAAGGATTATTGTGTCTATATTCATGAGGAATATTGGTCTGAAATTTTTCTTTCTTTGTACTGTCTTTTATCTGGTTCTGGTATCAGGTTAATACTACCTTCATAAAATGAATTGAGAAACATTCCCTTCTCTTCTATTTTCTGGAAGAGAGTGTGTAGAATTGGTGTTAGTTCTTTAAATTTTGGGGAAAATTCTGCAGTGAAACTATTTGGGCTTGGAGATTTCTTTTTTGTCAGTTTTAAAATTACAACTTCAATTTCCTTAATAGTTATAGACCTTTGTATATTATCTATTTCATATTGGTTAAATTTTAGTAGATTTTCTTTTTTGAGGAATTGATTCATTTCATCTAAGTTCTCAAATTTATGTGTGTAGAGTTTTCCATACTATTCACTTTTTATCTTTGTGATGTCTGCAGGGTTTGTGATGATAAACCCTGTTTTAGTCCCCAGTGGTAATTTGTGACTTTTCTCTCTTTTTCCTCCTCAGTTTTTTTTAGAGGGTGGTCAATTCCATTGATCTTTTCAAAGAATTAACTCTTTGTTTCATTGATTTTTATCTATTGCTTTTCTGTTTTCAATTTCATTGATTTCTCTCCTTTATGAATTTCTTTCTTCTGCTTACTTTTTTTAACATTTTTTTAAATTGAGTTATAGTCATCTTACAATGTTGTGTCAAATTCCAATGTAGAACACAATTTTTCAGTTATACATGAACATACATACATTCATTGTCACATTCTCTTTTGCTGTGAGCCACCACAAGATCCTGTATATATTTCCCTGTGCTACAAAGTACAATCTTGTTTATCTATTATACATTTTGAAATCCCAGTCCCTTCCCACCCCCGTCTTCTGCTTACTTTGGATTTATTTTGCTCTTTTATTTTTCTAGCACTTGAGGTGAGTGCTTATTTTATTGTTTTGAGGATTCCCTCTTTTCTAATGTGTGCATTATCACTGCATATTTCCCTATCAGCCCAGCTTTAGCTGTGTCCCACAAATTTTGATATGTTGTATTTTTCTTTTCATTCATCTCCATGTATTTTTAAAAATTTCCTTTGAGTATTTTTCCTTCAGCTATTGATTATTTTGAAGTTTGTTCTTTAGTTACCAAGATGTTTTGATATTTTCCTTTTATCTTTCTGTTACTGATTTCCAGTTTGAGTCCACTATGGTTTGAGAACATAGTATGTGTGATTTAAATTCTTTTAAATTTGTTGAGGTTTGTTTTATAACTCAGAATATGGTCTGTCTTGCCATATGCACATAGGTACTGGGAAAGTATGTGTTTTCTGCAGTTGTTAATTGGAGTAGGGACAGGGATGGGCCCCTGTTAATATTGGGGAGGGGTGGAAATCCAGGTTCCCCACTTGGTCTCCACTGACACTGTAGAGGGGTAAGCTAATTCTTGGTGATACAATGATGAAAGTATCAACTTCTTACTTGGCCTTATCTGGCTGTATCCTAGCATGGAGGTTTGACTGCCTCATTACAACCTTGTGAGTGTGGAAGTCTAAGCTGTCCATTCTGCCTTTACTGGTGGGGGTGAGGCTAAGGTTTTCTTTGTGGTTGTATCGCTTGAGTAGAGCAGTATTACTGTATTGTTTAAAAGTTTCCTCTCTGTTAAACTTCTTCTTTCCTGGTCCTCTGACTAGAGAGAGCAGGCTTTTGTTGGGACTTTTTTTTGTCTGCACCCACTGGCACTACCAGGTTATCATCTTCTTCAGCTACAAGTTTCAGTTATAGGAAACAAAACAAAAACCTAGGAACCTCATGTCCACATTTGTTCCCAGGGTCCTGAGGTCCCTAGCTGGTGAGCTTTTATCTCTTCACCTTTTAGAATCTTCGTATGCTTATTTTTAATATAATTTTCAGGATTTTAGTTGTACTTAGTGGGAGAGATAGGGAGATGTATGTCTGCCACATATTCCTGGAAGCAGAAGTCCCAAATTAGTTTCTGTAAATGTCACTTTTATGACCATTTCTCTTCACAGCCTCATAAATAGCTAATCCCTGACTGCTTTTCCATGGTACAGAGAAGAAGAAAAAAGTTTCAGAGCAGAAGGCCTTATTTAAGGGTCTGATGCTGAGCATATGGCATGGAATTAGAACACAGCAAAAAATGTGGCTTGTCAGAAAATGGAGTACTAAAGAGATCTAGGGTTGTGATAGTCCACAGGCAGGGGAGCATGCTCTGAAGAAGGTATGTGCATGCCTGGATAAATGGGGCAGAAGGAAAAAACTTTGGATATACTACTTTCATTTTTTTTAATTCTCAAATAATAGCAAATAAATTGACAGTGAATTCAGTGTGTGTTCAAGGAACAGAAATGGATATGTTACTTTCTAGCATAAATTTACTTACCTTGTTTATTGTGTCTCTCTCCCCACTAGTGTATAAGCTCCAAGAGGATAGGAATTTTTGTCTGATTTGTTTACTAATATATCCCCAGAGCCTATGTAGTAGGCTCTCAATAGATATTTGTTGAATTAATGTATGAGTGAATGAATAACATAGTTGAGAGACCCAGATTCTGATCCTGACTTTGCCACTAACTAGAGATCTTAACCAGGCCACATTCTTTTTTCTGGGCTCAGTTTCTAAGTTAGGAATGATGAGGATTATGCTAAAAAGTCATTGAGTTTCTTTTGTCCTCTATTATTCAGTAGTTCTGTGAATATTTGTATTTTTCTATAACCTATCTGTGATATTTATTCATCCATTTACTCATCCATTCATTCACTCATCTGTCCCCCCTTTAGTTCTTCTATCCATTCATCCATCCAACATTTCTTGAATACTGACTATGTGGTGAGGACTTCAGGTTTTGTGTCAAAGATAAAGCAGCTGATTAAAGTTGTGCAGAGTGTTACTATGGAGAACTGTGGAGTACCATGGAGTGTTAACTATGTATAACCTCTATGATAAGGGACTGGATAGGACTCTGTGCTGAAACTAGGGGAAAGCAGTGGAATTGGAAAAGTGGCCCAGCAAAAGGAGCACAAGATACAAAGATACTAAGGTCCTGAAGCGAAAAAGAGCTTTACCTGTGTAAGGGAGAGAAAGAACTGTTCATGGAGGAGTTTAGTGAGCTAAGGGCAGAGTGGGTATGAGATAAGATTCAAGAGGTAAGCAGTACATGTAAGTCCTTAAAAGAGTGCTAAGAGACCAATGGATATATCTTGTCTTTCCTTCTAGCTCCTTGAGGAAGAATGGATGGGATGGTGGGGGGGAGGGAAGGGCTTCATTAACCTTCTCCTAGCTCCCCTCTTTCCATTTATATTTCTTTCTTGGAGATTTTTTTTTAAAGAATGAAAGAGTAGTAAATAAAATTGTTAGATTAGCATCAAGAAAAGAATATCTAGTTAAAAGTTATTAGGCATGTCATGAGACTGACTGCTGTGTACGTCATTCCTCATAAGACCATTTGGATGGGTCTAATTTCCCAGAAGGGGCTGTTAATCACATTGCACAGCAAAGTTCTACTTCAGATCATCTTTCTTCAGATTTAAAAATATTTTTCCTTTCTTAATTATATGAAGAGTAGTAGAGTAGTAGTAGTAGAAGTAATAGTTAAAATTTATGGAGCATTTACTAGTGGCAGGCACAGTAGTAATAACTTTGCGTGCATTAGTTCATTTATTATGTGCCAGGCACTATTCTAAGTGCTTTACATAGCTCATTGAATCCTCACCACAACTTAGAGGTAACAATCATTATTATACCCATTTTACAGATGAAATTAAAATCTAGAGGAGTAAGGTTGCTTTTCAGAGTCCCCCAGATAGTAAGGGGGGAGTTAATAATTCAAACTTAGGCAGCCTAACTCCAGAGATTGGGCATTCAACTATTTTGCTGTGTAGTGAGCTAAGCCAACATGGGCTGCAAGTGCCAAGATACAGAGGGGTCAAAAATGGCAGAAGTCAACAGATAGACAACAGAATCCAGTTAGTGAATCAGGAATTGGAGAGAAGGACAGGCTCAGATAACAGACTCAACAATACGTTACCCATAACATCCAAACCTGAGTGGGGCTATAAATTTGAGCGCCAAAGTTGGTGGGATGATCCTGGGCAAAAGCCAATGGGAGCAAACCAGAAATTGGGGTGGAACATCATTTATGAGTCTACAGTCATTCTGAATGGCTCTGCTGGTTTGAACACATACTCCCTTTGAAAGTCTGGTGTCTATTACCCCAACAAGCTGCCCAGCCTAGAGGTAGCCTTCTGCATTTGTCAGGGATAGTATGGAGAATCAAGAGTAGTGGAATAGAGGGAGTATACAAAGCAAGAGAAGTAAAAGGCATAATGAAAAATAATCTCTTCAATTATCATTATTTGAGTCTCACCCTCTCCTTGTTCTGTCATTGTACTGATTCTACTTTGTTGTATAAATCACTTGCATGCAGTCCTCGATGCCTCAAAAGGAATTCTCTGTTCATCTGTGTCCCAAGAGAATTTTTAAGAGAGTAAGTGCCTTTCATTAGTGGTTATAGTGTTCTCAAAACATGTCGAGGACCAGAGAAATATAAGTAATAACACAGAAAGAAGGAGAGGAGACTAAAAAGCACCTAACCCATTAGGAACACAGTTGAGATCCATGTAATAAAGAGAAAAAGAGCCTCTGAAAAATCAAATTAGGTTGAAACAAGAGCCTGCAGGAGAGCCTCCTTCTGTGTAAGAAGTACATTCATTTTGGGACATTGATTTTGCATTGTCTGTTGACTATTTAAAATGTGCATTGACTTTTAAAACATATAATTTCAAGGTAATTTTGCTACATGCATTTTGTATGAAATAACACAGAGCTATCCCAAGTATGCTTTACCTCGGTTCTACCAATGATGGCATCTCGTATAAATATAGAACATATCACGCCAGGAAATTATTATTGATACAACCCTATTATTGTATTCAGATTTCCCCAATTTTACTTGTTGTATGTATGTTTGTGTGTACTTCTATGCAGTGTTATCACATGAGCATATTTGTGTGACCACCACCACAACCAAGATAAAGTACAGTTCAATAACCATAAGGTCCTCTGTGTTGCCCTTTTATAAGCAAACTCACCTCCCTAGTAGTCCCCCAAACCTGTCCTTAACCCCTAGCAATCACAAATATATTCTCTATTTCTGTAATTTTGTCATTAAAAAATTATATAAATGGAATCATGCAGAATGTTAACCTTTTGTGACTGGCGTTTTTTTCCCTACTCAGCCTAATTTTCTAGAGATT
The DNA here is from genome assembly GCF_036321535.1 of Camelus dromedarius. Classification (NCBI taxonomy): domain Eukaryota; kingdom Metazoa; phylum Chordata; class Mammalia; order Artiodactyla; family Camelidae; genus Camelus; species Camelus dromedarius. The sequence continues at coordinate 30,508,073 of NC_087472.1, read as the reverse complement.
TATCCAAGTCATTGCTTCTATCAAGTTTGTTCCTTTTTACAGCCGGGTAGTTTTCTGTGGTGTGGGTGTAACATGGTTTGTTTAATCATTTGATCATTTACTGTTTAAGGATATCTGGGTTGAATCCAGTTTTTGAAAACTGAGTAAAGCTTCTATTGATATCCGTGTACATGTTTTTGTGTACACATGAAATTTTAGTTCTCTGTGATAAATACTCAAGAGTGCAACTGCTGGGTCGTATGGTAGTTGCATGTTTAGTTTTATAAGAAACTGCCAAACTTCTTTCTAGAGTGGCTGTGCCATTTAAATTCCCAGTGTCAATATATGAATGATCTTATTGCTCTGCATATCCCTCAGCATTTGGTGTTGTCAATATTTTTTAAGCAATTCTAATAGGTGTGTAGGAATATATCATTGTGGTTTTAATTTGCATCTCTCTGATGGTTAATGATGCTGAACATAGGCATATCTCAGAGATACTGCAGGTTCGGTTACAGACCACCACAATAAAGCAAATATTGAAATAAAGCGTGTCACATGATTTTTTGGTTTTCCAGTGCATATAAAAGTTATGTTTACATTATAATGTAGTTTATTAAGTGTGAGATGGCATTATGTTTAAAAATCAACACTACATACCTTACTTTATTGCTAAAAAATGCTAACCATTATCTCTGACCCTTCAACAGTTGTAATCTTTTTGCTGGTGATGATCTTGCCTCTATGTTGATGGCTGCTGACTGATCAGGGTGGTGACTGCTGAAGGTTGGGGTGGCTGTGGCAATTTCTTAAAATAATACAATGAAGTTTGCCACATTGATTGACTCTTCTTTTTATGAATGATTTCTCTGTAGCATGCAATGCAGTTTGATAGAATTTTACGCACATAGAATGTCTTTCAAAATTAGAGTCAGTCTTCTCAAACCCTGTTTCTGCTTTATCAACTGAGTTTATGTAATATTCTAAATCCTTTGTTGTCATTTCAACAATTTTCACATCTTAACCAGGGGTAGCTTCCATCTCAAGAAACCACTTTCTTTGCTAATCCATAAGAAGCAACTCCTCATCCACTGAAGTTTTATCATAAAATTGCAGCAGCTCAGTCACATGTTCGGGTTCCCCTTCTAATTCTAGTTCTCTTGCCATTTCCACCACATCTGCAGTAACTTCCTTCACTGAGGTCTTGAACCCCTCAGAGTCATTTATGAGGGTTGGAATCAAATTCATTATACTTGCTTCAAAAATGGGTGTGATATAATGGATGGCAAACTTAACCATGTAGTTTTGAACAAGGAGCTTTTCTTGACTTGCAGCTTTACTACTTGGAGACTACATCCATGTTCATAGTCAGTCATGTCTGGATTGATTGCAGTAATGGCTTATAAAATTAACATGTATTTTTTATCAGTGGCATCACTTTTTTTAAATAAAATCTTCTGTGGAACCCCTATAGATCAAACAGATAAAAATGGAATTGCTCAGTGAAGCAGGGGATAGGTTGGGATACTAAGCCTGCTCAGTCAGTCTTGCCCCTTGAAGCTTCTCTATAGGCCCCTAAGACCTACTGTGGAATCCTGGGGCTCTAAAACATGGCTTGAATCATTGATTTAGAGACTTAATGAATGCAATGCAGGGTCACGTGACTAAGCCCTATACCTCTAGCTTATGCTCATTCTGAATCTATATTTAGCTGTAGTAATAGAAATCAGAGAACCTATACCAATTGATCCCACTGAGTTCATGGTCAGAGAATATGTCCCATTTAGACAGATATCAGACCAGGACATTGTTCAGTTTGCTAAGAACAGGGACTTGTGGCACTGAAGTCAAAGATTAAGTCAGAGCACTTAGTGCAATGCCAGGGCAAATTACCCTTGAGATTAATGGATGCTTCCAAACTGCTATTAGTTGAAGAGGAGTTCAGCCAAGAAGATCACTGAAAAATTGTGTAGAGAAGATGTTCATGTTTCTCTTGTTTCTTTATAAATTATTTGTGCTGTTACAAATTATGACTTGTGTAATGTTGAGAAATAGGACCTTGTGAGAATGGCCAGTTCGAGAGATGTGCTTGATCTGAGAGTCTTTACCATTATTAATCAAACCCAGATACTCTTCTGCCTGTAGGATCATGTTCCTATAATAGTGAGTAGTTCTGTGATCAACAAATGACTTGGCAGTGGTTTATCTGTATTCTTTTGGTAATTGATTCAAAAAGTAAGATTGTTGTGCTTTTCGCTAAGATTATTTCCAGGAACTAAGATGATATCCAATAGCAAGGGCCATTTAGAGAGACTGAAAAAGTCAATATAGCTATCATCTACCTATGGCCTAATTAAACTGGCAATTTAATCAAGAGAGAAAGTCAGTTTCAATATCTTGCTAGATAAGAAAACATTTAAAGCTGCTTAAAACCAGGTTAAATTTATCAGAGATGCTGGGTGTGTACACTGAAGACACAACCAAAGAAGACACAACCATAGATACTCTATCCTATTTTAGGCCAGAAACTGACCCAAGGAGCATAGTTCAACTGCCTTTGGACATCCTTGGGAGAAACAGCTATTTTTTCGCCTCTTTCAAGAACCTACCAGATATGATACGTAGTGAAGCCTCAATTTTATATGACAGACTGAGGCCTGTGACAGACTGTGGCTTATCTAGGTCCTAAATCCTTTGGTTATCAGTTCACAGGCACTTTTCTTGGGTTCCTAATGATGACAACATAACCTTTCAGATTGGTGCACAATCGGCTTTCCATAAACAGGATTGGGTTAGAAATAGGATCAACCTATTTGCCAAAATGCACTCAAAGAAAGGAGGTTCAATGTAATTGAATACCCTTTCCCCACCCACTCCTTCCACCGTACACAAATGCCCAGAAGGAGGCACTGCCGTGTGGCCAGGCAGTGCTGCTGTCTTCTACATTTCCTGGCAAGCTTGGGAATAGAGCTCCTGGTGTCTCCAGAGAAGTAGATCACAAATGACCTTGAACTTCCAGCCCTTTTAGATGTCTATTTCTGAAGCTAGTTTTGCCAACATGTTCTTAAACCTGATTTCATTCTAACCTAACCTCTGTTTTCTTTAATACCAGCTTTATTGAGATATATTTCACACTCTATAAAATTTGCCCTTTTAAAGCATACAATTCAGTGAGCTTTAGTGTATTCACAGAGTTGTGCAACCATCACCACTGTCTAATTCCAGACCATTTTCATCTCCTCAAAAAGAAACCCCATGCTTGTTAGCACTTGCTCCCCATTCCCCCGGCCCGTTACTTCTGTCTCTATAGATTGGGCTATTCTGGAAATTCTTATTTTGTTGACTGCATTATTTTTTCCAAAGGTGTTTTCCTAGATGTTAGGATAATTTTCAGTTTTCTTTCAAAGCTGGCTTAGAATAAGTAGATTCTTAGAGTTTGTTTTACTGTAAAAAAACAGCCCAATCATGATCATTTCATGCTATTTTTTTCACCAACCCTCTTAAACCCTTCCTCCTTTTCTTATCTAAGAAGCACTATAGGATAGTGGCTAAGAGAGTGATATTTGGAGAAAGAAACAGACCTGTGTTGTAATCTCAGCTCTGTCAGTTGTGAGCTCTGTGATGGTCATGGGGCAAGTTATTGACTTCTCTGTACCTCAGCTTCCCCATGTATAAAATGAGAATAGCAGTAGTGCCTATGTCGTAGAGTTGTTGTGAAGATTGAATAATTGAATAAATGAAAGTACAAGGCACAGTGCCTGAAATTAAATGCTAATTAATGATAGCTTTTATTATGTCTGAGCTACAAAATATGCTGTAACTTGGATTGTGTTACAAACATGCAGTCATGACAGATTCTATATGACTTAGTTAAGTGATAACAAGAACACTGAAGATATTTGACATACAGAGCTAATATTTTAGTTCCTTGTACATTACTACATTTTCATTATATCTTAGCCAAAATTCACATTGATTACTTTCCTAAAGATCTGGAATCCCAGATGCAAGCTGAGGTCTCCTAAGCCGAGACTCCACAAAGAGAGCAACACAAACCAGTGACCTAGTCAGTTGATTTGCATTTGTTAGAGTCTCAATTGACATTTTCAGAGATAGGTTTCAAGGTATCACATCCAAGGAAGAAAAAGTGTCTTGGTAGAAGGTCTTAGACTTTTCAGCTCCTGTGAGAACTTGAGAAAAAATTTTTGCATTTTAGCTTGGATTTCACCAAGTCCTAGAAAACATCAAGTTTTCCCTGAAGGAGAGCTATTTTTCCTTGAGAACTGTCTTCACTATGTCACGGGATATGTGTTCACTTTTCACCATTAGAATCCAGTAATAGGAATGGCAAGGACAGAAGGGAGCTATTTCTTCAAAACAGTTGGTTTATGTATTCTTAAAACTCTCTGTAAAAAAAGAATAGGAAGGCATTGGAGACGAGACTTCACCCCCTTCAGAAAATGACACCACATGGAATGCTGAATACATCTTTCTCTCTGCATGAGATGATATTAGTAGCCTAGAAATAGAACTTGGTAAAATGAAGCTCACAGTCATAAATAGACAACTGAAGGTTTGGAAGTGCAGGGAGGGGATTTAATCAGGAAAATGTTCTTTTAATTTTAACGGTTTTTCACTGCAAAGCCACTGAGGAGCTCAGAAAGAGGACTAATTAAAACAGAGGGACAGAGGGTGAAATAGATGATTCTTGTACCAAGGCTGCTGCAATGCAGGAAAAGTGCCTTGGCATGTTTGTTTCTCAAAAAAACTGTGGACCTGCTGGTGCGAGCCACAACCCAGGCCAGCCCTGCGTGGTAGGATGCTTTGTTAGAATGTGTATTCCACTTAGAACAGTGCTGCGTAGAACTGGACCATGGGGGTGCCAAACAGAGTAATATAGCATTTAATACAGTGTCTTAGGAGTGGTGCCTGCTGTTAATTTGGCTGCTTTGACATAGCACATGGATCTGGGTTTGTTGTGAATTTTGCAGATTACTGAACCGGAGTGTTGGCCAAAATTTGGTGCTGGTGGCCTACAGCAATTCAGCAGTGTCATTTAGTGGTGAAGGACACAGGCTCTCGGGTTCAATCTATCTGGGTGTTAGTCTTTCTCTTCTTCATCACTTCCCTCCCTCCCATAAGTGTTTAGTGAGTGCTAAGTAATATGCAGGTGCTCCACTAGGCAGCGGAGCTCTACTATGGAAGAATACTAGATATTGTTCTCGTCCCTTTAGAGTTTTTCATCTAGTTAGGGAACGAACAACAAGAGAAATTGTAGGAGTTACTGTGGAAGGGACAAACAAGTTTTGGTGATGGAGTGGATGGGAAGTATACAATCAGGTAGTGTGGTAAACTCTACTACCTACTCACTGTGTAAACCTACCCTTAACCTAAAATTATCTCACCTCTAAACTAAGAATAACAATAGTACCTTCTTGATAGGGTTTTTGTGTGAAAATTAAAAGAGGTGATGCATATACAGCGTTTAGGTCTGTTCTTGGCACTGAGTACAAACATTGCTACTGCTATTCTATTATGAACAAGGCCAAGTGGCACTAAACCTTCTCTTCTCCAAGCTAAACATCCCAGGTCCTTTGGCTATTCTTGTTCTAAAATGCTTTCCTGATCTCATGCTGATTTACTCTTCTTTCCAGCCACTGAGGCTGGAGTTTTGAGTCCTATCTCCATAATCTCATAAGCTAGCCCTGGGAGAAGGCCCAGCTGAGATTCTGAGAGATGGTCGCCAGTGGCAGAGTTGAAATGTAAACATATTGGCAGAGGGCCTGAGGCAGAATAGTTAGCAAGATAGCCAGTGTTCAGTACTTCCCTAGTCACCTTTCAGTGTTGCTCATTTGATCAGTGGATGTTTTCCTTCCCAAACTGAACCAAGATTATCTCTACCTACTGAAACCTACTTCCATAGGAGCTGCGACATTTAATTACAGTGATGTATAAATGACTAAACTGGCTTAGTGTGGATTTAAGCTGGCTGGCCCTGCCCCCACCCCCAGTGTTGGCTTTATGTATCACATGACCCTAGAGGGGGATATATTAGCCATGTGAGTAGCAACATTTGTTTTCTTCAATATGTTTGTTCTATAGGAAAACCTGATAAGCTCACTTCTTATTCTTTCCTTGTTGGGAGGAATAACCAGTAAACTAGAAAACAGAATAATCATAGCAATGGGGGAGAACCAACTGGGCAGAAGTATATGGAAAGGAAAAATTATCCAGAGGTTCATAGAGAACCACAATCTTACTATGTAGTAAATGTTTTAGAAGCCACATCATGCTTCACTTTCTCCCTTAGTAAAATAAGGCTAATAATAATTATTTCACAGGATTGTGGGGAGGATTAAATGAGTTAATAAATGAATGGTGCTTGGAGCAATTTCTTTCATAGTGTACGCATTGAGAAAGTGTCATTGTCTGAGAGTAAGTCTGTGCTTATTAAAATCTCTGATCTAGAGCAAGGAAGGTGGTAAAGTCTGTTGTACTTGGTGCTTGGCCAGACCATAGTTAGAAACTTGGGTCCACTTCTTGGTGCCATGTAGACATGTTTTATTTGTACTGCTGAGTATTATTTTTACTAATTAAGCTCCATATTTTATTCAGATTTCATCATCTAAAAATGTGGTAAAATATACATAACATAAAATTTACCATTTTAACCATTTTTAAGCGTGCACTTCAGTAACATTAAGGATATTTACATTGTTGGGCAACCAATACCACCCTCCATCTCCAGAACTTTCTCATCTTCAAAAACTGGAACCCTGCACCCACTAAAAAATAACTCCCCATTCTTCCTTCCCTACAGTCCCTGGCAACTACCATTTTGCTTTCTGTATCTAGGAGTTTGATTACTCTAGGTACCTCATATAGGTGAAATAAGAAAACATTTGTCTTTTTGTGTCTGGTGTATTTCACTTAGCTTAATGTTTTCAAAGTTCAAAGTTCATTCCTGTTGTAGCATGTATTAGAATTTCCTTTCTTTTTAAGGCTGATTAATATTCCATTGTATGGATATACCACATTTTGTTTATCCACTCATCTGTTGATGAACATTTGGGTTGTTTCCACCTTTTGACTATTGTGAATAATGTTGCTGTGAGCATTTGTCAAGGTCTGTGGGGAGGGAGTGTTATTTGCTCTAATTCCAGATTGAAAGTCTAGGGGGAAGCATCAAAGCTAAGAAATAGAGGTTCTGAGGAGGTCAATCTGGACTTAGTTTGAAACACCTGCAGCACAGGGTACGTTGGAAAATAGAATTCCCAGTCATCTCTTGGAGCCCTATCAGGATGTTGTAGAGGAGATTAGTGAACTGAGGTGAAAGTTTGAAATAGAAGGCCTCTTTGGACTTACGCAAATTAAATATTCCACAATATTAAACACCAACACTACCAATAAGTAAGAAGAGTGGTTTCCATGAATGCTTTAAAACATCATGGCTTTATAATCACCTAATCCTAGAATATTTGTATTTTAATAGTTGCTATAGCCTTAAACCCCCAATAATGACTCTATCTCTGAAGGAAAAGTTTTTAGGGATTAGTATCTGGGCACCCGAGGAATATTTTCCCTGCCCTAACCCATTACTTATTTTGTCTATAAGTCCTGGTTGCAGGAACTTAAATGAAACTTATCTGAAAATTCTGGGTTAAATTTGGGGTCTGGTTTCTCCATTTCCCCTTGTTCCTTTGCTTCTCTATTAAGAGCTTTCCTACAACGATAGATGGCCCCTATTTTTAATGGACCTGTAAAGATGGGAAGTATGCTTGGCTTAGAGGGCTTTGGGATAGAATTTCTCAAGTATGTTTATTTTAGTGCAAAGGGGATAAGATATCCTCTCTAGAATCTATAGGATGAGAAATTGGTCCATTTCCCCCAGTGGAAGTAGAACAGTGCGTTAAGATCTATCCATAAATTGAGGGCATCTTGTCACTTATTCCAAATTCTTTGGTCTCTGCATAGTTAATAAGAAATTTAATCTAGCAGTCCTTCACTAGTTTTGTGAAGAGTTAATGATCCATTCTTGACAACAGGGATCCTCCATACTTTATGAGCCTTGAAATCAATAGCTCTTGTAAACATTAGAAAAAATCAACATTCTTTGGCCAGAGGTTAACACTGGTCAATGCTACCATGGGTGAAATGAGATTAGAGAAAGAGATGGGGAGAAGGAAGAGAATAGATACAAAGTTCTCATTGCTTGTGATCCCAGGGAAGCTGGCAATGTATGCACTAATCCTACAGATCCCTCTTGCCCTCCTGCCAGGGTCTGAAACAGTGGCAATGGGCAGTATCCTGAGTGTTCTTAGAAAGCAAAATGTAGGATGCCCTCAGTCCATGGGGTACATGAATACAGGAGATGGTGACCAGAGGAAGCATAATACTTCAAGAACCCAAGAAGGACCCTGCCTTTTCCATTATAAGTGGCTTGATGTCAACAACACTCAACTCTTTCTCATTTCTTTCTAATTCCCAATAGGCAGTAGAATGTAGTTTCAAGAATACAAACTCCAGAGACCACCTGGGTTTCAATATCAGTTCCACCAATTACTCCCTGTGTGCTTTCATCAAATTCTTTAATCTCTTTGGATTTTAATTTACTCATCTGTTAATGAGGAAAGTCATAAAAGCACAGACCACATATGACTGTTTTGTGTATTTAACATGATAGTGCACATAACAACCAAGTGCTGGCTAAGGAGAAAAGAATATGCAAATAATATTTTCTGCCAATAGTGTGTGTGTGTGTGTATGTATGTATATACAATAAATATGTAACTGCTCTGCTTAACACAGAGTTGGCCTTAAAGGAGCCTAGGTAGTATGATTAAAAATTAAGCGAGTCCCCTACATGAAATATTTCCTTTGTTCCCTATTATGGCATCTGAAATTTCATTTAAGATTTAATTTCCTTATCTGTGGGAGACTTTCTAGTCTTCAGGAGTGCCTTGCAAAAATGGAAAGAAAGAAGGGGGTGGAAAACCTCTGTGAAAGGGAATACTGTAAGCAATTACTAGACAGTGCATCAATTAATCAACAAATCTTATTGAGAGTTGATTGACAGCCAGCCAGAACTAGCTTTTTGAGAAGAACTAAGTTAAGTGTAGGGGGATCAGTAGTACTAGAAAAAGGGGCAAGGGAAACTAAAAAGGAAATAGGGGGTACTAAAACAAATTTTGCCAGTGGTGCAATTTGCCCAATTGTTGATCAAGAGTTCAGGATACTTAGCAGAGGTAGTGACTTTGGTAGGGATCAAACTAAACAACAAACTGTGTATAAGCAAGGGATGCAACCTTTGACTCCGTCTCTTTCTTGGCTGAGATGACTAACCTCTCAGTGTCTTGGTTTCTCTGTTTCTGTGATGCTGGCCTGCATCAAGCCATCAACCAAGCTGCCAACTAGACAGGCTATGTGTTGCCAGCTGGTACCAAAGATAAGCTCCCTTTCATGTTTCTCCATCTGGGCAGAGAAGGAGGTAGTTGTCCCAGGGCCATGTTGTGAAGCCCAAGAGCAAGTCCATGATTAGGTTGCCTGAGAGCCTCACCCTATAGGGTGTCTCTCTGGGAACATTATTGTCCTTTATTTCTTCCCCAGTTTTCCATTGTCTGCCTACTGGCAACTGGCATTCCCAGTCCCTCAGCATCCAATTCAGTACCCCTCAGATGAAGATTAAGTAGTTTAAGTCATTTAAGTTCTCAGCAGATTTTTCCTACTAGTTTCTATTCCCTCATATACAGCTCTGGTTGTGTATGATAAACACTTTCTAAATCTTGGTTTGTAATAAAAAATCCACAGGCTATTGGTTTCTGGTTAGATATTCTACCTGCAATTTAAGTAGCCACCACTGTGTAGACATTAGTGCTGCTTGGCTATTAGCTATGGTATGAAGATCTGGGTGCTTGGAAATTGCTGTAGTCATGGTTGACGATGGTTGACAGTGTATGAAATTTATTTCGCTTCTACCAGCATTTTCATTTTAAGTTCTTTATCAACAAATAAGAAAAGGAAATCACTTTGCTTTTTAAGATTCATTTTAGGAGTCACAAAGATCAAAGGGTGATTTTGGTTCTAAGAAGCAGGCAGGGTAGCTCCTGATACTACATTATACCCATTCAATGGATAATAAATGAAACATGACTTAGGCCTTTTATGATGGTGCATCTCTGTGTGCTGTGCTGAAGAGGGTTCTAAAGTGGCCATCTCCAAAATGGCGTTCTGGAAGTAAGTATTAGAAATTCTAGTGTTAACTTTCATTGTATGAAAGGAATTAGGATGTACTTATATTTGATGTTCAGATTGGCATTTATACCCTTATTTAGTATCTATGTTAGAGGATCTCATGCCACCTAAGATTTATAAGATATCTGAGGGAGAGGTAAGAATTCCACAATTAGAAACTCGTGGGTCTGCCTTTAGAACATTGCAGTACATTGCCATTTACGTATTCCAGGCAGTGAATTTATGAATCATATTACCTGATTTTAATTAAATAAACTCTCAAAAAATGGACATGTAGCTTAATATTTCTTCACAGCAACAGTGGGTTGAAGATCATACTCATAACGTAAGCACAAATGAACAACAGTAAAATGGCAGAGCTGGTTCCTCTCCTCTTCATGGTATGAGCTAGTCATCATCTATTGATTTATTAGGTGAAAAGTGGTGATCTAATTAGCTTAGAAAAGCAGTTTTCCAAAAGCAGAACAAAACAAAATTATTGAGAAGACTATAAAAAAAAACTGTCTATTATTATTAATGACCATATCTCACTCTAAGTGTGTATTTTGCCTTGAGATATTAGTGAATCACACTAGATCATGCACATAATTTGTAGATAAGTAAATTTACATATATTTAGATATTTTCTCCAAAATTTTTTGTAATGTGGTATATAATCTCTGCCCTTATGCTGGGTATAGCTCTGGTTAGAATATTGGAGACTTAATTCTAAGGATTGCTTAGGATAGAAAAATCCTTAATTCACCCCTTCTCTCCCTCTCTTCTTTAGCCTTTACTCTACTTCCTCCCTTTCCGGTTGTTTCCCCAGTTCCTTAAATCCAAGTCATTCCAATATTCCTATCCCTTCTTCCACCTGCACTGTCAAATCAATAATTCCCTCTCTGTATAATCAGTTATGTTCACTCATTAAAAACTTCTCATAGCAGATTTATAGCCTGGCTCTTGACACTAATATTTCTCTTCAAAGAGACTCTGCCTCCCTTTCCTAGAACATAATCGGATGTTTAAATAATCCTATAAAATAGTGACTTCTTAAACTACAAATAAGGTCAAGTTTTTTTTGCTAGTCTAGATTGTATTTGCTGAATAGAAATATATTTGTTCTTGTGGGCTCACAGTATAATTTTTTAAAGGACTCTAGTCAAGTTCAAGCAGTGGCACAATTGAGGGAATGGTGACGCTATTAACAGTAAAGCCAGTAATCATTCAATTAATTGGATTCCAAAGGACTCCAAGGTGCTCTCCAAATAACAGTTATCATGGTATAGTTGTATATGAATTAGGACTTTTTCAGTTGTGTGTAAGAAAAGAAAATATTCTATGTCTGTGAGCCTGTTTCTAGGGAGTAAAGGGAGTGGGAAGGGATAAATTGGGAGTTCGAAATTTGCACCTTTTGGGAGGTGATGGAAATGTTAGGTACCTTGATTGTGGTGGTTTCATAGGCGTATACATCTATCAAAATTGATAAAATTGTACATCTGAAATATGTGTAGTTTACTGTACAGAAATTATATACCACGATAAAGTTGTTTTTAAAAAACTAAATAAAATAACAAGTCTGAGGGGAAAAAAAGGAAAGAAATAAAGTGGTTTTGGAAGAAAAATTGACTCATATAACTAAACAATCCGGAGTGGTATTTAGCATCAGGCATGGCTGGATCAAAGTATTCCAGCCAGGTCATAAGGAATCTATCTCTTAGTTCTGTTTTTCTCTAAGTTGATGTTATTCTCATACAACTTTTTCCCAAATGCTTGGAAAGATGGGTACCGACAGCTGTAGACTTACAATCTATCTTAGCAATTCTAGCAATTCCTTCTTTTCCAATAACTTCAGTTAATGTCTGAGTCACCTGCTTTTCTGTGAAGGCAGGGAGATGGGGTAAGCCTCATCTATACCACATGAACTGAGAGTGGTGTAGGAGTTGTTTTCTGAAGGAGATTTAGGGCATTACCAAAGGAAGGAGCAGTGCACTATCAAAAGCAAAGATTTAACTTTCTTATTATGACATCTCTTGGGCTGACTGTGACTCCTCTGGAGTTGGTCAATTGCTTTCATTGTTCAGATGGTCCTGTTTCCTGTGAGATTCTGAGCTTTTGTTGAAATAGAGCCTTGCTCTCTCTTGCTTCCATTGTATCCTAGACAACAGAGACAATGAGTGTGAAACAATAAAACATCTTGAGCTTGTCTTGTGTTCATTCTGTGCTCCTCATTCGCTTACTTTTGACAAGATAAATGCTGAAGGAAAGAGCTCATTTCTTAGAATGGAGGATGAGTTCTAAGATACCACTGTGGCAACTGTATAGTATCCTAAGGAGTCAAGGACTTAATTTTTTTTCTTGAATATATGTAGGCTCATCAGACCCATGGGATCTGTCGTCATGACCAGAAAAAAATTTTTCATGGGAAGACAATACTCTTCCTGTGTTGTCTTGGAGGAAAAAAAATATTTTTACTATCTCTCCAGAAATTCCCCATCTCTCCTCCCATCCCACCCATTACAGTGGGTCCTCTTACAACTGGGGATAGGAAATACTTTCTAAAGTCTAGAAGATCAGCTAGGACAACAGGAATAGACCCAGCTTTAATAGCCACAGCCAGTGAATTTTTTTGAATCATCTTTAATATTAAAGATTTTCTTGTCATTCATTAGGATCCAGTCAAAGAAATGCTGAATGGGGCTGATACCATGTAATTGGCAAGAAGATCCCCTGGCCCTGGTGTACTGCTGACGACTGTCTTGGGCTTTCCAGCTGGCTGCCAGTGAAAGAAGTAAAGGCCAGGGGAGGGAAATCATTATCAATGTTTCACCCTCATTTAGTCCGCGTTGAACATATTAGGATACAGGTGTTAATGTATCATGAAAACAGAATTATTGACAATTCTCAGCAGTGACTGAAGTGTGCTCAGAATGCTGAACACTGTTCTTTCGGCTGACATTTTGCAAACAGCCTGAACTGGGTGCAGGAAAGAGGGAGGGTCAGGAGATGAGATTATCATCACAAGGATTTTTTCTGAACAGTTCAAGCTGTCACTTGTTAATCATATTCGGCTCTCGTCACTATTGGTAAAGGAGGGCAACTGGAATTATGAATATGAAACGTTCTAGCTTTTAATTCATTTGTAACCAATGAGTGATTGACTAGCACAACTAGGTTTGCATTTTAAATAGCTTTTTGGCATCCTTCCACCACCTCATACAATACAGATAATTCTCTGACAGCGTGCCAGAGATAATACAATTATCATTGAGTTTCCTTAGACATGTTTTATATTATCTATTTAAAAGAATCCTATTTCCTTGCTGTAATCTAATCGAACTTGGACCTGACTACCTTAAATGAGACAGATAGTTTAAAGACAAAAGGATAAACTAGGGATGGGGTAAGGTGCTTGCTTCCTTTGCTTCCCCTGTGAGATAGCATCTTCTGTGTAATCTGTGTCAATAAAGAGGCCATAGCCCCCAGCTGTGCATCCTCATGTCCCTAGGGATGTCTGTGGTAGCATTGGGATATTTTCATGGGTGTTTCCAGTTATAATACTCATAGGAAGAGATCTTGAGGGAACGTTTAGTTCATTTTCCTCCCTCTAGGAGAAACTACACTGGGACTATTCTGACAGACCCCATTAAAAACTGCTTGAGTGAGGTCTTCCAGTTTTTCTCTGCCCTACACGATAATCCACAGCAGTATATCCTTTTCTCTCAGGAAGTTCTTCTTTGTATCTGACCTAAGTTACTGACTATGTAACTTAGTGCTCATTTTTCCTTAATGGATATTGATGGTAATTCTTTTCCTCTTCATGTAGCAATGCTTTCTGTTCCTAGAAGCCACAGTCAAGTCACTCTTTGATCTTCCCTGGTAAAACTGTTCTATTTTCTTTATTTTTTATTCTTTTAGGCCTCAGTTTTGAATATCTGTTAATTAACTATCTGCTCTCCTCCTCCCTCCCCTCCCCCTGGTCTCCACATGTGCTGAATTTGTGGAGCCCTGAACTGGTTCTTATTGTTATAGCCAGAACAGATGTAGACAGGGACTGCTGGGCAGTCAGGGATAGTTAGCCTAAGAATGATGCCAGTAGAGACATGGCCCACCAAGTAAAACTGTGCAACTCTGTATTTTAAGTAACGCCAAATGAGCTTGGAGAATTGCATTATCTGTATTATGAATGATAAAAATAATTACAAATCTTATAGATTATTTCAGAAAAATTGTTTTGCCACCCATAGCACAGAGCTTTGTTTCCCACTAACTGATATGTCACCTCAATGGCAGGCAAGCTCTCCCACTGGTCACATAAAACAGTCCCAGTGGTTTCCATTCCCATGGTAAGCGAGAGTTTAGTGCAGGGGATCAATGTTGTACTTCCTACCCATTTTATTTTCATTAAGCAAGTGGGCAGACTCCAGTTCAGCCATGAAAACAACGTCTGGCTCATAGCCCTCAGGAATGTGTTCCTTTCTGACTGGCCATTTATTTGTTTAACAAATACATATTGTGTTTCATATATGCCAGGCACCATTCTAAGCATTTTCCAAATATTAATTCATGTAATTTTCATGACAATCCCAGGAGGTAGTTACTAACAAGAGCCTCGTTTTACAGATAAGGAATGTGTGGCATAGGGTTAATAAATAACTTGATGTCACACCATGAATAAATGGCAGGACAGAGATTTAAACCCAGCCTGTTTGTTTCCAGAACCTGCCTGCTTACCTACTGTCTTTCTCTGCCTTTTTAACTTTCTTTTCCATTCCACCCTCCAAGCCTCATCTCTTTTCCAAGATGAGACTTTGGTCTCTCCTAAATTCTTGTCTTTCCAGTAATTTTCTCTAGTTCATTATGCATGTACCTAGTGCGGGATTTGGGGAGAGAGATGGCTGAGAGAAATCGCCCTGCTTAACTGGTAAGCTTTTACTTTGTGTGTTTTGTTCTTGTGCTCTTTTTTTTTTTTTTTTGGCCACCTTCATTATGATGAAAGATTTCTCTTCAGCTGTTTAATCAATTGCTTTCTCATTGGTAAAAACAGGAAACCTGGTGAGAAATTTGGGCAATTCTGTTCATTTCTCAGATGTCTGTGATTGGCCCAAGCTGCGAGCCCTGCATCTCTCTCTCCTCTATTGCCTGCAGTGTCTGTGATGAGACAAAATGCCCTAGGTCACCTCCAACAGAATCATGGGGAGTGGGAGATCTTGTAAAAGTGTGAATTTCTGGGCTTCACTCCTATCTCACTGAATCCGAATTTCAGGAAGGAGACCCAGGAGTACCATGTATTAGCACAGATATTAGCAATCCCCCCCCCCTAGTGATTCTGATGCATGCCTAAGTTTGAGATCCACTGCCCCAGGAAGCTTTGTGAATGGCCAGGCTGCAGAATTAATGTGGAGCTTTTGAAAACATGCAGATTCCCTGGCTCCACCCCTGGAGAGTTTATGCAGTGGTGTGCTGGTTAATGTTTAACAATCATCTCCCTAAAAGGAAAAAAAAAACCTCTGGTTTGTAGCATTTGCCAATTTCCATGGTGTGACTATTCCTGTCATGATTTATTTCCAGCTACATATGTGAGGTCACTGAACTCAGAGTTGGGAAGACATGTGCACAGTTTGTGCAAGCCAGTGCATCCTGGCACTTACACATTGGATGGGGGAATGTGAGAGGATGTGAGTAGGAAGTTGGCAGTAACATAGGAAGGTGGCAAACGATATTAAATGCAGCTAGTACATGGCAGAGCTGGGATTTAAACTGAGCTCTTTCCCATTCCAAAGTCCATGCCTTTCACCGCTCCTTTCTGTGCCTTTGTGTACTCTATAGCCAGTTTCAGGACTATTCTTTCCCTCCAGTTCTGTCTATGGAAATTCTACCCATTCTTCAAGGCTCAGCTCAGCTGCAGCCTCCTTTTTTTTTAAAATTGAAGTGAAGTCGGTTTACAATGTTGTGT
Source organism: Camelus dromedarius (assembly GCF_036321535.1). NCBI lineage: Eukaryota > Metazoa > Chordata > Mammalia > Artiodactyla > Camelidae > Camelus > Camelus dromedarius. The sequence goes on along the minus strand of NC_087472.1, from coordinate 30,491,908 downwards.
TAATTTCTGGTGTACATCATAGTGAATTCAGTTATATGTGTATATATATATATATATTCCTTTTCATATTCTTTTTCATTATAGGTTACTACAAGACACTGAATATAGTTCCCTATGCTACACAGTAGGACCTTGTTTATCTGTTTTATATATAGTAGCTAGTATCTGCAAATCCTGAACTCCCAGTTTATCCTTCCATCCCCTCCTTCCCCCCGGTAACCATAAATTTGTTTTCTATGTCTGAGTCTGTCTCTGTGTTGTAAACAAAATTTGTGTCATTTTTCAGATTCCCCATAAAAGTGATATCATATGGTGTTTGTCTTTCCCTTTCTTGCAACCTCCTCCTTGAAGCCTTCCCTGTATCCCTTCCCTACACCCAGCAGATGTGTCCTCTCCTGTTGCAATGGGATGGGTAATGGAGAGACATCATCACTGGAGGCATGCACTTTAAGCACATTCACCCCAATTAAACAGAGTAGCATGGTGCAGGAAAGCAATGGTGCAGAGTAACAAGAGCATGGGTTTTGGGAGTCAGACATACATGAACTCAAACTCCAGCTCCAATATTCGTCACCTCTCTAAGCCTCAGTTTCCAGAGATGTAAAATGGCAATAAGAGCAACCCTGCAGGACCATTGTAAAGGTTAGGAATGATTTATGGGAAGTGCCAGGCACTTATAAATTGTGGCCATTATTGTTCATGTGTTTGCCCTATGCCAACAAATGCTACTCCTGACTTTGCATCTTCCATCATTTGATATCAGAGGCAGCCTATAGCTTTCCCTTTATCAACTGTGACTACCACTCCCCAACTCACCCAGCAGAAAGGGCAGTGTTTACAATTCTTTCTGGTGACTCTCAGCCTCGCCCTGGGCTTTGAGCTTTGGTCAGGGCTGCCAACCCATGCAGGAGCTGTGTCCTAAGTTGCCCTGTACCATATTAAGCTGTAAGTGGCTGGCTTGCCTGATATCCACTTGTCCCTTCCTGCCTCATCTTCTTTATGGCTTTCAGGGCTATTAGTAAGTCAGGAGGGATAAAGTTGGGGTTGAGATGGGGCCCATATACTCGTGTATCAAAAACTCAATTTCCGTGTACTGCGGTCTGCTTGAGTGACAGCCAGGATCAGTGCACTGATGTAGAAGCAGCCAGTGTCAATCCATCAACTCAGCCTTTGGCAGGAGAGAGCCAGATGTGTCTAGAGATCCTGAGCCTAGGCCTGGATCTAACAGCACGATTGCTGCTGGGCTGGTGTGCTGGAGAATATCCAGCTCCACAGAATTCTGTGGTGTCCAAGGACTTTCTGGAATGTTCTTCTTTAAACTAAAGGCATTATGGAAGGCTGCTTTCAAAGCCATTCTTGTGAGTGGGGCCGCTATCCGCTGTTGACACCTGGGCAGAAATAAGTTTATTAGCTTATTCAATCATTTAGTAATGCTGAGTGAGATTCGGGCCAATGAGGTTTCAAATTGTGGCCAGGATGGACTGACTCAGTATCAGAACTGGGCAGAGGTTAACAGAGCACTTAAATAGTAGGGTGTGAGAGGAGGGAGAATATTGGAGTAGTTTTGAAAGTCAACTTGGCCATTCAGAAATGGGAATTTTGTGGTGGAGGAGACAAACTTGCCAGACTTTGCCATCTTGCCTCAGGCTGATTCTGGGTCTCAGGCTTAGAGCAGCTCCCTGAATTGCCAAGTGGCAAGTGACTTCACTTACTGTTGGCCTGCGCTGAGAAACAGTAGATAATGATCTGACAGTGCTTGGACATACTTGTATGCTCTTGCTGACAGCCCAGGGACCGGGGGCTTGCAGAGCTGTATTTCAACAGCCTTTTTCACTGCTCACTCTCCCTACCTGTGGATGCAGGGATCCAGGGGGATCTCACTGGATCAGAAGTAAGGATTTGAATAACACTGAGGGAAGTCAAGTGCTGACTGCATTTCTTGGAAGAGCCCTGGTTGAGGAGAGCGGTAGCTGGTGAGGGCAAGGGGCCAGGATCACGGTAGGCTTTGGTTTGACTTCTTCTCTGTCGTACCCACAAATTCAAAGGAACCATTTCCATTTTTAATTGTAGCACGGTGAAGTTTGCGAGGGATGGGGTTTTGTTCTCCATATAATTCTAATTTTGTCTCAACAAGATCTGATTAGCTGGGAATTATCTTGGAAGAAATTTTCAAATTAATTTACTCAAACCAAGCAACCACACCTAGTCTTCCCTCACTGACTGCCTAATAAAGACAAAAGCCAGGCACCTAAACCTTCTATGAGATGAGTGAAACTTGACATTTATGCCAAAAAAGTGTCCCCTCTAGGGCCACAGTACCTCTGCAGGGATTGAACATCCTCATTTAGCCCACTCATTAACTTGTCCATGCCATTCCAATTTCTTGAGAGATGATGTTTTTCTCATTTTGTCCCTCCGGATTCATTTCCACTCCCTAAATATTTACTGAGTGTCTATTATGTGTTAGGCACTGTGGCAGGCATTGAGGCTGAAAATACAAATAATTACAATAGTTACCATTTATTGAGTACTGAATATGTACTGGTTACCTCAGATGTATTTTCTCTTAAATCCTCCCAGTGACTTTACTTAGATAGGTATTGTTATTGTCCCCATTTTACAGATGAGTAAACTAATGCACCGAGAGGTTAAGCAACTTGTTCATGGTCACAAGTAGCAGAAGTAAAACTGTAAACCTAGTTTTCTCCGGTTCAAGAGTCAAAGCTTTTATTCTATCACGTATGTTACTGTGATCAGGTCTTTGTCTTATCTCATATGATACAAAACCCTATAAGTATTATTCTTATTCCCATTTCACAGATAAGGAGACTGAGACTAAGAGGGGTTATGCAAGTTGCTAAAGTCACATGAGGAATAAGTGGTAGGGCCAATATTTTAAGCCCTGACAGTCAGACTCCAAAGCACATGCACTTGACTGCTATGCTCCACTGCCTTCTTGAAAGCAATTTGTGGTTATTACATGGGGATAGAGGTCAAGAATATATATCAGTGGCAACGGACAGGGAAAACTAAAACTGGAAGCCTAGGTAATTGAACTTGGAATTGGCAGGTATTGTAATTCCAGTGGACCAGTGGAATGCTGGCAAGGTTACAGGAACAGAAAACAGGTAATTTAAGTTCAGGTGCAAGAGATAAAGCCCAGACATGTCAACTAAGGCAGGTAGTAGCACAAATGCACTCAGCAAAGGGGTCACATCTGGTATCTTCACAGAAATCAGGACACTTGGGCTCTAGTCTGAGTGCTACCATCACCTCCTTGGGTGATAGTTGGCAAGTTAGGTCTCTTTGAGCCTGTTTTTCCATCAGTAAAATCCAAATTAGAGTCCCTGCTCTATCTATCTTACAGGGATATTGTGAGAATAAAAGAAAATAATAGACATGAAAGACTATTCAAATGTTTTTATGTCTGTTCAATTAATTTTTGGAGTAACTAGACCCACTTTTCTGTGTTTTTGCATCATGTAGGCACTCCCTGAATTCATTTGACTGTTGGTGATGAACTGACCCAAATGGACCTACCAGTTGCCTTTAGATATATTTAGAAATGAGAGCCAATTGTTATTATATAGATGTTTCCCTGGGATACCACACTGAGAGATCTGGGTATAGGCCCAGATGACTTTCAGTCACTTTTACTATCAACTTTTTAGTTTTTCAATTTGCTCATTTGGTTAAGGCAGAGGACACTGGAGTGGGCTTTCCCAAATTTGAAAGAAAATTCCCACTTTTCCTGTTTCTTGAACCATTAGCTGGGATTTTCCTCCTTCTCCATCCAGGTCACAGATTTTAGGAGACTAGGAGCTTTCCCTGTGGCTTAATCTCCTAGCCTCATCCCCACCTTCCCAACTCCTTGAGGGGAACTGAGCTAAGACCTAAAATTCTTACCCTATTTTGGACTTGATTCTAAGGAAAGGGGGTTGTGGTGGTAGTACAGCCATCATTACCACTATTCATAAGGCAGTAGGGAGGATGGTCAGCCAGTCATACAGTCCTCAGCTTCTTTGGAACCAAGAAGTAGTAACAGTGCAGTAAGACTGGATCACCCATTTTGACTCCAAACAACATTAATGTATCTTTGTGGGCGTAGAGGGCAGAACAGGCTTTACTCCCTCTTCTCACTGGTCATCTGAGTTACTCACCAACCATGTACCTACTAACAGAGTATGAACTCACAGAAAGGTCACGGTGGGCATAGGGGAATGTGTGGCAGAAAAGAAGCTCAAGAAAACAGCCAACAACATTCAGCTTGTTCAATGTGGTTAGTTGATTTTTCCTGTGGTTATAACTGAGTTGGACCTGTCTTTTGGGGTGCAGCTTTTTCATACTGGCGAGAACTCAGAAGAAGCTGAAACACATCACTGTGGCCCAGAGTCAACTGACTTTGGAGCTGAGCTCTATTATAGACCTTGAGGCAAAGAGAGGATCTTCTACTCCCAGTCTGGGCATGGCTGAGCTCTTAGATGCCTCATAGGGAGTCAACTGTGTGTTACTGAAGGAGTAGCAGCAAAAAGAATGTTGTTGGACTTTCTGAATCTTTCTATCATCACTCTAGAGCTTTGATTTTATTTTCTTGGAAGATTTTTCTCAACAGTCATGATGATCCATTGATTTTGACTTTGGAGTCAGATAAAACCCTTACTGACTGTGTGACCTTGGGCAATTCACCTGATCTTTCTGAGCTGTAGTGTTGTTTTTGCCCTGTCCACAGAGCTAATAATGCCCTCCACACAGATACATAGTGAGGACTAAGGGAGATACCAGAGGTAAAGAAGCCAGCATAGTACCCTGTCACATAGTGGACATGTAGTAAGTACCAATTCCTTGGCCCTCATTATTTTGGCACTATTTGGCAAGATGATATAGGTACTGACTTGTCTTAAAAACAAAACCAAAACCTTTCTGCAACAAATAGTATGTGGTTGGTTTATTGACCAATAAACTCTTTATATTCTGGAACTTAAGGGCCAGAGTGTCACCTTATATGTACTAATCCCTTTGTTCCTTCTGTGGGGTCATCAGCCCTGCACAAGTATGTAGCCATGGAAAAGAGAAACTAGTACATCTGAAAACCTAACCTGGGTTCATGTTATAGTTGAATTCCCTGAGGCCCTCCACTACAGTGACAACATCATTAGTACTATATATTCTAGGGACTGGGAGCCCCTGGGTTTTTGGTCTAAATAGAGGAGTGATATCTCCATGGTTACAGTCAGCTCCAGGACTAGTGGTCAACTTGCCAAGATTTGTGATTTCCACAGGCTGCACTGGGGGCAAGGGCTGCAAACCATGAGTCATCCTTGAATCCCACCCACCCACCTGTACTCACTCCTCCTTTTCCTCTGCCATTGCCAGAGCAAATGGCTGGCTGAAGAGATGCCAGATTGATGGGTTCCTTTTTGTACTCCAAAAAATCAGATTTTGAATCTCTACTTCAGGCAGGTGGGATCAACATCACTCCCTCCAATTAAATCTAAGCCTAGATGGCTTGATTTATCTCTAAAACAATTTCATTATGATCACTTTGTGCTTAATGGAGCACAAAACGGGGTAGTACTCAATAGAGTTTTATGATTCTGGTCTGGTGACCACTTATATTCACCTTGGCCTTGAGTTTGGCTAGTATTTATCAAGTGGAAGGGTAGGCCTGGCTTCTTAGATGTGTTTGGGGCTTCTGCTTTTGGAGCTTATGATTCAGACTTACCTGTTTGCAGGATTCAGGTACCTTTCCTTCCCTTGTTCTACTCCAAGTTGTTTCTGGCAGCAAAACCAAAAAAACATTATCAAAGTCTGCTTATAGAATTATTTGCCACAGATGGTATCAAACTTGAATGAATAGAAGTTCAGTTTTGCCTTTTTTAATACTTACCACTTGCCCTCCACAGCTATCTTATATTAGCGGACTCAGTCAAGGACAAATGATAAATAGCTACCCTAGGCCAGAATACAGTCTTATTAGCAGCAAGTGACATGAGTACATCCTAAATGTCAGTCAAACCTGAGCCAGCAGCCAACTCAGTAAGGGAGAGTGGACTTCACTATCTGGGTCTTAAGTTCTAGGATACCTCTGCTAAGTTCCCAGAATGACTTAGTGCTTCGTAACAGCTGTGTTCCTTTGGTTTTGGCCCAAAGCAACCCCTGTAATTGGCTTCACTGCCAGGATTGTTGTTTGCCTTAGAGGCAGATTGTACCTGACTGTGTCTTTTGTGAAGGCAGGGTTTGGCCACACAGCCTGTCATAGAATTGAGTCTCAGAGCTCTAAAACATTTTTTCTCAAATTATTGGGCAATATCTTTTTAGTTATTGTGACTTAAGCAAAAATATAAATATTAGTTGTATCTAATAAAAACGCCAAGCCAATTCAGAACTCTATAAGGTCTAGGCAAGGTCTCACTGAAAAGTTGAGCCTGGCACCCTTCCCAGAAGGTCAGCAGACTGGCTTTATTGATGCATCAAGGAAGGAGCCATTCCCGAGGTGAGGATTCTGACTTGCTCCCACTCTGTCCTTGGCTGTTTAAATCTGGGAAATATTATCAGTAGCATATTGGGAAATCTCAGCTCTCAAGAGTCTACTCACAAATAAGACTGAGGAAATGATCCATTTTAGAGCTGTAAATGTTTGTGGAAAAGCTCCTTACAAGTACTCATATAGAGTCACGCACCCCAGGCTGTACCAAATGTTTCTGGCAATGGAGAAAGCTATTGCTTTGGAGGCAGGGTGGGAAAGAGATGAAGAGAGGAGGAAAAGTGTGAAACAGTTTAAACTGCAAAGTTGGCCCAAGTGCCATGGAGGGAAGAGAGTGATTTGAATGAACCTAGCAGCTCACCTAGCAGGTTATTTTTGCCTAATTTTGATAAATTGGTTCAGGGAACCCAGTGTTACAACAGCATTCTCTCAATTATGGTTTGTCACTTACTATCTGTGTGATCTAAATTGGTGATGTAACCTCTATGAGCCTGTTTCCTCATTTACAAAATGGGATTAATAGTATCTACCTTATAAGTTCATTGTGAGGATTAAATGTCCTTCCCTTCCCCTCTCCATGGTACAGAGACTCCTCATTACTCTATGTATGCACTTATATATATTACCCTTCCAGAGTAACCAAAAGATAGAGAAATTCACACTGTCCACACTTAAACCAAGGTCAATACCAGGAATCAGTAGACACCAGAGATAAATTTTGAACTGGGAGTCCAGACCATGAGGTGGATAAAGATGCACAGCAGAATAACAGAGAAATTATCCTAGAGATGGAGAAATTATCCTTGAGATGGAGAAATTATCCTGGAGTACCTAGGTTGGGCCAATATAAGAAGGTCCTTATAAAAGAGAGTCAGAGGATCAAAAGCAGAAGAAGGCAATATAATGACAGAAGCAGAGGTTGGAGTGACACTATTGCTGGCTTTGAAATGGAATGTGAAAATATCTTGAAAGAAGCTAGAGAGAAACAACAAATTACCTATAGGGGACCAATGATAACAAACGTCAGTGAATTTATATTGTCTGAAGCCATGTAAGCCAGAGGAACTGTCAACACCAAATCCTATATACAGCAAAAATACTGGAATAAAGGGGAAAGTAAAACAGTCACAAATTAAAAATTAAGAATTTGTTACCAACATACCTACCCTTAAAGAATGGCTAAGGGAAGTTTCCTAAACAGAAATAAAATGATAACAAAAGAAGGCTGGGACTTCAGAAAGGAAGAAAATAAGGAATGTGTAAAAATAAGGGTAAATATAATAGACTTGCCTCCTCCTCATCAAGTTTTTAATTGTTTGATAGTTGCAGCAAAAATTATAATATCTGATTGTGGTGCCTAATATATATAGAGGAAATACTTCAGATATTTATATTTTAACAGTGGGGAGAATAAAGGGACTTAAATGGATGTAAATCTTTTTCACTTAAAGTGGTAAAACATTGGTACAAGCAGACTCAGATGTATTCAGCATATATATTGTAACACCTAGAGCAACCACTATGAAGATAAATTATAAAATTCAAATACATTAAATATAAATCAAAATGGAATGCTGATAAATGTTCACGTGACCAAAAGAAGGCCTTGAGAGGGAAACAGAGGAAAAAGAAATAGAACAAATGGAAAATGAACAATAAAATATCAGACTTAATCCCTACATATGAATAATTACTTTAAATATAAATGATCTAAATATAGCATTTAAAAGACTGAGATTTTCATCATCTCAAAGAAAACCCTGAACCCATTAACAGTCATTTCTTATTTCCCCTCTCCCTATCCCCAGTCCTAGGTAACCACCAATCGACTTTCTGTCTCTATTGATTTGCCTCTTCTGGACATTTCACATAAATGGAATCATAAAGCATATGATCCTTTGTTATTGGCTTCTTTCATTTAGCATTATGTTTTCAAGGTTCATCCATGTTGTAGCATGCCCCCCCTCATTTTTTAAGTTATCATTTATTGGACACGTAACATGGTGCCAGGCTCATTGAGTGTTTTATTTTATTTGCTCCACAAAAAACAATCCTTTGAAGATAAATAAGATTATCTCTATTATAGATGAGGAACATGAAGAGAAATGTTTTATAACTTGCTGAATGCCCACAGCTAGTGAATGCCTGAAGCAGAAATTAAACTCAGGTCCAACGCCAAAGCCCATGTTCTTTCCACTATATCATGCCATTTCACTGTTCAAGATAAGGTGGATCTATACCAGAAGACAGCTTGGAATCTGCTCAATGACCAGTGATTATTATGGTTTGGCCATAACAGTAATATTTGAGGATTCAATTGGCCTTGAGTTGGTTCCCTCTAGCCATGAAAGCTGGTCTTACAGAGAATTTGGTCTCCCACATCTATCATTTGTGACCAATTCCGTATGTAAACAGATTTGACCAATATTCTTCCCCATCTATGAGAAAGGCATTAAGTGTCTTTAAATCTTTGAGGTTCTAGATGAGATAATACATATTTTATACTATTGGTGGTGGTGATTTATCTAGGTTATCATGTTTAATCAATATTAGTGGAAGACATTGTTTTCTATAGATAGCTATAATTATTTCCATGAGAAACTTCCAAGTTTCAGGGAAATTTGTTATTTCCTTCTGCAGATCCTTTCTATAGTCACTTAAAAAAATATCTATTTTTCTTTAGTGGTGAAAAGAGCATTTTGAAATTTCCTCTCAGAGACTTGCGAGCAGAAAATTTGTTGAGCAAATAATGTGCAGTTGGGAAAAGCAGCTTAGGTAGCCAGATTTTCAGTGGATAGTTTGATATTCTTAGATTGTCAGATACAGTAAGCCATCTAGGTAATTTGCTGCTTTGAACCAAAACACAATTCCTCCCCAAGCCCCCACAACTTATTTTTGTTGTTTGAAATGTTGCCTAACAATGGCTTTCTCCCTTCAACTCACCATTCTGCACCATCTGTTAGGAGAATGCCTATTTTGAACACAGTGTCTCATATACCCTATCATTCTTATAGCTCCTGGAGGAGCCAGGCTGTTTGGAGAAGGAATCCTGGCATTGGGAAAGGGAAGAAGAAGAAAAGGTGGAACCAGAGTCTTCAATATATTTCTATAAAGGTTCTCTGCTGTAGTCCAATAGTGGTCCATCCTTTGAATGTAGAGAGTGACACCAAATTAAAAATGGATTAAAGTGTAGTCAAAGCCAGACCCAAATCAAGTAGAGAGTTTAAGGGCCAAACATCAGTGAGTGCTTATTGGGTGCTTTATTTTATTTGCTCTTCAAAGCAATCCTTTGCAGGTCAGGAGGGTATTTTTAGCTGTGCAGAGTTAATATCGAAAGTGGAGTCATGAATAAGAACTGAAGTTAGCTATATGATAGCAATAGAATGGTACTATAAAATGAGATAAAGGCAGTCTAATTTTATCCTGCCTGATATGATAGCCTATTGCTGGCACAGGCTTATTTTTAAAGTCCTGGGAGCATCCCTTCTAGGCTGAACTGCCCTTTGTCTTTAAGGCATTAACCAGAGCCCAGTATTATCAAGTGGCTGGGGAGAGAAATGAAGTCAAGATATTCAGTGGTTCTCAGTGCAGCCAGTCGGAGTAAGGTTAATGAGTGGGTTAAAGAAACAGTCTTCTCTTCTCACTCTCCTAACCTTAAATAATCTGTTTATGGACACTTGCAGGGGGAAACAGAAAGTGCTGATAGGTGACAAAACTTGGGTTATTACTGATGCCAGTGAATAAAGATTTGGGTAGATGGTGAATGAAGGTAAGTGTGTGAGCATGTGAGCAGCTTACTCCTTCATCTATCTTGATCAACCCTTAGATCCTGTGATGGTTTATTTTATATGTCAGCTTGATTGGGCCATGGGGTGCCTAGATATTTGATTAACATTGTTTCTGATCGTGTCTATGAGGGTGTTTTGGATGAGACTAACACTTGAATTGGTAGACTGAGTAAAGCAGATTGCCCTTCCCAATGTGGGTGGGTTGAGTATGAAAGAATACTTTCTCTCTACCTCATTGTCTTCAGCTGGACATTGGTCTCCTGTCTTCAAACTTGGCTTTTCCAGGTCTGGATTTCTCAGCTTCCATAATGGTATGAGCCAATTTCTTATAATAAATCTCTGTCATAATAAGCCTCTCTCTCTCTTCCTCTCTCCCTCTCTCTCTCCCTGTCTCTCTCCCTCTCCCCCTCCCACCTCCCCCACCCCCCGTATACACCACAGACACACACATATATCCTGTTGGTTCTGTTTCTCTGGAGACCCTTAATACAATACCAAAATTCCATTGCTTGCTCCTGGGTTCACACATGATCAGTCAAATTTTTTTCACATGTGACCTTCTTGTGATAACAGAGAGGAATGTTCTTTTAATGTTCCTGTAAAAGGAAGAAATATTCTCTCCTGTCTAAACCCATAACCATCTTCTCCCGTGTAATCACAAAGACCCATGGATAGACTTAAAAATTTGAGGTCTGAAACAAAGCTGTGTGGTTGTTGATTTATTCAGTCTTGTGCTTGCTTGATTGTAGCTATAACTGCATGGGATTAAGAATAAGCTCTCTGGCTGAATTGACTGGCCAGCAGATGAGTGGAAATGTTAAGTAGACCTAGCCTGTATATCGCTTATGTCTGGGGGTGTGACTTCTCTTAGTGTTCACAGAGCAGAGATTGCATTGCTGTATTGTGTGTGTACAGTGTCTAGAGTAGTGCCATATGCAGATGGAGGCTTCACTGGAGTTATTTGCTGATACAATAATTGATAATTTGCTCTCTGTATGCAGATCTCTCAGGAGAAAGATTAACCAGAAGCACTATTATGTCTGCGTGGCAAAAATTTTTTTAAGTCACAAAAGAAAAATGTAATTGGTCTTCAAAATGGTTGTTATGAGGAGTGGGAAACATTTAGCCCCCAGAGGGAAAAGATGAGACATGCAACTTATTTTTATTTAGCTCACAGGTCACAATTTACGAGATGATCCCGTTTTATATGAGTAGTTAGGAACATAAACCTGACATTTAAAGTATTTTGAGGATATATTTAAAAAACAATGAGGGAGGAATGGTTTTCCACGTAAAATCTTTATCTTAGCAAAAATATAATGATGATGATGATGATGGCTGTGATGTTGACTATGATGATGATAATAGCAGCTACCATATATTGAGTATTTACTAAGTATTTGACACTCTTAAGTGTGTTACATCTAACAAATCCTCATAAAGACTACCTTCAACTACAGACCTCCATTTAGGGATGCTCCTTAAATGAGAAAAGGGAAGTATTTTAGAAGTGCCTGTACTGCTGAACTTTTAATTCTGTCCATTTTTACTTACTTTTAGAATATAAAAAGATCGTATTATTTTCTTTAAAAAAAAAAAGTCAGGTTGTTAGATCTTTGTTTCTTGGCACTTTGACCAACATCAAGCTCTTTCTGTCTTTTCTGTCCTCACCGCCTTCCCTCTGCTCATTCCCTCCTTTCTTCATCCTCCTCTTCTTCCTTCCTTCAGTGACCATCTATAGAAAGATGAAAGATGTTCTTTATTTGTTATGTGGGCCCTGTTTATATCCTGCAAAACCTAACACTGCACATTAGGCTATTTGAACACCTCTGGATTATGAAGGGAATTTTTCAATATTCACAATGTTCAGAGTAAATAAATTAAGTCTTGATCTAACCAAGTTATGGATTGGATTAGTTTTGACTATCTTTGATAATTTTTCACACTTACATAGACAATATTTAATGTGTGTGGATGTATGTGTTAGAATGGAGAATAAAGGATTAAAAATGACTCCATATTGACCTTGCAGGCTGGCACTCTACTTATGAAAGATTTACAGTCATATCTCCCAGCCCCTATCCCTCAAATACCTGGTGATGATAAGCCAGCATGAAATAGCTTTTCATTTTAAGGCAGATATACAGCTTTATTTTTTAAAAACTGCCCCAATGCCTAAGAGAAGAACAGGTGCACTTCGATTTCAAAGGATTTACTTGGTGAAGTTGTAAGCATTTTAATAAAAAAAATGTGTCTTTGAACCTTATGAAAATGAGATCCACTGAAGCATGGAAAGTGAGTATAAACCAAAGGGCACCCAGAGAGAAAGCTCAGTCTCTGAGCTCTCTGCCATCCGAGATCTAGAGATGATTTAACTGGAACTTTTTCCATACTATCAGCTGCTGCCCTCTTTGTCATAAAAGATAAACAAACAGCATCTCCAGGTGCAATCCAATTTACCTAAAATGAACTGAGTTTAAAATAAACTGGTTCATACCTTCTTACCTGGCCCAGATTGTTTCAGGTGTCTTATTAGGAGTCACGTTATTAAATAAAAGGTAGCAATTTAAAAATACCCTTCTCCTAAGCTATGAGCTCATTTTTCTCTAAACTCAATCTCCTAACAAGTACTGCTATGATAACATGAGCTTGGGAAGTATTTATTTTATAACCTCCAATGCCAGGTTGATCACTGAAATAAAAGGTAAAATCTATTGTGTATTTGGAGAGACAGAGTGTATGTGTGAGAGTGACTGAGAGAGAGAGAGAGATTATGTGTATGCATGGGTCTGTGTGTGAATCTGGAGGACGGAGTCTGAGCACTGCAAAATTACAAAGTAAGTGACTTTTGTCATTTAGTATACTCTGTGCTTCAACAACTGTGGGTACCCTAATTTTCTTACTGCCTCTGTCCCATAGCTGCCCAAGACCCCTGGCTCTAGTGCCCCTACCACACTTGGCCCCAGACAGTACCTCCTGTTCTGTACATCTTTCTCCCCCTCCTCTCTCTCACAATTTGCATATTCTGAACCTTGCAAATTAGATAGCACCTACTAGCTAATAACGAGTACCCTTCTGGGCTGAAGAAATACAGAAGCACAGAAAATCAGAGCTGGATGGGACTTGGTCTAAACCCCTCATTTTTACCTTGGTGATCCTGGAGCCCAGAGATGGAAATGACCTCAACCAAAGTCATACAGTTGGTTATTGAGGGCTCACAGGTTACCCTTCCCATGCTTTACTTTAAGTGTAAGCTTCTGGAGTTAATGTTTTGGCTCAAAGTATTGACTCTTAACTGTGGAATTCCTCCATTTTTGGTGTGGAGTAACAGATAAGAAAAGGTTTTAAGCCATTCTGAGGCTTTCAGTTGGCAAGTGTTTCCCTCTTTTCTGCTACTGATTTGGCACCTGTCTCCTGAGGTGCAAAGCATGGGCCCCTGGGCTAGGTAAGCATGGGCCCCTGGGCTAGGTGAGCATGTCATCCTAGCCGGTTGCTTTTGTGCTATTTGTCATAGGAATTGCCTCTGGTACCTTCTCTGATGGATGTCATAGAAGTGGTTCCTGGGCAAGAGATGAGTGTTGCAAACTGCTTTCACCACTTCATTAAGCTCATTTCTATTCTCTCTCTTTTTCAAATCACTGATATGATTTGCCCACATAAATAGAAAGAAACAGCTCCAATTAAAAATGCATAGGGCTGTTCCCTAAGAATTTTATAGTGGGAAGCCATCCAGGAACACTCTAGATATCACAGCCATCTTTATGCTTTGCTTCCTAGATTCTACTTGGAACTTAATATGCCCAAACCAAAAAGGCCAAGTGGGCTGGAACCAGGGGCCTGTGGGTGACTCAGAGAGGTAGAGCTCATTTTGTCCTAGGTTCTCTTTCTCTTGAAGTGTTCACAGATGTATGATGAAGATCTTGGCTCTAATATATTACATTTCAATGACTATAGAGTTGGAAAGAACCATAGAGATTATCTGTTACAACCTTCCTCTTGACAAAGACTCTCTCCTTCACCAATCTTTAGTCAGAATACTCTAAGCCCTCTTCTTGACTAGACCTTGACCTTGGCTCCTGTCCTGGTTTTGGCCTGCCCAGCTCAGTCTTAGCAAAAGATCCTGCTAAGTAATTCTCCTCCCTTGATATTGGATCACCCTTGACATATGATCAATTTCCTCATCCCTCATCCTTGATGTCTAAATCCTTGGCCTGCCTTTAGCAAGAATCTTGTTAGGCCAGTTTAGTAAGACTCCCTGCCCCCACCATTGATATTTCTTCTTAGAAATTTTCCATCCATTGACCCCTACACCCTGCCAATTGACTATAAATCATCAGCTTTCTTTGCTGTAGTTGGAGATGAGCCCAATCTTGCTTCCCTATTGCTATACCTCCACTGCAATAGTTTTTGAATAAAGTCTTCTTCACTGTTTGAACAAGTGCCAAAATATTTTTTTCTTTAACATTTCCAATGCCAGAATCACACCTTACTGCATCCCTAGTGGGATGATTACCCAGGCTCTACTTGAATACTTCCAGTGACAGGGAGTTCATTACTCTGAGGTAGATCATTCTGTTGTTTAGATGATGTGAAAGATGTGAAAGGCAGCAACTTACTGGAAAGAGCGGAGGTTTGGTGTTAGACAGACCTGGTTTGGTTTGTTGGTTTCTTCCTTCTAACCTTCCTTTTACTTTCATTCAACAAAAATTTTTATGAACCCTTTGCTGTCAACAGAGGAATATGGGGTAAGGATTATGTTCTAGATAGAAGGAACAAGCTATGTGAAGGTCAAAAGGGAAGAAATAGTCAAGAAAGAAGAGAGCATGGCATATGTTGAAAAGTAATTTTCTGAAAAAGGTAAAAACATGATGCTTATACAGGTATAAATATGTGGTCAAGAATTTATTTTATTCATATGATATGTGTGAATCAGGCAGATATTATAACTGGTTCAAAAAGAAGTCAAAACAGCACAGATATATATGGAATAAAGGAATATTGAGATGAATTGTAAATAAAGACAAAACTGGTTTTTCCTCAAGGGTGGGAAGGAGTCAACTAAACCATTGCTGGGTAAGACATAACTTACATGCCTCTCAGTACCTACAGCTTACAAAAAATTGTAAAATGGCTTTAAGACAAAGAAGAGATAGAATCTGATAACCGAAAAGTGTGCTATAGAGGATGGATAATTTTCCATTGAAACACACATATTTTTTTCTATGTATATTTGAGTAATTCAAAGGTATTCTCTGTGGCCACAGCATAGGTCCAGTGGTGAGTGGTTATAGAGAAGTAAGCAATGACCAGATAATGAAGGGGTATATAAGTTAAGCTAAGAAATTGCAGCAGAGAAGTACCATGATCAGATTTATGTATATGGGTATATTGGTAGTGGTATATAACAATATATAGAATATATTATTATATAATACATATATCATTCTATATGTGTGTTTGCATATATATAATATGTACACCCACACAATATATGGTATCTGTATTTTTAAGCTTTACGTAAGTGGTATATTGTATTTTTGCAACTTGCTTTTTTAGTTCGAAGTTATTTTTGAGGTTTATATGACTTTATTTATTCAAAATTATGTTTGAGATTTATGTGGGTATATGTATATCTAGTTCATTTATTTTAGCCATTATGTAGTATTCCACTGTACAAAGAAACCATAGTTTATCCATTCCTCTCCTATGGGACGGTTAGAAGAGGTCAAAGATTAACAACACTGGTCACCAATTAAAGTGACAAAGACAAACTTTAATCAGTAATATACTATTGCAGCAGGAAAAAGAATCCAGCATGAACTGGACTCAACTTCGATTTGTACAAAAGTGACTGGGAGATTTAAAGGGAGAATGAGGGAATAGGGAGGGGTGTGAGTAGGGGCTCAATAGAGTTAAGGAAGTGAAAAATTATAAAAAGTAGGAAGAGGGTGTTGGCCCATGTGAATCCCATCTGGATTTGCTAACTGGCCCTTATTGAAGTTAGGCTTCTATCTTCCCATAGAGACTGGGAGACAGGCCCTATCTTCAGATAATGGCTGGAACAGTCAATTCTTATGGCAGACTTGAGTTTTCTCAGGCAGGCACTTTAAGGGGAACTAGGACCATCCTAGTGATGTGGCTTTGAGCTGTTAAAAATGATGTTAATGCTTTCTTCAAGTCTTTATGGGCAAGATTGAGGTCTGGTCAAGAAAGACTTCAGAGGAGCCTGGATAGAGTTTGGTCAAGGAGAGAATCTTTGTCAATGATTGCCTCCTATTTTTTTTGTTGTTGTTGCTATAAGAATGCTGGAAAGCACACCCTTTTACACTTGTACAGTAGTGTGAGAGTTTCTTTAAGACAGAATCTTAGAATTGGAACGAATGTGATGTAAGTTATGGCATCTTCAGTATTATCAAATAACTCTCCAAAATAGTTGCACAGTTTTTTTCCTACTAGAAATGCATAAAAGATCCAATTTCCCTAAATCCTCACCAGTCCTTTGATCCAACAGACCAGGATTAGGGTTAAGGCAAATAAGATGAGTCATGCAAGTGCGTGCTCAGATTCTGTCTTTGCTTAAAAATTTGATACTTTGTTCATCATGAGTGTTTTTTGCATAAATTTTGAGCTTTGGAAAATCCTGCATTAAAATATTGTTTATTTTGACTGCTGAGTTTTTTGATGCCCCCTTACATTTTGTGCCTGAGGAAAGAGTGCCTTACTTACCTCACCCTAGTCCCAGTTCTGCTCAATGTTAGTCAAATTTATTTTTTTTACCATTCTGATGGGTAAAAAATGGTCCTTTATTATCCTAACTTGCATTTGCCTGATTATTAGTGAACTCAAGGATGTTTTCCTAAATTTTTTTAACTCTCTAGGTTTCTTCTGTGAAGTACCGGTACGTATCTTTTAATCATTTTTCTGTTGGGTAGTTTGCCTTCTCTTTATTAATTTATGGAACATAGACTGCACTGCATTGGCTATATGCATTGTGAATATCTTCTCAGTCTGTGTCTGGCCTCTTCATTTGGTTTATGGTGACTTTTAGTCATATAGAAATTTATAATATAATTTTAAGGTAGTCAGATTCATCCATCTCTTCATTTATAATCTGTGCTTTTCAGTTTGTTTTATTTAAAACATTTTCTCTACCTCAGTATCAAAGCTCTTCTGTCTTTCATTCTGAAAGTTTTGCTTTTCATATTTAACTCATTAATTCAGCAGGATGAAGTAAGGATCTAATTTTGTCCTTTTTTCATATAGCTGGCTAGTTGCCCAACAAAATTTATTGAAAAGTTCATCCCATTTTTCTTAATTTATAATGGAATCTATTCATATACAAAGTTCAGATATGTGAAGTGGGTCTGTTTCTGAGTTTTCTGTTACATTCTATTAGTCTCTACTTGTACCAATACTACAATTTAAAAATAATGATAGCTTTATTTTAAAATGTAGATTTCATGGTAGGCAAATCCACCATTTATTATTATTGTCATTATTATTATTATTCAGTATTATCCTGACTGCTCTTGGCCTTTAATTCTTTAATATAAATTTTAGGATAAGCTTTTGAAGGAAAAAAATTGTGGAATTGTATTGGGTTTATAGATTAACTTGGAGGAAATTATCATCTTTGTGATGTTGATTTTCCCATCCATGAACATGGCACATGAACATTGACAATTCTCCATCGACTTGTGTCTTTTTCATGCTTTTAATAATACTTCATAATTTTATTCATTAAACTATTAGACTTCTCTTGTCAGATTTATTATTTAATACTTGTATTCTTTTTCTGTTGTAAGTAGGATCTATATTTGTCATTTTACTTTTAAATTATTTGTTGCTGATATATAAAAACATATTTTTGGTACATTAATTATATATCCAGCAATGTTCTAGTTTTAAAAACTTGTAGTTTTTTATCCTTTTTCTATTGAAGTATAGTTGACTTATAATGTTGTTAGTTTCAGGTTGCAGCAAAGTGATTCAGTTACACATATAAAAATTTGTAGTTTTTTCTTGTGTTGTCTGTATAAATAATACATACTTTCTCCAAATAATGTCAGTTTTATTTTTTCTTTCCAGTTCTGAGATACTTGATTTTTTTTTCTTGTGTAGTTTTGTTGGCCAAGTCTCTCAATATGATATTGAATAAAAACAGTGGTGGTAGGCATTCTTTATTTATTCTTGATGTTAAGGCAAATATTTCAAATGTATCACCAATTATACTTGTTATACATTTTCTTGTAGTTCACCTTTATCAAGTTAAGCAAATTAACTTCTTAAAAGAATTTTTTTTAGAGCAGTTCTAAGTTTACAGTAAAATTGAGAGGGAGATACAGAGATAAACTCCCTGCTCCCAAACATGTATAGCCTCCCCATTATCAACATCACTCACCAGAATGGTACATTTTTTACCAAGGATGGACCTATGATTGACATATCATAATCACCCAAAGTCCATGGTTTACCTTAGGATTCACTCTTAGTGTTGTACATTCTCTGGGTTTGGAGAAATGTATAGTGACATATATCCATTATACAGAGTATTTTCACTGCCTTAAAAGTCTTCTGTGTTCTGTCTATTCATCTCCCCCCACACCCCCGCCGGCAATCACTGATCTTTTTGTCTCCATAGTTTTGCCTTGGAGGAAATTAATTTTTATTTTCAGGTTTTTGAGAACTTTCATCCTGAACAGGTGTTGATTTTTATCAAAAGCTTTTTCTGCATTTCATCAAATTATTTTTCTGTTTGATCTTATAACGTTAAAAGACAATAAATACCTTTTTTTCTTGAATACTAAATCATTCTTGCAGTCTTCAGATATACCACTCTTGGTAATGATGTAATATACAGATGGATTCATTTTGTAATGTTTTATTTAGTGTTTATCTGTCTTTTTTCATAATTCAGCTTGGCTTATAATTGTTCATTTTCATTCTTCTTTCCTGCTTTTGATGTCAAAACTAAAGTAGGCTCATTAGAGAATTGAATACTTTTTCTGGAACATTTATGTAAATTAGAGATTATATGTTCTTTGAAAATTTGTTTTTTGAAATTTGGTTGAGAGAGTAGATTTTTAACTATTTATTTCAAGTTTTAAACAATAATTGTAGGGCTTGTCAGGTTTTCTGTTTCTCTATGGGTTGGTTTGAGGAACTTTCCCCAAGTTCAATTTTATTAGCTTAAAGCTCTTCATAGTATTCCCTTTTGATGGTTAAAAATATTCTCACTAAAATATGCATTTAATTACAATGGTGGATACATGTCATTATACATCTGTATAATGCAAAGGCATAATGTATAATGAAAAAGGCCAAGCTTTGGAGACAGTAAAAGATCAGTGGTTATCAGGGGTTGGGGGTAGGGAGAAGGATGAATAGGCAGAACACAGAGGATTTTTAAGGCAGTGCAGATATTCTCTATGATGCCATAATGATGGATACAAGTCGTTATACATTTTCCCAAGCCCATAGATTGTACAACGGGAAGAGTGAACCCTAACGTAAACAATGGACTTTGAGTGATTATGATGTGTCAGTGCAGTCTCATCAGTTGTGACAAATGTGCCACTCTAGTGGCGGATGTCAGAGTGGGGAAGTCTGTGTGTGGGGGTGGGGAAGGAGGTATGTGGGAAGTTTCTGTACCTTTCATTCAGTTTTGCTTTGATCCTAAAACTCCTCTGGAAAAAGAAATATACATTTAATTGTGGGTGAAGTTAAGCATTCATATATTTAAAAGCCATCCATGTTGTTTGTTCATTTTTAATGAAGTTGTTTGTGTTTTTTTTTAACCAATTTCCCAGAACTTTTTATACATAAATGGAATTAGGCTTTTGCCCTCTATTGTAAATATTTTTCATTTTTCTTTTGATGTTTAGGATAGTTTTTGCTGTCAGAAATCTAAAATTTCTCTGTATTCAAATCTTTCATTCTTTTCCTGCATTACTTCTAGGTTTTGTGTGTTGCTTAGAAAGGTCTTCCTCAATATTAGATTATTTTATAAAGACTCTGCTATATTTCCATTTAGCATTTTTACTGCTTTATTTTTTATACTTAAATCTTTTACCATCTGGAATGTATTTTTGGTTAGGAAGTTAGCCAATTTAATAACACTTGATAACATTAGTTATCAATCAGTTACCCATTCAGTAACATCAGTTATTGAATAATTCATTTGCTGACAGATTTTAAATACCATCTATACAGTATAAAACTCCTATATGTATAGGTGCTCTTTCTGGATACTCTGTTCTCTTACAGTGATCAGTTTGTTTTCTTATTAGCCAATCCTGATTGTTATAATTATCATAGTTTTATAATATATTTTACCAGTGATTTTCTGACTATACTTACATGTTTATTTTTCCATATGAATTTAATATCTTCACGTCTAAATCCAAAAACCTCCTGTTGTTATTTTCATTTGGATTACATTTAAATTAATAGACTAAATTTTAGACTAATACGTGAATTATTATCTTACAGTATTGAGTGTTCATATTTAAGAACAGTGTATGTATTTATTTGTGCAAGTTTTATTTTACGCCTCTCAGTAATACTTTAAAGTGGTCTTCATCGAAATTGTTTTTGTTTAAATATGTTCTAAGTGGAATCTTTACTTCCAATAGCATTCTCAATGATATGAAAGTTAATGATGTCCTCATTTGGAAATAGGTGATGACAGTAATAGTTCCTACTTCCTGGAGATGCTACAATGATTGAAGGTGATAATGTATTAAATCACTTTGCACGGTGACTGACATATGATAACACTTAATATTTATTTGATAACTTATTCCTGGACATTTTGTAATCAACCTACTAGGGGAATACAACATGGTGCCACCCAGATGTCTGCTTCCTTGCCATAGATCTAGACTCTGTATGTTAGTATCCCCATGGAAATTAGAGCAAGCAATTCCAATTTCCATTTCAAGAAAAAGATGATAGCTAGAGATGAGAATGGCTCATTCCCTAACCATCAGCAATCAACACAATTTTCAGGAACTTTCTCTTCTGTGTTTCTGTCTTTCTGTCCTGAGTGTCTAATAAAATATCAGATAATAATATATTTTCTATATACCTACCTAGAACTTTTCTGATTACTAAGACGATAATAATGTGAAATCTCTAGCCATGATTGGGAAACATTTTCTAAGGTGGTTAGTGTTAAATGATAATAAAGGGAGTTTTGGTGAGCTGGACAGATGCTTTCTGCCTTGGAAGACCTTGTCAGTTATTCCTACTGGTCTGAGCTTTTGGTTCTGACAAGGCTAATTCTTGAAGCTTGAGACAGAAAAAAATCTCATCTTTTGATCCACCTGGATGGAAAAGTCTGGGGTTTTTACAGTAGGATACAGAATCATAATTGGCTGGAAGGGAGAACAATTCATCTAGGACTATTGGCTGTAGTGTCTAACCCATTCATGCATATCAGCACTAGCTCTTAGGAGCCCCTTAAAGGAAATGGATCTGGGTCTTGGAAGCAAGTATAGCTTTTAAGACTGGTGCCTGTTATGTGATTTTTGGGGTTCCATGCAGGTCCTGCTGCCCCTTGGACTCCTTCTCAGATCATGGAGGCCTTTTATTCTGCAGTTGAGACATAAGTCCACAGGAAAAGGATTGTAGTAATGTATGATTAATTCAAAAGGAAAGACTTGTGTTAGCTGGATACCTTTTATAAGAGAAAGGCCTTGAATGTCTGGAGTGGGTATTATATTGGGGAAATGTTACCACAGAGTGTTGATAGTGAGTCTGAAAGGGAGAGTTTGGTCTTCTAAACCCAAATTTCGTTAATGTCAAACGTGAATACACTCATAGGCAAATTAACACAATCACCATCTTATATCCTGTCATCAGTGTTACTAGCTCTATAGTTACTATATATCCAGCCAAATGATCGTCTGCAAGGCTGAAGAAAATGAGCACATATACGTAAGGCCTCTCCTTTCCCATTTATCATAGCCCCATCTTTCTTGCCTCAGTCCAGCTATGCATACACATTATCTTACTTACATTATACTGAATCTAAGCACAATCTCAGAAACCTCTTTTTCTTTTTAGCAGATTTGGGCCTCAGGAACATGAAGAACACCATAAACAGCTACTATTAGATAAGCAGCTTTGCTTCAGGGCATGGGCAGGCTAGCGAGCCTATATATAGCCTCATTCAGAATATTGAATGATTACTTGATCTAAAGTATACATTGTAACACTGGCAACTGATCCTGGGAGACTTACAATTTGATAAGACGTAACTAAGGTCAAACCTTAGTTTTAATTCATTTATGAAATAAATATTAATGGAATGTTCATAACATATCAGGCACTGAGAACACAAGAATGAACAGGGCATGGGCTCTGTTCTCAAGAAGATCACAGTTGAATAGGAAGATGGTGCTAAATGCAGTGGTAGAGAAGCATAGGGCTCTGAGGCCTTGGATTCAGAGGTGATCATTCAGGGAGGGGTATAGTGGAAATCTTGGAGCTCAACAATATTTGAGGTTTAAGCAGAGAAAGAGAATCCAGAGTAGGAGACCAAGGATGAATGGCCAGAAAAGGAGAGAAATGGGGAGAGAATGATTTCCAAGAAGTCAAAGGAGAGAGAAGTTTAACTAGGGAGTAGGCAGTAATGTCCAATGGAACAGAGAGATCAATTAAGAAAATGATACAAGAGTATCCATTGACTTTGGAAGCATGTAGATCATTGATGACTTCAGGGAGAGCAGTTTTAGTGGGATTATGAGAGATGAAGAGAGTTGGCAGTAACTTGAGGTATTAATGAGAGATCAGAGAGTTAAAGTGGTGAGTGTAGGCTATTATTTCAAGGAACCTAGCTGGGAAGGAAAGGAGAACAAGAGGGTCAGCTAGAAGGGATTATAAATTAAGGAGTACTTTTGTTTAATGTGGAGAGAGCCGTGAGCATGTTCCTATGTAGTGGAAAAAGAATCAGCAGGAGAAAGTGAGGTTGATGATAAGGAGAGGGAGGGGATGCTTTATATAGTAGTGTCCCTGACAACAGAGAAGACAAGAGGATCCAGGTGGGTGAGTTGGCCTTGGACAGGAAGAGTGACAGCTCACTCTTTGGGACTAGAGAAAAGGAGTCAGTAGTGGGCATGGTTGCTGGATAGGAACATCTCCCTTGATGGCCTTGAGTTCCTCAGTGAAGCAAGAGTGAAGCATCAGTAGACAGTGATGGGAGAGGTAGTGGAATAAGATTTATGACTGTCAGGTGTGTGACTGAAACTACAGTGTCCAGGAGAGAATATGGGAGAAAATAAAAACTAATACTACTTGCTACTACTGCTAAATATTTGGAAATTCAACGACCCTAACAGTTTGGGATTTGGGGCTAGTGTGTAGAGATGCATTATCTCACCAAGAAAAGCTCAGCGATTTCTTTAGTTCCAGATCCCAACTGGGTAATTGAGGTAGGTAGGTCAAATTCATGTTCACATCCTTCCTATCTTCTTCTATAAACAGCTCTGTACACACTGCAGGTCCCAAAACTTTGAAATATGCCTGATAGTAAGAAAGAATAGTTAATATTTATTCAGTGTTTCCTAAGTACCAGGCACTGTTTTAAGCTCTCTACATGGATGAGAGTTAGCTAAGTTAATTAATCCATGGAAATTGGCTCTGTGTATATGCGTATAAAATAAATATCATATAGCTGACATGCTTATAACATATATTCCGCACTGTGCCTGATGCTTAGCAAGAACTCTAATTTTTCCTTTCTTCCTGCATTTTCCCATCTTTCCTCTTAGCCCTGGATCCTCATCACCCCCTAGGGCTGGGGCAGGAGAGAGGTGAATGCAGAAGGGGTCTCTACATCGAGGTCCCTGGTAAGTGGAAGAGAGGGAGGCCCTTGGGATTGCCTTTGGACTTGATGTCTAACGTAGTCTCCCCATTCTGATTGTCATTTCTTTGAGGGCAGGGGCTATGCTGGACCCCTGTTTGAGGCTCCCATATGCATCGGCACGATGGTGGGCACACGGCAGGCCCTAAATAAGCTCTTAGTCTGGGCTCGGCTTCGGAGGTCCTAGTTTTCAGCAATTGCAGAGGCAGGTCTTGGAACCACAGCTCACAGGTTCTCAGGAGCACAAGGAGCGGCAGCCCTTTTGGCAGTGCCCTGCTGGGGATGGAGCACCCTGTCAGGAGTTGTAGGACCAGCATCCCAGATGCAGTTCTGCCACCAACTGGCCAGGTGACCTTGTGCAAATCTCCTCGCTTGCCTAGGTCTCAGAGTCCTCACCTATGGAGTGAAGGTCATAATTTTTGCTCTGCCTACTTCACAGAGATTCTCTAAGGATCCAGTTTGGATGACAATCATGAAAGTTCTTTGCAAAGTGAAAGGCGTGCAGATGTGAAGGGATATTAATTCCCAAGGCCAGACCTTGATGCAGAAGAAGGCGAGAAGGAGAGTCCCTCTGTAACCTGGGCATATGGGGGCCTTAATCTGTTTTCCTTCTCTTTAACCAACATCCCTGATTCAAGCTGGAACTGCATGTGGAACGCTTTATCCTTTGAGATCTTCAGGGACAGGAGAATTTGTAAAGCAGGGAGGCAGCAACCAGCTCATGGCATAGTGAGAAGCAGACGAAATATGGTGGGGTTCTACTGGTGTTTCTTCAAACATTGCCTGGCTAACAGCAATCCGGCCAGAGACAGGAAGCTTGTCCTCTCTTCACTTCCCCAGTGAATCTTCCTCTCCTTTCCCCTGCCTGCTCCTGCATTGTAGTCAGGCCCTTCAGCTCTATTCTGAACCCCTCCCCTTTCTTTATCCTCCCTTCTTCTCCTGCATAACCTCATTCATTCTCTTGGCCTTAAGTTCTACCTCCCAAATCTGCCTGCGGCCCAGACTTCTGACCCAAGCTCTAGAGCTAAAACCGCTTAGATGTCCTTTATGCACTGCAAATTCACCTTCTCCCAAATCTAACTTCTAAATTCAAACCTGCTGCTTCTCCTTTAGCTTGAACTCCGTGGAAGAGATAACTTAAGAGGCAGAAAGGGAGCTGGTTTGGATTTGAGAATACGACCCAGGCCCTGTCTCTTGTGAGACTGTAGAGAAAGGAATAAGGGTGAAGGCTAGAGAGCTGCATGGAGCACAAAGCTTTGTGTTAGCTGATCTTATATTCCCAACCATTAATCTCAGCTGGGCCCTTGGTGCTGACTGCCACTCCCATACATCTCCTTGGTTCATTCACTCTCTCACTCTTGATACTTTTCCTTCTTCCTCAAACCTCCAACACTGCTTCCCTCAAGCCCCTCAGAAGAGCTGACCTTCTGAAGCACTCAGAAAAGAACTCCCACAGACTCCCATATCTACCCACCTACCCACAAATATACCCATATTCTTTCTCTAGTTAGTTTCATTGATCTTTTCTGTTGTTTTCTTGTCTCTATTTCATTTTTTTTTTCCTGCTCCGATCTTTATGATTTCTTTCCTTCTACTAACTTCTGGTTTGGTTTGTTCTTCTTTGTCTAGTTCCTTGGATGTTTTCTTTCCTTGACTTCCAGGACTTAGCACTCTTCTGGTTCTCCTCTTACCTCACTGGCTGCTCCTTCTGTCTCCTTTACTGATTACTCTTCCTGTCTGTGTCCTCTAATCTCTGTGATCCCCAGGGTTACATCTCCCAACTCTTTACTATGTCTACTCATTCCTTTGGTGATCTTATCTAGATTCATGGCTTTAAATACTAAGCATAAGATGATGACTCTCTATCCCAACCCAGACCTCTTCTGTAATTTGAAGATTCATGCTTCCAAAACTGAATTCCTCACCTTCACTTCAAACCTGTTTCTCCCATGGTCTTTCCCACCTTAGTAAATGTCAGCTCCATCCTTGAATCCCGTCTCTCCTTTTGCTCTCCCTCCACATCCAGTACTTAAGGAAACTATGTTGGTATTATAGAATATATCCAGAGTTCAATCACTTTTCACAATTTCCATTGCCATCCTGGTCCAGGCAACATGATTTCAAGTCTGGATCATTACAGAAGACTCCTCTAACTAGGCTGCCTGTTTCTCCTCTGTACCCCTACATTTTACTTTCCACACAGAAGTGTGAGTGAACCTTTTGAAACCTCAGTCAAACCATGCCACTCCTCCATTCAAAACTCCAGTGGCTCCCATTTCGCTTAGATGAAAAGCATAGTTCTTACAATGATCTGTAAGATCCTATTTAATCTGGCAGTGATCCCCACCCTTTACCTACTCTGATCTAATTTCCAGTAATTCCCCCCTTTTGCTTACTTTGCTCTAGCCACACTAGTCCCCTGGCTCTTTCTAGAACATGCCAGTGCCAGTCATATTCCTGCTTACAGGTCTTTTTCCTTATTGTTACCTCTATCTGGAAGGATTTTCCCCCATGTATCCACATAGCTTATTCTGTCAACAAATGAGATAACCGAAACAATTAGTGGATGGTAAACAACCTTCTAAAACTCTCAGACACCCAAGCCCATAAGGCCATTTCTCTTTGTCTTTATGTATCCTTTCTCCGAGCAGTTTCAACTCTCACCTATAAGCTCATGACTCCCAAATCTCCACATCCAGCCCAGATATTTCCTCTGAACTCCAGAATCACATCTCCAGTTGGCTACTGGCAGAGTAACTGCAAATGGTTCTGGAGAAAGTGGGGGCCTTAATCTAGCTGGTGCCCTGCTCACCAAATCCTGTACCAGGCTGCATTAGACTAAAGACATTAGAATAAAGGGGTGTGTTTTTGCTCACATGAAGGTGCTGTCTGTCCACTGACCAAGTCTTGTTCTCAGGACTGTCTACCTGAAGAGTTCACGTTGTGAAATATTCACACAAAAGCTCCAATAAGACTAGCCGTAACTCTGCCTCCCAGGCATCACTGCCTGAATGTTCCACTGGTACCTCAAATACAACATGTCCCAAAATGAACTCATCTTCTTTATCTCCACAGCTAATCCACTCCTGTTCTCAACTTCCAAATGTCTGTTAGCAGCAGCATCATTTTGCCAGTCATTTAAGCTCCAAACCTCAGACATCTTCCTCCCACTGCCTTCTGCCACTTGAAGGCAGAGTTTCAGGTTCTGTCAGTTCCATCTCCATGACATTTCTTGTCTCTAGAATCCCGGCACCTCATTGTATCCACTTGACTGTAACCCTGTCCTAAGTAATTCTGAGAGCTGTTTAGGAAATTCACTTGGCAAATAGCTATGGACGTTGCAAGCTGCAGGTGGGTAATTATCCATTTAAATTATAAAACTGGATTAAGTAGACAATCTAAGGAAAGATTGGAGAAGAATACCTCTTTTCTGGGTTCCTGATATGGATAGGGATGGATAATGCGGGGTGAATTATGGACTTCCTCACAACATTGAGGTAGGAATTCATAGCCCCATTCCTAGTTTATAATACAGCCCAGTATGGCACACACAAATTTTCTGAACTTTTGTTTTCTAATCTGCAAAAGTGAAATAATTGAACAAGATGAATTCTCAGTTTCTTCTCGCTCTAATAGCAGAGGTTTCCAAAGCTTTTGCTCAAACACAAACTTGATATCGCGAAAAAGAAGAGAGGGGAATTAGTCCTTATTAAGTACTTCCCATATGTACTAGACTTGTTATATCCATTATGCAATTTAATACTCAGTAACACTTAATAACTCTGTGAGGTAGGTAATTTTATGCCTGTTTTTCAGTTGAAGAAACTGAGGTTCAACCAAGTTAAATAAAAAATTTTAGAATCACACACTTGGTAGAGACTGGGCTTGACACCAGATCTCTTTGTCTTGAAAGCCTGTCTCCCAGATATAGATGTAGAATTTGCTCCTGTGATTTTTCACTTAGTTGCCTTATTTTAATCCCAAGCTGCAAGATAATTCATTTTCAAACCAAGTGCACTGAACCAGTCATCTAAGCATCATTTATAATCATTTGAATTCTGGAGCTCACTTTTCTCTTCATCTTATTGTCCAGTTCATTTCTAGCCATATATTGCAGTAATCTTAAAGCATGGTGTTCCCTCCAAGGAAAAAGATAATTGTTCATAGCTCTGTGGCATGAACAGGGTTAATTACAGAGGAGGATAATTAGAATGCTAGGCAAGACCATTTATGGTATAATTCAAGTCGAATTATTGGCAGCCTCCTTAGAGAGGAACCACTCCCTTCCCTCTTCAGCTCTTGTCACGTCCCCTTTTTCTGACACCCTGGAAGAACTCTATTGGGAAGGTCCACCTTTAGGTGTGAAAGTTTAACCACATCCATTGGGATCACATCTACCAGTTGGAAGGTGAAAGAATTAACCTATTGGCTAGGCACTTTGGAATCTCCTGAGGTGCCATGGCTAGTTTGGATAATTTTTTTTAATTACCAGTGATGAACTAAAGCTCTTTTTACAATACTACAAAACTATGAAACATTTACTAGTTTAAAAATGTAGTTACATATCTGGAGTTCCGTTTTTCAATTCTGTTGGAAACAAATGACCGTTTTGATTAACATAATCAAGAGCAGAGTACTTTAAAATAGTATTAGTCATTAGTGCCTTTGCTCAGATTAATTTTTATGACAGTGTCATTAGCCAGCCAGATTCCTAGGGAGGGAGACATAGGACAGGGAAATTTTGATGAGAAGAAGAGAGGTTGTAGAGTTTGGGCAATGGTTCCAATAGCTATAACTGGATTAGCCTATTATTTCATTCTTTTTTTCTGTCTTTCCAGGGCTAAATCCTTCTTATCGATACAGCTAGCAGACAGGCCTGAAGGGAAAATGAGTTGGCAAATTAGGAGGTGGCATGATAATGTTTGGTGTCTGAAAGGGGAAAAGAGTTCTGCTTGGAGGAAGGGAGGTACAATTGAAGAGAATGGGGCTCTCTCAAGCCTTAACCTAGAGAAATGAGTAATGCAAAATGCCACTTCTTTGCTATATCTCAGGCTATAAAGCAGGAGCATTTGAAGGGCAGTGAGGTTTTTTTTTAAGGCCTTTTTTAAAAAAGGCCCTTCAGTAACACAGAGGTAACCGATGCATAGACCAGCTGTGCTATCAGTGATCATAGTTCCTCAGGGGTAAAGAGGTACAGTCAAGAATCAATGAGGCACCCACCCTAAGCTGTGTAGCTACTCTGAAAAATGCGGTCCTAGAAGGAGGAAAAACCAGAATGGAACAGTAGTCCACATCAGTTAGGGTTTGCAGAAAAGAGATAAGAACAGCACAATGGGAACTAACTTGATCCTCTCTGATGGGATTAAGGAGAACAAGCAGGGCTTTCAGAGACAAAAGGATCAAATGGAAGAATTGAGTGATTCAGATGTAAGACAGCTCGAGATTAGCAATGACTAGAAAATGGTCCAAAGCCTGAGCTGTTTTGAGATCAATCTTTCGAAAGGAGCAAGATAAGAAAATAAATCCTTGAAAGTTTGAACATTTTAAAAGTTTGGCAGGAACTGGTAGAGACCAAATTGCCCCAAGCCAACTGCTTAATTTACTGTTTGTTCTGTGACTGCTCATCCATACAATTAATTGCTTTTGAATGTGCTTTTTAGATGTTTGCACATAGCAGGACTCTGTTTCATTCCTTTATTCATTAGGCATTTAATAAAAACCTTGTGTACCTAGAACTGAGGTAGAAGCTATGATCACTTAAGAAAAGAAGAAGAGTTGAAGGCACACATGTTTCCTGCCCATGAGGAGTTTATGATACTGTTTTGGAGACGAGATGTTCAATCATTAAACAATTTAAAAATCATGATGTTGCAGAAATTTTCTTGAAAGAGGTCAAGAAATTCAAGAGTTCATGAGTTAGTCCTTCTGGTTTGCTGGCCCTGCACAAATGATCATATCTAATGTTATTTTCTATAGGGAAATTCAGTTGTGAAGTTTGAAGCAAAGGGGTCATTGTGAGTTGGGGTTCATCTGAGACATGATGTCAAGCTGGGCCTGGATGGGAGGCCATGGAGGAGGGCAAAGCAGTAGGCACGGATTCAGATCCAGAGGCAGGAATTGCAAAAGGTGTACTTAGTAGCAGTAAATAGAAAGGTTTGATTAAATATAGGTTTCATTTTTGAGGAGGTAAGTTGGGCTGTTAATGTGAAGACTCTTGAATGTCAACCTGAATGTACTGATTTGCATTCTGTAGGGCTTTTGAGTAAAAGAATGGCACCGTCACTTCTAATTCTTTCTTTGGTCACTTAACAGTATAGCCTATCTATTTCACACACCATATAGTCTTTGGAAAGAATGCATTTAAAGCTGAAACAGTTGAGAGTAGAGTATTAAGGACTGTTTCCCAGACTTTTGCTTTCCAGGATCCATGTGGCCATTTAGAGCCTAAAATTAATATTCACAGTTGAAGGCATTAGTTATGACGCTCTCCTTGACCTAAGTGTGCCACCTTAGCATTTCGATATCCAGGTGAAATCTCATGACAAGAGAACCCTTCCATTTAACAAAATCATTTTCAATATCTATAGATAGTCACCATCTGATGATAACAAACTGCACAATAACCTTAAAATCAGGAACACTCTTTTCCCCTTAAGAGGAAGAACTTTCAGAAAGGTGAATCACAGTGCCTAGGAACACAGGTTTTTAAAGCCACACAGATTTGGGATTGGAATCTGACTGTCACTTCCTAGCTCGGTCACTTTAAGTAAGTTTCCTCACCTCTTTGTGCCTCAGGTTCTTCATCTATAGAGTGGAAACAAGCATTCATACGTCAGAGGGTTTAGGATTAATTAACATCTTGCCTACAAAGCCTTCAGCACAGTCTCTGGCTTGTAGCATTCAGTAAGTCATTTGTGAAAAGTGGTGTTGAGAGTTTTGAGGGCACACAGCAGGGAAGGTGGAAGGGTCATAGTGGTTAAGAGCATGACTTGTGGAGCTGAGCTGCCTTGACTTGAACACCAGTTCTGCTTTGTGACCTTGTGTAAGTAACTTTAACTTTCTATACCTGAATCTTCTCTGCTGCAAAATTAGGTTAACAGTAGTAACTATGCCATAGAATTGTGAGGATTAAATAAATATATGGAAAAAGTGCTAGAACACTGCCTGGCGTGTAGCAAACCTCAGTAAATATTAGCTACTATTATGTGTCAGGCACTACACTGAGGGTTTTACATATTTTAATCTCATTTAATCCTCAGACATCCTGTGAGGGGGTAAATGGTATTATCCTCATTCCATAGAAAAGGAAATCGAGGTTCAGATGAATCCTAGTTAGTAATGGGTCTAAGGTCACACCACTAGCAAATAAGTCAAATCCTGGTCTGTCTAACTCTAAAGCCCTGTGAGGCTCTTAGTCACTGTTCCTTAGTGAGGAAGGCTTGCTTTCTACAGGGGCAGTTCAGATGTGGTGTACCGGGAGCAAATGGGAAGGGAGGGGGACGGGTCTGGAGGGGAAGGCAAACTTGATGTGAGATACATTGAATTTGCAGGGCTGGAGGGGACCTTCTCATGAGGCTGTCTTGCTATTTTCTGTAGAAAGATGTATTTCCTTTAGAAGTAGGCTGAGTCCATGCTGTAAACACTTCAGGGGATTTGTAGTGTTTAATTAGAAAACGTGGCCTATATTTTGAAATAGCAATAACACAAACTTCTATTTTAAAGGGCAAAAAGCTAATGAAGAGTAGTTATAAAATAAAGAGCCAACCTCCTGACTGAGAAAGATCAGTTTTGCCAAATGAATACAATATTAAGAATCAAACAGGGAGCAAGGTTAAGAACACAAAAGAGCAGAAGTGAGTAGGATTGAAAAAATCTCCTAAGTCACATCCATAGCTACAGAGTAAGACTCAAGAGGCAGGGCACTAGTACGAAGGAAAGATCCTAGGCTCGTAACCACTTGACAGTACTAGGAGGTTAGGGTCTCCCTTTCCACGTGGTCTTTACTTACAGAGTAATTCCTGTGTTTCTGATTTCTTTCAGAGTGCTTGTAACCTGAAATTCTAGTTTTTGAAATTTATTTCTTTGGCTGTATAAAGTTTCCCATAATCAAATAATAATAATAGCCCTAATAGTGGGATGATGAGCATAACTAAAACAAATAGAGCTTGTATCATGAGCCAGACACTGTTCTAAGTGCTTTACGTATTTTCACTCATTTAATCCTTACAACAGTCTTGTGAGAAAGATCCTATGATTATCCCCATTTCATAGGTGACAAAACTGAGGCACAGAGAAATTAAGGAATTTATGAAAACCATACAGCTGATAAATAGAAGAGCCAGGATTCAAACTCAAGTACTTTGGCATCAGCATGTGCATGTTACTCATCACATTTTACTGCTTCATTGGGCCATATTTGCTATTAACACATTAATTTGATCTAGTTTTTCTGCTTTTGTCCAGTGTGATCACTGTCTGAGAGCTAGCTAGAAAAAAATAATCTTGAAGTCACCAGATTCACATCTGAGAACCAGGCAGAGAGCTGAATAAAGTTCTGGGTCTCCCTCCAGGGGAGGATGTGTTGTGGTTAAAGGTGGGACTATGCCAGTTAGACCAGCCTTAGGCCAGCCCTAAAGGTAATTGTGGCCCTTTGCCTGGAACTGTCATGATAGACTTTTAGTAGCTTCTTCAATGAGAGAATTCAACATGGTGGTTAAAAGCATGACCTGTGGAGACATACAAACTGGGGTTCAAATGCAGGTGCTGAAATTTGCTAACCATATGATCTTGTGTAAATTACATACTTTTCTGTGTATCAGTAACACTGGTAAAATTAGGAAAAAACTAGTACCAATCTCACAGGATTGTTAGAAGAAAAAATGAAATGATCAGTGTTTGAAAAGAAAATAATACAGAGTAAGCACTCAGCTCATTTGGCTGTTATTCCCTCTGGGGAGCTTTAGGGAGCCTCAGTAGTTCACTTCTGAGCCTGACTCACCAGCTGTTTTTGCCTTTTCTGGTTGTCTTTCAGAAGGTCTCCGAGGTCTTCATTCGTTAGTCTCTATGGATTTTCTTTTCCCTACATTCGGCTTTCAATTTAAAGGAAGAGGACATTTACTCAAATCAGTCACCCTGTGACAACCTCCACCATATTCTTTGCTAAAATGTGTCAGTAAATCCAGTCATTTTGCTCAGGGGCAGGAGTGGAAGGAAACATGAACAAGAGATTGATGTTGAAAAGGCACCAAGATGGCAGTATCTATTTTCTTAATGAAGCCTTTTCTAAAGTTTGGTCTGTGGAACATTAGTCTCATGAGATGCTCCTGGGGAAAAGAAAAAAAAAAGGTTTACATTGTCAGAAAGTTTGGGAAATCAAGCATACTGTATCTCCTTGTTAAAGAGACATACTCCACACTAAAAGTGCTCAATAATTTTGTGGTAAGGAAATCTGTTAGTCTTATCCAATACTTAAAAATTAATTTGACCTCAGAACCTCTCAAAGTGGGAAATTACCTTGATGCCAGGGTCATCTCCAAGCATGCTACAAGGCAGGCTATCCCAGAGGTCATGAAGCAGAAAGCCTCACAGACTGAATTAAAGCTCACAATTTGAACCATATGGTTTATTAAGTTAATTTAAAGTGTATAATGAAAAGCAAAGGAAAATAGATGGATGTCTTAATACACAGGATATGGGGCTGCTGATAAAGCTCATCAGTTCATTACAATTTGCCTATCAAACTAGTTATTTTCAGATAATAGTAACAAATAATACTTACTGAGTGCTAGGCACTGTATTATGATTTGTATATGTACTTAACTCAGCCTTAGCTGTGCATATTTTCTGGTGTGGAAATGAATAAAATGTTCAGTTCACAAAATGCACATTTGTTTTTCTCCCAAGTCAACAGTTTGAGCACCTACATTTTCTTATTTATAGTCACCTATGTAGTTTTCAATAAAAGGAACTAAATAATCAAACTTTGGGTGTCAAAATGCTGGTGGATTGAACACATGCATTTAATTTCACTCCAAGATTTTTTTCCCATTTCTTGGATCCGGTGAAAGCTTCTGGTGTAATTCAGACAAGGACAAGGATACTGTACCAAAACCAGGGGAACTGAACGAATCTATACATAGTGAAGTCAGAAACCACCTGCCTTCTTCCCCTACTTAACTCTTGGAAAGTTAGCAGTCAGATCTTTACTCTGCAGACAGGAGATTAAAATCATGTTCACTGGGAAATCTTAGCAGCTTATACCGTAGAGTTTATTAAACCTCCTAAAATGCTTCTAAACTACAGTAAAAGAATATTTTTTAGAGGCATAAAACCCACAGGGATGGAGAGAAATAGAAGGAAGACCATAAGAATATTTTGGAAGATGGAAACAAATAGACCAAGGTTAGAATCATCAAAAAGATTACAGTTGGAAGCACCATGTTCCTTTGGCATTGGGCATAAAGTAGAAACTATTAAAGGAGGATTGATGGAAAGCTGTTTAAGAAATAGATCCCTAGATCCACTCCCTCAACTCCACACTTCTAGGTCACTGCCTTTCCTCTACCTCAGCAGAAACTAGAGATTTATTCTCAAGAAATGGTAAAATATAGAGTCTCTGGACTGTGGGATACCATGAACAGCTGACAGCTTGAATATCATAAATACCATGGGATTATGTGAAATGACTCCTGAATGCCAAAACCCCAGGCTTTTTCTCCCTCTAAGTCTATTCAGAAAAATTAGTAGAAGAGTGTAGCATGTCCTTTTGATGTCATGTGGAGCATTGTTTAAGAAGCCCACCCAAGGATGATTTAATTATCTAGGGAAATATACCTACTTTTGACTTTGCTATTTATATTAAGGGCTCAGACTCTGTGGAGTTATATATTAACTTGTAGATTTTACCCAATAGAGATACAAATAATTTTTGTCCAGAAGAAAAGATAATTTCAAAATTACAGTTTTTATTGCCTTATTGGACATTGACCAGTTTTATATCTAAGAATCTAGCAGCCTTATTCTAAAATTCCTTCTTAAATGACTATAATAAATGTCCAGTTCCTCAAAATGTTCTTCCTTGACCCTAGATTTGTATGAGAGTCAAGCTTTAAATTTTTTTAACATTTTATTTTGGCGGTTTCTCAAATGTTGGCAGTCAGACATTTACCTCTAAGTAGGAAAATGAAAGAGTATTCCCTGGGAAATTTGACTAGCCAAAGAGGAAGAACTTAAAGATACTGATATCAGGTTTCCCAGCAAATAATTCAGGCATATCACCCTGTGTTTGGGATGACCATGTATTTTATCAGAACAAATAGGACATCTCTGAGAGTAAGAGGAGGCTTTATTAATAATTATACTGAGGCAACAGGTATGATTTGGACTGTCCCAGTAATGTAAGAACATATGGCCATACTACCTATAGTGAAGCTCTCAGTCAGCAGTCTCATTCATGCTCTCAGAATTTCCAGTCAGTTCTTTAGTCTACCAATAAATGATCAGAGAGCCAAGCATTACAAAGATGAAAGCCTCTAACTTGAAAGATAGAGATCAAAACAAAGAAATAGTTAAAGGCAACGTGGAGGGAACAGAGACTATATAGGGAGAATAAAATTCCCTCCTCCCAGAAAACACTACCATAAATATCATCAGGGAGCTAAAATTTGTATTGAATTCATGAAATTAGAAAAGGATAATGATATAAAAAGTGAAAAGAGATTCAGAGGAAACACATATGCATGTGCATACACACACACAACCTTGGAAATTAATAATTGGAAACATAATAGTATAATGAAAAAAAGTGGAAGGAGTGGAAGATAAGATATGAAAACCTTACAAAAGTATAGCAAAAAGACAGAAGGTGGAAAAATAAGAGAGAAAAAGTAAGAAAGTTAAAGGACAGCCTAACATCTAAATAGAAAATGTAGAAGGAGATGTGACAACAGAGAAAATGTAAAAGAAGAAATCATCAGTGAAATAAAACAAGAAAAATTTCCCTACTGGAGACTATGAATTTCCGTACGTAAAGTGTCCAGTTAGTGCCCAGCACAATGAATGGAAATGAGCCCACAGCAAGGCACATTATATTATGAAATTTCAGACTATTGTGGGCAAAGAGAAGATTTGACAAGCTTTTGAGATGGGGTAGAGGAAAATCACAAACAAAATATCGAAAATGATTTTGGACTTTCTAACAGTGAAACAGGAAACCAGAAGATAATGGAACTATGGTTTAAAAAATAAGAAGAAAAAATATTTCTAACTTAGAAACCCCAGACAATTATTATTTCCAGGGAAATTAAAAAGTTGGGTGGCAAAGGAAAAATAGTAAACAGTTACTATATTGTCATAATAATGTAAACATATATCTAAACTAAATATAATTATATTGGGAATTTGGAAAGATGAGGGATACCTATGTTTATAGTAGGTAGGGAAAAGAAATAGTACCATATCTTCATCTTCCAGTCACATCAATAGATACGCCTACAGCTGAAAAGTCATGAGTTAGCAATACAAGCATATAAATTTAGAGATATTGATATATGCAGCAAAAAAATCAATGAAAATATTTGAAGCTTTCCTAATGAGAAAGAGAAATGGAAAGAGGGAAGAAGAATAAAGACTGTTGTTTGGCCCAACAAACCTTGTAGAATTAGTTGACTTATTATAATAGGAAAATGTATAACTTTGATTTTAAAAATTAAATAAAAAGAAATGAATAATCATTTTGTTTGGGTCATGGTTCAAGAAACAATACTAGAATTTGGAAAATTAAGCACTTGATTCAAGTTGAAGCTCATGTTTTAGTAAGTGATTCTGGCTCGTGGACTTAATTCAAAAGAACAATGTAGAAAGGGTTTTCTCTTTCATAGAACTCATTTTGGCTTCTAAAATGCCAATTAATTAATTTTTATCATATATGAACAAAACGGAATTGTTTTGAGGCAGTGTTCCCTTAGGTAATGACCACTTAAGAATCAGGAGATTGTAATTCGAGTATCTTTTCTGCCACTGAATGCTGTATTATGTTGAACAAGTCATTTACCTTCTTGAGCATCAGTTTCCTCAGCTGTCAAATGGATATAGTAAGAGAATTTGTGTCTACTATCATGCAGTGGGTCAAATAGTTCTCTCCTCCAGAACCCTGATCCCAAAGTCAGAAAGATCTAGAACTCCTAGAGAAAAGGCCTGATGAAGGGGCAACAAGGAATACCAGTGGATAGCCCATTTTGAGTTGAGATGGAAACTTAACACTACAGAGGATACACAAACCCACCCCCAGGGATGTAGTATTCCTAACAGGATCAGAAGCTTCTTGAATAGATAAGGATACAGCTGTTGACAAGACACAAGTTTCCTATGGCAAGCCTACTGCCCTTTAAGATTACGTAGGCTCCATTCAGTGGCAGAGTTCTCCAGACCACAACTATCTCTAAATTGAGTAAATAAAATGCTCCTTTTGTTTTACATCTAATTAATGAGGTTTTTGGGGGGGGGTGTGCACACGCACCCCTTCTCTATGCTTTCTCCCACTGTGTTTTGTCCTGGAACCCAATTTCTTTTCTTGTCATGCCAACCCTACTCTGACTACTCGTTCATTACTCTGTCCTGTAGATATCTTGTAACCTGTTCCTGTGACTATATTTTTTTTAACTTGACCTTCATTTCTAATCTTAATTCTCTATCAAACTATTACATACCTCAAAACAGTGAGCAAATCCTCCAATGAAATAAGGCCATGTTTTCTTTTCTTTTGTTTTCTATCTATTTGAAACTTTCAGGTTCATAGTGATGTCTCTGGATCCAAAAGGTGGCTGCACTGGGCTTTGGTGGGGGAGCAGGATTGAGGCCTAGTTCTTAGAGCTCTAGGCCTCCTTCATCTTCAACCAGTGATCAGCACCATTTTTATATACATATGGCTTTTGGGCAAAATTTTGGGAGAAAGGTCCTTCTTCAAAAATTTAATTAAATTTGGAAAGTGTCTGACTAGATAAATGTGAAAAATATTACTTGGATTCAAATTCCAGTTTTTTCACTTACTAGTTGTGGCTGTGTGACTATGGGTAAGTTACTTAGCCCTCTCTGAGTCTCAGTTTTACCAACTGTAATATGTTATAGATTATGAAACAGCTGAATCCAAAAGTAAGGGAATATTATTTTTGCATTCTCCTTGAACCCTCTCATCCCAATATCTCAGGTGGCTGTAACCTTCCAAAAACCTGTCCTCTGACAATACTAAATTTAGGGGTCAGCAGGCAAGGTTCTTTAAACTATGGAAAGCCAAAGTACCATTCTGTGGGCTTGGGTGGTTGTGTGTGGCCCAAAGGAATCTTTGCCTGGTCAGGCTGTAATCATTATTTAATGGCAAAGTGGCCCCCTGCATTCTTTCCTTTAGGGTATGACTCACAGGCACCTGGCATCCAGCCTCTATGACTCCTCTGCTCACACTGCTTAATTCCTGACAGCTCATTGTGCTTCTGACACAAAAGAGGCATATTGTCCTGGGCATCATCAATTTAGCATGTTTCAGTTGCCCACTCTGATCACAGAGCCACTCCAGAGCCTTAATTCTTAACTGTTGAAAATTAATCTGACACTTTGTGCACTCTTAGATGGAGACAAATGGACCCTG
Source organism: Camelus dromedarius (assembly GCF_036321535.1). Lineage (NCBI taxonomy): Eukaryota > Metazoa > Chordata > Mammalia > Artiodactyla > Camelidae > Camelus > Camelus dromedarius. The sequence goes on along the minus strand of NC_087472.1, from coordinate 30,453,131 downwards.
AATAATTTAAAGGACATTTTCTCAAAGCATCCTACAGAGTTGAAGGCTCCTGATTTTTCATTTCTCCTACAACCTAAGCCAAACAAGCTAAATGACCAATATTGATGCTTCAGTGCCTCTAAAAACAATGGCTCAGTGTACATGCTTGGTGATCAGAATGCATTTGCTTATCAAAGTTGAAAATCCATTTTGGGGAGCTTGTATCTTTGGATCTGCCTCCAGCTGGGTTCCTGACACTGAAGAATGAGAATTGGTTCAGCTTCTCCTAAAGTGTTTTAACTATGCTGTAGCTAAAAAGAAGGAGGGATGAGCACAGCAAGCAAACTAAATGAAAGGCAAGGATGATCTAGTAGTTACAGTGACATATGCCTGAGTTTTAATTATCAATGGAATTTTCACTAACAGTTGTCTTAATAGATTTCTGAAGTAAGTCTAAATCATGAACCGTAATTAACATTGTTTAGGCATATTTTCAATGGATGGAGCCTTCCTAAATACAGCTCATCCCTTAGAAGATCCGGAAAAATTGTGCTGAGAATAGGTTTTGTTTTGTATGTGTAAGACTATTTGCCTCCTTTTAATCCAGAATCCTGCCAAATCAGAACAAACTTTCTGGAAATGGACATTTAAGAGCCAAGGGATAATTGAGAGAGGCTGAAGGAAAAAAATTAAGGAAGAATGATATTCATCATATGGTCTTTGCTATTGTTGATTACCATGACCCAGGCCTAGGTCCTCTGCTCCTTATACTCCTTTCTAGTTTATCTTGTCCTCATCTAATCTCATGGCTTTAAATACCATCTCTATGCTTATGACTCTCAAATTTCTATCTGAGTCTGAGTTCCAGAATCCACTGTGCAACTGCCCACTGGACATCCCAGCTTGGATATCCCCAAATCATCTCCAAATCAGCACATCCAAAACTAAAGTAATTGTCTTCTCCCACCTCTGCTCCTACCTCTTGGGTAGCAAACACAATTCTAGGTACTAGAGATATAGAGTAAACGGGTTTTTGACTTCTAGAGTTTATATTTTATTGGTAGAGATAATAATACAAATAAAGTGAGTAATGGGTTTTTATATATAAAAATATATTGTATATTATATATTGTAAGTATATTGAAGCGAAGAAGACTAGAGTGATAATGATGGAGAAGATACTATATTTGATAGGGTGATCAAGGAAGATCTCTCTGAGAAGATGCTAATTAAAGAAAACCTGAACAGAAAGACCTAATAAGCCATGCAAATATCTGGGAGAACATTTCACAGAGTTGAAACAGCAAGTGCAAATGCCCTGAGGTGGGAATATGCTTGGTATATTTGAGACAAAGCATAATGACTGGAGTAAGTGAAAAGTTTTAGGAAATGGGGTCAGAGAGGTAGCCAGGAGCCATATCATATATATGTGCTTGTAGACCATGATGAGGACAATTTGATTTTTGTTCCAAGTGTGATAAAAAACCATTGTAGGGTTTTGAGTAGAGAAGTGACATAATTTGATTTAGATTTTGAGATTTTGTGATGAGAATAGACTGTAGGGGGCCAGCGGGGAGGCAGGGATACCAGTCGGGGTGCTGTTGCAAAAGTCCATCAGAGAGATGATGGTAGCTTGGACTCGAGTGATAGCAGTGGATATACGAAGAAGTGTTTAGATGCACTGTGTATTTTATAGGTAGAGCCAATGGATTTGCCCATCTAAGGGAATGGCACCACCACCACCCATCCAGTCTGTAAGCCAGAAACCTAGGAGTCATTCTCGACCCTCTTTTACTTCACCTACACATATATAACCCATTGCTAGAGTTTGTTGATTCTCCTCAAGTGAAGATTAGAAAAAAGAGCATTTCTGGCAGAAAGAAAAGCATATGAGATGAAGTAAAATGTGTCTTAGGATCAATTAGACAACAGACTATTTCTCAAGGAAAACTGAAGAAATAGCATCCAAGATTAAATATCACTGCATAAAATAACCTTGTTTGACTCCCCTCTCAACCTAAATTGTGTTTACCCTGTTTCATGCTCCCACAGTTCCTCATTACTTTCCTTCATGGCACTTACCACAAGTTGTGGGTACATATTTATTCATTTGATTATTTATTTAATGTTTGTTTATCTCCCTAGGCTGAAAGCTGAGGTGAATGCAGGGACCAAATTTTACTTCTCTCCATATCTCTAGTGCCTAGCACAGTACTTGGGTCATAGAATGTGCTCAGTGTTTGATGAATGAATAACAGAGTGAATGAATATAAACATAAAAAAGGTTATTATAAAGAGAATGCTGATGATCTTCTATAAGTGATCCAGAGCACAAAGAATGAGATTAGGCATAAGAGAAAAACATCTTGACCAAAATATTTTTAAATCCCAGAATGAACCTAAGTGTAATAGCATCTCATTTCTTATATTCAGTAAACAAGAGACTTCCAGGTACTGGATATAAAAGAGGTGTGTCTGAGAAGTATAACTGACAAACTGCTAATCTAAGGAGCATTCACTGATTTGTTTATTTGACAAAAATATACTGAGTATCTGTACTAGGCACTGGGCTGGGCATTGTGGACTCAGTGTCAATTTCACATTCCCTGCTCTCCAGGGCTCTGCGTTCATGTAAAGATAATGCATGGTATATGTGGACAGGATTTCCTGCCTCCAGGTCTAGGCTTCAAGTATGACATTTTAAGGAATATCAACAAATCGGCCCATGTGGTTGTCAGGGTTCTCTGAGAAAGAGTTACCAAGATGGAATTTAATCTCCACAGATTTTATGAGGGGAAACACTTGTGAGAAAAAATGAGGAGTGGGCCAGTAAAGGCTGGGAGAGCTGTCAGACCACAATTTAAGTCTGATCTTGAGTAAAGGAGAGAGGGAATGAAAGTCCAGTGAAGTGTCCTAGACTTCTGAGCAGTTTAGAGGTTTGGTGAGTACTTGGGGAATCAGCCATCAGAGGAGTCCTGTGTCTCCCAGGGATGGGGCTGCCTTCATTTTTCTGTTGTACTTAGTCAGGAGTCTCCTGCAGGGAGTGTGACTTGGGAGCAAATGCTGTGATAGATTTCAGAGCGCAGCAGCTAGGCCCTTCGTTGTTCTGCTCATTGTAGTTGGGTGGGGGGTGGTGTGTGTGTAAGACTCATTCTCGTGGCTGCCACCACCCACTATGGAGTTATGATGACTTATACAAACCACAAATATTCACCTGGGGGATCTACCATGAATAGTTTACCAGGGAGAACATTAGAAGTCCACTTTTAAGAGAACAACCAAAAGCAATAGTGCAACATAAGAAATTGACTTCTAGTGAGAGAAGCACTCAAGCTTAACTCTCCTGGTTTAATATGTTCACCGGATCCATGCAGATGTATGTATACAGTTTCATTGTACTAGGGTTTCTTTTTCTCGACACTCTATCGGGAAGATTCTGACTACTTTGATCAGTGTACTGCCACAGCCATGACTGGATTTATAGCATTGTTTCCTGCCCCCCACCCCAGTATGCGCATGTTTAGCCTTCTAAACACCATTAGTCAATTAGACAGCTATTAGTAAATCCATAGCAACAGCTGCAATGAAGAGTGGGACGCTGTTTTCTTTATTTTCCTCCTTTCACTCTGTATCAATCATGGTATCCTAGACTATGCTGCAGTATGAAATTACCTGAAAAATTACAGTGGTTTGAATTGGCAGAGTTTATTTTTCATTCCCCTTGTGGACTGGCTGGGGCTTTTTTCTATGTCATCTTTATTCTGGGACCCAGGCTAATGGGATAGAATTCATCTGTAATATTGCTGCTCATTGCTGTAGAGGGAAGATAGCAGGTAACCAAGCATGCAGCATAAAAGCTCTTGCCCAGAAGTGACATGTATCTCATTACAATGACCCAAACAAGTCAAATGCCCAAGCCCTGACTTCAAGAGGGTGGGAAGCATTGCCCTTCCATGGGGAGGTAATCCTCATGTTAGTGAACACTAATACGGAGTATGCGGTTCCAGTCTGGGCAGTTTTGTCTGTAGCCCTGGTACCTAGAAAGGTACCTGGCACATAGCTGGTGCCCCATAAAGATTTGTTGAATGAATGAGTGGAAATTAAACCTGAATGTACAAGACCCTTCAAGTCCCTAGCATCTCCTCATTTCACTTCTTGAAATAGGGATTACCCAGCCTGATAAGTACAAAGGGAAAGAGGCATGCGAAACTTACAAGCTGTATTGGGAGGTAATGACCAGGGAGCCTGATAGGTCCTAAGCAGGAAACCCTTTTCGTGAGTTCAGCAATAAGAGAAGTGGTACCCCTGTGCCTGAAGGATTATAGTTTCTAGGCTTTACTCAAAAAGTGCTTTCCAAGTCAGGGACTGTTTATTAAAAGCAAATGTCATGGCAAACAAAAACCAAGGATTACAGTGGAGGGACCAGGGAATCTATAAGTATTATAATGCATACATAGATCCTACCCTTGGAAGTTTATAGTCCTATTTGGATGATGAGGCATATACAATAAGAACAACTTGAATAAGCACTGTGTAACAGAAAGAACATTGACTTGGAGCAGGTTCAATCTGGTTCTGAATCCTGGATCTATCACTTTGTTCTATAGGACTCTGGAAATGTGTTATAAACTTCCTGAGTTTTATTTTACTTATCTGTCAAATGGGGGTAACAACAGAGCCTATGTCACAGGGTTTTTGTTCATATTAAATGGGATAATATATATTACAAGCCTAGCGCATAGGGAGCAGATGAGAAATAATAGCAAATGTTAACTGAACACTGTGTTACTATCTGATTGTACAATTCTAAGTCCTCTGTGTGTAAGTGTATGGGGTGGTGTATTTCCAATGTCCATTCCAAGGTGTGTGTGTGTGTGTGTGTGTGTGTGTGTGTGTATCTTTACCATGACCCTGTGAGATAGGTGAGTTAAGTACTATTATTATTCCTATTTTATAAGTGAGAAAGCTGAGGCACAGAAAGATTATGTAGTTTACCCAAGTTGTATAACTAATAAGTGCGAGCTGACTTTTGAACTCAGTCTGATCCTATTGGCTGTACTCTTAATCACAATGCTGCACTGGAGATAAGTATGGAACATGCAGACACAATTAAGTAGTCAAGACCATACAAGGCATAAGTTTCTGTGTCAGAGAGCAGTAGGCTAAGAGCTGGAGGTACATCAAGATGATATTGTGGAGTTTTGGAAGTAGACAGACTTTGATTATTGGCATTTACCTTGGAATACAGTAGAGACTAAAAAAACAGTTGCTGTTATTCATCGTAATGAGTAGAGAATGATTTGAGGGTATTTGTAAACAAGGGCTATATTTCTTGGTAGAGATGAGAAGGTTTGTAGGTCTTCAAAGAAGGAAGCTATCAAATTAGGGTGAGATAATGAGGGACAGCTTCATGAAACAGGTGGAATCTGAAGATTCAAATTTTTCAGATAGAAAATTAAGCCAAGGCATGGCATGTTGAGAAGTGGTGACAAAGAAGACAGACAGTCCTGACCGAAGAAGAAAAATTGTCTTAAGGAATCATGATACAAGCTGATAACATAATAGGAAAATAAGGATGGTGACATTAATATTTTTCATGAGTGTCACACATCCCCCTTTGTACACTTCAGTACTGTGTGGTAGAAAGAACACAAGATGGAGTCTGTGGACCTAGGTTCATACACCACTGCTGTCACATAGAAGTTGGATAACCTTGGGTACATAGCTGACCTTTTCTCATTCTCAATTTCCCTGTTTATAATGTGAGCATAAGAATATAATATTTAGCACAGAGTTGTTGTTTTAGGAATTAAATTAGATAGCAGCTTTGAAAATAATGAAAGGACTCCATAAAATGTTAGTTTTCTTTTTCTACCTCTCATCGAATCCTCCTGTGAAGTGGATAGTGCAAGTTTCATTATTGAAACTTTTTTTTTTTGAGAGACAGAAACAAACTGAGATTCAGAGAAACTGAAGTTTAGAGAAGTTAAGTGATCTGCCCCCAAACTGCATGTCCATTCAGTGGTATAGGGTCATTCTGACTTCCAATCCAAAATACATTCCTTTGTCATTACATGTTCAGTAAGACAGATCACAGCATGATTTTGTGGGAATAGGACCCAAGATAGGGACATTTTTATGTAAGGAAAAGGAAGATAAGACCAGCTCTGAGTGGGTCCTTGTGTGGGGAAGGGGACTGGAAAAGGGCCCTAAGTAGCCCAGAGGCAGCATGAGGGTCCTGGAGGTGGAATAAATACCTCAGTAGGTAGGCAGATGCAGAAAGTGTGGAGAGTACATACCATCATCTCTTCCCTCTCAGTTTGACCAGGACCAGGATGAGCATTGGCCCTGTCTCTTCTAATATGCATTTTTCTAAGAAAATTTGAGCCAAGTTCATGAGTATAGATATGTGTATATGTGCACTGGGGCATGCATGCACACACACACACAATGATGGGGTGGTGGGAGGAAAGGGAAAAAGTGATGTTTGGGATTATTTTCAACAGAAATATTGGCATCTAAAAATGGGGTCCATAGAGCAATATGAAACATCACAAAGCAAAAGTCAGAATAAACATCATTCGCCCCTATGTACTTGACCTAATTAGACACCATCTAGTTCCGCCAACCGTCTCCTGCTCTCTTTCCCTCCTGAAGAGTTAGATTGCCTCCTCCCCATACTTCTACACTCCCCAGTTGCAGGATGGTGATTTCTGGAGAAATTGAATTCATTATGATTTTTATGGATAATTATAGTTGCAATATGCTTGGAGTCATTTTATTAAAGCAGTTATGAGGTAATTAATCTTGTCAATAACCTCTGGAGTGAACGTGCATTTTCTGTATTCTCCACGCTTTTTGCCTCTGTTCAAGTCTGAAAATATCCAAATGTTTTTGCCACTTCTGATGCTCTCACCCTCTTCCAGAGCTGAGAGTCAGTGGGGAGCCCAGACTAGAAATGTTTTCTTGACCAAAGAAGGAGATACAAGACAGAAGACCTTTAGTTGTCCTTTGCTTTTTTTTTTTTTTTTCCTGTTCTTTGCTATTTCAGAATGAATAACTACCTGTAGTCGGTATCTCCACATGGCCCCTTCTCCCCAGATTAGAACTGACAATGCTGCTGGAGAATGACTAGCAGCAGTGCAAGGGCTTCTGAATCCAATCCCCACACTGAATACCCATATGCTTCAATGTCCAAGAACACCTGATAAGCACAGAGGTGAATATACAGTACCATGAAATTTGGGTGCTTAGCATTACAATTATCAAAAGATGATTCTTTGCCCAGAGATTTCCTTTAAATAGGCATTCAATATATGGTCTAGTTTACAAAACCAATTAAACAAAAAATTCCATGGACTGATAGTTTTAGAAAATTCTGGTTTGCTAAACTCAGAACCTAACCGCACCTTAGTATTTTTAAAGTTTTTTCTCCTTATATTTTTGTTTGTATTTATTGCGTTAGTTAGTTTTGGGGGTTTAGTGGAGGGGGATAATTAGGTTTATTTATTTATTTAATTATTTTAGTGGAGGTAGTGGAGATTGAACCCAGGACCTCATGCATGCCAAGAATATACTCTACTACTGAGCTATACCCTCCCCCTATTTTTTAAAATATGACTGTGAGCTAATCTAAAGATTTTCCCCCTAAGTATATGGAGCAAAATAGGCCATATATATATATACACATATATATATATATTCAATAAGAAAAATATATAAATGTGTTATATATGTGTGTACATGTGTGTGCGTTTTAAAGATAAAGACCATACTAGAAAATCAAAGCATTCTTTTGACAGAACTAGCTATTCGTTGACTCATTGACTTTCAGTCCTTGAGTTACACTTAACTTCCCAAGAACACATCTGCTATGTAAAGAGGGCACTTTTGCTCTTCCTACTGTGCTTGTGAAAGCTTCCGTCCTAAGAATTGCTAATGGCAACGCAGGCAGCCTGCAGAGAATCAAAGGACAAGCCAATCTGGACCTCCAGCAGCTCTTTGATCCCTTTCTTCTTATGAGTCGTTCTCTGTAACGCCAAGGTAATGCTAGGGATGATCATTATTCTCTATGTAGGCAAGGTGGATGAAGAGATAGGTGTGACAAGCTGTCCTCTCTGTTTGGAGTACTTTTTCATCTTCCTTCTGTGGCTGGCTGAGTCAGAGAGGACCTCCATTAAAAGTGCCCCCATCTATAGACATATACCCAATTCTGAAAGCATACATCCCAGTAATAGACACATGTTCCTCATCTCCCCCAATATTTTCTTTTGCGTAATTCTTGCCCTTTAGCTGCCAACTCTATATAGAACACAATCTCTCTTAGTTTTTTTTTTTTAATGAATCAGTTTTTTCAATGACTCATACCCTTTCAATGAGACTTTTGGAATTCTACGATTATCTGCTAATATTACCTGAAGATGATCTGCTGGTAACTTTGAGAATCTTAATAAGAATGGTGTAACAATCTCCGTGCAGTCACCTGAACAGCAGGGTGTCTGGTGGAATTATGCCTACCTTGGGACAGAACAAAGTGGGTTCTTGGTTAAGATTAATTCCCTTTCTGGTACTAAAAGAAGTTAGATTTCTAACTAAAAATACAATAGCTTTTAATCTATACTGTCTCATGGTCACAAAACTGTTGCTAAGGTTACATTGTTTACAAGATAGTCTCCCTGTTTAGGGACATGGCAGTAGTCCCCACAGTGGAGTTGGTTGTTGTGCAGAATTTTAGACAACAAGCAAAATTATGACTTGGGCAAATTCCCTAACTCTTACCAGTTTGAGCAGTTTGGGGGTTTTCATACTCTAAAGTGGGTTTCCAGATGTGTTGCTTAATTGGCTAGTGTCTAGAACTGATTGACAGGTATAAAATAGCAAGTACTAACACTCAAGCAACCTCACTAGGGCTGTTCTTTATAAATAAAACACGTCTAGGAGTGGTTGTTCATTTCTTGGGGGAGGGAGCTTTGACCACTTTGGGAATTAGATGGAAGCCATTTTCTCCAGAGAAATGCCTATATGCCCATATTTCGTAGATGATTATGGGAGGTACACTGATCTTACAAACTCTAGTCTAGATAAATATTACACTAATTGCTGAGGGGATAAGCCTAAGCAGCCTCGGGGCCCACAACACAAGCAGAGCTTTGGTTGATGAGGGCAGTGGAGCAAATGTTTTCAGTGTGTCATAGGGCTACTCAAAAATAACAACCATCTGTCCCTCAGAACTTCTCTGTATGTGTTACATAGTTTGACATCTCACATGACTTTTAACCCCAATACTTTGATTCAGCCTTAGTCTTTTGGGAATATATAGCATGTTCTTTGTAACTTCCCTTGTGTTTTGTTCACATGGCTAACATCCTAGAAGTTCATTTCATTAGTAATTAACAAGCTCAATACCTGATCTGACTGCTGATGGCCTCTTTTAATGCTCTGTGTACATTCTCATATACCCATTAGGGTACCAGCCAAGGACAGGAAAGACTAATCTCTGAGCAGGCATTGGTTCATCTAATTAGATATTGCTATAAATATGTTTTCTTATAATTTAACTTAACAATACACTTTCCCTTTGTCTCCAGTGGCTGCCCCTAAAGCTGAGGGCTTTTGAGTCATGGTGTGTCCATGAGTTTCAGTATTTCTGTGCTTCACTATAGAAGGTTTTATGGATGCAACCTAAGAGCTACTTGCCTTTTGAAAATGACTTAATTACTTCCAAGTGCATCTAAAATAATTTTTGGCCTCATAGAGACCTTGAATTAAACCTCCCCAGGCAAGAGTTGGTGTGTTCTTTCATCTCCCTTCTCATAGTTTCTTGCCACTGAGACCTTCTGCTCTCCATTTGATACTGTTTTCTTCTCCATCTCCCTTTCTCCCTGGCTTCCAGGACATTAAGCTTTCCCATAGTCCCCGTGAGGTTCCTTTCTTCATGCCCTCTCAAAGTGTAGAAATTCCATGGCTTCTCTTTTCTTCACTTGTTGCCCTCAAGTGGTTCCAGTAAGCCCTTGTCCTCAAAGTGCCAAGCCAGGTGCATCCCTGGTCCTCACTGTGGATTCCTGCCTGCCAGTGCAAATCAGGGGCCAAAAGGACAGCCCACACATATGCTGGCAGCACATGCCAGAGCCATCCCCCCTTCTCCTCTTGCCCTTCCTTAACTCTCACCCTCAGAGTCAAATTCATTACCTTAAGCTTCTGCAGTGTTATGCCCAATTATTTTCAGCTGATGGGCAGGATTCCAGAAAAAAAGTGAGCTTAATGGGTCTATTTTCATTCCTGCCTTCATCATCTATAATGCCAACTTCATCAAACACTCTGAGTATAGTTCATTAAATTTGATTTTTTTTCTATTGAAATTACTGTATAATTTGTATAGTGTGTTTTTATATTGAAGTACATGAAGATGGTACCCAGATGTTCTAATTCCAAAATCAGGTAAGTGACCATAATCAGTTGTATTTTATGTTGCTGAAATATATTACTGAGAAATATGCTGAAAATCTATTCCTTTATACTAGAATGAACTCTCTGGCCATTTTTTCGCATGTCCTTTACCACACTACAGAGAGGTGGAAAGATGAAAGGTGCTTTTCCTCCCTAGAAGCCAAGGCTATGTGGGGGCAGTTGCCAAGTCCCACTTTATAGTACACTGGAACCTTTATCACGTGCCCTTGGGCCTTCCTGTCTATCCAGCTTCTTCTTTCATCACTTCCCCATGTATCCTAAAACTCTGGCTACACCAAAGGACCTTCCTTAATAGTAAGGTTTACCAACCTTATTATTCTCTGAATTGCCTTAGTGCCTTAGGCTATTCATGCTACTGCCCTCTTTCCCCTTTTACTTGGCTAATTCCTATTGGTATTTTAAGAATCAGCCCAAACTTTGGTCCTCTTCTAGAATTCTTGGGTGCATCTTAAGAGTGATGGCAGAATCAAATAAGTCCCCTTAGCTGTACTACACTCTGTACTTCACTTCCTCCCCCAAACTCAGAGATACTGTGACCTCCTCCTGTAACAGGCTCCCACGCTCAGTATGACTTCAGAGTATCCTGCTCCAGTCTCTTGTTTTCCCTTCCTTCTGAGTCTCCCTCTCTTGAGAATCCCTCTTCTTTGCCATCTCTTTCTTGGCCTTTTTTCTCCATAAGTTACTCTTAGGTCCAAAAGGTAAGAGTTAGGGGAAATGGGAAGACTGTTTCCATCTTTGCCCCTTTGCCACAACTGACTGCCTTTTCCTGTGTTCCAGTGAGCTCTGTCTCACCTACCATAAGATTCTAGAAGACTAGATAATGCTCTCAAAGCTGCCTATCCCCATTTTCTGTCTTTTCTCAGCCCCAAGTGGAATTAATGGCTCCCTCCTGTGTGTGCCTACAGCATGGTACAGAGGCCATATTGAAGTCACTGGTTTCTAGGTCTTTCTCCCTACCAAATAGTGTATACCAGCTTTTTGTTAATGTGATACATATATTCATTTACCCTAGATTTCTTAAGAGCCTACTCCACTTGGACAATATAGAAAAGATAGGCTGTGGGCTCTGGGCCACTCATGTCAGGGCAGTTCTAGCTGTAACTCTGTCTCTTCTTATAACTGAGACCTAGATGAGAACTGCTAGATTAGACTTAGGATTCCTTTAGGACCAGGTCTGGGCCTTAATCAGTCTGACCCTAAAGTACATGAGGCTGAGTAGGTATTTAGAAACATGTTGGTTGGTGGCTGGTTAGGTAGATGGGATAACATTGTGTTAATAGTTTAGAATGAGAGTGCCTGCAACCCAGGTTTGCCATTTACTTTTAACTTGACCTTAGGCAAGTTATCTTACCTCTCTGGGTGTGAGTTGCCCCAAACATTAAACATAGATAATATTATATCCACCTCAGAGCATTTTTTTTAGCTCAGATTTATTGAATGTCTATTGTATGCTAGACACTGTCATTACTGCTTTACATGACTTAACTCATTTAAACCTCCCTGTGAGGATTAAATTAAATAAGTCATGTAAACTGTATAGTATATAGTAAATTCTCATAAATATTAGTATGAAAGAGAAACAGCCTCTAAAACACGCCTGAAGAACCTTAGAGTTTCAGCCTGTCTCTACCTCTCTAATGTTACAAATTAGGCCTCCTCTTCTCAGGATCTCTGATCACAGGGCCAACTTTCTTTAAGGCCTTAAGTTCCTATTCTTGAGAGTTTTCTTTCTACAGGGTCTCCTGATATTCTTTATTTTCCAGGAACTTAAGCCAATATTGGGCCAGAAGGATGTGTGATCTGGGTCTTAACAATTGCTCCTCTGCTTAATGGTTGGTTTAGTGTTCCTGACCCTAGACTTTGTCTGATTTGGATGAGTCTAGTTGTTGTAGCCCCAGTGACTGAGTGCAGACCCTTAAGGGGAACTGGGCTTCTTCAGGGACCCATTTCTGTGTCAGATCCCAGAAGCAAGGTGAGCTTTCACTTTTTCTCAGGTGCATAGTACCAGTGACAGAAGAAGCTCTTTAAGTGACCTTTATTTAAACTGTCTTGCTGGGTTAATCAACCCTCTCTTAAACATATTGACTGATGCCCATGGCACTCTATTCTGATTGAGTCTTGTAAGAGGGGCTCAGCTGTTTTCGAGTCAGTTACTTCCCAAGGCCCTTTGTGTCCTTTCCCCTTTGTTGGCTGCTCTTGCCAAAGGCCATTCAACAGTGGCATTTTAAATTTAACTCTTGAGTTTTGAGGGTTGGTTCCCTTAGTTCTTTGAACAATGCTTTCCAATGGGTAAGTTGAGGCATACTGATATGCCCTGAGTCAGTTACAGTTGTGCTGAGCTATTGATTCTTCCACGTGACCTGGTGGATAGTGAGGTAGCCAGCGTCCATGGGCAGTTTCTGCCTCTGGCCACTAGTAAACTTGTCATCCACTTTGATGTGCTATATAAACATTGTCATTTTTCACCTGGGCCATGCCCTGGAAAAATCAGGAAGTATTATGTTTAGGGCATTAGTTATCAAATGTCTTTTTAACTATGGAGCCACAATATATGAATCAATTTAAAAGTGAACCTGCTTTCTTTTTTTAAGTTTATTTTTTATTGAAGTGTAGTTGATTTACTGTGTTAGTTTCAGGTGTACAGCAAAGTGATTCAGTTATACATATACATACATATATATTTTTTCAGATTCTTTTCCATTATGGTTTATTACAAGATATTTATACAGTTCCCTGTGCTATACAGTAAATCCTTGTTGTTTATCTATTTTACATATAGTAGTGTATATCTGTTAATCCCAAACTCCTAATTTATACCCCTGCTTTCCCCTTTGTTAACCATAGTTTCTTTTCTTTTTTTTTTATATGGGGAATCTAAAAAAAGTGACACAAATGAACTTATTTACAAACCAGAAACACACTCACAGACATAGAAAACAAACTGGTTACCAGGGGGGAAAGGGAGTGGGAAGGGATAAATTGGGAGCTAGTGATTTGCAGACACTAACTACTATATGTAAAATAGATAAACAGCAAGTTTCTACTGTATAGCACAGGGAACTATATTCAATATCTTGTAATAGCCTGTAATAAAAAAGAATATGAAAAGGAATATATATGTGTGTATAAATGAATCACTATGCTGTACAGCAGGAATTAATACAACATTATAAACTGACTATCCTTCAATTAAAGCAAAGAATCTGCTTTCTCCATCCCACTGGACTCTGTGGTTTAAAATGTTTAAGAGGGTAAATTTTATGGCATGTGTATTTCATTACAATTTGAAAATTTTTTTTAATGACTCTGCTTTGAGTAGAATGGCAGCTAGACCCTGGAACCTTGGCATCCCTCTCAGCAGACTCTGAATGCTTCAGGGAACACAGCCTACAAAGCACTGCTTTAGGGCAAGAACTGGAAGCCTCACTCTCCCTTTGGGCTCTGGCGTCTGCGGTAGCACATTGCTCTGTGGAAGCCAGCCTTCGGCAACTCTGCAGTGGGGCCGAGGGCCTCCTCGGCCTTCCCACGGGACATGTTGACTCTTCCTGACAGTATATCCTCTATTAACCTCCTTGGGTACTCACTGCCAATATAACTTGTCCCTGCCTTTCCCTTTCCCAGCACACTGAAAAATTGCCTATCATAAACATACATAACTTGATGACAAGGTTTTTCATCATTGTACTGTGTGTGTGTATATGTATATATATATATATATATATATATCCCAAGATAAAATATTCAGTCCTTCTGAAGGGTATAGAATAAAGAGAACCTCTTCTTGCCCATTTCTAATTCCACACCTCCCCAGGTAAAACCATTGCTGACAGTTGTGTATTTTTTGTACTGAGGTACAGTTGATTTACAATATTATATTAGTTTCAGGTATACAATATAGTGATTGAAAATTTTTATAGATTATACTCCACTTAAACTTATCATATTACATATACGTATTATACATAAACTTATCAAATATTCACTATATTTCCTGTGCTGCACAATATATCCTTGTGGCTTATCTATTTTATACACAGTAGTTTGTACCTCTTAATCTCCTACCCCTATCTTGCCCCTCCCCACTACTCTCTCCCCACTGGTAACCACTAGTTCTCTACATCTGTGAGTCTGTTTCTGTTTTGCTACATACATTTGATTCGTTGTTTTATTTTTCAAATTCCACATAGAAGTGATGACATATAGTGTGTCTTTCTCTGTCTGATTCCTTTCACTAAGCATGTCCATCCATGTTTTTGCAAATGGCACAATTTCATTCTTTTTTATGGCTGAGTAATATTCAGTTATATATATTCTTCTTATTCCATTCATCTGTTGATAGACACTTAGGTTGCTTCCACATCTAAACCATTGTGAACAATGCTGCTATGAACGTTGGGGTACATGTATTTTTCTCAAATTAGCAGTATCATTGTCTTTGAATATATACCTAGTATTGGAATTGCTGGATCATATGGTAGATCTATTTTTAGTTTTTTGAGGTACCTCCATAATGTTTTCCATAATGACTGCACCTATTTACATTCCCACCAACAGTGTATGAGGGTTCCCTTTTCTCCACACCCACACCAACATTTGTTATTTGTGGTCTTTTTGATAATAGCCATTCTGACAGGTACGAGATATATCACATTGTGGTTTTGATTTGCATTTCTCTGATGATTAATGATGTTGAGCAAGTTTTGTATTTTTTGTATCTGTATATCTTTCCAGAAAAAAACCTTTGCACATAAATCCATCTATCTGTAATATATACCGACCATTTTACACATGTAATTTTGCACTTTTATCTTTTTACTTAATAACATATCTTAGTAATCCTTCTATATCATCACTTAAAATTCTACACCAAGCTTTAAAACAGCTGTGTAGTATTCCATTGAATAGTCGTACCATACTTTATTTAATTACTTCTCTTGTGATAATATTTAGTTTGCTTCCAGTTTATCTGAATAGCAAAGAATTTGAAACAATCTCAATGTTCAACATTAAGGAATTCATTAAATTGACTAGTGTATGCTATATGTATTATGGTATATTCTTTTAAAAATAATGTAAAAGCACATTCAATGCTCTAGCAAAGTGTTCCTTAAGTCTTTTTACAGGAAAAACAGGTTACAAATTAGTTTGAATAGTCAAGTCCTGATGGGTAAAAAATAGGAGCAGGCATGCATAAAATGGGTGTGAAAGGATGTGCACTTAACTGTTAAACTGTTAACAAAGATTCTTGTTAGGCAATTGGATGATAGAGTTTTAAGTATTTTTCTCCATTTTGCTTCTGTATATTTTCTAAATTCTCAAAAATAAATGTGTATTGCTTTAGTGATAAGAAAAACAATACAATAAAAGTTAATTTTTTTAAAGCAAATTCACACACATCCTGTGGTGCTGCAGCCACACTCCCCTGTCCCTACCATGCTTATGGCACTCCACTTATGGTGGGAAAATGGGTGGCCAGAACCAGCTGTAGGGGGGGAAAAAGAATTTTCCCTCTACCCTTCTGGGAAGATGTACTGAGAATGGAGGTGGGACACAGGTGCATAGCTGCACACAGTCATCAACAGCCTACTCCCCACACTGAGGATCCAGTCAGGCAGTGCCCTCAAGAACCTTCTAGGTTCATGGCTGAGATCCCTGCTGTGATAGAAGACAAGAGAAAAACAAACAACTTTCATAACATGTATACCTCCTGTATATATGGTATATATGGGAGAGACCTAGGAAAACTGAGTAACTCTCCAAAATGGCCCAAGCCACCTCCTTCAATAGCATCTCCAGCTGTCATTGCCTTCTCCATTGATCAGAGTTCCTAGAGATTTGGTCATCCTTCTCTTCCTGGTACAGAGAGGGAGACACTTTTAAAAACAGAGATTTCCTTTGTAAATGGAAATATCCCTTACAAAAGGGTAACTTCTATTTCAAGGCTAACTTCAGTTTTTAAATCTCCTGTGTCTGCTGTTTCCTAGAAATAATCAGGTCAAGATGATCCTTATGCCAAAAAGGCACATTTTCAGGTGGCACATTCTGCACCCCTTCACCACAAACCTGGACCTTGTACTTTGTGAGTCCCCAGTCTAACCAGTGACAGCAGGGAAGGCAGCTACACCAGAGAAGCCAGAGACCACTGCAGGAAGTAGGAATTGACAACTCTTTGAGGCTCACATGTGGAGTGCTGAGGAGGACCAAGCAGAAGGAACAATCTCCAATGAGTAAAACAGTAGTCAGGGAAAGCTTCACAGAGGAAGTGGAAATTGGAAGAACAGTACAGAACGCTAGGATTTGCAAAGGCCAGGAGGAGGAGGGTGGGATTCCTTCAGGCCCTGGCAATAGTTGATAAGGCGGCAGCAGTAAAGTCTGCTGTTTCATCAAATCAGCTGGTTTGTCAACTGGTCACCAAAGAGAGGTGGTGAGTGATGAGATCGTTTGCTTTGTAATTTGATCCATGTAAGTTCAAATTTCAGTTCCATCCTTTACTGGATATTTGCCTATCAAAGTTAACTATTTGAAACCTTCGTTTCCTTGTCTATTAAATGGGAATTATAACAGTACCTACCTCATCAGGTTACTATGAAGGTTAACTGAAATAATCTATATAATCCTTCATAGCACAATGTCTGGCACATAGTAGAGACCTAAACATGTTAGCTATAATTATTATTAATGCTAATAAAGAAAATAAAATATGTCATAGTATTGAAAGACTTGACTTAACAGTAATAATGCAATCATGTGCAAGAGATTCATAATTCTTAGAAGCAGTTTTTTCAAGGTCTTTGACATGAGGTGTCAGAAAATTCTATAGCCTATAGAAGCCAGACAGGTGTCTGAATTTCTAAGTGAGAGAGGAGAACTGCATATAGGATAGTAGTTAAAAACATTGGTTTTGGACTCAGGGAGACAGTGGTTTAAGTTCCTGGCTCTGACTCATGCAGTGTGTAATGTTGGCCAAGTTCCTCTTTAATTCTAGACTTCAGCTTCCTCATCTGAAAAATGGGAATAATGATACTTCCCCATAGGGTTGTTAATATTAGGATTCAGTGAGGTAACACAGGTAAATTGCTTAGTGCCTTGTACTCAGTATGTGCTCAGTTCATTCATTGAACAAATGTTTGTTGAGCACTTACAGTGTGCTGAGCTTTGTGCTTAGGCACTGGGAATATATTGGTGAATGAGACAAACCAGGACCTTGCCCTAAGGAAAGTTTTCAGTAAATGAGAACTACCACTACTACTGCCAGTACTGCTATACAGGTATCCCTCACTATCTAGATATTCATTATAACAACTTAAAAAATGTTTATGCAAGACTCACTATTCAAATTGCAAACCCTCAGGTGAAAACATGTGAGTTGCATGAGAATTCCATCCAGAGGACATAGAATGTACCCCTCTCTGGATAGGACAGCATCTTGAGTTCCAACTGATTAAAACCATTGTACATTGTCACTCTTATCTCTTCAGCCCTTCTCCTAAGAGGTTAGCCCTTAATGAGTCCCAGTATTTGCTTATTTCAAGTGCCCGGGGGGACTATTAACCAAAGTCTGTGTGGACCACATCTTGGTCTCTAATTTGTTATTTCTTTGTTTATTTGTATTACAGTACATGTTCTCTGCAGTTTAGAAAGGAAATATCATTTGTTTCTGAGATTGTAAATTATTGTATACCAAACATAAAAATACCTGTTGATGAGTTCCTTAAGTGTTAAGAATTAGATATTGACATTTTATATTCTATATGTTGTTAATAAACACTTCATGGATTCATGTATATCATTGTTTAAGAGTATTTTAGTAATATTTAAGAAAATTGGTTAAGGTTTTTGGATGAACTGGGGATATGTTTTCCCATTTAAAATAATGTAATATAGCATTCCATTTTATGTTAATTCATTATATAACATGTTTTTAGTGATGTTTTGTATTTCAGTATGCAGGGGGTGCCTGTACTATAACCACTACCACAATATTACTCCCACACACTATCTAGTGCTTGCGAATAATTGCTACCTACTAACTTCCATCAGCTACTACATTTACAGTCTTTACGGAAGCTGATGTTGCCATCTTTCTCTTTATTTGAGTATGATCATGTGGTTAGGGGTAGGGTCTAGTCCTCAAAGTAAAGGACCTGGACCTTGTTGACCTTGTGGCTGATGTCCAAGGAAAGCTGCCTAAGGATACAGTGCATGACTCCAGTCACATCTTTTTGTGGCTCTGGGGCCATGCCAGGAAGACAGAGATCCCCAGAGCCAAGAGTGTTGGTAGTGAAGAAGGATACTTCACATGGAAAGGTGGCCCAGATGACCTTCTCCAAGGCACCAGCCGCTGCCTTCTGGGTGTGTGTGTGTGTGTCTAAGCATGTTGTCCCCTAGGGTATTGCAAAGACACGTGGTTATTTTGGCAGGTATTGATAAGCACCTGAATGGGCAGATGTAGAACGGAATGTTAGTTTTCTCACCAATTAAAAATATTCTAAAAGGACCTGTTCCTGGTGAAAGGACCAAGAGCATGTTCTCTCATCAAAGAAGTTTGGGGGAACACTGTATGCAGTATCTCCTGGGGATGTGCTCAACATATAAAAGGCTCCAAGTAGTCCTGCAGTAAAGAAACCTGATGACTTTGCATACCAGAATTTTCCCACACTTTTTTTCTTGGCTCACAGAAATCTTTTCTGTGTGGCAGCCCACTGAACAGTATTCTACACGTGCATTTTGAGAAACACTCTTGTAAATTGGTGTAGAATGAGGTATCATAAATGTTAATCAACTTCCTGACCCGCCCATTCTCCTTCTACTCCCTCCTGCCCCCTCTTTCCTTATGCTTCTCTCCTCCCACCCCACTCCTCCATCTCTCCTTCCCTAGCTCTCCTCTCTTCCCATCCACACTTATTGACACCTTCTTAAGAGATTTGACCATCACCAAAAGCATTTCAATAATCCCCTTTGCATTGAAACAATGCTGAGGGCTGTCAAAAGGTGAAAAAAAAATACCCTCTGTCCCTGCCCCTCAGGAGCTGTCAGTAGCTCATGGAGCTGGGCTGGGTGAATATGCAGATTCTTGGTAACATAAGTAATCCACATGCGAGCAAATGGCTAAACACATGGCATGTTCATGGAGCGGATGGGGAGTAATCCTAGTGAATTACAACTACACCTTTTTCAGTACCAACAACTTGCCAAACACAGCTCAGCTGGGAAAGAAGAAACACAATTGTTATTCCCTGTATAATATATGCCATTGTACAGCCAGTGCTGTACTCTCAGAGGGACATTGTGCAATTTTCAGATTCTGTCACGTGCTACCTCCCTTGGGAAGCTGCACAAGAGTTAGGAGGTTTGGTTTCTACTGCCAGCTCAGCCACAGACTTGCTGTGGGACCTTGAGCAAGCCACTTGGCCTCTCTGGGCCTCAGAGAAAATTTTATTAGATGACTTGAAGTGGCCTTTCCCTTCCTGGTCTGAAATTCTGTGATTGGTCTGATGGGATTGCTGCCCCTTGGTGGTGGCTTGGGGTGAGGTGATGTGGGAAATGCAGAGGAGATGCTTCCCCTCAGAACTTATTGTTGCTTTTCAAAAGCCCCTTGCCAAACATCACTTGGGAGAGGGGAGACTGACGGATTTGTAAGTGGGAGCCGATTGTGAGTGGGCATTTGTGTGTCCATCTCCATACCTCCCCCCCTCAAACTCCAGCATTGCTCTGCACAATCAATATTTGATTTTGAAGCACATTCGTTCAGATGCCATTTACATTCTGGGAGTAAGCTATGATGTGCTAGTCAAGAGAACAACGTGCGATCCTTACCTGGTACAGGAGATACCATGATCACAGAGAACAGCATGTGACAATCGAATAGCCATAGCAATTATTTATTGAGAATTTAGACATCACCAGGGCTCTAGGAGAAGAACTTAACCTGTATTACCTCACTTAAGCCTCACAACAATCCTGTAAGTCAGGTCAATTCTAATTATCCCCATTTTACAAGAAAGAAAACCAAGCTGTGGAAAGATTCCATGAGCTGCCAAGGCCACACAGGTGAGTGGAGGAGTCAACTTTCCAACCTAGTCAGGCTGATTCCAGAGCTCTTAACAGGCATGCTTTTATTTTAACTGAAAAAATTAGGTACCCTGGAAAGTAATCAGTTATGGAGAGGGGAGGGATGGAAGAAGGGAAATGGAACCCCTTGCCTCAGCTGAGTGAGCCCAGGGCTTCGTAAACACTCTCTGTCATATGCTGGCCTTATGAAGAAACATTGGATGCAGTGGAGACCCGGGTCTCCTTCCCCCACAACATTTAGCACTCTCTGCCACCTCTGTTGAAAACTATTCTCTGGGAGGCTGATGGGAGCAAAGTGGAAGGGCTTCTGCAGTGGCCACATCACGAAGCTTGTCCCAGTGCTGTCTGTACAACGTGAATGGCCAACAGCTGACCCCTGAAAGATGAGGAGCTTGTCCTTGGCACTTCCTATCCTCCTTTCAGGGCCGCTGTCCCTCTCTGCTCGGCACCTGGTATAAACCTTGTGTGTGTATGTCACCTCTGGGATCCCAGGTCCTTTCGTGCTGGCACTCAGCCCATCAACCTGCCATTCTCAATAGTTCCCCATGCTCCAGATCTTTCCATCCTAATTCCTCTGGTTAAAATCTCCAGATCCTGTTTCTGTCATTGACTAAGGAGATAATAGCAAATAGCTGACAGGAGCTAACATTTATTAATCATTTTCTGTTTGGGTCTGTGCTTTCAGCATTTGCATGCCATATCTCATTTAATTTTTGCAATCCTGTGGGCAGGCGTTGTGTCCACTTGATAGTGGAAGTCACTCAAGTTCAGAGAGGTTCACTTGTCCCAGGTCAACCAGTCAGTAAGTGGTGGAGAAAGGCTCACATTAAGAACTTTGAAACACCAAAACCCATGCTTGCGGCCATGTCTATCAGTCCATATTACAGAAATACTATGTCAGTAACCAGGATCCCCAGTCTGCCTGGTTGGATGTTGCTTTCCTATCTAAGGAAGTAACTTCACAGCAAATTTTCTTTAGAGGGTTGCCTCACTGCAGATGATCCCTTCTCAATGTTTTTGGACTTTTGTACAGGTGCTACAGGATGTACATGATACGATTCCTCAGAATTTTTTTAAATGTCTTTCATTTTTCTCCATTCCTTCATTCAACTCATCTATTCCAAATTAACACCTTTTTCTAGTTGTCCTCAGAGTTTACGTTCACATGTGACCCTCACTGTGCCCTCACTTGGTTAATCCAAACTTTGAGTACTGCTAAGTTTTCTTAATCTTGCCCTGATATTCTTCCTGTTGCTCTTCCATCTTTTTTTTTTCCTCTCTCAGCAAGAACTGCTTGGCATCTGCCCTTATAATTCTCTTACTGGCTTCTCTTCCATGTCACCACTCACTCACAGGTGGGACTCATTTGCTGTCATGCTAACCTTGCGAGGCAGGTAATACCATTTATATTGGCCCCATATGATAGATGAGAAACCTGAGGCTCAAATGGCATAAGTGACTCGCAAGGTTAATGAGTCAGTGTGCTGAACTATACTGTCCTCATCAGGAATACCTTAGAGTCAATATTGCCCAAACCCTAGGTGGAGTAAACCACTTGACATATTACAGAAAGGCAGAGAATTCAGGAGGATTCTAATAAACCAAAAATAAAACTTCCTCCAATTACTCAGTACCTTTCAGTTAAGGATGTTGCTTCCTGTAGAAATGCAGATGTTCCTGGACTATGCAAAGTGTGGGCAAGAGAGCCTTCCCAGCCTGTGCTTCTCAAATCGGCCTCAGGATCAGGGGGCACTCAAAGCAATGGGTTAAATAAGACACATCTTTCTGGAGTGTCAATTTTTACTCCTAAATTTCAGGGAAGGAAAGGTAGATAACTTTAGATTATTTAAACCATCATTTATATATGGAAACAAGCATTAGTACCTGTATTAGTGAGCCTGGGCTGCCATAAAAAATACCACAGACTGGATGGTGGCTTAAACAACAGAGTTTTATTTCTAATAGCTATGGAGGCTTAGAAGTCCGAGATCATTGTGCTGGCCAGTTTGATTCCCCAGTAAGGACCCTCTTTCAGGCTCACAGACGGGCACCTTTTCTCTGTCCTCACATAGCAGAGACAGGTAGCAAGCTCTCTTCTTCTAAGGGTCCTAATGCCATCATGAGGGCCCTACCCTCATGAACTCATCCAACCCCATATCCAAATACCACCACATTGTGGGTTAGGGCTTCAACTTATAGATTGCAGGGTTGTGGGGAGCACAATTGAGTCCATAGCAATATCTAATAGAAATAGATTGTGAGATTCATATATTTGTCTTTTGTTTTACAATAAAATAGGAGGCAGCAAAATAATTTCAGTCTTGCAACAAATCACTTTCGGTTATACCTCTGATGTCTTGGGGGATAGTCTTTCCTTCTCAGCCTAGGGGTGCTTGAGTAAAGTTTACAAAGCACTGTCAGGGTTGCATAAGCTGCACTGAAGAAGCCTTAAGCCCTGTGAACCTGTTAGGAGTAGTTTATACCTGGATGTGAATGAAATATCTGAGAGGAAATTGTGGTGACCGTGTGTAGGAGTGGACGTGATAAGGCTGAGAACAGGAGAGCACTGAGGGAGAAGGGGAGGAGCTGAGAAGCTGGGGCCCTTGCAAATTCTCTTCCCCAGTTTCAGTTTGTGAGGGGGAGGGCTGGCCTTCCTGGGACCTCTTTCCCATCGAATTCCCTGATAATTTCATAGGCCATCAGCTGTACTTCTAAGATGGTTCTCAAATGAGTCCTAGGGAAACAGGTTAAACACTGGATCCCAACAGGTTTTTAATCACTGGATCCCAACAGGTTTTGTTTCTAGGGCTGGGAATGAGGGCTATTGGACAGGAATCCTGATGCAATACTCTTGTTTAAACTTTCTACAAAGTGCATGTGGCCAGGATCACTGAGACTGTTTTTCTTTCCCCTCTGTATTCAATAAGCAGAGTCCAGTGAGCACACATTCCTTCCCTTACATCATGTAAGCCAGAGTTAAATGCAACTTAAACAGTACTCTCCACTCACTACTGTATTTCAGATTTCCTGAATTTTGCTTTAAAATCTTCCTTGTAGATGCCTGGCCTGCCCCCTCATGCTACTTCCTTGATTTGTCTAATTTTCACATTCACTTCCTTTCAGTCCCTTTACCCACTTTCTCTGCTTTCACAGACACCATCCCCTTTGGTACCCTGTGAACTTAGAAAGGCCCCTCGCTCACCTCAGAGTGTTTGCTCTGACTTTCCCCACCTAAAACACTGTTTCGTGTTCATTTCTTTCACTAAAAATAATTGACACTAGACAGATGGTATCCTATTCACAGCCAAGGCTACCTTAGTTCACTTGAATGAACTGCTTCCTTTATAAAGATCCATTCATTCCCTTGGCGATAGTATTAGCAACAGCAACAACAGCCACCATTTGTTGAGCACATGTTCTGTTACATTTATTTCCACATTTAATCGTGCACACAACCGTGTGTGGCAGGTATTAGGGTTCTCATTTCAGAGTTGAGGAAACTGAGGCTCAGAGAGAAGAGACTTGCCCAAGGCTTTTGCTACAAATAGTCCCCTAGTCCAAAATATCTCTGCTGCTAACTTGGTACAGAGTCATTCCTTGGGTAGGTAATTTCAAATGTTCATATTCCTAGGATAGGTAACCCCACACCCAGCGAAGTGTGGTAATTGAAAGCATAGGTCATGGCATCGAACAGATTTGGGTTTGAATTATGGCTCTGCTGGTTGACTTTGGAAAAGTCACTTCATCTATTTTGATCTATTTCCTTATCTGTAAAATAGGGATAATAATTCCCATGTAACAGAGTTATTATAAGAACTATATGAGATGGTATCTGTAAAGTGCTAACAGAGAAAGTATTCAATAAATGACAGCTTGTCATTAAAAGTCTAAGATTCAGATTAGAAATGATGCAGATCCTGCCAAATAAGGAGCAGAGCTTGGGTTCCAGCTGTTGAAGTCAGTGTATTTTAGAGAAAACACCTCAGGATTCCTGGGAGAACTTTGGGAAGATTTCACAGTTTAAGACTTTGTTCTTTCTCTTAAGGAATGAGGCGGTAGGTTTAGAAAACAACTTGATCTGGTTGAAGAGATCTTGCAGTATAATTTGAATAAAGCTCAATTCTGTCATGGCCCCATCTACCACAGTATTACAATCAAAGGGAGACAAGTCCCACATCCAAACTAATCAAAGAGCAGTTAAAATATTCACAGCAAACTCCTTCTAGAGTGCCAAAGACAGAGTACACTCATAAGGAACAGAAAGTTCTTCAGCATCCCCTTCGCCATTTCCTGTACTCTCAGTATTTTCCACACACCACAGCTGCCTCCAGGTCCCATTTCTCCTCAACTTTCTCTCCCTAAACTTTCTTGCAAATGGAGCCCAAGGAGATTCATCGTTCTCTCCTCCCCCATCCCTCTTCCCTAGATCAGCTCTTCATTTTGTAATTCCACTTACCTAGATTCTACATCAGAAAAGAGAGCTGAGAAAATGCACTGGATGGGCATGACACCTGCCAGGGAGTGTGAGTGTGTGTGGGGTAGGGGGAGTGTAGACTGGGAGGTAGATAGCAAACACTTAGCACTTAATGGCTTCTAATTTGGAGTAATTTCAGTCAATTGAAATTTTACACTTACTACTTAAGATATGGCTCCTCAGACTAAAAAGTATCTTTTCTCTTTTGGATAGGAATTTAGCAGTTCATAGATGTAATATAGACCTTTGGGACTATTCTGATTGGTAGCTATTTATGTTTTTTAGAAAAGAATAGTTATATATATTTTAGTAAAGAAAAAATCTCAAAATACAGTTGTAGTGGTTGGGGAAGATAATAAGAGGGGCTTTGAGTGGTGACAAGTTTAGAAACCTCTGGTGTGTTACTTCCTACCATATACATGATCTCATTTAGTTCTCACAGCACCCTGTGAGATGCACACCATTATCTCCATTCTGCAGGTAAAGAAACTTGAGACTTACGGAAATGAAATATGTTGCCAATGTCACTTCGTTTCCAAGCAATGAAGTTGGGGTTTGGTCCCAGAGCAGCTGTATGACTCCAAAGTGACAAGAGGAATAAAGCAAAGTTGACCAAATAGTTCCTCCACCCCACCCCCACTTTCTCTCTCTCTCTCTCTTTCTCAGTCTTCTCCCCCGACCATAGAAAATGCATATCCTATCTGAGAGCAGTAGACTGATAATAGGCATGGTAATATGAAGGCCAAACCCAGTCATAGATCTTGAAGATGATATAAGTCTGGCAAGAATTAGAGGAAGAGGAGATTGATTAAGGTTCATAGGAACTAGCAAAGGTCACCCAATGACAAAGTCATAAAGATGGATTCTGCCATAACAATCATTTATGTAACCAGTACTCAGTGTAAGAAGTTAAACATTAACAATACATTTGAAGGCCCTGTGTAACCCTGATGCCATTTCAGGTATAAACACTGTACAGAATTTGTATTTTTTTAAAAGTAATTCTCCTCCTCCCGAAAGAAGATGGATGTCAGTGAGAAATCTGAGAATACCAAAGAGAAAGGGCAGGGAGGCTGACTAGGTAAGTATTCTCAGCATGGAATTAGAAAGGAAAGAGATACCAAAAGGAAAGTGGGCAAATTTTGAATGCCTTTCATACACCAAGCACTATAATATATATAAATAAAGCTTACACTATACTAATAGTTTATCTACATATTGCTTATATCACAACAATCCTGTGAGAAAGCTATATATTCATCATCATTTTATAGATTGGAATTCAATTCTCCAGACATATAAATAACAAGCACTGGCTAGTGTAAAGAAACTGAGATTCAGAGAGATTAGGTAACTTGTTACTTCATGGTACAGCCTTGAAACCAAGTCTAACTGCTGCTAAAACCCACTTTCCAACACCACATTGGGAAGTTAGACATCGAGAAAATAAGATAAAAGTGATCAAGCAAGTCCCAGCACTAGTTTTCTTAAAGTGATATACAACTCCCTGACACCATATGTAATCCTAGTGAGGGGGACTTTTTGGCCCTGGTTGGCAGGAGCTTATCTCCCTGTTTCCTTGGAGGCTAGGATAAGTACTCTGAAACAACAGAGATGCTGACACCTATAAAATGGGCAAAAGGGACAAAGAAGTGATAAGGAAGGTGATCTGGGTGAAGGGTATATGAAGGACTTTTGAGATTATTGTGTTAGTGAGAAATTGGTAGGCCACGTATGTTGGAAATTTAATGAGTTTTGACAACTAGACAGATTGTAAATATGAAAATACTTAAATGATACAGTTAGCTTAAAACTTTATGCTACTTCCACATCTGCTCTTTTATTGGAGCCTCACAAATCGTTCTTTTGTTTTCCTCATCGATATGCTCTTTATAAACAAAAGACATGATTGCTGAGGAACGTGTCCTACCAGCCCAGTGTTTCTCACACTCTCTTATACATTTTCAGGCCTTCCCAAGTTTTTCTCCTATTCCATGCACACTCCATTTCTGACCGAGCTCCTTAGTGATCTTGAAGGAGAGGCATCCCTGTTCCTTCTACCCTCCTTGTGCACCTCCAGGCTGTTAATTCCATGCCCCAAGATTCTGGGCTCTGCAGCTTTAAGAACATTCCTTTTTATTGTGAAACTTGGAAGTTCTGAGCTAATCATGGACTGTCATGGGCTGTAATAAACGTTTTCCTGTTGCCTGGAAAGTAAATATGGAGTGACAGCCCTTACAGCAAACCCTCCTGGGAGAAGCCAGCAGGAAAGCAGATGACGCCTTCATTCTGTTGAGGTGAGAAAGCTCCAGAAGTTGGGGCAGGGATGGGGGCAGAGGTGATCAAGGCAGGGAGTTCTTCCTTCAGAAACCAAATGACAAGGATTTGAAAATGGAAATGGTAGAAAGTAGGTCCAGCAGGTTCCTTTGGCCTACGTATCTCTTCAGGGAGTGCCAAAGACAAGGTTGTTACTGGAGGGGCCAAGGTGGAGCAGTTTGATTCATAAGCGAAGCCCATGGTTACCCTGAGTGGTTCAGGGCCTCTCAAATTCTTCCACCAAAGTAACCTAAAGGCAGAACGAGTAGCCTTCCCCACCCTCCCCAGCCACTAACAAGACTGGGGACAAAGTCCAAAGCCAGTCTCAAGTAGAACATTTATTTGAAATCTGCTGTTTTCTTTAAAAAATTTTTATGAATCTGGCTCTCTAGCTATTGTTTATTTTAATTTTATTCCCCTTTAGCTTCCTTCCCCATTTTCTTCCTCAACATATGCAACCAGGCCCATGTGTTTTGGGGTACCTTTATTTGAATGTATTATTCCAAAATCTATTGTTTTATATGCATGCATTTTAATTTATGCAGATGGTAATTTATTATAGATCTCCTTTCAGACTTTACATTTTTAATCTCTCTCATTGTGTATGTAAGAGCCATGCATAGTCTTTGTGTACACCTAACCTGATGCTACACTGAGGCATTACGCTCCAGTGTGTATATCCACCACATCTCACCTGTCCATTTTCCCAGAGATGAACACTCAGATAGCTACTGACTCTCTACCTCCCCAGGCAGAGATGCAGGGAACATCTGTGTGCACATCCCCAAATGGAGCCATGTGAAAATGTATTTGGGGTATACACCAAGAAGAGAATTGCTGGCCCATCAAATATGTGTTTTCTTCATTGGACTGAGTTGTGCCAGATTGCTCTCCAGAAGGGCTGCACCAGCTTTGACTCCCACCAGCAGTGGAGGAGAGTTTGTTCCTCTTTTTCCTCATCCTTTCCAACCCTTAGCAGTATCCAAATTTCTGATTTTTGTCGGCCTGAAAGGTGTAAAATGATAGTCCAGTGACTTTTTATTTGCATATTTCTGATTATGAACATTTCATGTTTATATTAAATGACCAATCCATAGTAAAGTTGACGCACCAAGAATCAAGAAGAGTCCAGTTAACCCTGTTGTTTCGAGTTCCCCTTACAAACCTGGATCTGCTCCCCGGGTTTGGCATATATCATTTGGGGGATTACAGTTACTAGCCATGTGATCTTGAGAAAGTTGCTTTCCTTCTCCAGATCTCCATTTCCTCCACTGTAAAGGGGCATTAGACTAGATAATCTCACAGAGCCCTTCCAGATCTAGTATTCTGTGATTCAAATGATGTCATCTTGAACCATCAAACACTACATTACCCCTTTTGTATTAAATGCTCCCTCAACCAAAAAAAAAAAATCCTTTCAGTTCATTTTTCTATGTAGTAGCAATTTACTCTCCACTAACAGTCCGCATCTTTCCCTCCCACTTCTCCCAGACAGGAAAGTAAACTGCCTCTTAACACTCTCTCGCTGGCATGTGAACAGAACGACACCAATTTGTTCCCGCTGTTCTTTAGTCTCCTGCACAGCATTTGCCCAAATTGCAGACCTATCAAACTTGGCTGCCCCCAGTCAGAACAAGGGGAAGATTAAGACGGGCTTGAGCTCAGCCACGTGCTGCTGCAAATATGAAATGCAAAGAGGGTTAATAATATGACATTATCATCTGACAATCACATGGTGTTCATCATTCTTGGCATGAAGTAAATGCTATGCACCCCTATTTTGCAAGGGGGTGAGGAGGAACAAGTAATTTCTAAGCCTTCCCTCATTCAGCCTTTAATGAAAGAA
This sequence comes from Camelus dromedarius, assembly GCF_036321535.1. NCBI lineage: Eukaryota > Metazoa > Chordata > Mammalia > Artiodactyla > Camelidae > Camelus > Camelus dromedarius. The sequence goes on along the minus strand of NC_087472.1, from coordinate 30,423,978 downwards.
GATTTAAAAAAAAAACCTAAACAAAGTCCCTTCAAAATTCAGTAATAAAATTTCACTAGTTTGAACCATGTGAAATTGAAATTTTTGTAGGTAAAAACAGTTAAATATCAGCAAATTCATATGGTTCAACCTAGTGGGTATGGCATAGTCAAAAAGTCTCTTAAAAACTCTAGAAGGGTCATTACCAATGCTTCTTCCAGCAACTCTCATTTACAAATACGTTTTTGACTTGGGTTTCACTTTCCCCTGCCCCCAGGTTGCTTTCTGCCATGTATGCCAGAACCTATCATAATCTTTCTCAATCCTGTATCTCAGAGCCTTGGAACTTGTTCTTCCTCTCTCTGGAACATTCTTCCCCTCAGGCCAGATGTCACCACATCATAGAGGCCTTCCTTAACCACCTGATCCAATATAGAAGCCCCCGTCACTCCCTGTCGCCTATCCTTCTTTGTTTTTCTTCATCACACTTATCACCATCAGATTTTTACAATGTCTATGTTGTTCAACATCCACCTATCTAGAACAATCTCTGGCACGTAGTAGGTGTTCAGTATTTGTTGAATGAATGAGGAAATAATTTTCACAGTTGAAGAAGATGACATGTGCCTGTGTTCATTATGCCATCATCATTTTGATGAGTGAAACAAAATATGTACGATTGAGTTATTATATAATATTAGTAATAATAATGTCAGATAGCTTTTGTTAAGAGCTATTTTTTCCCTATTTAAGTACCTAGTCTCCGGCTTCTACTTATTCTTTATATGGCTTCTCATTTACCAGCTTCTCTAAGACACTTGAATTACATGGTGTACTCATTATAGATGATGGAATCTCAGCATCCCCCCCTCAACCCAATTCAGACAATGTTACCTTAATTAATCTTTATAAAAAGCTCACCTTTTAATATCTACAAAAGATACTTCTTTTTCAGAAACCTTCAAGCCCTGGGTTATTGATTACTGACAGCCAGATTTCATAACAACCTATAAATAGGGAACTGAATGAACTTAATACACCTATAATCAGCCCAAGAGCAAAAAATGAAAGGCGAGAGAGAGGGAAAGAACATTCTAAAGTCTTCTCGGTTCTTCTAAACATCAGCACTATAGACCAACAATGAGATTTTCCTACTGCCGGAAAGAGCTACTGCAGGCTTGGACTGAGCTAGGCATGCCTCGGACCTTTGTGTAGGGCAGGGATCTAGAAGTCATGTTTTGCAGCCAGATCAAACTTTGCAGAATAATGGTTTGTTATAAGGATACCTGATCTTTGAATGTCTCTTCTAGCCCCACAAACAGTGAGAAATAGTGAAGGTCCTAGACGTTGTCGATTCTAGTTCTCTGCCCTCTTCCTACATGATGCAAGTACCTACTGTTGAGTCAGATAATGGCTTCCCTTCTTCCCTCTTTCCCTTGCTTTCTTTTATGTTTACTTTTCTCCTTCAATTGAAAGACGATTCAAAATTTCAACAGCATAGACAAAGTTAATAGGTATACTGAAGTAGCTGTACACTATGTCCTTTCCTGCATGTGTAGAACATTCTCTATGGTGATAGGTTAGGCAGCAAAACTTTAGAAAAAGCATTAAGTGATTTGCTTTTTGGGGAACAAAATGGTATCTTAGAGAGATAAAGAGCAGATGTGATTAATGGTGGAGGGAGAGAAAAAGAAATAGTGAGATGGTTAGAGGAGTAGAAGCTACCAGAAGCTGTTAGTTGGAATGTATCTGAAATTGGAGCTCAATGTAATTCCTGACTCTAACTATAGCTAATAAGCTTATGAATTATAAGCTTCAGTTTATGGCATCAAGCTCACATTAACACAATTTTCTTAAATTCCAGTTTCCTTATCCACCCCTCTAAAGTAGTATCAATGAAAATCAAATCTCACGTGTACTAGTCTCTAAATATTTCCAAGTATTTAATTGCATAGAAGAGTTTACCACTGTTTCTAAAACAGGGTGAGAATTAGTGGCATGAGTACAGCCCAGGAAAGATAATGATTATTAGAGTCATTAAACAGTAGAGGAAGACAGATTGCTATCAAAACTACATCCACCTCATTGTCTAAGTCCAATGTCTTGGGTTTGTAAGACCTACTTTCAAGGAGCTATTAGATTCCATCTTTGCACCATGATGACCATTTGCTGGATAATATTTCCTAGGTTTATGGACTCACAAATTGAATAGGAAAGCTTCCTGAGATATAATGAAAAAAATTAAAATGTTTAGTGTGCTTTGCCACTCACCTGATACCTCTCAACCTCTTGCCTCCGTTGTAGTATTTTTATTAAAATAGTAAAAGAAACTAACATTTACTGAATGTCTACAAAGAGAAGAGTATTGGGCTAACTACTTTTATTGTATGGCATCTTATGTAATTCTCCAGTAACCCTAGGGGATACTGTTTGGCCCATTTTTGAATGAGGAAACTCATGGACAGAGAGATTAGTAACTTGCTCAAAGGCAAACATGTAGGTAATATCAGAACTGAGAGTGAACCCAGCTCTTTTGAGTCTAAATCCCACATGTTGTCTTTCTTATGTACTCCCTTGCTAAGCAATATGTTTCAATAAGATTGAACATTTAAAAATATTATTTAAATGAATAAAAACTTTCAGCCACAATTAGAAAGTGGCATCATTAAGTTATCAATGACAATTTAATCCAACTATATTTTTTTCTTCCAGTTTAGACTATAATATTTCTTCCAACCCTTAATTTTATGGGCATATGCTGGACTCTGAGGGACTGCCAAGTAGTTTGAAATCTAAAGATCTTCAGAGTTTAGCTTTTTTTCACCTAATAGCTTTGTGGTATTTGCAGTGACTAGAGTCTAAATTTGCTAGGTGAGTTCTATATGAAGTTTCTTATTGTCTCTATAATCCCACCTAATCAAAATCATTCTTCCCCAACGAATTTCAGTATTATACATCAAAGTAAAATGACATAACATTTTCACTAACGACTTACCTGAAGTTAAGCTGTTTTCAGTTTTTTGTTGTAGAAGGTTTCTTAGAATGATTATATGTGTAATCCCATTTCCTACTACTAGAGTTTTATAGTCTTACATAACGTTTTCTTTTAAATTTTTTGTGATCTTTTCAGTTCACAAAGAAAAGCACACTTAGACGTTCGTTTTCTCATTTGACCCTTAAGCCAGCTGTAGTAAACAGGTGATTTGTTAAAGGGAATAGTCAGGTCTCCTGATTCTCAGTCTCTTGTAATAGTTCTCTTATATATCAAAAAATGAAGACCCTATAGATAATGATAGCTAATGTGTGATGAGGATTTCCTATATGCTTGGCACTTTTTTCTTAGCAATTTATATGTGATACCTGATTTAATCCTCAAAACATTTATGTAAGGTAGGTACTTTCATCTTCTTTGTTTTATAGGTAACAGCTAAGACACAGAGTGGATAGGTATGAAATATGTGGGTGTTATTGGTCCTTAAACCTTGCCAGTATGATAGATTTAAAGCATTGCCTCACTTTTACTTTAATTTGCATTTCCCTGACTGTTAGTGAAAATTTTTGTCTTTATTCTTCTATGAATTAATTATTTATTACCTTTGCCCATTTTTCTATTGAGTTGTCATTTTTCTTCCAATTTAAAAGAGCTCTTTGTTTATGGATAGTAATCTTCTGTCTTTCATTAGTATTACACATTTTACTTTATGGTATTTTTGTTTATATTTTCTAATAGAAGTTTTTAATTTTAAATGATCAAATATGTCTATCCTTTGATCTAAATAGTTTAGCTTCCTTAGATTGCTCATATGCTCTCTAGGTTATAACATGTAGTACTCTTGATTTCTCACACAATTTGATTGCATTGTTGTTATTATTAATATTTTATTGAGATATAATTCACATACCATAAAATTATTTTAAACTGTACATATATAATGTTTTCAAAATTCATCCATATTGTAGTCTATAGCAGTAGTTCATTCCTTTTTATGACTGAATTAATAGTGCATTGCATGGATTTTAGTAATATATGTATACAAGTTTTTTCTGTAAACAAGTTTTTACTTTTCTTGGGTATTGCTGGGTCATATGGTAACTCTATGCTTAATGTTTTAAGGAATTGCAAAACTATTTTCCAAAGCAGCAGAATATGTATTATCACCCACCAACAGTGTTTAAGGGTTCCAGTTTCTTCACATCTTTGTCAATACTTGTTATTGTCTGTCTTTTTCATAGCACACCTAGTAGAAGTGAAGTGGTATCTTATTGTGATTTTGATTTCCATTTCTCTGATGACAAATGATGTTGAGCAACCTTTCATGTGTTTATTGGCCATTTCTATATCTTCTTTGGATAAATGTCTATTCAAATCCTTTGATCATTTTTAATTCTGCTATTTATCTTTTTATTATTGAGTTGTTTTTCCCCCACACATCAGCCCCTGGTAACCACTTTTCTTCTCTGTTCCTATGAGTTTAACTTTTTCTTTTTCTTAAGATTCTACATATAAGTGATACTATGCAGTATTTTTCTTTCTCTGGTTTATTTCATTTGGCATAATGCCCTCAAGATCCATCCACGTTGTCACAAATAGTAGGATTTCCTTCTTTCTCATGGCTGAATAATATACCATTATATATATATATACATATACACACACACACACACACACACACATATACATACATACATACCGCATTTCTTTATTCATTCATCTGTTAATGGACACAGGTTATTTCCATATTTTGACTATTGTAAATAATGCTCCAATAAACATGGGGGTGCTGGTATCTCTTTGATAATCTTGTTTTCATTTCCTTTGAAAATATACCAAGAAGTGGGATTGCTGGATCTTATGGTAGTTCTATTTTTAGTTTCTTGAGAAACCTCCATATTGTTTTCCATAGTGACTGTACCAATTTGCATTCCCACCAATGATGTACAAGGATTTCCTTTTCTCCACATCCTCACCAGCAATTTTTATCTCTTGTCTTTTTGATGATAGCCATTCTAACAGGTATGAGGTAATATCTCATTGTGGTTTTGATTTGCATTTTCCTGATGACTAGTGATGTCGAGTACCTCTTCACATACCTAGTGGTCATCTGTATGTCTTCTTTTTATTACTGAGTTTTACGAGTTCTCTATGTATTCTATATACTAGAATTAAGATTCTAGGTATATGATTTGCAAATATTTTCTCCCATTCTGTAGGTTTTCTTTTTACTTCTTGATGGTATCCTTTGAAACTCAAAGTTTTAATTTTGATGAAGTCCAATTCATTTAGTTTTTATACTTTAGGTGTCATATCTAAGAAATTATTGCCAAATCCAAGGCGCAAAGATTTACACCTATGTTTCCTCCTAAAATTTTATCATTTCAGTGCTTGCATTAGGTCTTTGAATTATTTTCAGTTAATTCTAACTTCATTTTGCTACATGTGGATATTCAGTTGTCCCAGCAACATTTGTTGAAAAGACTAGTCTTTCTTCCACTGAGAAGTCTTAGTACCCATTCCAAAAATCAATTGATGATGAATGTTAAGGTTTATTTCTGGACTTATCAAATATATTCCATTCATTTTTAGATCTATCCTATATCAAACTACACAGTCTTTATCACTGTGGCTTTGCCATTTTATTTGTTTTATATATGGCTTTCAAATACAGCAGTAGCTTTATACTGAGTTCTCCAACTTTGTCCTTTTTCAAAATTGTTTTGGCTGTTCTGAGTCCTATATGAATTTAGGATCAGCTTGTCAATTTCTCCAAAAACAAACTTATATGTTGGACCAATCTTTCATACCCAAGACAAATTCAGCTTGGTAATTATGTATCAGAGTAATACTGGCCTAATAGAATAAGTTAGGATGGGTTTTTTTAATGGTTTTTAAGAGCTTGTTTTAATTCTTTAAAACTTTGGTTGAGTTCAAAAGTGAAGCCATCAAGTCCTGAAATTACTATTTCAGTCTCTTTACTTGTTATTGGTATATGCAGATATTCCATTTTTTCTTTAGATGGTTTCCATAGTTTGTGTCTTTCTAGGAATTTGTTCACTTCATCTAGGTTATCTAGTATTTTTAGATTGTCTAATATTTTGTAGATTTCCCTTATAATTCTTTCATTTCAGTAGAGTTGGTAGTAATGTCTTCTATTTCACTCCTGATTTGAGTAATCTGAATCTTCTCTCTTTTTGTCTTGGTCAGTCAAGCTAAAGGTTTTTCAATTTTTCATCTTTTCAAAGAACTGACTTTTGGTTTTGTTGATTATTACTGTTATTTTTCTATTCTCTATTTATTTTCCTTATGGTTTATTTATTATTAGTTTCTTTCTGCTCGCATTGAGTTTAATTTGCTCTTATTTTCCTAGTTTCGTAAGGTGGAAGGTTAGGTTACTGATTTATGATCTTACTTTAAAAAAAATAGGCATCGACAGCTATAAATTTCCCTCTGAATACTCCTTTAGTTCATACTGAAAGTTTTGGTATGTTGTGTTTTCACTTTTGTTTATCTCAAATTAGCTTCTAATGTTTGTGATTTCTTTTGTTGTGTTCAGAAAATATACTTTATGATTTCAGTCCTTTAAAATTTATTGAGATTTGTTTCATAGCCTAACATTTGGTCTCTCTTGGAGAATATTCCATATGAACTTGAGAAGACGGAATTCTGCTGTTGTTAGGTAGAGTGTTCTATAGATGTCTGTTAGTTCAAGTTGATTTATTGTGTTGTTCAAATATTCTATTTCCTGTCTTCTGCCTAGTTGTTCTATCCATTATTGAAAGTAGGTTATTGAAATCTCCTACTAATTATTGCTCAATTGTTTATTTCTTCCTTCAGTTCTGTCAGTTTTTGCTTCATGAGTTTTGGTGTTTTGTTAAGTACATATATATTTATAATTGTTATGCTTTTTGATGGATTAATCCTGTTATCATTATAAAATATCTTTCTTTGTTTCTATAGTAAGAATTTTTGGCTTAAAGTCTATTTGTCTGATATTAGTATAGCCACTTTCCCTCTCTTTAATTACTGTTTTAATGGTATATGTTTTTCCATCCTTTCACTAGCAAAGTATTTATGTCCCAGAATCTAAAGTGTCTCTTGTGATATCATATAATTGAATCATATTTTTATCCATTCTCCTAGGTTCTGCCTCTAACCTGAGTGTTTAGTTCATTAACATTTGATGTAATTATTGCTAGCACAGGATTTACATTTGCCATTTTTTTTTTTGTTTCCTGTATGGCATACCTTTTTGTTCTTATATTCCTCTATAAATACTTATTTTTGTGTTAAATACATATTTTCTAATATATTATTTTAATTCCCTTGTCATTTACTTTAGCATATTTTTGAGTTATTATCTTAGAGATTCCCCAGTTATCTTAATTTACAATAATTTTGTTTGGATTAATTTCAATTTAGTTTCAATTGTATGCAAAATCTTTTTGAATACTATTTTTATCAGATTTTAAAATTAAAGTGTTGCTGATATTATAAAATGGATTGGAGAGCCTCCCATTGTTTTCTATGGCCTGGAATAATTTACATTACATAGGAATATTTAATCTTTAAAGGTCATATAAAACTTGATTGTAACCCGTGTTTCCTGGATGGAGTTGTTTTAAATGGTAACACATTGACCTTTCCAATATTCCTCTCTGATGATTGGTCTAGTCAAGTTTCTCACTTCTTTTTGTGTCAATTTTGCAAGGTTTTCAATGTTGTATCATAGAGTTTCATTATTTCGCTTTTCATGAGTATGTTTATTTCTTATTTCTACACGTCTGTTTTGCCTCTCTCTTTCTGAAACTGCAGCATTAAAAATTCATTTCCCCCACCCCTACCAAATGACTTTAGATTTATTTGCCCTTTCAATTTAAAAAAATCCATTTTTAGCTTTTATCTCTTCTGTTTTCTTAAACTTTATTTTGTTATTTTTCTAACTGTTTTGAAGATGAATACATTTATTTATTTTCTTTCTTCTTCTATGATGAAGCTATTTAATGCTACATATTTTTATCTGACTACAGTTTTCAGTGTCTTATAGATTTTAGTATATAGTATTCTCCTTTCCATGCCTTCTAGGGATTTTATAATTTCCTTTTATATCTGGGGTTATCTAGGAATGTTTCTTAATTTAGTTTCCAAGTCATTATGATTTTTATGTCCAACTTCGATCCAAGGGTTATCTAGGAATGTTTCTTAATTTAGTTTCCAAGTCATTATGATTTTTATGTCCAACTTTTTATCTCTAATATTTTTTGGATTATGATCAAAGGCTTCAACCAGTAAAATCCTTATTTTTTCATTGTTTTATGGTTTTCCTTGTGGCCAAGCACCTGATTAATTTTGTTAATGTTCCATGGACATAACAAAGAACGTATGTTCTCTGTTTGAGGAATGTAGGTTTTTATATGTAGTCAGTCAGTCAAGTTTGATTGATTGTTTCCTTCTATTCCTTTATATTATTTTTTTCTCAACCAGTCTGATCTGAGAAGGTATATATGATCTCCAACTATAACTTCATTTTATAAAGTTTTCCGTTTTATTTCTAATAGTTATTATTTTATGTAGTTTTATACACACATGCATATGGTTTTTAACATTACTTTAACATCTCTCTAGCTCTGTTTCATGCATTAAATGTTACATTCACTTTGTCTGATATCATGATTGCCATTTCGGCTTTTTCATTTTATCACTACCACCCCTACCACCATAACTCCTAGACTTTGCTTCCATTATTTAGTGGTTTTTGTTCCAAACTTGTGTTGCCCAGTATAGTAGCTACTAGCCACAAGCTGCATATGACTATGTTTAAATTTAACATAATAAAAATAAATCAAGATAAAAATTCAGTAACTCAGTTGTTACAGTCACATACCAAGTTCTAAATAGCCACACATGGCTGATGGCTAGTGTATTGAACAGAACATATGTGGACCATTTCTATTATCTCAGGAAGTTCTATTGGACAGCACTGCTCTAGACCAGGGATTGGCAAACTTTCTGTAAGGGACAAGATTGTAAACATGTTAGACTTGGCAGGCCTAGTGGTCTTTATTGCACTTTCCAGCTCTGCTTTTCATGTAAATCAGAAATAATACATAAATGAATGAGTATGACTGTGTTCCAAGAAAACTTTATGGATACGAAAAGTTTAATTTCCTATAATTTTCACGTTATGAAATAGTCTTATTTTGATATTTTTCAACATTTTAAGAATGTAAAAAAAAACAGTCTTAGCTCACAGACCATACAGAAATAGATGGCAGGTCAGATTTGACCTGTAGGCTATAGTTTGCCAGCCACCACTCTAGTCTCTTAGAGAGTTTCTCTTAAAGTAGGACCCTTTTAGGTTGAGTCCTTATTAAACATTTTAAACACTCCCAGGCTGTTTATCCTAATGTATGTATACCAATTCATCTCTTAATGGTGACCATCTTCTGTTTCAATTTATTTACCAAGTTGGATAGATGGAAAATTATTCTTTTTCATTCCAGAAAGTGTTTTCTGCACTGCACTTGAACATCCTTCAGTGCTCTTATTTTTTATTTAGGTTTTCATCTGTCCCTTCCAGCAACTCTGTTTCACTGAGCATATATTCAGTTTGTTCCGCTTGATCTTCTTCTCTCTAGCTGCTGGGTACCCTGAGATGAGGTTGTTACTTTCCACTGTCATCTTTTTTGGGATTCCGGTAGGCAGCATGTCCTACGTATCAGCAGTCCTGCAGTGAATGCAAAGTGCCTCTATCTCTGTAAGCCAGGAAAAGAGAAGTAGGTAGAGAGTATGGAAGAGCCTCCTGAGGCACTTGGAGGAAGTCTCCTTGCTCTCTTGTTTTTCTCATACTCTCCTAGTCTCAGGAAGGAAGGAAAGACTTGGCTCACTTCTTCAGTTTCTTCTTGTGTTTTTAGGAGTCAGAATGACCTGGCAATCTCATGTAAGGCCAGTATCAACCCTCTCCACAATGATTCATAGCTCTGCAAAAATCAGGATCTAACAATTTGCAGTCTTCACCTCAGAGAATCCATGATACTGGTCTTCATACACTTATATAGTGGGCAGGGGAGGGAGAAAGTCCTGTATCAGTTTTCTCACTAGGACCTAAGAAGGCCCCAGGTCTTGCTTATACCCAGCCGCGCATGGTACACATTTTGCTCAGTGCCATATAGTATCCATTTTGCTCAGAAAAAACATATAGCTTGTAGTTAGGAACTGAGGGAAAAGGTGCTATATATTCAGTTCACCCTGTTCCCAGAATCTCCCTCTTCTAAAATTTAATTAAGCAGTTCAGTTGCTTATCAGAGCATATGTGTTTCATTATACACACAGTCACACACACTCTAAATGAAAATTTTCTTTGTCTCAAACACAATTTGAAGTAATTAAACTAAATATGGCTAACAGAAAGTCAATTTATATTGATAACATATCTGAAGATGAACTTATATGTTCTATGAAATATATTAGTTAACTTACCCTAATCCGTGTTCTACAAATTATCTGTTGATTTCATTAGTTAGTTTTTTAAATATTTATTTTATTTATTTATTATCATTATTTTTTTCATTTAATGGAGGTACTGGGGATCGAACCCATGACCTTGTGCATGCTAAGCATACACTCTACCACTGAGCTATACCCTCCTCTCCATTACTTAATTTTTTGAATATAATAAAATGTTAGTTCTTAGAAGTCATCTAGTCCAACCTTATTTCTTTGACAGGTGAAGACACTGATATCTGAAAAGTTTAAATGATTATGATGGAGCCAAGTATAGAAACTTCAATCCTATGGTTCTTATTGTAATGTCCTTTATATTATATCCCTCTGAGAATGAAGACTGTCTGGCTACTCAAGCTGAGTGGATGAGCCTCATATCATTTGAAAATTGAAGATTTGTCAATAGAGTGATCCTGGTAATGGCAGGGAAAGGTTAATAGGATTTTCTATGCTATTATCATTTTAAATTTTAAAGAATATAGCTCCTTCTTCCAAGATGTGTTTCCCATGTCATGATTGTAGTTAGTTAACTATAAATTAACACACACATATATATAAATCAACCTATATATATATACATACATATATATATCTATATATGAGGACCAATTTATGTATATGAGAGATAGTCTAGGAGATCTACAGGTATAAAATATGTAATATAACCACCAGGCAGCTGAATAATCACAGTGAGACAAAGGGATTAAAATATTGATGGGGCCAATAAGCTGAATCTGTGCCCAGCTGGCCTTCCTCCAGGAAGCCATCTCTGATTTGCCTCCCCTGGAGGTAAACATTGAGATCTTCTGTCACACATGGCTTATCACAGCCTCCATCAGCTGTGGGGGTGTGTATTCACCTTATCTTCCTGCCTCTTTAGGGAAAAGGCTGGTCATACATCCATACAGCCCCAGTGACAGGAACATAGAGGGTACTCAACAAATGTCTGTTAAATGAATAAATGAGATTCTATTCCTGCTCTTCCCTGGAAGCAGTTCCCACTTGCGGGCACACAGAAATTACTCAATAAACGTGTGTAATAGGAAAAGAAATACATGGCCTGGTTCTTATTTTAATAGAGCTTATATTCGAATTGAGAGTCAATGTTATGAAAGTAAACATATATCTAGTGTAAGACTCCATACTGTAAGTAACAAGATGCTAAGAGAGCTTGAAAGAGGGAAAGAGCTCTGTAAGTTGAAGACCTCAAAGGCTTCATGGAAGCAATAGATTTTGAAGTAATCCTCAAAGAAGAATATGATTCATAGCCAGGATAACTATATAATTTGTTGTCCAAACCAGGAAACTTTGAGAGTGGAAGAAGGTACCTTTAATTGTTATATCAGGATAACAGGTTTAAACTGAGATTGTCTGAGGTAAATTTGGACAAATAATCTCCATATTAATAAAAGGAGAAAGCAGGGTTCAGGCCATTCTAAATGAAGGGGATGATTTAAAGGAAAAGACAAAGGTAAGGATGAGTGGGTATGTTCTGAATAAAAAAAAAGATGGTTCATACGGGGTGCAAGTAAGAAAGAAAATTAAAAAGTGCCTTGAATGCTAGGCTAAAGAGCTTGATTTTACTCCATGAAAATAAGAACAATTTAAGCAAATGTGATTTTCAAAATATTTAACAGCCAGCATGTCATGGGCACTAACAATGGAAAGTAAAGCCATCACAGTGCATACCAGCTGAATATCAATTGTGCACTTAAGATTGGGGTACAGGAGAGTGACATGATGGAATTGGTGTCTTAGAAAAATGAATGTGACAGTGATGTGCAGGATCAATGAAGAAAAGAACAGGGACCAGCAAATGTGTTTTGTGAATGGCCAGGTGGTATATATTTTAGACTATATGGTCTCTGTTGCAACTATTGAACTCCACCATTGTAGTCTGAAATTAACGTTAGTTAATACGTAAGCAAGTAAGAGTGGCTGTGTGTGGATAAAACTTCATTTACAGAAACAGAGAACAGGATGGATTTGGCCTGTGGTCCATAATTTACTAACCTCTGAACTACAGGTAGAGAGACTAGTTAAATAATAATTATAATATTTTAGGTCCTTAGCCTAGGCTAGGTTTGTAATAGACTCAAAATTTAAAATAAATACATATATGTACATAATATATCTCCCCAAAATATTAAATAGTTATAGTTGTCTGGATAATTTAGGTAAAGTCCATCTTTAGCAATCTGAAAGAGCCAAATAATTGAGGATAAGGTGTTTTTACCTGTATTATCCAGATCACTTCTCCCCTTTGCTTGTCCCTATTAACAGGTGCCTAACCTTCAGAAAGTATGTGCCTATGCACATACTAAAGGGATTGAATGAATAAAAACAACCAGTGAACTCATTCACTTAAACAGATGCCATATCCACACTTTAAAATTTTCACTAAACTGTATTATGAATCCAATGAAGATTTTGAAGAGATAGCTACAAACCAAATGAATAAATATGTTGAGGGATTATTAAGTACTAAGAATTAACCAGAGAAGGTAGATGAAATATCTGAGAAGCAATTGTACCTTTGGAACAAGGTCTCTGGGGGAATAGTAATGCAATCTTCTTAGGCAGGGACAAAAAACTTTTAAGACATTAGTAAAGGAGCAAATAAGAGCATTTTAAATAGCACTAAGTGAGCACTGTGTTATATGAATTGAAATAAAGAACACACTGACTTTTGAAATACTTGATGTGGGCAAATGGAGGTATTTAGAAAGCAGAAATAGGTATTATCAGTGCGATGTGACTGTGCCAAAAAAATGGAATTGTCCAGTGACAGTCAAATGTAGCTAATAGAGTTAGGGGTAGGAAGAAGGGATAACACAGTAGACTCTGGCAATAAAAGAAGTTTATTGATCACCTCTATCCAACCTGTATCTACTGGAAACCTAAAACTGTCCACTAAGAAGTTAGAATGTCAAATCCCCATCCAGTGGTTTAGTCAGTGGTCAAGAGAAAAGTTGAGAAAATGTCAAAGAAATTATACCAGCATGGTACCAGAACTTCTGGTCAGTTTGGTCAGGTCCCTCAAATTGCTGATCCTTTTGTGAGTGGGCCTAGGGGAGGAAATTGCAGTTTTTTGGTATTTGCTAAAATTTACCAGATTGATTGCATGGTCAGCAATTAAATTGTTAATGAAACCAATTTGGTAACTGGGTAATTTAGTGACCTATATAGACACACCCTATATTACTTGCCATTCTGACTGCATTGTTGAGAAGAGGAGAAGACTGGGAGAAATTAACATTAAAAAAATAGTTCCCTTATACCAGTTCCTTATGGGATACCAAATATTCTATCACCAACAGGGACAAAATAGATAAAAATGACTCACAGGTAGTTCACAGACTTCAAATGTAGAGGGTCAGATGAGTAATCTTAAAACTGAAAAGGGAGGGAAATGGAGGAGTACAAGGAAGGATGACAGCAAACTTTTGATACAATTCTTGGCACAATCTCTGACTAAGTAATGTTTCTCTTCCTGTACCCTCCTTACTCCCTCCTGGCCTTGTTAGGTGACAGGCTGATCCATTAAATGACATGGTGCCAGTGACTAATAATAGCTTTAATGTACTCCTTCTCCAGAGGGTGTTTGCATTTTAAGAGGGGAGACTCTGGAGGCCTCATATGAAAGAACACATCTCTAATAGAAAAAAATTTCTAGCACACTGGTTAGTCTGAAGGGAATTAGGGGACTCAAAAGCAGTAAATCTACCCAGTGCCCCTCAAATCATCCGTGTTGGCAGACACCTATTCTTGAATATAAACCCAGCATGGATAATGGAATCATAGGACCTACCATACTAGGATGAGCACTTTTAATGAAGGGTTAAAAATATCGAATCCAGCTATTCCCAATTCTGGGTACATATTTGAATCACTTTTGAGCCTTTAAACAATAAGATGCCTGGAACCCTTGTCCACAGATTGTGATTTTATTGGTCTGGAATGAAGCCTAGCCATTGGCATTTTCAAAAAAACTCCCCAGAAGATTTTTATGTACAAAGAGATTTAAGAACCATCCACCTACCCTTACACTGTTAGGGTTGGAAGAGCCCTTATAAGTCATAAAGACCAATTTCTGCCTCTTGACAATTTTGTCAAATGACTACTAACTTCTGCTTGCGCATCTCCAGGGGAAGAATTCTCCAGGAAGTTCCCAATCTCTAAACATTATATACTGACCAGCTATAGCCAAGATACTCTTCTGGGAAGCAAGGGAAACAGTGAGAATGTCTCTATTTTCTAAGGCCAATTGCATACCCCAATCTTAGTAACCAGGACTCAAACATATTCAAAACTAATCCCTCCCCCCAAAAAAAGCACAGTTACCAGGAAAAAGAGAGAGAGAGTAAAAGACTGTTTCAACATCAGGAAGTCCAGTAAGGAAAATGTACTTTCACGTCTGCCTATTGTCATCCTGCAGCTGAAATGGTTACTTGTTCATCAAACCTAACAACCTTAAATGTCATGCATCTTAGCCAAGGCTAAAGGAATTCTAAATGGGTAGTGGCTTAGAACAGTGTCTTCCAAACTATCTGTAGACAAACCATCATTTAAAATGCTTTGTGCCCATTTCTTCTCCCTTTCCCTCTTTGATGACAGCAGTTGGTGCTTAACTTCTGACACCCTTACCCTGTTTTCCTTTCACATTATCCCTCATTTTTGGAGATTTTGAAAGAGAACTTATATTGTTTACTTTTCTGTAGCGGTATCTTCCATAGCATGTTCTGTAGCACACTAGCACCATGGAATGTTTATAAGCATTTATTGAAACAAAAGCTTCCACAGTCAAATTGTTTTAAGAAATACTGGATTCAACAAAGCTAGAACTGATGTCTTTATTGCAGGACTTTATAGAGAATTTATTATGTTTACATGCATTGTGAATCTCCAAGAGGAAATTACAGCACTTCCCAGATTTGCCCATGAGAATCTTTTAAAATGAAGCACCCAAAGGATAGTATATTATAGAACAATCTTTATGATGGAAGAACTGGTCATCATTGTAATCTAGGTTGAGGAATACTAGTTTGGAAAGCATGGTCAGAAGTGGTAGGAAACTTGGTGATGAGAGGCAACCTTGTCCCTTGGCTTATGTTTTATATCTAAACCTTTCATAATTTTAATTTTTCCTTCTACCTGGAAACCTTCTTCAGCCCCTGTAGCTGGTACTGATTTCTAGCTTCTCTTCCTTTAACTCCTATATGCTTGCTGACTGTGGTAATCTAGTCCCAAGTACTAGGGAAATAAGTATTTTTTTCCTGTTTCATTTTTCTTTGTACAGTAAAACTGCATTTCATTGTCATCCACATAACCAAACTTCTCAGTTAATCCATATTCCACCACTCCACCAACCCCACCTCCCCTCACCCTGACACCCACCTCCTACACCCAGGATTTATATGATTTGAATTGTACAAAAACAATATTTGACCATTTTGACCACAAAAATGGCAATTTCTATTTTCATATTTTTAAATTACTGTGTAAAAGTGTTCTGCATTATCACCCCAGCATCCTACCATCCTCTTAAGTCCATTATTAGCATTGTTGGCTAGTGATTGCTGTGGTCCCAGTGATGACCTGAATCCTGTCGCCCTCAACCAACAAGTAGAGCTTCTATGGCACTCAGTGTTAACAACTCTAAGGGCACTCTGGACTGTGTAGGGTTCTTACTGCACTCTTTTTTGCCCTCACCAAGACTGTTGATATCCAGACATCTCTTTAAGGACTGGTTGTCATACTATTGCATTGATCTTCTTCTGACCCAGATCCTGAGTTCCTGTGCTCAGTTCTCCTCTGTTCCACAAATATTTGTTCATCTCTGTATTTAATCCATAACCCATACCTATCTTTGTACACGGATTCTATGCTGCCCTCCTGCTTATATTTAGCCCTCTGGGCATTGATCCCTGTCACTGATTCTGCCTATGCTGGCCTCCAATTAACCTGGACCTCCCTGAGTATTATTCTCAGCCCACATACTGTCATTTGAAACTTTTCTTAGATTCTTTCTGTTTCTTTTGATCCCCTGAATACTATTCCCAGCTTCATCTTTATGATTGACTTCAGTGTTTGAACCAATTCCCCACTGGGCCTTTAGTGAGACTGTTAGACACAAGCCCTTAAGTCCAACTTGACCCCTAGTTCTGGTCCTTCTTTGTTTGTCTTATTTTTCAATAATCTTTGACCCAAGCATGGCAGTCATTAGACTTCTTTTAAAGGCAAGACAATAGTTTAATTTAACCACTTTATAAATTTTTCCAAGTCATATATTATACAAGGAAATTTGATGAAATAGGAAAAATGTTTATGATATGTTACTGATATTATAAAAGTCCAGATCCAAAAGCTTGTGTACAGCATCATTCCAATTTTTTAAAATGCATGTCCCCCCCCAACTCCCCCTCCACATGCTTGCATGGAAAAAAGACAGAAAGATTATGTATAAAAATGTTGTCAGTGGTTTTCTTTGAATGATACAATACACCAATACATGTTTCTTTACCCTTTTCTCTATTTTCCAAGTAATCTATAATGAGCATTTTGAATTTTTGTACTTGAAAAAATACATTATTTTTAAACAAAATTTTCTAACGAGTCAAAACTGTAATTATCATCTTAATATTTGATCACTGTGGCCAAAGGCATACTCCCATTTGTAATCTCACAGAGTATGCTTTCTGTGGCTCAGCACAAATCAGAATACCACTCTCTTCAACTTCTCTTTTATTGAACTTTATCTGACTTACAATGTTGTGTTAGTTTCAGGTGTACAGCAAAGTGATTCAGTTGAAATATACATATTTCAAAGAATATATATATATTCTTTTTTAGATTCTTTCCTATTATAAATTATTACAAGATATTGAATATCATTCCCTGTGCTATACAGTAGGTCCTTGTTATTTATCTATTTTATATCTAATAGTTTGTGTCTGCTGATCCTCAACTCGTAATTTATCCCCTTTTTCCCCTTTGGTAACCATAAGTTTGTTTTCTATATCTTTGAGTCTATTTCTGTCTTATAAATAAGTTCATTTGTATCATTTTTTAGACCCCACATATAAATGATATCATATAATATTTTTTTTCTGTCTGGCTTACTTCACTTAGTATGATAATCTCCAGGTCCATCGCTGTTGTTGTAAATGGCATTGTTTCATTCTTTTTATGGCTGAGTAATATTCCATTCTATATATATACCACATCTTTATCCAGTCATCTGTTGATGGATATTTAGGTTGCTTCCATGTCTTGGCTATTGTAAATAGTGCTGCTTTGAACATTGGGGTGCATGTATCTTTTCAAATTAGAGTTTTCTCTGGATATATGCCCAGGAGTAGGATTGCTGTATCATATGGTAACTCTATTTTCAGATTCTAAGGAACCTCCATACTGTTCGTCATAGTGGCTGCACCAATTTACACTCCCACCAACAGGGTAGAAGGGTTCCCTTTTCTCCACATCCTCTCCAGCATTTATTATCTGTAGACTTTTTGATGATGCCCATTCTGACTGGTGTGAAATGATACCTCATGGTAGTTTTGATTTGCGTTTCTCTAGTAAATGGCAATGTCAAGCATCTTTCCATGTGCCTATTAGCCATCTGTATGTTCCCTTTGGAAAAATGTCTATTTTTAGGTCTTCTGCCCATTTTTGATCGGGTTGTTTGTTGTTGTTGTTGTTGTTGTTTTTGATACTGAGCTATATGAGCTGTTCATATATTTTGGAAATTAATCCCTTTTCCATAACATCATTTGCACATATTTTCTAACTTTCCATAGGTTGTCTTTTGTTTTGTTTATGATTTCCTTTGCTGTGCAAAAGCTTTTAAGTTTAATTAGATCTCATGTGTTTATTTTTGCTTTTATTTCCATTACTCTAGGAGATGGGTCCAAAAAATACTGCTACGATAAATGTCAAAGAGTGTTCTGCCTATGTTTTCCTCCAGGAGTTTTATAGTATCTGGTCTTATATTTAGGTCTTTAATCCATTTTGAATTTATTTTGGCATTTGGTGTTAGAGAATGTTCTAATTTTATTCTTTTACATGTAGCTGTCCAGTTTTCTCAGCACCACTTATTGAAGAGACTGTCTTTTCTCCATTGTATAGTCTTGCCTCCTTTGTTGTAGATTAATTGACCATAAGTGTGTGGGCTTGTTTCTGGGCTTTCTGTCTTGTTCCTTTAATCTATGTGTTGCCTTTTCTGCCAGTAACATACTGTTTTGAATACTGTAGCTTTGTAGTATAGTCTGAAGTCACAGAGCATGATTCCTCCAGCTCCGTTCTTTCTCAAAATTGTTTTGGCTATTCAGCATATTCTGTGTTTGCATACAAATTTAGAATTTTTTGTCCCAGTTCTGTGAAAAATACCATTGGTAATTTGATAGGGATTAATTTGAATCTGTATATTGCCTTGAGTAGTATGGCCATTTTAACAATACTGATTTTTCCAATCCAAGAACACAGTATATCTTTCCATTTGTGTCAGCTTCAATTTTTTTCATCGGTGTCATAGTTTTTGGAGTACAGGTTTTTGCCTTCTTAGGTAGGTTTATTCCTAGGTATTTTATTCTTTTTAATGCAATGGTAAATGGGATTGCTTCCTTAATTTCTCTTTCTGGTATTTTGTTGTTAATCTATAGAAATGCAACAGATTTCTGTATATTAATTTTATGTCCTCCAACTTTACCAAATTTATTGTTGGACTCTACTGGTTTTTAGATGGCATCTTTAGGATTTTCTATGTATAGTATCATGTCATCTGCAAACAGTGATAGTTTTACTTCTTTTTTCCAATTTGGATTCCTTTTATTTTTTTCTCCTCTGATTGCTGTGGCTAGGACTTTCAAAACTATGTTGAATAAAAGTGGCAAGAATCCTTGTCTTGTTCCTGATCTTAGAGGAAATGCGTTCAGCTCTTGAGCATTGAGTAAGATGTTAGCTGTGGGTTTTTCATATATAGCCTTTATTATTTTGAGGTATGCTCCCTCTATGCCCACTTTCTGGAGAGTTTTTATTATAAATGGATGTTGAATTTTATCAAAAGCTTTTTCTTCATCCATTGAGATGATCATGTGGTTTTCGTCTTCAGTTTGCTTTCAGTGTGTCACATCGATTGATTTGCAGATATTGAAAAGCTTTGCATCTTGGGATAAATCCCATCTGATTATGGTGTATGATCCTTTTAATGTATTGTTGGATTCAGTTTGCTAGTATTTGTTGAGGATTTTCCCATCTATGTTCATCAGTGATATTGACCTGTAAATTTTTTGCGTGTGATATCTTTGGTTTTTGGTATCAATGTGACGGTGGCCTCATAGAATGAGTTTGGAAGTGTTCCTTCCTCTGCAATCTTTCTGGAATAGTTTCATAAGCATAGATGTCTACTCTTCTCTAAATGCTTGGTAGAATTTACCTGTGAAGCCGTCTGGTCCTGGATTTTTTTGTTTGTTGGGAGTTTTTAAGTTACTGATTCAGTTTCATTACTGGTACCTGATCTGTTCATATTTTCTATTTCTTCCTGGTTCAGTCTTAGGAAATCATATTTTTCTAAGAATTTGTCCGTTTCTGGTAGGTTATCCATTCTGTTAGTATATTGTTGCTCATAGGAGTCTTTTATGATCCTTTGTATTTCTGTGATGTTGGTTGTAACTTCCAATTTTTCATTTCTGATTTTATTTATTTGGGCCCTCTCCCTTTTTTTTCTTGATAAATCTGGCTAAATGTTTGTCAATTTTGTTTATCTTTTCAAAGAACCAGCTTTTTGTTTCATTGATCTTTTCCATTGCCTTTTTAGTGTCTATTTTATTTACTTCTTCTCTGATCTTTATGATTTCTTTCTTTCTACTAACTTTGTTCTTCTCTAGTTGCTTTAAGTGTAAGATTAGGTTGATTTATTTGAGATTTTTCTTGTTTCCTGTGGTAAGCTTGTATTGCTATAAGCTTCCCTCTTAGAGCTGCTTTTGCTGCATCCCAGAGGTTTTGATCTTTGTGTTTTCATTGTCATTTGTCCCTAAGTATTTTTTTTAATTTCCTCTTTGATTTCTTCGTTGATCATTTGGTTACTTAGTAGCATATTGTTTAGCTTCCACGTGTTTGTGGTTTTTGCAATTTTTTTCTTGCAGTTGATTTCTAATCTCATAGCTTTGTAGTCAGAAAATATGCTTGATATGATTTTAATTTTCTTAAATTTACTAAGGCTTGCTTTGTGGGCCAACATGTGATCTATTCTGAAGAATGTTCCATGTGCACTTGAGAAGAATATATTCTCCTGCTTTCAGATGGAATGCTCCATAAATATGAATTGAGTTCATCTGGTCTAATGTGTAAGGCCTCTGTTTCCTTATTGATTTTCTGTCTGGATGATATCTCAATTGATGTAAGTGGAGTGTTAAAGTCCCCCACTATTATTGTGTTACTGTCAATTTCTCCTTTTACGTCTGTTAATATTTGTCTTATATATTGAGGTGCTCCTATGTTTGTTATATCTTCTTCTTGGATTGATCCCTTGATCATTATGTAGTGTCCTTTTTTGTCTCTTGTAACAATAAAGTCTATTTAGTCTGATATTAGTTTTGTGACTCTGACTTTCTTTTGATTTCCATTAGTGTGGAATATCTTTTTCTATCCCCTCACTTTCAGTCTGTGTGTGTCTCTAGATCTGATGTGAGTCTCTTGTATACAGCATATATAATGCGTCTTGTTTTTTGTATCTATATAGCCAGTCTATGTCTCTTGATTGGAGCATTTAATCCATTTACATTTAAAGTAATTATCGATATGCATGTTCTTATTGCCATTTTGTTAATTGTTTCGGATTTGTTTTTGTAGGTCTTTTTTTCCCTTTCTTTTGGTCTCTTGTGATTTGACTATCTGTAGTGTTATGTTTGGATTCATTTTTCTTTTTTGTGTTTGTATATATCATAGATTTTTGGTTTGCAGTTACTGTGAGGTTTTGGTATAGCAGTCTTATATATATATATATATATATAAGACTGCCATATATATATATATAATGATTGTTTTAAGTTGCCTATCTCTTAATTTCAAATGCATTTTAAATAGCCTTCATTTATACTCTCCTCCACTCACGATTACTGTTTTTGATATCATATTTTACATCTAATTGTTTTGTGTATCCCTTAACTGCTTACTGTGGATACAGGTGATTTTATTAATTTTGTCTTTTAACCTCCCTACTAGTTTTGTGTGTGGATGATTTCCTACCATTACTGTATGTTTGTCTTTACCATTGAGCTTTTTCATTTTGTAATTTTGTTGTTTCTAGTTGTGGCCTTTGCTTGTTTACCTAAAGAAGTTCCTTTAACATTTGTTGTAAAGTGGATTTGTAGTGCTGAATTTTTTTGGGTTTTGCTTGTCTGTAAAGCTTTTAATTTCTCCATCAAATACGAATGAGAGCCTTGATGGTAGAGTATTCTTGGTTATAGGTTTTTCTCTTTTATCACTTTAAATATGTTATGCCATTCCCTTCTGGCCTACAGAGTTTCTGCTGAAAAATCAGCTGATTGCCTTATGGGAGTTGGGTGGAGCTGGGTCTTGGCCCTTTGGTGGTCAGAGCCATATCTAGGGATGTGTCTAGAGGAGGCTGTGGGCTCAGGAAATCTTTAGGTAGTCTGCCAGCTGATGGGTGGTGCTATGTCCCTGCCTGATTAGTTGTTTGGCCCAAGACATCCCAGCATTAGAGCCTATAGGGTTTTGGGTGGAGCCAGGTCTTGGCACCAGTGAGCCAGTATGTCAGCCTCTAGGAGTGTTCACAAGGTTGGGTGTTCCCCAATATGTCTTCCACCAGTGTCCATGTCCCCAGGGTGAACCACAGCCACCCCTTGCCTCTCCAGGTGACTCTGAAAGAACAGCAGGTGGGTCTGACCCAGGCACCTATCAAATTATTGCTTTCACTCTGGTTCCTGGTTCATGTGAGATTTTGTGTGAGCCCTTTAAGAGTACAGTCCCTATTTCCTCCATTCCTTTGGGGCTTCTGCAATTAAGCCCTGCTGGCCTTCAGAGCCAAATGCTCTGGGGGCTCATCTTCCTGGTGTTGAACTCCCAAGATGGGGAGCCTGACATGGGACTCAGAACTCTCACTCACTGGGAGAGTCTCTGCAGTATAATTATTCTCCAGTTTGTGGGTCGCACATCTGAGGGTACGGGATTTTATTATATCACGAATCTACCCCTCCTGTCTATCTTGTTATGGTTCCTTCTTTATGTCTTTAGTTGTAGAAGATCTTTTCTGGTATGTTCCAGTCTTTTTCATCAATGATTGTTCTGCAGATAGTTGTGATTTTGGTGTGCTCGTGAGAGGAGGTGAGCTCAGTGTCTTTCTACTCTGCCATTTTGGCTGCTCTCCCTTCAGTTCTTTCATAAGCATTTTTCTCTCTGTGAAGTGGGTGGGACTTTTGGACAGCTCCTTAACCAATCTTCAAGCTGTTGCCTCAAGTGTAAACTATGGCTGCAATATCTGTCATAATTTTATACTTCTGAGTTTGCAGTTTTGGCATCCAAGATTCTTTTCTCCCCTAATTATTCCCATGTAATTAGGGTAATTTTGCAGCATTCTCCTTGATTCTTACGGTCTCATGAACTAGATTCTAAACCATATATTTTATATGATATACAAGTAGGAACCAGGAAATGTTTTGAGACCTTTACTTTTTCATCCATGTATAACTTTACTGCATTCTAAATATAACCTTACAGAGTGGGCATAAACTTTGATATGTCTCTCGCTAGTTGATATTAAGCTGCTTTGTTGTTGTTGTTGTTAAGTCCTGGTATTATGTTTTTATTAGATGATCCATTTCTGCTTGGACATGTTTCCACAGTTAGTTCAAGTGCTAAGATTTTGTTAGGCTGACTCCTGATCAATTCCTTTAGCAGTTAGAACTTCTCTTCCTCTCTCTTTGATTAGTAATATAATCACTGTGCTTGGACTGTTAAAATTCATTAAAGAGATGACTTTAGTTTGTATTTTCAGTGTTCCAGGTCAGTTATATGGTCCCTGCTATTCATTTATTTTCCTTTCTCTTTTTTTCCACAAGGCAAAAAGCAAAAATTGACTAACAAATGAACAAACAAGCAGACAACCAACAAAACATGGAGAAAGAACAGACCACATAGCCTTATCTCTCCTGATAGTAAAATAAACCTACTGTGACTGGATTGTTGCCATTAGAAAGTGGTACTTTTCCACTTTTCAGACAGACCCAGAATTTGAATTTACTGTGTTCCTAGAGACTGTGTCTTAAAGTAAGTCACATATGGCAGGATCTTATCTGCGCATGTGCCAAAATCTGACTGGATGAGCTGTTGCTTTTTCTGCTTGATCGTGGACAGAAAATGACGAACAAGTGGTTAAAGGCAATGAGAAGTGAACTTAGTGTCCTAAATAGTGTGGTGGAGAGTTTGGGAATGCAAGGAGAGATAACTCCCTGTGTTATTTTTTCAATACTATTATTATTAATAATATTATTATCTTCATTTTAGAAGTGAGGAGACTGAGGCATAAGGCATTGAGTGACTGGCTCAAGATAACACACAGATAGTAACACAGATTAATTTAAAGGATTAGATTCAAACATGGGAAGTCTGGCTCTAGAGTCCATGTGCTTAAATATTACACTATTTTTTAAAATAAATTACATTCAGTTTAAACATTTATATACCATGAACTATAAAGGATGCATAATGGGTTGTGATATCAACTTGTAATTTTCCTTCCTTAGAGAAAGAGTATGACTCTATCTGTTCCGTATGGCCAGCATTACTCTAACCACTCTTTGAGTTCATGAGGATGTCCTCTTTCTGCTTCAGGATTCATCATCAAATGGCCTAACCTGTTAAAAATGGAGCTTACAACCTTTAGAAAGAAAGAGCTCCACCCCTCTGTGTTTGTTTTTTTAATTCAAGCAAAGAAAGTGACTGGCTAATCAAGGAGAGGTTTGGTGTGTTGTGGAGTGATGTCTAGGAAAGGGAAGGCAGGTGATTTCTTTTTAATTCCTCAGTTAAAGAGACAGAAGATAGTGCCTTAGAGTTGAAGCTAAAGTTGTTTCCATGGCTCTGGCTACTGCCTTTGCAGCACAATGGGCAACTATGGAATTGTTCTGTGCCTCTCTTGGGCCAGTAGTTTTGTCTCCTCAGTAGGTCAATAGACTAAGGTATACATAGTTTTGCTACCAGAAGCTCTCTTTCCAGAAGTCTACAGATGCTAAGAAGGTGGCACTGAGAGAGGAGTTACTTGAAAAAGTGTCAACCCATAGCTTTTCAAGGGGATGCAATTACATGGGGGAGGAAGCACAGCATCGTGGTCTGCAGCTGAGACTGGAGCCAGGTTGCTTAGGTTTGAATACAGGCCTCCCTGTGTACTGGCTTCATGATGGTGGGCTGTTGGCATAGCCCAACTTTGCCTTAAGTCTCAACAGTAAAATGGAGATGGCCACATAACAGTATCAAATCTACTTCATTGTGCTGTTTTGAAGGTAAATGGATCAATATTTGTAGAACTTTTATATGCCTGTCACATAATTAGTGCCATGTGAGTGTTTATTAAAATAGAAATAGGGCCCCATAAAGTTGGTTTCCACACTTATTACTTAATTTTTGTTTAGTATTTAAAGAGTTGTCTTTATTCACTGTTAAAAGTAAAAACCTTTGTGTCTCTCCAACATTGCAAATAAAGGTGTTCAGTGCTTTTAAGGAGAGAAACTTCCCCTTTCTCAGCATTTTCTTCCTGCAGCGGTAATGGGTGACTTTTTCCCTCTGGTAACTCTTCTAGCAAGAAAACTGCCTTTAAAAAAAAAAAGTCCAGTTACAAATCCAAACTTGTGTCAGAACAAAAGTGAGATGATAAATGTGAAAGCACTTTAAGAAGTTAAGAGGGCCTGAGATTCTGTGCTAAAGCCTCTTTGAGATGGACTCTTTGGGATGGCCAATTTTCAAGGGTATCTGGTCCAGAAATATAAATGTCAGCAGTTAAGACTAATGATAATACTAGTAATAACAATGACACGAGTAATTAGCACTTACTGAATCCTCACAATGGGCCAGGAACTGTGCTCATGCATCACATGCATTATTTCACATAAACTCTGCTTGTTGCTACTGCCTCTGCTGCTGTGTCTCTGAGAACTTGTTTGTTCCTTTTCTTCAGCTAGGAGGAAAGAACTAAGACTTCACAAGAAGAAATCAGTCTGGCTTTTATTTTTCTGACAATGAGGGAAAAGTACTCACTTCTTCCTTCTCTGCTTCTAAGTTGTTTTAACAGCTCTTTGAATCATTATTAATTCTTTACATAACCTTGTTAAAGTAGGCATTTTTAATGACAACAAGCTCATTTTAATGATACCAAAAAAGCATCCTCTTCAAAGAAAAGGAAGGGATGCTCAAAGAAGGGAGAGAACAAAAGGAAAGGAGGGAGGAAGGAGTAGTAAGGAAGGGAAGATAATTCTGTACCCAAATGATTAAAATAATAGGCCAGAAAACAATATCACCAATATCTAGGACACCTATACTTTCTCTCCCGCTCTTTTTCCTCTCTGTTTTTCTCTCTCTCCTCATTTTGAGTTAGGGGGAGAGAGAGAGAGAGAGACAGAGACACAGACACAGACACAGACACACGGAGAGAAACTGTCTTAAGTTCTTGAGTCAAAGAGAAAGACTAGAACCTTTGTTTCATGCCAACCAAAGTCATCCTTTTAAGATCCTTGCTGCTTCTCTAAGAATTGAGCTTCTGGAGAATCCTACATATACTATCTAAGGACAACAGGCCCCAAATAGAGTCACTTGTGCTAAGTCCCACATCACTGACTGAGACTTAATAACTAACTTAATTACAGCTTCAGCCTCCTCCAGGAATGGAATGAATCTTAAACCAGTCAATCTGGAACTACCTAGTCAGCATTAGTGAGGTAACACCTGCCTGATAGACCCCTGCTTTCCCCTAAAGAAAGGTGACCTTGCCACAAATAATCAGTTCTTTGCTAGTGTAATTTCCTTGTCCTGCCCAACTCCTGCTTATAAAACTCTGTCATTTTGTACAGCTTTTCCAAGGTCCTTTCTATTTGCTAGATGGGATGCTGCCCAATTCATGAATCATCGAATAAAGCCAATAATATGTTTAAAATTTACTCAGTTGAATTTTGTTTTTTAACAACACTAAACCCTCTCATTATTTCCAAACAATCTCTCACTGGTGTTCTGGGATTTGGTGGCTTGGTGCACAGGTGGTAAAAGTTTATTAGATACGCTGCTATAGGCAACAGCGGGCCACAGACACAAGGTGTCTGTGTGCTCTGAGGGTCGATTGTTGAGGTCTTTTATTAGGGAGGGTAACCTTTAACTCCTTGTGCTGATGTGACATCGGGAACAAAGAGGTTGCAGGGTATGTGATCAGCTCATGAACAATTCTCTGATTGGTTGATTTTGAGGTAACAGGGAAGCAGGGGTCGTTAAAGGGTACGGCTAGGGATTTTGGTAGGGGATTGTGACCAGTCCTGGTGGCCAGGCTTCTGGGCTTTGTAAGGCTGATCATTGTCTAGAGTAGTTAGTTCAGCTAAGGCAGGTAGGTATTTAAAAAGGAATGTTCTTTGTTATCTTTAAAGGGCAGCAACTGGATGTTTGAGGGGCCTTGGAGCAGGAATCTGCCAGATGTCTGTGGACCCCACAACTGGTCCCATGGACCACTTCAGAAAAGAATTTAAGAGGAACTGTGGGCAAGATGTGACCAGGTGCCCATTATGTTTAGTTTTTTTCTGCACTGGGGTAGAATTATCCTACCCCTATAGAGAAGGTACTTGTGTGGTATCCTGGAGGATGACCTTGCACAAAGTGGGGAACCTGAATTCCATAGATGACTGCCTGCTTTGCCAAAGCTATGTGACCCCACCCTGCCAGGTACCTCTAGGTCTTTTTTCCTCCCTGGGAGCATTTTGGCCTGCTTATACTCTGTACAGCTAGAGAAAAGACCAGAAACAGAATAATACCACATTTTAGGGCATTCATTTTCAGACTATTTAAATTTACCTCATGCAGGACAATGAGTATCACCCATCCTCCCTTAAATCTCTGACATAATCCCCTAAGCCATTTAAAGCTAGCTGGGAAGGTACCCATCAAATGAGAACAGGATCTAGATGTTGCTGTTACCATAGTAGCCTTCTGAATACACACAGAGTTCACTTATTGATATGCATAGTACTCACTGATGTGTACACAGGGAGTAATTGAGATGAGAATTTAAACATTGTTATAAACACTTGTGGGGGAGATCTTCCATGAGCTGGGGAGCCATTCCACAGATTTTGAGGCTTCAAATCGAAAGTCAGGAAATTGAAGTCTAGCAGAGTCTTTATGTTCAAAATTCATGCTCCAGACAAACCATAGTCTTTGGCTTTTAGCTGTGTTTCCTCTAGTCCAAGTAGGTTTGTCATGAACTTTCCTCGTCCTTTAGCGTAGTGCTGGGATCTGTGGGCGAAGAGGCCAGTTGGTTGTAAAGAATAGCAGCCCGCTTACTCAGGCTAGTTTAAATCACAAAGGGGCATTTTATGAGAAGGATAAATATGGGCCGTGGCTCTGGAAGGAGTGACAAGAAGGAAGCACCTTGTTTGTAGAGAATCCAGGCAGCTGTGTCTTCCTTTTTTTGCTTTTTACTACATGGTCTCTTCTTTGTGTATATTTGTTCTGTTCCACCATTTTCTCTTTACACATTAGCTATCTGTATCGATTCATGGTTTCTGTGCTTTCTCATAACTGTGGCTTTAAGTGACTTTGTCTTGCCACAGCACCACTCTGGCTGGCCTGACTTGAGATGACCTTATCTAATTCATTCAGTCACTGTGTCCAGATGATTGTCTTAGCATAGTTTATGGATTGATAAGTCTTGGGTTAGATGTTCACCCCAATCCAAAACATGACCTTTTATCAGAGACTAAGATGATGTGGACAGTTTCAGAGAAGGAAGATTTGACTAGGTGACACTTCATGTCTACTGTATGTGCCATCTGTGGATGTGAGAAAGATAAACTGTGTTAGTCAGGGCTCTTTTGGTGACGGAAAGCGCAGTTCAAGCTAGTGTAATCAAGAAAGGGGAATATATCAGGTCACATATCCGGAAGTTTCAGGAATAAGGCCGACTGGAGCAGAGAATACAAATAATATCCTTAGAAATTTCTATTATCTCACAGCTCTACTTTCCTTGTGCTGGAAACTATTCCCAGCAAAGTGATAAAGGAGAGCTTCAGCATCTCTAAACTTACATTCTACTAGCAAAACAAATACAGCAAAACAAAACAGAACAATAAGCTCCCTATCTCTAATAATTTCAACAAATGTCCCGAGATTTTCTCTGACTCAGTTGGTTTGATATCCCCTCACTCCTAAGCGAATTGCTGTGGCCAGGAGGATATTGTCCTTTTATTGGCTAATCCTGGGTTATTTGCCCATTTCTGGACCCAGGAGGGCAGGAGGGGTGATTAAGCCAAAAGAGAGAGGTGGACTCTTTAACCAGAAAAAAATGATGTTGGGCAAGTAAAAATAACTGATGCCTACCTCACTAGCACATACAGGATGAAAACCATGCCATTAACCTCATCTGCACTATGCTCAAATCAGTAGCTACCCAGCTTCAAGGGCAGCATGTACATTAAAAAGTCAAGCATGCTGCATTGATGGCAACTTTCCTAGTAAACCATCTATATATGCAAGGAGCTATGCAGCTATACAACTTTGAGGTTGTATGTTAATATATAAACAATACTGATATAATCAGGGTGTGGTGTTTAGCTGTTAACTCTGTGGGATAATCATCTTCTCTCTGGACTTCAGTTTACTCATGTGCAAATTAAAGTTGTGCCAGATAAGCTTGGTAAGGACCTTTGCAACACTGACATACAACTTGACTTCAGGTACTCAGACAGCAACCACCAGGAACACTCTTAGATAAGCATTTAAACATGGAATGATCCTCAACTCCAGGACCCCAAAATTATAGAAAGTAATTAAATCTTGGGTTATACCATCAGTACTATTCATATGCCTTGAACATGGGCCTTCTGTTTTAAATTTTTCTTTGTCGTTATAGAAATGGGTTTTCATTGAGTCATCCAAACTCACTTTCATCCAATTCTAGGCTGCATCTCTGAAACAACTGATTTCACTCGTGTGGCAGATATAACATGGTCAAAGTCAACTGGCCCATTTTATAGAAAGAAACCAAGAGAAAACTAATTTATCCATTAGAACTCTTAATGTTTTAAGTGATTAAAACCCAACCCAACCCAAAGTAATTTATATAATAAAAGGAGTATGTGGAGAGGACTTAATATAACTTAAAATTCCAGAGGTAACAAAGCTTGAAACAGCAGCTCAAGCAATGTCACTGACAACCCAGCGTCCATACATCTTCCTACTCTGACTTCTGCAGTACTGGATTCATCTTCATACTCCACTTGGTCGATACTTGGCAGCTCTAACCTCTCCCACCTCATGGTAGTAAAATGGCTGCTGCAATTCCAGACCTTTCACCCTCCTTGTATTACACAGAGGGGAGATAGAATTTCTTCTTAATAGTTTCAGCACAAGTCCTATTCATTCTCTGTAGTTGGCATGAATTAAGTCAAGTGCTCATCTTTTAATGAATCACTTTGGCCAAGGGGATGAGGTTTACTGATTTGTTTAGACCAGTCAGTGTCCACCTCTGGTTTTAGGGGTGGAACCAACCCTATCCAAACTGTAGTAACTGCAAATCAAGTAGGAGTGAATTCCTCAAAGGACAATCAGTGCATCATTGCTGGAAAAATGGAGTATGGCTGCTGGAGATGAAACTACAAATGTCTATTTTTAGCTAATGAAACTAGTAGGTCTACAATAAATCAAACCTACAGAACCATACTTTTTAGTTAAATATAAGAAAGGCATTTTTTTATGAAGATGTTTTGATTCTGTAACTGGCTCATTAATAAACAAACAACTATAAGGACTTGAAGAGATCTGAACAGGAAATACCTTTATTTTTTCATTCATTATTATATTAAATTATGCTATTGAGACTCTCCATTTCCTGCCCCACAGTAACCCCTGGGGAGAGTATATAGTTGTTCAGGTACTTTGAGTTATATGGACAACCTCATTTTGAACATTAAGACTTTTTTAGTTCATAAAAAAATCTACCCAATATAAAGTATACCTTCGGTTTCCTGTATTCTCTCTCCCTCTCCCTAGCTCAATTATCTGCAGTTAGAGAGGGGCTGATCTCTCTTTTTCTATTCCTCATAGCTTTTATAATCTTATTCTTTCATCCTCCAATTGACTGGGATTACAGAAGAATGAGGAAGTCTTTTTTTTTCCCACTTAATTGGTGTTTCTGACAGTTCTCTCTTGACTAACACTGGCTGGCCATTTTAACAGTCTTTGAAATCCAGGCTCTATAATGAAGCATGTTTTGGGGTTCTCGGAGGCTACTTTCCTAGATGCCATAACGTCACATAGTGTCCTGATGCAGGCATTATATGCTTCCCCTGACCAGAACTAATACACATTTTGAAAGGTACAATTTTTTAAATGGGAGCAGTAATTTACTGAATCACAGTGTAGTTCTTGCAGGAACATGGAAAAGCCTCCAGGCTCTTATGCACACTTAATGCAGAATAATCATAATAGCAATTGTGAGAAAGAAATATTTGTTATGTAAGCATCCTATTTTAGCCCTTTTTCACATGAGTTGTATACATTAAGCCTCTTCTGTCTAAGCCTCATTCTGTCTTCCTCTTTCATGCTTCCCATCCCTTACTCACCGCTCATCTTTTTGCAGATAAGAGTTCTACTACTGACTCTCCTCCTTTGGCCTGTTTCAACACTGACACCACCCTGTCCACTTCCAGGTCCATTTCAATCAAGTTGTGGGGTGCTAACACAAGGATGTTCTTAAGTTTCAGGCCCAGTCCTCCTTCCCTGCTTAGGTCTCTACTGCTGAATTCCATGTATGGATCCAGTATCAAGACCCAAATCCAGAGTATAAGGATTCACACTAAGTAAGGATATGTTCTTTTGGGTTTAAAATGTAAGATAACAGAACATAGAGAAGAAACATAGATACCCTATGGCAACACAGACTCCAGTCAACCATTGTTTTTATTTTTGGTTTTTTACCAGAGGGCCTAGATCAGAATAGTGCTAAGAGGAAATCTTCCAGAGCATAAAATATCCAGTTTAAGTTTTTACTTTGGCTCTTTTTTATATTCATTTGACAGGTCTTTGAACTTTTTGTCCTCTTTCCTCCATCCTCATACTATATTACTATATATATCTGACTTCTGTTCTTTGATTTCCTTTGCTAAACTCATTTCAACATTTGTTTTTGGCCTTTTGTTCACAGGAATATTACGGTAAGTGAGTTCCCTCATTCCATTCCTCTCTTGGTAATTTTGTGACATTTTTTCTACTCTATACTTACAAAAAAATGGAGAAGCATTTCATTAAATCTGATAGGCACAATGAGTCATTTAAGATAGTTACGAAACCCAATTCATAATAGTGCATCTTATTCCAATGTCCCTGGAGTTATTTATGGCCTAGGGAGGCAGAGTACTTTCTGTGTTCCAGAGGAAAAACAAAAAAAGAAAGAAAGAAAACCTTTAGTTGTTCTAAATCAAATTAACTTTGAATTAACTTATGAGCCAGCACATAACAAAGGAAGAACATATTCACAACACTTAAACCCATACACACATATAATCTCACATAAAACCTCACTTAAAAATTTGCCAAGAGCTTATTTTCCCAATTGCATACCTGTCTCTTTCTCTGGGGACAAAATTTCCCTCCAGATGAGTTGCTGTTTCAACTGGAAAAAAAGGATGTGTGATATATGCTAACACACATGCGCGCACACACATACACAAACACACACACACAATTAACAACCATTTTACTTTATAGCTTTAGAAGATCAACTAACAGTCTCCCTGCTCCTGTTCTTGTCCCTAGGGTCTCTGTTTTCAGCCATTCCCTGGGTCTTTCTCTCTCACTGTTCCCCGCCTCCATCTTACCCATGGAGATGGATAACTTTTACAGTTTACTTTTTGGTTTCAATCTCCAAAAAGTTCGAAACACAACTTTATATTTTGCTTTTTATTCTTTTTACTGAGTATTCTGGGTTGCATTATGGTTCTAATTGGATAGCTCCCTCTTCAGAGGCAACTCCAAGAGTTTTCTATTTTTCTTTTCTTTTCTTTTTCATTAAAGGTTATTACAAGATATTGAACATAGTTTCCTGTGCTATACAGCAGATGCTTTTTCCAAGAGTTTTCTCTAAGCAACCTCACAGTGCTTTCTGCTTCCTCCTTACCCTACCTTATAATCCAACCTTTATGCTCTACTGTCTCCATGCAGGGGAGAGATTCCTCTGCTACATCTGAACAGTCTCATAGGTTATCTTCCATGATAAGAGTTCTGGCCTCATGAATGTGCTTAAGACTCCTGTTAAGTCCCTGGTTTCTCTCTCTCAATCTCTCTCTCCTTTAATTATATTCTTATTTCTAGTTAATTGAAATTTCTGGAATTAGGAAGCTCTATCCTTAATTCTGATGAATTTACATTCCTTCCTGGCAACTAATTCCAATCGAAGGGCCAGTCTTTTTGCTGAACCCCTCACTCCAAGGAGGCAGAGTTCACTTTCTTTCTCTGGTTCCCAACTTTGACAGTTACCTTCTGCTAATAATTCATGCCACTCCTAAATAACTGTAGACTCATTGTTATCCTCTATAATATGTACTACTTAAGATCCAAAGAGTATTTGCAGGACACAGACATATTCAGATTCTCTTTGTGTAAATGTTCCTCAAAAAAGTTACTCATATTTGACCCTGAAACTAGACGTATGATATCTTGGCTAGTGCTGCTGTAATGTCTCCAACAGAGGTGTGGATCTTGTGGTACACAAGCGCTTGGATTTGTCAACTCACTCAGCAGACAGATAGTGAGCTCTTGCTACTCCTCTGGGTGCTGGTGATAGAAAAGGGAACAAAAAAGGGATGGTTCCTGCCATCATGGAGCTTTCACTTGGTGGTGGAGACACACAAAAGACAAGTAAACAGATTAATAAGGTCATTTGCAGTAGTGCTAATCACTGTAAAGAAAATAAAAGAGGATAACATATAAGAGACTGGGCCCAATTAGAGAAGTACTTTACAGTGAATGGTTAAGGAAGATCTCTTTGATGCTGTGGAAATTGACTCAAGACTTGAAAGGTGAGAGGGAACAAGCCATGTGAAGATCTGGAGAAAGACTATTTTCAGGCAGAGAGAACATCCCCAGCTAAGTTTGAGGTATTTCAGAAACAGAAAGAAGGTCAATGTGGCTGAAGCAGAATGAGTAAAGGTGAGAGTAGGAAGAAATGAGATCACAGAGATGGACAAGGGAAGCTTCTGCTAAGGAAAGTTTTGGATAAGCTGTATTACAATACACATAGATTAAGGGTCTACACAGACCACGGTTGCTTTTATAATGCCCTTCCCAGTAGGCTCTCTCAGCCTCTTACCCACATCTAGTATAGCCAAGAATCCTGGTTTTCCTGGGACTGTCCTGGTTTTGGCACTGAAAGTCCATGTCCCAGGAAACCCCTTCCTCTCAGGCAAACCAGGATGGTTAGTTATCCTGTCATCTCAAGTCTTTTGTCTCAAACATGCAGAAATACCTCCCAAGGCCTAAGCTATATTTCTCCCAAGGTTGCATGACAAAAGCACAAAGTGTACTCTGTAACTTGTCCTTCCTCCCTTCTTTTATCTCAAACCTCAGTTCCCATTTTTCTCTCCGCAAGGAGGAGGCAAAGTTATCTGTTCAGGAAAGGGTGGAGGTGGGAGAGAAGTAAGTTTGAGACTTAAGGAGAGATCAGCTCTGAAACAGACTTTGTGACGAGAACACTTGGAAGTCAGTGAAAACAATAAAAGGCTTGCAGATTGGCAGCAAAGACCCAGTTGATGCCAGACAGCATGACTTGGAAATGAACCAGCTCTGCAAAATTCTGTGACCCTTCCTATCTGCAGGGAAACCAAGAGATACATCATTATTTCTTCCTATTAAATGCTTGGAGGGTCTCCAGGGGAAGGCGCTATCTGCATTGAAATTAGTCCCAAGAGGACAACTGCTTTTAAATCAAGGGCAAGAGGGAAACAAATTGGGAAATGGTGGGGTCACCTGTGAAATAAACTCCCTGTTTATTGTGATGTCCTCTCCAGGAGCCCACAGCAGTTGGCCAGTTGACCATAGATTCAGGAAGCCCTATATTCACACTTATGCCTGAGTAAGACCAACCAGTAGCAAGCTTCTGATATTTGAATCCTAAGTGAAATCATTCAGAAGATAAACAAGCAAGAGATAGAAGTTGAATCACAATTTCACTGCAAAAATAGACACCTGCTCCCTGTTCAGTTGCACTGTGTCAAATGCCCTTTAATTTCAGATGCTCCTGTCTTTGCTGCTGTATTTTTTTCAAATAAAGCTCATTATCTGAAGCACCATTAACCTTCAGCACCATTGACATAAATATGACACAGTCTCCGTATTAAACACAAACTGTTCAGTAGTTCGAGGACTGACCCATAAGCAGGACATTCAGGAGGTGACCACAGTAAGATACACATTGACATGGGGAGCCAGAGGCACTGATGTGGGATACTTTTCAGGAAGATGGGTGAGGAGGGAGGGGGAGCAAAATCGCTTCTGATTAGTGAGGGGATTTGCTTCAGTTAACCATTAGAGAAGAATGATTTTTTTTTTTTTTTTAGAAATACTAGTATCAACTTCCTCAGTCCTGTGGACATTGAAGGCAGGTACTTAGTAGAACTTGTTGAATGAAACAAGAAGAACACGGGTAGTGGAAATCCACTTTGCCCAATAGTTGTAAAGTTAATTTTAGCTGAGGTTCTAAGCTCTTCCCAAAGAAGTAAGTGTGATTGACTTGGCTTTTCTCTTCCACTGTTTCCCCAGCCCAAGATGATCATCACAGTGAGACCATATAAGCCATTGCTTTGGTCATTGTATGGTTTGAAGGACATGCCCTTCTCAACACGTCCACCATTCCCCACCAGCATCCATTCATAAACATGAGGTCTGACCATGATTCCAATATCACAGATTTATTTCTCTGGCTTATGGCGCTGGGGCTTCAGAAATGGACTATATATAATCATTTTGGAAGTTCTAAGACTTAGAGCAGTTGTTGGGTTGGACATCAGCATCTTGGCATGACTTTGTAACTTTGAACTGCATTCCAGTATAACACCTGGATATAAATCTGAGATCTGGAGGGGAAAGATGGATTTTTTTAAGTTGAAGTATAGTTGATTTACAATATTGTGTTAGTTAAGATGGATCTTTTTGATGAGAGGGGATGGTAGTAGGAGTACAAAGGGTAAAGATCGGTCCCAGAGCATGGATCATTGCTGCGAAGGGCAGGAGGAGTAATAGAGGCATCTCTGAGCAGCTATGGAGATTGGTAAGCAGTAGAAAGCAGAAACTGGTATAAAAAGAGAGGTAAGAGCATGAAGAAGAAATATAAATAATAAAACAGCCAGCAGATGGAGAAAAGAGAATGAGCTGGGTTAAACAAAGTCTAGATGATTTACTGCCATGGATGCTTTATGACATGACACATTTTCTGAGGTCAAATTATTGTTATTAATTCAATTAAGATGTATTGCAGGCTTTACTGTATGTCATGCACTGTGCTAGGTATGCAGCAGTGATGGAGCCCCTCATGGAGCTTCCAGTCTGGTAAAGATTACCTGGAATTGCAATCACTATACAAGGTATGAGATGGTAGGGAGGTTATTGTGTAAAGGAGCACAGAGAAAGTGCCTATTCCAGTCTTGGGTAGAGACAGGGAAAGCTTCTCAGAGGAAAATGCTTTTAAGTTGATGCCTAGTGGATCAGAAGAAATATGCCAAGGGGAGAAGGTGGGGGTGAGAAGAGAGTCCCAGGCAGAAGAAATAGTATACACACAAGTCCAGAGACAAAAGAGAGATTTGTATTTCAAAGAACTGAAAAGAATAGTAGTCTGGTTGGAACACATTGCAGGTGGAGGGAGATGAGAGATTAGGTTGGAAAAACAGACTGGGGTCCAATCATAAAAGAACCATATTAATTTATTTATACTTTGTCTTAAGAGCTATAGGAAACCAATCATTTCCTACCAATCTTCCCAGGACCATATACAGGGATAAGCCCCTTCCAGTTTATTTCTGCCGGGTATCATTCCTTTGGCTAGGAGACACTCAGTTATGTAAGGGTTTAGCCACTGTGGATGAAAGTCTTCAAACCACCAATGTGAAATACTTTTGGCTCCTCTTTAAGTTAATATGAGAAGTCTGTAGATTCCCTGGGAAGGTCACCTGACTAAAGGTAGAAGGAACTACTACCCAGGGACTTTAATGTCAATATCTGTGATCTATCTGACCCACAAATGGAAAAACTTGCCCTTTAGTGTCCCTTTTGACTTGAATGCTCATGATTTCTGGCCTAGATCTTCTGCCTTTCACCTCTATGCTCTTTCTGTCACCCCAGGCTACCTGCTTAAGTGTAAGGATATTAGGAAGATACAAACTACAACCACATAGTCAGTAGGTCCAGCTTTATCCAACCTGGGGAAAGCATATACTCTGTCCTCTCAGTTATGACTATCTCTGATCCCATAAAGTCCTCCTTCCCTGTTTATTCAAGCCAGATGCCCCTTATGATTCCAGTCTGTACTCCTGGCGAGGCTCCTCTGGTTGTTCAGGAAGTTTCCGTCTTCTCTGGTGCAGACCTACTGAATTCAAGACCCTCCTTTCCTTCACTTCTGATGTCCTCCTGGAAACTTAGATTCTGCTTTGAGCTATGGCTTACAGTAACCCACAAGCATTTTCAACTTTCTGAAAGAACCAGAGAGGTGTCTTTCATTTGGCCATTAAACGATGTCAATAAATTATGATCGTTGAGGCGATGTAATTGGATAGAAAGTGAAGGAGCATCAGCAGACCTGAGTCTCATTTGAGCTCTGCTCTGCCCTGGCTGTGAGATCTTGAGTAAGTCACTTATTTTTGCTGTGTCTTGGTTTTCTTCTTGAAAAAGAAATAATGGATATGATTGGTACTCTGAGAAGTAGAATATTCAAAAAAAGGTAGTAATTATATGATCACCATCCTCATCACCATATCCAGACCTGACATATGTAACACAGATCACAAACGCAGATAGATGCATTGGCAGGTAGCTTTTTACAAGCTCCAAACACACCATAGTCCACTCCTTGCCCAGCAGCTGCCTCTGGGGAAAGAGGAGGTGTGATCCTGGAGTTTACTGCAGGCTGTACGCTCATGTAATTAAGCTTCTCCATCCGGACAACTGTTCTGCTCTCTGGAGTTAAGTATCTATTTATTCAGTAGCTTATTTCATCAATATGGTAGGCTGCCTTCCCAGGCTGTCTGACATACATTCTTCATGCACCCCTGCCTGCCAAATTATTCTTTTGAAGGCAGCTCTCCCTTTTTTATGTATCCACACTCCATAAACTTGTGCAAATTTCAAATCTGTTTGCATTTGCAGCATTCACAAATAATACCTATGACTTCTTTTCCCATGTATACTTGATAGAATAAAAATGATGAGTCTTTTTTCCTTGGTTGAGGACTCAAAGTGTCAGATGGCAAGGCTGGAGGTCTGATCTGAGGCAGCTTTGGCCAGCCCTGAAATGGGATCCTGAGAGGCCCATTCTGACTCCAACAAGCAGGTTGTGGGCTCCCTTCTCTGGTGGTAATGGAGATGATTAGACAGTTGCTTTTCAGGCCACTTGGCCTGCCTGGATCACAGCTGTGGGGCAAGGAAGCTGAACAAAGCACTACTAATGGTCACAACAGCTGCTACATGCCCTAATACTCACATTCTTTACATAGGAAGAAAACTCCTTTATCCTCACCCCATGCCAACATAGTTTTATTCTGTATACAGTTCTAGCAGAATTGGACATTTTCTTTCCCTGTCCGTAGTGGATTAGAAGCAGCAAAATAGGAAGGGAACAAGGCATAGGACTCTCCCATTCCTATTGCTAGGTTATTAGTGTCAGTCATGCTGACAGTTGCAAGAAACAACACATGAGTGGAAAGTGAGAACTAAAAAGACCCAGGAATGGAAGACTTCAACTATTAGGCACCTTTGAGTGTCAAGGCAAATAGTAATACCTGTCTTCAGTGTCCCTAAAGGCAGCATTACATGAAATGACCATACTATGCTTAATGATGGCACTAAATCATCAGGAATAAAAAAACCAAATTATGTCAAACCAAATTATGTTAGATATTTTCTCTTTAAGCATAGACCTCTATTTCTGTGTAATTTTAAAGGAAGGCAGAACATTGTAATGAAAAAAACAACCCACTGAAACTCAGAAATCTCGTTTCTTCCACTGATTCTCTCATTCATAAAATATGAATTCAGTGCTCTGCTATGTACCGGGCACTGGGGATAGAATGGCGAATGAGACATAGCTCATGCCACCTTGGAGATACTCTAGTGGGAGACACTGACAAGGGAACCGTCAGTTAACATGCAGGGTGAGAAGGGGATTAACAAGGTGCTGAGACCACATAGGAGGGACACTTAACCTGGACATGAGCATTCTAGAAAGGCTTAACAGAGGATATGATGTTTAAGTTAGTAAGTTAGCCAAACCAAAATAAGTGGAGATGAATATTTCTATGCAGAGGTGACATCATATATGATAGACTGAAAATGAAAGAGAATATGGTATATTTGTGGAAATACTAGTTAGTCAAGTAGGAAGAAAAAGATGGGTAAGTGCCAAATAACAGTTTATAATGTTTGACGTTTTTCATAAAGACAATGGGAAGCCACTGGAGAGTTTTATGTTATTAAGTAACATTAGTCAATTTTTAAATTTTAAAATGTTTACTCTGGCTACATTGTGGATAATAGATTGGAGGGAGCAAGACTAGAGATGGAGAGTGTGGTTAGGCAGCTGTTTTAGTGACCCAGGTGAAAGAAAATGGAAGCCATATCAATGGAGAGAAGGTGGATTTGAAAGAGACTTAGGAATGGTGTTGATAGGATATTGTGAATATCTGGTGAAGGAAAGAAAGGAGTTGAGAATCCCATCCAATTTTTTTTTTCTGTATAGGCAGTGGTTAGATGGTGGTAGTGTCATTTTCTTGAGTAGTCCCTACTTAGCTATTCACTAACTTTGAAATCAAATTCAGCTTCCCTGTTTTACAAATGAGGAATTTAGATTGATGGTTCTCAGTAGGGGAGATTTTGTCCCTCACCCAGAGTACATTTGGCAATGATGTCTGGAGACATTTTGGCTGTCACATTCAGGGGGGAGACGTGTTACTGGCATTGAGTGGGTGGATGCTGGAAATGCTGCTAGAGATCCTACAGTGCACAGGAGAGCTCTTTTCCCTCAACTAAGAGTTTTTTGGCCCAAAATGTCAACAGTACCAAAGTTGTGAAACCTTGGGCTAGATAATATGAAGGATTTGGATTAGATAAACTCAGAGGTCTATTTAAAGCTTATGAGTTTACAAGCTTGAGTGTTTGTGTATACTTTGACACTTTAAGGGATCAGCTTTAGTGATCTAGAAGACTCTCTTCTGTGGACCAGCTGAATAAATGAGACATTACTAGAATTATATGGCTGATAAAAACCAGACATTGATGTATGTGATCTCAATAACCTAAGTCAATTTTCAAGAGTATTGGAGTGAATCATGTGCTACAAGTATTTGGAGTATATGTGCATGTGGCACTTAGAGTAGATCTGCAAACTTATTCTGATCTTCCATAAACCTAGAGTGCCTCCTGTCTGTATTCTTTTTTTCCCTCTTAATATAAATTTATTTATTTACTTATTTATTTATTTATTTATTTATTTATTTATTCATTTATTTATTTATTTTTGTTTTCCTTTTTTAATTTATTTTTTTATTGAAGTATAGTAAATTACAATGTGTTAATTTCTGGTGTACAGCACAATGTCCCAGTCATGCATATACATGCATATATTTGTTTTTGTATTTTTTATTAAAGGTTATTACAAGATATTGAACATAGTTCTCTGTGCTATACAAAAGAAACTTTTTTAAAATCTATTTTTGTATATAGTGGCTAACATTAGTAAACCTCAAACTCCCAAATTTATCCCTTCTCACCCCCTTTCCCTAGTAACCTTAAGATTGTTTACTATGTCTGAGAGTCTGTTTCTGTTTTGTAGATGATGTCCTTTTTTTTTTTTTTTAGATTCCACATATGAATGATACCATATGATTTTTTCTCTTTCTGGCTTACTTCACTTAGAATGACTATCTCTAGGTCCATCCATGTTGCTTGAAATGGCATTATTTTTATTCTTTTTTATGGCTGAATAGTATTCCATTTATAAATACACCACAACTTGTTTA
The DNA here is from genome assembly GCF_036321535.1 of Camelus dromedarius. NCBI lineage: Eukaryota > Metazoa > Chordata > Mammalia > Artiodactyla > Camelidae > Camelus > Camelus dromedarius. The sequence goes on along the minus strand of NC_087472.1, from coordinate 30,383,022 downwards.
TCCAGTCATCTGTTGATGGACATTTAGGTTGCTTCCATGTCTGAGCTATGTACCCATTTAACACTTTATGGCAAAGGAACAGGAAAGAAATGATGGGGCTATGGCAGCTCCTGCTCAGGCTGTATATCTCCTAGAATCCTTCTTGTCATCAGAAGCCCTGTTTGTGCAGCTTTTAGCCCCATGTATGGGACCACAGGCAAAGTCCCACAAAGTGTCTACCCTAGGCCAAGATATTTTATTAGCTTTTGGCTTTAGGGTGTAGCTTAAATTTTGATAGCAGGTGCTGCTCTTCATTCTGTATTAAGAAACATCCTTCCTGAAGGCATGTCTCCCACTCTTAGGGGCTTCCTTATAGAAAGGGAATAAAACTCAGGCCATCTATATAAGGCTATGAAGCTCCCACTCAGACTTCCACAGTCATCTAGGCAATGGGGTCCTTACTTTAGGCCTTCACAGCACATGGTAAGCATACAATAAGTAAGTAAATGCTTGTCAAGTGAATGCATGAGGTCCCTACATTTTGGGTGGCAAAGAGGAACCTCTGAGTTCCTTGGAAGGGAAAAAGGAGAAAGGCAAGCCTACTTTTTATTAGTAGATATTTACTGAGTACCCGCTATGTTGGCAACACTGTTCAAAGTGTTTAGGGGTTTTCAAATCTGCTATAGACTGAATATTTGTGTCCCTCCTCAAAAAAAAAAAACATATGTAGAAAGCTAATCCCGATGTAATGGTATTAGGAGGCAGAGCCTTTGGAAGGCGCTTGGATCATGAGTGTGAGACCCTCATGAATGGGATTAGTGCCCTTATAAAAGGGGCCCAGAAGGCTTTCTAACCCCTTTCACCATGTGAAGACACAGTGAAAAGTCTATGAACTAATAAGTAGGCCCTCACCAGACACTGAATTTGCTGGAAACTTTATCTTAGACTTCCCAGAGTCCAGAACTATGAAAATAAATTTCTGTTGTTTATAAGGCACCTAGTCTATGGTAGTTTTTGTCATAGCAGCCCAAATAGACTAAGACATTGACTTATGCTTTAATACAATATTCTTAGCTAGAAGCTAGAAGACCACCTAGGAGTCCATTGCAGTAATCAGAGGCAAGTAATAGTGGTGATCAAAATCAGCAAGGCGGCAATGAATGCAGTAGGAAATGAGTGGATTCTGGATATATTTTGAAGGCAGAGCTAACAGGGTTTCTTGATAGATTGGATATGGCTGCAAGACAAAGGAAAGCTCAAGGATGACTCCAAGAGTTTGAATCTGAGCAATAGGAAGTATAGAGTTTCCAACATTTGAGATGAGGAACACTGCACCTGAGCTAAGATTCAGTTTGGATTAGTGAGTTTGAGATATGTATCAGACATCTAAGTGAAGATGTCAAGAAGGCAGAAGGTTGTATCATCGAGTTTGGAGAGAGGTGTGAGATGAAGATATGAGAGCCATGGGAATGAATGAGATTATCAATGAAGGGTGTATAGAGAAAGAAAAGAATCAAGATCTAGACCCAACATTAATAAACCTTTGTCATTTAACCAGGGGCTAACTCTGCCTGCCTACTTTTCATGGAGTGAACATTGCCAGCAGCCAACCTGCCCCTAGCAGCCTCCATAAAGGGGCTTGGGACTTTGGAACCTTAGCTCTCTACACTATGCCCCATTGTGCATTCCTCTCACAGAAACAATAGCTAACTCTTCCATGTGATATTTAAACCTTTAAGAGGTTACTTGGTTATAAATATTTATCATTTCCTCCAGCTAATATAATGATTATTAATCCTAGCTTAAGAATCCATTCTTATCAGGGTGAGGAGAGTTTTTTCTCTGTGTAATTCATATGCAAATATTTTAAAAGCAATTTTACATGCAAGCTGCCACCTTTCAGTTTGCTTTCTGCAAGGGAGGGGAAGGCACCATTGTCTCTGAATTCTGAGAAGAGCAAGCATTTGCCTTGCTCCACGCATCTTCAACTTAATGTTTGAAGGCTGAAAGGTCCATGTGGTAGGTGTTACTTTAGGTAGGATATTCACTCCCAACATTGCTGCTCAGTATTTATCATCATTTCAAAGGACACTTCTCTTACTTTGAGGGCACTCATCTTAACTCCTCTTGAGGTGCAGACACAGAGATGGAAGCGTTGATTTATAAGGGAGGAACAAGAAAAGGAGAAGCAGCAGATACTGGGCTGAGGCATTGCTCTAAGGCTATCATGTTCCCTGCTCTGCTTCTTGGATAGGACTGCATCCAGCATTGGTCCTAATTCCCTTGAAACTATTTAGGTATATTTCACATTGTAATCAGAATAAATCAATCTTGATTTCTAAGTTCTGTGGCTCTGGTGACAAAGGTCATTCACACAAGGTTCTTGGTGCAGGGACACACATACTGCCTAAGATAACCATTTCATACTGGGTTGTATATACCCTTGGGGGTACATAAAGACCTCCTAGGGGTCACTTAGACACAATTTTAAGAAAACAATCAATTGCCAGATTCTCAATATTTATAAGTGCTTTTTCCTAAAATAAATGTATAATTGGAGTGTCATGCTAGTTCTCCTTTGTGCTTCTCCTTTCAAAATCACTCTTCTGCTCTACAAAAGAAAGTCATACTCCTCACCCATCCTGAATTACTATAATCTATTTTATCCTCTGACTATTGTTAAGAATGCAGTATTCTGAGCAGAGGACCTAGAAAGAGTAATGTCAACAGAGAACCTTGGTAAGAAATGCCTTTTGTAAGTTCTGCATTTACTATTAGCCAAAACCTATCTTCTTCTTGCTGTTAATTTCCACAAAGCAGATTAAACTGAAGTCTTAAAAGCATAAAATCTACTTATATATAGAAGTAGGACAAAATGTTCCCCAAATGTACAATCTAGAATGTAATGATTTGAACTTTAGAATGTCAAGTTCCTTTCATTAGGGTTAATTTCTCCCTCTCAGATATGTTCTATTTCTGTCAAATTGTTTTCAACCATGAAATGAAATTATTGACCTACCTATGTATTATAATTCTCAAATATCCATCTCTCTATTCATCTGTCATACCATTTAAAGGCACTTTGAAACCATCTGTGTTAGAAATTAAAATTTAGCATTAAATATTTAGATCCTAATTCATAGCCCATGGGAAAAAACATAATATGCACACTTCCAAATTTTATGAGTTTTTCATTCTCCAATTTTGTCTAATTTCATAGACAAGGTGCCTCTATGTGAAAGACTTACATATATAACTGATATGTTTTTATTTTTGATAAATAAATTGCTGTTGTTCATTCATCAGATACAGAAAAGTATATAAACAATAAATACATATTTTATAAATTATCATAAAGTGAATAGATCCATGTAACCAGTCAGAAATTAAAAACATTTCCAGCACTACAGAAAGCCCCTTGAGCTTTCCAATCACTCGTTCTTCCTCCCTGTAGGTAACCACTCTCCTGACTTTTAATAGCATAGATTTATCTGTTTTTTTAACTTTTTATTTAAGTTGAATCATATAGCATGTATTCTAGTGTGCTTGGTTTCTTTTATTCAACATTATATTTGAAAGTTTCATCCATGTCGTTTAGTGTGGCAGTATCCATTTTTTTTCTTTGCTGTGTAACATTTTATTATATGAGTATAACAAAATGTATTCATCATTTTACTGTTGATGAACATTAGGGTTGTTTCCAGTTTGAGGCTATTAAAAACAATGCTACCTCTCTTGTGTCTGGAAGGTAAGAGGATTTTCTACCCCTTCACTAGAGACAGATGAGGATTTCTTCTCCTGCCACAGAATCAGTGGATTTTTGCTTGCACCTTAAGGGAGAAAGGGCTTGTTGCCCTGCTACCAACAGCTTGACTTTCACTTTGTAGGAAAGAAGCATGCTGGGAATCAACTGGCATCTTGCCTGCCTGTCAAGAAGCAGCTATTCACATAGTGCACCACCAAGGGTTGGAAGTGGGGGGTTCTTTCAGTCTCCTGCCCTGCTTCCAATTTTCTTCACAAGCACCTGGAGATTTCCATAGCAGTGAGAGCATCTTGTGTCAAGGACTTCTAGCTATTCCAAACTGATTGTTGTCCATTCTTGTCTTTAATAATTTGATGAAATGCTATCTGATTTCATGTTAGCTTTTTGTATGGTGGCCATTTTTTCTCTTGTGCTTTGCCAAAGGTAAAAAAAAAAAAAATCTGCGTTGCATCTCTCCCTAGAGGTACTTGTCACACTTCGGAATGTTTATCTGATTGCTTTGATACGTCAACTCTCTGACAGGCTTTACAAAAGTTATTTTGTAGATTATCCATCTTCTCTGCGGCTATTCTTATAGGCATATCATGGTAACTCATTGTGGTTTACCTTCTCTGTTGAGTACATTTTCATTTGTACCATTTTATTTCTTTTGCCCATTTTCTATTGAAATAATCTTTTTTCATAACGATTTGTGGGAATTCTTTTTATATCATGGAAATGAGTTCTTAAAGTCATATATGTTTCAGATATTGTCTCTCACTTTGTGGCTTGCTTTGCTCTCTTAATGGTGCTTTTTTAAAAAGCAAATTCACTGAGATGTAATTTACATACAACAAGTATAATGCAAGACATACAATAAAATGTCCTCATTTTAAATGTGTTGTTCAATGAATTCTGACAAATGGGTGCAGCACCACAATCAAGGTAGAGAACATTTCTATCACTCCAAAAAGTTATCTCCTCCCTCTCCCCTGTCTATTTCCATCTCAACCCTGATTTCAGTCAACCATTTGTCTACGTTTAGTAACTATATATTAGATTTATCTTGTCTAGGTTTTCTCATCAAAAGAATTATTTAGTATGTTTTATTTTGTTTATTTCTTTTCTTTCTTAATATAATAGTTTCGAGATTCACCAACGTTGTCACAGTAATTTGTTCTTTTTATTGCTGAGTAGTTTAATGTTGACTTTTAATATGTAAAAGTCAACATTATATAAATTAGGCCAATTTATCAATCATTTCTTTTATTGATAATGTTTTTGGGTCCTTTTTGAGTCTAAGAAATACTTGCCTGCCCTAAGTTCATGAAGATGTTATCCAATGTTATCTTCTAGAAGCTTTGCTGTTTTACCTTTCATATTTAGATAAAAATATACCTGGAATAATTTTTGTGTCTGTATTGAGATAGTGGTCAAGTTTCATATTCAGTGTAAGCATCCCAGTTCCCTAACACCATTTATTGAAAAGGTTGTCTTTTACTCAGTGCCATCTTTGTTATAAATCAGTGGTCTGTACGTGTGAGTTTGTTTCCATACACTATTTTGTTCTGTTGATCTGTTTTGTCTATTTTTATACCAGTACCACACTGCCTTGATTAGTATAGCTGTATATTGATTTTGAAATCAGGTTAGTGTAAGTCATCCAACTTTGTTCCTTTTCAAGTTTTCCTTGTCTGTCCTTGATCCTTTGTACTTCAATGTACATTTTAGAATTATCTTGTCATTTTTTTCTACAAAAGTATCTGCTGCAATTTTCATTGATTTATAGATTGATTTTATAATGATTGACATTTTCACAGTATGAGCCTTACAATCCATGAACATGGAATGTCTGTTTATTTAAATCTTCTAAATTTTATCTCCAAACTTTTTCTAATGTTTTCTATGTAGACATCTTGAATATCTTCTGCTAAATTTACTCCTAGGTAAAGTAGAAACTGTGGTATGCCCACCATATCTCCTCCTTCAGGACTAAGGAACTCATTTCCCTAGCTGCTGGGAGTTTTGGGAGCTGAGGGCTATTGGCTGAGTGTTTTTCCCAGGAATTTTCCTCAGCTGAAAAGAGATGCCTAGCCATAAGTCCCACCCCTCTCCCACTGGTTGATACAGGACAGTAGTTATAAAGCTTCATTCCCCTGCCACAGGAGTAGGATTTTCAGATAAAATACTGAACACCAGTTAAATTTGAATCTCAGATGAATAAAAATTCTTGTATTAATGTTTAAACATACTTATACAAAAAGTTAACCCTTCTTTATCCAAAAAATTTAGCAGCTTACTTTTTGCTTTGCTTTTGTTTTATTTTAGTTTTTAACTAAATCTGTCAATGCTACTCAGTGATGGACAACTATTAAGTGCCATCCCACCTCCAGAGAGTCCCTTGGGTTTGGATAAGGCTCTGTTGCTATTTATTTGCTCTCAACTCCTTCCTTTGCATAACTTTACTTTTTATACTCCCCCATAAGTGTTGACCCTGAGGGTACTCTCCAGTAATCTTATAGCAGTATAAATTTTTGCTTCAGAGTCTGTTACCTAAGCCGTTGGTACCAGGAGTGTCAGAGGATGCAGACTAAAACTGGAATTTTGGACCTTAATTAATCACTCACTGGGCATCTGGCAATTAGGACCCTATCACCAGTAGTAAGATGGAGCACCTGACATGCTCTAGTTGTGCAACTGTTAAAACTTTCACCTATGGTGAGCAGGATGGGATACTGGCTAAAGAGAATGCATTGGTCACTGGCTGGTATAATACCAAGCTTTTGAGAGTTTTTATGGAAGCACTGTTTATAAAGAAAGTGGAATAAGATGGCTCTTCCTGAATGCCATCAATGCATTGAAAAAAGACAATGAATGGCTGAGGTTGATTAATCACCAATTGAAAATAAAATGTGAAAGTCAAAGGGCCTGTTTGACAGCATATAAAAACATTCATCTCCTGCAGAAGAGAGAAGAAGCTGAGGGTCAGATTCAGGACTCAATCATATGAATAGCAGTGCTCCAGAGAAAGTTGATTTCTCAGCCACAGAAAGTCTTCTTTGTCATAACTGGAAACTAATTGTGTAGGAGTCACAGGACTTTCAGTGGGGACACCAGGGTCAGATAACTAAAAATCCTTGGAACTCCAGTTTCTCTTGAACCCTATAGGCCTGTAAAAATGGTCTACTCCTCACTCTTAAAGACTAGCATTCCTCCTTTGCTTGAAAATGATACAGAGGACTCTGCCTTACAAAGCAATATGTGACTCCTTCACAGTCTACTCCTGTCCATGACACCAGAAAATAAGGCTAAGTCACAATATAAACTGAACTGCTAAACAAGAAAAGGGACCATACCCCAAAACACCTACAGGATCTGGCTAAGAGAAGCCAGGAGAGTACATGTGGGACTGAGTCTTGAAGGTGTTGTGTCAAGGTAGAAAGGCAAGGGGAATACAAGATGGGATAAAGAGAGTATTTTGATATGGGAACAGTCTCCACTGACCCAGGCTTTACCATCCTGGAAAGGACCTTGGGAATCAGTGCTAGGAAGCTGCTAGGATGGTTCTTAGAAACTTAGAGAAAATGATGGCTCACACTAAGTGAAGCAGAAATGCCAGAACTGCCATAGAATACAGTGATAGAAAAGATCAGAAGGCTTAGAGTAGTGGGCATGTTTGAGTGGATAATACTGTATTAGGCTAGAAAACTCATCAGTTGATTATGTTTTTGTAAGAGAACACAGAGGTATTCACTTTACCAAAGTGATAAGGAATGTACTGATGAGAAGGGGGATCAGAATTATTAAGACACTTAAGAGGGGCTATCTTATTTACACTGGGATGATGGTTGGAAATGCTATTACAAAAGTAGGCTGACTGATAGCCAAAGGGGAGAAATAATCCTGAAATAATAGAGGCTAGCTGGTGGTGCTTTACCATCAGAGACAAATAATAGTTAATAAAACATAGCATCCCTAGAGGCAAGACAAAGGGTAGTCAAAAGAAAAAGGTATTGTCCAATCTATGCTATGAGTCAGTAAATTATAACTCATGAACTAGCAACCTATTTTTATAAATACATTTTAATTGGACTACAACCATGCTTATTTATTTTCATATTGTCTATGATTGCTTTCACACTACAGTGGGAGAATCATAGAAATGGGTAGTAGCAACAGACCAAATGACCTACAAGTCTAAAATATTTACTATCCAGCCCTTTAAATAAAAAGTTTGCTAACCTCAGACCTATATAAGCAAGAGAAACCAAAGATGGATAATCAGGAGACTAAGTGTAAACATACCAATGAAAAGTCACAATCTTATGCCCAATTTCAGGACTGGACATGAGTCATTTTTCAGGCCCCAAATACTTCCAACACTATAGAAAATATATACAGCATTGATTTCCTGAGTCTTTTTCTACAGCATTGATTCTCAACTAGGAGTGATTTTTTCCCCCAGGGTATATTTGGCAATGACTGGAGACATTTTTGATTTTCATGATTTTCATGATGGGGGAATACTACTGTCATCTAGTGAGTAGAAGCCAAGGATGCTGCCAAACATTTTACAATGTACAGGACAGGCCCCCATAACAATGAATTAAAGGCTCAAAATCTGAATCATACTAAGGTTGAGAAACTCTGTCCTAAATATACCTGTCATTTACTCAGATAACTGTACACTGGGGAAAGGAGAATACCAAAACATTTCAATAGCTGTTGGATCTGAGTCAACTTTAATACTCAAGAACTGGAATCATCATCCTTGAACACCCCTCTTTGAATATGGAAGTATGGAAGCCAGGAGATAAATGGAGTCCTAACCTAAGATAAATTTACAAAGGATCTAGAGTCCAAGGCAACAGTTATTTCCCAAGTCCTCAAATATCTAATTAAAATGTGTATACTTGGTGGTTGTAAGGACCCTTACAACCTATAGGATAAGAACTTTTGCCTATAGGATAAGAACTATTATAATAGGGGAAGGCCCAGTGGAAGCCTCTCAGACTCCCCTCCACCAAACCCCAGGCGAAGATAGAAAATTAAAAAAAAAAATTACAACCCAAGTGAAATGGCACTGATTAAAGGCCTCTTTAAAGATCTTAAGAGTAGTGGTTCCCATCATATTGCCATTTAATTCACTAGTCTGGTATTTAGACAAATCAGATATTTCCTGCAGGATGACAGTAGGTTCAAGCAAATAATAAGCCTCAGTAGCAACTGCTACATCAGAATTTGTACTTTTGCTAGAGCTGATTAACAAGGCCTCAAGTACTTAGTACATGGTCATTGATGTGATGAACGAGTTTTTTTCATCCCTAACAAGAAAGAGGATCAGAAGTAATTTGCACTTACTTAAAACAGGATCAGAGGATCAGAAGTAATTTGCACTTACTTAAAAATTTGCACTTACTTTATTTTCTTTCTACCAGCACTTTTAATTCATCTATTCTCTTTAATATAGTTCCAAGAATTCTGAATTTTCTGAACATTCTACACAGCATCACAATGGTGTACATACTGATGATGCCATCAGACAAGAAAAAAATAAGTGACAGGTAATATGAAGGCATTAGTAAGAAATATGAGCACCAGAGGTAAGATATAAAACCTACGTTAGCTTCAGAGGCCCATGACATTACTAAAGATTTTAGACTGGTCTAGGGTATGCCAGGATAACTCCTTCAAAAATAGAGGATAATTTATTTCATCATATTTCTCATCACTAAGAAGAGAGCACGATACATTGTAGGGGTTCTACAGGTAGTATATTCCACATTTTGAAATACTACTTCAACATATTACTTGATGATGTGAAGGGCTGCCAGCTGTGAGTAGGGCCCAGAGCAGGAAAAGGCTCTGTAGCAGGTCTAAGCTGCCGTATAAGTGGCCCTGTTGTTGTAGTAGTACCTCATTACAGGCCTAATTTGCATTTCCCTAATGAGTAATGATGTGATCATCTATTCATGGGCTTACTTGCCATTCATATATCTTCTTTGGTAAAGTATCTGTTCAATCAATTTACCAACTTTTTTTTTTTTTTTTACTGGTTTGTTTATCCTTTTATTATTGTGTTTTGACAATTCTTTATTCTGGAGACAAGTACTTTGTCAGATAATGTGGATATGTGTTTATAAATATTTTTGTCTGTGGCTTGTTTCCATTTCTTAAGTGTTTTAAATAGAGCAGAAATTCTCAATTTTGATGAAGTATAATTTATTATTTAAAAATATTTTTAGAATCATGCACTTGGTGTTAAATTTAAGAAATCTTTGTAAACACATGATCCCAAGGATTTTATCCTATGTTTACTTATAGAAGTTTACATAGTTTAGGATTTACATTTAGGCCTGTGATCCATTTGGATTAATTATTGTATAAGGTTCAAAGTCTGGGTAAAAGTTTATTATAATTTTTTCTTGCAATCATACTTTGTAGGACTTGAATTCAGTAGTTTCAACAACATTTGTTGAAAATACCGTCTATTCTCCATTAAATTGTCCTTGAACTTTTGTCAAGAATTAACTGGCCATATGCATGTACATCTATTTCTAGGTGCTCTATTGTGTTCATTTAATCTATGTGTCTAACCCTCTATCAATATTCCACAGTCTTTTTTAAAAAATTAAGTATAGTTGAGTTACAATATTATATTAGTTTCAGGTGTACAACATAATGATTCAATATTATAGGTTATACTCCATTTAAAGTTGTTAGAAGATATTACCTATATTCCCTGTGCTGTATAACACATCTTTATAGCCTATTTATATTATACTTAGTGGTTTGTACTTCTAAATCCCCTATCCCTACCCTGACCTTCCCCTTTTCTTCTCCTCACTAATAACTACTAGTTTGTTCTCTATGTCTGTGAGTCTGTTCTGTTTTGTTATGTTCATTCGTTTTAATGTTTTATATTTCACATATAAATGATAATAAAGTATTTGACTTTCCCTACCTGACTTTTTTCACTAAGCACAATACCCTCTAGATCCATTCATGCTGTTGCAAATGGCCAATTTTGATTCATCTTTTTACAGCTAAGTAATACTAAACTATATAATGTGTGTGTATATATATACATACATGTATATACATATGTAAATATACCACATCTTCTTTATCTATTCATCTGTTAATGGACTCAGGTTGCTCCCATAGCTTGGCTATTGTGAATAATGCTGCTATGAACACTGGGGTCCATTTATCTATTCAAATTAGTATTTTCATTTTCTTTGGATATATACCCAAGAGTGGAAATTCTGAATCATATGGTAGGTCTATTTTTAGTTTTCATTTTTTTTTTTTTAGAAACCTCCATACTGTTTTTTACAGTGCCTGCACCAAATTACATTCCCACCAACAGTGTATAGGGTTGCCTTTATTCCACATCCTCGTAAATATTTGTAATTTGTGTTGTTTTTGATAATAGCCATTCTGACAGGTGTGAGGTGATATCTGATTGTGGTTTTGATTTGCATTTCTCTGATAATTAGTGATGTTGAGCATCTTTTCATGAGCCTGTTAACCATCTGTATATCTTCTTTGGAAAAATGTCTATTAAGATCTTCTGCCCATTTTTTAATCAGGTTGTTTGTTTTATTTGATATTGAGCCATATGAGCTGTTTCTATATTTTAGATAATAACTCCTTATCAGTCATATAATTTACAATTATGTTCTGCCATTCAATGGCTGTTTTTTCATTTTGTCAATGATTTCCTTTGCTGTGTAAAAGCTTTTAAGTTTAATTAGATCCCATTTGCTTAATTTGCTTTTGTTTCCTTTGCTTTAGGAGACAGATCCAAAAAATATTTGCTACAATTTATGTCAAAGAGAGTTCTGTTTGTGTTTTCTTCTAGGAGTTTTTCTTTTTTATTTTGAGTCCTACAGTTAGGTCTTTAATCCATTTTGAGTTTATTTTTGTATATCGTGTGAGAATTTTTTCTAATTTAATTCTTTTTTATGTAGCTGTCCAATTTCCCAGCACCACTTATTGTAGAGAATGTTTTCCCTATTATACATTTTTTGCCTCATTTGTCATAGATTAATTGACCATAAGTGCATGGATTTATTCTGAGCTTCCTATTCTGTTCCATTAATCTATGTGTCTGGTTTTATTTTTTTTTTGTAGTACCATGCTGTTTTTGTTATTGTAGCTTTGTAGTATAGTCTGAAGTCAGGGAGCATCATACTTCTAGCTTTGTTCTTTTTTTCCCTCAAGATCACTTTGGTTTGGGGAGTCTTTTTTCATTCCATATAAATTTTAGCATTGTTTGTTCTAGTTCTGTAAAAAAATGTCTTGGGTATTTTGATATGAATTATATTAAATCTGTAGATTGCTTTGGGTAGTATGGACCTTTTAACAATATTAATCTTTCTAATCCAAGAGCACAGGATAGCTTTCCACTTGTTTGTATTATCTTCAGTTTCCTTCGTCAACATTTTATAGTTTTCAAACAACAGGTTTTTTACATCCTTGGTTAAGTTTATTCCTAGGTATTTATTCATTTTGATACAGTTTTAAATGGGATTCTTTTCTTGATTTCTCTTTCTGATAGTTCATTATCAGTGTATAGAAAAGCAACAGATTTCTGTATATTAATCTTGTATCCTACAACTTTGTTGATTCAATTATTAGTTCTAGTAGTTTTCTGGTGGAGACTTTAGGATTCTCTATATAAAGCATCATGTCACTGCAAATAGTTATAATTTTACCTCTTCCCTTCCAGTTTGGAAGCCTTTTATTTCTTTTTCTTATCTGATTGCAGTGGTTAGGATTTCTAATATATGTTCAACAGAAATGATGAGAGGGGACATCCTTTTGTTGTTCCTGATTTTAGAGGAAAGGTTTTCAGCTTTTCACTGTTCAGTATGATGTTAGCTGTGGATTTGTTCATAAATGGCATTTATTATATTGAGGTATGTTCCCTCTATACCCACTTTGTTGAGTTTTACCAAGAATGGATAGTGAATTTTGTCAAATGCTTTTCCTGCATCTGTTGAGATGGTCATGTGATTTTTATCCTTCTTATTGTTAATGTGTTATGTCACACTGATTGATTTGCAGATGTTGAACCATCCTTGCATAAATCCCACTTGATCATAGTGTATAATCCTTTATATATATTTTTGGGGGTTCAGATTGCTAATATTTTGCTGAGGATTTTTGCAACTATATTCGTCAGAGATATTGACTAGTAGTTTCCTTTTTTGTAGTGTCATTGTCTTGGTATCAGGGTAATGGTGGCCTCATAGAATGAATTTGAGGGTGTCCCCTCCTCTTTATTTTTTGGAATAGTTTGAGAAGAATATGAATTAGCTCTTCTTTAAATGTTTGGTAGAACTTCCCTCTGAAGCCAGTCTGTCCTAGACTTTTGTTTGCTGGGAGTCTTTTTATTAAAATTTTGTTTTCAGTGAAGAAGGCTCAGTGGACCATCATTTCCCACCCTCCCTGGAGAGGGGTGTGGTGGGCCCATCTCCCTCCCCAGTGTTACAGCTTTCTGGCAGCAGCACTAATGGAATCCCAGGGCTGAGGGAGCAGACTTGTCATCATGCTCTCCCTTCTCCCTATGCCCACCTGCAAGAAAGTGCCCTCTATGGGAGCACACCTGAGTGTCCTGGTGGCCAGGCCACCCCTCCCACGGCTTACCCACTCTCCCATTCCCACTTTTCCTGCTCCACACACTGGTCAATGGGGGCAGGGCAGTCTGTCTACAGTGCACCCCTGGGTCATGCCATTGGGCCCTGGGGGTTAAAAAATATTCATTTTTACTTCTAGTGATCAAATCTATTGAAATTGTCTATTTCTTCTTCACTCAGTTTTGGCAGGCTGTATGTTTCTAGAAATTTGTCCATTTCTTCAAGGTTGTCCAATTTGTTGGTATATAGCTGTTCATAATATTCTCTTATGATTTTTTGTATCTCTGTGGTATCAGTTGTTAATTCTCCTCTTTTATTTCTTATTTTGTTTATTTGGGTCCTCCTTCTTTCTCTCCTTTCTTCTCTGTGAGTCCACCTAAAGGTTTATCTTGTAAAAAAGAAAAACCCAACACTTGGTTTAATTGACCTTTTCTTCTGTTCTTTTTTAGTCCATTTTATTTCTTTCCTCTCTGATGTTTATTATTTCTTTCCATCTGCTGACTTTGGGCTTGGTTTGTTCTTCTTTTTCTAATTCCTTTAGATGGTGGGTTAGGTTTTTGCTTTGTTTTGTTTTGTTTTGTTTTGTTTGAGATGTTTCTTGAGGTACGCTTATATCATTATAAACTTCTAAGAACTGTGTTTACTGCATCCCAGAGATTTTGGAAAGTTGTGTTTTTATTTTCATTTGTCTTGAGATATTTAATGATTTTTCTCTTTGATTTCTTCATTGACTCATTGGTTTTTTAATAACATGTTGTTTAGTCTCCATGTATTTGTGTTTTTCCTGTTTTTCTTCCTCTAAATGGTTTCTACTTTCATACAATTGTGATTGGAAAAAAAATGCTTGTTATAATTTCTCTTCCCTTAAATTTGTTTAGACTTGTTTTGTAGCCTCACATGTGATCTAGCCTGGTAAATGTTCCATGTACACTTAAAAAGAATGTGTATTCTACTATTTTTGAATGGAATGTTTTGTAGATATCTATTAAGTCCAACTGGTCCAATCTGTTATTTAAGACCACTATTTCTTTATTGATTTTCTGTCTGTATGATCTGCCCTTTGACGTAAGTGGGGTTTTAAAGTCTCCTACTATTGAATTATTGTTAATTTCTCCCTTTATGTCTGTTGATATTTGCTTTATATAAGTGCTCTTACATGAGGTACAAATATGTTAATAAATGTTATATCCTTTCTTGCATTGATCCCTTTATCATTATATAATGCCCTTCTTTGCCTTTATTACAATCTTTGGGCTTTGTGTGTGTGTGTGTGTGTGTATGTATATATATTTAATTGAAGTATAGTCAGTTTACATGTGTCAGTTTCTGGTGTACGATATAATGCTTCAGTGATATATGAACATATGTATATTTGTTTTCATGTTCTTTTTCACCATAAGTTACTACAAGATATTGAATATAGTTCCCTGTGCTATACAGTGTGAACTTGTTTTTCATCTGTTTTTATATATATGTTAGTATCCACAAATCTCAGACTCCCAATTTATCCCTTCCCACTTCATTAGTCCCCCGGCGACCATAAGTTTGTCTTCTGTGTCTGTGAATCTGTTTCTGTTTTGTAAATAAGTCTGTCTTTTTATTTTTTAGATTCCACATATAAGTGATATCGTATGGTATTTTTCTTTCTCTTTCTAGCTTATTTCACTTAGAATGACAATCTCCAGGTCCATCCATGTTGCTACAAATGGCATTATTTTATTATTTTTTATGGATGAGTAGTATTCCATTGTATAAATATACCATGGCTTCCTTACCAGTCATCTACCAATAGACATTAAGGTTGTTTCCACGTCTTGGCTATTGTAAATAGTGCTGCTATGATCATTGGGGTGCATGTATCTTTTTGAATTAAGAGCCCCTCTGGATATATGCCCAGGAGTGGGATTGCTGGATCATTTAGTAAGACTAGTTTTAGTCTTTTGAGGAATCTCCATACTGTTTTCCATAATGTCTGCACTAAACTACATTCCCACCAACAGTGTAGGAAGGTTCCCTTTTCTCCACACCCTCTGCAACATTTATCATTTGTGGACTTTTGAATGATGGCCATTCTGACTGGCATGAGGTGATACCTCATTGTAGTTTTGATTTGCATGTCTCTGGTAATTAGCAATATTGATCATTTTTTCATGTGCCTATTGGCCATTTGTACGTCTCCATTGGAGAATTGCTTGTTTAGGTCATCTGCCCATTTTTGGATTGGGTTGTTTGGTTGTTTCTTATTAAGTCGTATGAGCTGCCTATATATTCTGGAGATCAAGCCTTTGTCAGTTTCCTTTGCAAAAATTTTCTCCCATTCCGTAAGTTGTCTTCTTGTTTTACTTATGGTTTCCTTTGCTGTGCAGAAGCTTCTAAGTTTCATTAGGTCCCATTTGTTTATTCTTGCTTTTATTTCTATTGCTTGCGTAGACTGTCCTAGGAGAACATTGCTGAGATTTATATCAGATAATGTTTTGCCTATGTTTTCTTCTAAGAGATTTATAGTGTCTTGTCTTATGTTTAAGTCTTTAAGCCATTTTTAGTTTATTTTTGTGTATGGTGTGAGGGAGTGTTCTAACTTCATTGATTTACATGCAGCTGTCCAGTTTTCCCAACACCAATTGCTGAAGAGACTGTCTTTACTCCATTGTATGTTCTTGCCTCCTTTGTCAAAGATTAATTGACTGTAAGTCTGTGGGTTTATTTCTGGGCTCTCTATTCTGTTCCATTGATCTATATATCTGTTTTTGTGCCAATACCATGCTGTTTTGATTACTGTAGCTCTGTAGTATTGTCTGAAGTCTTGGAGGGTTATTCCTGCAGCCTCATTGGTAAAATTGTCATTATATGCAGATGACATGATACTATATATAGAAAATTCTAAAGACTCCACACAAAAACTACTAGAGCTGATAAAAGAATTCACCGCGGTAGCAGGATACAAGATTAACACACAGAAATCAGTTGTATTTCTTTATACTAACAATGAAATATCATAAAAGGAAAGTAAAGAAACAATCCCTTTTAAAATTGCATCCAAAAAATTGCTTAGAAATAAATCTGACCAAGGAAATGAAAGAGTTATATGCGGAGAACTACAAAACATTGACTAAAGACATTAAAGGTGACTTAAAGAAATGGAAATATATCCCATGTTCTTGGGTTGGAAGAATTAATATTGTTAAAATGTCCATACTACCCAAAGCAATCTACAGATTTAATGCTATCCCCTATAAAATTACTCAGGACATTTTTCACAGAGCTAGAACAAATAATCCTAAAATTTATGTGGAATCTCAAAAGACCCAGAATTGCCAAAGCAATACTGAATCTCTACCTTTTAATTTGGGTATTTAGACCATTAACATTTAACATAATTATTGATGTGGTTGATTTTAAATCTATCCTCTTTCTATTTGTTTTCTATTTTGACCATCTATTTTTTGTTCCTATTTTCCACCTTATTTTAAATTGGATAACTTTTATGATCCCATTTCATATCCTTTTGTCTTGTTAGTTATAATACTGTATTGTGTTTAGAGTTTATAATACACATTTTTAACTTATTGGTCTGTCTTCAAGTGCTTTTATACTACTTTACACATGGTATAGGAATTTATAAGTATCCTTCTATTTCTCCCCTTCCAATCTTTCTGCTATTTTTGTCATACACATTACTTCTACATATGTTATAGACTCCAAAACACATGTTTTTATTTTTGCTTCAAACAGTTGGTTATGCTTGAAAGTGATGTAAATTATGAGAAAAGGTCTTTATATTTATTCATGTTGTTACTATTCCTGGGATTCCTCATTAAGTTGTGTAAATCTATATTTCCATTAGTATCAGTTTTCTCCTACACAAAGACTTCCTTTTACATTTCTTATAGCATAGGTTCATTGCAGATTAACTATTTCAGCTTTTGCATGTCTGAAAAAGTCTCAATTTCTATTTTATTTTTAGAAGATATTTTCTTTGAGTAAAGTATTCTAGTTTGACAGCTATTTCCTTCTGATTCTAAAAAATGTCACTCTACTGTATTCTTTTTTATTTTTTAAGGAGATATCTTCTGTTATTCTTATGTTTGATCCTCTGTAGGTAATGTGTCCTTTTTTTCCTGCTTGTAAGATTTTTTTCCTTTATCACTTGTTTTAATTAGGTTAATTCTGGTATGCCTTGCTAAAATTCTCTCCATATTTATTGTTTTTAAGGGTATTTTGAGCTTCTTAGATCTGTGGGTTTATAGTTTTTATCAAACTTTGAAAAAACTGGCCAATATTTCTCCAAATATTTTTTCTGTCTATCTGTTTCTGTCTGTTTCTCTTCTTCAGGGACCCCAATTACTCTTGTTTCAGACCATTTGAAGTTGCCCCATAGCTCTCTCTGATGTTGTGTTTTATCCCAGTATATTTTTCTATTTATGTTTCATTTTTATCATTCCTCTTGTTATGTATTCAAGTTCACTAATCTTTTCTTTTGTAATGTCTACTCTGCCATTAATCCTGTCCATTGTACTTTTAAAATCTTAGACATTATAGTTTTCATATCTATAACTTTATTTTGTTCTTTCTTACATTCCATTTTTTCTAACGTGTTTCATCTTCTAGTTTTTGAACATTTGAAATGCAATTATGCTAATTTTAAATGTCCTTGTCTACTAATTCTGTCTTCTGTATTCTTTCTGTGTTGATTTTGATTAATTGATGTTTCCCCTCCTCATTGAGAATTATATTTACCTGCTGCTTTTCCTGCCTGGCAGTTTTTGTTTGGAAGACGAACATTGTGAATTTTACTTTGCTGGGTACTAGGTATCTTTGTATTCCTATAAATATTCTTGAGCTTTGTTCTGGGAAATGTACTTTGAAACAGAATAATCCCTTTGGATTTGTTTAGGAGATTTGATAGTTGGGATTGCAGCAGTGCTTAGTCTAGTGCTAATTATTTCCATTACTGAGCTGAGACATTTCTGTGTACTCTACCCAATGATCTGTGAATCCTGAGTTTTTGCAATCTGACTACTGGTAACAGATACTATTCTCAGCCTGTCTGAGCACTGAGCACTCTTATGTCTAATTATTTCAGATGGTTCAGCACACACATATGTTGATTCGTACTTAGCTGAATACTTTAGGAGACCCTCTACAGATCTCCATGGTTCTCTTTTTGTGTAGATCTCTTATCTTTGGTACTCTGTCCTGCAAACCCAAGCTGACTTGGTCTCGCTACATCCTTAGCTTTGTCTCTTCAAATCAAGGAGCCTCTCAAGCTTTGCCTGGGTTTCTGCTCCTTGTACTGTAGCTTGAAAACACTCTAAAGCTGAGGCAATTGAAGAGCTTCTCTTGTTTGTCCTCCATCTCTCAGGGATCACTGAATTTTATTCCCTGATGTCAATATCTTGAGAACTGTATCATATGTTTTGTCCATGGTTTTAGTTGTTTCAGTCAGGAGAGTAAATCCAGTCCCTTTTATTTCATCTTGGCCCAAAGTGAAAGTTTCCCA
The DNA here is from genome assembly GCF_036321535.1 of Camelus dromedarius. Lineage (NCBI taxonomy): Eukaryota > Metazoa > Chordata > Mammalia > Artiodactyla > Camelidae > Camelus > Camelus dromedarius. The sequence continues at coordinate 30,364,154 of NC_087472.1, read as the reverse complement.
CTCTTAACTTTTAAAAATATCCTTTCTCTTGGCTCCTGTGACATGACTTCCTCTTTATTGTCTTCCCCTATTCATGTTCCACTCACACTTTAATCTGGGTATCTGTGTTCTTATCTTTACATTCTCCCTCTCAGAGCTCATCTGTAATTGTGTGTCCAGGTACCATCCCTTCTAATAACATCTTAAGTATTCATTTACTTTAATGTCTGTATCATATCTACTGCTGCCTAGTGGGAATTCCACTTAGATATCTTGCTCTCATTTAAAATTTAAGAGCTTGGTGCTTTGTAAAGTGCACCTACCTGTTAAGGTGTCAAAAGGCTTGAATTCTAGTTCCTGTTTTACCACTAACTACTTGACTAGGTAACTTGGGTGAAATCACTTACACTTTGCTTTAATTTTCTCATGTATAAACTGAATAAGCTTGATTAGATAATTTCTGAAGTCTTTTCTAGTTTTAATATTCTTTTATTCTAAGTAACTCTGGTTAAAACTTAAATTTTCATGATCATACCCACCCTCTTTTTTCTGAAAGCTAGTTGCCGTTACTTCACACCTGCATTAATACCATAGCCTTCTGACATGCTTTCTTTCTTTCTTCCATCTAACCCTGTTGGATATTACAGCCAAAATATTATTCCTTAAATACTCTTATCAAGTCATACCCTTGTGTAAGAACTTGCAATAACTCTCTGTTGCCTGACACCTTTGATACAGGCTTCTGACTGACTTTTAAGATACTTATCCCATCTTTTTAATGCACTCTTATGTCCCTCAACTCACTTGTATATAAACTCTCAGCCTCATTCGGGATGATCTCTTCTCTGTATTCCATTTTCCTGTTCTTGCTCCTATGCTTACTGTTCTAGCTTGGTGTATCCTCTTTTCCACCTCTCCAAGTCCTAATTATCCCTCAAGGCCCAGCTCAAGACTCTGCCTCCATGAAACCTTTGTCTGTTGCTTCAGAACACACTCATCGCTTTATTTTGTAAGCTCCTATTGTTCTTCCTCAGTAAACCTCATTGTCTGATTGCTAAATATCTGATTGGTTCATGCCTGGTAATTTTTGTCTCCTCATGTAGAATTTAAAGTCATTAGAGATACAAACCATACCTTCTCCTACTCTTGGTATCTTCCAAACATATGTTATTTGTCAAGAAATTTTCGTGGATTGATTAAGCTATTCAACTGAGATTTAGCTCTTCTCCTTCCTAAATTATCATTGTGAGTGTCTGTGTGTGTGTGTGTGTGTGTGCGCGCACATGTTGTTATAAAGGTACTGGCTCCTAAGGCAGTTTGTGCTCATGTTTATTCATGTTATGCTGACATTTGCATGTACTTTCTGACCACTGCCCATTTCTAACTTTTCAGAAACAAGTCCTTGATTAGTGAATCTGAGCTTGGATTTTGGAATGCAGATCTGTCTTGATGGCAGGATTTGTGCTTGCATCATATCATCCATTCCTTAGTGAACTTGGCAGCTCTTTGTTTGAAAATCTGTGAGTAAATCATTGTGACAAAAGGGGAAAGAAAAGCTCAGAGCTCTAGACCTTGATGGCTTAAGAAGAAATATCCAATATTAGCACAAAAAAAAAAAAGAAAGAGAGAGATGACATAAGACATAACTATGTCATGGTACCTCTAGGATAAGCAATCAGTTAATGGCTATGATCTTAAGAGTGAGATAGCTTTAAGGAGGGGTGGAGAAAAAAAATTTGTCAGCCGGCTTTCTTGGAAATGAAAGTGTGCTAAATAAGGGAAAGGAAGCAGGGAGCTGTGAAAGGATTTCACAGAAGCAAACATCTTGAACTTGTTTTGAGTAACTTAGTATGCGGCATGAACAGTATTTTAAGGCTTCTGAAATCACACTTTGCCCTGTTCAACTCAGAACTCATTCTTAGGCTTCTGAAGTAGTGAAGTAAAAGCAACTCAGCTTCTTGGTTTCATATAGATACGGTTGGAATAAATGCATTCCACCTCTTTGCAACCACCGCCCTTTTCCCTGCCAAAACTGAATGCTCAGAATTTTGCTCTTGTTGACTTTTTTTTCATTTACTTGCCCCACCAAGTTGGTCTTAGTAAATAGACTACAGTACATATAGCTATCTGTTGTGCACAGGAACCACAAAGATTCAGTCACAATCAGGTGTTTCACAGCTGTCTACATGGAGGGAAACAAAGGCATGCCAGTTGAATTGCTGGGAGACAGTCATCATTTCTTTTCTCGAAGTTGGTTTACTAACAGGTTCACTGAACTGACCCTCTAGAGAAAGCATGGTTTAGTAGAAAGAGTACTGTACTGAGAATCATGAGACCAAACAGTACTAACTGGCTGTTTGACTTTGAGCAACCCACTTAACCTCTGCGCTTTAGGTGTGTCATCTGTTAAATTAAGAGGCTGAACTATACAGTCTCTCAAGTACCATTCAGGGGTGATATCTGATGTATTTGCGACTATTTTGTTGCATGCAGTTCTTCTGATATATGTCTTTTCCTTGATGCTCTGTTCCCTCTTAGATTCTGAGAAATCTTTTCTCACTTCCTAGACCAATATTTCCCCCCACCCCCGGCTCTTTTTGTTTGTTTGTTTGTTTGTTTCATCTATTTTGATGAATGAAAGCCAGAAATGTGTTAAATGTAACTGGATTCAGAGGTCACATATAGCCCAAGGGTCAATACAGCTTATAATTATGTCTGACCAGACAGTGTTTATTTTTTTCTTTTTCAGAACTTGTTTTTTTATAAAATTGAATTAGTTACTAGCATTTAAAAATCAATGGATCTCACATAAAAATCCAAATTTCTAGCATCTCTAAAAGAATCATAATATCAGGAAGTTAAGAGACCCTCATTTCCACAAGAGGTCAACCAGCTGGTATGGAAGAGTGATGCCCATTTTAGCCTGGGCTCTTCAGTTTACCACCCCCTTCATTCCCTCTTATTGTCTCCCTGACACTGAGGTTGAAAGTAGTTGCCATTTGTTATCATGCCTTGTGTTTCTCATTTATTCTTTATGTGGAACATTGACTCTCTAGTTTACTGCAGCCCCCCACTACTTCCTATAGCATTGAGAATGAATGTCAGTTACCATTTGTCATCACATTTTCACTACTGCTGTTCTTTTATCAGATTTAAAAGGAAAGTGAAATTTTTGTATCTGTATCTCTATCAAAAGTAAGAGGACATATAAAACCTAAAGAAGCAGGAGCTTTATTTGTCTCTCCCAATTTAGTGTTTTATTTTACCTTCCTGACTTCTGTTGGTCTTTACATTTGCAACCCCTATTCTAAGTTGAATATATTTTCGATATATTTCTCATTCACAAGGATAGTTTCTTGTGAATAAATGGTGTTAGGAAAACTGGATATTCACATGCAAAAGAACGAAAGTGGACCACTGTCTTACACCACAAAAACCAACTCAAAATGGATGAAAGATTTAAATGTGAGACCTAGAACTGTAAAACTCCTAGAAGAAAACATAGTAGGAAAAGTTCATGACATTAGTCTTGATAATGATTTCATGGATATAACACCAAAAGCACAGGCAACAAAAACAAAAATAAAAACATATGACTACATCAAGCTAAAAATCTTCAAGGGAAAGCAAATCAAATAAAAAGAAAGGAAAATAATCAGTACATCAAAGGAAACAATCAACAGAGTGAAAAGGCAATGTACACAATGGAAGAAAATGTTTGTAAACCATACATCTAAATAAGGGTTAATATCCAAAATATATAAGGAACTCATACAACCCAAGAGCAGAAAACTAATAACCTGATTTTAAAATGGAGAAAGGACATGGATAGACATTTCTCAAAGAAGACATACAAGTGGCAATAAGGCAAATGAAAAAAAAATGCTGTATCACTAATCATCAGGGAAATATAAATCTAAATCACAATGAGATATTATCTCATACCTATCAGGATGGCCATTACCAAAAAAAAAAAAAAAAAAAAAAAACCAAACCCAAAAGACAATTGTTGGGAAGAATGTGAAGAAATTGGAATTTTTGCACACTGTTAGTGGTAATGAAAAATAGTGCAGCCACTATAGAAAATAGTGTGGAAGTTACTCAGAAAACAAAAAATAGATCTGCCATATGATCTAGCAATCCCACTTCTGGGTATTTATCCAAAAATATTGAGATCAGGATCTCAAAGAGGTATCTGCACTCCCATGTCATCTCAGCCTTAACCAAAATGTGGAAACAACCTAAATGTCCATTGGCAGAGCAATGGATAAGGAAAATGTGGCAGATACATAAAATGGAATACTCTTTAGTATTTTTTAAAAAGGAAGGAAATTCTGCTATATGCAACAACCTGGATAAACCTTGAGGACTCATGTTAAGTGAAATAAGCCAGTCAGGAAGACAAATACTGCATTATTCTATTTAAATTAGATATCTAAGATAATCAAATCCATAAAACCAAAGAGTGGGATGGTGGTTGCCATCTCACTAATTCTTAGTAGGAAAAAATACTGGCTATTTCTCTTCAGCGCAAATTCAGGCAATAACTCCTAGTGCAACACTAGCTTTTAGGTCTGCCTGGCTTTGCATTGAAACACCTGGGAGAGTTTGTAGCTGGAAGATGTATGTCAGGAAGGGGAAACAAGGTGAATGGGCAGTGGATTAATAACAGTGGTTGGACTAAAATTCCCAGTTTAAACTGCCACTTCCTAAGACTCATAGTCATGTTTGTGGATATGGCCTTGGGAAAATATGCCCCCACCCTGTCCCCCATCATAGGAAAGTGTCACAGTAGAGATGAATTCTCTGGGCAAAAAACTATGGACAAAAAAGAATAGCATAGCTAATAACATACGAAAAACTATGGTCTGCAGGCCAAAACCAGCCTACTGCTTGTTTTTGGAAATAAAGTTTTATTATGGTAGCCATGCCCATTTGCTTACACATTATTTATGGCTGCTTTTATGCTACAATGGCCGACCTAAATATTTGCAATAGAGACTACATAGACCATAAAGTCTAATATATTTTCTATACAGCTCTTCACAGAAAAAGTTTGCTGGCCCTGGTCTACAATACTATTCTCCAAAGTAGGGGTCAACTCAAGGATTATATAGGACAATGAGTTGGGATATGTAAAAAAAAAGTTTTAGAATTTATATTGTTGATTTTTTTTTTAGGGAACATGAAGTTCAGAGACCACTGGTCTGCTATTGTGTTCCTATGACAGAATCACCTGGAGAATGTTAAAATGCAGATTCTTGGGACCTGTCTGTAATAGGTAGAATAATGCACACCCCCACAAAGATGTCCACATCCTAATCCCCAGAACCTGTGAATATGTTACCTTATATGGCGAAAGGGCTTTGAAGACATAATTAAGTTAAAGATTGGAGATGGGGATTATCCAGGTGGGCACATTGTAATCACAAATGTCCTTTTAAGTGAAAGAAGGAGGGAAGACAGTCAGAATAAGAGATCCAAGTGATGCAATTTCTGGCTTTGATGATGGAGAAAGGAGCCATGAGCCAAGGAATGCAGGCAGCCTTTCCATGCTGGAAAAGGCAGGGAAACAGATTATCCTCTCGAACCTCCAGAAGGAACACAGCCCTGCTGACACATTGATGTTAGCCTACTGAGACCCATTTCATACTTCTGACCTCCAGAACTGTAGGATAATAAATCTGTGTTAAGTCACTGAGTTTGTGATAATTACAGTAGTAATAGAAAATCTGCATAAAATTCCTAGAGATTCTAATTCAGTATACTGGATTTAGGAGTCTAGATTCCTGAGTTTTAGATCTATGGCTGCTACCAGTACAATGTCTTCCCTCAGACATGTTGCTAATCCTCATTTTTAAGAAGAAAGTGATACTTCCAAAGGTTAATACCTACTTAGCTCATAAGGTTGTTTTGTGGATCAAGTGAGATAATGGATGAGAAGATGTTTTGAAAAAAGTAAAAGCACCATGCATGTGTGAGCTATTACTCTTTGTCCTTGTGTTAGCACACCTACATTTTATTTAGTATCACTTTTATTTTTGTTATATTTTCAAGAGATATCCAACATGATTTTTCTTTCTAAGAGAACATGGAGACTTACATGCAAACATTCTATGGGCTTTGTCATTTATTTTACCAATATATTTTGTACCTGGCATTATGGTTTATGAACCACTTTTATGTATATATCACTTCACCTGAAAAGCAACCTTCTAGTCCACTCAAGTATTAATGTTAATAACAGTAAAGGTGGGGGGTCATATATTTGCATTTGTTTGTAGAGGTTGATAATCCAGAATTTCATATACAGAGGCTTTGTATTGGGTTACAGTAAGTAGATCAAAGGCAGCTTTACCAGATGCAGCAGGAATCCACCACAAGACAAAGTCTTAGATAGGACTAGAATGTGATCTAGAATTCTCACTCTCTTCAAAGAATTTCCTTTGCATAATTCTTCCCTGTTCCACCTCTCTAGGATAAGAATAGATTGCATCACTTTTTAGCTAAGGACAGAGTGTTGGCATGAGCTTGCTTGCCTCTCTAGAATCTCTTTTGTTCATTGGTGAAAATAATTTCCCCTAGTTTAGGGAGGATGTGAGCCCAAAACAGTTTTCCAGTCTTGCCTTTCAGCTTCTGTTCATGCCATTCATAATGCTTTCTTTTCCCTCTCTTCTACCTACCAAGTCCTATTCCTACTTGAAAGTAACCTCCTCTATAAAGCTACTGGTGATCACTCCAGGCCTCACTTACCTGTTTTCCCTGCATGTAGTTCACACTGGTGTTGCCTTGTTTTGGAGAGTTCATCCTGCCAACTTACTGGATTCATATTTTATCCTTCTCCTCTGTTCCCTATAGGTCCAAGCACAGGGCTGGGAAAGAGCTTGATATTGAAAAATACTTACTTTGTTTGAAAGGGCCTCCTCTTGAACTATACAGGCTATATGACTTTTTCCAGCTTTATTGAGATATAATTGTCATGTAACATTGTGTAAGTTTAAGGTGTTCAGTGTGATGATTAGATACATCAATTATCAATGAAAGTGCTTACCAAAATAAAGTTAGTTAACACATCATTTACTTCTATAATTGTCATTTTATTATTGTTGTAATGGTGAGTACATTAAAGCTCTACTCTCATAGCAACTATTAATATACAATACAGTACTGTTAACTATAGTCATCATGCTTTACATTAGATTCCTATTCATCTTATAACTGAAAGTGTGTACATTTTGACCAACATATTCCCATTTCCCCCCTCTCTTAGCCCCTGACAACTGCCAGTCTAGTCTCTTTTTCTATTAATTTCATGTTTTTAAATTTCACGTATAAATGAGATCACACAGTGTTTGTCTTTGTCTGACTTATTTCACTTAGCATACTGCCCTCAAGGTTGATTCATATTGTAAATGGCAGAGATTTCCTTCTATTTTATGGCTGAATAGTATTTCATTGAATATATATCTACAACATTTGTTTATCCATTTGTCATCACTGAACACTTAGATTGCTTTCATATCTTAGCTATTCTGAATAATGCTGCAGTGAACATGGGAGCACAGGTATCTCTTTGAGAGTGATTTCATCTTCTTTGGGTATATAACCAGAGTGTAATTTCTGGATCATATGATAGTTCTAGTTTCAATTTTTTGAGGAACTTTCATACTGTTTTCCAAAATGGCTGTATCAATTTACATTCCCACCAACAGTGCACCGGGGTCCTCTTTTCTCTACATCTTTGCCAGCATTTGTTATCTCTTGCCTTTTAATAATAGCCATTCTAACAGGTGTGAGGTAATATCTCATTGTGGTTTTGATTTCCATTTCCCTGATGATTAGTGTTATGGAGCACCTTTTCATGTACCTGTTGGCCACTTGAAAATCTTCTTTGGAAAAATATCTATTCAGATCCTTTGCCTGTTTTTAAATTGGATTATGTGTTGTTTTGCTATTGAGTTGTATGAGTTCCTTGTATTTTGGATATTAATCACTTACTATTTATGTGAATTGAAAATATTTTCTTCCATTCCTTAGGTTGCCTTTTCCTTGTGTTGTTTCTTTTGCTGTGCAGAAACTTTTTAGTTTGATGTAGTCCCACTTGTTGATTTTTGCTTTCGTTGCTTGTGCCTTTGGTGTCATATCCAAAAATTCATTGCCAAGACCAATAAAAAGGAGTTTTTCCCCTAAGTTTTCTTCTCAAAATTTTATGGTGTCAGGTCTTATGTTTAAGTCCTTAATCCATTTTGAGTAAGTTTTTGTGAATGGTGTAAAATAGGGGTCCACAATTTCATTCTTTTGTATGTGGATGTAGTTTTCTCAACAGTATTTATTGAAGAGACTATCCTTTCCCCACAGAATATTCTTGGCTCCCGCATCAAATATTTGTTGACCATATCTGCATGTGTTTATTTCTGTATTTCATTTCTGTTCCATCAGTCTGTGTGTCTGATTTTATGCCATCACTACACTGTTTTGGTTAGTATAGCTTTGTAATACAATTTGAAATCAGGAACTATGATGGCTTTAGCTTTGTTCTTCTTTCTAAGGATTGCTTTAGCTATTCAAGATCATTGGGGTTTCATACAAATTTTAGGATTTTTTTTTTCTACTGTGAAAAGTGCCATTGGAGTTTTGATAGGGATTATGTTGAAACTTAGATGGCTTTGGGTAGGATGAACATTTTAACAATATTAACTCTTCTGATTAATGAATATGAAATATTTTTCCATTCATTTGTGTCTCCTTTCTTTCAATGAATATCTTATAATTTTGGTGTATAGATCTTTCACTTCTTTGGTTAAATTTTTCCTAAGTATTTTATTGTTTTTGTTGCTATTGTAAAATGGGATTACTTTCTTTATTTCTTTTTCAAATAGTTCATTATTAGTGTTTAGATATTTTTTATTGAAGTACAGTCAATATGTCAATTTCTGGTGTACAGCATAGTGTCTTGGTCATGCATATACATATATATTCATTTTCATATTCTTTTTCACTAAAGGTTATTACAATTGATTTTGTATGTTGATTTTGTATCCTGAAACCTTACTGAATTTGTTTATTAGGTTTAACAGTTTTTTGGTGGAGTCTTTAGGATATTTTCTATACAAGATCATGTCATCAGCAAACATGAACAATTTTACTTCCTCTTTTCTGATTTGAATGCCTTTTATTTCTTTTTCTTTCCTACTTGTTCTGGCTAGGGCTTTCAAGTACTATGTTGAATAGATTTGATGAAAGCAGCATCCTTATCTCTTTCACTTATTTTAGAGGGAAAGTTTTCAACCTTTTACTGTTGAGTGTGATGTTAGTTACAGGTTTGTCATATATCACCTTTATCATGTTGAGGTGTGTTCCTTCTGTATCAAATCTGTTGAGTTTTTATCATGAAAGGATGTTGAATTTTGTTAAATGCCTGTCCTGCATCTATTGAGATGATCATATGGTTTTTGTCTTTCATCCCACTAATGTGGTGTAGCACATTAATTGATTTACGTATGTTAAGCCATCCTTGCATCCCAGGGATAAATTCCACTTGATCATGGTGTATGACCCTTTTAATGTGCTGTCAAATTTGATTTGCTGGCATTTTGTTGGAAATTTTCACATCTATATTTATCAGGGATATTGGCCTGTAGTTTTTTCTTGTACTACCCTTATCTTTAATATCAGGGTAATGCTGGCCTCATAAAATGAGTTTGGGAGCCTTCCCTCGGCCTCAGTGTTTTGGAAGAGTTTCAGAAGATTTTACATTCTTTAAATGTTTGATAGAATTTGCTTGTGAAGCCGTTTGATCCTCATTTTTGTTGGGAGGTTTTAAATTACTGATTTAATCTCTTTGTTATTGGTCTGTTCAGATTTCCTATTTCTTCATGACTCACACTTGGTAGGTTGTATGTTTATAGGAACGTAATCATTTCTTGTAGACTCTTTGATTTGTTGACATATAATTGCTCATAGTAGTCTCTTATGATCCTTTGCACTTTTATGGTATCAGTTGTAATGTCTCTTTTTTCATGTATAATTTTATTTATTTGAGTCCTCTCTTTTATTGATAAGTCTAGCTAAAGGTTTATCAATTTTATCTTGTCAAAAAAACAACTCTTGGTTTCATTAATCTTTCCTATTACTTTTCTATTGTCTATTTTATTTATTTCTGCCTGATATTTGTTACTTCCTTCCTTCTTCTAACTTGGGCTGAGATGTTTTCTTGTTTTGTTAGTTTCTTGAAGCTTAAAGTTAGTTGTTTGAGATCTTTTTTTTTTTAATGTAGTTATTTATCACTATAAACTTCCCTCTTAGCACTGCTTTTCCTGCAGCCTGTAAGTTTTTGTTTGTTATACTTTCATTTTTGTTTATATTATTATGCAAATATATTGTTGCAATGTATTTTTAAAAATGTATTTTTTGATTTGTTATGATCCATTGGTCATTCAGAAATGTGTTGTTTAATTTCCACATAATGGTGAATTTTCCAGTTTTCTTCATGGTTTTATAACATTGTGGTTGGAAAAGATACTTGGTATAGTTTCAGTCTTCTGAAGTTTACTGAGATTTGTTTTGTAACTTAACGTATGATCTATCCTGGAGAATGTTCCCCATGTGCTTGAGAAGAATGTGTATTCTGCTAGTCTTAGATGGAATGTTCTCTATATCTCTGTTAGATCTGTTTGGTCTAAATATGGTTCAAGTCCAATGTTTTCTTACTGGTTTTCTTTCTAAACAATCTATCCATTGTCGAAAGAGGGATGTTGAAATACTCTATTATTATATTGTCTATTACTTACTACAGATCTATTTATTATTTGCCTAATATATTTAGGCTCTCTAATGTTGGGTGCATATATATTTATAATTATTATGTATTCTTGATGGATTTACCCCTTTATCATTATATAATGACCTTCTTTGTCTCTTGTTACATTTTTTTACTTAAATTCTATTTTGTCTGATATAAATACAGCTACCCTTGCTCTCTTGGTTTCCATTTGTGTGGAATATCTTTTCCCATCTCTTCACTTTGAGTCTGTTTGTGTCCTTGAAGCTGAAGTGAGTCTCTTGTAGGCAGCATACAGTTTGGTCTTGTTTTTTGTTTTTGTATTTTATTCACTCAGTCACTCTACCAGGCTGTATGATTTAGAATAAAAAACACAAGCTGTTAAGCCATACAGATAACCCTGTTCAAACCCTGGCTATTTTACTTATTAGCTGAATAATTATAGGCATGTCACTTACCCTCTATGCTTCAGTTCCTTCATCTCTCAAAGGGAATAACAATAATTGTTATGCTACCTCATGGGGTTGTTATAAGCATTAAATGCAACCATTCATGTAAAGTGTTTCGTACTATTCAAAAAAGATGGTTATCTCCCATTAAATGGTAACTGTTATTTCTTTTCCCTAAAATTAAGAAAGTAAAATCGTATGGTAGTTATGATCAGGGGTTTATAAACAAACAGACCTGGGCTGTGACTTTGAGTAAATTACTTTATTTCTCTGAGGCTTAGATCTCTCTTCTACAAGTAAAGGTTAAAATAGTGTCCACTTCATAGGGATGTTAGTATTAAACAGGAATCATAAATTGCAGCATTTGACACATAGTAGAAACTTAGTAAATGGTAGATGTTACAATTTTTGAGAAAAAGAAATAGGGGGTTGTATCAACAACAAAGAACTGTATCACCTACTCTTCTGCAATCTAATAGCAAATAAGAAAGTTAAGTGTGGGCTTTCTCCTATGGCTGTTGACAAATGACAGAAAAATATACTTTATTCAGTCTCTGCCTTCCGAGTTTACCCAGTCAGTTCATAGAAGAGATGATAATGATAGTGCTTAGAATAAAACTTTGTTCAGGTTATGTCCTAATAAATGTTAGTTAAATCCGAATCTGGACACATTAATTTAGCTCATGTTGAATAACTCAATATTCCATGTAATTTTTGTTGTTGGCATTACTTTTAATTGAAAAATCATATATGCATGTACATGGTAAAAAAAAATCCAACAGTACAAGGGTGTATACACTGAAATATAAGTTCAAACTCCAGCACTATTATTTATCTACTGTATGGCCTTAGACAGACCACTTAACCTCTGTGTCTCAGTTTCCTTACGTATGACAATTCTGTTAGTACCTACTTTATAGGATTGCTGTTGAGTCTCAAATGTGTAAATCACTTAGAATAGGACTTGGGCTATGATAAGCACTATATAAGTTTGGTTTTATTCATGTGCCATTTGTATTTTTCCGTGAATTTCTCATTCATTTCCTTTCCCCAGTTTTTATTGGGTTGTGGTATTTTTCTTTGGATTTGCAAAAGCTCTTTATCTATTAAGATAATTTGTCCTTCACCATATTTTGAAAACATTTTTCTCACATTTTAACTTGTCTATGGAATTTTCTCATAGTATTACTTTTTCAACAAAGACATTTTCAATGATTTATAGTCAAATTTATCAGTCTTTTGCCTTAAAGTCTGCAGGAGTTTGAATCTTGCTCAGAGGGGCCTTGCACATTACAAACCAATTTTTTTTAATTCTCCCATGTTCTCTTTTATTGCTTTTATAGTTATCTTATTTGGTCTATCTGGACTTTTTTCTGGTGTAAGAAGTAAAATAAATATTTATTGAATAATGTATGTAAATTAAAATCCTTGCTGTCTCCCAGATGACTGGATGTCTATTTTTCTTCAAGTCCAAGTAGTGTGTAGCCCAATCCTAACTTGTTCAACTTGAACTTTTCCTCTGGTCTTGATTTGAACACAAGTTGACTTGGGGAGACACACTTCTTAAGCAAGTTATTTTCTCTCTTTATAAATAAACACAGAGGCACAAAGTAAGAGGTTGAACCCATCTTTAAGATCCCTTTAACAGCCTATAAGAATTGTTAAAAAAATAAAAATTCCCTATTGAAGAACTGGATAAAAAACTCTTTGTCACCTAATATTTTCTTATTTAGGTAAATCATAAATGATTAAACCATGACTTTTCTGTTCAATATTAGCATAATTTTCTCTATACTATCTATTACATGTATTACTATGCTGACTATTCTCAGACATATATTTGATTTTCTCTTGTTATTTTTTAAAATGTGTAATTACTAGGTCAAATTGTATGAATTTTTAAACATTTTTATTGGAGTATAATGTACGTACAGAAAAATGCACATAAGTGTGCAGCTTGACAAATTTTCACAAAGTGAACACACCCATATAGTGAACACACCACCATATCTAGAAACAAGATGTTACCAGCACCTCAGAAGCCTCCCTCATGCCTCATTCAGTCACTACTTCCTCCCAAGGGTAAGCACTATCAGGACTTCTAACAGTCTATATTAGTTTTGCCAGAATTAAAAAATTTATATATGTTTAGAATCATAGAGTATGCAGTTTTCTTGGCTTCTTTTTATTCAACACGTTTGTAGTATCTATAGTTACAGAGTATTGATTTTAATTGTTGAATAGTATTTCATTGTGTGAATATACCACAATTTAATTTATTCACTTTCCTGCTAATGGGCATATGACTTTATTATTTTACTATCATGACTGTTGCTGCTATGAACACTCAAGTATATGCATTTCTGTTGGGTATATACTTAGGAGTAGGTGTATACCTTAGAAATGACTATTGTGTATATACGTTAGAAATTAGTGGATCATGGAAAACGCACATGTGAAGCTTTTATGTATTTTTATACCAAGTTGCTTTCCAGAAATATATATGTATAATTATGGAAAACAGTCACCACTCCTAAGTGTTAGACACTTTCAACTTAAAATATTTCATTTAATGGTCATAATACCCCTTTGAGGTAGTGCTATCCTTTTTTTATTGATGACTAAACAGGTCCAGAGATGTTAAATAATCTGCCCAAATCTACAGGTAGAAAATGGCAGAGCCAGAATTTGAACACAGACTTGCCTGACTCCAAAAGACACATTCCTACTATTCCTCCTGTATTAGATTCCTAGGGCTGTGGTAACAAGTTACCACCAGCTTTATGCATTAAAACAATAGAAACTTACTTACAGTCCTGGAGGCTTGAAGTCCAAAGTCAAGGTGTTGGCAGGGCCAGGCTCCCTCTCCTAGCTTCTGGCTGTTACCAGCAGTCCTTGGTGTCCCTTGGTTTGCAGCTAAATAACTCCAATGCCTGCCTTTGTAGTCACATGGCAGTCTTCCCTCTCTGTGTCTTTGTCTTCACGTGGCTGTCTTCCATCTGTGCATGTCTCTCTCTGTGTCTTTTCTCTTTTTCTTACAAGGACACCAGTTATATTAAAGTCTCACCCTATTCCAGTGGACCTCATTTTAACTTCATTAAATTTACAAAGGCCTTATTTCCAAATAAGATTGTGTTCACAGGTACCAAGGCTTAGGACTTCAACATTTAACCCACGACATTTTCCTACATCTCTTACTTCAATCAATTCAGCAATGAACATAGTGGGTAAAGAGGTACCATGGTGTTTTTTAAATTACAATTTTTATTACTACAGCACTTATGCCTGTGAGGTAGGTACCTGCAGGAACAGCGCTTGTATATGACTAGTCAGGAGGATGGGCAGTGGCTGGACTGAGTTCAGTGCCAGGCTAATAATGTTCTTTCCACCCAGTGAGCTTAGCAACCCAACCATCCGTAACACTAACTGGTATTCTAATTGGAGCCATGTGTTCTCTTGTGCACTAGGAAAAAGGGATATAGGGGCCAGGTGAGGCCCACGTTGAAGAAGGGTCATGCCTGTTTGCTTATTTCTGCAGATGGGCACCAGCCTCTTAGAAATTTTGCATTTCTATTGTTGACAGGGCATGCTGGCTAAGAGCTGCTATTTTCCCCTCTCACCAGAAATCCCTGTTTTCTCATAAGCCTCAGCAGAATCATAGTCAGTACTGTGTGTGTATGTGTGTGCGTGTTTAATGAGTACCCGCCAAGGGCCACAAACTATCTTAGGTGCTTGGTGCACATTATTTCTAATCCTTAACACAACCTTTAAGGTAGGTATTTATATAAGGGCATCCCCTAGAATTAACCCTGATGGCGAAAGGCAGGCAATAGCACCTAGTTGACAGTGTGACCCAAAGGAGGAGGACACATGCCAGTGCCAGGTGCTCTGTAACAAATCAGATTGTCCTGATGTTAGGGACACAATCAGAGGCTGAAAGAGCTATAATAACTTTGCTTCAGAATGACTCCTAGGGACAGCTTGAGTCTGAACATCAGGTTAGGATCCTCAAAAGGATAAATCTGTTAGAATCTCTCTTGAAAATCTCAAAGAATATAGATTCAGGTCTCTTCAGAGAGATGAGCACAGATCTAAGATAGATCAGTATGAAGGAAGGGTTATTTTTGTGTCACTCCAAGAAACTATCTAGTCCATATCCTTACAACAGGGCAAAACCATACCCAAATCAAAGCCCTAAGGCCAGAGAACTCTGATTCCAATTTGGTAGATGGGCAAGTGGTAGGGGAGGATAGTGTCAAGAAAACTGAAACTGGAGAGTTTCCGTGTTTCTCGAATGTAGAGGTCATAAACCAGTAACTCAGTATTTGAATCTGGCCCACAGATATTTTTTATTTTTCCCATGTAGTTGTTTTTTAAATTTCAATTACTATCATGCAAAAATGACCAGTGAATTGTTTATAAAATTCCATATTTCTGGCTTATTTTTGAAAAGCAATTGAGTCCATATTTCAACATGGCTCAGCTGTAGCTCCTCTCTTTTAGAAGGCAGGCTCCTTCAGATTTGCCATGGTTCCCTCCAGTGTTGATGCTGGCTCACTTTTTGATGTTGTCTGCTTGGTCCCTGGAGCTTTTGAGTTTGTGACCCCTGCTCTAGATCTTTGGCCAGGATAGATTTGGAATCAGGCCAGATCCGATTCTCTGGTAAAATAAAATAAAATAAAATCACCAAAATTGAGAGATTAGTTATTTTGGAGGTGATGGAAGTCTTCTAAAATTCATTGTGGTTATGACTGTACAACTTTGTAAGTATACTGGAAAAAAAAATAACATCGAATTGTATGCTTTAAATGACTGAATTATAAGGTGTGACTTATATCTCAATAAAGCTGTTTAAAAAATAGAAATCAGTCAAGAGTTAGGAAAACACAAATGATGAATCAACTTCTCAATAGTAGTCTTTGCCATGGGGCTTTTAGAAAGTCTCTAATTTTGTAATACTGGAGTGATAGCAGACTCAAGTGGTTAAGACCATGAAAAATAAGAATTAAAAATGCTACCTACCTCATGGAATTGTTAGGAAGAGTAAATGAGGTAAGTCCTACAAAGCACATAGCACTCTGCCTGGTGCATAGTAAGCACTGGATAAAGGCTAGATATTACCGGTTACTACAGCACAGACGAGGCCGAACGACACTGATACACTGCGCAGCCAGCCAGTACCCTGAACCCTAGAGCAGCTCTTCTTGGCTTCTCCAAGTGTCCAGTTGGTTCTAGGTGGCTACAGATCCTCAGCCAGAACTCTAGGAGCCTCAGAGGCTCTTAGGAGATAAAGAAAAATTAGCATACTAATAGTGCAGTGTCTAGGGAAGGGGGGACAACTTGTTTGTTCCTTATTCAAGCAATGTGATGTATTAGAGTCTCCCCAATGCTGTGAGTAGGGAGAAGTGAATTCTAATTTTGCTTTAATTCCAAATTGGATTCCCTTTAAATAATACTAAGTGTTTCTATGCTTTAGTTTTCTCATATATTGAAGGACAATGGTATTTACCCTGCTTGCCTTATAGACCAAATAAGAAAGGAAACAAAGCTACTTGGAATGGTACAAAATTACATATAACGTGAGGTATGTTTATTCAAGTATATAAATCAGTGACCCCAATCAGGTGACAAGCATTCTCCCTGAGAAAGGCTAAGGGGACTGAGATTCTTTTTGTAGCAAGAGAGGGCCTTGGAGATGGTTTTATTGTTCTAGATCCACTGTCTTTGTAAAGATTCCCCAGAGGATGGTGAAGCTCTGGGCAGCCAGAACAGATGTAGCCCAGGCTACCATATGCCATGAAAGAAAAAGTGCTTCTGGCAAAAGAAAAATCATCAAACCAATGTCTTCACCCTATTACAGAATGGAAAATGTCAGCTTCCCTAGATTACAGGGTAGGCCTCTAAAGCAGAGAAAATTACATTCACACCCAGAAATGGGAAATTTCTTCTCTGGGAAGAGCTAAGCTGTCATTAGGAGAGTGGGTAGGTGGCTGTGATTTTTTTTTTCTTCTGAAATTCTTTATGAATCTCCATAAAAATCTAAGGTTTAGAAACTGATTAACCCTATTATGTCTCCTCTCACACACAGAGCCGTCCAGGTAAGTTCAGATAAGTCATCCAGTGGATATGGGATAAGCAGCTGGTAGGTCACCTTGATGAACTAAGGGCAGGCACATTCAGCTCAGGTAGGGTCTGGGAGTCCTAAGGCTTCAGGGACCAGCTGATCTCTAATGTTCCCCCAACAACATTCTTCCAGTGGAAACTAGTAGACTAAGGAAGTAGTCACGACCAGCTCCTTGTAACTCATTTTGTTAGCTCAAGAGATGCTTTAATATTAAAGAGTCAGGTAGGGGAAGGGTATAGCTCAATGGTAGAGTGCGTGCTTAGCATGCATAAGGTACTAGGTTCAATCCTCAGTACCTCCATTAGAAAATAATCAACCAATCAATCAATCAATCAAATTGCTTCCCCCTACCAAAAAAAAAAGTGTTCAAAAAAAATTTTTAAAGAGTTAAAAGAGGGAGCTGAGGGAGAGGGAATTATGCGGGAGTACTCATGGGACTTGACAGGATGGGAGGGGTATGCTGCCAACAGGGAAGTAAGTATGTTAGGCAGTGTTGCAGAGTGGTTAAGGACATGGGCTGTGGCATCAAGCAGACCTCATTTATATCCTGGCTCTGCCGCTTATGTTCTGGGCTAGTTATAAAATGGGATGAGAACAATACTGATATTATGCAGCCACTGTGAAGAGAAAATGAGATTGCATACTTAAAGTATGTAGCATATTTCCTGGCACATAGGAAGTGCTAAAATTAAAAACAGTTATTCTGTACTCTTCAGCATGGCATTCAAAGCCCTTCCCAATTTAATCCAAGCCTATATTTCTAGCTTCATTTCCTCTAACTCCACCACGTACCTAGGCCTGGCCACACAGGACCACAAGACTGTTCACCAGTCTCAGATTTCATCATACATGTTCACATTTTCTCTCCTTTGCTTATGTTGATCTTTCTGTCTAGTATGCTCTTTCCCTCTTTTCTACCCAGTTAAAAATCTTATTTTCTCATTAGGACCCAGATAATGCTTTACCACTTTTGCAGAGCTTTCCGCTTCCTTTAATCCAGGCAGGAATAAAGCTTTTTTTTTTTTCTGTATTCCCATCGCATCTTTTTAATTGAGGTATAGTCAGTTACAATGTGTCAATTTAAGGTGTACAGCATCATGTTTCAGTCATACATATACCTACATATATTCATTTTCATATTCTTTTTCATTATAGGTTACTATAAGATATTGAATATAGTTTCCTGTGCTATACAGAAGAAATTTATTTTTTTATCTATTTTATAGTTCATAGCAGCACTATATACAATAGCCAAGACATGGAAACAACCCATTGCACTTTATAATTTCAATGTGTTAAGTGCCTCACTAGCATTAACAACTGCACATGTTTTAGTAATTCCCATGACATTTGGAGAATAAGGTCTCTATTAATACATATTTTTGCATCAACTAACACCGAAACATAGTAGGTACTCAGTAAAGTTCATTGATTAGACGTGAGTTTGTCAAGGGGCTTATTAACACTTATTCCATCTATTTCATAGTAGGTTGCCATGAAGAAAAAGTATAAGGACATATATGAAAGTACTAAAAAATTTAAAGTTTTATACAAATATAAAGAGTTGATTATCCAGAATTTAAACTGGAGAGTTTAAGAGATTCTCTAGTTCTGTCAAATGATAATCAATATATGTATTAACAATCCCAGTGTATTTCTAGTTCATGAAGTACTTTCTGAATTATCGTGAACATTTGTTTTTTAAAAAGTGTTCTGATTCTTTGGTGTTTGAGAATCTATGGACAACATAACTGATATAGTTCCCTTACATAACTAGAGCATCTTTAGACCAAGATACCTTAATCCCCATGCACTGTGGAGAAGTGGATCTTTGATGTACACAAGAAAGAGTTGGAAAGTTAGCAGCGTAAATAATAACAGCAGCCACAGTGAAGGCTGACATGATGCCTTGGATGACATAAGGATACTCATTTTGGAGCACATACTGTAATTCTTGTCTGTAATACACATATTTGATGATGATATTCAATTGGGGATTTCATACACTCTTTCATTCTTCACACATGATTTTTGTGTGTGAGTATGATGTTGCCTTCAATTCCATAAGCTCTATAACTTCAGGGACTTGGTCTTCTACTTATGTGTTACTCACAGCAGTGCTTAGTATAGCTGCTGGCAGCATTGGGAACTCTTGGTAAGTAGTGGTTGAACTTAACTGAAATTAGGGAAATAATGTAAAGTTAATACATAGAATAAATATATTAAAAGACAGTTTTAGACCCAACAAAACATAAAATACATAGATTGGTCAATCTCAGAACCAATTTTATCAAATACAGTAATGATATTAAAGTTTTGTTACTGGGAGCATTTTTGTACTTTGTCATTTGTGAAGTACCCTCCTATATTCTTTCCCTCAAAATAGCAAACCTGAATGGAAATAGAACTTAGGTGTTTATCTCTTAAATAAGTGATTAGGGTAAAAAATATCATTCCTGGGAAATGGAATAGCAAAAATTAACACATATAGATCAACTACTATAAGATAGGCATAATTCTAAGTACTTTCCATGTACTCTATTTTTTAATCCTCTTAACAACCGTGGAAGAGGTATGGTCATTATTCTCATTTTATAGATGAAAAATCTGAGGCTTAGGTGAATTTATTTGCCCAAAGTCACATAGCTAGGAACTGACTGAAGATGACTCTTCACCAAAAAGACTGAGTGACGAGCCTGCAAGACAGTTTTACCATAAGAGGAGCTAGACAGAGTTATTTGAGAAGACTCTTTATAGCCTCGTATCTAGAAAACAATTTGTGAAGAGAAAAACATTAGCCAACTGACAAGAGAATAACCAGAAAAACAAATAATATCTTGGCTAACAAAAACTAATCCAAAGTTGAAATGACACATTGGATCCAAAGCAACAGCTTCACACTCTGAAAGTATTTTTTCCATATGAGCATGATACACAAAGAGGAGATGGGTCTTTGTGTGTAGATGAAGAGGAGAACTTTATAGAAAAACATGGATCCTCTATAACAAGAATAAAATTTTTCAAAAGGCCTAAACAAGAAGTCAAGAAAACACAATATGTAAAGTAACTAGAGTTGTTCAGTATGAGACTTAGAGCATAAACTTGTAGGTTTATTCAAATGAAATATTTACCTAAAGGTAAAGGGGTTACTTCAAGTTGATAGTTCAGAACTCTTTCTTAAAGGATCCCTGGTTTTAGTCCAGCCTAATGGTCTGAGTGGGTTGACTCTTCTCTTGTAAAACTACCTTATTATGTAATTTTTTTGCATGGGTTCATGCTCATTCAAAAATTGCAAATGCTTGGCACAGTCATGTGTCTGGCTTGGTCAAGACTTGGTCAATGAATGTGGATAATAGACTTATAAAAGCAAAGCAACTTACTGACTGGCCTGAGTCCTTAGATCAAACTAGTGATCAATCTTTGACAGGAAAGGGAGCAGAGTTTATTAGAATCTACTGGTCAACACCACTTCCCAAAGGTGCCTTGATCATCTAGTACAATGGTTTTCAAACTGTAATTTCAGGGCTTCCTTATATGCTTTTTAAAATGATCTTTCTATGAATGAATTAATACGAAGTTTAAAAAATACAGTACATGGCTTATCTTTTCTGACTTCAGATCCTTACTTGATTCAAACTAGTACATTCATCAATTGACATCCTACCTAAGTTCTAATGCTGTGTTTGACATCCTACCTAAGTTCTAATGCTGTGTTTATCTAATATTCCCCTTATCTAATATCCTAAAACTCAGATCTAAGCCCTTACCTACTTGACTTGGACTTTCCCATGTTTTCTCTCCCTTCCTAGGTTCCTTTTCTAAATCTAGATGCTCACTCTCCACTGCTGAAACCTGTCTTTAGTTCATGCACACAATATCTGGGATAGTTTTGTAAAGCTCCCTCATGGATTAATGATAATCAGCCATGTAAATCCAAAAGGAGAGTTCTTTCTTGATACTTCTAGATATATAAATGGAAATACATAAATTACCTCAAGTGCAGTTATAACAATCCCAGCACATGCTATAAAGGGTGTGGATGAGAAAAAACTTTAATATACTATTTACAAGGCAGCAAATACATAGACTTTGTTAATATCCATGGGGAACTTGACTTTGACAGAATTATTTCCATTTAAAAATTCTCTTTGGTCTAGCTCCACTCAGTCTGATTTCTCTTTTGGACTTTGAGTTATAGGAAAGTTCACATGCATTGCAAAACACTCATTGAAAACACAAAGGTTGATTATCATTGTGTGAGGAGGTTGAAAAATAAATCTTTTGGCAACTGCTACATCTGGGGTTTCAGTTAATGATCCTTTTGGATCATTGCCCAGGACATGGATCTTCTATGTGCACAGCTCTGCTAAGCTTGCAACCAATCTGAAGCAGGCAGGATAACAATTCAATAAAACAGCTCAATATGAGCAGCAGATCAAAAGCATTAATGTCACCATGTCTACGTGGGAAAGGACTTTTCAATGGCCTTGGTTTGCTTTTCTTCCTCATGTATGAGGAAGATAGGCAAAAAATAAAGCTGGGAATTTTTTGACTGAATTTTTAAAGTTAAACTTTATTTTTAGAGCAGTTCTAGATTCTCAACAAAATTGCATAGAATATACAGAGCTTTCCCACATACTCTCTATCTCCTCCCACACACATCCTCCACTATCAACGTCCCATACCAGACTGGTATATTTGAGATGTATAGATAGATATAGATATAGATATAGATATAGATATAGATATAGATATAGATATATTATCTCAATTAATGAACCTACACTGACACATCATTATCACCCAAAGTCCATGTTTACATCAGGGATAACTCTTGGTATTGTACATTCTATGGATTTTGATAAATGTATAATGTCATGTACCCACCATTAGAGTATCATAAATAATAATTTCATGCCCTAAAAATATTCTCTGCTCTGCCTACGATCTCTCCCTTCCCCTAACCCCCAACAACCACTAATCTTTTTACTGCCTCCATAGTTTTGTCTTTTCCATATGGTTGGAATCATACAATGTGTAGCCTTTTCAGATTGGCTTTTTTCACTTAGTAATTTGCATTTAAGTTTCTTCCACGTTTTTTCATGGCTTGATAGCTCATTTCTTTTTAGTGCGGAATAATAGTCCTTGTCTGGATGGATGTACAACAGTTTATTTATCTATCCACCTACTGAAGGACATCTTGGTTGCTTCCAAGTTTTGGCAACTATGAATAAAGCATCCATGTGCAGTTTTTTTTTATGGACATAAGTTTTCAATTTATTTGGGTAAATATCAAGGAACAGGTTTGCTAGACCATAAGAGTATGTTTAGTTTTGTAAGAACTCGTCAAACTGTCTTCCAAAATGACTATACCATTTTGCATTCCCACCAGCAAAGAATGAAAGGTCCTGTTGCTCCACATCCTTGCCAGCATTTGGTGTTGCCAGTGGTTTGGATTTGGGGCCATTCCAATGTGTGTGTAGTGGTATCTGATTATTTTAATATGCAATTCTCTAATGATATATAATGTTGAACATATATTCACATACATATACAGTTGGCTATCTGTATGTCTTCTTTGGTGAGATATCTGTTCAGGTCTTTTGGCCATTTTGTAACCAATTTTTTTTTTCTTACTGTTGAATTTCAAAAGTTCTTTGTATATTTTGTATAACAGTCTGTCATCAGATGTGTCTTTTGCAGATTTTTTCCCCAGTCTAGGTTAGTCTTCTCTTTCTCTTGATATAGCTATTCACAAAGTAGAAGTTTTTAGTTTTAATGGTGTCCAGCTTATCAATTCTTTCTTTAATGGATCATGCCTTTGCTTTTATATCTAAAAAGTCATCACCATGCCCAAGGCCACCTATATTTTCTCCTATGTTATCTTCTGGGAGTTTTCCAATTTTGTGTTTTACATTTAGGTCTATGATCCATTTTGAGTTAATGTTTATAAAGGATGAAAGGTCTGCCTATATTTATTTTTTTAGATATGGATGTCCAGCTGTTCCAGAACCATTTGTTGAAGAGAGTAACTTTGTTCCTTTGTGTTGTCTTTGCTCAGTGTCAAAGATCAGTTGACCATATTTATATGGGTCTATTTCTGGGCTATCTTTTCCTTTCCATTGGTTTGTTTGTCTATTCTTTCACTGATATCACATTATCTTGATTACTGTAGCTATATAGTGATTGTTGTAGTTGGGTAATGTCCATCCTCCAACTTTGCTCTTCTCTTTCAGTATTGAGTTGGCTATTCTGGGTCTTTTGCCTCTCCATATGTACTGTAGAATCAGTTTGTCAATATCCACAAAATAACTTGCTGGGATTTTGATAGGCATTACATTGAATCTATCTATATCAATAGGGAAGAACAGACAACTTGAAAGTATTTAGCCTTCCTGTTCATGACTATGGGATATCTTCCATTTTTTTATTTTTAATTTGACATCTTTCATCAGGGTTTTGTGTTTTTCTTCACATATATCTTATACGTGTTTCCTAAAATTTATACCTATTTCAAATTTGACTGCAAATGTAAATAGAAATATGTTTTTAATCTTCCAAATTTATTGAAACATAATTGACATATAACATTGTGTAAGTTTAAGGTGTACAATGTGATGATTTGATACACATATATTGTGAAATGTTTATCACAATATGGTTAGTTAACACATTCCTCACATTACATAATTACCATTTGTTGTTGTTACAGTTAAAGCATTAAATAACTACTCTCATAGCAACTTTAAGTATACAATAGAGTATTGATAACTATACTTAACATATTGTACATTAGATTTGTATTGTAACTTATTCATCTTATAACTCAACATTTGCAACATATGAACATTTCCCCATTTCCCCTCACGCCTCAGTCCCTGGCAACCACCATTCTACTCTCTTTATCTATGAGTTTGATGTCTTTAGATTCCACATATATGTGAGATCATACAGTATTTGCCTTTCTCTGTCTGACTTATTTCACTTAGCATAAATGCCCTCAAGGTCTATCCATGTTGTTCAAATGTCAGGGACTGTTTTCTATTTTATGTCTGAATAATATTCTACTGTGTGTGTGTGTGTATCACATCTTCTTTATCCATTTACCTGTTGGTGGACATTTAGCTTCTTTCCATGCCTTGGCTATTGTGAATAATGCTACAATGAACACGGGAATGCAGATACCTCTTTGAGATAGTGATTTCATCTTCTTTCGATATTTACCCAGAAGCCCAAAAGTTGGGTTGCTAGCTTTTTTCCTTTTTATTTCTTTTTTTATTGAAGTATAGTCAGTTTACAATGTTGTGCCAATTTCTGGTGTACAGCATAATGTTTCAATCATACATATACATACATATATTCCTTTTCATATTCTTCTTCATTATAGGTTACTACAAGATATTGAATATAGTTTGCTATGCTTTACAGTGTAAACACGTTGTTTATTTATTTTATATATAGTAGTTAGCATCTGTAAATCTCAAATTCCCAATTTATCCCTCCCCACCCTCCTTCCCCTGACCCAGTAACTGTAAGTTTGTTTTCTAAGTCTGTGAGTCTGTTTCTATTTTGTAAATAAGTTAATTTGGGGTTTTTTTGTTTGTTTTAGATTCCACATATAAGTGATATCATACGGTATTTTTCTTTCTCTTTCTGGCTTACTTCACTTAGAATGACAATCACTGGGTCCATCTGTCTTGCTGCAAATGGCGTTATTTTATTCATTTTTATGGCTAAGTAGTATTCCATTGTATATATACCAAAACTTCTTTATCCAGTCATCTTTCAATGTACATTTAGGTTGTTTCCATGTCTTGGCTATTATAAATAGTGCTGCTATAAACATTGGGGTACATGTATCTTTTCAAGTTAGAGTTCCCTCCAGATATATGCCCAGGAGTGGGATTGCTGGATCACATGATAAGTCTGTTTTTAGTTTCTTGAGGAATCTCCATACTGTTTTCCATAATGGCTGTGCCAAACTACATTCCCACCAACAGTGTAGGAGGGTTTCCTTTTCTCCACACCCTTTTCAGCATTTATCATTTGTGGACTTTTTAATGGTGGCCATTCTGACTTGTGTGAGGTGATACCTTATTGTAGTTTTGATTTGCACTTCTCTGATAATTAGCGATATTGAGCATTTTTTTTCATGTGCCTGTTGGCCATTTGTATGTCTTCTTGGAGAATTGCTTCTTTAGGTCTTCTGCCCATTTTTGGATTGCGTTATTTGTTTTTTTCTTATTAAGTTGTATGAGCTGTTTGTATATTCTGGAAATTAAGCCCCTGTCAGTCTTATCATTTGCAAATATTTTCTCCCATTCTGTAGGTTGTCTTTGTTTTGTTTTTATTTTCCTTTGCTGTGCAAAAGCTTGTAAGTTTAATGGGGTCCCATTTGTTTATTTTTCCTTTTATTTCTGTTGCCTAGGTAGACTGCCCTAGGAGAACAATGCTATGATATTTGTCAGAATATGTATTACCTATGTTTTCTTCTAGGAGGTTTATAGTGTCTTGTCTTATGTTTAAGTCTGTAAGCCATTTTGAGTTTATTTTTGTGTATGGTGTGAGGGCGTGTTCTAACTTCATTGATGTACCTGCAGCTGTCCAGTTTTTCCAACACCAATTGCTGAAGAGACTGTCTTTTCTCCATTATACATTCTTGCCTCCTTTGTCAAACATTAATTGAGCATAAGTCTGTGGATTTATTTCTGGGCTCTCTGTTCTGTTCTATTGATCCATATGTCTGTTTTTATGCCAACACCATGCTGTTTTGATTACTACTGTAGCTCTTTAGTATAGTCTGAAGTCTAGGAGCTTCATTCTTTTTTTTCAGTATTGTTTTGGCAATTCTGGGCCTTTTGTGATTCCATATAAATTTTAGGATTATTTGTTCTAGTTCTGTAAAAAAATGTCCTGAGTAATTTGATAGAGATTACATTAATTCTAGAGATTGCTTTGGGTTGCTAGATTGTATGTTTGTTCTATTTTTAATTTTTTGAGGAACCTCTGCACTGGTTTCCATAGTGGCTATATTAATTTACATTTCCATCAAGAGTGCTCTAGGCTTCCTTTTTCGCTACATCCTTGTCAGCATTTGTTATCTCTTGTTTTTTTTTTTCACTGTTCAATATTTTTATTTTATTTTTAAAAATTTTGTGGGGGGTTAGTTTTATTTATTCATTTAGTTATTTAATGAAGGTAGCAGAGATTGAACCCAGGACCTTGTGCATGCTGGGCAAGCACTCTACCACTGAGCTATACCCTCCTCCTATTATTGCTTGTCTTTTTGATTAACAGTCATTCTAACAAGTGTGAGATGATATCTCACGGTGGTTTTGATTTTCATTTCCCTGATGATTAGTGATATGGAGCACCTTTTCATGTACCTGTTGGCCATTTGAATATCTTCTTTGGAAAAATATCTATTCAGATCCTTTGCACATTTTAATTGGATTATTTGTTGCTTTGCTATTGAGTTGTATGAGTTCCTTAGATTTTGGATATTAATCACTTATCAGATATGTGATTTGCAAATATTTTCTCCCATTCACAGGTTGCCTTTTCATTGTATTGATTATGTCTTTTGCTGTGCAGAAGATTTTTAGTTTGGTATGTAGTCCCATTTGTTCATTTTTTCTTTTGTTGCTTGTGCGTTTGGTGTCATATCCAAAATATCACTGCCAAGGCCAATGTCAATAAAGTTTTTCTTTATAGTTTCTTCTAGAAGTTTTAGGGTTTCAGTTCTTATATTTAAGAATTTAATCCCTTTCAAGTTAATTTTTGTGAGTGATGTATGATAAGGGTCCAGTTTCATTCTTTTGCATGTGTATATCAAATTTTCTCAGCATCATTTATTGAAGAGAATATTTTTTCCCATTGAGTATTCTTGGCTCTCTTGTCAAATACTAGTTCACCATATCTGCAAGAGTTTATTTCTGTTCTGTTGGTCTATGTGTCTTTTTATGCCAGTACCATACCATTTTAATCACTATAGCTTTGTAATATAGTTTGAAATCAGAATGCAATGCCTCCAGCTTTGTTATTCTTTTTCAGTATTGAATAGCTATTTGGGGTCTTCGATGGGTCCAAACGAACTTTAGGATTTTAAAAAAATCTGTGAAAAATGCCACTGGAATCTTAATAGGGATTACATTGAACCTATAGATGGCTTTGGGTAGTATGGGCATTATGACAATATTAATTTTTCTAATCCATGAACATGAGATATATTTCTATTTATCTGTGTCTTCAGTTTCATTCATCAATATCTCACAGTTTTCAGTGTACAGGTTTTTAACTTCCTTGGTTAGATTTATTCCTAAGTATTTTATTGTTTTTGATACTGTTGTCAATGAGATTGTTTTCTTTTCTTTCTTTACTTATTCTTTTCTTATTTGAATGCCTTTTATTTCCTTTTCTTGTTAATTACTCTGTCTAGGACTCCTAGTACTATGTTGAATAGGAGTGGTGAGAGTGGGTACCCTTGTCTTGTTCCTGATCTTAGAGGGAAAGTTTTCAATATTTTAGCATTAAGTATGATGTTAGCTGTGGCCTTGTCTACATTGCCCTTTTTTATGTTCAGGTGGTTCCTTCTGTACCCAATTTGTCCATAGTTTTTATTATGAATGCATGTTGAATTTCATCAAATGCTTTTTTCTGCATTCTGAACAGATGATTATATGACTTTTGTCATTTATTCTGTTAAATGATGTATCACATTTATTGATTTGCTTATGTTGAACTATTCTCGCATCCCAGGGTTGAATCCTACTTAATTGTGGTGCATGATCTTTTTAAAGTGCTGTTGAATTAAGTTTGCTGTTATTTTGTTGAGAATTTTTGCCTCTATATTATTCCAAAGAGATATTGGCCTGCAGTTTTCTTTTCTTGTGTTGTCTTTATCTGGCTTTTGTATCAGGGTAATACTGGACTGGTAAAATAAGGCCTCTTCTTGAAATTTTTGGAAGAGTTTGAGTAGGATTGGTATTAATTCTTTAAATTTTTGGTAAAATTCACCACTAAAACCATCTAGTCATGGGCTTATTTTTTGTTGGAAGGTTTTTGATTACTGATTCAGTCTCCTTACTCAGTAGTGTTCTGTTCAGATTTTCTATTTCTTCATGCTTTAGTCTTGGTAGGTAGTGTGTTTCTAAGAATTTATTCATTTTTTTAGATTGTCCAATTTGTTGATGTATAGTTGTTCATAGTACTCTATTATTTATGATCCTTTGTATCTCAGTGGTATCAGTTACAACGTCTTTTTCATTTATAAATAAATAATATAATATATAAATAATTTACTTATTTGGATCTTCTTTTTTTCTTGATTAGTCTAGCTAGGGGTTTGTCAAATTTGGTTATCTTTTCAAAGAATCAATTCTTGTTTTATTGTAATCTTTTCTATTATTTTGTTCTCTATTTCATTTATTTTTGCTCTAATCTTTACTCATTTATTCTACTAACATTGACCTTAGTTTCTTTTTCCCTATAGTTCATTGAGATGTAAAGCTCGCTTGTTTGAGATATTTTTTATTGATGAATGCATTTATCCCTATAAAATTCCTTCTTTGAACCACTTTTGCTGTATTATACAAATTTTGATAAGTTCTATTTTTGTTTTCACTTAGTTAAAATATTTTTAAATTTCTCTTAAGATTTCTTATTTGATATATGTATTATTTAGAAGTGTGTTGTTTAATCTCCAAGTATTTGGGGACTTTCTAGCTATCTTTCTGTTATTGATTTCTAGTTTAATTTTACTGTGGTCTGAGAGGAGACATTGTTTGAGTCCTGTTCTTTTAAATTTGTTAAAGTGTGTTTTATGGCCAAGAATATAGTCTATCTTGGTGAGTGTTTCATGTGTACTTGAGAAGAATGTATTCTGCTGTTGTTCGATGAAGTGATCTATAGATTTCATTATATCCAGTTGATTGCTGGTGTGGTTGAGTTCACCTGTGTCCTTTTGACTTTTGCCTGCTGGATCTGTCCATTTCTTATAGAGGGGTATTGAAGTCTCCAGCTATTACAGTGGATTGAATTTCTTTCTCCTTACAGTTCTATCTGTAAGGAGGCAGGTCTACTGGCAATAAGTTTCCTCAATTTTTGTTTGTCTGAGAAAGTCTTTAATTCTCCTTTCACCTTTGAAGGATAATTTCACAGGGTACAGAATTCTAGGTTTATGTTTTCCCTCAGCACATTAAGAAGTATTTCACTCTACTCTCTTCTTGTTTGTATGGTTTCTGAGGAGCAATCAGTTATAATTCTCATTGTTGCTCCTCTGTAGGTAAGGTGTTTTGTTAGTCTGGCTTCTTTCAAGATTTTTTCTTTGTCTTTGATTTTCTGAAATTTGAAAATGAAATGTCTAGGTGTAGTTTTCTTTGCTTATTTGTTTTGTTTGTTTGCAGTTATCCTGCTTAGTGTTCTCTGAGCCTCCTGGATCTTTGGTTTGGTGTCTAACGTTAATTTGGGGGAAATTCTCAGGCATTATTGCTGCAAATGTTTCTTCTTTTCCTTTCTCTCCTTGGGAGTTTCATGAAATAGCATTAGATTATTTGGGGAGAATTTTTTTTTTCATTTTAGGAAAATATATTTTGTAAAGGAAACAATTTTGAAAGAAGTGATTGCTAACAAACCCCATGCCCTCATGACACATCTCCAGTAATTGGCTCTCCTTGGATTCAAGCTACTTTTTGGTAGAAGTAGTGGAGGTGGAAGGGAAGCAGAAGGTTCAGAAGGTATCAGAGAGGAGGCTGAAGGAAAATTCAATGTGGGGAGAAGGCTAGAAAGAATCCAAAATGAGCTAAGGGATGTTATCTTAACTATTGACAAAAGATAAAGACTTTTAAAATTTCTTTTTTAAGCCTTTTGTTCCTTAAGGATATGATAATTCTATAGTTGATTAAATCCAAACACACATACCTTATTTCTCTCTTTTACCCCTTTAAGGAGGATATTTATCATTTGGTCATGTTCAAACTCTTCATGTTTTTTCATTTAATTTTATTATAAATACCATACCAGAAGTTTCTTCTTCTAAATTAACTTTGCTTAATTTCTTTTTTATCAAAGTTGATCTGCTAGGGATGTTTAATGAGGAAATGTGAAGATGAGATAAAATGGGTAGGATGGAGAAATCATAGATATTTGAAAGAAACCTTAATCTCCACCTCACAGTGGAAAGAAAAGTCTTCATAATTGAAAGTGCCAGGCTCTCATCTCCTCTGCTGTGAGCATGGGAGTTCAAGACTAAATCATGTTATTTTAGGAAAAATCAATAGGTCTCATAAAATTACCAGCCTCCTTATTAACACAGAACAGTGTTTCTGAAAGTAAATATGATTTGTTGTTCTGTTCTATATGTATATCTATAGAAATTGATGGAAGATGTGGAATAACCCGGTAATTCCTGATAAATCAGCTTTCCTCCAATTATGAGAGGAG
Source organism: Camelus dromedarius (assembly GCF_036321535.1). NCBI lineage: Eukaryota > Metazoa > Chordata > Mammalia > Artiodactyla > Camelidae > Camelus > Camelus dromedarius. The sequence continues at coordinate 30,333,382 of NC_087472.1, read as the reverse complement.
AAAGAATTTTTTTCATCATATAATTTCTCGAGTAAAGTTCCCCTGGCTTCTCTAGCACCCCAGGTGTGAGAAGTATAACCTAAGCTCAGTTGTTCAGCATAAGTTTCAGTCTGTTCCTTTGGGCTGCTAGCCACAAAAATTAATTCTTCTGCATGGGCCATTTCCTCTCCACTCAGACAAAGGCAGCAATCAACCAGGAACCCTAATGGCAGTCACAGAGTAGCCTATTAAATAAGAAACACTGAACTACTGTAAAGGGCATTTGAGCCCAATAGTGGATATTCTATTCTTTGGATTTGCCATTTATAAAACAGGAACAATCCGTGTCTTGCACATACTAATTACAATATGTGGAGATGATGAACAAATTCCACAGAAAATCCTCCAAATTTATACTGCATATTGGCTTCTGCCTACTTTCTTATCTCAGTCATCACAGCTTTCTCTATTTTTGCTCTGGGGAAACTACCAAGAAACAATGGAATGGCAGACAATGGATGGAGGGATATGTTGGCGATAAGATAGGAAAGGAAGGGCTTCCACCAATTAAGAAATTGATGCTTCTCTCAACCCCAGCATATTTGTTCCCAGATCACCTCTACCAGGCAGTTCAGCATAATTAAGAATATAGGGCTTTTATGTCAGGTAGACTTGGGGTTGAACCTTGGTTTTACCACTTACTCACTGCTTGGGCAAGCCACCTACTTTTTCAGGTTCATTATTCATCAGTAAAATTAGGCTAATAATGCTTTCAGTAGCTTATTTTCATGGTTAAATGAAATTACTGATGTAAAGGGAGTGTAGTGTTCAGCCCAAAATAAACACTCTGTGAGTGGTGGTTGTGTAGTTTATGTGTTGCCTTTCTTTGGAACCCATATGCATCAGCTGTTTGGTTTCTTTTAACATTATTGTTGAGGGTGGGCTCAGTGCACACTGTGTAAGCTGGTACAAGAGGCCATGGTTCTGCAACAACTGAATAACTATTTTTATCATTTTTCAAAGATGATTTTTGTCTTTGTAAAGCTTCTACTCATCTTTATGAACACAAATTGATTTGGGGTCACCAAGGTCCTAGAGATTTCCCAGAGGTTCAATAAATAGATTTTTTCAAGTCATGATTAGCTGGTTGTCATACTAACTACCTGGAGCTTTGAGCAAAAGTTCCTTCCTAACATTTCCTCTGCTGATGGAACCAGAGGAACCATTCAGTTAAACTAAACCCAGAGCTTGTGTTTCTCACCACTCACCCTTCACTAAGTGGTAAGACCTGTGAGAGGGAGTGTTAAACTGTGGGTCCTGAAACCAGCAAAGTTCAGTTGTAGTCGCTTGAGAGATCATGGAAGCTACTAATCTTTAAAGTCATGAACTCTGAGGGAGCCAATGTCCATATAGAACCCAGAAACAGGGAAGTAAACCTATCAGCTTTCTCCAGTTTCTCATAGCTCCATCTGCTTATAGGCTTCATTAGTAGCCCTCAACTCAAACAATACTGGTAGGGTCCTGAGGGTTTTAAGCAGATTAAACCCCTGCCTACACCACCGAAGCACAGGTAGGAAATATAGGGATCTGGAATGGAGTATTGCTGCCAAAACACTCTATGTCCATGGTGAGATTAATGGCTGATTTTCAGCGTTCCTTTATTCTCTGCAATTGTGGCTAAACTTGACTAGGTTAATCAAAACTAGTCTCCATCACCATTGATATTTGGGCTCACTTTACTCCTCTCTCTGGGACTTGGGGTTGGATGTGATAGAGTTAAGAGTTACTCTCCTTTCTTCTAGAAGCACTGAGGGCCAATCACTTTCCCTCTCTGGGTCTCAATTATCTTCCTGGAATGACTTGGAACAGGGGACTTCATGTTTCAAAGTGATGCTACCCATATGCTAGAGACTTCTCTCATGACTTCGAAAAAAAATCTTCCAATACAGTTTAAAAATGATTGCATGTGAGAATGATTAAAAGCCATCTGGGCAGGAAAAAAAGGGTGGAAGGAAGAGGAAAACAAGTGTCCTCTATACAGCTGTCACTATCCATGACAAATACACTCGAGGCTACCTAGCCCAGTGCACTGCCTCCACTATAGGTCAACTTAAATCCATTTCATGGCTGGTGCTTTAGCCATCTCTGAATATACTGATTCCATTTTTTGTTCATGCATGTATACAAGTTTATCTCCAGATCTAAATGACCATTTTCTTCATACAGTTTCATCCTATTTCTTTCTTGGTTTATTTTTTATGAAGAAGTAATCATGTGGCTTGGCGATATTTTACTCCAGCACAGCTCTTCAGAGTCTCCCTGCAGACTGACTCCCTGAGGCTTAGTGGCAGGTCCCAACCAGTTTCTTTTATGATGACACATCCTTACAGAAGACGGGAAGACTTGACAGTCTGACAGACACTTAAAAGTGTGAAGATGAATAAAAGACACATCACTCTTGATGGATATATATAAAAAAAAAAGCTGTCAGTCGATGTAAGCTGTATTCTAAAAACATACAGTACCATATCAGTGCTAGAGGGTGTTGGATACAAAAAAGAGTTGGCAGATGGACAATTTTTGATAGTCAAGTCTATATGGATATGAAAACCCAGCTGACAAGGAGTTTGCTAGTCCTCATTTGTTGTCCTCCTTTGAAAATGACATTTGGAAGCTTTGCTTTATTTCTCTTTGACTTCCTTAAAGGCCTACACTATTAGCCAATAGGTAGACTGGATGATGATCTAGATGCTATGTTTAATGTGAGTGGTATCAGGCAGGAAATTCTAGCCAAAATATCTTACTCACTGATTGTCACTTTGCCTGAAATTCTACCATTAGAGATTCTTATTTGGGGAACATACTACAACTCAGACACTCTAGAAAAAGGAAATCTTTAGTTTACTTTAGTAAGGATTGATTTTCAGCCATTTGTGGTACCAGAGCATTAAGGTTTGGGGGTTAGCCAGAAGTCAGGTGAAAGGAAGAATCAAAAGTCACACAACTTCAATATTGTCTACTTCACATTCTCATAGAAACATCTGAGGACATCTAACCTTTATCTGGTACATGAATGTGCTTCAGAACATCCTCACAAAGTGTTTATCCAGTTGCTACTTGAACACCTCCAATAATAGAGTGAACTTCAATAAGAAAGGCACACTCTATCATTAGTTCTAAATTCTAGAAAGTTCTATGCTATGAGACTCCCAAATATGCTTCCTTGCAGCTTCCATACTATTGATGTTTGTTCTTCATGGAATTAGACTGCCTCCCATGAAGGCTCTCTGGATAGGTACAGACAGCTTTCCTGATTCCCTACCCTCAGGTAAGAAATGAAGCTTCTCTTCCCATTTCCTACTATAGTCCTTAAAGGACATTGGGATAGGATGATGGTGAGCAGCCAATACGGGAAAGATCTGATGGCTCATGGCCCTTCAGGAGCTTCTCTAAAATGCCACACAAATAAAATGTGAAACACTGACAATGCCAAGTGTTGACAGGATATATTACTGGAACACTCATATACTGTTGGTGAGAATGCAAAATGGCATGGCCACTTTGGGAAACCATTTTCAGTTATAAAATGTAACAGTCTTACCATATGACCTACTCCTAGGTATTTAACCCAAGAGAAATGAAAATATATGTATGCACACAGACTCGTACACAAATGATCCCAGCAGCTTTATTTGTAACAACCTCAAACTGGAGACAATCCAAATGTCTATCAAAAGATGAAACACGATGTTTTATATCCATACAATAGAATATTTTTGGCAATAAAAAGCAATGAGTTACTGATACATGCCACAACATGGATGTCTCTCAAAAACATGCTAAGTGAAGGAAGCCAGTCACAAAAGACTATTCTAATTCTATGAAGAACAAACATCATATTGTATGATTATATAGATAGGAAATATCCAGAAAGGGCAAATCTATATAAACAAAGTAGATTAGTGATTGTCTGGAGCCAAGGATGGGTAAACTGACTGCAAAGGGATGTGACAGAATTTTGAGATAGTGGAAATTCTCTGTACTTTGAATGTGGTGGTGGTGAGTTTTGTGTATATATAACAAATATACGTGTATGTGTGTATATATATATATATATATATATACACACATACACGTATATTTATTTGTCAAAACTCATTAACTCTGCATTATAAATTGATAAATTTTATTGTGTGTAAATTACACCCCAATATACTTTCAGATATTTTCAAAGGCAGGCAGAGGCCAGCTTTCTGCAGAATCATGTTACTGCTGGTCCCTTTGCATCCCCAGTTATCCTTTGGGAACCCCAAGTGCCAACGGCAGCAGCATCCTCAGTACAGAGGTCACCAAGAACACAGATACACAAGTAGGTGGAGAGAGCTAAGTCTTACGGAAATACGATCCAGTTAGAAAAGATGAGAGAAGTAGACATGAACTTACTGAAGTCTGGGGCTCAAGACAGAAGGGCTTTGCAAAAAGGGCATAGAATCTGTTATAAGCAAAGGCTTATAAATACAATGTAATATAATACATTGTATAATGTATTTATAAATGCAATGTATAATACAATGTATAAATACAATGACAGCATTTTTCTCACTTGTGATGGATGTGAAGGAGCTGTTTGCTTGTCACCTATGAAGTATCTCCCTGCCATATCTGTACTTAAAATGTTATCAGAGTTATTGGCCTTTCTAACAATAGATCTTCCATTTACTTTTCTTCTTGCTCTAGACAAATTTCAAGCAACTCAAGAAATATTTTTCTTGAAAGGCCTTATATTTTTGACCCAACTAGACCTTAGAGAGAGAAGACTTGCTGGAAGTTTTATGTTCACTCTTACTTGATCTTCCCAAGCTTATAAAACAGTTATGATCATTATTAGTTATTTTACAGTTGAGGAAATTGAGGTATGGGATGTTCAAAAAAAAAACTTGCCCAAGTTCTCATGACTAATATATCTAGAGCTAATATTCTGAGAGAACCACAACCCAGGTCTGACTCTAGAGCCTGGGCTCTTAACTGCCGTGTCCTTTTATCTCCAGCTATTAAAATAATAGCTATCATTGATTAAATGATTGTTATGAGCCAGGTACTGAGACAAGCAGTTTACATACACTACTTCAATAATTCTAGAATGCCCATGCTCCATGAGGGCTCACTACTATTTTCTAGTTCTCAACACAGTGCCTGCCATATAATATTAGGACATTCAACCAAGATTTATTACATGAATAAATGAACAGCCCTCTGTGGTGGGTATTATCAGCTCAATCTTTACCATAAAAAATGAAGCTCAAAGAGATTAACTTGCCTGAGTTTACATAGCTCTCAACTGGCAAAGCCCAGTTCTACCATCCTGTACCTGGTAGTGATCCCTGTGTTGAGGGGTTGGGGAATGTCAGCCAGTGAACATGGATGCTGCTGCTACTTGGACTGCTAGGGAATCCTCACCTTTCCCATTTTGTCTTTTCCTGTCCCCCAGAATCTCCCCCACTCCTGAAGCTTGTGGCCTGAATATGCTTGGGGCACAACATGTAATTCTTCTGTCTTCACTTAAGGGTGGTTGAAAATACCTTATCTTTAAACAACTCTTGTCTGGATTATTTTGCACTCATTTTCCTTCCAAGCCTGCTAGATAATTTTCTTGAACTAGGGCCTGGGCATATCTGAAACTCTTCTAAGCATAGAGTAGCCTCAAACTAAATGACCCATTCATCCTAGCAAAGTACATTCTCAGGGTTCTCCAAGGCTTCTCACTGCTCTGGCTAATTTCTCTGACGTCTCGGGCTGGGAAATCTGCTTCCTGAGCATTAGTTCCACTGCCTGTCTTTGGCTATATTTCTATCTGGTTGACTCAGGCATCTTTAATGCAGAAACATGTTAACATGCACTGGAGCAGGGCTGGGTTTTCATTCACTTCAGGGAAGAATAGAAGAAATAGATAGGAGGAAATGGGGCACAGTAAGACCACCTTTGCTGCTATCTAGTTCTATGTCTGCCATGGGCAGAGATGATAAATCAACAAGGAATTACTGAGCACCTCTATGTGTAAGAAAGTATGCTAGGCCCTAGGGATACAGAAATGACGTTGGATGACTCTTATCTTGATTAGCTCATAGTCTAGTAGGGAAAACAGGCATATAATAATTAATTACAAGTGACATAAGTGTTGCAAAGGAGAAAGACTAAAGCAGGATATATGCTAAGTTTAAGCCACTTGCTTTACACCAAGAAACTTGGGTAGAATCACCTTTCTCTGAATCCCCAGATTGAAACTGGAGCTGGTGACAAGGATGTTTGGTAAGTAACCTCCCAGTGTCTTCAGAAAATACCATGCTATCAGTGGCTTCTGTCACTGATGGCTGCTAGATGCCAGGAACTTAACTCATCACACTACTTTGCAACACAGATATGAAAACTAAGGCTCAGGGTTGAATTGAATTCACATTGGGATTTTAATCTAAATTCTAATTCCCAAGCCAATGATTTTTCCACTGTTTCAAACTACTTCCAGGACATAGTGTTGTTAGGAGCAAGAGGTGAGGAGTCTAGTCCCAGATCTAGTGCTAAATACTTGTATGTCCTTAGACAACTCTTTATCTGTTGGCAGGAGTGTTGAATACATGCCTTGCTGACTTCATAGTTTATCAAAATAATAAATGAGACAGTAGGAGAAGACTTCTTTATTGAATGACATTAAAAAGTTGCTTCACCATACTCTAATCCCTGCGTTGCTTTCTCACTCATAGTCAAGTCTGGGAGAGGAAAGAAAGGCTAACTGGAAAGGGTTTGAGATTGGAACTTAGCAGAGAGTCATAAACATAGCCCTAATAATTTTCCATTTCTTGAGTCTTAAATTTTTCATCTTTAAAGTTGGAACTTTAATCTGTGGCTTTAGGTTTCTTGTAATTGAAAAACATGATATGTACTAAGTTGCTTATATTAAGTTTTCTCTACCTTGAGCAGGGCCGCAGGTTGCCTGCACACCACAGGGACCTGGCAAAGCAAAAAAAAAGTTTAAATCTAAGTGGGGCTAGGCTCTGGCAGCTTCATCAGTTGCAAGTGGTGTTCAGCACTAAGTGAACTGCACTTAATGAATTAAAGATGAATGAGGCAGCAGGGAGCACAAATGCAGGAGAAGACCTTTCACTTCAAATTTAAAGGGCTCATTTTATGATCATTTGAGATCTGCATATCAGAATTTTTCCCTTCTTCCTCTAGTTGTTTACTTGAAACAGCATATACTGTTTGAAATGATGGGGGCATTGGGAATGGACAGAGGAATCAAGCAAAGTCCTCAAGGTGGTAAACAAGGCCTGCTGTAGTCACGGAGCCCCCTCTAGGGACAGGAGCTGTGAGAGAGAGATGGGCAAGGTGGGTAATGCTCAGGTTGGCTGTGGATCTGAGGCTCAGACTTCTAGATTGCATACAAGTAACAGTCTGTGTCATCACCTGTATTTTAGATATGTTCTCAAGCAACTTAAAGAATCTATATCTTTAAAAGGATTAGGTCATCTTCACAATCCCTCCCTCTTATCAGATTCTTGCAGTCTCCACTCTAACGCCTCACCAAGCAGAAATCCAAACTCTGCTTACATTCTTCCAGTGATATGGAACTCATAAATTACTTCATCTCGTCTCCACCTCCTCCCTCCCAAACACATCTTTAGATAGCTCCTTCCTTGTTTCTGAGAACAAGTATTCCACATGAGAGCCCTTCAGAGACAGCTGTACATCTATCAGGCTTCCTCCTTGACCCTTGGCTTAATATCTCAGTGCCTTGGTTTTCTGACCTGGAAAATGACAAAACTGTGGTCAAGATTGAAGTAGATAATGAATACTAAAGTGATTTTTAAGATATGTAAATCTCTGTACACACAGACAATGAAACTCAATGGGGATGCGAATCTAATCATTCCTTTTGGGTTGTTCTTTTAATATTTTCACATATTGATTAGATGGGTATGGTGATAGCTCAACTCAGATTTATTGAGATGGTCCCAATTTAAAATATGTTATTCTTCTCATAAAACATGGCAAGGTGCATATTCACTTATGCAAAACACTCTTCTAGACTGCTTTCTTGAACCTAGAAGTAGTGAAGAAGTCTATCAGGTGTCATTTGCTTTTGCCTTGCAAAAAAAAAAATCACAGAATTTATGGGGCTTAAGGAAGAAGGGAAGATGGGGGATGAAAAGCTAAAAGCTGGTGATACCAATGCCTGCTAGGCCTTCCCTCAAGCTCAGACCACTTCTACAGAGATCCCATCCCCCTGCTTGCTCATTCAGCTTCCTCCCATCTTGGCAAGATTTTCATGGCTGGATTCCAGGTCTTATTTTTCTTACCACAATTTTAAACTCAGACTACTTGTAGGAATTGTTTTGCTTGTCCTTCCCCCAGCCCTTATCATCTTCCTGTATCCATCAACACAGATTGATACAAGGTCCATGGAACCAGCCCTGTGCAAGGTATTATGGGAGTTTAAAGGAAAGAAGCTTCCTCCAGGAGGGAACATACAATCATGTGTCCTTCCACAGCTCAAGGAGTAGAGAAGTTAGTAAGGGTCTGAGTAGTCAGAGGAGGCTGCACTTAGGCAGAGCATAGGAAGTAGAGAGAAATGGGCTTTTAGGTGAGGGGAGAGAGAGATTGAAAGCAGGAGTGGGCATGACTACATGTTCCAAAGTGGAGGTGTAGGGGCTTGGTTTCCTTGTGTGTGAAATGCAAATATGTACTTCATAAGACTACTGTGAGGATTACGTGGTCCAGTAGAAAGGTGGCAAATGCATGTTCAGCATGTTGCATTTCTTCCTCCAGAGCCCATGGCAGACAGTGACAACCCTTCACAACATTCTACCAGTGAGGCTGGTCACAAGTCCAGAATCCTAGTAAATACAGCTCCAGGTAGCCAGTACTAATCAGAGTAAGCTGGCATACATTAGGTACTCAAGAAATCGTGTTATCACCCTCACCCAAAGACCCACAAAATGCCTAGTACAACTGAAGGAAAACAGAACTTGTCTTTCCCATTCTTACCAAATACAAATGAAAACCTCTGTATTTACAATGTGTCAGAGGCCCACCATGTCTTCAGCACTTGCAGGTCAGAAATGAAACTTAGATTCCTTCTTAGAAGGAAGGTTGAAGCTTAAAGGAAGGTATGAGGTCTGAGTCATAGCAATGGCCAAATTGATCCCAGCTGAGCTGCTCCATCCCTGATATGGGGATATGAGGATGGTTTCCCTCCCTCATTCATAGGCAGAGCAGAGTAGTGCATAACTCCCAGCAGAAACTACAGAGGCCTGAAAGCAGGGTCAACTCAATTGCTACCTTCACTCTTGCCCCCAGGCCAGCTACATGTCACATGCCTGAGCCAGCCTGCACTAGCCCACTGTTTAGAGGTGACCATGCAGCCTCAAGCAGAGCCTAGGAAGGAAGCAATCCACACACTTCAGGGGCCACTTTTAGAGTCAAATATTTTCTACTTTCAAAACTATAGATAGTGCTGGAACAGACAGGGTTTTTTGAGACTACTCAGCCTAGACGTCCTTGAAAGCGTCACTGGGGAAACTTCTTCATCAGCAGCATCTACAGAGCTTGATCAAAGTGCAGATTATCTGGTCTCAACCCAGACCCATTGAATCACACTGTCTAGAGGTGAGGCTCAAGCATCTGCATGTTAAAATTCCAGGGGATTCTGATGTATCCTGAAATTTAAGAACCTCTGACAAATATAGAAGCCTTGTGTGGGCAGTCACCCCATATTCCCAAGGTAAAATCTGAAGACCACTTGCCACAGAATCATTTGGGGTGCCCATAAAAATTCAGATTCTTAGGTCTCCTACTAACCTTTCTGAGTCAGAATTTCTTGTCTTAATAAACTTTGAGAAACCAAATCCGTTCATCATACAGAGACAGAAACTGACCCAGAGAGAGGGTGTGACTTGCCCAAGGTTGTCAGTGTAGATAGTGCCAGAGCTAGGGTCACATCCAAGTCTTTAGACAAGTCCAAACAGTATGCCCCTTATGTTCACCTTATGAGGGGTATTTATGTCTCAGTTCGGCTTCTGTGGACACAGCACCCCTTAAAATGCTCGAGAGTCAGAATGCATCTGCTCTGGATAGGTGCATGACCTTAGGTCAAAGCTTCTCCAATGGGTTATGTAGTACATCTTGAAAATAAAGCAGTGTAAGGTCGCAAAGCTCTCTTCTAAGCAGCAGGGTGTTGCAGGCCCTTCTCCAAATGGGGTCTTGAGGGACTTCAAAGTGGAGTAGTTGTATATCCGGGGAAACCGTTAACCATGGTTTTCAGTCAAACTGAACACAAACATGGAAATGGCCTGCAATAGTTTACTAAACCTATTTCTGTGTTGTTTTTCTAGTTGAAACACATACTGATTCAGGAAAAGCTTAAACATATGCAGTTTTGTGTCAGACCTGGTCCAAGCTCACTAGTCTGATCTCTCAATCTCAAGCCTGGGCATTTGAGGTACCAGCTCTGTCTCTGCTTCATCTCCCCAAGACTGTGGTCTGGAACTCCTCCAGACTGGCAGCTCTGCCCCAGAATTGGCTGGGACAATCCAATAGAAGACCATTGACCTCTAAAAGGAGAGCAGTTTCCAAAACGATAAGGTAAGGTAGATTTTCTTTGAGGGATTAAGCCATTGCCATTGACAGCAGTGCTGCTGTATGATTTGCATTTGGGCTAAAGCTTATAATTTTAGCAAGTATTTCACCAGTGCTACATAATTAGAAAAATTAAATATTCTGCCACCTTGAATACATCATTCTGCAAAGAAACAGGAGACCTCTACAGATATTCTAGAACTTCGGAGAGTGGAGGAAAAGGACAGAAAGCAGGGACAGAGAAGGAAATTGTGCCCTCCCACAAAAAAAAAGTTTGATAGGGGTCCACAATCCCTTAACTTCAAATACTGAAATCAAAAAGCTCTGTACACCAGAAGCTATTTTTTCATTAATTTGGTGCCAAAACTCATTTGGCAGCAAAACCTGACCTGAACTGAAATGAACTTACTCTTTATCTCTTTTAGTATGAATATTCAGACATTTTTTTCCTACAGAAATGTTAATTGCTTAATTATGGGATGTTTTTCCAGACACTACTGGAAATGTTATGTAATAAACAGTACATACTCTGTTTTACCTTTCTGAAATCCAAAAACAATTTAAATTCTAAAGCACAGATAACAGACTGCAGACCTGGAATAATGATAGCTAACATTTATGGAGGACTTGCCATCTGCATGAAGCTGTGCTAATCTCTTTTCATCTCATTTAATCCTCATGACACCAAGAGGCAGGTATTAAAGTCATCTCCATTTTAAAGTTTGGAAACTGATTCTCAGAGAGGTTAAATAACTTGCCCAGAGTCACACAACTTTTGGCCAAGGCAGGATTTGGACCCAGGTCAGTCTGACTCTAGAACCTACATGCTGAACTCTTGCACTCCTACCTGGGAGAGATGAACAGTTGTGAAGGACAGTGTGCGCTTTATGTGGAGGTAGAATAGGCTACTACCTATTCTATGTCATTTGAGGGACAACCTCCAAATACATCTACTCCCCATCCCTACTTCTCTGAGATGCTACTGATATGGCTTTATTCCATGGTGTTTGTATGAATGGCTTTTCTCACAAGGACCACTGGCATCAAAAATCTACTGGCCAACTTGTACAGGTTTCTGGCATCCACTCCAGACTTACTGAATCAGAATTACTAGAGAATGGAACCAAGCTGGTTCTTATACATGTTAAAGTTAAAAAAAAAAAAAAAAGGAATGCCCTGAGAAAGACCAATCATTAACTCTCAATAATTAATTAACATCTTAGCTATCAGTTGACACCTAGCTGGGCTGGCAGGAATAAACTCATGGATGGGCAGCTGGAAAGTGAAAGATGTCTGAAAGGTAAATAGGAGACTTGAAAGGTGAGATACGGAAAGAAAGGAGGTATGACAGTATCTCCCTACTTTGGCGTTATGCAGTGAGTATAGGGCCTCATCACTGGCATTGTTCAGCTGCACTGGAACAGTCTTGGAAGCAAATCTCATTTTTTTGTTGCTGCTCAGAGCACCTATTATCTCACTGATACTCACAACAACTATGAGATAGACAAGATAGTTATCCTCGAGAACCAAATAAGTTCTTCAAAGTCATCCAACTGATTAATGCTAGTGTTTGGGTAAGTTTCTGGCTGTTAATCTGAAACTATTTCATTCTTCCAATAATTTCTTTCATAGGTCTAGAGATGAGGCACCATCAAATAAAACCTAGGGAATCAAATCTTGCATTCAATGATACACATTTTTTTTGCCCACCAAAGGCCAATTTAAATATATTTAAACACTGTACTACACAAGGAAAGGCCAAGGAGAGGAATTAGATGGCACAATAGTTCAATCAATATACCATATGTTTGGGGTTTGTTTTTAACTTTTAGTGGTTGCTTTATTCTTATTATCAATGCAGAGAGGACTGCTGAACATTTTGATCTTTATCCTTTTAAGAATATTCTGTTCTTGTTTGCTAGGTTCTCAGCCTCACCTCTTCATCTTGCCTGTGATGGCTTAATCATCTCCATGGCAACCAAATGTGACCTCAGATAGGGACTAGAAAGCCAGAAAAAATGGATTAACTACCACCACAACAACTGGATCCCCACAGCACTGCAGGCTAGCATTGGAGCACTGAGGGTCAAGTCCAACCAGTGAGTATTACAATTCTGGCTAAGTGCTATCTAGAGCAGCTCTTCTCAAAGTTCAGTGCACTTAGAGAATCTTGTTGAAGTGGAATACTGATCTCAGTAGGTCTAGGGTGGGACCTGAGAGTCTGCATTTCCAATAACCTCCCTGGTGATGCCCTAGTAGTGTAAGCAAACAAGTACAGCAGTCCTGATGAACACGCCAGCTTCAGGGTTAACTAGTTGTGTGACCTGGGGCAAACAGTTTCACCTCTCTGTTCTTGTTTGCTAGGTCTGGGTGCCTGTTTTCTCATCTGTGAAATTATGAATTTGGCCTGGATGATTTCTAAGGTCACTTTGGATTATAAGATTGTTAGATTCTCTGATAAAGAAAGATAGTTTAGAACCACAGAGTTAGTCTGAGTGCAGACTGCCCCTATATTACCAAGAAGGGGAGTGGGGAGAGAGATCTACTGTAACGTTTGTATTTATCTTAATTCCAAACCCTCTACGTGTCCTAAGGTAACTTATTTCCTCTGAATGTGCAGACCACTGGCATTCTCCATGAAGAAGAGGCAACACTGAGTAGTGGACACTTTTTGGCATTTCTCCAGCTCAGCTCTCAGCAGACCCTTGTGACTTTTTCATAGCTAACAGCTTTGGCTACTTGCTCATGACACCATCTCTCTGATCACAGAGCAAACCCATCGTCTGCCCATTGTGTCCTTAGCACTGGTACTCAATTCTGCTTAGTTCCACTTGATTTCAGAAGATATAATGGAGAATTACACAGAATCACCACCTACCTTGCAGGTAGAGCATTCCTCCCTTTGGGCAGAGAATCTGAATCCGCAGCCACACATGTGGCATCTGACCGAGAAGAACCCTGCTCTGAGGGACCAACTGATGCCTGCCCTAGCCACCCCAGTGATGCCTGTACCCTGCTCACTTGAGCATCTTTCCCAGTCTCATGATGACCCTGCCAGTCTTTCAGGGCTTCTTGCTCAGGTAACTACCTCCTCAACAACTTTCAAGATCACCAATCCTGCAGATGATGCTCACGTCAAGTTCTCTTTTGACTACCTGCCTCAACAGATGGAAGTTTGTGGGGTCGTATCTGGGCCCGACGAGAGTGCTCTGTTGAAGCAATATGAGAACTTTGTTCCTGACTTCCAGCAGTCATTTGGTGAGCCCACAGAACAGGAAATGAACCCACTGGTGAATGCTAAGGTTGACAAAGAGAACAGTTTCTCTCAGCAGGATGCTACTACTTTCCAGCTCCTTGCTCAGAATCTGAGATATAATGAACCCGATCAGAGTGATCACTTGCAAGAGGGACTAGGTGACTCCATTCAGGATGAAATTAGTGGCACAGATATGATGAACAATCTCCCAGACCTTATCATTCAGTGTATTCATTTAGACAAGAAACGTAGTCACAGGCCAGAGCTCCTACCGTCAGAGGCCCAGACTTCAATGTTGGCTTCCCTGGTCCACCACCAAGCCCTCTTCAGCCCCAGGGGTCCACCATCCAAGGAAGACCCTATACAGCTGCGAAGAAGCCAGCTGCCTCTCACCCCAGCCAAAAGAGCCCGCCAGCAAGAAACTCAGCTATGCCTCTACTGCGGCCAGGCTGGTCACTTCACAAGAGATTGCCTTGCCAAACGTTTTCGAGCCCCAGCAAGGACAAATAACCCAGCTTACCAGTAAGAGGAGCCCAGGCAGGTCACATTGTAAACTTATATCACTGTCACCTCCAGCCTTACTGATTTAAATCCTGTATCAATATTTAAAATATAGGTGGGAAACTGTGATACCACTTTATAGTCAGTCATGAACTAATGTACTTCTGAGAATTCAAACAGCTGAATCTTGTTCATTTGATGACACAACACCAAACTTAATCCAACAATGATAAAAACAATTCTCAGGCACTTTCTGCAGTTGGGATGGGTTTTCCAAGAGTACTGAAAACCTACAGGCAAAACTCTGCTTAGGCTGACCCAATGGAAACCACCGTGGCAATACATTGGGAACTCCATCCCCACCAGTGGGTGGTAGACACCTGGGTTGAGTTTGTTGGCCCAAGTCTTTTGGGCCTACGGTTGGACACAAGCCTTTCACCCTTGCTCTCACTGGTGTGTATACTAGTTTTCTGTTGGTTTAGGACTCTTGGCTGAAGTCTCAATTGCATTTCCACGTCCTACCAGTATTTTCCTACTAGGGGCAGATCTTGTTCCACCTACTGACTACAGTCCAGCTTAACACAAACCAACCTTCATGGAAACACAGCTCTACCATCCTTTCATACAGCTATGCATTTTGTTGCAATTTAAAGACTTCTGCTTGCCCAACAAACTGGACCTCTTGGCTACTGACAGACTAGATTTTATGGCCCTTTGAGCACTCTGCTTGGAACTTTTGGTTCACTTCCTTGAGAGTTAGCCCTTCAGGCAGGTACATGTTTTTAGTCAGGCCCTACCAATCCCAGCTTACTCCCCTTTTCCTCAACAACCCACTTTCAGGCTCCAGCATGCTCTAGGATAATGAACTCTTAACAAGTAGTGAGAGTTGGGGTATGTATCCCATCGTAATTACTGTGTCTAAAGTATATACTTGCTGCCTTATACAGGGAATCTGGCTAAATAAATCTCCACTGAAGATTAAGATAAGGCCCTGCAGTAGTTTCTGACTCTAGAGGTCTCAGCGTGGTCACCATCTAAGATCACTGCTCATTGATGTGGGCAGCTCTACCCTTAATGGACCACTTCTGGGGACCCTTGAAGAACAATTAATGGCAGACAACTTTCTGAACCATCTCATCTTTAAAATCCTGGGGTATGTACATCAACACCATCTGTACATAAAACTCACGAAGTGGGGCTATGATATGATTGCTTATGTTGTGCTTTTGGCACACATCAAATCTATATATGGATCCCTAATGCTTCTGAACAGAAGTAGTGCTATGCTGAAAAGGCACAAATCCCTAAAATGTTAAGGATATACAGTGATAATTGGTGTTTTCTGATAATTACCAGTCCTCTGTTCCCTGCTTCTTGGTGCTGATGTGTGTCCCCATAATGGGTCTTCCGAAGTAAATCAGTAATTCCGTATCCCCTAGCAGGCAGCCAAGACTGTACTTTCAGGGATCATTTCTGTGGTTCATGTTCCCTAGCAGCCATGAGGGCCTCTCAGAGCATGAAGTGCCATTGTAGTTTGGCCCTGTTCCTGGAGAATTACGCTGACTTTTTGACAATACTTAAGCCCAGCTAGGGCTTTATTCCTCTCATCCTGTAGCACTAACAGATCCTTTGCACTCATCAGTGCCTCACTAACCACTGTGCCAATTCTTAATGGTATTCACAAGGAGTCTCCTTTATCAACAGCTTGCTATACATCCACCTTACTCCATATGCTCTCACAACAAGGAGGCCTGAATGCATATATTCCAGTTGTGCAAAGTTGTGAAATTCCCCCTGGTGTAGTGGGATTATATGAGCTCCTCCTATGTGAATTTTACTGACTCTGGTATTACCTGCAGGTGTCCTGATCTAGCACCACCAATCCTGCAATAAAGGACTAACCCAAGGGCCTCTAGTCGCTTTCCTTACTGACCCCAGTATGGTCCTGGAATGTTGATAGGAGCATTCAGTTGGCTTAATCACCAATCTTTTTTTATCTTAGGGCCACAATTTATCATTGTGTACTCTTTATGTGTATGTACTTTTTACATATAAAGATATGTCACTTTATTTTATGCAGAGGACCTTCCCTCTGCAGCAACGTTACCTTATGCCCCAAGGAATCTTCAGATTTCATAGCCTCTCAGAACAGATAATTAATCCCAGGCCATGAACTTCAGTTTCCCTCCTATTTCCAGAAGCCCCTTGCTGAGGAGTTTCCAATCAATGACTTCTTGTGCTCTGTGTGATACAATTTAACATCCAGACTGAGGATATGAATAGGATACTGGGATAATGCTTCACTGCCTAATAGCTAGCAACCATTTTGTTGACCACTTCAAAATTTTGTTATAGTGACATCACCCACTTCAGTTAGAATGAATTACTTAGCATAAAGAGTTACATGGATGCATCCTCGGAGCTTATACCTAAGTGAATTTCTCTGAGAGTGAAACTAATTAAAATCTACAGAGAACAAATGAGATCTACTCTACTCAAAGATGTAGGCTGCAGTTTCAAAGGCTTGGGGAACCCCCAGGTCCAATCAAGACTGTAGTTTTAGGGAGGAAAGTCTGATACATATTTGATGACACCAAGCAAGAGATAATCTAATCACTTTACAAATCTGAAGAAGGAATTGTTCACAAGAGAATGGTTTGCATGGAATCTAGAAAAGGGGGGCAATTAAACAGCCATAGGACATTGGTAACCTCTCTAGAGTCAGAAAGGGGATGTGACCAGCAGATGATTTGGCAGGTCTACAGTGGGGTGGAAGCACCAGCTCATCTCAATTTGTATCATTAGCCATTCAGATTGTCACCTAACTCCCCTTGCTCTGACTCCATGCTCTAAGAAGTAATCTGATTTTAATTACTTTCCCATATAAGCTTTGCTATGGGGAGAGAAAATTTGCTAACCAGCTGACATGAAGTGTTCTAGCCTACTTGGCAGTTAATTCTCATTATAAATGAATAAATTGGTGTTTGGCTTATACACCAGTTTTTATGGGTTTTAATAGCATCAATCCTCCAGACCCTAATCATCTCTGAGCACACTAGAAACAAAATAATATTTTCACCATGCAAAGTCAGCATCACAGCATGAACCATAGTGAATCCATTGAAGGCCTCCCTGGGAGCCTTGCCTCGACAGTGAGTCTCTCTCTTTATCCCTCTCATTTGTCTACAACTATAATAACACTTCTAAATACCTATGGTTTTCATTTCCTGTACTTCCACTCACACCCAGCACCATGGTACTTGGCATAAGTAACTGCTTCTTACAATACTTCATAGTTCAGTCTAATCATCAGAATATACTGCCATGAATGAAGACATAACATATAACTAGACATGAGCCGCTGCCCAGGACCTTTAGAGAAAGAAGGGTGTATGACTGGTCCAATTCTCACCACCTACATTCTGTCCAGATGGCAACATATGAGACCCATTTGTCACTGCCTTCACTTCTATCCATGATAGTAAAACAAATATCACCCTTTTTTGGACTGTTGAAAATTTCCAACCCAGCACCATCTTGCCTATGACCATAAGAGTCATCTCCAAAACAAAATAGAGGTTTAAGCTATACCTATATCTTGGTAAAAATCTAACACCTCATGTCCTTGGGAGAGCTCTGGAAGCTTGTGTTACACCTGTAAAGCCTTCTACATTGGTGGCCATGTTTTATTGTCTCCCTATGAAACTTCAGGTCTCACTTGGCCAAGAAAATGGAAAAACCTTCAAGGGAATATAGTATCATGAATCCTCAATGTCACCTTTGTGCGAGAGTCACTTCCTACATTTTACAAATAAAAGTCCTGGAAGTGAGTTACAACATTTAGTAGAGTCAGCAGAACTACCTTGGTATCAGGACCACACTTTCAAGTCATTGGTTGCCACTATCACTTTGAGCATTCATGCACTGAATTATTGGTATTGCTTCCTGATACCAGTTTTGATCCTGGGGTCTATTTGAACCTGCTTCCTGCTCACTGATTTCTAGTACATACCTTACATGGCACTAGTTCTTATCTGTCCAGCTCACTGATAAGCCAGTTGTGACTGTATTCCACCAATTCCGCTTACTTTACATAGAGGACCACGTAGAATTTCAGTTTTTCCTGTGCATAGAAGACTCATCCCTTTGGGGATAAAATCTGAATTTGTGTGCATCTAGCGAAAGGGAACTAATAGTTGATGAAATGACTACTCTATCCAAGTACTGTGCCCAGTGCTTTAATTGTGAATGATACTCAACTTCACACTACTGAAAGATAGAATATCCATTTCTGGCATTTATTACTTAGCACACCTTTTAGGGGCAGATATTACTAATTCAATTTAAAAGTGACAAAATGAAGCTTCAGAGCAGTTAACTTACCTGCCCTAAATTCACGCAGCTAGTAAATGGCAGAGCTAGGATTTGAAATCAGTATCTTGCTATGTCAGAGCTGCTTGATCTCTGATAGAGGAGGGAAACACTCTAAGTCACACCCCTCCTGACCAGCCATACTGACCCAATTACACCTCCCAAAGCCGCTCGGTACAGAAAGGCCATTTTAGTCACTGGTGTTCACATAGCCACTAGTTGAAACACATGTTCCGGAAAGAAGTCTATAAAAGAAGCACATAGCAATTCAGTGCCTTCCAGGACTTTGAAATTTCATTCATGTTTCTAATAGTTGTAGAAAATTCCTTGACACATCTAAACATACACTGTGTCTTTTAAGGTAGGTCTTCTGGCAACTAGTGTTCTTAGTTTGCCTTCATCTAAAAATATCTTGATTGCTCCTTAATTCCTGACGGATATTTCTCCTGGATGTAAGATTTATGGTTGACAGTTCTTTCTTTTGACACTTTAACAATCTTGTGCCACTTCCTTCTGTCCCCCATGGTTTCTGATGCGAAATCCACTGTAATTTGAATTATGTTTTTCCACTCTAGGCAAGGTGTTATTTCTCTTATTGCTTTCAATATTTTTTTTCTGTTTTTAGTTTCCAGAAGTTTGACTAAGATGTGTCTTGGTATGAATCTGTTTAGGTTTATTTACTACTAGCATGTCATTCTTTTATTTTGAATCCAGTGACCTCTATATAAATGTAAATCTCCCTGAGAAGGGCCCGCATGAAGATTTGCCATTAATTTAAGACTGAGTGTAAAGAAATGTATCACGCACTGCAGGATCGGGGTGACAGTCAGGCAAAGGGCACAGAAAGAGGAGGCAGGAGCTAAAAAATTAAGCTCCCCACTTGCCCCATGGGTTTTGCTGTTGGCCTTGAGTACCCAGAGGCCTGACCTTTAATGAGGACCCCAGATCTTGTGCTTTTTGCTGTTGAACTGACAAGGGTTTTGACACTGCCCCACAGCAATCTCTCACTGGCTGAGGTGTCTACCCCATTTAGCCTCCTGAGGACAGTGTTAAATAAATCAATGGAAGTGGCCAAGTCCAGGCATGCTGGCCTGGGAGCCTCTGTTCAGTGGCATTTTATTAATACAAACAGTTACATTTTCAAAACAGTACTATATTCCCAGGCTAACATGTCAGTCCCTGAGCCCAACTCAGTGTTGAAGCAAGAAAAATGGTCTCCAGCTTTAAAATGCCTTTTTAATTTATTTTCCTGTCAAAGGCTGGGAATCTGACCCTTTATATGTCCTCAAGTTTTGAATCTAAGCACTATCTTAGCAATTTAGACTTGTTGAGACAAGTGTTTTGCAAATACCGCTCCAATGATAGTTCCTTTCTCCAGGAAAAATTAATGTGCTGTGTATTTTTTACAGGTAGGAATTTTAATAAAGTTACTGTTCATTTGGACAATGTAGACAAATTATTTTTTGATGGCCCCAAGGCTGGTAAAATTACCACATATGTCAGTGCCTGTTTTTGATATATGGCCTTGATTAACACACAGATGCCTAGGGATACAAGCAGCGGAAAGGCTGAGGTAAGGTGGAGTTTGACATCTGCATCATTGCCATAAGCTTTATTTGGAGTGACAGTTAGTATACAATTCAAACAATTGATGCACACTGAAAGCCCACTCTGTACCAGGCATTACCAGGCATGGCACAAATGCAAAATTGGCTAGGATGTGGCCCCTGCCTATAAGGGGCTTATAAGATGGCAGAGTCTGTGAGACCCCTGGTGGTGATGAGAGCTATGATGAAATTGGTAATAGCTACCTTTAACTGAGTACTTAACTATTTGCCCAATGCTGTGCCTAGTGTTTTACACGGATTATCTCATTTACACCAAGAACCCTATGAGGTATGTACTGCTATGCCCATTTTACAGATGCAGAAACAGAGTCTCAGAGCCAGTAAGCAGTGAGATCAGAGTCACCAAGATTCACACTCAGGTTTGCCTGGCTCTAAAGCCTCAACTTCTAAGCACTATGACATAAATAATTAAACCACAAGACAGCCCATAAGACAAACCTGGAAGAGATCCCCAAAAGTCAACCAATTCAAGTGTTTCTCAAACTAGAGGGACTTGGGAGAGATGGAAGCCAATTAGAGATCCTAAAACGGAAGAAGACTGGATGGCAGTGATGAGGAGGATTTTGGTATATGCAGGGGCTTCTGGAACCAATCCCTTGTGGATACTGAGGGACAACTGTACAGGCTGATGCCAGCACTACTAGAAAAATGAAATTCAAGCCTGAATTTGGCAGACAGGACCCTCCACCTTATTTCTATCTATTCCTTGGACAACCACTTATTAAGAAACTATGGGCAAGGCACTGTGCTAGGCATATGTAGACAATGAATAAGATATGGTCCCTATACTGAGCAAGATTATTTTCTAAGGCAGGGGTCAACAAACTTTTTCTGCAGTGATTCAGATAGTAAACGATTTAGGCTTTGAAGGCCATGTAGACTCTGTTGCAACTACTCAACTCTACCATAGTAGTGTCAAATTAGCCATAGATAACACATTAAATAAATAGACCAACAGAAATTTATATACAGAAATAGGCAGTGGTCTGGACTTGACCGGGGGGCCAGAGTTTGCCAACTCCTGCCCTAAGGCGTAGGGCTTAACCTTGGCTGCACAATAGAATCACCTGGAGAACTTTAAACAATGCTAACATCTGGGTCTCACTCTCAAAAATTGTCATTCAATTGGTGTGACATGGGGCTTAGATCAGGACTCTTGAAAAGTTCCCAAATGATTTTAATGTGCTAATAATATTAAGAACCACTGCTTTAAAGGGAAACAGATTTATTAATAGCACTACTACAAAACATGGGCCAGAATGAAGGTGTGAATAGGTACCATGGGAATGTAGAAAAAATTGGTTTCAACTGAAGAAATCAGGTTAGTCTTCCTGGAGGAGGTGGCACATGAGCACCAGGCAAAGCAATCCAGGCAACAGTAAGGTATTTCTACTATTGCTACTGCTACTACTACTACCACCACTACCCATAATCATATACCAAATACTTCTCTAGGAGCTTTCTATGCATTAAGGCACTGAAATCTCACAACAATCCTCTGAGTTAGGTATTATCATTATTGTCATTTTATGAAAGAGGAAAATTGAAACCTAAAGACATTGAGAAACTTATCTAGATCACACAGATATAGATATAGATATCTATATCTATATATAGATATATATTATAAGACATGGCACCATTAAACTCCTAGAAGAGGCCATAGGCAAAACATTCCCAGACATTAATCATAGCAATATTTTCTTTGATCGGTCTCCCAGGGAAAAAGAAAAGCAAAAATAAATAGGGCTTAATCAAACTTAAAATCTTTTGCACAGTCAAGGAAACCATCAACAAAAAGACAAACTACAGAATGGGAGAAAATATTTGTAAATGATGCAACTGACAAGGAGTTAATATCCAAAATACACAAACAGCTCATACACTCAGTAATGAACAAATAACACAATAAAAAAAATGTGCAGAAGACCTAAATAGACATTTCTCCAAAGAAGACATACAGATGGCCAAAAGGCACATGAAAAGATGCTCAACACTGCTAGTTATTAGAGAAATGCAAGTCAAAAGCACAATGAGGTATCACCTCACACTGGTCAGAATGGCTATCATCAAAAAGCTACAAATAATATATACTGGAGAGTTTGTGGGGAAAAGGGAACCCTCCCTACACTGTTGGTGGGAATGTAAATTTTTGTAGCCACTGGAAAACACTATAGAGTTTCCTTAAAAAACTGAAAATAGACCTACCCTATGACCCATTAATTCCATGCCTGGACATAAATCCAAACAAGATGAAAACTAATTTGAAAAGATACATGCGCTGCAATGTTCATAGCAGCAATATTTACACAATAGCCAAGACATGGAAACAACCTAAATGTCTGTCGACAGATGACTGGATAAAGAAGCTGTGGTATTTTATACAGTGGAATACTACTCAGCCATTAAAAAGAATAAAATAATGCCATTTGCAGCAACATGGATGGACCTAGAGAATTAAGTAAGACAGGGAAAGACAAAGAAAAGTATATGATATCACTTATATGTATAATTAAAAAAAAATACAAATGAATCTATATACAAAACCAAAACAGACTCATAGACATAGAAAACAAACTTATGATTACTACAGGGGAAAGAGATGGAGGGTGGGATAAGTTAGGCGTATGGGATTAACAGATACAAACTACTATATGTATAATAGATGGGCAACAAGGACCTACTGTAGAGCACAGGGAACTATATTCAATATATTGTAATAACCTATAGTGGAAAATAATCTGAAAAAAAAATATATATATATGTAACTGAGTCTCTCTGCTGTACACCTGAAACTAACACAACACCATAAATCAACTATAGTTTTTAAAAAGCAAGATAGTTGTTACCTTTGGTAGCAAGGAGCGAGGCAAAGGAATGGGACAGAGTAGGAACATATAAGTAGATGTACATGTGTTGGTAATGTTCTAGTTTTTTTCCACTGGGCGGTAGTTTCACAGTTTTTTATCATATTAGATTTATAAATAAAGCCATGCATTGGCCAATGATGATAACATATCATGAACCAAGGAGTATGTAAATATATACATAATCAGGTATAAAAAGAGAGGAGAGGGGAGAGGAAGGGGGACAGAGAAAAAGTTGGAGAATTGGGAAGATTCAGGAGTAGTTATTTACCTTAAAATGTTCCCCACTCACCCTTGGTCCCCAACAGCTCTTCACCAACCCTACCTGTCCTACACAGTCACCCCAAAAGTAGGATTATCAGGGTCTCAGGTGGGCTTTATGTTCTTGGGCGGTCCTTGTGCCTTGAGGCATTGGCATTAACACTGGGAGGCTGCAGCCACCGGGCAAGGCAGAGGAGTGGGTTTCTCAGGCTTGCCAAGTTGACATGTACTTCCTCTTTGCTGCCAGCATCATCAAGAGGAGGTGGCTGACAACAGGGCCCCCCGTGGTATCCTAGCTCTACATTTCCTCTCCTCTTTGTGCTATTACTTTGCCCTAAATGATCACAGTTATCTGATCGCCTTGGAGGAACAAGGGAGACATTGAACTGGATGGCACTTTGACCCAGAACCCCTTCTGTACCTGTTAACTTCCTTCATAGTTCCCATCTTTCATTCATTATTGTCCTGAAAGCAGAGCCAAAATGTAGGGCCCCAAAGCAAAGACTGTGGAGGAGGAGTGGCCAGGAACAGTTATTTTTCTTATTTCCTCATTTGATCCAGCACCCATAGACAGACATCAAGTGAGATAAAGCTGCAGCAAAGCTTGTGATGGGGCCTCCATGATACCTGCAAACACTCCAGAAATGGTCCCAGGTGGGCAGCAGAGCCTTAGAGAGGGCTCACCGTCTAATGCACTGTACCCTAAGGCTTGCTGCAGCAGGGTTGGCCTTTCTCCTCTGGCACTGTCTGGCCTTGCCTGAGCTCTTTGAGGCACAAGCCCTGTTACCACTCCCTTCCCCTCTCAATGGCCACTGGCTTGTCACCTTCTCATCCCCCCTCTGCTACTTCTCAATAATTTTTCCTTCTCACATCTCTATTTATGTTTTCCCTTTTTGTGTCCTGAACTTTTGCTTTCCTGTTTTTTTCTTTCCTTCTTTTTTATTTCTGTTATCATCCACTGTAGCATCCCCTACTCCCTTCTATCTTGGGTTTCCTACCCCTGGCATCACATTGTCTCTTCCCTTCCCTTCCCACTCTCTGTCTCTCTGTCTGCTTCTCTCTCTCTCTCTGCACCTCCTCCCCTCTCTTTCTCACACACACAAATGATATTATTTTTTAGCAGCAGAGCATCTTCATTCTCTATATTTCCTTTCCTCTTCCTAGTCCCCAGTTTCTCTTATTCAAAATTAAAATGGATGGGAGCCAAATCCCTTATACTACCAATATGAGGTGACAAAGTTAGAACAGTCAGCCCCTAGGAAGTACTTCTACTGGAATCCTCAAGGGGCTACATTTTCACAACAGGCACACGAAGCATATATGTAGGGGTGTGTGTTTGGCCATGCTGTGGGTGGAGGGTGCTAGACTGGTAGAGCTCCCTATGTCTGCGTTATCACCAGCCCCAAAATGCTGGATCTGGAGCCCATTCCAGGGCCAAATCTGGCCATTGAACAGATGCCCTTGTTATAAAGACAGCCAGTGAACCAAAGCAAAGAAAAGTTAATTCCCCAAAGGAATCATATTAGACCATCTTTATGGAGAGGTCGGGACAGGTCAGCCAGCTCAGCAAAGAAAAGCAGCTGGTGGAGAGGGAGTACATTCAGGCTCCTTTTGTCTGCTTAGCAAGTAAGGGCCAGTCCTGAAAATCGCTTGGGTTTCCAAATGAAGGTTCTTTGAAATTGTAGCCATAGCTCTCCCATTTAAGGAATCCATGGGCATATGTGTCCTAGCACACACAGATGCCAAGGGTTGACCTGAAGAGTGCGGGGGGGGGGGGGGGGAGCAGTCGTGGGAGCAGGGAATCATTGAAGATGTCAGCAAAGGAATTCACTCATTCTCCTCAGCAGTTTTGAGAATAATAATAGTATCAATTGTACCACTTACTGTGTGCTATGAAACAGGTACTGTTCTTTTCAGAAGAGGAAATTGAGGCTCAGAGAAGTCAATTAACTTGCTTCCGGTTAACAGCAAATTACTGACTAAACCAGCTTTCAGGAAGCTGCCAGGCTTAGGATGAGTGTTAGAAAATGGGGCAGGGTATAGGGGTATACGGTGACATCACTACTAGGGGCACTGAGATGCAGGATAGAGATTAGGGTGAGGCAAGTGAGGCACCTAGGGTGCCAACTTTAAGGAGGCATCACTCTTAGTTTGCTGGCCCTGCATTTGCACAGTGCTGAGAGTGTGAGCCCTGGTCACCTCACTATTTCATCACTGTCCTAGCCCTGCTTGGATGGATCAGTTTGTACAGAACTAAAGGAAAAGCCCTAGGTTGGAAATGAATTTTACACCTGAATTTGTGCATTTCAGTTGAGGTTGCTATAATTTTTTTGAGGATGCTATAGTTTTAATCTAGTTGAGCACTGAGCATGTAAATTAGAGGATTATTATATTAGTCTTAAAGGTTAATTGCTGTGACAAACAACCTCAACGTCTTAGGGACTTAACATAGTAAAAAGTTTATTTCTTACTCACTCCTTTGTCCTAAGATATTTGGCAGGTAGACCCAGTCTCCTCCCATCATCTTCTAGGGGCTTAGTGCCCTCCATTACAGACTTCACATCCAACTAGGAGGTAAAGGGAGAGGAATATGAGGAGGACCTCGGGGGAGATTTTATGGGCCAGACCTGGAAGTCATGTACACCCCTTCCATTCACATTCCATCAGTCAAAATGCAGTCATGTGGCCCCACCTAACTGCAATGCAGTCTTACAGGACACCAAAGGAGAGAATATAGATGAGAGGCAGTGGTAAAAAATTAGCCTGTCTCTGTCAGAGAGCTATAACCCAGGAGCCTGTACCTGTGTGCACATGTAGGTACTGTAAGCAACAAGCTTGCAATGACACAGCATGCAAATGGGAGCCACAGGTAGTGTTAATCATTGACGGAGCTAGGAATTGACCTCAGTTCCACTTGACCCTAAACGCTACTACTAATAATAGCAGCTAATATTTGCTGAGCACTTACTATGTCCCAGGCATTATTCTAAAGGTCTTACATATGCATTAAGTCATTTGTCTTCACAAAACCCCAATGAGATAGCTGCTACCATTATCCTCAGTTTATGGATAAGGAAACCAAGAATCAGACAGATTAAAAAAAGACTTGTTCAAGGTCACACAGCTGGTGAGTGATGAAGTTGGGATAGAAACTCATGTTCTTACTAAGTATTTTGAGGAAGATACTAGTCTTTGTGCATCTGGGGACATATGAAAGATAAGAGAATTAGTTCTGGCCATGGAAGGAATTGATTGGCTTGTAGTTTGAGATGTTAGGCATCCACATATGATATATTTAAATAAAAATATGCTACACTATGCTTTGGGATAAGAATCGGTGGAGTGTATGTTAATACTATGGGAGAAGGATTCATGGAATTGGTAAGACTATCATGGTATTTAGAAGGTAGTGGGTACTGATCATCATAGTTTTAGCATTGCTCTAAATCCATACAATGGAATACTAATCAGCTATAAAAAGGAAGGAAATTCTGACACATGCTACAACATGATTGCAACTTGAAAATGTTATGCTAAGTGAAAGAAGCCAGACCCCAAGGTCATATATTATATGATTCCATTTACATGAAATATTCTGAATAAGTAAATCCACAGAGACAGAAAGCTGATTAGTGATTTCCAGGGGCTAGGGTGAGACTGACTGCTTAATGGGTATGGGGTTTTCTTTTGGGATGGTGAAAATGTTCTGGAAGTAGACAGTGGTGATGACTCCACAACATTGCAAATTATAGTAAATGGCACTAAGGTTAAATTCCATGTTATATTTATTTCACCACAATGAAAAAAAGTCCTAACTCTCACCTATACAAGGAGGGCCTTCATGAGATTTTAAAACAGGATCAGAATGAAAACTTGAGTATATTATTACATGACAAAAGGAAGCCACAAAAAGACAAAAAAAAATTGTTTGATTCCACTTATATGAAGTATCTTAACTAGTCAAATACAAAGAGACAAAAAGTAGAATGGTGATTACCAGGAGCTGGGGGGAGGAGGAAATAAGGAATTGTTGTTTAGTGCATATAGAGTTTAAGTTTTGCAAGATGAAAAGTTCTAGAGATTTGATGCACAACAATGTGAATATACTTAACACTACAGAACTGTACACTTAAAATGGTTTAGATGGTAAATTTTATGTTCTGTGTTTTCACAATGATTTTAAAACATATATACAGGATCTGAGGGGTAGAATCCTAGGGATTCTGGCTCTATTAGAGGTTCTTACTAAAAAGATGTTTATTAAAAGAAAACAACCTTGTGGCCTAGTGTCTTAAAAGCCAATTGTCTCAACCCATTTACTAATGTTACCTGAGACCTAGTGATACCCCAAATTTTCTAGATCTATGTTTATATTTTTCTGTAGCTAATTAGGAGCCATGGACGAATTAATCTGTTAATTGCCTAGTATAACCTTAATGGCTGGAAGGCCTCTTTTACTTCCTGTCCTTCTTCCTGTTTTTCTATGTGTTGACTGATTTATTGCATAGATATTCTTTAATCAAGACAAATGATGAGCAAAATCAATCAGTATTATTCCTTATGAACTGGTTTGGTAAGAAATTTAATTGTGGGGAGAGGAGAGTGACACTATTACTTCAGATTGTGTGTGAATTTCAATAATATAGGCAGGTGGAATCATAAATGAGTGCATATGTCCTTTACAAGAAGACTCATCAGAGAGCTGCTAGCCTGACTGCCAGCCATACTAGTTTGAGTTCTGTCCCATATTGTTTAAGGATAGAAAGAATGGTACACTTCCCAACATGGAAAGCCTGGGAAAGCATGTGTGCTTTGGAGTCAAAAAGCCCTAAGCTTAAAATCTGCGTGAACTTAGACTTGTCACTTACTCTCCACAAGCCTTAAATTTCCCATCTGTTAGGGACTGTACTTTGTGAAGTTCTTTGGAGGATGACATGAGATAATACATGTAAAGGGTTTAGCCAGATTCTGGCACCTGAAAATGAGACAATAAATTTTGCTTGTTCTTTTCAGTATGAGAAGCTGGCCTTTACCTACAAGGAGAAGAATTCAGAGGCACTAGTACAACTGGTAAGTTCAGTCCAGAGAGCCACATTAGTTTCCTTCTACTCTAAAACATCCAACATCTGTATTTACCTCCCATCCTGAATAGAACTTTCTGAACTATTTCTCACTATCTGCCTTCTCTCTTACATAAACACAAGTTCTTGCTTACCCAGTGAATTCAGAGCTATAGGTGTTCTCCCCTGAATATTCCCATACTCAGGCTTTCCATTTCTTCTTTCAAGCTTTCTCTCAACATTCCCGTTATCATGATTTTGTCTCACACCTTTACATGCCATATTCACTCCATTCTTTCCTGTTTTTCAAATAGCTCCTGCAACTGGCCTTCATGCAGTCAAAGGTAGTGCAAAATCTTCTTGGGTACTTTCCAAACACTCATTCACACTCACTCTCCCAAAGCTTTCAATTTCTGCACTATGTTCCTTCTTTGCTGCAAAGGATTTAGGATTGCATCTGTGTGCTGTTTTCACATTTTTTAACCATGCAAGCAGTTATGCAATCCATATACAACATTACCATTTGTCTAGATGGTAGGAGTCTCAAGGGCAGCGATCATGATTGATGGTTCATCTTTTCAACAGATGAAACAGACCATGATGTATGCAGAGAACCATCTGTGGAAAAACATCTCCAAAAGCCAGGCAGAGAGTGTGCAGGTATTGTCAGTCAGACGTGGATCAGACAAAAAGGACCAGCTAATACTCAACAGCCCAAATCTTAAATCCTCGTGCTTTTCACCCCCATTTCTTTGCAGACAAAATGCAATCCTACAGGCTTTGGACTGGTGAGGAGGAGGGAAAGCCTCTTCCCAGGTTTAATTCAGACCCAGTTAGGGAATAATCTCTATCAGTGATCAAAGTAGAAGAAGCAATTTCTCTACACTTAGTAGGAGGTTGTATGCCCTTGGCAAGTTCCTTAGTCTCAACTTCTTCCTCTGTACAATGGGGATGATAAACAATAGTACCCACTTTACAAGATTTGTTGTAAGGCTTAAATGACATGCGAATCAATTAGTACAGGGCCTGCCACGTATTACCTACTCAGCAAGTGTGCCTGCTGCTGCTGAGGATGAGGATGAGGATGAGGATGAGGATATTAAGAAGGCGTCCTTGAAGAAGGCCTGTCTTAGTCTTTCATACTGAAAATTACCAACCAGTCAATCGTTTCAACCAGGCTAACTTTCCACCATGCAGAATGAGCATGTATGAATCTTGGACTGTTTTTTGGAGCATGTGTATATAGGATAAACTATCTCGCAGTGTCCCCTTCTGAGGGATTACAGCCAAGGGGCATTATTAAATTTGTTTCTGATGGCATAGTTGAAAAAGACAGCTTCATTAACTCCCAGATACCCCTCCTACTAGCTGTGGTACATACTGTCATCTCTGCAGCCTCTGAGTAAACTCCTGACACTCTAGCCTGCGTAGTGGGCACACTGACCCAGGCAAGTAAAGTTGGGCTCCCTTAACCACCCACTAGATTTCTTTCTGACAAAAAAAAAAAAAAAACAAGTATAATGCAAGCTCTGTTACCATAAGACTGAGATTCTAAAAATCAAGTTTAACATCGGCTTCATGAGGCATGGTTCTGGTCCTTGAGAACTTTCCTACTAGATGGAAAGCATTCTCTTTCTGTCACCTCAGTTTTGTCTTTTTACCTTTTAGTCTCTCTAATATTCATTAATATTTTGTATACAACAGGGGTTTTTAATTATACACATGGGTAATAGCAAAAAAAAAAAATAAATAAAATCCATAAGGCACCTCCCTGACACAAGCACTACTACTATTTGCTACAGTCCTCCCTGCAGCTTGCTCTGCCGTGCAGTGGGCTGTGTGCATGGCTGCAATCATCTTGAAACAGTGTGATGTGATAGGAGGAAAATGGACTGGGGGGGTCAGATAAACCTGGATTCACGTCCTGCTTTGTCACGCATGCGACGTGTGAATTTGGCCTGCTTTCTTAATCTCTCTCAGATTGTTTCCTCATCCACACAATGAAAGTGAATAGTACCTACTTCACAGGGTTGTTGTAAAATGTACAGCTGATAACATGTGCGAAAATGAAAATGCTCAAAACATAAAATGAAATTTTCACGTAAGCACTCTATTCCTCACTGATTGGCAATGACTTGTTCATTTATTCATTCAGTCAATAACCAGTTGTTGAATATCTACAGTATGCACCCTTTCTCGTTTATCTAGTAAGTTTTGGACAAGGACCCGTTTGAGTGCTGTATACTTTTGTTATTGTTGATTTGCTTATTCACTCACATACTATCATGTTTCCTTTTTTTTTAACTGAAGTCTGGTCAAGTTACAATGTGTCAGTTTCTGGTGTACAGCATAATATTTCAGTCATACATATACATACATATATTCCTTTTCATATTCTTTTTCATTATAGGTTCCTACAAGATATGGAATATAGTTCCCTGTCCTATACAGAAGAAACTTGTTGTTTATCTATTTTATATACAGTAGTGTGTATCTGCAAATCTGCAAATCGCAAACTCCAATTTATCCCTTCCCCACCCACTTTCTGCCCTGGTAACCATAAGTTTGTTTTCTATGTCTGTGAATCTGTTTCTGTTTTGTAAATAAGTTCATTTGTACCTCCTTTAAAAAACAAACCTAACTACCAACACTTTTTAACCCCTGTCACGTTACAATATTTGTTTTAATATCTGCTTGAGCTGGTTGCTTCCCACTCCTCCTCTCCTCCCTGCTATTGTGTTATCACCTGTTTTCTTCTTGTAAATTAATAATTAGTAAGATTGTTTAATATTTAGATACTTAAGAACCTTTAATAAATATAATGTTCTTTATGTTACTCTTGTAATTTGTATGAAATTACAATAAAACAGCAAATTAGTAGGGGCCGACTAAGAATGATTTTCAATATTCTGCACATTTAAACTGTGTCTTAACTTAGGCCATCCAGCTAAAATCATGGCCTAGTCTGTAGGGATGGCAGTCAGAGAACATAATCACAAGCCGGCTGGAATCCCTAATCCACTACTTACTAATAATTTGACCTAGGACAGTTTCTACATCTGTAAAATCAGGATAGTAATTCCTAGCTCATTGGGTTGCCAAGGGGGTTAAATGAGGTAATGCAGGTAAAGCTCATATTGTACACTTACTAAGTGTACAATAAAAGAGAGCTGGCTAAAACCAATGTGATTTTGTACTTAACTCAGAGAGTTTAAGAAACTAAGCTGCAGTCCCATAGCTAGTACAGACAGATCCAGGACCAAACCCAGGTTTCTGTGACTTCAAAGCCCATGTTCCTCTTACTATATCATACTATCTCCATATGATTCTGAGCATGTGATCTATTGCACTGCAAAAGAAAACTTTCAAATAAGTGCTCAACGAAAAGACAGCTAGTTACAACCACTGTGATCATATTATTTTTAAACTATGATATATTCCACAATCTTCCAAACCTACACCATCCTTCAAGCCTTGTTATAGTGTAGACTTTAGGGCTAGAAGACAGTCCTACACCATTTATGAAGGCTACTCCAACAGATTCATTGAAATGGTGGCAAAATAGAGCGCTAGCAAACAGTGGTTCCACACTGCCTGGGTTGAAATCCAAGTGTTGCCACTCACTAGCTGTGTGACCTTGAGCAAGTTCCCTGACTGATCTGGACCTCAGTTTCCTCATCTTTAAAATTGGGGTAAAATTCGTATCAAATTCAATACAATCACTGGGGGGATGAAGAATGTTAATAGTTTTAGGTACTTATAAAATATCTTCCACATATTTAGTGCTCAATAAATACTAGGTGGTTTTATTATTATTTGTCTCTCTTTTTTCTGATTTACTATAACACCTTTCATACTGGTACTGGATTACATGTAATTTTTAACATAATTATGCAGCGTTTTGATCTGTTAGGTGTGTATCATGTCTTCTCAACTAGATTTAAAGTTCCTAGGAAGAGGCACCATTTCGTAGGCTTTGAATCTCTCATAACATCTACACTGGGTACTTGCAAAACAAATCCTTGTGGAGTGAAATTGCACACTAGCCTCAGTGCAAAGGATGGTCAAAAGAATCCTTGGTGTATTTTAAAATAACTTAGTGCCTTCATCATCTCCTGTTGCTCTACAGAGAACCATCTTAAAGCTTCCAACCTGACAACTAATGACCAAATCCCCAGGAGCTCTGTGGTTTGCTTCATGGCCTGCCCTTCATGAGTCTCCAGTATGCAGAAAGAATGTAATTGAGAATTCAATCTTCTGCACACAAAACCTGCAGGTCTGAACTCTGATGACCCTTAGCTGGAAGTACATGGTACTGGTTCCCTGAAATGTAATTTCAGGAGAAGTTTAAAAAAATAACGGAAACACCCCAGGATTCGGGTATAGGGGCTGGAGAGGAATGGTTTGGTGGGCGGTGTGTCCTAGGGGATGGTCTATTTCAGGAATACAACCTGCAGGCTTTGTCCTAAGCCAGAGTGGAGGTTTGCAACATGGAGGACGTTGCCAATCTGCACAGCGTCACAGATCCCAGCAAGCAGAAATTGTGTCATCATCTAAATTCAGGTTCTGGAACTAGGCAGCCTGTGTATGAAACCTGGCTCTGCCACTTGATAATTATGTGACCTTTCTTTTGGAAAGAAGGAGCAGAGAGTCAGAAAGCAAATGCTGACATTAGGAACATAGAGGGCCTTGGCTCAATAGCCCTATTGCTTTGGCCTCTTCTCATCTGAGATGTATGACCATGTCACCCGCTGCTCTCACTGTAAGCTGCTAGGGAGCCAAGACCTTGAGAAAGGCATATCGCAGGCACTCAATAAAGTGCCCAAACAAGTATTTTCCCTTCACATTTTGTCGTTACGTAGAATGCAGCATTGCATAATTAGAAAAATTACATATAGCTACCAGCAAACCCTGGCGTCCTAGCCAAAGGTATTTTTATCCCTTACCCCCATCCTAAGTGTCTGCATCTCTAATCAAGCCTCCCTTCTTCTCCACGATCATTCATTTCCACTGTTCCATGAAACCTGCTTTCTCATCTAACAAATAACACTGTACTATAAGGGTATAACAGTATGTTTGTTGTGGGGGTTTTGGGGGATGCACACGGAGTGTGGATTACTTATACACATGTACACATGTGTATGTGTGCACACAGAGCCCCAAAATGGACTATTTTTGTGGGTTATTTAAATTGATCACCCACATGAGTCCAAGGAAGCAGACTCATCACTTATCCATCTCATTCTGTACTCAGGAGACACATTCCAAGATTTGAGATAGGGAAGAAAGGGGATTTGTTTCAGAACATCACATTAAAAAAAAAAAAAAGTAATTCTTCTGGCTCCTGAGCCAATAAAAACTCTCTGTGGCTTCCTCATTATCTGCTCGCATGGTTTTCAGAGCCACCCATCAAGGGAATTATTAATCTAAAACATATGCATACATGTTGGCTTCTCTATTAACTGAGACAGATTCAAAAGGCACAGCCAAAAATAGGCTTCAAGGCATCTCTCACATGGACTCTTCCAGATTATGGTACTTCTGTCAGCTCCACAGGCCTCTTGGTCTAAAGCAGAGGGCTGGTGAGATTATAAATAATGGACCTGTCCATCAGCCTGGCCCATCCCTCAAGCATCTGTCCTGGTCCTTTTTCTTTCTCCTCCAAGTTAAACAGAATTTGTGGGAGCCCTTCCTTTATGGCAAAAATTCATTTTATATTTGAATGGTAATTTATATTTTACTAAGTGCTTCCAAATGCATTATCTCACTTTTAGACCTTAACATTCCATGAGGTTGGCAAATAAATTATTATTAACCCTGTTTTATAGACAAGGAAGGTAAAACCAAGAGAGGCAAAGCATGTTTCCCATGGTCATATAGCTTAAAGGACAGACCTGAAAGTCAAATTCAGGTTTTCAGATTCTCAGTCCTAGGCTCTTCCTACCTCTATTGTCAATGAAACTTCTCAGAGCTTTCCTCCCTGGTCTAACCTCATCAGTCTGGTGCCAGATCTTAATCATCACTCAAATGCTTACTAGCTTAGCCATTCTCAAGGGGCTGAGTATAGATAATGGACCTATATTTTAATATTGATTTGGAGGGTGCTACTTTACTGTTTCCCTTTGCATCACCTGACCCCCCCCCCAACATCATCTCGACTTTACAGGACCAGTATTGATACCAATTCATGAGAATATTTATGTCCCATATGACAGCTCACCAAAAGTCCACCACTCTGGAGAAATCTCTCAATCATCAAGTGAACAAGATGTCCCAATCATGGATGTCAGGCAGCCTCTTTTCCCTGTTCCCCCAGTGCTTACCTAATGAGCTCACAAATAAAGCAGTGAGATCCATTAGGGTAGAGATAGCGGTTATGCATGGCGTCAAGCACATGGACTTCTCAGTAAGGCTGGTTTGGCTACTGTATCTGCTGACTACCCAAACTGCCAACAGCAGAGGCCCATGCTACGCCCCCAATAGGGCCCTATACTGTAAGAAGACCTGGTAGTAGGTCAATTACTTTGAATGCCCTCCATAGTGGAAGAGAAAACCATTTGTTCTCTCTGGATACTTAACTCTGACAAGGATTTGCTTTTCCAGTCTGTAATGCTTCTGCCAGCACCACCGCCCATAGACTTAATGAATGTCCTTTTCATTCCCATTGTATCCCTCACAAAAAACTCATTTTACAGAGAAAGGATGAAGGCGACAGACTAATACAAGACTTGCTGATCTCACCACGGACATCCTAAACCAGGAGCAGTTATCCTGGCAAAGCAGTGCAATGATCTATTAAAAACTCTGGGGCTCAAGATCTGAGAACTGGACGTGCTATCCTATAGGATGTGACATGTACTCTGAACTAGTGGCCACTAGACAGTGCTGTTTCTGGTATAGCCAGTCTTCTAGGAACCAAGGGGTAAAAGTTGGAGTGGCTCTTTCCACTATTACATCTACTAGCCTACTCATAAAATTGTATGGTTCTGCTGGTTTAGAGGTTTCAGTATTTGAGGAAGATCTGCTTCTTCCGGACAGACACACAACGATGTGTCTGTTACCCAGAAGAGGGGACAGCTATCTGGCTATTTGAGGCTGTTCATGCCACCAGAACAACACTAAAGATGGGAGTTTCAGACTTAGATGGTTGTCACTATAGGGTGAAGGTGGGGAGGAGTATGTGTGGGACACAGAGGAACCTTCAAGGTACTTCCTTCTGCTGCCATTCCAGTGGTCAAGTTAACAGGGAAGACTTGGACAACCATATACAGGCAGGACCACCAGGATCCATGATATCACAGGAATGAAGGTTTAGGTGATGTCTGAGGTTAAGAACCTTTATCAGCTTAGATGATGATTAGGGAAAGGCAGAAGAAATATAGACTGAGTAGTATAGGAAAAGTTTCAGAAAGAAGACTGTAATATCTGCCCATAATTTCTTCCTTGCTGTGACACACTTCATTTCCCCCTCCAATTCTATTTTATGTAGAGTGGTTGACTTTACATATAGTCTCTAGCTTATGGAATATCAAGATGGATTGTGATGGCACCAAAGGATGAAGGCACACCATCTAAAGACCCTGGATTGAGACCTAGATATAGTAACTAATCAATTTGAGATGCCACTCTTTTCCATGTTTTCATTTATATCTGAAATAGTTGCATTATATTATATGGAGGCTTTTGTTGTTGTGAAGTTTATGTATGAAAAAGGATGTATGTTGATACTGGTCAGCCAAAGGTGTGGACATTAGACAGTGTCTTAAAATTGCTTCTTCAGCATGGATTCTTATGCAAGTGATTTTTTAGGGGAACGTTTTCAGGAGAAATCTGTGAGGAAAACAAGAAATAGAAGAGGAAGAAGCCAAACAGGATGTGAACTTGCCATGGAACCTAGCATGACTCTAATCCTACAGGTAGATCTGGATATATATAAATAGCTCTGAAGAGTCCATCCTACCTTGAGACAAAAGGGATGGGGATTTTGTACTGCTGCCTCGATCAGTCATTGGCTATGGTCGGCCTTAGGAGACAGACATACCTTCTAGGCACCTTCAGGTTAGGGAGTTCCAGCTGCCCAAAGGCAGTCCAACAGAGAAGTTTTAGGGATGTGAGCTTTTAGCAGCAGCACCAACAGCAGCTGAGGGACAGGCACACCAGACCAGTAAAAGGAATCCCTGGGGATCTGGATGGAGCCCCTACAGTGTCTGCTACAACTGCTCAGCATTTTTGAACACCCTTTCTATGTTTTGAGAAGTCCTCACCTTATAAGTCCCAGACTCCTCAACGAAAACAACAGACATTTGCTTTCCAAGCCTTCTTACTGCTTAAGTATAGGTGTGTGCCTTAGGCTCTTTCAGTCACATATACCTACTCAGACTTGGAATTAGAAGCTAGTGATGCGGAGGAGCAGATATTATATGGACAGCATTCTGGCCATGTCAGGGGCAGTTCCATTTAACTTTTAGAGGCAGCAGTTGCAAAGGTTCTAGAGGGTAGAGTCTGGTGCCCACAGTAAGTGATATTGGAAGCTGTCAATGTCCGCTAGACAAAGACCACCAGGAACACATGTTGCAGTTAAACAAGTGGAGTTTATCACTCATTGCTGCAATGGAAAATGCATACCACGGGGAGGCTATTAGAGAGGACTTACTATAGGATTCAGACTTGTGTTATGTGATTTGGGTGGGTGGAGGTTAAGGAAGTAGGGCTTTGTTCTGGATTGGATGCTGTCAGTAAGCAGTGGTAATTCCATGATTGGGTATCTTAATAAATATTAGCTAAGAGGAGGGATGGCTAACCCAAAGCTAGAGCTATAATTGGTGAGGAAGCAGCAGTCATTCCTATTAGCCAGGGTAGGGGGATGTCTGGTCATTTTTCTTTGGGCAATGTTTACATTTATGTCTTGATCCATCACCATCTCAGTGTGACCCTGTATGACATTGCTGTTCTGTGAAATTGCTTTTGTTTAACAGGAGAACACCAAGATCTAGCCATGAGTGCCAGACCAGCTCCTAGCAACACCAAGACCTGGGTGACAGCATCAGTTAGCTCCGTCATGTCAGGGTCTCTTTCTCTTTCTCACAGTTTAAGCTGTAGTCCTTGTGCCCAGCGGCAGTGTCAGTGGGACCTCCACTTTTGTCCTGTGATTTTGAGTGTTGTTTTTGACTCCCTTGCCTCCAAGTTGATTCTCTGGCTTTCTCAGGGCTTGTATACGCTTCTAACAAGCCTCAAATAATTTGTTTTCTGCCTAAACTAATCAGATTTAGATTTCAGTTCTTTACAACTAAGAACCCTGACTGATAATGCATCTCCTTCACCCCTAATACTCCTGCTCCCAGGACTACACAGATTGGCATTTCCCATTAGGACCCAGAGGGAACAAGATGGGATAAGGAATTCTATATCCTTTGGAAGGGTGAGTTGTCCTCATGACTCCCTTGACACTGGTGCAGTGTCCTATTTAAGGTTCAGGATGGAACTAGCATCTGCAGGGAACCAGACAGAGGAAGATCTTGCGGGATCCTGGATCCCTGTGGAGAAGAATCAGACTCACTCTTTCTTTTATCATCTACAACTCCTTCAACCTACCCCTACCATCAGCAAGATAAGAGCAAACACAAAAATGGCTAGCGAATGAGACCTAGCATAATCAAGTGCGAGACCGCCTATTGGGAAGCAGGGGAAGGAGACGTTATTGCTGCTGTCATTATAGAAGGCTTTATGGGGGTAGTGGAACAGGAGACCTTGAGGCCAAGTAGGTTTTGACCCAGAAGCAATGAGGGAGAAGGACATCCAAATGGTGATAGTTAACTCAGCCTCCTAGTTTTGACCTTCATCCACTAGTGAACCTCATTGCTTGTGGTGACCTCAGTGGGTCGACAGGCCATGGTCTTGATCCATGTTACTGACTCCAAAGCACAGGATTCTGCAGTAGATCTTTCCTAACTAGAATGTAAGCCCTGTTAAGGCTAAAAATGTTTCCTTTTCATGTTTGTATCACTAGTTCCTTAAATAGTGGTTGACATGTAGTAGGCCCCCATTAAATATTTGTTGAATGAAGTTCTGAATGAGTAAATGGATGAATAAGTAAATGAGTCATTTCTAACACTCTCTCCTTATGGAAAGAGAGGGAAAAAAAAACCCTGCCTAGCTTCACCAAATTATTATTTTTTCTGTTGCTCTGTCTCTTCCAAAAGCGCTCTCCTGCTCTCCCACCCTTCATGAACAGCTTCATTTCTTAGGCTCTCAGCTTGCTGCTGACAAGTTCTGTAGATTCAGTTGAACTCTTATTGTGCAACCAGCCCAAGAAACACTGAACATAGCTCCACGTTCTAGGCCAGTTACGTTCAGGAGAACTGAGGTATTAATTAGGACACAGACAGGAAGTATTCCATTCTGAGATCTGCAGCTAACAGGGCGGCTTTCCTCTGAGTCAGGGACTATTTCCAGGGACCAGAGAAGAGGTACACAGAGTTCAGTTTAACAGCATCAGGCTTGATTCTATAGTCAATTGTCAATTTTACGTCCAATTTTTTAAGGGGGATAAGCCTCCTGTTTACTCCATTTACAAGAACTGTCAGATGTACTTCACTCTGACAGTAATAGCTTACCATCAGTTTCCCTTGGAGCTGCCTACATTTACCTAGAAAGATTTACTTGGGTACTACCTCTCACCCTGCCCTGAACGCACAGATATGCATTTATTCATTTATTCATCCTCCCTCTCCCCCCACCCCCTCCAGATCTCTTGCTCAGCAAGGTAGTTATTGTTGTAGTAGTTTTCAAAGCAAGAAGGGCCTGATTAGCAACTATGTCCTGGGGTTTTTAGTGATGCTTGGAGACAACAGAGAGCTGAGTTACATTGCTGGACTTGAGGAGAAAATTAGAGAATATAGAAAAATGATTAGGGACTGGAAAGAAGGTAGAGAAGAGAGGTGGGGGTGGATAAGGAAAACAAACTGCCCACTTTACAGTTTGGTTTAGGGCCATTACTGGACCCTGCCCTCCAAGAATTGGATTTAAGGTGACTGTAAATAGATCAAACTGCCTGGCTCTGCACTTAATTGCTGTGTAACCTTGGGCACATCACTTAAAATCTCTGTATTTTAGTTTCTTCATTTTAAAATGAGGATGATAGTAATAGTACCTATCTTACTGGCTGCTGAGATGACTGAAGGAGTTAACATATATAAAAGCACTTAAAACAGTGTCTGGCGCATAGTAGGTGCTATATAAGTGATAGATATTGTTGTTATTTTTAAAATTATTATTTTCAGTTGAGAATATTTTGAATCACTCTCACCATCTGTCTCTACTTCCTGGAGCTATGGGTTTTGAGAAATGATTCTGTACTGATTTGCTTCCTTGCATACACGTGCAAATGTGGGGCATTTGTGCTCTCTGGAATTGGAACAGAACCTGGGTAGAGGATGAAGGTCCTAGAGAAAGACTCCAGGCTCCAGAATTACCAGGCAGTAGGGGTTGCAAACAGGTCTGTAGCATAGGTAAGGGCTTCATAAAGTATATTCTTTAACTACCTGTCTCCACGTGTTGTCAGTGAGAAGGTTCTTGTCTCATCACAGAAAGAATTCAAAAACTAGATATGGAGGTCAAGAAAGCAAAGCAATGATTTATTAAGGGATAGAGAGCATGCTTTCAAGGGAAAGGGAGCAGACCCAGGTGGGTAGATGCCCCGAGTTTCTTTGGCAAGCTGGTTATATGGGTATAAAAATGAATGGGCAGAATATTCATTGTCAGGGAGGGGTTTGCCATCCTCTCCTGATCTTCATCCCAGCCCCACCTTCCTGAGGGGAGGAGGGATTTTTTTTTTTTTCTGTCCTTATTTAGTCTTGATCGGGAAGTTGGATGAGGTCATAATGAATGAAAGGTTACATTCAGATGGAAGTATCATAAGAGAAAGATTACATTGGGATGGGGCTATAATGAGCGAAAGGTTACATTCGGATGGTGGAGGGTCCTGTCTTATCCCACCTTTCTTTGCCTCCAGGACACTTGTCAACCCAGAAAGTACGGTTTCTTATCAGTCTGAAGGTTCTTGTTCTTCTCGGTCTGTCCAAAGACCTCCGTTGTTCACAAGATGTATGGTTTCCTGCCATTTGGTCCATGTCCCTCTTTCTCTGCTCATAGCTACCTGCCTGCTCTTACAAATGCACCTGTTAAAAATTCCCTACCAAAAACAGGTCAAATTAGAATTCCAGGAGTGGGATCTAGAAATCCACATTTTAACAAAGTTCCCAGGTTAGATTGTCAGATTTAGAAAATAAAAATACAGGAAATCCAATTAAGTTTGAAGTTCAGGTAAATAAATCATTTTTATTACAAATATGTCCCAAATATTACATATAATATACTTAAACTAAAACTTGTTTATCTGAAATTTGAATTTAACTGGGCATCCTGTATTTTGTCTGGCAGAGTACACCTAATTCCAATGTCTAAAATTAGAGGACCTGTCTTTTAGAGAAATGTGGGTTCTGGGAAGTCATTCCAAGAGCTTGTGTCAGGGAAACTGGAGAAGGACCCAGTTACTGAAACAGGGGTATGAAGAGGGAGATTGGTCAAAGAGAAATAGTGAAGCGCCTGATTCACAAGCACTGGGGCAGAATCAGGGTAAATCAGAGGCAGAGGCAAGTGACTTAAGTCATTCAACCAGAGCTCTCAGTTGGCCCCAAGCTCTGGGTTTTTCCTAGAACAATGGTTCTCAATGGCTGAAAAGTCAGGAATGAATGACTTTTTCATAAAGTATCTGAAGTATTTCCAATACCACTCCCCTGCCCCTGTAGGGGTGGGAAAAAACCTTTTTCTCTAGTCTTGCAGATTCTGTACCCGGGGCCTGCAAACTGTGAAGAAGTGACAAGACAAAGGAAAAGGGGTTGGGCTTCCAGGCATGGGAAATTGTGGGGAGGACGTATGGACGTAACTAATGGTAGAGAAGGGATTTTTTAGTCATTTCTTTTGTGCAGATCTAGCTCGGTGCTGACTTTCTGTCTCCGATGATAAGCATTGTTCTCTTAGTACTGAAGGGGGGAGGAGGTACCCCATCATAAAGGGAAATTTATGTCCTTCTTTGAGGCAGATGGGGGAGGACAAAAAGCTCTTCCTGTGTTTGCTGCTTCCTGACTGCCTTCAGCTCAAAATAATCCTTATGCGAAATTGGCACGGTTTGGGATAACCTGTTCAGATCTCCTTCACCCTCATATTGGGAACCACTATTACAGAGTCTGAAACTGCAAATAGAGCAGGAAGATAGGTCATTGTAATAAAATGTGCCCATTGTCTCTTGTTGTCTCTACCCTTACTCAGCAGATAATAGGTTTCTTCTCTACAGCCCAGCCACCCTTTTTCCACCTCTGCCCCCACAGACTCTTCCCTCCATCTGTAGAGATAGAAAGCAACTCTCTGTCCCCTGCACCACTGTGGCCATCTCCTTTCTCACGGCTATTGCCAAGGTCTTAGTAGGCACAAATGTGCGGTAATGCCTACTAGTCTGAGGGGACTGGGTAGAGAGCTGCCAGTTTTCCTGACAGAAATAGAGTCTGAAAATTCCCCCTACTGCCATCATGTCAAACATGGGCTGTATTTACAGGTCTTGTTTTCCAGAGCCACAC
The DNA here is from genome assembly GCF_036321535.1 of Camelus dromedarius. Classification (NCBI taxonomy): domain Eukaryota; kingdom Metazoa; phylum Chordata; class Mammalia; order Artiodactyla; family Camelidae; genus Camelus; species Camelus dromedarius. The sequence continues at coordinate 30,291,199 of NC_087472.1, read as the reverse complement.
ACCATCCACTGCACGGGGCTGTTATCAGCCCCGCACAGCCAGACTCTACCTCCTGCCCGCTGTCTTATCACATTTTCATTTTGACCCAGATGTCAGCACAGAAGAGTCTACTTTCTGATGGATTAAGAAACTACTTATTCCAATGAGACTAATTCTCCTCAGCTCCGCAAGAATAAACAGAACACCTTCTCATGGGAAGGCCTGATTGCACACTGAGGCCAATGACTCCGTTTACTTGCTGTTTCTTCCCACCAACCCCAGGTGCAGTGTCAAAGGGATGCTTCCTGGCTGAGAAGAACAGCTCTGTCTGCGCTTCCTCCCTCCTCCCCTGGCCCCGGCACCATCAAAGCCCTTTGAAGGAGAATGAACCAGAGTGCTTAGCTTCAGCTTATTATGAAATGACATTGCAGCCATTCCAGAGATGAATTGGCTGCTGGTAGTAAACAACAGAGACCATGCAATAGCCATCCGGGGAAAACACATACACACACACACACATATACACACTTTTAATTTCAAGACATGTGGCATAACTGAGGTCTACAAAATGCATAGGTGAAAACAAACAGCGTTATGCCCAACTGAGGGAGCCAAAACTCACATTCTTCACAGTAGTGTGCTTTAGCATTCCCAGTGGCACTGGTCAGTTTGTCTTGATTGAGAGTCACTGGTGTCATCTTAGCTGTCCCCATATTCCACTGGACTACGAACTCCTTGAGGGTAGGGACCAAGTTTTATTCATCTCTGTTATTTACCTATAGCACTTAGCACAAGGCCTGGTTTACAGTAAGCACTTTATAAATGCTTATGAAAGTACCAGTAGAATACAGAAAGATGGGGAACTGAAGAAGACGTGCAGGACAAGTTTCAGATCTGGACCAAGTATTAGCAGTTGAGCTCAAAGCAGATGAAAGCAGTTGTAGACTAGAGGAAATGGAAATAAAAGAGCATAAAAACAGGCAAACTGCAGCTTTGGCCAGCCTAAGAGCTGAAAGTGGTCTTGGCCACCAGTGACAATTACCAGAAAACTCAAGCCACTCCTGTGACCTACCATTGAGAGATTTTTTTCTAAATGGGTGGACATCCATGAAGGCAAACACAATGAAGAGGGAAATATCATCTCACCCCTGCTTGGTTCTGTTTTTACTTTCATGACATTTCCCCCCCTTCTCCTCTCTGCCTGGGGAATCTTACACATATTCTAAAGCACGGCTTCACACATCTCCACAATATTGTTGAAATTCATGTCACGTGTTTGGTCTCAATCCAAATGAGACCTACCTTATGGAAACCACAGACATCAGGTCTTTTATGGGAATCACCAAGTCTTACACTTCTCTTCTGGATATTCTAAGCCCCTAGAATAGTGTTGGGCCCATTATACAGACTTAATAAATACTAGTTGATTGGTTGCTTTACGGTGAACAGAAAACCAACCCTGCAGAAAGCTGGAGATGATCTTTTTCCTGTAGAAACAGATTTAACTTGGCTTCATTAAATACAAAGCTAGGCCCATCTAATGCCGAATGGGCACATTACCACTTGGAGATTGTTCTTTACTTCCTGGTGGAACAGCAAGACTTTTCTGATTAAGGAACAGAAAGTGCATCTACCTCTAATCCAGGAAATTGGAATCAATAACATAAAACTCCTCAGTGAGATGACTGATGATTTGTGTTTTCTCTTTAATCAAGAAAAAATAATGAGAAGCTATGAAGGAAACTTTAGATCCCATGTCCTTTGATTGTCAAACAATAGCAACAGAAATCTGGCTTATTTTGAAGAACAGTCAGAGGCCATTTAGAGCCAAAATACTAAAAGGTGATAAGAAAAATAAAGAGAGTAGGACATTCTCAGAGAGCAACTGATCAAAAGTAGGGATAAATAAATCCTGCAAGGAAATTGGAGCCCAGAAAATAAAAGTTGTGTAGTGAAGGATAAGAAATCCTATCAGATTTAAGAAACTGGGCCATCTGCAGATGAGATGAACTGAGCTGTTATATTATTGGCCTAAAGAGGAAATTGCTGATTGAAATAAGTCTTAACAGACAATCAGTAGAAACTACCCTGGTTTGGGATATTCTAGGAAGAGAAGCCCGAATCACAGAATTTTCCACATACGCAAGACAGGACAGTTGTGGTGGGCAATCTTGTAACATTTGCAGCTTCTGAGATGTGCTGTGTGAATTGAAGAGGAAATCAACTGGAAGGTGAAGGGGGAATGTTAACTTGAACAGGATGGTGAGAGGAAGAGTCACCTGCAAATAGCCAGAGAGCCTGCTTCGTTGTTTTCTGGGACAGGGGTGTGGGGTGACATGAGACAGGATGAAACTCAGAGCTAAGACATCACTCATGTGCTTCCATTACCAGTGCTCCATCTGCCCTCAGTCCTGACTTTTCTGATCTATCAAAATAGGGGGAGGGTAAAAGGGATTTTCAAAACATGAGCTTGAAGTGATACATTTCCTCACCCTCGCTTTTGACTTGCGGTCTTTCTGGAGCAATGATGGCTCTGTACTTTATGCACATCATCCCAGACCCTGATACAATGCTAGTTCTCCCATGGTCCTACCTCTCATCTTAGTAGCCCTGCCCCACTGTCATTTGTGCCCTTCTACAATACCAGGAAATAATTATCCAATGTATTTGGTTATTTGATCTTCACAACAAGCCAAAGAGGTGGATGAGACAGGCACTGTTATTCCTCCTCTATGGAGGAAGAAAGGGATACCCAGGGAAGTTAATCCACTGGTATAAAGCCACATAGCTAGTTAGTGGCAGAGTTGTTAGAGAAGCTAGGTCTTTGGACTCCTAGTCCAATACCTTTAAAAAAATTATTCTATGCTGCTTCAGAAATAACTTGAAAGTGTTACAAAAATGTCAATGTTCATTCCTATACGATTATACCAACTATACTGGCCCTTTCAATAATAAAAGGTTTGTTTTTCCTTACTCACCTAGGGAATGGCAGAAATGGCTACAAGTATACAATACAAATAAGCACTAAATGCAGGTTTAGTGTTGCACCGGGTGACTTCCAGAGGTTCCTTCATTGATATCTCTCAACCTTTGAAAGCATTTTTCAAATGGTGATCTGCAGTATAAGATGTTCCTCCAAGAAAAGATGCCATGCTCATATGATAGGGATATGGTGGGTTTAACAAAGATAAACAGGTCTCATAACTGTAGCGCTTCTCAGAGCCTTTAGTAAGATTACATGCAAAGTAAATATGTAAGATAAGGTTTAAAATATGCAGTCTTACCAAATCTAGTTTATGATGGAATCCTTTTTTCTCAGAGCATCCTGAGGGGCTAGTAGACATCAGAAAACAGTTTGGGAAATGTTGGTCTATGAACTATATAAAATGTACTTTATAAACATTATATTAATACATGTGTCTTCAGTCCTGGAAAACATGAAGGGGAAAGACTGCACCAAACACGTGTAGACCTTGTCTAGAGTGTCGCATACTGGGACTGGTGGAAGGAATTTCACATTGCAACTGTGATGGAAACACATTTTTCTTTCCAGTAACAAGGAGAAGACCTTCTCCCCTAACTACTGGTGAAACAGAGCAGAGTGAAATTTGGGAAAGTGAGCCAAACACTTAAACTCTCCGTTGAACTGGTGCCCACCCACCCCAGCATGCTTTCTAAACCCTATGTGCAGCCCCTTACAATTACAGGTTATGCTCCATTATTCAGCCAAATAGTCCAGGAAGCTGCAGAGCACAGAGCAAAGGTTCCAGACCTGATGTGTTTTGAAAGACATAACCATAAATAAGAGACCAGTGTTAGGCCAAGAAATGTAGCCTTAAAACTCTAGAATTTTATTGTTGATTTGGTTGGATTGAAAAGACCAGAACAGGAGTAAGCTGTCTTGGTAGATTTCTGAATGGCCCTGTGTATTTTCCAGGACTCTTGGTCCATCTGAGATTGGAAACAAACATAATACAGTGTTTTCCAATACAGACGGCTTTATCCCTGCTCTTCCTCCCATCTTTTTGAAAAGATGGTATAATAAAAGCAATTGCCCCAACTGCTTTCCTTTACTTGGAAGTAAAGCTCTGGTTTAAAAATACAATCTTCCAGAATATTAGAGCTGAAGACCTTGCAAAGCATCTAGCCGTGTTATGACTCAATTTAATCCCAGCAGGAATTGTTTTTAAAACAAAAGGGTAAGAGTGCGTACACTGCAAGGAAAACAAACACCCCAACTAACTTCTTCTGAATTGTGTTCTTCATTTAAGGGGACAAAGGCTACTCCAAATGAAAATGAAATGTGATACTCAAACACCTGCCCATCAGCCAAAGCAGTCATTAAATGGCTGCACCAAAATCACCTGAGGGTGTTTAAAAATACACATTCCCTCCCCCCCCCACCCCGGGATGTATTGAATCAGAATCGCTAGAAATGGAGTTTAAGAATGTAAAATTTTAGGCCGCCCCTCTCTCTCTCCCTCTTTGGAGACGGCTCGCATTCTGTGTATGGAATGTGTACCTACTTTTAATCTGAGCACCCAACCCCGACACCTCGTGGCCTTTCTCTTGCCTTTCAATGTATCTCTCTGAATAAATCTACTTTCACTCAAAAAAAGAATGTAAAATTTTAAGGAGTCCGTCAAGTGATTCTGATACATAGCCAGGATTGAGAGCCATTAGATTAGATGATCTACAAGATCTCTTCTAGATCTAGCATCTGTCGGTATCTTAATTTAAAAAAAAGGCAGAGACATAGATCCCCCACCTACTATGTGCCAGAAATGCTTCTAGACTTGCAGCCTTTCTTAACCAGCATTCCTCATCTGAACCACAGATCACAGGAAGAGATTCGTGTGACTATTTTTTTTAAATTCTCCCAAACATGGCACATAATGAATGCTATTATAGATGCATAGAGGTTAATGGATTATATATTCAACCATTGCCTTAGGGCATTAGGGCTGAGTCCTCTCAGGATTACTAAAGGCTAGAAGTAGAGAAACAATTTGTGAAAAACAGCTGAAGTGTCTGAAATATAGCATATTTATACTGCAGATGATTCAGCTACAAGATGATGTCTCCAGCCTCCTGGCTCCCTGAATGACTGTGTGGTATGATGTAAGCCCCCTTCTCTCTTCCCACACCTCCAACAGAAACATGAAGTGATCAATAAATAGGTCACTGTTGAGAGTCTGAGGTTACCTTGTTACCACAGTGCAACGCTCTTTCCTGAGGAAAGCAGTAACATTAAGATACCTGAAGTTTGTTCAAACATAGAGCTATTGAAGAGTTTTTGACAGGATGAGTAACAGGATAAACTATATACATTTTTCCAAGATCACTCTGACTGCAGGATTGAGACTGGACAGGAGGAGGGCAAGAGTCAGTGTAGACAGATCAATTTGCTAATGAAATAATTATTGACTTAATGTGTTCAGTCAACAAATGATTATTTAAATCCTCCTGTGTGATAGCTCCTGTGCTAGGTGTTGGAGATACAAAGATTAATATAATTATAGGTGGTGTTAAATGCTGCGCTGTGAAGAAAAGAGCCAGGGTGCTATGAAAGAGAAAAAGGAGGGGCTCTTTATTTTGTATAGAAGCATGATAGAAATATTATGCAAGTCACATACATAATTTTTAAAAAAGCATTCTGGTTGCTGTGGGCAGAATGAAAAGGCTGTACATAATCCAGCACACTCTGGATTATGTAATCCAGGCACGCAGACCAGAAGAGGATGGGTCAAGTACCCAGCACACTCTGACCTCTGCATTTTGGAGAGTTGAGTCAGAGACTTGAGCCAGTGAGAAGCCCTTAATCAGTGAAGAATGGTCCTGGGAGCCCTGTGCAAAGATACCTAGGGGAAATGGGATCAGCTGATAAGCTTGATCTGACCTGGGTGTACACAGCTGTCAAAACTCACTGAACTGACGGTTATGGGTTGTGCATTTTATTGTGTACACATTATACCTCAATTAGTTAAAACAATTACATTGAAATGATTTGTCTCAACACCATAGTATCTTCCGGTGAAGAACAGGATATGAACACAACCATGTTCTACTGAAATGGCAATGGAAAAATCTGATCTGGGAATGGCCCAAGTTTGCTAAAAAGATATCAACTATTCAGAGAGAGGATGATAATGCTTGAAATGATTTTATCATACCTGATTGTTTACATGTTCACTAGAGGTTTTACAACTAAAACCCGTGTAATCTAGCCTTTGAATGATTGAAGCATTTTTTTCTCCCAAGACATCCAGATGGCTCCCACCTTTCACCCTCCCGCTTCCTCTTCCACCACAGTCATAGTTTCCTTTTCTCATCTCACTTTAGAGATTTATTTTCCAGGGGAAAACAACTTTGTAGCAGAAAAAAAAAAAACCCTTCAATCAGAAAAATTCTCAGAGCTGGCCCCTGTGTTCATCCGGTCTCCCCACAATAATCACACGTACTAGGAATCAGTCAATCATGGCAGACGTATGAGGTAGGACTGAAGCACCAGGGTATAGACCGAGCCACGAGCAGCACATTAACGACAGTGCTGAATCCCAAGTTATGAAGAGAACCACTGCCTCTTGGCTACTATCCTATCTCTTTTTCCAGAGTGAAAGAGCATTTTGTAAAGTATTGATGATGGAGATTTTCTTAGTATCCTCCACTGCTTCTCCCTTTTACTTTTCCTCAACATTTATGTATTGCTATTTCCTCACGTTTTCTTCTCATGCTGCATAATCTTCTTGGATGACCTCATCTACTCCAACAGTTTTAACTGTTACAAGTAGGCTAAAGATTCCCACATCTTAATCCCTAGCTCAGATGCGTTTCCTCAGCATAAGACTCAAATATCTGCCCATCTATGGCATCTGCACCTAGATAGCCCACCAAAAAATCCAACTCCACAGCTCTGTAATTGAACTCAATATTCTCCCTGAATTCTTGCCCCAGATCTGTTTTTCCATTTGAATTATTTCTCTATATATTAATGACAGTATTCAATCAGCCAAGCTAGAAACCTAGAGCTCATTGAACCTCAATTTTTATTTTTCCTTCTCACCATCCCCTAAAATGACTCCAATCATTTGCTACATCACATCACTTCAATGTTCTAAGTGTCTCGTTGATCTTTCCCTTGCACTCATTCTTACTGTTACTGCCTCAGTTTAGGCCATTACCATCTTTCATCTGTTTCAATCATCTCCAGAGGTATTACTGCAGTCCAGTATCCGCAACACTGCCTCAATGATCTGTCTAAATATTTGTTCACTAGTTTTTCTTTCTCATTATATTGTGAACCCATCAAAGGCAGAGACTATATTTTATTTATCTTTATATCACTGGTAGCTTGCATAGTGTTTGGCATAGGCGAGATGGATGGAGAGATGAATGAATGAAAGACTGAATGAATGAATTACAGAGGAGCCCAACATCATTTCTGAAAAATGATGGAGGTACAATGGTGAATAAAGAAAAACTGGACACTTTTCTGACACAGCCAAATCACCACCATATTTGTCAGTTAATTTTCCTAATGTCTCTTGTCTTTTTGTCTTTTCCCTCACTCCTGTTGTCACTGTACTTTGAACTTTTGATATATCACATTGTAATGACGTGTTTAAGTGACCATTTCTCCCAAGTGCATCTATAAATTCGGCAAGGGTAGCATGTCTTACTCATCTCAGCATCCCTAGCACCCAGCCCAGTGCTTGGCATATACTAGGTGATCAATGAATGAACAACATACTGCAGCTCAGCTGCGGCCTTCCTGTGGCTGGGGAGGGCTATGTTCATCTCTTCTGCAGTCACCACTCCTATCGCCGTAGATACAATGCAAACCTTGGGAGAGCTCTATCTCCGGAGCTTTGGGTAAAGCCTTATCTGTTTGATTTCATCTGGGCCTTTAGTAACCATCAATCCATGATTACATGCACAGCCAGTGGAATCTCTTAGAGTCGAGCTTGGTATGGAGGCCTATTTATACCGGCAATCCTTCTGAAATGTAACAGTATATTCCCCACTTGTAGCTGGCCAGCTGCACAGTAAATGTGGGGATATAGCTAATAGTATCTCCAGACTGACCTGTTGGGAGTATGCTTTGTCAGGCACACATCACAAACAGGAACCTTCCAAGTAAAATTAAATTGGGTGTCATTTTTCCCTTTAATCTCCAAAAATTAAATTTACACTGATTAAAACCATTTTAAGCAGCATAAACAGAAATAGTGTTTAACTTTTTTTTTAATTTTTATACAGTTTTTAAAGGTAACTTTCCATTTACAGTTATTTTAAAATATTGGCTATATTCCCTGTGTTGTACATTCATCTGTGAACCTATCTTAACAGTTTGTACCTCCCATTTCCCCACTCTTACATTGCCCCTCCCCCGCCATTAGTAACCATTAGTTTGTTCTCTATATCTGTGCATCTACTTTTTTGTTACATCTACCAGTTTACTGTATTTTTTAGATCCCACATAAGTCATCTCACAGAATATTTGTCTTTCTCTGACTTATTTCACTTAGCATAACGCCCTCCAAGTCCATCCATTTTGCTGCAAATACCAAAATTTCATTCCTTCTTATGTCTCAGTAGTATTTTACTGTGTATGTATATATATCTTACATCTTCTTTATCCATTCATCTGTTGCTGGACAGTGGGATTGCTTCCATATCCTGGCTATTGTAAATAGTGGTGTAGTGCACACGAGGGTGCATGTATGCTTTCAAATTAGTGTTTTGGCAGGGAGGTTGGATACGAATTGGGTATCATTTTTCATTTAGCTCTATTAATAGCTTTATATCACTATATATATTTCTCTCTTAGTAGATAAATGTTTCTGCTGATACAAATCACTGCTATCTTTTCAGATGAAGATCCATTGAGTAGGCACTCAATGAACATTTGGTGAATAGAGGAAATGTTCAGAAGGAACCTCCACCACCATCCTGTCATTTTCTGTATATTTTCTTCTCAGGAACATGTAGGTGATAGAAGGAGCTAGAGAATGGAACCCCTTCTTCTATGAACTCTCTCTTACCACCTATCTTTCTCCCTTCCCCACACAGCCATCTACCCCACAAACTCACAAACCACAAATACTACATTTTTGAATTCCTAATTTGGGAGCAGAGCTAACAGATTGCAATTCAAGTGAAGGCCTTTTAAGTTGGAGGGACTCCTGAATTTTAAAACAAGAGCTTCTTTTTAGAACTACCTGTGTGTAAACGACAACCTGGAGAACTGTCAGCATCTAGTTTCCACATTAAGGGGAAATCTGGTGTTTTCCACCAGACTGGGGTTAGAAATACCCTAGCCAGAGATGCAAGAGAGAGTTAAAGCTGCAGTGATACAGAGGACCGCATAAGTTAGGGTGTGCCTGAGAAACTACGGAATTCAATTTCCTAATTCCACAGGCACCAGTTAAAAGCCATGCTACCATGACTGTTTCCATGTGTCCTAACCAGAGCTGCAACTTCCCTGAGGAGAGAGTAATTGTGCCTTTTCTGAATAATTTCTAGAATCTTACCTGTAGTTGGTGCCCTTTTCTGAGGGACTGGCACAAAGGGACTTATGCTACCCTGGTTACTCAAACTAATGGGAATTATTCAAGCCTGTTTTCCCAAAGCCCCCACACCTACTCACTAGTTTATGTCCTGCCTTAATGCTTCCTTTGGTGTATTTATATTACATTATTTCTTATCTGATTATATCATTGGCTACTTCTTAACACCAAAAGGCCAATGATACTTTGTCTTTATCAAAGATTTTTTATAAATAAAACCTTACTCTCAGCCTAAGAGCAAAACAGAATCCCCAAGGGACAGAGTATCTTGACTGGAAAGAACTTTGGGAGAGCCAAGAGCATGGAGGCCACGACAGAGAAGTAGACTGGAAAGTAGCTTCCTTTCTAGGCAATAGCCAAGACAAATGACTAGAAGCCTTTCTTGCTTGAGGATGTTACAATGAGAAAGAAACAGCCCTACTTCAAACCACACACAAGATAAAATCCCAGACATTTACTCCATGTTGCAATAAGCATTTAAGAAGCACTTGTACATACCAAGCACTAAAAAGAGGGCTGAGTTATAGAAATAAATAACACATTTAAAAAAGACATCATCTTACCCTCAAGAAGTTTGCAGACAAGTGGACTTCCCACGGTCCCTAAGACTTTACATTACCTGGCTTGCCTCTCCCAACTCATTTTTGACTAGTCCTCTCACTGTGCACCAGGCACTCCCATTTTCTTTCTATTCATTCAACACACCAAGCCTGTTCTCTCCTTAGTGTCTTTGCATTTTCTCTTCCCTTTGCCTGGAATGCCATTAACTCTATTCCTTCCCTCAGCGGCTCTTCATCATCATCAGAAAGACCCTTCCTGAGCATCCTATGCAAAATAATTAGCCTTTTTATCCTTTTTCTCTGCATCCTGCTTGTTTTCTTCAGAAAACTTACTACAACTGACTCTTGCTTTACTTATATATTTATGGTTTTAGCTTGTTTTCTCCATTATAATGTAAATATCATGAGGGTAGGCACTGAGTCTTGTTCACCATCAAACCGCTAATGGCACTGTGCCTGGCATACAATACTCAAAAATATGTGTTGAACAAATGAATGAGATAATAAGGCACACACACAAGTAACCACTATACAGTGCAGTCTGGAACAAATATAATAGCACAGTGTTGTGGGCATGTGCCTCTCCAGGATCCATTTGTCCTTCTTCTGGCAATGGTCTTGATACTCCCCTTCCCAACCAACTTCAGTTCAAACCTAGCCTTACAGGGTAGAACATGTGTGTCGGGCTGAAGCCACATATCCCCCTGACCACAGTTACTGATTTGATAGTTGGTACAATCAGAACCAATCTCAGGACTTATTGGGAATGTTGAGACAAAGATCACTCTTTCCTTCCTTTGGCAGGGCAAGTGATACTAGAGCTAAAGCAGCCATTTTGTAATCATGAGGGCAAGGAAGCACTATGGGAGCTTAGCCCGTTGTAAGCCATGAGCTTTGGGTTGGGATGATACGTGAACTAGACCTTCAAAACAGGTGTGATTATATTTGTTACCCAATGATTTTGTTTTTTAACTTTTCAAATTGGAAAGAACCTTAGAGATCTACAAAGGTAAGACTCAGAAAAGTGAATTGGTTTGCTTACAGTCACATGGCAAGTTAATGGCAGAGACCTAACCAATATCCAGACCTACTATCTCCTGGCTCAGAATACTTTCCACTTTATACGTAGGACTTTGGATCTGCACTTTGACATTCTAAGTGGAGACACAGATATACTTACGCAAAATTTGGCATAAAATGAAAATATGCTCATAAGATAATAATCTATGTGACTAGAGGACAGGGTGTCAGTAGGGGGATGGTAAGAGATCAGGCAGGAAATATCAGCTGGGGTCAGGTTTTAGAAGGTAAAGGGAAGCCATTCATAGTCTGAGTAAAAGAGCATTATGATCTAGGCACCACAGAAGATGGGGACAACTGAGGCAAAGAAACCAGCTTTTCTAGCCTAGGCACGCCAAAATATGGGACCAAACCAAAATGGCCTATTTTTTTTTTAAAGGAAAATAAGGGACAACTGTTGATAGCTGACCTCAGAAATACTTATATTGCTGTCTAAAAGCAATTCCAATTATGTTCATTTCTGTGAATGGTTATACACACACACACACACACACACACGTATATGGAGCAGCAACATAATAACCACTTACCATTGAACATGTATCAGATTAATTATGCTGCAAATTTTATTTCACTTTAAGCCATGAATTTTGTTCATGTGTGCTCACTCAGCCTTCTGGGTATGGTGCTCATTACGGTGAGAAAGGGAGAGTGGAGAAACTCGGCCAGCCACTTGGCCTTTGGCTTTATCATTTCTCACCCACTTTTGTTTGAGAGTAACTTTTTCAATCCCCAAAAGGCAGGTGAGCTCCTTCCTCCATCCTGGATGGAAATTTTGAGGAAAAACCCCACCAGGAAAGGATAAGGCCACCCCAAAAGCCAAGAGCCTGAGCAAAGTTGGTCACTTGATTATTCTGTTGCAAGAGCCAAAGTGGGCCACCTCTCAGCTTCTCCATTGAGTCCCCACCCAAGATGTGCCCCAGGCCACTGTCTCTGGTTGCTCAGCTGGGGAGACTGTCCAGACCAGCCCTGGGAGTTCTGCCTTACACTCTACTTAGCAACATGTCAGAGGCAAAAAGCCCAAAAAACAAAACCAGAAAAAACTGTAGTATTAGATGGAAGGAAACAAAAAAGGCCCAGGGGAAAACTGGAGCCCATTTGAGTAATCAATCATCAGCCAAAGCCGAGCACTGCAGCTATTTATATGGGGATCTTTAGGTTGTAATAGCAACATGTTTATTCATGGCCCGACTTTTTTCTAGGTCAGATATTTCAAAGAACACACACAATCATACTCATACATTTTCTTGCTCTCCCTAAACAGGATGCCTGCACTTAAAGATAAAGCAGAGCATTTTAGAACAAAGAGGTGGGAGAGGAGCCAAGGGAAGAGCTGGGAAGGATGCACAGAATGGAGTAAAAGTCAATGTAAGGGGGACTTACAGAATATGCAGACTTGCCTAGGACAGTTCCATTTTATGCCTGTTGTAGACTAATAACAGTTAATTATTTCCCTTCCTGATTTAGAGAGTAAATTATATGGTCATCCTATCGAGCCCATTATTTTAAAGAGAAATACCTTGCATTTTTATATCTCATTTTAACTTTCAGTAGACTTTGTCATCCATTATCTCTAGTAACATTTAAAACAGCTTTATAAGGTAGGTACAGTGAGTACTATTATGCCCTTTTAATAGATGAGAAAACTGAGGCAAAAAGGGGTTCTTTTTCCTGGAGCCAATAAATGGCAGAACTGAGATTCTTGTTTTCTAGTCTTGTGCTTTTCCCAATTGTACCGTTTTGCTATCCCTATTAGTACTTAAGACATGTTCAATTCTAATTTGTCCAATAATAAACATAAAGTTACCAGTGAGCTATGTACAATGCTCTGCACATTGATCCTGAGCTAGACACAAGGTTCATACAAACCTGGAAACAGTGGGAAAATCCTCTGTAGGTTAAAATGATGAGAAAGTGTAGGGTGAATAGAGCCATGTCTTCTATTATGGTAGCTCCCATCAAGGGCTGTCAAAGATTGGATGACAAAGTTGGTAAGCTGGCATATAGACTGAGTCCAAGTAGACCCTTGGGAAAATGTGAAGTAAGAGGAGCTTTGTTTCAGGACTGGTGCCTTTCATGCTAACCTGTGCTGAAGCCAGTGCCTCTGGACCCCTACTCTGCTCATGTTGTCCATTGCCCTATGTTTACCTACCTACCTCTGCAACAAGTGACAATCCACAATGTCCTCTCAAGCAAGCCTGGGTCTCCAATGAGAGCAAGTTAAACCAGATAACAGGTTAAAGGTACCTGATTATCTAAGTTATTCACTGTGAGTGGAGAAATGGTGATTTGAGACTTCACCCTTCCAGTGGTATTTGCATTTGGAGAGAAGGCATAGGGCCTTTCCAGTGTCCCTTTCAGATTCCAGCTACAACCCAGCTCATCTGACTGCTTGTTAAGTAGGAAACAGCAGCCCAGCATATTCCTCTGCAGACCTGGCAATCAAATTTGCCAAAGAGGCAAGACAGGCAAAGATGAGATCACAGTGGTATTGTCCGCTGGCTGCTGCTCACTACTCTGGCCAGTCCCCAAATACCCAAAATGTCTTATTCTTTGTAGAGGGGGTCTTATGGCTTTGTACAGTAAGTATGAAATCAGAAAGCAGTAATTGTCAGTTCTGTTTCTGGATCGACTATACTTAGTTTTGTTGCCATGGGCAAGGTTTTACACCTGCTTTGCATTCATCCATTCATTCCACCATTAGTAAGTGCCTACAATACATTGGGTCATGTGGGAGTTCCCATTGATACTGCAATAAATAAAACACCCAACACAGCGCCTTACACAAAGACAGCTCTTAGCAAGTAAGTGACTTAATTTACTTAGAAGGTTTTACAATTTTTTTTAAAATAGTGGAACCCTTTCTTCAAAGGAAAGCTTGCATGAAACCCTAATATTATCAAAGAAATGAACGGGGCAAGGGAAGAAGGTAAACACTAATATCTAAAAAATAAAGGAAAGGAAAGGAAAGGAATTTTCAGATTGAACTTGGAGTGTGAGCCCAAGAACTCTGCTCTAGTATTCTATTTACCCCCTAAAAAACTCTCTTACTTCTAAGCAGTCCATGAGGCAAGGACAAAGGGCAGCATATCTGTATACTCTGCCATCGTCACTGGTGAATTTAATTATGTGCATCAATGACCCAGAAACAAATGTGCCTGGGGCATGATATTTGTTCAATAAATATTTTTACTTGAGTGGAAAACTCTAGATAATTTTCAGTGGTTTATTAGGTTGCATTTTATAGTCATGTAGAACTTTGGGTCCTGCACGGAGAGGCAGAGTCTGATGTACTTATGAATGATGTTCATCTCCATGATCTACTTCAATGCCAGAAGCAGTGATATTTGGTTTCTGTTCCCTATTTAGGCTCCAGACAGAACTTGAGGTGCTGTGGGTTCTGTCTTGACAAGCAGCACTTTACATATGAAGTCACAAGATCCTAACTATTGATCCCACCATCCCTGAAGGTGGCTAGGGACTGACTGAGACCCATGGCTGGCCTCCTGCTTAGGAACAATTCTGGTCAAGGTTTTTTGGGGGGGGTCAACCTTATTTACCTCACATAAAGAAGCACCTTCTTCCCCAGCCAAGCAACGTCATTTCTCTTGGCTGATTGATCTGCCTTGTTGTTGCATGAAGCTCCTATGATCTTCATCTAATCTCCCTCTGCATAGTTTTAAAGAATATTTCTTAAAGCAAGGTCTAAGAACCACATGAATGAGAGAACAGACAACGACTTACGTTAGCATATACATTTCAGATGGAATCATCTAACAGGGAAATATCAGTGTGTGTGTGAGAGGAGCAGGAGCAAGGAAAAGCGAGAGGGGTGGGGGCATGAACACAGCTCACATCATATAAAAGGAAGGCATGAAGGGCCATGAGGAGTGAGAGGACTAAGAGTGTGAGAGGAGTGGGGGCCATGAAAAGGTCTAGCAAGAAGTGACAGCTCTGGTGGAGTCCCCCCAAGACATACTCTCAATCTCGACAATGCTGAAAATGCAGTCTGAGGACCTGCTGCCTCGGAAGCCCCTGGGGAGCTTATTAAAATGTACATTTCCAACGGGATTGTGTGGTGTGGTTATACAACTCTACGAATTTACAAACAATCCTTAAATTGTATACATAAAACAGGTGAATTTTATGGTATATAAATTATACCCCAATAAATTTGTTTAAATACAGATTCTGGAGCATCGCCTAAGACCTTCTGAACAAGAATCTCTTGGACTGGAACCTGGGAATCTCTATCTTAATAACTTTCCCTAGTGATTTTGATGCCTGCTGAAGTTAGAGGGGCATCCTGTCAACATAGATGAATCATAAAATATTAGAGTTGAGTGGGAAATGCAGCAGTAATGTTTAGAACAACATTTATGTAAATTAAAAACCCATGCAGATTCTGCATAAACACACACAAACGAAAGATATGCATTGACTACCTCGGAATGGTTGGCTGCAGTAAAGACAGAAGACAGAGACAGACGGGGAAGAGCCAGCATGCCTTAGGGGAGGGGCTTTTGAACAGTTCTCAGGAGAATCAGGATTCTACCTTTAAATCCATCAAGGAGAGAAAGAATCCCTTTTGTCACTTCCCCAGCGAGCCCATTCTAGTTTTAAAGCTTGCCTGGTCTTGCTGTTTCACAGTGGTCTCTTTCAATGCCATGCCAGCCCAGCACTCCTTGATCTACCATGGGAACCTCAAGCTTCAGCAACAAAACCACAGGGCAGAGTATGTTTGTGACTGCCAACTGGAGGGACTCCCCAGGGGAAAATGAATGACTTAGATCTCAGGTTCAATTGAATCAGTTCTCACTGATTGCTTTTATGCCTCCAAAAAAAGCCCCACAATTAAATACTTCCACTTCCTGAGCTGTTTGCAGGGAAAAAAAATCAGAGTAATTAGTAACAGGAAGCATGTATTAAGAATATGCAATTAAATATATTGGGTTATTATTTATGTCTAACCCTCCTGAGCATAAATCATTAATACAGACTCCCATGAATTAACCCACTTTACCAGAGGTTGAAGATTTTATCACAGATTCTCAAAGTGTGGCTCCCTGACCAGCTGTGTCAGCATGGCCTGGGAACTTGTTAGAAATAAAAATTCTTGGGCTCCACCCCAGACCTACTGAATATAAACTCTGGAGGGTTGGGACAGCTGTCTTGGTTTTAACATGCCTTCTATGAACTTCGGGGGCACTGAACTACTAAACCTTTGCTCTACATTTAAGAAGGGAGCTAGTCAGCCACACTGCTGCCAGAGGAGGTGAGCCACCTTTAACTGGGTCAAGAAAGGGACAAAACCCTTTGAGAGCGAGTCCCAAGAGTAAAATCCATGCCCTTTTGAAAAAAGATGCACTCACTCCCCCCTGTCAGAAGCATCCACAGCTCCCCTATGTTACATACAACCTTGTCCAAAACTCCATGTCGCAATACATTCCTGCCCACTAATACCACAGGGTAACAATTAATTGGAAAGGGAGCTCTTGCAGCTTGCTAAATTTTCTAAAGATAGTTCTGCATATTTATTCTATGTAAAGTTGTATAGAAGGACATTTGTAACTTCAAGGTACTAAAGAACTAAGTAAAGCAGTCCATCTGAGGACTTTATTCTTTCTCTCTCTCTCTCTCTCTGACATACACATACACATACACATACACACACACACACACACACACACACACACACACACACACACACACACACACTCTCATGTACATTATTAGTAAACGGTAGTCTTTAAAATTTAGAGGCTGTTGTCTTTTCCCCCTGGCATTTTACATCAGATCACAAACTCAATTACCTATAGGGACAAGATGCGTAACATAAATGAGTAATGTGGGTCTGACATCAGGAAACCTGACACCCAGCCTCTGGGTGGGTCAGCTGCTACAGAGCTCCAGCTTATTTAGCTAGATGTAAATCATTTTCGTACTTAATTGTTGACTTTTTAAATGCTGGCCTCAATTAAAACTAGCACACCACAAAAGCCAAACAAAATATATCGGCTCAGGGACCAGCCAGGTTGGATTTCTGCTTTACCTTGTACCACGCAGCTTGCACCAGGAAGGCTGGAGTGTCCCCATGCGGTCTTCCTGCTCTCCCCGCCAGCACAGACACCTTCGGCCGAAGTGTGTAATGTACATGTGGAGGCCACACCGCTGTCAAAGGCCCAATAAGAGGTTTGGATTTAGAAAACTCAGACTGTCTTGTGTCTTGTATGGATTCAAGAATTGTGACTCAATTCTAGCTCTTAATGACTGATGCTTAGATCAAGATAATTTCATTATCTATTCTATTATTACTTGTTATAGTGCTCATTATAGGTACAAATAAGCAATTATTACTTATAACATTGTAATCAGTCTCAGAGAGAGAGGGGGAGGGAGAGAGGGGGAGAGGGAGAGAGGGGGAGAGAGGGAGAGACTTTATACTCCTCCATTATCCTCCCAACAAAGTTACCAGTTTGGGGTTAGAAAGAGGTTGCAGAGTTCTGTGTTTCATTTGGCATATCTCTGATTACCAGTGGATTTTTTTCATAGGCATTTTGATGATATACAACTCCTTTAGGGTGACTGGCCTATTTCTATCTTTTACTCACTTTTTCACTGGACACTTTTTTTGTGTGTGCAGGAACGATTTATATGTCCTGCATATATGTCCTTTGTATCCTATACATGTTAAACATTTTTCTCAGTTGGTATTTTTCACACTCTATTATTTTATTGAGGTATAATTTATACACCAAAAAGGTAGACAAATCCTAAGATGAGTTTTGACAAATGTGTGCACTCATGTAACCATCATCACCCTGCTCAAGATCGAGGACATTTACAGCACAGCAGAAGCTTCCCTTGTGCCCTTTCCCAAACAATACTGCCCTCAAGACGGCTCTCACTTCTATCACCCTAAATTGAATTTAACATGTTCTTGAATTTCATATGAATGGACTCATCCAGTGTTTACTCCTTTGTGTGACTTCTTTCACTTAACATAATGTGTTTGACATTCATCAATGTTTTGGGGTATATCAGCAGTTTGTTCTTTGAAAAAAGTACTGTGTTATATTCCATCTTATGAATAGGCTACAACTTTATTATCCATTCTATTATTCATGGATATTTGAATTGTTTCTACGTTTTGGCTCTTATGAATAAAACAGCTATGAAAATTGCTACAAGTCTTTGGGTAAACATATGTGCTCATTTCTCTTGAATACATACAGAGCACTAGAACTCCTGGGCTACAGGACAGGTATATGAGAATGAAAATTTTTTTTATTACAATATCACTTAATTGTTTGAAGGTCTTCTGTATTGCATGGGAAAAAAATTCAGTGTTCTATCATCGACATTCTTTTAAACAATCAATCAGCTGGTAATGTGACTAGCCCTTCAATTTTATTGAAAGTAAATAATTTAAACCATATGACTTGCAAAGGGATTTCTTTCCCAATTATTGAAAACCCCACTGGTCAAAGCTTGAATTTGAGGAACAAAGTAAATAACAACAGTATAGGATTATAGCCCATCGAATACAAGAAACAGCCATGAGTCCATATTGATATAATATAAATTTAAATAAACAAATAAACAAATGGAGGGATGGCTATTCCTTACAAAAGAATTCCAGGTAGTAAATATAGAAGGAATGAGGGAAATGGAAAATCACCATTAGAACATCACAGTAATAATTATAGCAGACAAGATCCACCAATGGATGCTAAAAATTGTGGGCAAAAGTTTAAGGAGCACCTAGATATTTGCATAGTCTCAAAGTATCTCCCCCAAGATATGCATGAATTGCAAAGGGAAACATTTAAAATTATTTAAAAATGAGACATTAAAAAATTGGAAGTTGTGCATTTTAAGATTTGTCTCATGGGCTACAAACACATAAACACATATATATACATATTTTGCATGCTATATTTCAGCTTTCTAATCTAAATATCCTAAAAGTGCCTTAAAACTTACGGTAGAAAGACATTTGAGAATTTTATATATAGATTAGTAATTTAATTTTATTGTTGAAAATTATTGTTTATAATTATTCATTTGACAGAATTAGATAAACATATCAGCTGAGGAGAAAGATTTTTTTCCCCTAATTAAATGAAACTGTCTTCCTAAAGTTCTGGGCACCACATTCCAGAAGCATTTTAGAAACATTTTGTCCTCCATTTGTACATAAGTAGATGTTCTGCTTTTATACGGGCATTTTTAATCTATGTGTAAAAATTAACAACACATGGTAGAAAAGCTATAGGACCATTAAGAAGTGAGAGGTTCACAAAAGTTATTTCTTACCAGTGCTCTTGGATTTTCTTTCACAGGACTCTTTCTCAGGAATGTTGCTATTGTTTTTTAAACAGTAATTAGAAGATGGGTTATATCACAGCAAGATTCAGGATGTGCGTTCTGCCTTTCTTTTGTGTAGCTGGAGGACAATTCTGAAAGGACAAGTGGGAAAGGTCAACATTGGTAGGATACCTTAATTGCAGGCACATTCTTAGGCACATCAATTTTGGGAATTATACATAGGGAAGTTGAGATGATGCTGGAAATTGGTTCTCTTCATTCTTTTTTTTTTTTTTGCCTGCATATCCCTTGGGAAGTCTTTGTGTTCCTCCAGAGAAAGGAATGCTGCTGATTTATGGTGATTCCAGGGTTTCAGAAAGACGTGAGAATTTCTGTTTCAATGCTTCAATAGCTTCAAGTTGACATTAATTATAATGGCTATAATTGGTACAAGTACTATTATTATATAAGTCATACTAACAACTTTTATTGCATAGCATTTTGGGGTTGTCAAGTTCTCTCATATATGTTACCATTTCATGTCATTCTCTTTGCCTTTAGTTATCCTTAAAGCAGAGCCTGAGGGAAAGGCCTGGCTGCAGGTATTAGAGAAGAAATTGCAAGGAGAGACATGGGGAAGTGAAAGACGAAAGAAAAAAAGACAGTACAGTCTTGAGTTGGGTATCTCCAGGGATGGTTGCAAAGCTGAGAAAACTAAAAGAGTGTGTCTCAGAACTACCATCTCAGGGGAAAATGTGGAAAGCATTTGTTCATAAACTCTGGCTTCCATTGGTCAAGAGGGGTCTCAAGAAAATCCAACCATAAGATATCCTCAAAACCACAGGGTAGGGAGCAATAGACAGTGGCAGCGATCCAATGTGAGGCAGTGTCAGGTTGGAAGTCTTCAAGGAAATCAACAATGCAGTAGTGCCTGGGGTAGGAGGTGAGATCAAGATGGTTTGAAATCACACAAGAAGTGTCCTATACATGTCCTTATAGCAACACTATGAGATAGGGCAGGCATTATTATTAATCTCATTTTAAAAGACAAATATATCAACAACCTATTGTGCTATTACAAGTAAATGACTTGGCCAATTTGTGACTCAGTTTCCATAGATGGAAAAAAGCAGGGATTAAAACCTCTTACCCCTTCCATTATAAAAATAACTAAGATAACATCTGCAAAATGCTATGAGCTCCCAGAGCACAGCTATGTAAATAAATTATTGTTATTGTGCTTTATAGTCAATTCAAAAATAAGATGAGTCTTTTGTCATTTTAAAATACTGAATTCTACATCCAGCAAAATTGAAAAATGCATGGGGCCAATTTTAGTGCTCATTCTTTATGCATATCTCCCACTGACTTTAAAGGGAGTTTGGCTCTCTCTGTCTATACATAATTATACAAAGTAATCATAAAATTCCATGTTTTAGTTCTTGTATAATGAGCCTCAAAAGTCCATAATGAACTACAAATATTCATAGAAAATATTCCTAATTTTAAGATTGATAATTCACTGCTGCTTCTATTTTGTGCATCAAGAACAACTAGTGGCATGATTACTTCTCAGAATTTATGTCCTCATTCAGGAGGTAAGTGACTTCTTTTGTATTGTATTGCATTTGTGGCATCCTTTGAAGGAAGCCATATTGAAGCCTTTCCTAGCTCCCTCACCATCTGTGACTCTGTGCTATATCAATACATCTCCACCTCAAAGTACAAGGAGGAGTTACTCTACAGTGACCCAGATGGACATGAATGGCACGGAATTGCTGGGTTAGTAAACCACTGCTGGCCCATGGTTCGGCTTGAATGATTCTCTTTTTTCTTGATTAATTGACTGGTTTTTGGTATGGTCATGGAGCTATGATCATAGCCTTAAGATTGTAACCCATGCCATCATGCCTGGGTAATCACAATCACCTTCCTGAAATCCCAGGCCAAGGCAATGATACAAAGAGAATCTTAGGACTGTATAAACTTGTAAGAGCTCATTTCTTCTTTTTCTTCTGTTCCTTCTTATTCTTCTTCCTCTTGTTCATTCCTGGTTTGTATTATGTGTTATATTCTGTACATCTTAACTCATTAGTTCTTATAATAAACCCATGCAATAATTGTATTATCATATCCATTTTACTGATAAGAAAACTGATGCTTAGATAGGTTAAATAAATTGTCCAAAGTCACCTAGCTTGTCAGTGATTGAGCTAGTACTCAAACCCAGGTTTGTCTGATGCCAAAGAATTTATTTCTTCCCTTTAAATCATGTTCTGCCTCTGATGAAAGAAAGTTCTGTGTCTCCGGGACACTGGTTATCAGGGCAGCTTTATACTATACTTGAATTTGTTATTTCAGTCATTTCTACACCTAGTATAGATACAATTACTGCTCTGGCCTCCACATCATGCACCATGGCCACAATAATCTCTAGCTCTGACCCTATCCTGAAAGTCTGAAGTTTGTGCCTAACCCTGACAGTCCTTGGTATGAAGATCTGGAACCAAAAACATTCATACTTTTAGTCTTTTCAAAACCTCATGATACCTATATCCCCAAGTCCTTCTCCACCCATTTGTTTATTCAAAACATTTTTATTGGATGGGCACTAAATGGCCATTACCCCTACATTCATGAAACTTATAGTCTGATGGGAGAGATAGAAACACATACAAATGACACCCACATATGCACATACACTGACACATGAGATAAGTTGGAGGAAGAAAACAAATAGGGTGCCATGCCAGAGAAAAATGGAGTTGGGTCTATTTTAGATTGTCAGGGAAGGTCACTCTGAGGTGGTTATCTGGAAAGATAGAAAGGAGCAAGTCATGTGAAGAGCCAGAGAAAGAGCACAGCAGACAGAAGGAAGAGAAATGGCAAGAAAAGAAGGGAAAGGGTTTGATTAGTTCAACCAATAGAAAGAAGACCAGCCTGGAGTACAGTGGAAGTGGGATCAAGACGACAGAGTAGGAGGATGTGGAGCTCACCTCCTCCCACAAACAAATCAAAAATCACCTATACCTGACAAAGAAATGGAAAGATATCCCATGTTCTTGGGTTGGAAGAATTAATATTGTTTAAATGGCTATACTACCCAAAGCAATCTACAGATTTATCCAGGACATTTTTTTTTTTTACAGAATTAGAACAAACAATCCTAAAATTTACATGGAATCACAAAAGACCCAGAATTGCCAAAGTAATACTGAAGAAGAACAAAGCTGGAGGAATAACCCTCCCAGACTTCAGACAATACTACAGAGCTACGGTATTAAAAACAGCATGGTATTGGTACAAAAACAGACATATGGATCAATGGATCAGAATAGAGAGCCCCGAATAAACCCACAAACTTTTGGTCAATTAATCTTTGACAAAGGAGGCAAGAACATACAATGGAGAAAAGACAGTCTCTTCAGCAAACGGTGCTGGGAAAACTGGACAGCTGCATGTAAAATCAATGAAGTTAGAACACTCCCTCACACCATACACAAAAATAAACTCAAAATGGCTTAAACACTTAAACACAAGACAAGACACTATAAATCTCTTAGAGGAAAACATAGGCAAAACATTCTCTGACATAAATCTCAGCAATGTTCTCCTAGGGCACTCTACCCAGGCAATAGAAGTAAAAGCAAAAAATAAACAAATGGGACTTCATTAAACTTATAAGCTTTTTCACAGCAAAGGAAACCGTAAACAAAACAAAAAGACAACCTATGGAATGGGAGAAAATATTTGCAAATGATAAGACTTACAAGGGCTTAATTTCCAGAATATATAAACAACTCATACAAATTAATAAGAAAAAAACAGACAACTCAATCCAAAAATGGGCAGAAGACCTAAACAAGCAATTCTCCAATGAAGACATACAAATGTTCAACAGGCACAGGAAAAAAATGCTCAATATCACTAATTATCAGAGAAATTCAAATCAAAACTACAATGAGATATCACCTCACACCAGTCAGAATGGCCATCATTCAAAAGTCCATAAATGACAAATGCTGGAGAGGCTGTGGAGAAAAGGGAACCCTCCTACACTACTGGTGGGAATGTAGATTGGTGCAGCCACTGTGGAAAACAGTATGGAGATTCCTCAAAAGACTAGGAATAGACTTACCATATGACCCAGGAATCCCACTCTTGGGCATATATCCAGAAGGAACCCTACTTCCAAAAGACACATGCACCCCAATGTTCATAGCAGCACTATTTACAATAGCCAAGACATGGAAACAACCTAAATGTCCATCAACAGATGACTGGATAAAGAAGTGGTGGTATATTTATACAATGGAATACTATTCAGCCATAAAAAACAACAACATAACACCATTTGCAGCAACATGGATGTCCCTGGAGAATGTCATTCTAAGTGAAGTAAACCAGAAAAAGAAAGAAAAATACCATATGAGATCACTTATATGTGGAATCTAAAAAAAAAAAAAAAGAACATAAATACAAAACAGAAACAGACTCATAGACATAGAATACAAACATGTGGTTGCCAACAGGGAGGGGGTGGGAAGGGATAGACTGGGAGTTCAAAATTTGTAGATACTGACAGGCATATGCAGAATAGATGAACAAGATTATACTGTATAGCACAGGGAAATATATACACGATCTTGCAGTAGCTCACAGCAAAACAAAAACGTGACAATGAATATATGTATGTTCCAGTATAAGTGAAAAATTGTGCTCTACACTGGAATTTTATACAACATTGTGAAATGACTATAACTCAATTAAAAAATGTTTAAAGAAAAAAAGGCAATCAATAAGTCAACAGAGATCCTAAATGACAAAACAGACCAGTTGGACTTAATTGATATCTACAAGACACCACATCCAAAAAAAAAACAACCTAACAGAAAACCCACCAGAATACACATTCTTTTCAAGCACACATGGAATATTCTCTGGGATAGACCACACACTAGGTCACAAAACAAGCCTCGATGAATTTAAGAAGGTATAATTATTTCAAATATCTTTTCTGACCACATGGTATGAAAGTAGAAGTCATATACAGAAAGAAAAATGGAAAAGAATACATGGAGATTAAACAACATGGTACTTAAAAAAAAAAAATCAGTCATTGATTAAATCAAAAAAGAATTAAGAAAGTGCCTCAAGACAAATGACAATGAAAGCACAACCTTACAAAATCTATGGGATGAAGCAACAGCAGTTCTAAGAGGGAATTTTATAGTGACACAGGCCTTCCTCAAGAAACAAGACAAATCTCAAATTAACAATCTAACCTTTCACCAAAAATAGTTACAAAATGAAGAACAAACAAATCCAAACTCAGCAGAAGGAGGGAAATAATAAATATAAGTAGGAAATAAGTAAAATAGAGATTAAAAAATAGAAAAAAATAACCAGGAGTTGGTTTTTGAAGATAAACAAAATCAAGAAACCTCTAGCCAGGCTCACAAAGAAGAGAGGGCCCAAATAAATAAAATAGGCAATAAGAGAAATAACAACCAATAACTCAGAAATACAAAATTCATAAGAGAACACTATGAACAGTTATATGCCAAAAAATTGGATAACCTAAAAGAAACAGACAAGTTTCTAGAAACATATAGCTGGCCAAAACTGACTCAAGAAGAAACAGGTAATTTGAACAGATTGCTCATCAAAAGGGAAAAAGAATCTGTAATAAAACAGACTGCCTGCAAACAAGAGTCCAGGACTGGATGGCTTCACTGAGGAATACAAAGACGAAGTTATACCTATCCTTCTCAAACTGTTCCAAAATATTGAAGGGGAGAGAACACTCCCAAATTTATTCTATGAAGCCATCGTCACCCTGATACCTAAACCAGACAAAATATACAACAAGAAAACTAAATTACAGGCCAATATCTTTGATGAATATAGATGCAAAATTCTTCAACAAAATATTAGCAAACCAAATTCAACAATACATAAAAAGGATCACACACCATGATCAAGTTAGATTCATTCCAGGATTGCAAGAACATTTCAACATGTACAAATCAATCGGTGTGATACACCACATTAACAAAAGGAAAGACAAAAAAAAATGATCATCTTAACAGATGCAGGAAAAATATTTGACAAAATTCAACATCCATTCATGGTAAGAAAAAAAAAAACTCTCACCAAAGTGGGTATTAGGGGAACATATCACAACATAATAAAATCCATTTATGGCAAACTCACAGCCAACATAATACTCAACAGTGAAAGCTAAAAGCCTTCCTGCTAAATTCAGGAACAAGACAAGGATATCCACTCTCACCACTTCTATTCAACATAGTATTGGAAGTCCTAGTCCCATAAATCAGACAAGAAAAGGGAAGGTATCCAAAATGGAAGGGAAGAGGTAAAACTGTCACTATTTGCAGATGATATGATACTTTATATGGAGAACCCTAAAGTCTCTACACAAAAACTATTAGAACTAATACATTAATTCAGCAAGGTAGCAGGATACAAGGTTAATATACAGAAATCTGTTGCATTTCTTTACACTAACAATGAAATATTGGGAATTTTTTAAAATCCCATTTAAAATTCTGTCAAAAGAAATACCTAGGAATAAACCTAACAAAGAAGTAAAAGACCTATACACTGAAACCTATGAAACATTGATAAAGGAAACTGAATATGATGCAAAGAAATGGAAATATATCCCATGCTCTTGGATTGGAAGAATTAATATTGTTAAAATGATCATGCAATCTACAGATTTAAATGTGATCCCTATCCAAATACTCATGAAACTTTTCACAGAACTAAAACAAATAATCCTAAAATTTATATGGAACCACAAAAGCCCCACAATTGCCAAAGCAATCCTGAAGAAAAAGAACAAACCTGGAGGCATAACCCTTCCAGAATTCAGACTATACTACAAAGATATAGTAACCAGAACAGTGTGGTATTGGCACAAAAACAGATTTATAGATCAATGGAACAGAAATAAACCAACACACCTATGGTCAATTAATCTTCGACAAAGGAGGCAAGAATATACAACAAGTCGGGATGGGAAAGTTGGAGAGCTACATAGGAATCAAATCACACCAAATACAAAAATAAACTCAAAATGATTTAAAATCCTAAGTATAAGACATTGCACCATAATACTCCTAGAAGAGAACATAGGCAAAACATTCTTGGACATAAGTTGTAGCAATATTTTCTTTGATTAATCTCCCAAGGCAAAGGAAATAAAATCAAAAATAAACAAATGAAACCTAATCAAACTTAAAAGTTTTGCACAGCAAAGGAAACCATCAACAAAACAAAAAGACAACCTATAGAATGGGAGAAAATATTTGTAAATTATGTGACTGACAAAGAGTTAATATCCAAAATATACAAACAGCTCATACATCCAATATCAAAAAATCCAAACAAGTAATCAAAAAATGGGCAAAATACCTAGATATTTTTTCCAAAGAAGACATAACAAATGGCCAATAGGCACATAAAAAGAGGCTCAACTTCTTTAATTATTAGAAAAATGCAAATCAAAACAACAATGCAAATCAAAATCACACCAATCATAATGACTATCATCAAAAAGTCTACAAATAATAAATGCTGGAGACGGTATGGAGAAAAGGGAAGCCTCCTACTCTGTGGTGGGAATGCAAATTGATATAGCTGCTATAGAAAATAGTATGGAGTTTCCTTAAAAAGCTAAAAATCAAGCTACTATATGATCCAGTAATTCCACTCCTGGGCACACATCCAGAAAAGATGAAAACTCGAATTTAAAAAGATACATGCACCCCAACATTCATATCAGCACTATTTACAATAGCCAGAACATGGAAACCACCTAAGTGCACATCAATAGACGACTGGCTTAAGATGTGGTATTTATATACAATGGAATATTACTCGGCCATAAACAAGAGTGAAATAATGCCATTTGCAGCAACATTCATGGGCCTGGAGATAGCATACTAAAATGAAGTCAGATAGAAAAAGACAAATATTATACGATACTACTTATATCTAGAATCTTAAAAAATAGAAATACAAATGAACTTATTTACAAAACAGAAATAGACTCACAGATAATAGAAAACAAACTTATGGTTACCACAGGGGAAAAGCGGGGGAGGAATAAATTAGGACTATGGGGTTAACAGATATAAACTACTGTACATAAAATAAGCATCTAGGAATTACTGTATAGTACAGGGAACTATAGTCAACATCTTGTAATAACCTATAATGAATAATCTGAAAAAAAATATAAAACTGAGTCACTTTGCTGTACACATGAAACAAACACAATATTGTAAATCAGCTTTGTAAATCAATATTGTAAATTAAAAAAATGAGTACCTTGAGCTTACTGAGTGAGAGAAAGAGACTGATAGGAGGTGAAGTTGTTGAAAGACGGTGGAGCCAGATCTTGACCAGACTTTGTTGGCGACCTTGAAAAAGTATTTGTTTACTTCTTAGATTCACAGGAAGTCATTACTTTTTAAGTGCCAGAGTGATGTAATCTAATTCTTAGTATGTAAGATCATTTTGACTGTTGTATGGAAAATAGATTAGATGATGGAAAAATCGGAGGCAATGAGACCAATTAGGAGTTGCTTGCAGTTGTTCGGGTGAGAGATTGTAACAGCTTGGACTGGGGTGATAGTCGATGTGGTGAGAAATGAATTTTGATGGTGGAACTGATAAGATTTGCTGACAGATTGCTAGAGGGTGAAGAAAAGCAATCAAGAATGACTCTCAGGTCTTGGTCTGAGCAACTGGAGGAATGATCTGACCATTTATCAAGATGGGGTATGCTGTGGGAGAAATAGATTTGCGGAAACACCAAGATTCTGTTTTGGTCATGTTCTACTTGAGGGGCCATTAAGACCTAAGTGGAGACATTGAACTGGCAATCAGGTAAATGAGTCTGGAGCCCCAGGGAGATATCAGGCCTAGATATGTAAGTTTAGGAACCAGAATGTAGATGGTAAATAAAACCATGGAGCTGCATGGGATCATTTAGGGAAAGAATCTGTTTATTTTCTTTCTTGCCTGCTCTTGCCCCACATTAAAATATAAGCTCCATGAGGGCAAGTATTTCTAATTACCAGTGATTCTTTAGTGCCTATAAAGTTTCACTTATTAAATATTCATTGAATAGGTTGAATTAATGATTTTAAGTTTCTCATTAAATAACTCTCAATAGATGGCACTTGGGCCTACCCTAGCCTCCCATTACTTATTTTTTTAATGTAAATTTCAGGTAAGAGCATTATAATTTGACATCTGTATACACTACAAAGTAATAACCACCACAAGTCTAGTTACCATCCATCACCATATTATTGACCCCCTTCACCTATTTCACCCACCCCTAAACCTCTTTCTCTCTGGTAACCACTAATTTGTTCTCTATGAGTTTCTTTGTTTTGTTTTAGATTCCACATATGAGTGAAATCATACAGTATTTGTCTTTTTCTATCTGACATTTCACTTAGCATAATATCTTCAAGGTCTGTCCATGCTTTCACCACTGGCAGGAATTCATCCTTTTTTTATGGCCAAGTGGTATTTCATTGTATGTATGTGTGTGTGTGTATATATGTATGTATATATATATATATATATATATATATATATATATATATATATATGTATGTGTGTGTATATATATATATGTGTATATATATGTATGTATGTGTGTGTGTATATATATGTGTCTGTGTATATATATATGTGTGTATATATATGTATATATATATGTGTGTATATATATATATATATATATACACACTGCATCTTCTTTATTTGTGCATCAATCAATGGATACTTAGGTTGTTTCCATATCTTGGCTATTGTGAATAATGCTGCAATGAACATAGAGGTGCACATACCTCTTTTAATTAATGTTTTTGTGTTATTTGGGTAAATACCCAGACATAGAATAGCTGGGTCTTATGGTAGTTGTATTCTTAATTTTTGGAGGAATCTTCATACTATTTTCCATAGTGGCTGCAGCAATTTATGTTCCCACCAAAATTGTACAGGGTTCATTTTTCTCCACATTCTCTGCAACATTTGTTATTTCTTATCTTTTTGATAATAGCCATTCTGACAGGAGTGAGGTGCTATCTATCTCACTGTGGTTTTGATTTGCATTTCCCTGATGATTAGCGATGTTGAGCATCTTTTCATTTACCTCTTGGCCATCTATATGTCTTCTTTGGAAAAAATGCCTATTCAGATTCTCTCCCTATTTTTTAATTGGGTTGATTTTTTATTGTTGAGTTGTATGAGTTCTTTTTATATTTTGGATATTAACCCCTTATCAAATATATGATTTGCAAATATTGTCTCCCATTCAGTATGTTTCTTTATTCTTTCTTGTTTCTCTCATACAGATAGTCACTCATAATAATGACAGTCATCACATTTCCAGAGTCCAGAGAAAGTTGTTATCTGGTCACATCCGCCTCTCCTGATGTGCTCTCTCTGTGAGCTTCCCTTGCCTAGGTCTTGTGACTTACTTGCCAGCACTCCCACTTCTTTTCCCTATTACCCAAACTTAGAAGGGACCCGTAAAATTGGATTCCTCATGAGGGTATCTGAATCGTGGTCAGGTTGAGAATTGGCAAAGGCTGCCTGGAAAGATAAGATGGGATAAACGCACTAATGCCAGATTTTATCACACTCTTTGAAGCAAATCCAGCTCACTCGCTGCTTGTGCACAGACTGGGCTGCTGAAATGTATTATCTAGAACTTGTAACTCCAATAAATGTTCCCAGGATCCTTGTAATCCAACTGTACTGTATAATCTTTTTCAGATACTTTAAAACAAATCCTCACTGCATGTCCAACCTGAGTGCCACCAGACACGATGACACATTAAGTTAACACTTCAAAGCAGACCTGTGTTGGTTCAAGCCAATACTCAGTGACAGTGCCATTAGAAGCTGACTTCCCTTGGCTATTTCTCTTTATCAGAAACTCACTGAACAACCTGGAACAGTCAGAAGGCTGGTGTTACTGTAGACCAAAGAAGTTATTTGCTTTAAAAGTGGGTAGCAATTTAGCAGGTCATACAGCCTGCAGTGGTGCACAAATAGTAATTTTCTAGATTGGTTGGTCCAATCCAACTCAACAAGGACTAAGTCACTTTAAGTAGAAAACGAGAGACCTGCCTCTGACCTGGGTTAATGTAATAACTTCTTATCTGGACGTGTGGACACTCATCTCTTCCAAGCATGCGTTCTCTAGGTCACTGCCAGAAAAATTTCTCACTGGGCTATTCACATACTTAAAAACCTCTAGTGGCTTCCCTGCAGTCTACCAGCTCCTGAATTTCTCTGGCAGCCTTTCAATACCACCATCATCTGACTCCATCTTGCTGCCTACTAAATCCTACCCTTCTAAACACACCACACACCACACACCACGCACCACACACACCTCTTCTGCTTACCTAGTCAGGCTGCTCCACTACCAGTCCCTTTCCTCCATCCTGGTGCCAGTGCTGTGCTGGTCCTACTTCTGTGTCTTTGCTTACACTGTACCCTCAGTCTGAAGGACTTTCCCTTCTTTGTGTAAACTGAAATCTTACATTTCTTTTAAGACCTCGGTGAAAGCCAACCATTTCTGTAGAATCCAGCCCATTGTGATATTTTCTTTCCTCATGGTTCCCTGGTTCTCTCATATATTTTTTGTGTATACATTTTATTGTTCATCTTAAACTCTCCATTATAAAGCTTTCTACTCCTTTTAAATCTTCCAGAATGCATATGAGGCTGGGCAAGCCACAGATACTTAATGAATCCTTGCTGCTGGAATCTTAGCACTCTTGACTCTCCCATAGGACACAGCAAAGGGAAGACTGAGAGGCATAGCTCTGTCCCCTCCCCCGGTGCCAATATAATCAGTGTGGTACTCTTATCCATTCTGCGTATTGAGCTTCAGAGTAAGATTACATTTGAAAACAAGGATTCTATCAATTTTTAAGTATGAAATCCACTAATATAGACCATTCATTCATTCATTCATTCAACATTTATTGAATGTGTTGAATGAATGCAAATGTGGCCAGCATTGTGCTGAGCACTTCTGTGAGCAGTTAGGAACGGGTTGGAGTTATTAAGGAATTCTGCACACCAAGGATTTGGAAATGTAGAGGCAATGGGGAAGGACTTGCTGGGAATCAGAGCAGCTCATCACCCAGTGTTGGAGGTACTGAATAGGCACCGGTGTTGGCTATTCATCCCTGTTCTCTCAGAGGGACGAGCACAAAGAGTAGGGCATCCCTTGCCTAATGCATTTGACCAGCCCCTCTCCCGTTGCCCAGTCCCTTGCCAGTCTTGCCACATCAGAATGATGGGGGCCTTAGTTTCCTACGTCTCGGAATCAGGCCAGGCATACCGTGATGCTGAGTTGGTTGTTTTCTGTTTTAAGCACCAGGCTCCCCTGTGGGCATTGGCATTTTTGTGTCTGCTCACATAGCAGGCTGCCTACATGAAATCTTCCTCCTGACCCTGCAGGTCTACTGGGAGACTGAGTTGGCACCAGGAAACTGCTTTTCCCATAATTCATTTCTGTACTACTGCACGCCAGGCACCTGAAGCAAAGTGTCCTGCTGCCACCACCACCAGGCAAAATTGTATCATGTGCAGACACCAACGTCCCAGGCTGCTGGCTAAGAATAAGATAAGCTCAAAATAACCTGCACTATCCCCACGGGACGTTGCTGCCTGCCAGCCTCCTCTTTACCACTGCCTATGATTGGCTGAAGAGCCAGGTAGACAACTAGTTCCTGAGTCCTGAAATAACATTGACAACAGAAATAAATCTCCTGCCGGGGTTAGAGGCTCATCAAAGCTGAAGGAAAAAAATGTTCAATCATTCTGCCACTTACGTAGCTGGACTAAGGATTTCTAGTATGGGCTTCAGGAGATTTTGGACCTCCCCAGTTCAGATTGGGTGGCATGTGCAGTTGAGCAGTGGAGGATCAAACAGGGTGGGAGAGGTAATTAGGCTTAGTGGCAGGGGAGAACCAAGAGGTCTGTGCCCATGAGCTTAAAACTTCATTCCTGTACTCAGGCCCCTGGTCTCTCTGAACAGACCTATATTCAGTCTGAGTGACAACTATGGCTAAGACGTGCCTGGTCAGTGGGAAGCAAAGGTTGCTAGGGATGGGGGCTCCTCTCTGACCATGAGAAGTCACACTACTCCATGCCACCCCCTCCAGAGCTGGGGACACCTTTCCTAAGTGACCATAAAGCAGGGGGTGAAGGCATTGTTGTTTCCGAATCTGAGTCTCGCCTACTGAACAACCTGGCAGCTGCGAGCTCCCAGAGCCCTGGGGCACCGCTCTCATGGATCCCCTCAACTTTCACCTCAGAAGAGCCATTTCCCTCTCATTTAGCATCTAATGCTGGTACCACTGGATGTATTAAATACTTGACTCTACCCAGCCGAAAGGCAGGAGAAGATACTGGTTCTTTTAGAATTAGAAGACTCACCAATAACAAGAAGTCAGGATGTATGAGTGTAAGACTGCAGACCTTACTGAGCTTCCATGGCCTGCAGTATCAAAACCAGGGATTCTCAGTAGGAACAGGGAGTGAAGCAGTAGAGCATGAGTTTTACGAAAAATATTCCAAGGTTATTATGATCCTCACCTTGAACTTTCTATTCATGCATTAGCAAGTTACTCATATTAATTTCCTAATTCACTCACTGTAGAGACAAAAATGACCCAGATAAGTAACATGACCTAAAAAAGGTCACCTCGCTGAGAGCCATGCCAGAACCTGCCTATATCCTCAAGTGCTCATGTACCCATCACTGTTAGCCTGCTTAAACCTTTGACCATGATAATAAGTGCCTTAGAGCAACCCTCATACAGCACTGAGGACCAGGGCTGGAGGACAAGCTTCCTTCATATGTATGTCAGTCAGCTCAAGCTACCGAAAGAAAATGCCACAGATTGGGTGGCTTAAACAATAGAAATTAATTTTCTCTCAGTTATGGAGGCCAGAAGTTCGAGATCAAAGTGTCAGCAGAACTGATTTCTCCTGAGGTCCCTCTCCTTAGCTTGCAGATGGCCACCTTCTTGCTCTGCACATGCCTCCTGGTGTCTATTCCTCTTTTTATAAAGACACTAGTCCTGTTGGATTAGGGCCCCACCCCTAGGACTTCATTTATCCTTAATTATGTAAAGGCCCTATCTCCAAATACAGTCACAGTAGGAGTTAGGGCTTCAACATATGAATTCAATCTATAACGTGAAAATTCTGTGACAACTGGGTACAAAGAGTGTTCATCCCTACCTCGCCTTGTATCCATGCAACTACATTTCAATCTTCCTTCCCAACCCCATGCCACAGAGAACCTTCCTCCACACCTCTATAACCATCACTGCTGCTCCCGCAAGTCACATCCCTCCTCTCTCCTCCAGCCCCACAGCATCCTGTCCCCTCAGTTCTGCCTGGTCCTGGGGATGTCTATGTCTTCTCCATGTGTTGTTTATATGTGGGTTCTGTGCCCCCCCAGAAACCCTATTAGCTCCTTAAGGGCATAGCTCAAATCTTCTGTTTCTTTTGGAGTCCAAGAACAGGTAGCAAATGTCTGGGCACACAGGGGGAGCATATACTGAAACCGCTTTATACCCTGTTTAATGACATGACACGAAATGACAGTAAATGTCCCAGCACTCCAGAAATGTTGACTGAGTGACTGCCGAGGGACAGGAACAGGGTCACCTCATCCTCCTTTCTGCTCCCTTTTTTAGTCTTTTCCAAACACCATGGAAAAGGTCTTGCTCTCTGCTTCTGTTAGACTGTTCTATTTTCTACCCTTACACTCTAGGCAGTGAGAAACTCAAATAAGAATAAAGGGCATTTATCCCACTCTGAGAAGCTGAGTTTTTTTTTTTTCTTTTTCTTTTTTTTTTTTTTCTGCTGTTGCTCTGGGGCTCTCACTCTCCCAACCAAACAGCTCAATAGGGAAAAAAATAAAATTAGGAAAAGGGGCAGGGGAAGGGAAAGAAAGAGGAGGAAAAGAAAGAAATAGAGGTGGGAGGGGACACCAAGCCAACATGACAGCATCATTCTGCCCTGCTGACTGAGAACAGGAAGGGAGCTACACTTTGCAAAGCACCTGTAAATACAGCCTTTGTCTGGACAAAGAACCTAATGAGAATTGAAAGAGGAATGAGCCCTTTTCCATTCTCATGATCGGGTTAAAAGTGTAACTTTATCATCCGGCTCCTCATCAGCCCAAGAATGAGGGCAGCGAGTGCCTAACGGTTTATTTTTAATCTCTGATATCATCTCCCAGATCCCAGAGGGAGCCCAGCCTGGCTTATTTAAGACCACACAATGTTGCTATTAAACTCATGTGTGTATGCCTAAGGGATCCCTCCTATCTGTTGTAGGAGAAGAGAGAACTTAAGATGAGCACCCTGGCTCTCTGGCCCTCGACTTCCAGCCAGCTGTTTAAGAGTAGTGAGCCAGAGAAACAGCTCAATTACACTCCAAGTCAGGTGAGCACACTGAGCAACTGCACCTGGCCCAGGGAGCTTATTTGTCACCAGTTAACAGTTCAGGAATACTTACTGGACACAGGACTTTGCATCAGGGACAGTGGGCCTTTTCCACAGAGATGACATGATCCGTTCCTTCAGGAGTCCGTGATCCTGGGACAAAATTAATTCAGAAATATATTAGTTTTTATTGCTACCTAACAAATGACCATTCACTTTGTGGCTCAAAATACCCATTTATCAGTTCATAGGTCTTTAGGTTAGAAGTGCAGCATGGTGGTCAGGGTGGAGAGTATAGCTCAGTGGTAGAGCATATGCTTAGCATGCACGAGGTCCTGGGTTCAGTCCCCAGTGCCTCCATTAGAATAAACCTAATTACCTCTCCCTTAAAATTAAAAAAAAAAGTGAAGCATGGTGGGACTGGAATCTCCACTCAGGGTCTTACAAGTTGTCAGCTGAGCTGCATTCTTATCTGGAAGCCCAGGCCTCTCTCCCAAGCTTGTGTGCTTGTAGCAGAATCCAGTTCCTTGCAGTTATAGGACTGAGGTCCCTATCTCTGTGCTGTCAGCGATGCGGCCACCCTCTGCTCCCAGAGGCATCTTGCATGTTTTCTTATGTGGCCCCCTCCATACTGAAACCAGCAACAGCATTTTACATCCTTCTCATGCTTCAAATAACTGTAACGTCCCCTTCTGCCACCAGCTGGAAAAAGTTTTCTGCTTTCACGGGCTCACTGAATAGATTAGGCCCGCTGGGATAATTCCCCTATCTAAAAGTCACCTGTGCCATGTAGCACACTCCAGTCAAAGGAGTGCTATCTCATCATACTGGGGAGTTCAAACTGGATGCGTTTTTAGAATTCTTCCTACCACAAGTAATACAAGGACACTTGTGTATGTGTGTGCCTCCACAAACACTCTTTCCCCCTCCCTCTTCACCTTTCACAGGTTTGCAGACCTGTGAGTCCTTAAATCAGTACCCTTCCAGGATCTAGCAATAGTCAGAATTTTCCCCAGCCTCTCCTTTCTGTCATGATTCTAGAAATACAGCAGATCCTACTGTTCCCATCATTTCAGATACTACTGTAGTCCTTGAGTTTAAACCATGAAAGAGTGAATTTACAGCAGTTATTAGAACACTACCTTGAGAACAAATTCTCCCTCATGGTTGGCCAGAAGAATAGAAACTGGTGTGTGTGTGTTGATGGTGGTGGTGATTTTACAAAAGTGCTCAAAGGTGTGTTGCAGTGGGTGGTGGCCATCTTCATTTCATAAGCTCCCTGGAACCCCAAATCTCTTTGAGTTGCTGATTTTGAAAGCACTTCCGTTATCTAAATGCTCATGATCTTTCTATCATTTTGAAATAAAATGAGTTTCTGGCTATTGTCACATTTGATCATCTAAAATACAAATTCCAAGAGAAAATTATGCCCAAGTGAAGACATGAAGGCAGGATATGTTAAAGTAATGGTGCAAATGGGAATCAGGTTGGATAGAGGGCTATACCGCCCGTGCACTGCTGTGACTTACAGAAGAAAAGAAATATGCATTATTCTTCAGAACCCAATAGAGGTGGAAAAGAAATATGATTATGTTTGAATGGTAGTATGCCAACCATGCAAATGATAAGAAGTCCTTGAAATTTCACGTGTATGAGGATTCTTGCCTTTTTCTTTCTAAAAGCAACCAAGGAAAGATAAATTACTGAGGACGGCCCTCATATTATACCTTCACCCTATATTTGAGTTATGCTTTACACGTATCACATGTATATACGCCATGGCTATTTACATGGATTCTTTTGAGCTTTCCAACTAACTACCCTGTAAGAATGGCTATGCAAAAAAAAGAAAAGAAAAACCTCTTGCTTTAAATTTGCTAATTGAAAACCACCTTAGTCTGGCAAGAGATTAGAGCAAGTAAGGAAAGACAATTTTGTTGTTAATGAGTTAAGTTAACATTCTACATTACTGCTGGCTCAAGCTTAAAAGTATGGTGTGGAGATGTGCTTGTCCTGGCTGAGAGAGCAGAACTGTGAAAGAGCGTAGAGATCTGTGGGGAAGGATAGTGTCAGAGAGAGGAGAGAAAGTTTGCATAACAATGAGAAAGGTCCTTTTTCCTAGGTTGCATTCCAAAGACCTTAGAGTTTGATTCAGGATCCTGGAATGCTACTGAGTCAGAATTTTGTATAAATAATAAGGGCATGTCTGACCTAGAAAAGAGAGATGAACTGTATGAAGTTCAGGCCAAACGGGTTTTGCATTTTGGGGGCTGGCGGCAAGGAAGCTGAGACAGAGATATGGTTATTAGACTAAGGGAAATAGAAACTTCACTCTTAAAGGGCACACACAAAATCACATGCTCTGGAACCTAGGGCAGAAGCAGTAAGTGGATAGGAGCCTGGTTCAGACCTACCTTCTGATCTTGGAGAGCCTCTGGGAGAGGCAGGAGGCAACTGCAGCAATCCCAGAGCAGGCACTGGCGGCAGCCATTTTGGGAGCTCTTTCTACCACGTGGACCCTGGTGCTCCTCCCTCTAGTTTATTAGCCCCAGGACTCAGCCCTGCCGTGGCCCAGCAGCCTGTAGGCGCTAGTGCTGGAGCACGTGAGGCCAATCAACTAACTAGGCAAGAACACAGCCCAGCTCATCAGCAGACAAAGTGCCTTAAGACCCACTAAGCCTCCAGTCCCGTTCACCAGGGGACCTAGGACCTAGCTCCACCCACCAGTGGGCAGGCACCAGTCCCAGAATCCCTTGGGCGCCAGCCCTGCCCTCCAGGAAACCTGCTCTAGCTTCTGTAGCAGCCTCACCCACCAGGGGGCAGACTCCAGACCAGCAAAACCATAATCCCATAGCCTGCAGACTCAGCCTGCCCACCAATAGGCCAAACCCTGTCCTAACACCAGCTGAGCCTCAGTCCTACCTACTAGCAGACCAACACAAGCTTGGGACACCCCAAACCCCTGTACCCAACTGTGTCAGGAACCCCTGCCCCCACCGGTGATCTGACACCTGCTCTGGGAACCCTGGGCCCTGCAACTAGACTCCAGGACCTGGCTCTGATTGCCATTAGGCCGGCAGTAACCTCAGGACCTGGCTTCACCCACCACTGGGCGGGCAGCAGCCCCGGAGTCTTCTGGACCCTGACTCCACCCATCAGTGAGCCGGCACTAGACCCAGGGCCCGCTGGGGTTCTACAGTCAGCCACCTGTGACCCAGCCCCACCAACCAACATCCAGCAGCCTCTGTCCACCCAAGGCAGGGGCTGGCAACCAACTGGACTGGGGGCCAACCAAGCCTATCAGACTGCCGGCGTGGTCAGCCAGCCACAACAGGACCACGGCAGCCCTCATAGGGGAAACCCCTAGAGCATATAGGGTGACAAGAGGGGACTGCACTGCTTGGATGTGTAGGACGTCTTAAACAAAAGGAACTGCACATTTTAAATGACCAAGAATGAATCTAATTTCCAGAAGCAAAAAATGTGGAATAAGAAAATTATGATATTAAAGACATTCTGAGGGCTTGAGGAAGGGACGGAAGGAGACCAAAGCACCGAAGGTCTGACCACTATAGCTGAGACTCTTCACATCATGATCTATATGTTACCTTTCTCTGCCAGACTCCCTTGCTAGGTTGTCGATATTACACTTGTTAACCGCTATAGCTTTCCATTAAGTGCTGATACCTGAATACAAATATGAAAATCAGTAAGTAAAGTTAACACTAAAAAATGGAGGATATTTATTGGGACTGTGTGAAATTTACAGATTGATTTAGAGAGAACTGACACACTGAGATATCCAGTCTTTCCAGCCATGAAAACCGATCTTTCCTTTTAGTCTTTCCCCATGCCCTTCAATAATGTTTTGTAACTTTTCTGCATCTTTTGTTAGACTTGGTCTTAGGTACCTTATAGTTTTAGTTGTTATTGTACACTGAAATATTTCCCATTTTTTCTGACTTAAATTAGAATGTTTCTAAAATTCATTATTTAGTATGATGTTAGATGAAGGCTTGATAGATATCCATTATCAGGTTAGAATATCCCCTTTTAGTCCCATATTGCTAAGACTTTTTGAATCATTAATGTCTTAGGATGATTGTAGTAGAGATAAGAGAAGTAGGAAGATAAGGAATATATTTTGTAGGTAGAAGTGATAGAATTTGCACATGGGATTGGAGGTAGGCACCAAGGGAAAGAAAGAAATCAGAGATTATTTCCAAATTTTGGGTGGGAGCAACTTTTTGGAGAAGGGGGAAAGAAAACTATAATTTTCTTTTGCACGGGTTAAATTTGAGCAATCTGACCATGTTTAAATCGGAGTGTCATCAGCACAGAGATGAGATCACCTGGGGGAGTAACTTAAGCAATGTACCTTAGAGCATTTTAACATTAAGAGGCAGAACAGAGGCAGAAGAGCCAGAAAAAAATGAGAAGAGCCACCCTAGGAGGTAGGGGCCAAACCAGGTAAATATGGTGCCATCTACTTACTAAGATAGAGAAAATTTACAAGGAGCATATTTAAGGAGAAAGGTTTGAATCTTGGTTGTGGATATGTACAATATGTCAAGTTTATTGGACATCCAAGTAGAGTTGTGGAGTATGTAGTTGAACTTATGAGCCTGGAGTTCATAGGAGAAATTTGGCTTAGAGATGTTAACTTGGGAGTCATCAATAATTAAGTCAGTTGTTCTCAATTATAGCTACATATTAAAACCACACAATGACACAAAATTTATGTATGTCTAGGCCCTACCCTAGACCAATTAATTAGAACCTCTGAAAGTAGGCCTAGGCATAAGCTGAATTTTAACTCTCCGGCTGATTCTAATTTCCAGTCAGGACTGAGAACCACTTGCATAGATCAGTGCTTCTCAAACTTTAATGCATATGAATCACCTGAGGATCTTGTTAAAATGCAGATTATGATTCAGTAGGTCTGGGGTGGGGCCCGAGAGTCTAAATCTCTAATGCTTTTAGACTATAGCTCATACTTTGAGTAGAAAGAGTATAGATAAAATTTAAAGCCATTGGATTGGATGAACTCATCAAGGGAGTGGGTGTAGACAAAGTGTGCAAGAACAGTTATTGTTTTTCTTTGTCAACAGTTGGGAGCAGGTGGATTATTTAATTTAACCAGGATTAAGATTTTGTTGGACAAATATGTTATAGTGTGAGTCGGGGGCAAAAGAGTGGAATATTTATTCAAGAGGTGATTACATTGATGAACTATGGACTCTAGACTGGGTAAGTAGGATGGGATCAAAGAGTTGATAAAGAGGGAATATTAAAAACATGAGCTGAAAGGATAAGAAATGTTGGTCAGGAATGGGAGGCTTCAAATCTGGATTTTCGTGATGGTGAATTTATTGCCAATGTCAATAGTGGGAGTGGCAGAGGTTGGGTGGAAGAAAAATATCATTGGAGGTAAGGAAGTCAAAGACTATAGAGGCCAAGAAGTTGGCAAAGAGGTTCACGTGGATGTTGAAGTTTCCAAAAGGATGATAGCAACAGGGATGGAAAAAAAGAAAGTGAGCCAGGTGCTGAAGTCATCAATGAATGAGCAATGCTTACGAGGTCAGCAGATGGCATCAATAATGGCGATGGGGCACTATGGTCTAGTGGCCCCCAGAGATTCTGACTCAGTTGGACTGGGGTGGGACATAGGCATCAACCTTTTTTAAAAGCCCCTCAGAGCATTCTAATGTGAACCAGAATTAAAAATTACTGTGTTAGAGTTATCAGTGCAAACTGAAAGGTGTGGGGCCACTGGATAGTAAATGCCTTCTGAAGCTCTGGGGAGTGTGGAGACCAACAGCAGATAGGAGATACTGTCTTAGAAAGTTTTGTGAACTCAGAGAAGTTAAGTAACTTGCCCAAAGACACACAGCTCAGAAATGTTTGGGCTGGGATTCAAACCTTGATCTGTCTGTCTGACTCTAAAGCCTGGACTGTCTTCACTTTACCATGTTGTTTAGAAGAGGGCAGTATTTTAGCTCAGAAGATACAAAGAGATATCTCAGAAAGAACTGCAAAATTCCCCAAATGAGATTCTAATAGGCCACAGTGAGAGGAAGCAATGTGCCTCTGGAATGATTCCAATATTTACCTGTCTAGCCCTCTTTCTTCCTCCTTGATCTTTCTACCAGCTTTGTTTCCTTTCTGTAGTTGCCACCACGTCTTTAGGAATTAGAGACACTACATGAAAGGGAGCGAACATCGTGGGCTGCCCCGTGGATGCCAGCTGGCCTCGATGCCCCCTCCTCTGAGTTCTGTTATCTGGGGCCTCCTTCCTGGATAAAGAGGGAGGGAGAAGGAGACAGTGCTGAAGTCAAAACCAAGCATTTTGTCTCTCCCCACTTCTGCCTCCTGATATATCAGCAGCTCTGTATAATGAAAATCTAAATCATTTGTGTGCACACATAGCAACTGTTTATTTGCTGTTAGTGTGGAAGACTCAGCGGGGGTTTGTCACGCTTAGAGAAGAGATCAACACTGGGGGAGCCTAACCTCGTAAGTAAGACAAAATGAAAATTGAAGCTGAAAATGCATCTCTCTATATCTGAAAGAGAGGCCAGTAATAAATACCCTTCAACTTCAGCCCCTCTCCAGCTCAGAAAATGCTATTAAACCGAGGACACAAGGCAGAGATGATGCCTTGTAAGGGTCCTGCCTCCCGTCTGCTAAGAAAGCTTTCCTTGGCCTGGTTGGAGATTGATCTTGAGTTCTAGAAATAGCACGCCTTTCCCCTCAAGCTACCGAGTGTGTTGCCTTTCATCGTTTACAAAATGCATTCACTATTAGTGTTTTTGAAACTTCCATTTTTTTTCCACCCTGACAGGCTGCCTTGGGACCAAATACAATCCTGAAGCTTCTCCATATTAGTATTTCCACCAAAAGTGAATGTCCAACTGAAGAAGAGATCTTTATCACACTCTGAAGGGGCCAGACCCTCCCTCGTAGTGCAACTTGTTGGCCAGTTTATAAAGCTCGTGCTTTCCAGCAGTTTCCTCACCCTCTTATCCTCTCAGGACTTCCCCTCATCCAGCCCAAACCTCGTATTACCACTTACTCTTGCAGAGACCAGAACTCCCTTTCCCAGAAGCCAGAGCCTGCCCATCTTGGATTAGGGCACATGCTCTTGCAAGATGAGAACCCACTGCTTAGAAGTCACCAGCATCTGTAAATCAATGGACACAGCTACTCCTCCGGGAGTGGGGGTAATGAGGGGTGACATTAGGGAGAGGGCATCACTCAAGAGAGAGCTGAGTGACTTAACACTTGTAGTATACCAAGGGTCATCCAAGATAGAGAAATTGTAACCCTGCAGACACAGAGGCATGCCATTTGGGTGGTTGCTGGCCATCTGGCATTCTTTACTGAAGGAATGTCTTGCTAAATGAACTCTTAAGAAATACTCAGTTGGTTTTGAGCTAGCCCAGGTGAATAGCCTCACGCCTCTCACCCCTCTACACACAAGATCTAAGTGGTTCCAAGAGTCAGAAAGGACCTGTGGTTTGGGACTCAATCTGTGTGCACAGGCAGGGAGCACACCAGCCTGCTAGGCCCGGAATAAACCACCATCCCTGAGAGCCTCACTTCGCTCCTCAGCCTTCCCCCTGACCCACGGGCTCTCTTTCCTCTCTGCTTAACAGCAGCCAGAGGAGGCAGGCTTAGCATCCAAAAGGCTGCTTTAGGCCACAGGAAAAAAAAACCAGGCTAGTCAGACATCTATGCAAAAACAAGGCTTGGCAGGAAAGAAACCAGACACAGGTGGGGAAGACTTTAAATTCAAATTGAACAAGGGGCTGGATCCCTCTTTGAATATAAGCCCCTGCAGGCCTGGTTTCTTCACAGGAAAAACATTCCTTTTCAATCCTGTCCTCTTTCCCTGGAAAAAGAGAGGAAACATTCCAACTAATACCTTATACAAGGTGACAGGCATTTAAAATGGTTCTTTGGAATTAACCCCTTCCTGCTCAGTCTCCTCTCTAGGGTGTAACTACTTCACAGTGTGTTCAGGTATTTTGGCCACAGAGAGCAGCAAAGCATTGACTTCCTGGGAAGCAACACGTTAGGGGATGGTAGCATCAGGAGCTAAGAACATTCACTGAGCTGTGATTTTCCATTTGCTGCTCACACCCCCAAGGTCCGCCTTCTGCCCTTCTCTGCCATGCTCTGTGACAAAGGAGGCTGACCTCAAAGGACTGCAGCAACAGGCTGTTTGTTTTTTTGCCAGCTGGCATCTGGCGGGGCCTGGCTAATGGTGGGCACTGGTGGGAGATCAGAGAGTGGGAAGAGAGTGAGATACAGATTTTGTGCCCCTGTCTCCCTCCCAGCGGTGTTGCTTTTAGGCAGAACCCGCACTGTGCTACCTAAAGGCACAGCTCCTATCAGGCAGCCCCTCTCGCACTGCTATAGTTCTTGCTGGGTTCCAATAATACGGTTTCTTCCCCTTGCCTCTTGGGTCTTTGGGGGTGATAACAGCTCTATATGCCCCACCATCACTGTGGATACCTGCACTGCCGTAAATAGGCCCTTCATTAAGCTCATCTAGCTACACTGCTTGAGTATGCCATCTATTTCCTGCCAATAGCCTCACTTAAACACATCACTTTCACAAATTCAATCCTGCAGAATTCCAGAAGGGTCCCTAGCCTGAGAAGAAAGATCACCTGATCCGACTGCCTTTTCTAAAGAGACTGATCTGTGTTTTCCTAAGTGCTTGACCTATTCTCCATACACTGAGCTCTCCTAAATTCAAGTTGCATTATTGTGTCTACACAATAGAAATGAGGTTCGAGCCAGTTCCATT
The DNA here is from genome assembly GCF_036321535.1 of Camelus dromedarius. Lineage (NCBI taxonomy): Eukaryota > Metazoa > Chordata > Mammalia > Artiodactyla > Camelidae > Camelus > Camelus dromedarius. Next base: position 30,247,344 of record NC_087472.1, on the reverse strand, counting down.
TCTGTTTTACCTGTTCTTAGGGATGCTGCATACCTAATTACATTGCTTCCCTCCCACTGAGATATGTTCTGTTTGCTTTACCTTAAACACTTTAATCCAGTTCCGTGGGGAAGACAATACTTGACATGAATTTGATCATCAGTTCCTTCCTATCTGTTATTTCTATGAGTCCTCATCTTGGTGATAGGCCACATCCCAGAGTGGTCATACCAAGATTTTAGCTTGTCCTCACCTACACATAGCCATGAGACATCAAGCACTCTGGGAACTATATCCTAGATAGCTTTCTTTAAATTTTCATATGCTCTATTTAAACCAATATATCCCAAATATTATCGTTTCAACATTTACTCAGTATAAAATTATTGAGAAGATATTTTAATTCTGGTATGTAACAAAATATTCTAAATATCTTCCTTCAAATTCGTCCACCTGCTCCAGCCCCACATCACTTTAGTTTAGGACTTGGTCTTCCTACACCTAGATTATTGAAGTATCTCTAGTCTCTCCCTATTCTCTTTCATTCTCTTCACATTAGTCAAACTAATCTTTAAAAAAACACTAATACGTTTATATCACTTCTCTTTCAATGGCCCTCCTTTAGGATAAAATCCAAACTCCTTATCCTGGTGTAGAAGGTCCCATTAGTATTTCCCTTTTCAGTTTCAGCTTTTGCCACCTCCCTTTTGACACCTCTATTCATCATTCTTGTGATGGCACCATGTTTTTTTCATGTCTCCACGCCCTGCCTGCTTTCCATGCTTTCTTGTCTAGTACACTCTTAGCCTTTGGTGACTAACTCCACCTATTCATCTCTCAGACTCATCTTAGGAATCATTTCTAGAAATCTTTCCCATGAACTCCTTCACCCACTCACCCCACTTTGTTTAATAGCCCCTCTATGTGATCCTTTAGCCACCCTCCCCTTCAGTTAGTAGCACTTAACACACTGTTTGGCAATTATTTATCTACATTTATTGACAGACATGTAGATAAATATCTATCCCTTTTAGGGTGAGAAATCGTATTTTTATCTTTTTTCCCCAGCATTTAGATCAGAATGTAGTGTATCATAGGATACTCAAAAAGTGTGTCCTGAATGAGTGACTAAATGAATGAATGACCTCATGAATGAAATATATGCTTGAATTCACTCACCTACATCAGGCTGATGAAAGGATCCTGACCCCTCCTAGGATGGCATATAATGAGACACATTTTTGCCATTTCTCTCCTTCCAGGTAGGGCTATACCGGGTTGTACTCAAACCACTCCGGAGTGATTAAGAATAGAAACAGATGAGCTGGCCTTTTGAGTCACAGGCCTTCCCTAGTCCCTAAAGCTATAGTTATGGAACAACAGAGCTAGCCTGAATTAATTAAGGAGGTTAGGGGAGATAAATTCTGTCCCTGAGAGACACCAAATTCTTCTACACCATCCGTCAGCCTTGAGCACAGATGGAATGGAGGCCAGGCCTAAAAATACATCAGCCCTAGGTGACATCAGGGCTGTGTTCTTTTATATCTAACTCACCCCAGATGGAAGGGAAAGCACTTGATGAGTAGTCTTTGAAACCGGCAGAGAAACTTCTATCATGCTAGGAATGACTATAGGGGCAAAAGGCCACTGTGAATTTCCTAGTCAATAAAAATGAACTCTAATAGAAATTTCAGTAAGGAGCCAGGAGACACATCCTTGTCATCATCATTTTGAATTTGTTTTTATTGAGTACACAACAAATGCTAGTCTCTGCTCAGAACATTTGATGAACACCATTTCTGTATCTGTAAGGAACTATGGAATATTTGCCACTATTTTGATGCCAGTCACCCAGCCAGAACACCAAATGAATTCTTACGAATATTCTAAAGCATAATGAGGAAGGGGTCTTAGACTGTATGCAAGCATCCTTGATTAGTGTTTTCCCCACTGGGAGTCACCCTCCCCACAAGCTTCCTCACTACCAGAAAGGAAGAGAAGCAGGAAAAAAGAGGAAGAGTCAAGATACAGTCCTGAGAAAGTCACAAAAATTTGGGCAGTGGCACTCCATACATGTTTGGAAATGACAATAAACATCAGGGGAGGGCCAAAGGAATGGAGTGGTAGGAGCCAGCCCTGTCCATTTCCTGGCCCCTCCCTGCACATGTGTTTCTGCCCAGCCTTTCAGCTTTGGGGTAAATGATAGACAGGAACTATAGACCCACTGACTTAAGGGAAAGTGAAAAGGAATGACTGGTGAGTTAAAAAGCATGCGAACAAACTAGGCTACACTACTGGCAAGTGGGTAGCAACTGCCCTAGCCTGAGTACTTCTTTTCAAGGCTCCCTTCCCTCCTCTTCCCCACCCTCTCTAATCTGCCAGAGCTCAAGGTTTGAGGCAGTGGTCAAGCTCCATGGCATAAGAATTGGTGTTCCTCATGATGCTTTCCACCAACATGACAGGCTTGGGGTTTCTTCCAGCAAAGCAAGAGAGCCAGGTGCAGATCAACATGGCTGCAGCTGCTCCGCCACCAGCACAGTAATAGGCCCAGCCAAGCCGACAGGTACCTGTAGAAACGGACAGAGACATGAGGGTCGGGTTGTTTTCTCATATGTTCTCTTTGAGATGTTGGGGTTAAAGTGAGAGTAGGAAACAGTGAATGTGACTGGGCTTACTCTTTTCTCCTTTCCCCCTTTGCTAATGGCTGATGTTAGCTTAGGAAGAGGTTATAAAATTTTATTCTGTTACAGTCAGAACCTGGGGGTGGTGGGGGTGGTGGCAGTGATGGTAATGCTAATGACAATGATGACAAGAACAACTTGATCAAGTGTCAAGAACTATGCTAAGCTCCTTAGACATATATCATTGATCATTAAAGTGACTGTATGAGATAGGTATTTTATTATCTCTGTTTTATACAAGATGAGGCAACCAAGGCACAGGTTAAGTCAACTGTGAAAAATCACACAGATAGAAAGTGGTAGAGTCAGGACATAAGCCCTAACTCATCATAACTCTAAAGCACCACACTTTTAACCATGCTGATATACTACAGTTCATGGACTGTTTACAAAGAACTATATCCTGCATCATCAGGAAATTTGCAGGCAAAATCAAATCTCTTGCTCCTTACTACATGTCTCTATCTTAACATAACCTTTCAATATCCAGGGAGGAAATATGCATTGGAATCAAGGCCAAGCTTCTAAGGGGGCAGTTTCAGTTTGAGAGATAATGGGAAAGGTCACCTGCTCGAAATCACCCACCCCACTTCCTATCATTCATTCTACCATAGGTAGATTCTTTCCTTTGAAGCATTTGTGTTTTTTTCAGAGATCTGTCAGAAAACGTCAATGCCCAAAGAAAGAAAGAGGGCTACTATATTACAATGGATCAAAGTACCAACTAACTGCTAAAGTCAAGTGCTTAAGCATTATAGGAGTCCAGAAATTGGAGTGGAAGCCCAAGGATACAAAATTGCAGAGAAATCCTGAGAAAAAATGGTAGGTAGAGACTTTCACCTACCTCACAGTATTGTAGAAAGCGCATCCTCTCTATAGTCAGTCAGGTGGGGATGTTAAGACTGATCTTCATGACAATTTACTTTTTTATTGAAGTATAGTTGATTTATAATATTATATTAGTTTCAGGTATACAGCATAGTGATTCAGTACTTTTATCACTCCAGATTATACCCCATTAAAAGTTATTATAAGATAATGGCTATAATTTCCTGTGCTATACAATATATCCTTGTTGCTTACCTCCTTTATATATAGTAGTATGTATCTATCTCTTAATCCCATACCACTATCTTGTCCCTCCCCACTGGTAATGGTGAGTTTGTATTCTATATCTGTGAGTCTGTTTCTGTTTTGCCAAATATCTACATTTGTTTTATTTTTTAGATTCCACATGTAAGTGATATTATGTACAGTATTTGTCTTTCTCTGTCTGACTTATCTCACCAAGAATAATATTCTCTAGGTCTATTCACATTACTGAAAATGGCAGAATTTTCAGATGGTAGTTCTATTTTTAGTTTTTAAGGAGACTCCACACTGTTCTCCAAAGTGGTTGCACCGATTTACATTCCCACCAACAGTGTATGATGGTTCCTTTTCCTCCACATCCTCACCAACATTTGTTATTTGTAGACTTTTTGATGATAGCCATTCTGACAGGTGTGAGGTGATATCTTACTGTTTTGATTTGAATTTCTCTGATAATTAGTGATGTTAAGCATGTTTTCATGTGCCTGTTGGTCATCTGTATATCTTCTTTGAAAAAAAATGTGTATTCAGATCTTCTACCCACTTTTTGATTGGGTTGTTTCTTTTTCTAATTTTGAGTTGTATGAGCTGTTTGTATATTTTGGATATTAACCACTTGTAGGTCCTATTATTTGTGAATACTTTCTTCCATTCCATAGGTTGTTTTTTTTGTTTGGTCAATGGTTTCCTTTGCTGTGTAGATGCTTTTAAGCTTAAATTTTGTTTATTTTTGCTTTTATTTCTATTGCCTTAAGAGATAGATCCAAAAAATACTGCTACAATTTATGTCAAAGAGTGTTCTCACTGTGTTCTCTTCTAGGAATTTTATGGTTTCAGGTTCAACATTTAGATCTTTAATCCATTTTCACTATTTTTGTATATGGTGTGAGAAATCGTATGGTTTACATGTAGTTTTCCAGTTTTCCCAGCACCACTTATTGGAGACAGTCTTTTCTCCATTGTGTATTCTTGCCTCCTTTGTTGTAGATTGACCATAAGTGAGTGGGTTTATTTCTGGGTACTCTATTGTGTTCCATTGATCTATGTGTCTGATTTTGTGCCAGTATCATGCTGTTTTGATTACTATATCTTTATAGTATAGTCTAAGATCTGGGCGGGTTATACCTCAGAGTGTGCTCTTTTTTCTCAAGATTGTTTTGGCAATTTGGAGTCTTTTGTGACTCCATATGATTTTTAGGATTTTTTTGTTCTAGCTCTGTGAAAATGTCATGGGCATTTTGATGGAAATTGCAATAAACCTGCAGATTGCTTTGGGTAGTTTGGCCATTTTAACAATATTAATTCTTCTAACTCAAGAGCATGAGATATCTTTATGTTAGTTCGTATCATCTTCAATTTCCTTCATCAGTGTTATAATTTTCAGAGTATAGGTCTTTCACCTCTTTGGTTAAGTTTATTACTAAGTATTTTATTTCCTTTTGATGTAATTTTAAAATGTACTTTTTAAACTTTCTCTTTCTGATAGTTCATAAACAATGTATAGAAAAGCAACTGATTTCTATATATTCATCATGTATCCTGCAACTTTACTGAATTCAATTATTCTAATAGTTTTTTGGTGGAGATTTAAGGATTTTCTATATATAGTATCATGTTATCTGTAAATGGTGACAGTTTTACTTCTTCCCTTCCAGTTTGGATGCTTTTTATTTCTTTTCTTGTCTGATTGCTGTGGCTAAGAGTTCCAGTACTATGTTAAATAGAAGCAGCAAGAGTGAGCATCCTTGCCTTGTTCCTGAATTTAGAGGAAAGGCTTTCAGCTCTTTACTATTGGGTGTGATGGTAGCTAAGGGTTTGCCATAAATGGCCTTTACTATGTTGAGATATGTTCCCTCTATACCCACTTTGATGAGAGTGTTTGATGAATAGATGTTGAATGGATATTGAATTTTGTCAAATGTTTTTTCTGCATCTATTGAGATGATCATGTAATTTTTATCCTTTTTATTAATTTGTGTATCACATTGATTGATTTGTGAATATTGAAGCATCCTTGCATCCCTGGAATAAATCCCACTTGATCATAGTGAATGATCCCTTTTATATATTGTTGGATATCGTTTGCTAATATTTTGTTGAGATTTTTGCATCTATGTTCATCAAAGATATTGGCCTTTAATTTTCCTTTTTTGTAGTTGTCTTTGTCTGCTTTTGGTATCAGGGTAATGCTGGCCTCATAGATTGAATCTGGAAGTGTTCCTCCTCTTCAACTTTTTTGAATAGTTTGAGAAGCATAGGTATCAGCTTTTCTTTATATGTTTGGTGGAATTTCCATGTGAAGCTGTCCAGTCTTGCACTTTTTTCTTTTTAATTTTTTGGGGGGAGGAGGAGACGAGGGAGGTAGAGGTTTTATTTATTTATTATTTAGATGGAGGTACTGGGGATTGAACCCAGGACCTTGTGCATGCTAAGCATGAGTTCTACCACTGAGCTATACCCTCCCTCCCCCCAAGTCCTGCATTTTTGCTTGCAGAAAGTTTTTTTTTAATTACAAATTCAATTTGACTATTAGTGATCAGTCTGTTCAAATTGTCTGTTTCTTCTTGATTAAATCTTGGCAAGTTGTATGTTTCTGGAAATGTGTCTCTTTCTTCCAGGGTGTCTAATTTGTTGGCATATAATTATTCATATTATTCTCATTTTTTGTCTCTCTGTGGTATTCATTGTTATTTCTCCTCTTTCATTTCTTATTTTATTTGTGTCCTCTCTTTTCTTCTTGGTGAGCCTGGGTAAAAGTTTATCAATTTTGTTTATCTTTTAAAATAATCAGATCTTGTTTTCATTGATCTTTTCTATTTTTTAAAGTCTCTATTTTATTTATTTCCTCTCTGATCTTTATTATTTCCTCCCTTCTGCTGACTTTGGCTTTTTTTTTTTTTCTAATTCCTTTAGGTGGTAGGTTTGGTTGTTTATTTGAAAATTTTCTTGTTTCTTGAGGAAGACCTATATAGCTATGAACTTCCCTCTTAGAACACCTTTTGCTGAATCTCATGGATTATGGAGTATTGTGTTTCCATTTTCATTTGTCTTGAGGTGTTTTCTGACTTCCTCTTTGATTTCTTCATTGACCCATTGGTTTTTTTTAGTAGCATGTTTTTTTTTTTGTCTCCACATGTTCTTTTCCCATTTTTATTTCTATAACTGATTTTGAGTTTTTTATAACTGATTATGAGTTTTATATCATTGTGGTCAGAAAAGATGCTTGATATAATTTTCATCCTCTTGAATTTGTTGAGGCTCGTTTTATAACCTAGAATGTGATCTATCCTGGAGAAAGTTCCAAGTGCACTTGAAAAGAATGTGTTCTGCTTTTTTAGAGGTAGCATCCTGTTGATATCAATTAAATTCAACTGGCCTATTGTGTCGTTTAGGATCTCTGTTGCCTTATTGATTTTCTGTCTGGATGATCTATCCATTGATGTTAGAGGGGTGTTAAAGTCTCCTACTATTAATGTGTCATTGTCAATATCTCCATTTATGTCTGTATTTGCTTCATATGTTTAGGTGCTCCTGTATTGGGTGTGTATATGTTAACAAGTGTAATATCCTCTTCTTGTATTGATCCTTTTATCAATATATAATGCCTTTGTTTGTCCTTCACTATAGACGTAGTTTTAGTCTGTCTTGCCTGGTAAGTGTATTCCTACCCTGACTTTCTTGTCATTTCCATTTGCATAAAATATCTTTTCCCATTGTCCCCATTTCAATCTGCATCTCTTCTGCTCTGAAGTGAGTCTCTTTTAGGCAATATATTGAAGAATATTGTTTTTTAATACATTTTTTATTGATTTATAATCATTTTACAATGTTGTGTCAAATTCCGGTGCTCAGCACAATTTTTCAGTCATTCATGGACATATACACACTCATTGTCACATTTTTTCTCTGTGAGTTATCATAACATTTTGTGTATATTTCCCTGTGCTATACAGTGTAATCTTGTTTATCTATTCTACAATTTTGAAATCCCAGTCTATCCCTTCCCACCCTCCACCCCCCTGGCAACCACAAGTCTGTAGTCTCTGTCTATGAGTCTATTTCTGTCCTGTATTTATGCTTTGTTTTTGTTTGTTTGTTTGTTTTTGTTTTTGTTTTTTAGATTCCACATATGAGCTATCTCATATGGTATTTTTCTTTCTCTTTCTGGCTTACTTCACTTAGAATAACATTCTCTAGGGACATCCATGTTGCTGCAAAAGGCATTATGTTGTTGGTTTTTATGGCTGAGTAGTATTCCATTGTATAAATATACCACATCTTCTTTATCCAGTCACCTGTTGATGGACATTTAGGCTGTTTCCATGTTTTGGCTATTGTAAATAGTGCTGCTAAGAACATTGGGGTGCAGGTGTCATCCTGAAGTAGGGTTCCTTCTGGATACAAGCCCAGGAGTGGGATTCCTGGGTCATATGGTAAGTCTATTCCTAGTCTTTTGAGGAATCTCCACACTGTTTTCCATAGTGGCTGCACCAAATGGATCAAAGACTTAAACATAAGACAAGATACAATAAACCTCCTAGAGGAAAACATAGGCAAAACATTATCTGACATACATTTCAAAAATTTTCTCCTAGAAGAAATAAAAGCAAGAATAAACAAATGGGACCTAATGAAACTTACAAGCTTCTGCACAGCAAAGGAAACCAGAAGTAAAACAAGAAGACAACCTACGGAATGGGAGAAAATTTTTGCAAATGAAACCGACAAAGGCTTGATCTCCAGAATATATAAGCAGCTCATATGACTCAATAAGAAAAAATAAACAACCCAATCCAAAAATGGGCAGAAGACCTAAACAAGCAACTCTCCAAGGAAGACATACAAATGATCAAAAGGCACATGAAAAAATGCTCAATATCACTAATTATCAGAGAAATGCAAATCAAAACTACAATGAGGTATCACCTCACACCAGCCAGAATGGCCGTCATTCAAAAATCCACAAATGACAAATGCTGGAGAGGCTGTGGAGAAAGGGGAACCCTCCTACACTACTGGTGGGAATGCAGTTTGTTTTATTTTTATCTAGTCAGCCACCCTATGTCTTTTCATCAGAGCATTTAGTCTATTGACATTTAAAGTAATTATTGATACGTATGTACTTATTGTGATTTTATTCCTCATTTTCAGTTGTTTTTTTGCAATTCTTCTTTGTCCATTTCTTCTTTTTGTTTTTCTAATTGTGGTTTGGTGATTTTCTTTTGCAGTATGCTTGAGTTCCTTTCTTTTAGTTTTTGTATATTGATTGTAGGTTTTTGATTTGTGGCTACCATGTGGTTCATATATGTTGACCTCTAAGTATATCTACTTGTTTAAACTGGTAATCACTTAAGTTCAAACACATTCTAAAAGATCTACATTATTTACTCCCTTTCTCTACATTTCGTGTTTTTGATATCATATTTTACATCTTCATGTTTATCCCTTAATTGTTTATTGTGGTTATAGTTGCTTTTTATAATTTTTGTCTTTTATTCTTCATATTGGCCTGAGTAGTTTATCCTCAGTCTTTACAATATATTTGCCTTTTCTAGTGTAATTTCTCCTTTCCTTTAGATTCTTTTAATTTCAGCTTTGAATTCTTCATTTTGATTGAGTCTCTTTTATATTTTATAGTTCCTTGCTAAAATTTTCACTCTGTACATCTCTTCTTTTCCCTAATTCAGTTAAAATTTTTATTACCAATGGAATCACAAAAGAGCCAGAATTGTCAAAGTCATACTGAAGAAGAACAAAGCTGGAGGAATAACCCTCCCAGACTTCAGATAATACTACAGAGCTATAGTAATCAAAACAGTGTGGTATTGGCATAAAAACAGACATATGGATCAATGGAACAGAATAGAGAGCCCAGAAATAAACCCACAGACCTACAGTCAATTAATCTTCAACAAAGGAGGCAAGAATATACAATGGAGAACAATGGAGAAAAGACAGTCTCTTCAGCAAATGGTGTTGGGAAAACTGGACAGCTACATGTAAATCAATGCTGTTAGAACACTCCCTTACACTATACACAAAAATAAACTAAAAATGGCTTAAAGACTTAAATATAAGACAAGACACTATAAACCTCCTAGAAGAAAACATAGGCAAAACATTCTCTGACATGAATCTTAGCAATGTTCTCTTAGGGCAGTCTACCCATGCAATAGAAATAAAAACAAAAATAAACAAATAGGACCTAATTAAACTTATAAGCTTTTGCACAGCAAAGGAAACCATAAGCAAGACAAAATGACAACCTATGGAATGGGAGAAAATATTTGCAAATGATGCAACCGACAAAGGTTTAATTTTCAGAATATATAAATAGCTCATACAACTTAATAACAAAAAAAACCAAACAACCCAATCCAAAAATGGGCAGAGGACCTAAACAAGCAATTCTCAATGGAGACATACAAATGGCCAATAGGCTCATGAAAAAAATGCTCAATATCACTAATTATCAGAGTAATGCATATCAAAACTACAGTGAGGCATCACTTCACACCAGTCGGAATGACCATTATTGAAAAGTTCACAGATAATAAATGTTGGACTCATAGACATAGAATACAAACTTGTGGTTGCCAGGGGGAAGAGGGTGGGAAGGGACAGACTAGGAGTTTGAAATTTGTAGATACTGACAGGTATATATATAATAGATAAACAAGATTATACTGTAGAGCACAGGGGAATGTATACAAGATCTTGTGGTAGCTCATGGTGAAAAAGTATGTGACAATGAATATATGTATGTTCCTGTATAACTGAAAAATTGTGCTCTACACTGGAAATTGATACAATATTGTAAACTGACTATAACTCAATAAGAAAAATTTTTAAAAAGCCAAAAAACAAACAAACAATAAATGTTGGAGAAGATGTGGAGAAAATGGAACCCTCCTACACTACTGGTGGGAATGTAGTTTGGTGCAGCCATTATGGAAAACAGTATGGAGATTCCTCAAAAAACTAAAAATAAACTTACCATATGATCCAGTAATCCCACTTCTGGGCATATATTCAGAGGGAACTTTAATTCAAAAAGATACATGCACCCCAATGTTTATAGCAGCACTATTTACAACAGCCAAGACATGGAAACAGCCTAAATGTCCATCAACAGGTGACTGGATAAAGAAGATGTGGTACATTTATACAATGGAATACTACTCAGACATAAAAAGAAGAAAACAATGCCGTTTGCAGCAACATGGATGTCCCTAGAGAATGTTATTCTAAGTGAAGTAAGCCAGAAAGAGAAAGAAAAATACCATAAGGTATCACTCATATGTGGAATCTTAAAAAAAAAAAAGACATAATGAACTTATCTACAAAACAGAAACAGACTCCTAGACATAGTAAACAATCTTATGGTAGTTGGGGGAAAAAAGGTAGGAAGGGATAAATTTGGGAATTCAAGATTTGCAAATATTAACTACTATATATAAAAATAGATAAAATACAAATTTATTCTGTATAGCACAAGGAACTATATTAAATATCTTGTGATAACCTTTAATGAAAAAGAATATGAAAACAAATATATGTGTGTATATATATATGTGTGTGTGTATGTATGTATGTATGTGTATATATATATATATATATACACACACACACATTATGCTATATGCCAGAAATTGACACATTATAACTGACTATACTTCAATTAAAAAAAAAGAAGTCTGGGCTGCTCCTGATGCCCTGCTGGAGTAAGCGCCAATGATGGCTGCTGCCGCCCCACCCAGGCTCCGCCCTGGGACCTGGTCACCTCTGCATCCTGTGGTTAGTCTTCCCCCTGGTCATGGCTGCCCCACATCCAGTGCTGCACTATGACATGGAGTGAGTGGAGCCAGAGTGTTTGCTTAGCTCAGTCTGGGGTATGGGGAGGTAGTTGTGGGTAACTCAACACACTACAGCAGTCCTCTCTCCGGCTTACCTAGAGGACAGGCAAGCATGTATGCATGAGTACATGTTCCTCATGAGTAGAGTACAGGCTTCCCAACACCCTCCTGTTAGTCTCAGTGGTTCTCCAAACAGCCAAGGTGGCTTGTCCCCCACATGTAGGACCCCAGGACTGGGGCATCCAATCTGTAGCTCTCACTGCTCATTCCACACATTGGGTCTCCACCCATGCATTTTCCCTTTTCTTCTTAGTCCCTTCCCAGGGACATAGGTCCTGACTCAATCACTTTTCTTCCCTTTCCACCCAATTATTTGTGCATCTTTCTTACAGCCTTGGTTGTACAGGAGTCCTTCTGCCAGTTTCCAGTTAGTTTTTAGTGAGAATTGTTCCACATGTACACATATTTTTGATGTTTTGTGGAGGGCTGTGAGCTCCACATACTCTAACTCCACCATGTTGTTCTATCTCCCATCATGACAATTTACTTTTCAATAACCAATTACCTCCCTTCACATGGTGCTCAGTGAACCTTAACTTTCCTTCTTTTAATTGTTTGGTTGGCATGTCATATAAAGAGTCTAAGATGGCCCCAGGTTAGGCTGCTTTGCTTTTTCATTAGGGCCAGGCTAATTTATCCCAAATTTCCCACCTCAGAAATAGTCTTTCTACCACCAAGTCATCATTCATGCTGTCTCTTCTGCCAGAAACAGCTTCTTTCCTCTTATTCACCAATTCATATCTTTCTTAGAAGACTCTTCAGGACTCAGCACCTCCAAGAAGCCTTCCCTGATTAACCCCAGTGGGCTCAAGTCACCTCAACCAAGTAACCCTCCAGGAACTCATCTATATATTACATAGGTGTACCTGTTGGGGAAAATGTTGGAAGGAAGATTTGCATATCATGTATTTTTCATCTCCCCTTGACCCCCTTCCAGACTGTTGGCTCAACAGTGTGAATGTATTTGTTTCTTTCTTGATAATGCCTCCCATGTTCTGTCAACAGTGGGTGTTCAGTATGATTTAGTTTAGTGATACTTCAAAGATGGGTACACTTGCATTTTCAACCCTCAATATACAAATCTATGGCTTACATTTTGAATTAAAATTACAAAACCAGCTATAGTAGTATTTTATTTGTTTCTGGAACGTACTATAAGGCCTATGCACATTCTGCTCCCTCTGCCTAAAATACTTACTACAGGTGCATGTGTACACATACAGTTTCCATCACTCTCCTTGCCTAGTCAATCCTCAATTATTCTTCAGAGTTCAACTCAATCATTAATTCCTTAGTGAAGCCTTCCCTGACCTCCCTAGGTCAAATTCCCTCATCAGAAGCCCTCATTAGTACTATGTACCTTTCTTTCTGTACTTGAATAAATGAACGAATCCTTTATACTCTCCCATGGCAAATGTCAAATCTTAGTTCTTCAGAGGAGATGGTAATTTTACTAATAGACTTAAGCAGTCATATGATTTCCTAAAGTCCCACCACCCCACCCAAAATCATGGCGAGAGAGCCAGACTATAATAGCCATGGAAACAATGCAATCTTCAGAGAGGGGGGTAAATCTGAAAGAGATGCCTTCTTAAAGAAAGAAATCCAACTATCTACAAAGTAACCTCAACATGAACAGTAATGGTAGAACTCTGGCAAGAGTAAACTGAAGAATACCATACTTAGGCAAGCAGCCAGCAGATCGAGATCCCCGGCTCAAATCTTGTCGCACCTTCCCTTGGGCACTCACTCACTCAGTAAGTGTAGGAGGTCTTATATAATGCTTTGGGTTTCACAGAGTGAAAACTCTAGAGATGGGCATACTTTTAACTTTTGCCATCCTTAGAAGAAGGCTTCGGGCTTTATTGTACCCACTTCACAGACAGGAATGTGAGGCTCAGCCTGTAGCCCTAGGAACGCTCTCAGAAACAGCAAGATAGAGGCAGGGATCCAGACCAAGTCTCTACTTTCAGTCTAGTTCTTTGCCCTCTACTGTTTTTCTCATCCTCCCAAAAGCCATTTTCCTCTTACAGGACATGTACCCTGTAAACCCTAAAGAGAGACTCAAATCAATTTGCAGTAGACTCACCTGAGCTTCTCTCCTAGCCCCTCTAATCAAAATCTTCTTGTGCTCACATGGCAGAGAAGACAAGAGCCAGCTCTGAGGTGGGCCCACTATCAGGAAGCTTCCTCCTCTCTGGCATGCTCCCAGTCTAGTGTAGACAAGGCTTCAGAAGTCTCATTCTGTTTCTTCAGTTGCCTATCAAGTCATCCCTCCATTGAAGTAGCAGGGATATTTCTATTAGGTACATGTACCCTGGGACCAGGGAAAGACTTTTTTCTGTAAATGAAAGGAATAAATGCATAGTATGCCATTACCCCAAAGCTCTAAGCAGGAAGAAAGCTGACAGAGTGGGCAGCTCCAGAGCAAAGAGCTGGCTTAAAAGGCCTTAATAAACCTTATTGAAGTCAAGTCAGAACCAGGTACCACTGGGCTAGGAGCCAACACCAAAGTTCCCTCCATTGCCACCAATAAGTGCACTAAGAGTTTCCCCTCACAGAGACACTTACTAGGCCACTGAACAACATCTAAGTCCAAGGCTGCTGCCACACAGGAAACCAAGGAGAAATAGAGGAAATACATATTTTATCCAGTCCTTTCCTCACAACCCTGCCTGTTACCTGCTTGAGGGAACAGAGAGGTTACATCATTAGCATTGCAAAAGGGGAAAAAAAAGCAAACCTTTTAAGAACTACATTTCCAAGTTGAAAGCTGCTGCCATTACTCACTTACTCGCCAGAAAGCTTGGATACCGGTCTGATGGCCTACAGAGGAACAGGTGTTTTCTATGGAATGATGCAAAAGCAGGGGGCAGTGGCAATGAGCTGCCACATTTCACCCCCAATCACCTTTTAGTGAAGTCCCATAGACCATCGCCAATCTGTAATCTTATTCCTTGAAGTACTGTTGATTCTTCTATACATCTGACAAATATTTATTAAGTACCTACTCTGTGCCAGACATTTTTAATACACCATCTCATTTGATTCTCACAACAGCCATGATTATTTTCATTTACAGCTGAAGAAACTGAGTATCAGAGAGGTAAATTACTTTATCAACTTACAAATGTCAAAGTTGAGATTTGAATACCAGGACTAAGTCCGTCACCCATTTCAACCATGCCAGGAAAGTGGATAGTCAAGGATACGAAGTACTATGGTCCAAGTTTTATGAAAAATGATACCTTCAACTAATCACTTCACCTTTCTGGGTCTCAATTTCCTTTTCTTAAAGTGAAGGGAATTTTACTGGAGATGTTTCTAAAAGTACCTTTCAACTCAAAATTTCCATTCTACTATGAATGTGTTAAATGCTTTGAAACATATAAGTAAAGTACCACAGTAAGATCCCCAGGGAAAGAATCACTTGTAGCTGGGTGGATTCAGGCTCAGGCAGGGTTTTATTGAGGAGATGGTGTTTCAGTTAGACTTTACTAGTGGGAAGGGGCATTGTGGGCAGTGGAAGTGCTTGGTGTGAGCCAAGTTACATAAGTGAAAAAGAAGACCACATGTTTTACAGACAGCACTCCATTCAGCGTTGTTTCAGAAAAGAAGCTGTAGATGGCAAATAAGCTGAATAATAAGCTGAATTTCATGGAGGGACCATGACATCTGTCATCTTTCCCACAAGGAGTGGGGAACAATGGAAAGTCTCTGGTCAGAGAATGATATGAGAGAGCAAGGCTTCTCAACCTTGGCACTGTTGACATTTGGGGCCAAAAAATTCTTGGTTGTTTATGGTGGGGGTGGGGAGGGTTGTTTGTGCATTGCAGCACATTGGCCTCCACCTGTTAGATGTCTGCAACTTATCCCTCTCCCACTGAACTGTGGAAACCAAGAATATCGACAGACATTGCCAAATGTCCCTGGGGGTGGAGGTTGGGGATGGATCGCTTTCTGTTAAGAACCACTGGGTTAGAGGTACAGTTTGGGAAGATTAACCTAAAAGTTCTGTGTAAAAGGGATTGGAGATAGTTTTATGCTATAGTCAGACACTGGTTAACCAGACGCCAGGGATGTTGTTACACATCCAACAATACACAAAGGAGCCTTCCACAACAAAAAATGATGTGGACAAAAATGTCAGTATTTTTAAGGTTGAGCAACTATCATCTAGGAAAACACCAGATATTTACACTTTGAATTACCTCCAAAATGAATCTTATTGTCTGAAAGTTTACCCCAGTAGAGTGGATTCTTCTCCCTTAAGAACAGTTATGCATAGTTCCTTACTGATCTGGGATGCTGGCTGGAACTGGGGCTTGGTTAGCCTTGAGCATTCTAGTGTGCTAGCCCAGGGAAGCTGGGGAAGGTCAAGGACAGATCTCACAAGGTACTGAGAAGGAAGCACTGATACCCTGGGAGTCAGGAAACTGGAGTCTTTGAAGAAATCACTTAACCCCACTGGATCTCAGCTCTCTCACCCTTAAAATGAGAGAAAATAATTAAGTACCTGCCTAAAGACAGAGCAATAGGACCAGATGAGTTTTTGAGATCACCTTCAGAAACAGCCAGGCTCACTGCTACCTTGCCTTTCAGATTGAATGCGCTGACTCTGAGCCTCCATGCTACAAGTGTTCAAGGACCTGTGTCCCCAGAAAATACTGCAGTGAGCTGTATGTAGACATAATCCCCAGGTGTCTACATACATGCGTAGGAATCTGTGAAGAGAAAGACTGGGCAGCAGGGTAGGGGGAGAGAAGAGGTACTAACTGCAAATTAGCTTTATGCAAAGCTTCTGGATAAGCCCTGAGATAAGCCTGTTCCCTTTTGTGCTCTTCTGTATCATTTCTAACATCCTATCTGAGTCATTCTATTCCAGTGTTGAATTTGCTGTGACAAGATCCCTCATAAAAGTTATTAAATCATCACTCAGCAGTGGGCCTGACATTTAAATTAAGACACATTGCTTTTATTCCAAGTTGCAAATCACATTGGTTTGGAGTTTGACTCTATTTCCTTTGATTCAGCATTAAGTTATGTTATTACATCTCTGCTGTTTAGAGAACAAATTGTCACTATCTGCTACTTAAACTGATCCCCCTTCCCTAGAGTCCCAACCCTATGCCCTTCGGGGACTTGGTGTCTGGCCAGCTGTCAATAGTTCATGATGAGCTACTGGGAGGAGTTAGCCACAAGCCAATGCTTTTGGAGGGGCCCGACATTGGTGTGGGTGTCAGGGTTGAGAATCAGAACAGGAAAGAGCCTGACAGAAATTATCCCCTGCAGGGGATATGGTCATAGATCCAGCTTAGAAGCCAAGAATGCCAAAGAACTAATTGAAAGAAAGAAGCCCTCCTTGGAGGAAGAGGGGAAAGGCATAAAAAGAGAGTGAGCCCACTTTGGAAGACAGTTTGTTTCTTACTAAACTAAAGACTCATACCGTATGATCTTGCAGTCATGCTACTTGGTATTTACCCAAAGGAGCTGAAAACTTACATCCACACAAAAATCTGCACACAGATGTTTACAGCAACTTTATCCATCATTGCCAAAAGTCGGAAGCCACCAAGATGTCCTTCATTAGGCTAAATAAACCGTGGTACATTCAGACAATGGAATACTATTGAGTGTTGAAAAGAAATGAGGCATCAAGCCATGAAAAGACATTGAGGAAACACAAATGCATATTACTAAGTGAAAGAAGCCATTCCGAAAAGTCTACATACTATATAATTCCAACTATAAGACACTCTGGAAAAGGAAAAACTGATGGCAATAGTAAAAGGATCAGTGGTTGCCATGAGATGGATGTGTGTGAGGAAGGATGACTAGGCAGAGCACAGAGGATTGTCAGAGCAGTGAAAATACTCTGTATGATATTATAGTGATAGATGCATGTCATTACACATTTGTCCAAACCTATAAAATGTATGACACCAAGAATGAACCATAATGTAAACTATGGACTTTGGGTGATTACGATGTGTCTATGTAAGTTCATCAGTTGTAACAAATGTACCACTCTGGTGGGGCGTATTGAGAATGCGGGAGGCTATGTATGCGTGGGGGCAGGTGGATATGGAAAATCTCTGTTACTTCCTCTTAATTTTGCTGTGAACCTTAAATTGCTTTATTAAAGTCTTGATTGAAAAGAGAGAGAGAGAAAGTAAGCTAAGTCTATCTTTTGGGTTTCTCAAGTCTTGCTTTTTAGAGAATCATCCGATGGAATTCTAGGCCTCTGAAAGGTTGGAGGAGGAGGCAGAGAAGCAGGGATATAGCAGGAACATAACAACCACTAACACCTCAAAAACTGACTAGGGCTAGATGAAATGTAATGGAACTTTAAGATACATAAAGTTTTGATTTGATGCAAGAGTTGCCAAAAGTCATGTTCTCAGAGCTAATACTCCAGAAAAAGCCTTGCTTGTGACTTGGGATCAGTGGTAAGAAGCTCTGGGTATTAGTGTGGTGGGGGAGAGGCTGATGGAGGCAAGCCCTGGGGTAGAGCAAGAAGGAATAAAGCTGTTTTAAGAATGTAAACAACTCAAGGGTGTAGAGAGGGGACTGAATTCCTTTAAATTCTAGGAACTCATGGAGTCAGATGTTGGGAGGTGGTTCAGGTAGAATGCAAAGAGAACCATATTAACATGTTTCTTTTTTCATCTAATATTGTCCATCTAATATTGTCCAGGGAATTTGAAAGACACTGCTGTAGCCTTAGATACACAAAATAAGGGAAGGAGTTACTGCAAGGACAGAGGAGGACGCGCAGTGGGAACCAGCATGTTGTCCTCAACCTCAGCACCCAGAGCAGAGGGACAGGACAGATATGCAGGATGTCTGTCTGGGAGCCACCTGGGAGCCGTCACAGCCTTCATCATATCAAATCAGGCTGCCTGCACTAGCCCTGAGGGCAAGACCCTCAGCTCCAGAGAGACACCTAAGGAGACTTGGAATTCTATGGAGTAGAGGGAGGGCAAGGACTAGAGAGAGATCAAGGGAGAGAAAGAGACTAAAGGAGGGTCATAGGGTAGGTGGAAGAGGATGAGAAGAAAGGCAGGGGGAGTTTGTTTAGAGAGCATTAGGAGAAGATGGGAACACTCAAGAATGTGATGCACAGGGACTGAGGAATGAAGAGATTGAGATTTTCAATAGACCTCTTCCTAATGAGGGTCTTATTTTTTCCAAAGCAGACGCAGCTCAGGAAAACCAGCTGCTCCTCCCATCACTGTGGCACCATCTAAAGCTTCTGAAACCAGGACTGCCACCCACCTCCCCAATTGCTGTTTGGTGTGCGTGGTCCGTGGGGGCGGGGGTGAGGAAGAGGGCAGGTTGCTATTTTCTTACTCAACATATTTTTGCCATGGGGACCTGAATTTAGTGTTAAGCAGACAGCAGGGTTTTGGAAAAGGCTGGTGGTCCCATCTGTTCAGAGAGATGCTGCTGACTTTAGGGTCTCCATAGGTAGCAGCAGAAAAACATTTTCAGTACAGCCAAGGCCAAGCTAAGTGAGCAGAGAAATTTCTCCGCTAGATTCAGCACAGACAAATAATTGTCAAAGATAAAGCAAAGCCGACGAATTCAAAGGCAATTGCCAAATACCGTTCCCCTCACATCCACCACAGTGCCCAGTAAAAAGATAGGGAAAGCCACGAGAAAAGCTTTCTTCTCACTCTCTAGGCTGGGTATGAAGAGTCAGTAGGAGGTCCAGATTGGAGGTCCAGAACCTACTGAAGATTCCAGGAGCCTGTCAGGCTCCCTTGCCAGAGAAAAAGGCAAACAAACAAACAAACAAATAAACAAAACCAAAAAAACCCCCCAAAAGAACCTCTGAAAACTTCATTAGTTCAGATAAACATATTATTGCTAGTAGCCACTATTTGGCTGGCTCAGTCAGGTCTGCTAGGGAGGTAGGAATTTCTGAGTTGCCAATTCTATCTTGGTCCAACTCAGTGTTCTAAAGGGTAAGAGCAGACCAGGGCATTTGCTAGAATGTCAGAGCAGCACCCAGTAAAGGGTCATATCCTCATGGTGACAGAAGTGCCCTGATTTGGTTGATTTTTTCCCCTCTTTTACACAAACTTCTGCTAAACAAATTGAGTCCTGCTATTGAAATCCTCCCAGCCACTTTTTTTTTATTGAGGTATAGTCAGTTTACAATGTTGTGTCAATTTCTGGTGTACAGTACAATGCTTCAGTCACACATGAATATACATATATTCATTTACATATTCCTTTTCACTGAAAGCCACTACAAGATATTGAATATATTTCCCTGTGCTATACAGTATAAACTTGTTTATCTATTTTATGTATACCAGTCAATATCTACAAATCTCAAACTCCCTGCCACTACTGAGCATTCGCTTCTGACCCATCCTCATACTTTGCCAGTCTGTCTTTCCTATTTATATCATTTCTTGTATAGCGAGCCTGAGTGTTATCTACTCTGCCCATCTTTTTATTCTATTGGGGGTGAGGGGGAGGAATTATGTCTCAGATGAATTTAAATGATGCTGTGGGGTCTTTCCCAAGACTGACCCATACCTCCCCCTGAAAAAACCTCCATGTCACTCTGTGTTGTCCTTTGTATAACCTATCAACTACACTTGGTGCAGCTTCTCAGAAAAGCTTTGGGAACTGCTATAGACTAAATATCTGTGTCCCCAAAATACACATGTTAAATGCTAATGCCCAGTGTGATGGCATTTGGGGGCGGAGCCTCTGGGAAGTGATTGGGTCATAGAGCAGAGCCTTCATGAACGGGATTCATGCCCCTAAAAGAGAGACCTCAGGGAGCTCCCTTGCCCTCCTCTGTCTTGTTCGAGGACACAGCAAGGAGATGGCCATGTATGAAATTAGGAAGCATTCCTCACCAGACACTGAATCTGCTGGCACACTGATCTTGGACTGTCCAGCCTCCAGAACTCGGAGAAAAACATTCTGTTGTTTATAAGTGACCCAGTCTTTAGTATCTCTCATAGCATCCCAAACAGACTAAGATAGGTACTCTCCCCAAAGTGATAGGCAAAAACAAAACAAAACAAGAAAACAGCTAAGCAAGTATCGGACCTCTTTGACTCTGCATGAGCTCTGTAGGATACTTGGCCTCTGAAAAATTGGCCCCTCTCCTCTAACATCTGCTCAATAGAGCTCTTCTTGCATCCAGTTGAACTTTCTCAGCTAATTAAGTCTGTAACTGGAATAGAAATAGCTAATAGTGGCAAAATGCCTCCACATGCCAGGCACTGAGTTAAGCTCTTTAAACATGTTGTTCTCCCATAGGGAAGACCAACAAACCAGTGAGTGGAAGGGAGCCAGAGACAGACATGGAACAAGTAAACAGACTATTAGTGTGACAAGTGTTATGACATAGAGTGCTGAAAGGATACAGATGAGGGGCATCAAATCCAGTTTAAAGGGGGCAGGGAGTTTTCAAGAAAAAGCAAACAGGTAGCTGAGGAAGGGGGCATGGGTATTTCTAGCAAAGGGAAGAACACATGCAAGGATGAAAAAGTTTGAAGGAACACAGTATTTTCAGGGTGGCTGGGCAAGAGAAGCTTGAGTGGTGATGGAAGTGATGGCCAGGGTCCCTGTAGACCATGGCAAGGAGTCTGGAGCTTATCTTGAAGGCATCGGGGAACCATTGCTAAAGAATGAGAATGACATCAGATTTACATTTTTGAAATATCACTTTGGCCACAAAATGGGAGACAGATCAAGGCCGTCGTATGCAGTATCTTGGGGAATAGGGAGAAAGTCAGGGGCTGTTTTCTGTAATCCCAATGAAAAGTGATACTGAGGGAAGGAAGATTATAGAGTTTTCATTGTATGCCTTTGTGAGCTGTATTTATTCCTTCTGATGAGTGACATCATTATGGTTTGGGATTTACATTATGGTTGTATTTGTTAGATGTCCATTGTTTAATATATATATTATATATATAATATATATATTATATATAAAATGTGTTCTCAAATAAACTACAAGTTCCTTGAAGACTATATTCTCAAATTCTATGAATTATGTACAATGCTCTATTCAACATCTTGTATACAGTAAGTGTAATGAATATGCTTATTGAGTGACTTATCTATTTTTTCTTTTTTTAATTCTTACTTTTTTTGAAGTGTAGTCAATTTACAATGTTAGTTTCAGATGTAAAACAAAGCAATTCAGTTATATGTATACATACATATATTTTTTTTCAGATTACAAGAAATTGAATATAGTTCCCTGTGCCATACAATAGGCCCTTGTTCATCTATTTTATATATAGTAATGTCTATCTTATCTATTTTTGACATAATCTTCAAATACTTAAAGGTGAGAAAAGGCCCGACTTGGCAAGCTGACCTACCTCACGACTCAGGAGCACGTGCACCCTCATTCCAGCCATTGACTTCACCCCATACCAGCAATGTCAGCTTTGAGCATCAGCTATTTCCATCCATGTTCCTTTGGTTAACAGATATAGACCACAGAGATTTTCCTGGGGCCCAAGGTCCCTGAGCAATAACCAATGTCACAGATAATACAACATGTGTATAGCACTTTACAATTTACAATGCAATTTTTCCATCCATTATCTCATTTAATCCTCTTTCATTTGTTTTATTCATCCATCAAGTCCCAGCCATAAGGAGGAATATTGTTATAGAGGCAACAAATGAGCAGCCAGATGAAGTGTCTGACCAAGTTCTGCACTTAATAGATAGAGACTGGACCAGGCACCTGTGTGCTTGGGAAGTCACGTGGTACAGGGAGAAGGGGCCAGAATGAGGGTCACTGGGAACTACGTTTAAAACCATGCCCTATCATTTACAAACAGAACCTCTAGGCAAGTCATTTAATCTTTCTGAGCTTCAGCTCCCGGATAGGTATGATGGTAATGACACTACCTACCTCTCAAAGCAGCTGTGAAGGTCAAATGAGATGACACATACAGAGCACTTAGCACGGCACCGAGAATGATCGATACTTCTCAGCTCCTTGTTCTCACAGTGAAACACTTTTCAACTAGTCCACCACTTTCCAAGAATGTCTGGGGAGAGCCTTCCAATACAGATTCCTAGCCCCTGCTCCAGATCTACAGAATCATGTCCGGGGAGAAGGCCCAGATGATTCCAACACACAGTGTAGTGAGGAACCACTAGAACCATACCATATCATTAGCCCAAACTGGTCGCTTTGAGATGAAAAGTAGAAAGGAATCAACATTTATTGAGAACCTACAGTATGCTCGATACATTGCTAGGGGTTTTCACTTGAAAGATACATTCACATGCAATTTCTCCCAATTCACCATGATGGGGCTTGGTGAAGATGGTTTGGAAAAGTCATATGGCGCAACACACAGACATATTTTCACCCCCTAACTCTAACATTGCCAGAGAATTGAACCTAGGATGTGCAGGGGTTGTTCCTGGTTTTCCTTCTGGTTCCTACATTTGAAATCTATTTCACTTTATTCAAAAACAAAAACAGGGGGAGGGTATAGCTCAAATGGTAGAGTGCAGGCTTAGCATACACAAGGTCCCTGGTTCAATTCCCAGTACTTCCTCCAAAAATAAATAAGTAAACCTAACTACCTCCCCCCAAAAAATAAACATTTAAAAACAAAAACAAAACAATCTTGTGGGTCAGCCTAACCTATAATAATAATAATAGCAGTTATTGTTAACATTTATTGAGTGCAGGCCCTGTACTAAATGTTTTAGGTATATCACTTCATTTTAATCTCACAAGAACCCTGTGAAATGGATGCTACAGTATCAACACCCCCATTTAAAAATGCTTTCTGATTTTAAAACAAAGGTTTAGGATACAGTATCATTCCAGACTCCACAGGGAAAAACAAACACTAAAGGTGAGGGGGACATAGAAAGCTGATACTGAGGTTTATAGAAGGAGTCAGCTGAAGGAAACAGTAGCAAGGAAATGAAGCATGAATTATATTCTTTGACCTAAGGATCAGAGGCAGGACCAGGAAAGCAGCATAGAACGGAATGAATCCACTTGACTTTACTGCCATCACGTGGTGGTCTGATGTACAGAGCACTGCTTTCACGTAGTGACTTTGTCATTTCATGGCCTATCTAATCTCTGAAGGCAGGTAAGATCATCCTCACTTTAGTCATGGGGAAATAAGTCTAAAGAACTGAAATCTATATGTGGAATCTAAAAAAGCCATGGAATCTAAAAAAGCCAAACTCATTTAAGAAAAAATAACAGAGTAAAATGGTGGTTACTAGGGGCTGGGAGGTGACAGAATAGGACAGATGATGTTTAAGGCTGCAAAATTAGAACAAGTAATAAATAAACCCTAGATATCTAATGTACAAACTTGCTAAGAGACTAAAACTTGATTATTCCAACCACTAAAAAGAAATTATAATTATGTAATGTGATATAGGTCCTAATGAGCACTTCAGTGGCAATGGTATTACAATATATAAATGTGTCAAACTAACCTGTTGTACAGCTTATATTTATACAATGCTATATGTCAAATATAGTTCAATTAAAAAAACACAACAAATAAAGATCTGAAATGACTTTGCCATGGTCACACAATAAGGTGGCAACAGAGCCAAATTACAATTTGTTCATTCCACTCAGTGCAGTGTTTAGAGAGTGCCAAGAGTGTGCCAGGCACCAGGGATATGTGGCTGAATTAAGCTGCTCCCTCACCCACTGATCCCCTCCTGCCACCTCCAGCTTAGCCTAGCTTCTCCCCTCGGATGGACTCCTCTCTGTGGGCAAGGAGGGCAACTGAAAAACATTAAGCAATACCTGAACCATAAGTTTTCCAGAAGGATTGACTGCTCAGGGCATTCTAACTAATGCTGCCCAGTGAATGAGTTGCTTTTGGCAAACCCTGCAGCCAAACCCTTGCCCCCACCCCCATGGGTGAGTGATACTAAAAGCCTCCTCTCCTCTAGGAGGGCTACCTTAAGTAGATTGGTTTATTTCTTCACCATCCTTCTGGTCTTTAAGAGCCAAATAAACATGAAATTAGATCAAGGGCCTCACCACAAAGGTAGACAGGGCACGACGGGGACCTAGGTAGGGATCTTGGGTCTCTGGTTGTTCATCAGACTAGTTGAATGCTGTCTATGTAAAAACAGGGAAACCAAGGCTCAGAGTGGGAAAGTGACATGCCCAAGCAAGCTTAGGAAAATGAAAACCTAGCCATTCAGATACCCAGGCGAGGGCTGTTTCTACCACACCTCTGCTGCCCCTCTGTGGACAGGATGATGTATTAAAGTGCCTCATTGTGCTCTGCTGAGCACAGGAAAACACTGTCCAAAAAGAAGGAAACCAACAGGAAAGGTAACAGGAAATGCCTGTAAACTGAACCCATAAAGGCCAAACCCCAAGTCACCATAAAAGGCTTTGAACTGGCAAGAATGACAGGAAATGATGGGAGAAAAAAGGAAACGGGCCTCTGAGAGAGGAAACACAGGGAGCACACACAAGGCCTTCGGGTAGCCTCTGTTGCAGGCCTTTGTCAAGTTGAATGGGTCCCTCCGTCCCTCCCTCCCAGAAGCCAAGCCTGGGGCATCCTCTCCAAAGAGGCTCTTGAGAACTGAGCCGATTGCCTGCTAATAGCAAGTTACATTTAATGCAAACTATTGTGCTGAATGCTTTGTATGTATGTTTAACTTCACTTAATCTTCTCAATAACCTTAGGGGGGAAAATATTTTTATCAATCCTCATTAATGGAGCCACAGAGAAGTTGAGTAAAGTGCCCAAAGATGCACAACTAGTAAGTGGCAGGGCTCACATTTGAACCCAGATCTTTCTACTGTTAACCTGTGTTTTTATCCATCATGCTGTACACAGTGGCTCCTTGCTGTAATAGGTGCTTTTTCTGAAAACTAAAGCACTGGGAATCTTTTAATTTTGACAACTGGTGTCATTATAATGATGACAATGACATCAGACAAAAACTATTGACTGTTTACTACATACCAAACACGGTACGAGGTGTTTTGTGTGTATAATATTGTTTAATCCTCACAACAACCATATGAGGTAGCAATAAGCTCCCAAATGCTGAAAAACTTGCCCAAGGTCACAGAACTAAGGATATAGCTATGAAAAAACCCACTCTTACCACTAGGCAATCCTCCCACAGATTCTTCCCTGGCTCCTCCTGTTATTGAAGCCAATTAGAGGCTTGGATAAGGATAACGAGGACATGGAGTTAAATGCACCAATTTAATGTTGAACTGAGGATTCATTTGTGTGGGACCAAGTCCATGAAATCTTCATTTGATGGCTGGAGTCCAACTAACAACCATCAAAACACCTTTCTCAGCTTAAATCTTTCATTTACTTAATCCAATTAAAGCGTGAGAAAGTTTGCACTTGACAGGGCTGTTGCTGGGAGCTTTTGTCTGACTTTACCATCCTCACTAAATAGGTGATTCATTCAACAAACAGATATTGGACTGCCATTGAGCATCATCTATAGTGCACATGAGGAGTCAATATGCTAGTCCCAACCACCTAGTTGCGGAGGCTTGAGAAAGTCAAGTGTGCTTACTGGGTCTCAGTAACTATAAATGTGCCCATTGATTGATCTCCTAAGTCCCTCCCATTGTAGGTTTCAGTTCAAGCTCATGATTAATGTCTTGTTTCTCTGTTTAAAATATTTGATTGTCATTTTCTTATTTTTATTGAGATATAATTGACATATAACATATTAGTTTCAAGTGTACAACATAATGATTCACTATATGTGTATATTGTGAAATGATCACCATAGCAAGTCTAGTTAACATCCATCACTACATAGTTAAACATTGTTTTCTTATGATGAGAACTTTTAGGATCTACTCTCTTAACAACTTTCAAATACACAATAGAGTATTAACTATAGTCATCATGCTGTACATTACATTCCCAGGATTTATTTATAACTAGAAGTTTATACCTTTTGACCCCCTTTACTCATTTTGCCCAGCCCCCACTCCCTGCGTCTGGCAACTACCAATCTGTTTTCTTTATCTATGAGTTTGTTTGTTGTTGGTGGTGTTGTTTGGTTGTTTTTTTTTCAGATCACATAGTATTTGTCTTTCGCTGACTTAGTTCACTTAGCATAATGCCCTCCAGGTCCATCCACGTTGTTGCAAATGGCAAGATTTCCTTGTTTTCTATGGCCGAATAATATTCCATTGTGTCTGTGTGTAATATACATATATTTTCTTTTCTTAAGGGAAAAAATTCTCAAATAATTGAAGATACACCCTCACCAATAGAGAGGAAAAAAGTCATTGTAGTACACACAGGACAATGAATTAGAAGATGGGGTCTACTCACAGTTCTGCCTTTAACTTGCCATGTGACCTTACACAATCACTGTACCTCTCCATACCTCAGGGTTTCCTCATTATAAAATGGGCATACTACCATTTGCTATGAATACACTTTTGAGGATAAGATTAGATCATATTCATGAGAATATGTTGCAAGCATGATTCATTGATAGATGGTACATACAGACCTTACCTTAGAATTAAGTGCTACTGATAACACAATGGTTTTATAAGCTTGCTTGAAAACAGCTATGTCCCATTAGAAGTATTTAGCTTCTCTAAATTCTCAGTGGGGCTTGTTTGTATATCCAATGTTTATAGGCCATTAGGTATAAAGGAACACCCTCATAGTTTTGTAGATCTAATGTTATTTTGAAAATCACAGCAAAGTTGAAATATGTGTACTAGGAAATCAGTTGAAATCAACTGAAATTTCTCATTTACCTTCAGTTCACTTTGTCAAGTCCTCCTCATTGCACCTTCACTTTCTGAAGGACCTTGCTATTCTGCATCAATCTCTCTCCATGAAGGGATCAATACCATCATCATTCAACCATCTGGCCATCTTAGTAAAAGCCTGTCTTCATTCCACATTTGCCTCAAGCTACTGCACAGTTTCTCTGCTCTCCTTTATAGCAAAGCTTTTTGAAAGAATTGTCTACACATGCTGCTTTCACTTTCCTCATATCACAATACCTCCAATATCTGTAACTCCAAAACTGCTCTTCTAGGTCACCTTTGTCTGGCTGACTCCAGCGGTCACTTCTCTATCCTCATCTAGCAATTTGCAGCAGTATTAAACACGACTGACTGTGCCCTTTTCTCGGACATACTCTCTTCTCTTGGCTTTTAGGACACCACATTCTTGATTTTCTTTATGTCTCTCTGGCTACTCCTGAGTCTCCTTAGTAGGCTCTTTTCTCTGGAGGAGTGTAGCAGCTAAAAGCACAGACTCTCAAGCTCTGCTGTCCAAAATGGCGGCCACTTGTTACATTGTGGCTATTACATTTAAATTAATAAAATAAAATAAATTACATTAATACAATTAGATAAATTAGTAAAATTAAATATTTATAACTTATGGTGAAAATATGAAAACAAATATATGTATGACTGAAGCATTATACTGTACAACAGAAATTGACACAGCATTGTAAACCGACTATACTTCAATTAAAATATATATATAATTTAAAAATAAATAAAATTTAAAATCATAAAATAAAATTAAAAATTCAGTCTAACAAACCTAATTTTTCAACTCTTCAACAACAACCCATGGCTGTGGCTAACACATCACACAGCAAGACAGAATATTTCCATTACTGCAGAAACTTCTGTTGGATGTTGCTACCTAGACAAAACTTCTAGAATTCGAATTCTAGCTCTGCCACTCTACCAGCCGAATGACCTTAGGCAAGTTATTTAATCACAGAGACAAAAATCCCTGCCCTTGTTGGGTTTATGCTATTCCTACAACAGAAAAAAATATGGTGTGTCTAAAATGTAGGAGGCAGGCCTATAAATGTTGATAGCTCTCCAAGAGATACTGGCAAGTGAGAAATGTGAAGTGCAGAGCAGTGCAGCTAGCTGGCTGGACACTTAGATATGTAATATGGTCTTCGTTGGACAAAATAAAGATATGCCTAGAAACACATATTTTTATATTTATTAAAAATTCTAGAGAGATATAAAAGGAATGTAATGGTTTCCATGGGGAATGGTATTAGGGTCAGGAAAAAGACTAACTTTGCATTTTAAATCTTTATGTACTGTTTTATTTTGTCACATACATAAATTACTTTTGATTAAAAAGAATAGTCTTAAATTTATATGGATCTGACTTGGCATTTTCCTCGTTATCCATTATTGTATAACAAACCACTCCCAGAACATAGTAGCTTATAACAACCACTATTTTATTATATCTCATAGCTCTGTCACTCACAATTTGGTCTGGGCTCAGCTGAGCAATTCTTCCACTGCAATTGTCAACTAGGGTCATTCAGTGGTATTCAGATGGCTAGTATGGAGAGTCCAAGACTGCTTCACTCACACGTCTGGTGTCTTGGCAGAAATAGCTGAAGTTTGGACTCAGCTGAGCCTCTCTCTGTCTCCAAGTATCTCCAGGACTTTCCATGCGGTCTCTTCAGCAGAGTAGTCAGATTCTTTTATATGATGGCTCAGAGCCCTAAGAAACCAATATGGAAACTACATGTTCTTTAGAGGCTAGGCCTAGAACGAACTTGATTTTGCCATACTATATTGGTTAAAGCAGTTGTAGGTAGGCCAGCCCAGACTAGGGGGATAGAGGGTAGAGATAGACTCGGCCTCCTTATGGGAAGAGTATCAAAGCAATTGTGGCTATCTTTAATTCAACACGGATATCAAGATTGCTGCCTTAATACAAGTTATATCTTTGATAATTCAGGTTAGGACTGAAAACCATAACTGTGGATGGTTTAGGATAACTTGAATGGGAAACCTAGGGAAAGAGGAGTTGAAGACATGAGTGTGACCCCTTCATACTGGAGGCTACAGGAAGCCATCCAGAGTGTCAGAGTGAGAAACCTATTTAGTTACTCTGAGAATCACTTTCGTTTATTGGCAATGCCTGCTTCTATTGTCCTCCTTACCCCCTTCATCTCTCTCAAGCCAATCAGGGTAAGAATCTTTGTTTCTCAAGTAGCATCCATGTCTATCTTGGCTCTGTGACTCTCCCTTCCCAAAATACAGAGCACATAGTACAGAGCCTACAGTCAAATCAAAGTGATGCCATCATTTGACAGTCTACCCCCAGCACACTCTACTCTGCTATCTTTTAAGGAAGATCACTGTCTGTTTTAAGTCAAACACTGTGCTAAGTAATTTAACATACCTTTTATTATTTCACTGTAACAACAACACTGGGATAGGTATTGTTATCATCCCCCATTTAATAGAAAAGGAAACTGAAACACAGATATCAAGTGACTTTACCCCATACAGCTACATAGGTGGCAGAGCCTGGATACCAACTGAGATCTTTGGCTCCAAAGCCTATGATCTTTCAGTATACCATGCTGCCTTTCAAGGAAGAAGGAACAAAAGCCTATCCACTGGATACCCAAGGTACTTCTCTCCTACTTCATTCATCCATCCACACAATATCTAAGGTGTACTGAGGATGATTCTACACTGCCAGAATCTCCAGAGTATTAAAGAAAAGTCTAAAGAGAAAGGCTGTACTTCTAGCACTGGCATTCCCATCAAATCATAAAATATTTCTTTTTCAATTCTACTACATGTTTTACTGCTGCTCCTGGCACCTCTCTATTGCAAGGGAACGACTGTTAATAGAGTTGGTATTATCATGTATGTTTGGGCAGCTGACTAGAGAAGGGTTAGGAGTGGCATGGGTTGTCTCTTTTCAGCATTAACCAGAAAGGTGGTAATATAGAGGTATGTAATTGGCGAATATGGGCAGGAAATGTGTGCCTCCAAGGGATGAGAGACACTTAGGCAGTTGGAAGAATGCAATGGTGATTCAAAAAAGGAACTAAGAGGGCAAGACTCAAGTAGGATTCAGCAATCCCTTCATCCGTAAAGATCCACAGAACAACAGTGCCCAGTGCACTGAGGAAAGGGGAGCTAGAGCCCTTAGGCAGTCATATGGTGCAGGAGAGAAGGGTAAATAAAGGAAGAGAATACAAAGGAGACACAAAGAACAAAAAATGAGTAAAAGAAGAGAGAGAAAAATAATACTGCTGTGGTAAACATGACTGAAGGCCATCAACTTGGGACAGAGGCAGCCACATATAAATTGCCCATTTGGGAACTAGGTCCTTGGAGGTGGCGACTGGTGCAGAAAACTGTCAAATGACTACATGCAAATCACATCTTCAATTTTTCTCTTTTGCATTTTATATTAATCAAAGAACTAACTCATTCTATGAGGCCATTTTTACCCACATACTAAAATTCAATCAACATGTCAGAAGAAACCTACAGACCAATATTCCTAATAAATATAGATGAAAAAATCCTCAGCAAAATACTAACAAACCAAATCCAGCAACATATAAAATACATTACCCACCATGCCCAACTATGATTTATCCCAGAAAGGCAAAGTTTGTTTAACATATGAAAATTAATCAATAAAGTACATATGATCGTCTCAGTAGGTAAAGAAAAAGCATTTGACAAAAACTCAGCACCTTTTCATGATGAATACACTTACACTAGGGATATAGACGGGAACTTTCTCAACTTAATAAAAGCTATCTATTAAAAGAAACCTAGCCAACATCAATACTTAATGGTGAATAATTGCTTTGCTGTACAACTGAAACTAATATTGTAAATCGACCACACCTCAATAAAAAATAAGAATTAAAAAAATACTTCATGGTAAAAACCTGGATGCTTTACCCCTAAGATCAGGGGAAGACAAGGATGTTTACTGTCACCAGTTGTACTCAACATTGTTCTGGAGATTCCAGCCAGAGCAATTATACAGGAAAAGATTAGAAAGGAATGCTTAAAACTATGTCTCTTCTCAGAAGACATGATCTTATATATAGTATAAATCCTAAGTAATCCACTAAAACATCATTAGAATTAATAAGGGAGTTTGGCACGACTGCAGTATTCAAGGTCAATACAGAAAAATTACTTGTGTTTATATACACTAATAATGAGTAATCCAAAAATAAAATTAAGAAAAAAATTCAATTTACAATATCATCAAAACAATAAAATACTTAGAAATATATTTCACCAAAAAGTTGCAGGACTTCTATACTGAAAACTACACAATACTATCAAAAGAAATTAAAGATAACCTAACTCACTGGAACATCATCTTGTGTTCATGGACTGGAAAACTTAATATCACTAAAGTGGCAATATTCTCCAAACTGATCTATAGATTCAACACAATCTCTGTTAAAATCCCAGCTGACTATTTTGCCGAAATGGACAAGCTGAACCTAAAATTCACATGAAAATGCAAGAGATCAGAATAGCTAAAATAGTCTTCAGGACCTTGGAATTGGCAATACTGTATTCTTCACTATGACACCAAAAGCACAAAAGCAACAAGAGAAAAAATAGATTAAAGGGGATTTCATAAAAATTAATCAATTTTGTATTTCAAGGGATGTCATCAAAAAAGTGAAAATACAACCCACAGAATGAGAAAAAAAATACTTCCAAATTATATATCTGAAACGGGTCTAGTGTCCCGAATGCATAAAGCACCCTTACAACGCAACAAAAAAATGGGCAAATAACCCAGTTGAAAATAGGCAAAAGCGATTTAAATAGACATTTCTCCAAAAAGGATATAGAGATGGACAATAAGTAAATGAAAAGATACTCAACATTTTTGATGGGGGATGAGGGGGTGGTTGTTGAGCACAGGGAAGAATGAGGAGTGGCTGCTAGTGGGTAAGGGGTTTCTTTAGGGGGTTATGAAAATATTCTGGAGTTGGATAGTGGTGACAATTGCACATTCTTGTAAATATACTAAAAACCACTAATTGTACATTTAAAAGAGCAAATTTATGGTATGTGAATTATATATCAATAAAGCTGTTTTTTTAAGTAGAATGATAAGTCTAACAACTAAGTAGGAGAAATGTGCTAAATCTTCAGCTTTCTCTACCCTGGCTAGCAGCACCAGTGGCTTGCTTCCTTTTTCTTCAGCACCTGCCCCCACGTATTTATTCATTCCTTCACCTATGACAGAATTATTATACTTACTAGTCGGTCCTGCACTGAGCCAGGAACACTGGACATTCAGGGTCTACATTTGTCACATATTCTATATAGCCCTTTCCTCATGTTATATTTGCACAGTAAACAACTCCTTCCTCCAAAAATGGGTCAGGTGAGACTCAAGAAAACAATCTGAAGCAACAGAGAGAAAAGGGAAGTATTGGAGCATAAGCAATAGGGAATGGCTGGCCTCATTGCTCTAAAATCCTCTCTTACAATTGAGAATACTCAAGGAAACCTAGACATTTCCCCTCCTACTCTCTTCCATCATGGTAGGTCAGGAAATCTTCCAATTAGAGTCTAATTTATTCTAATTCACAATAGTGAACTTAAGCCATTCTCAGTGAGAGTTGGCAACCATAGAAGAGTCCAGAGCTACTTCGGTCACCCATTTTAATATCTAACACCTTTTGTTATTAACATGCCAGCAATAATGTAAAAATGCCAGTAACAATTCCCCAATATTTAAGCTAGGTTCCTAATGCTTGATGTAAAACAAATTACTTATTGTTATGTCCTCAGTGGAAAGTGAGAAGAGATACTGTTGATCTGTATTTGGGAAATGGTGCCTAGAAGGAAATACCAACAGGGACTAGGATTCATTCAGGGGATGGCAGATAAGTGGTCTCCAAGAATTTGAAATCCCTGCATAGATAGGGCTGCCCCAAACCATCACAGGGCTCTGGGTAAAAGTGCATAAAGGCTGTGGAGAGGCATAGTTAAAGAAGCAGAATTTATTTTCAACCCTTGTAAATTAGCAAGACCCCCTGAGTCTGACCAAGCCACCACTTCCCACAAACTAACATAGTGAGAAACTCGAGCAGGTACCACCAGGAAGCAGAGGTCCCTCCAAGAGGTAAAGCGCTTTGAAAAACAGATTCCCAATGAACCATCACTTCCACCCTGCACAGGCCACCTTACCTAACTGAAATTGATTGGAGACATTCCCACATGTTTGCATTATCTCCGGGCTATTCCATCCTAAAGGGTATAATGCACAGCCTGAGCTTATCAGCAGTCCTGGAAAAAAAAAAGCATACACACAGGTAGAAAAAAAAATATGATAGGTCTTCTGTCACCCCAACATTCCCTCTGGATTAGCTCAGCTTAAATTCTGCCTCCTCAACTCAGAGTTTACCTTTCCCCTTTTACCCTCAATGTCTCTGACACCACCAACTCAAAAGGATTTTTTTTCTGTGCCATAGGTGGTGAGCTGCAGTAGATAGTAGAGGGGACAAATCATAAAAAAAGGGCATTACTGGGAATTGAGACAGGCCAATGAACTTTTCACAGCCAAAATGCTTTTGGCAATGACTTAGCTGAGTTGGCCTCTCCACTCAGACTCCTTTTCTATCTTGGTCTGATTTACAAAGAATAACAAGGTAGAGACCGCTATTCTTTCCTACAAGTCAGCCTTTTCTAAGAGCCAAGTCAATCCCTACTCGTTGATGGTAGGTCATGATTTCTGTAACTTGAGGTCAGCTGCCAGACTGAGCTCTGTGGAAAACATACACGTTATGTAGGTTTCTCCTGGCGAGCGGGGCACCATACTCCCTCTTCCAGAAACACTTCCTTCTTCTGAGAAATCATTCCAGCTGCACACTAAGCATTCCTACTTTCTTTGGCCTCCAATACCTTCCACTGCGCCCATTGCCTTCTCCATTTTGTTTAGGTCAGGGAAGCTCTTTGTGATCTTAGTGATAACCTTACTCTTCTGACCAGAGATACAAATCTGAG
Organism: Camelus dromedarius; assembly: GCF_036321535.1. Taxonomy (NCBI): domain Eukaryota; kingdom Metazoa; phylum Chordata; class Mammalia; order Artiodactyla; family Camelidae; genus Camelus; species Camelus dromedarius. The sequence continues at coordinate 30,212,842 of NC_087472.1, read as the reverse complement.
TCGGCTTGCTGACACTGCCGTTTAAGGACAACTGCCTCATCTACAGCTCTTGCTTACTGCCTAGGGTTACATTTTATAACCTATGACACCCCTGTGCCTTTGACTGGAGTAAGCATTGGCGTCTGACACAAAAGCAACACAAAAGCCAATTCATTGGCTGGCCAGTAATAGGTGACATCATATCCTGCTCTGAAGAGATGAGCTGGGCCAGATCCTTGTTTCTGGAACTTTTAATCAAGATACATAGAGATGCTGAGCTAGTTAGCAGATGGAGCAGAAGTTAGGGAGAAAAAAAAAAAAAACACAGCAGGAGGCAGAATCAAATCTCTGTCAAGCTGAAGCCAACTTCAATCCAAAGTTATGAATAGACATCAATTCTGGGTAAGCTGAGCAAACTGATTGGTAGAGGGAGAGAATTCAGTGGCATGAAGCAGATATAGCATGGGGGAAAACTCCATACTGCTCATGAAAGAGCCTTCCCAGTGGCTTTCTAGCTCCACTTTTCCTATGTTACAAAAAGCCCCCTTTTTGTTGGGAGAACTCGAGTGAGTCTCTGCTACTTACAACCCAGAGAGCCTAACTACAGGAACACTAGATTTGAGTGCTGCACTGAAGGGCATGGGAAGGTCACGTGCCCCAAGTGTGGCTGCAGAAGCTGACACGTAAAACAGTGCCTCCGCGAAGCCCGCGTTTGACTGACGATGCGTGGGTGAGAGGCAGGCTGCTGCGGGGACCACTGCTCTCCCCTTTGCCTCTTTCCTCACTGAGGAAGATCCCGCATGCACGCGGAGAAGCCAATAAGCCCGCTTCGCCTTCAAATAAGCCCACTTTGCCTTCAGATGAATACTTTTGGAAGAAGATTTCAAAGTAATTCTCTCAGCTTGTCTGCAGCATGGCAACCAGCTATTCTCAATACTCAAAGAGGCCAGAAAAAAAAATATATAAAAGGATCTAAAGAAATAGCAAGAAAGGTTTAAATAGGAAAACAGAGAGAACTTTCTGACAGCAAGAGGGTTTAGAAACTAAAAGAATGACCAATTAAGGTTAGACTTTCCGTTCAGTGGAATGCTTAAAATTAGAAGACATTCTTATCTGTCTCATAATCTTAAAGGAAATGAAACTTGTCACTCAAAGACTTTTCTAGGCTCTGGAATTTATCCAGTGGCAATTGAACGACGCTATCTTTTTTAACCACAGATAAACTGAAATTCTATGATATGAGAAGGTGTGAGCCAGAGTACGTGAGCCCAGAGTATGGCAATGGGTTAAGGACAAATTGGAAATGAAACCTCAGCCTTTTCCTGCTTTCAGTGCCTACTTTCAGAGAGAAGAGTTCATTAGAAGTGAGCTTTCCCACACAGACTAGGAAGAAAAGAACACAAGTTTCTAAAAAGAACAGCAGTTCTGTTTTCCAACCTCCACATTCAGATCCCTGGGACTGGCATGAACTCTGACTTCTCAAGCAGGAAGTTATGCTGGCCAAGTGCCTTTCTTGATGTGGCAGGGGAAACTTCCATCTTCTTCGGCCCTTCCATGACTTAGACCTTACCTTACCGAGCAGCTCACGTCAGGGATTACCTCCTCCGGGAAACCTTTCTTCACGATCCCCACTGCCAACCCCCAGCCCCCCACCCCAGGTTAAGTTACATATTCCTTTCCTCTGTCCCAGTAGCACACTGTGCTTGCTCCTGTGATTAAAACATCCTGTGATATATATCTTTCACAACTGTTTGTTCTCTGCTTCTCATAAGAAAGGGCGTTCCTTGAAGGGAGGGGCCATATTTAGCCTCAGCTATATATATGCTTGGTACCTGGCATGTCATAAGTGCTTAGTAAATGCACCTGTTTCAGAGTATGCTCTGCCTACCTAAGAGACGGCTTCCTTCACCCCTGCTACCCAAGGGGGAAGCCTTCTGAAGGGATCGCCATGGTAGGGATGGGGGATCATCCTTAACACCTGATACAGCCATAGCATTTTGGAGAAGGAAGGCCTTTGAAGATTACCTGTTACTTCCAATCCCTCCACATTAAAGGTGTGGATTTTGAGACCCAGAGAGGGAAAGCAATTTACCCAAGGTCACATAACCAATTGTGGGCAACATTTTTCCTCACTAATCAGAGAGATCCTTAGAAGTTCTGTCCTTCTAGAGACAGGTGTCCAGAAATGACCATCTTTTGGCAACGATATGTCTAGCAGGCATTAGGAGCCTTGTAGGCGTTAGATCTAGAGAGACAGCATGTGATGGCTTAAATGAATGATACTGTATTATATGTCTGAAAGCTACTAAGAGGCTAGATCTTAAATGTTCTCACCACAAAATAATGTGAGGTGATGAACGTGTTATCTAATCTTATTGTGGTCATGATTTCATAATAAATAGTGTATCAAATCATCATGGTGGACACCTTACACTTACACAATGTTATATGTCAATTATATTTCAATGAAGCTGGAAAACAAAATAGAGATTAGTTCTGTAGTTAGTTTAGACCTAAGTTCAAATTCCAGCTCTGTCACCTAGAGGCTGTGTGACCTTAGGCAAGTTACTTAATTTCTCTGTGCCTCAGTTACCTTATTTTTAAAGTGGGAATAATAGCACTCTATCTTACAAGGCTGTTTCAAGAAGTAACACTCATAAATGCCTGGCACATAGAAAGTGCTCCCCAAAGATTTATTATTATTATTAAACAGCAACCTCTCCCTCTGGCTCCTCTCAGTTTCCATCTGTCTTCTCCATGCTAATTTTTTTCTCACCTTTTTGTCCTCATTACAAACAGCTGAAAAGCCAAAAGCTGGACAGGGCTTGATTTAAAAGCCACCTGGTTGAAGCTGTTATCTTGCAATTTTTTCACAGGCACCAGGCCAGAGACCAGGACTCTCTGCCAGGCATGTGTTCTGCCCCAGTGCATGTAGCTTCACCCTCTGCCCAACCTGCCCTACCACCCCTCCTATCCCCCATCCTCCCTCTTGCCTTTTAGACTGGCGCACACAGAAGGTTGTAAATATGCTTCATGGAGACATTGAACTTGTAACTGACAGAGGATTCTATTATGTTTGATCACAGATGGATAAAGATGTCCTGGGAGACATATTTTTTTAATGAAGTCATGGGATAATTTAGCCTTAATTATATTTTTCCCAACAGTTCTCATCAATTTCAGATTGTGAAGATGTACTTCAAATAGTAACACAGAAGTCATTTTCCAGTGCCAGGCCCTGCCACCTACTGGAAGACTGGGGATTTATTTAAAATGTAGGTTCCTGAGCCTCGCACACAGGTGTTTGGTTCAGTAACTCTGGCCCAGCAATATGCATTTCAAAAGCACCCTAGTGATGCTAATGCATCTGGTCCTGGCACCAACACTTAAAAACACCACTAAAAATAGTAAAAGCAGGAGTTCTGATGGCAGAGAAAACTAGTTAAATCCCAGCCCTGCCAGGTATGAGCTGTAGCCCTGGCTCCCATACCTCTACATGCCATTGCTAACTCCGAGCTTAACTGCCCCTCCAACCACAACCCCCCTTGGAAAAGGCTGTCGCAACTGCATCTGCTCAGCTGGGTACTTTCCTATTCTCACCTGCCTCTAGAAAGGGAAAGCCCTTCAGATTGCGTTACCATCCTTACCTCTCATTGCACATGTGCAGGTGACCGCTGGGCTGCCATCTTGTTTCCCTTCCTCAGCTGCTCCTTCCACAAGAAGCCCCTGTCGCAGAGTGTACCAAGTGTCCTCCCCAAACATGGTTGCTATAGATTTGATTCATTGCTCTGCCCAAGCAGAGGCCTGGAGGCGGACATTTCACTTGGCTTCAGCCCTTGCGGCAACCTCAACACCAATACAAGCCTTGGGCACACACTCTTGGACAGACCTCAGAACCCTCCCTGCAACCAGATCCTAGCTGCCCTCAGTCGTCCCCCTGCTGCCAGCATTACTACTTCCCCATACCTCAACAGCTGTGTGACCCCCTCCCAGCTGCGCATTCTCAAATAAGTAGATGCCTGATCTTTGTCTTGGGGTAAAGAAAGCCTCCTCAACTGGGTGTTATCAACCCCCTGTGCCCACCCCCTCAGTACAACTGTTGAGTGGGCAGACATTGTGTTACACTTCGTGCCCCATTCCCAAATGTCTGTCCAAATACGGTCATTTGGTAGTTCCAATTCACTGCCCTGAGCAGAAGCCTAGTGTGGGTTAATTTGTTATTAATTGGCTCAATGTATTGCTCTTGCAACAACTCTAACACAATCATAGTGGAAAATGTATGTCTGCCCTCCAGCTGTATCTCAGCTTTGCCTTCCCAGGGAACTCCCCCACACCCCTCTCTCATTCATTTGATGCATATTCTCTCTCAGAGTTATGAGGCACTTCACTCCTGCTAGAGATTTCTAAAGTAGATCAGAGGAGGCTTCCCAGAGAGGCTGCATTTGACCTGGCCTTTGAGAGAAAGACAGACATTTACAGGCAGAGATGGAAGAAAAGGGAGCTCCAGGAAAAAAAGAAACAGTCTGAACAAAACTGAGCAGAAGTTCTTAAACGTTAATATGTACTGGAACCACGCTGGGGAAAGAGAATTAACAAATTCAAGACAGTTGTTACTTTTGCTGTGGGGACCAGGAAATATGAGTAGGGTATGAAGGAGACCTCAATTACATTGGTGATATTCTATTTCTTAAGCCACGTGGTGCATATATCTAAAATATGTCACACTATCCTTTCAAAACTAAATCAGCCTTAGAGGCTGTGTAAAATGCAGAGTGCCAGGCGTCCATTCTGATTGAGCAGATTTAGAAAGGCACTAAGGAATCTGCATTAACAAGCACCTCAGGACATTCTTATACCAGTGCTTCATGGGCCACTCCGAAAAACACTGTGGCAGCATTTCTTCTCCCAAGGGAGAAAAAAAAATTGATACACCAGTGCGCACAACCCAGGGCTGAGAGTCAGAAGCCCTGGACCATATTCTCTGCTCTGCTCCAAATTTGCTACAGGAGTCTTTGCTAGTAGGTTAACTTTTTAAAATACCACTTCCCAAACAGAAAGCCACTTTTATTATCCTTGTTATGCATGGTAAGCATAATTAAATGATGCCTGGCGAAACTTTGGAAGACTTTCTAGGAAACGCATGGTTTCCAGGGAAGATAATGGTTTTTGGAAAACAGCACCCTTTCCTTGAATCAGGTTCTCAGCAATCTGTCTCCGATGGCAATTTTCCTTCAGCTTGAAGCACACAGCATTAGGACAGTCCATGGAGAAAAACATTTGTGCCTGTCTGGGTATGTGGAATTCTATCTTTTTAACCCGCCCCCAGCCCCTCCAAAAAAGCCCAGGGTGGTGATTCTCGCTTGGGCTGGGGGAAGGGAACACAGCATACACATCAGTCACTGGGGGAGATTTTTCAAACCACGCAGACTCCCACCTGTTGCTGTGTATATCAGTGTGGGAAAGAGGACTGAAGAGGCGGGGAGTCCACATTTTTTTTAAGCACTCCAGGTGATTCTGATACATTCCCTGCTCTGGAAAGATTCTTGGCTTCCCTCAAGTAACCCGATCCAAGATCTTACACATTTTCCTGCCAAGAGTCCCTTATATTTACTTGTCACCTATTTCTTCTTTGGTGAGCTCTCCCTGAAGGTAGAGGGTAAGTCACAAGCATCTTACATATGTGTACACAGGGGGCTGTAAACAATGACCTTGTTCTCAGGGACTGGGGGCCGGCTGGTTGGAAACCTCAACATCCCCAGGGTTGGAATAATCTCCTGGCCAGATGTTTCCTTCACTGGTTGGAGCAGGGCACGAAGGTCCCAGTGGAAGGCTCTCTGGACCCTACATTTGTCCAGCTGGATCAGCTGCAGGTGGAGCAAATGGGACCCAAGGGCCCCATCAGGTCACCTTGCTGAGTATGACTCAGGCCAGCAGCTCTTTATTTCTTCCTGTCTCTCCCATTTCCCACCGCTCATCTCTGTGGGCAGCTGCCAAACTGGGGAACAAAAGTCAGGCAGGGGGAGGGAGTAGTTCTTAATGGATACTCCATCTCTTCAGCGGTTTGGGGTCTGGCAGAGATAAACCGGACCTGAAACAAATTGGCTCCTCCCCCTGATGTATTTTGGTTAATGCACTAGCTGCCGAGAAGCAGCCAGGCCTGGAGCAACAAAATCAATTTCCTTCAGCTGAACAAGCTTAAACTTAACCCCCACAGCTCTTTCTCTTATGTCTTTTATTCATGGGGCTCAAAACGCTGTTCAGGCTTGGCTTCCTGCTGCTAGCAGAGACCATCCCTAAGGGGTCAGACCCACAGATCTTAGAAGAGCCTTGGATAATGGTCGTGTGCCAAGGGGCTCCTAGAAAATATGATACATTTAAGCAGCCTTCGCCATTCCTTAACATCTGATATAACCTTGACAGGCCCCAGTTTCTAAAAAGGATGTGGGAATGATTCTTAGTTGGCTCGTGTTACAGATGGGGAAACGGTGTAAATTTAGCAATCTGTTCAATATCATTCCCTTGCCCAGGGATAAACCTTGAAGCACACCTTGGATCTTGACTCTTTCCATGGCAACTGTCAAATGGCATTTTATTCTTGAACTTGAAAGATCCTCATCTAAGTGTAAACACTGTGACCATGTTCCTAGAAGCAGGGGTCAATGGGAAACATAGAAGGGCAGAATCATATGAGATGGAAATGATACTGATGTTTCCACCACCTCTGTATGACACCTGCCACTCAGCCAAAGTTCTTCCCCACTCAGTTCACGAGTGTCTACATCTCCATTACCTATCCACATCTCCCTGCAACAATTTCCTCTGAGTTTCTGGACCAAGCAGGCAAGATCAACCAAAACATATTATATGGAGAACCACAAAGGTTTTGTGAAAGTCTCAGTCAAACCGAAGATAGGAAGCAAGGTGGGAGGAGGAGCCACTGTTAATGCCTGGAGTCTGATGGAGGCTGTTGCTAGTGGCCTTCTGATTCCTACCAGTTAGCCCCTCCTCACTCTCTGTTGGAAACTCTTAGAAAAGCAAGTGAGGCTAAGTTGTCACTCAGGTCAGAACTCAGGGTGCTAATAACCCTTGAATGGAAACCTGGGCAAAAAAAAAAAAAAAGGAAAAGATGTGAATTAACCCAGCTCTCACATGATCAACTTATCCCAAAATACACTACACATTGCTTTAGCCATACATTCATTCTTTCTACAGTTACTGAATATCTGCTCTGTGCCAGGCACTGAGCTGGGCTCTGGGGCGATAAATATGAATTGCAAGGAGCACCCTTTCTCTTGCCAGGCAAGTGTCACTTCCTGAAATAAGATGCCCAAAGAAGTGCTGAGGTAGCTATAGGATGCCCAAGAATACAGATGAAAGATGAGCCCACTTAGGGTTCATTTCTGATATCTGTGGAGTCCCCAAAGGGGGACAGAGTTATTGGCTTAGACCAATCTTAGTAACTGGTTCTGTACTACAGTTTTCAAGGGGAAGAAAGAAATTAATCCAACGACTTTCCAGTGTGGTCCAACAATCATTAACAGCTAAAGAGTAGAAAAATTCAGAGATAAAGGAGGCTAGAAAGTTTATTCAAATTTAAAATGTTTACAATGAGCCTGAGGAAAGAGGAAAACAGAAAACATCACCTTAACTGATACAACAAAGAGAATCTGGTGCTTTTCATAAGAAGGCCAGGAAACTATGATACCTTAGCTCAGGGTTTCTCAACCTTAGCACTATTGACATTTGGGGCCAGATACTTCTTCATTTTGGGGAGTGGGCAGCTGTCTTGTTCTTAGGCACTGTGGAATAGTAAACAGCATCCCTCACCTTTACCCACTGGATGTCAGTAGCACCTTCCCCAACTTGTGATAACCAAAAATGTCTCAAAGACATTACCAAATGTTCCCCGGCGGGGGCAGGGGGTATACATGAAAAATCAGCCCCTGTTGAGCAGCACTGTTTTAGCTCATCACTACCATCTCACCTCAGGCCACCTGAATGCAGTCACTGGAGAGAAGAAAGAAAATTAGAATCTGGGTTATCTTGCCAATGAATAAATTCAAGAAAAGAAGGAAAGGGAACACGAGGGAGGTCACTGTCATTTGCTTACAGCGATGGGGCAATTTAGTGAAAGAGCCAGAGTGGGATCTAAGTTTCCTGGCTCCAGTCGCCCACACTGTGCTGCTAATGGAGATGACAGTGACAGTGAATAATGATCCTAAAACTTCATGAGCAACAACAAACTTCAGCAATAGGTTCTGCTGGCACTTTTTCCCAGTGCCTCATCCAGGTGTAAAAAATTGCTAACATATTTGCTTGTTCTTCTCATACAGTTCAAATTAAACTTTCCCATTGCCTTCCTACAGTCTGCCATTTTTGCATTTTGCTCTTTCCTAGCCAATCCACACACTGCCAGCACCCCAGATCTCCTGCACTAAATTTAGAGGGAGCCTTAATGAGGGAAAAGATAAATCGGTAAGTCAGCGCTATAAGAAATCTGGATAGACTATTAATGGCTACCAGACAGGGTTAGCCTTAGATGTAGGCCAAATAATCATTATCTACAGTCTGTTTGGTACCCAGGATTTCACCATTAGAGATCTATTTCTTTGGTGAAGATTGTACATTAAACTCTTGTTAGTAATTAGCACCTGTGTATTTGTGTTTATCAGCTCACTATCCTCTGAGATAACTACCAGAGATCAGGGTTCTTAGAGATCAAGATGATTTTGGAGCAATAATACTAGAGTATAAGTTGCTGTCCCTGGAAAGCAGACCTGAATAATAAATGGGCACCCTGCAGGCAAAAGAAGGTGATGAACATGGAGGCTAAAGAACAGATATCAAGTCTGCCGACTAGCCAATCTTGCTGTGACTGAAACCATGTGGAATGTACTTTGGGGAGTCCTAGACTAGATGTTTCAAAGGAGCCCCCATTCACAGCCATAGAGCTGGACAAAGAGGAGAAGCCGACAGTGGATTTCCCCATAAGGCAACACTCCCACTCCCCCCACCCCTGCAAGGCTCCCCAACCTACCCAATCCCAGCAACACAGTCTTACCTCCCACGAACTGTGCGGCTCCCATGCAACGTCCCATCATTCTGGAGATGAGCTCCTCCATGCAGCAGCCCAGGACAGCAGCCAGTGCCACCAGGAGCAGCAGAGCACAGCCGGCACCCGTCACCACCGTGCACATCTGCCAGGCCAGGCTTGGGATGGCACTGAAGCTGGCATAGCGCCCACACTCTTCCACCATGATCAGACTCTGCCCCTCTCCCCTCACAGGGTAGTTGCACCTCCGGAATGTGCTGAATGACACTGGCTTTCCCAGCTGGGATCCAAAGAGCCAGTAAGGCAGGAAGTAACTGGTAGAACTGGCCACAGCAGTAACAAGGGACAGGAAGGCCCAGAGGGTCCCCACCAGGGTCAGGCTGCTCCTCATGGTCTCAGGTTTCTCTGCAGGGATGGGGAGATGAGTTGGGTCACAGCACCAAATGTAGAAAGTTATCATGTAGGTTTCATCAGCCTATTTTTCATCTGGGCTGGCCAGTCCTGGGGCTCAGTTATGTGCTACTTGGCCCTTGCTTCGGGATAAGATTATTCTCTCAGGGACCATTTGGGCCCCTATGGGATTCTGCTTTCCAGCACTTTTCCCATCTTCCCTTCCTTCCACCTGATTCAGAGTTCTATGGTTTCTAGGCTGCAGTGGAAAAAACAGAGAGCTGAATTAGGGACTATTCTTCCCACTCAAATGCAGCCTGATCAGGCAGCTTTTAGCTCATGCAATAAGTGGCAGGAGGGGAGCCTAAATGAAACCAAGCCTGCCCAGAGAGCCCGCTGCTTCTGGTGGAATGGCCTTGCTGACCTGGAGGCCTGGAAAGAGGCAATATCTCAAGAGGGTCAAGAACCACGTGGTTTGCAAAAAGTGAAGGAAGGAAGAAATCACCTGAGAGGGTCTGCCCCTGCTACAGGAATGCATCAGCTAGGTTGAAGTAGGTAAATAAAATAAGGAGTGCCTAGTCTCACACCCTTTGTTTATCATGGAGACAGCACTGTTCAGCCACTTTTTCCCCAAATCAAAATGGGAGGCAGCTTTCCAACCAGTGAGGATTGTCTAATGCTAGGCTGTCTACTGAAAAAACCTGATCCTTTGCTGAATATAGTCAAGAAAGCTTCTCATCTTTTCTGAAATGGATCAGGTACCCCTGCCTGGCAGCAGGAACATATATCTATAGCCCTAAGGGCCTTTCAAGGTGCCTTTTGGAACAAATCTCAGATTCAAGACCCTGAGAGTCTTTCCAGTTCTAATCTCAGCCCAGCTCACAAATGGTTTTCACAGACCCCTCTGTCAAAAAGCAACCACTTCCCTCCCAACTCCATTAATCTGCCATTGCTTTCTGGCCTGTTTCTCAATTAGGGCAGCCAGAGACCACACTGCAGTTCGATGACAGCACTATGAACAGCTCCAGCAAGCAGATGGTGGGGTATGTTTCAGAAACTTCTCCATGATTCATCACCATTATTTAAAGCTACAGGTGCTGGGATGGGGGTTCAGCAGTGGGGGACCCAAGACAAGGGAAGTGCAGGAGCTGGCTGCCTGGGGTCACCACATAGCCAGGTTAGGACATTGTCAGGAGCAAGCAGCGGTTGGTGGTACTCAGGGTCTCAGGGACCTTGCCCGGTCATGAGCTCTGTCACAACCATCATCAAACAGTGCCTGGCACAGAGTAGGCACTGCAATTCACGTTTGTTTAGTGAACCCCATTTTATAGAAGCATCCAATTTCCCGGCTGGCAGGGACCTTAATGAATCACCTAAATCCACCTTCTTGTTTTACATATGGTGGAGTACCGCACAGTAAAGGGGAAAAAGATTTCCCCCAAGTCACAGAGTAAGTTAGCAAGCAGCCACACTGGAATAAGAAACCCAGTCTGCAGATTCCTAGGCCAGTACTTTTCCACCACACCGTGCTAACCACCCCCGCCCCATCACTTTACAGATGGGAATCCAGAGAGGAAATGATTTACCCAAGGGGTAAAGAACTAGTGAAGCACAATGGCCGGCCAAGAGCCCAGTTAATTGATTCTTAGTATAATGCTCTTTTCTCGCTCCACCACAATTCCCCTCCTGATACACATGTATTGTGTGCTCTGTGTTTTGTGCCGGAAGGGAGCAGAGATCATAAATTGCAGGTGCTTACTTTGGAATGTTAGGGCTTGGGAAGCAAGTGCCCTGAGCTGGGCCCCAGGGAATGAGGCTTTGTGCATGAGAGTGGGGGGAATGAGAGAAAGATGTGATGAGGGATTGAAAGCCAACAGGAGGAGAAGTGGAACTAGTTTTGAGTAATTGCTGCTAGAAAGCAGGTACGCTGGGCCACAATGAGGTAATGCCTCTGCTTGCTATATTAGAGCGTGTAAGATTATGAAAAGCGCAAGCAGCCCTCTTTTGTGAATTCACTTCCTGGTGAAGAAGCCCAGGTCAGGGTCGGAGGAAACAAGCTGATAAACAGCTATTGGCTGCACCATCATCTTCCCTTCCAAGTCCATTATTTCATGTACTCTGCCCAACAATCTTCTGGGGTTGGTAAGAAAGGTAGTACCCCCAGTTTAAAAGTGCACAAATTGAGGGTGAGAAAGCTAAGTGACTTGCCCAGGACCTTGTGATTCAATGGCAGGGCCATTATTTCCCACTTCTCCTCCACCTGCAATCTTCCCCCATATTCTTCACCACCCCAACAGTATTCCCATGAAAAGCCTCCATGGTTTCCCAGCCAGGATTTCAAAAACTGTTTAAGGGTGGCAAAAGAATTACAGGGGAAGGACTGGGAAGGCAGGAGGAAGGCCACTTTGTCTAAGCAGCCTGTAACCAGCAGGACAAGGGCGTGGGCTGTTTCAAGTTTGTAGTCGGAACAAACCCCATGTATCCCCTATGAACATCATCACCTTGAGATCAAAAGTCCCAGGATGACAGCCAGAAGGGCAGAGAACTTAAGGCAGAGGAAGGGACTGCGTCAGTGAGTGGTGCCTAGACTATACTAAAATAAGAGGAGGACTTCTGACATCAAGTTAGCATCATCTGTGACAAATCAGGCTGTTTGAAAAATTACAAGACTACCAACCACTATTACCGTAATTTGATTCTAAAAAACGGCATTTTGAAGCCAAGCTGTAGGAAGGCAGAATCACAAAATTCAGTTTAAATTAAATATGTTGTGCTTTCAAAAAGCTCATTGACTCTCAGAATTTAAATTAAATATTTTCAAAGTCAGGAAAAAACTCATTGTCCTTATTTCACTTACGACTAGGATGTCCAGCCGTGCTAGTTCACTTGGGACTGAGGGGTTTCCTGGGCTATGGGACTATCAGGGCTAAAACTAGGAAAGTCCCAAACTTGGACAAGTTAGTCACCCTATTTAGGACTAGAGGTGTGCTGAGTCAGCACCACCCACAAATAGCAGGTTGAGAATCACTGCCACAGATAATTTTCTAATGGTCTCTCTCCAGGACTCAAACAATATGAAGCTAAAAGTGGCCATGGAATTGAAAACAATGGAGAGATGAGATCTTTATATTTTGAATGTAAACCATTCTGAATCATAGGCTTGACCTCATACAATCAAGAAAGAGATTGCAGAGATCCAAATATTTTCTGAGCACAAAATAAGCCCCAGCCTAGCTTTTCCCGGAGCTGGACAGGGAGGCACTGGGCCACGTGGAGTCTGCATGCACGTTGCTACACGTCCGCCTGAGTCGGACAAGGGAGTGCATTTAAGCAAGCGCTCTTAGTTACTGCATCACCTGATAGCCCTCCGAAGCAATCCGGGTTCATTCCCAGGAGCTAGCCAAATCTCTTTATATTCACATAAACAAAAGTCGCACACGGTTGTACACTTCATCCAACTTTAATCTGCTTGAGTAGTTCATGTAACAAGAGCTTTGTTTCCCTGTCCTGGAACATCCAGCCACACAGCCCACACTGGATTTAAGAAACCAAGAACTCACCCTGGTGCTCCTGCAAAGTGATCCGGTAACCAGGTATTGATAAGATTGCTATTGACTCTCTCTTTTTAGTGGTCACATGGTCCCTCATCCCTTAGTTGTTTCATCTCCTAAATGGGTTACATGCTTCTTCCTGAGGGTGGCTGTATGAGAGGCAGTGAGTGTGGATAGAAAGTTGTAACAAGCAGGGTAGAGACATGAGGTCTGTCCTAAATTTGCTATTCTTATTAAAGGCTAGTGGTGAAGATATGGTAGTCATTCTAACACAGACTCATGGATAGAGCCCACTTCATCCTACGAGATGCAGGAAACCCACCTAAGCTGTACATGACAAACGGTTACCTACATTGCTTTTAAAGAACTTTAGAGGACTCTACAGTTTTTCTCAGTAGCTTGACAACCCTCACTGTCAAGAAATCACTTATGTCTCATTTTCAACCTTTTTCTGCTGCAACTTAAGGCCATTTCTTTTGGTTGGGTCCTCTTGGCCACGGTCCTCCAGATGAGAGCCCTTCACCAACTCACATTAACTCAGATTGCTGGTAGCTTCCCTTTAGACTTTTTCTCCCCAAATGAGCACTTGACCTCTCCCTGTGGTGTCTCACTGCCAAGCTTGTAATCATTTCTTCTCACATTTTCACTCCCATGTGCACCTACTCATATGTGGGCACTTACTTAGTATCAATGAAACTGAAAACATTTCTCTTATATTTTTCTTGGTGGAGAAAAACACACCAAAATTCTTCCAATACCTTACATCCTCCCCAGTCCCCACAGAAAAAAACCTCAAATCTTTTTGTTCCCACTTGAGCTTTTCATACAACTTCTGAGTCAAGGCCAGCATTACCTTACCGAGGCTAACAGGGTCCAGGCAAAGAAGCCAGCGAGTTAATGACCAGAAAACAAAGTGGTCTGAAAGGAAGTCTCTGACTTGCAGCTGCTGAGGAAAATGTGGCTGCAACATTCCTGGCTTTGGACTGGTTTGCGAAGAGCAGCTTTGTTGGGACGGGTGTTGGCAAAGGAATATGAATGGGCCCTCAGACAGTGTGCACAGCCTACCTGCCAACCTTGTGTGTACATCACACTCAGTGCTGAGACTCCTTTAGGAAACAAGCATATGGTTCCAGTGGGTAAATAGATTCCTACTCCAGAGAAATGCCTTTGCCCAATGGGACTTCTTGTATCAAGCTGGGTATATAAGCAGCCTGACCGTTCTAGATCTTTCTGCTTCAGACCCAGCCACAAAAAGAACCTACTACCACTTCCCAAATGTTTCTCTCCTTATTTTCTGCCACCTGCATCCCCCAGAAGTTTCTCCTCCTCTGTATATCTCCACAACTGGAGTTGCTCCAGGTTCTTCTGTGCCTGAAGTCATCTCGTGATTTAGCTACTCCCAAGGCTTTGTCTTCCATTTGTATCTTGGTGACTTGAAGAAGACCTCACTTTTTGTAAGCTTACTGAGCTATAATTGATATATGAAAACTTGCATACATTTAATGCATATATCTCAATGAGTCTGGGCGTATGCCCACATCTGTAATACCATCACCACAGCCAAGATACTAAACATATTCATAACCTTCAAAAAGTTCCTTGTATTGTTTTGTAGGTTTGTGTGCATATTAAGAACACTTAACATGAGATCTAGCCTCGTAATGTATCTTACAGTGCACAACACCGTTTGTTAACTGTAGGCACCGAGTTGTACAGAAGATCTTTAGAAGTTATTCATCTAACATAACTGAAACTTCATACCTCTTGAGCAACAACTCCTCGTTCCCCCTCCCTCCAGCCTCTAGCAAACACCATTCTACTCTATGTTTAAGAAGACGTCACGTTTGGACTCAGTCTTGTCTTTCAATTCCTCAGCTTTCTTGCTTGCTGATCATCTTTCTAAGCCTTCTCCCTCCTTCCATCCTCTTTTAGTCTGGAGTAGAAAGACTAGCAAAACCAGCTGTGTTGGGTTTGTTTATTTCTTTATTTGCATCTCTCCATCCTGAGGTGGAAATGCTCACAAGCAGATAAGGCTCTAGGAGGCAGGAAGCCAGAGAGTAAGTGGAGGGAGAGGATCCACCAAATCATCAACAACCTAGAAGGTCAATTCTAAATAATGAAGCTGGCCATGCAGAGACAGAGAGAGTCCAGAAAAAGAACCTCCAGGTCAAGTCCTGGGCTATTCCCTTTCTCCAGAGTTTGAGGTTAGAAAGTTGGGAATTGCAATGACTTCTCTAAATTTCATATGAGCTTCTCCCTTCTTTGTTTAAAACAAAAATGCTGCTCACTGAGCTCCCCATCTGTCTTCTGCTTTGGAAACTGAGGTGTCAATTAGAGATCTTCGTCTCAGTTCTTATTCCGGCTGGACAGGTGCCACTACCTTCAGTGATCAATTGATTGGCTAGGAATCCTATCTCACACCCTCCACCAGTTAGGAACTACTCTTACCAGCCTGCTCTGGCAAGACACTGTTAAGTCCTAACAACAATGGACTAACTTGTAGGGGAGCGTATAGCTCAGTGGTAAAGTGTCCTGGGTTCAGTCCCCTGTACGTCCTTTAAAAAAAATAAATAATTGCCTTCCCCCCCAAAAATAAAAATAAATTAACAACAACAACAACAACAAAAAACAATGAACTAACTGGTAAAGCATTTCCTCACATCTTTAGGTTCATAGCCCAGTAGTCCTTCTAGCCATGGCCTCAATAGTGAACAAAATGCCAGGTCCACAGCCGACCTCCTCCATTTAGTGATCTGGCCAGTGTAGGAGGAGAGTGGACTGAATGCTTCTCCAACCACCTCATCAGACATGAGAGGCAACCTGGCATATTAAGAGTGTTTCTCCAAATGGGGTCGCTAACCCCTCTGCATCAGCATCACCTTCAATGCTTATTCAAAACACAGACTATGACATCATTTTAGGATTAACAGAATTCAAATTTCTGGGATTTGCATTTTTAAAAAATCCCCAATGGATTCTGATGGAAACTAATGGTTGAGAAATACTGTTTTAATGGACAAGAGTCCAGATTTTGGAATTTAGATCCAGGGTAGAGTCCTGAGGTCTGCCCAGTACAGGGTATATGAACTTGAGAGGATCACATAAAACCTCTGAGTTTTAGTTTCATCTATAAAATGAAGATGATGGAACATAAACTCAAGTGAAGTAACATCTGCGGTACACCTAACAGAGGATAGGTGTTAATTCTCCCATCTACTAGAGAAGACTCCATTCTCCCACAAGTAAGAGAGGAGACTCAGAGTCACTCAACAAGCAGAAAATCATTCCTCTCCCTTCCTCCTCCCCTAACCGGTCTCTTGGTGATTTCTCCTCACCCCTAGACTTCTTTTCTGCCTTCACTTCTCCACCACAAAACAGAATCATTTGGCCCAGTGTTCCTTTCAAGAATAGATTTATAGTTAAACTATTTCAGGTTTTTCTGGAAATCATCATGTTTGGCACACAGTAGGAACTCAAATATTTCCTGAGCAAATGCATTCTTTTATTTCCAGCCCGACTGACTTCAATATTTGCATTTCAGTTTGACCCCAACACCCCATTTCAGTAGCATAACCCCAATTTAGGCAAGTCTAAGAGATCAACCTGGCATATCAGCAAACCTGATCCACTTTTATTTCTACAGACAATTCAGAACAAAATCCCTCCCTCCACTCCCAGAGACATGGACTTCCTCTCCTCAAATTACCAGGTCTCCTGGGGGAACCAACTAGTATTTAACCCCTAGGTCTTTATACCACGTCACTATGAAATAAGAATCCAGCCCTGATTCCTCCTAGTCTCTGTGCAAACAGACTTGAGGAAGTAAAAATGTACCAGGCTGCCTTTGGGAAGAAAACAGCTTCTCTGAGCTGTGAGATGAAAGGACAGGAAGCCTGAGAAAGGAAGGGGAGAAGGGGGGCTGAGCAAGGGGAGAGCAAACAGTTTCTTATCCAGCTGTTTCAACTGCATTTGGCCCAAGTTGCAAATTTACCTTCTGACCACGAAGGCTGATTGACTTGTTCCCTCTCTTCGGACTCAGATCTGAGAAACAACTTCTCCTCACAGCTTGTCAGAAGGGGATGGGAATCCCAGCGGCTCTTTGCAGTGATGCCTGAAAATCTTGCTTTACCTTTGGGAGAGAGGGGCGGAGTCCAACCTAATGGGAATTAACTCCAAACATGCTGGAGGCATCGAACCCAGCCTCAGACCCGCAGGCACTTGAAATAGCTTAGCGGGCACTGAGTCCCCCACCTCCATCCTCACAGCTGCCAAGTCAGCTCTGTGTGTGTGTGTGTGTGTGTGTGTGTGTCTGTGCGCGCGCGCGTCCCCACATTTGCATATCTTGCTCACTTCCTCACCTGCTGCCCAAATGCCTGCCGAGGAATAGAGGTCCTCCCTAACTTGCAAAGCCCTGAATAATCTCACCATGTATATTAGGTAGCAGATCTGTGTGGCTGGAAAGGACTCAGAAAACACAAGCCTGAAGGGAGTAAGACAGAATAACCTCTTCTCCCCAAACTGATTTCCACTTCATGATGGGGAAGGTGCTCCAACAGAGCCATCTACAGCTCCAAGATGTGACAAGTTTGCATTCAAGAAACTTAAAATCACATATTGAAAAGGCTAAATAATGCCTTTAAAAATAACAGTACTACCACAAGTCAGTGTCTAACTTATCCCAAAGCACCAATAACTGCTTTTGTGTTTGAGAATAGAGTTGAGAGGTCTGGAGATTAATGAAGCTTTGGCTGATGCTCTGCTCCAACCTGATGTCATTTCTCCTGCCTTTAATGTGCCTGGCACTCCACATTTGTTTGGGGAAACTTATTACCTTCTACTTTGTATTAGTCTTTTGCATCTGTGTCTCATTCCACCTCCAAGATGCCTTGTGAACAGGGAACTTTGCTGAGAAAAACGAGTTAGAAGAATAGTAACCAGCTTAACTTAATACAGCATACTAGACTGATCCAAAACATCTTCGCTCCTATGCTACCCACTTGCCTTCTCAGAATGCTATGAAGGTTATCAGGCTTGTCATCTAGTATTTTGTGGCAATAATTCACAATATGAGAGTAAGTAAATGAGCAGTTTAGGGCATTCATTGTACTCTGAGTATTTAATGAAGTTGCTAAGGTTTTTCCTGCCTGCTGTGCATACCAGCGGGCACCCTGTCTTTTCTCAGTCACATAGCCTTATATTCATGCGTGCATGCAGTTGTCTATCTTGCTACCATCCATCAGCAGTTTCTACCCATCTCTTTCTGCCCCAACACACTGATAAACCATGTTCCCATCTGTAATAGTGGCTTACTAAGGCAGTTTCTGGGGGAAAGAGAAGACTCCTTAGGTGCAATGTTAGACTTTTAGCAGTGTAAGCTCCTAGGATAAGTTTTATAATCTCCCAGTTGGTGTCCCCTTAAGAACTACTGCTTCAGCTATAGGGCTAGATAAAGATAAACTCCAGACCCTCTCTCATGAAAAATGTCAAGAATAACAGACACATAACTACTGTGTGTGAGATATGCTGGAATTTTTGAGATAAGAAAAATAGTGATTCCACCAAAAATAAAAAGATACAAATGAACTTATTTACAAACCAGAAATAGACTCACAAACATAGAAAACAAACTATGGTTACCAAAGGGGAAAGGGTTGAGGCGGGGAGGGATAAATTAGGAATTTTGGATTTGCACATACACTACTACTATACATAAAATAGATAAACAACAAGCACCTACTATACAGCACAGGGAACTCTAATATCTGGTAATAACCTATAATGGAAAAGAATCTAAAAAAGAATATATATGTATGTGTATAACTGAAGCACTTTGCTGTACACCTGCAACTAACACAACATTGTAAATCAACTACACTTCAATTTAAAAAAGATTTTAAAAAAGAAAAAAGAAAAATAGTGATTCCACTCTATGCACTGATAAATGTTGCTTTTTGCTTAGTGGCTACATCTGACATTTGGGTAACTGATCACTATTTGCAACTCTAAGAAGACCTCATTGTTACTCACTCCTTTTTATCCTCTTTTCCTTGTGCCTCCAGTTACCTTAAGTGGAATAGTATGGAAACTTAAATGTATGCTAAATATTGATCAAATTGATTGGGGAAAGTTTTGTTTCGTGTTCTTAATTTAACAGTTGATAGTTATCTCGGAAGAAAATTGCTTGCATCTTATGGCTCTTGATACATTTTCATTTAAAAATGCTCTTCAGCCCTTCTTCCATAAGGTCACATGGGAAGGAAGGAGAAAGGAACACTTCTTGTTATTTATTCAGAGGATAGGATGATATGTAATATTTTTAATAATGCTAAAATGGGTATTGGTTAGGGACCCAGGAATAAGAGATCCTGTAAAGACAAGATATGGTGACAGGTGATTCTGATATATATCCTCCCCCTCCCCCCATTCCTAGTTTGTAAAACACTGCCCTATACAATAGAGTTTCCCAAGCAAAATCAACACTCCCACAACATTCTGCAGTCTAGACAAGGGTCAGCAAGCCAGAGCCTGTGCTCTGCACCAAATCCAGTAGGCTGCCTGTTTTTGTAGTTTTATTGGCACACAGCCACAACCTATTCAGTTATGTATCATCTATGGCTGTTTTCATGCTACAGCTGCAGAGTCGAGTAGTTGTGACAAAGATCTTACGGTCCACAAAGCCTAAAATATTTACTATCTGGCTATTTACAAAAAAAAAAAAATGCTGACCCCTGGTTTAGACCCACACCAATAGATTACAGTAGACACATTATGTTAATTGTTATGAGAAAGGGGGTTGAAAAGGGAGGGAAGGAAAGGAAAATAAAGAGAAGTGCTGTTTGTTTTCAGCTTTGTTAAGGTGCCAGTCAACCCTTGCCAGTTCTTTAGAATCTGTGAAGCTAGCAACGCACTAGAGATCAGTATAAGCCAAATATTCAGTAAGCTTGTGAAAAGCTTATTTCTCTGTTAACTGACTGTCCTTTGAACCTGTGTTTATGTGGTTCTCCAATATGCCTTAAGGTTTTTTTTCTACTGACAATTTTATTGAGATATAAGTCACATACCATGAGATTCATTGTTTTAAAGTATAGAATACATACTTCTTTTTTAGTATATTCGCAGAGCTGTGCAACCCATCACCACTAATTCCAGAACATTTTCATCACCCCCAAAACAAAACCCATATTCATTACCATAAAACTTAGGTTATTTTTCCCTGTTTTGTCGGAGTGGCTTCTTCTTTGGGGGCTACTTTTTTAAAAAATAAACTTTCTTATTACTATGGCTCTATGTTCTGTTCTAGTCTTACAGGAAGAGGCCGTTTATTTCTGGAGTCATTTCTAGAGTCCCGTTGCCCTTGACTATGGAGAATTTGTGCGCATATACTTACAGATTTAAAACCATATAGACTCCATGACCTGTCACCCCTGCAGGTTGAATATGGAAAGTACACTTTGTTTATCCTACAGTTCTAGTTCTAGACTGAAAACGTAGAGATGAAATTTATATTTCTTTCTTTTATATAAAAACTAGAACTGACAACTCTTTTGTTGACTTTCCTTATTAACCATAGAGGATGACCTTATAGTGCTAACCAGTGATGTGGTGTGAAGGTAAACATTCAATAACTGGCTTCGGATGACAGAGGAGCAGGAGAGCCTTCATTTGTAGCATCTGCTGATTCCCATGGTGTATATACTCCCATGATGGCCAATTTCAAGCTAACAACATGAAGTCAATGAAAGTGGAGTTGGAAAGATATATACGCAAACTACTCTCATGGGCTGGTACAAGCCAGGTCCACCACATCACTGGAACTCAGATTCAAAGAATTACCTCAATCTTGGTTTGTGTAGGTTTCTAAGCTATATACAGTATTAACCAAAATCCAATAGATATCAAAGTTGTTTACATGTTGCACACAGACTTCTCCCCACTATACACTATGTCAGCTGACATTGAAACATTTCAAAAATATTTTGCTGTACCAACTTAAAGCCTTTAGAGTGCAATGTATGTATTATTCATAAGTAAACCAAACATAAATTGTTCCTGGATCTTGCTGCCTGTTTTAACAGCTTTTGAAAGAGGATCTTTATTATATTTATAATAGATAAAAAAAAAACAGATTGCAGTCCCCTTTAAAAAAACTTAAATAATGTACCATATTTTCAGTCTAAATTGTATAGTGTAAATTAAACTAAATTGCTTTATATTAACAACTATAGGTATCTTTCTGAAGGCATATTTATATTGAAATATACTTTTAAAAGGGAAAATTATGGAGAAAATTTCTGTCAAGATGTTAAATGAACCTCTTAAAAAGTCCTATATACTAGGTGGGGAGGATCCATCACCCATGCTGAACATTGCCCTCTTGGAGAAAGGCAACTCACTAACAATTCCTTACTAATTGCCAACATGCACCAGGCTCTGTGTTAGGTGCTGGAAACACAAGAGTTAAGAAGATAGACAGGATCCCTGCCCTCATGATGCTTTCACTCAAAGTGATGCAGAATATTACATAAGCAAACAAACAGGATAATAATGGACAGTAATGAATACTGAATAATTTTTAAAATGGTGATATTAATAAAATAATAAGGGTGAGGGAGACCTACATTAGAGGAATCAGGGAAGGCTTCCCTGATGTGGCTTGGAGCTAAAAAGCTGAAGGATGAGAAGCAAGGGAAGAGCTGGACGAAGTTGGGTGAAGATTATAAATTCAAAGGTTCTGAGGAGGGGAGGATCTTAGCCTGTTAAGGAAAAGAAAGGCCAATGGAGTTGGAGCATGGTGAACCAATCAGGAGAGGTACCAGGTAAGGCTGGAGAGGGAAGCGGAAGGCAGATCATGCAGGGATTCACAGGATTTCCTTTTAAGTACTGTGGCCAGCTATGGGCAGGCCTTCCATGAGCTCAGTGTAGCACCAAAAAGAAAAAATAGACTGCAAACATAGGTCACTGTGGCAAAATGGGGTAATAAACCTTAGTCTGCTGCTGTGGCTGGTCTCCAGTCTCTAGGCTCCTAAGACTGCACAACTTCATCCTCTATGAAAACAGGAGCAGCTATGAGGAAACAGTGGCCATCAATTCCTATTTTTATCTCAGGGTTTCCAAGTTACTATCATTCACAGATTTGTTAGTGGTAAACTGAGGTTTACTATTTAGGCCTGAGGTTTACTACTTTATCACTTAGGATCCCTTGACCTAGTCTGAGTCATTAACCTCACCAGTCTTTGACCTTTGACCAGGTTTTGTGGTCTGGTCAGCTTAGAGCACTGGGAAGACACTGCCTGGTTTAAAGGATTAACTGATTCATATTTGAAAGCTATCTTCTTGTAAAACATAAAAATTTGTAATATTAGCATTTCCAGGCCCCCGGTCTTCCTCAAAACTTTCTTCTTCTCTCACTGATCATCTTGCATTTACAATCACCAAACTTCATTTTTCATTTCTCTTTTGGCACCTGCATACGAGGTAACCCAATGCTGACTCATTATGAGATAGATTTGCCTAGGAACAGAAGACCCACTCTCTCATACTCCAGTTAATCAAAATTTGACTGGAATTCCGTTCCTAGGGCAGTGTCCTAAACGGCGGTTCACACAGCTGAGGGAGCACGTAGTCTCCTCCCAGTATTTCCTCGGGCATTCTGCGCCATCTCGCCTCTCTCACCACAAACCCAACAATTTCTCTCGAAGCCTTTTTAGCACTAACACTCCTGTCTTCACGGTCAGCCAAACCATGGGGGAGAGTGGCCTCTGGTAGCATAACTGATTTTCTAAACCACTCTGATTCATTTCCTAGAGGATAATCGAACCGGGTTATAGGAGTTTCAATGAAACAAGAGAAGCAGCATTCCAGAATCAAGAAATCCTTATTATCCTTGCCTCTGATTCCTGAAGCAAGTCACGGAGCTTTGTCAGTTTGGGGACCTGACTCACAAAGATTGGTTTCTGGGCATCCGATTGATTATTACAACATTACTACACTTTCCTGGCTTTGATGAATGGTGTAGCCAGCGATGCTGCTCCAAAAGACATGGGTAACCACACTACAGAGGACATTAAAATAGCTGAAAGGATGGATGTGCCACCTGCCATTTCAGTACTGGCTTAGGGGCTGAAGGAAACGTGAGGGTTACAGGATAATCAAAAAATGCTCAGGAAATGAGATGGAGAGCTCAAGAAATATACGGCAGCCCTTTCCACAGGGTAATCTGATAGGGTTAGTGGTTGGCCAGTGAAGACAATGCTATGAGCTAGACTACTTGCCCACAAAATCCCATGAAGCAACAGCTGCAGGAAGCAAGGACCACACAATAAGAAAGGCCCTGCTCTCTGAACTTCAGCTTTGTTCTCTGGGTGAGTACTTGGGTGTTGGGGCAAGACCACCACAGGACATATTTGGCCATTTGCCTAATGATCTGCAGTACATACCATGTTTTCTTGGCAGCTGTGGGTAAAATAAAATTGGCAGCCAGAGAAACTTTGTTCATTCTCTTTCTGAGATGTAATTCTGTTTTCTGGGGCTCTCATAGGCACATCTGTGATTCTAAAATGACTTCTATCTCGAAGACCTGGCTACGAGGCTGTCACCATGGATATTTGCTGGGAATTTGAGGCAAACATTGCCTAATCTTTGCAAGCAGTACTTGCCTCTTAACCTAGTAACTGACCCTAAAATTTGAATAGTAAAGCTGATCCTCACAACAGCCTTATGAAGTAGACATTACCTCCATTTTCAGGGCAGAATACTGAGGCTTAGAAAAGTTAAATGATTTTCCTAAAGCCACAGAACTCTTAGGTGATGGATTCAGAAAAAGACTTGGTGACAGAAGACAGGTTGCATGGCAACAGAGGCCAAAAGGAGTATGAGGGAAAGAAAGAACTATGGCATGAACCCTACATTTCTGCTTTGAGACACTGGGTGCATGGAGCTATCCTTCATTTAGATAAGAACAAAGACAGATTGCAGTGTGACCTCCCCACACCCCTTCTCTTTGGTGATGGACAGTGAAGGGTAGTAAATAATTGTGTTTGGCTTGGGTATTAAGTTAGAAGCATCTCTGGAACATTCTTATATCTAGTAAATAGATAGTTACATGGGTCTGGAACTCAGAGGAATGTTCTGAGCTGAAGGTTCAATTGTGGAAGACACAAACCCTAGGAGTAGATTACTAGACCTAATGTGTTTGTCAAACACAAGTGCTAAGGATATGAATAACCCTGACAGACATTCACATTTAAAGGATGAGTAAGAGAAAAGAACCCGTTAAGGAGACAAAAATTGCTCTGTCTTCCTCTTACCATCCTCTCTCCCACACACCACGACCTCTCAAGAACAAGAGCTGGCTCAGGAAGGATGTGGGGATGTGCAGGTTGAGGCGAACAGAGTGGTTAAAAATCCTTCAGTGTTTAAGTGCTTTATCGACCAACCATTGTCCGGAGGTAACCAAGGATGAGCTGTGAGAAACTAATCTCACTCAGAAATGCATCAGTATTTCCAGCTTATTTAACAAGTCTCATTCATTTTTAAAGAGTTTTAAGAGGCCACTCAGTAGCTGATGCTGGCTGTGCTTGGCAAAGAGCCATAAACTCTGGTACCACCTAGTTTTCTTTCTTGAATTTAGAGAAATTTCGAGGAAAGGCAGAGAGGCTGAAAGCGGGTTAGAGCACCTTGGATTTGGCCTTGAACAGTCTCCTGTGCTTTCTCCTTTACTCTTGTGGGATACCACAAACTAAATTAATGCTGTGGGAATCACTCCACAAATCAAAGACTCTCTGTTTGACCTTGGGGAGTCACTTATACTCTTCCTAGAACTTACTTTTCCTATCTAGGGAAAGATTTCAGAAAACTAAAAATCATCCTCATACACAGTGGGAATAGATCACTTGTTAAGTTCCAAAATGATTTGGAGGACATTGTTGTCGGTGCTATACGACTGATGGGCCCACTATGTTCATTCTACAATGAGTTGTTGCCCACCTGTTATGTATCAGGCACGGGCAATACAGTGATAAACTATCAGACAGAGGCCCTTGCTCTCACTGCGCTCACATTCTAGTGAGGAAGAAAGGCAAAAAACCAAACAAACAATGAATGAAACAGAGTGTTTAGGGTCTAAAACAAAAACAAAATTTTGTCATAAGATAGGGTGTTAGAGTGGGAATAAAGGCCACTTCAGATTAGCTGAAGTTGTTGGGAGAGGCTCTGAGGTGATATTTGACATGAGGCTTAAAAGATCAGAAGCCAGGCTTGCAAGGAGCCAAGGTAAGAAGCTTCCTCAGAAGAAAAGCAGAGGCAGTGGCAACAGAAAATTAAGAGGCCTGGAGTCATAAAAATGCTCAAAGTATTTAAGGAACTAAAAGCAGGTTAAGAACAACTGGATGCTCACATGCAAAAGAGAGAAACTAAACCCCTACTTCACACCACAAACAAAAATGAACCTAAAATGGATCAAATATCTAAATATAAGAGCTAAAACCATAAAATTTATAGGCGAATACTTAAACATAAATCTTCATGACCTTGGATTTTGCAATGTGTTTTTGATATGACACCAAAAGCACAAGCAGCAGAAAAAAAAAATAGATCAACTAGACTTCATCAAAATTAAAAACTTTTTTGCATCAAAGGATACCATCAAGATAGTAAGAAGACAACCCACAGAATGGAGGGAAATGTTTGCAAATCATATATCTGATAAGGCCCTAGTAACCAGAATATATAAAGAACACTTACAATTCAACAAAAAAGGACAAACAACTCAATTTTAAAATGGGCAAAAGACTTGAGTAGATATTTCTCTAAAGATGTGTAAATTACCAATAAGTTGACGTGAATGTAAAATCATGCAGCTGCTGTGGAAAACAGCTTGGCAATTTCTCAAAAAAAAGTTAAACATAGAGTTACCATACGATCCAACAATTCTACTCCTACCTATATGCCAAAAAAATTAAACCACTTAAAAACAGGTGTTTTTAAAAACTGTGCATGAATATTCACAGCAGCACTTTTCATAATTGCCAAAATGTTTAAACAACCCAAATATACATCAACTGTTGAACAGATAAACAAATTGTGGTATAGACATACAATGGAATTTTAATCATCTATAAAAGGAATGAAATTCTGACACATGGATGAACCTTGAAGACATTATGCTAAATAAAATAAGCCAGACACAAAAGATCAGATATCATATGATTTCATTTGTATGAAATGTCCAGAATAGGCAAATTTATATAGAAAGAAGGAAGACTAGTGTTTGCTAGGGGCTGGGAGAGAGGGGTTGGAGGAGTGATTGCTCAAAAGTTAGTTTTTCTTTTAGGAATGATTAAAATATTCCAAAACTAGATAACGATGAAGGTTTCACAACTTTGTGGTTATACTGAAAACCATTTTAAATGGGTGAATTAAATGGTATGTGACATATCTCAATAAAGCTGTAATCACAAAAAGCAGGCTAATGTCATAGGAAAACCGTGAGGGAAAGTGGTAGAAGGGACAGAGATAGAAATTGCCTGAGTATACCATCCTCCTAAGGCTCCATGCAGAGGTAATGCTTACAACGCTAAACCGATGCTAAGCAGACTCCTTGGCCTCTTAGTGCCAGGCCCAAGGCCTCTAAGGTCAAAGAACGGAGAAGCCGCTAACAACCTGGGGAAAGAGAATACTTCCCCCTGCATGTAGAGCAGAGGGAGCCCAGTTTCCCTCCCTAGTCCTCCTGTTCAGGGTGGGAGCTTCCTTCCTCCCCCACTAAACACTCCAGAGACCTCAGTCCCATCAAAGGAGCAACAGAGAGAGGATACAACATGCTTGTTCCAAGCACATGCAAGTTTCACGGTTCCAACTGCATAACGTCAAAAGCTCTACTATCTGAAACTGTGGCTCAAGGCTCACCTTGGCTAACGTTAACAGCTCTGGTTTATTCAGTGCTTACTCTGTGCCAGGCGTTTTGCTAGGTATGTTTGCATAGGTTATCTCATTTGGTCCACACAATAATCCAGTGAGGATTTTACACATTTGTATACCCAATTCAACAACTGAGGAAACTGAGGCATGGGCTGGGTCAAAACCTTGCCTAAGATTTCATAGATAAGAAGGCGTACTCAGGTTCTGTCAATCTCTAAACTTGCCCTTAAGCTCCATAATCATACTACCTGGTCTCCTCCGATCCCCCAGGAGTGCTCCTCTTTGTGGAGTTAGAAGAGGGAGCACTAAGATCCTTCTAGAAGTTAGGGGTATGCTTGTAACATCTTTTATTCCTTCTCTGGTAAATTTAACAGGATAAACTAAACGCAGCTTTGGTCAACCAGGGATGTAGCTAGCTGCCTTAGAGGAGATAGGCAGAGTACCAGAAACGGCCTGTCTGTACACCTTCATGAGGCTGCTTCTCCGACCCACCTAAGGTCTGTGAGAAATGAGAGGAAAAGTATGTCAGTCATCAGAGTGCATGCAGGCTTTGTT